>NC_140126.1:7059806-8312306 GCF_964035555.1 Netta rufina
TGGATGTATCCCACCCCCACATCTCCTCTCCTTCCCGCGCAGGGGACCCAGCAGATACCGACTACACGGCCGTGGGCTGCGCCGTCACCACCATATCCTCCAACCTGACCGAGATGTCCAAGGGCGTGAAGCTGCTGGCCGCGCTGATGGAGGATGAGGGAGGGAACGGGCGGCAGCTCCTGCAGGCGGCCAAGAACCTGGCCAGCGCCGTCTCCGACCTGCTGAAAACGGCGCAGCCTGCCAGCGCCGAGGTGCGAGGGGGCCAGGGGGCAGCACGGGAACACCTCGGTTTGGGGCTTGCTCAAAACCCACCGTTGTTTTTTTTTAATTATTTATTTATTTTATTTTTTTTTCATTTTTCCCTCCTTCCTTGCAGCCCCGCCAGAACCTCCTGCAGGCTGCCGGCCTCGTGGGCCAGACCAGCGGGGAGCTGCTGCAGCAGATCGGGGAGAGCGACACTGACCCTCGGTTCCAGGTGGGTGCGCCTGGCCGCGCACGGGGACGCGCGCTCGGAAAAACCTTCTGCCTTGCACAGGAGCGCCCCGCGGGGACCTTCTGCCGGCAGGAGAGGTCCGTGCTGAAGCTTGGCCCGCGCAGGGTGACTTTGCCCAGGGAGGGGACGGGCCGATTCCCATCCCCGTCCTTGGAGCCGCGGTCCCGTAACGCCTCTTGTCTTGTGGATTCTCATGTAGATACCAGAAAGCCGGAGCGCTTGGATCCTGTCTGCCTCTGACCCAAAGACGGTAAAAGGGAGCTGTAGGCATGGCTCGGTGGTGTCTGCCCCTCTCCGATGTGAGGGCTGCTCCTCTGGGGACGATCAGCTGAACTCTTGGGAGAAGGGCTCTGGTGGAAAATCTGCTTTTCTCCTAATCAGCTCTCCGAAGTCCATGCACTCGGGTCGCTGCCCGGGCAAGCTGTGCCCGGGTCTGTGAGGCTGCCCAGAGCAGGGAACTGAGGCAGCTGGAGCCTCGTGGTTGTTTTTTTTTTTTTTTTTCTGCTGAGCCACGCTGTTTTTCCATGACTGCTGTTCCCAGCACAAGGGAGGCAGCAGACTGTGCTGGGAGAGGGAGCCAGCCCTCGCATGGACCAAAACAGGCTCCCAAACGGAGACGTTTTGGTTCACCGTGGCCACAATATGAGCAGAAAACCCTGGAGGGAGCGCCAGGAAAGGCAGCTCCATCCTGCAGGGCCCCTGCTGCAGAGCTGGCAATCCCAGCTCACGTAACCAGTGGAGGGCAGCGGGGCCGAGGGGCAGATTTAGGAACCGGAGGGCGATGTGCAGGGCAGCCTGCCCCTCCGCCACCAGACCCAAGTGTATCTGCTTCCTTCCTCTGGGCTCCTCTGCCAGGGGGCTGCTTCTCTGCCTCGGGCAGCTGCTGTGCTTCGGGGAAGTGGTGGCTCCTGAGCTCGCTGCATGTGCTCTCGGGCTGCTGTCCTGCCTGGAAGGGTGATGGATGGCAGCAGGAGCAGCTTTTGCTCGCAGGAGACGTGGGGACGGTGCGACCTTTCTGCTTGGTGGCCAGAGGCTTTGCTGTCGTAGCAGGGTGCAGCTTCAGGGCTTGCTCAAGATCCTGGTGGTGGTTTTGCCTGGTTTACGCTCTGCAAGCACGCCCTTGGAAGGAGGGCCGGGGCTTGGCAGCGCCGTAGCTGCTGTCTGCAGCAGGAGGGTGCCCGTGCAGCCGCCAGGGAGCCGTGCCCTGTGCACAGCACCTCGTCCGAGCTCCCTGCAGGTCCTGAGGGCTGCAGCGTGCTGTGGGGTCGGGCGTTTTGCGAGGGAAGCTGCCTGCTGGCAGGGCGTCCTGGCATTGTGGTTCTCGCTGCGGTACCACTGAGGATGTGGCACGGGTTGTTTGTTCCTGCGGCGGCATCACGGGTGATGCTGGAGGTTGTCTGAGCTGCTCCTGGAGGTGTTTCCATCCAGGGCAGCGTCCTGGTGCTGGCTGTGGCACACCGTAGGGATGCGCTCGAGGAGTTGCCAGCCACGCCAGCCACTCCAGGAGTTCGCTGCGAGGCCGAGGTGGCGGAAAGGCCCCCTGAGCTCATGTTTCCCTGCTGAATATTTCACGAGAGAGCCGCGCGGGCGGCCGTGCCGTGCCGGGCTCCGCGGTGACTCCGGCGCTGACCTCCTCCATCCCCGCAGGACATGCTGATGCAGCTGGCCAAGGCCGTGGCCAGCGCCGCCGCCGCCCTGGTGCTGAAAGCCAAGAACGTGGCTCAGAAAACGGAGGACTCGGCGCTGCAGACGCAGGTGATCGCGGCCGCCACGCAGTGCGCCCTCTCCACCTCCCAGCTGGTGGCCTGCACCAAGGTAAGCGGCACCGACCACCACCCCGCGGGGTTTGGGGCAGCAAGTCCTGGTTCCTCTCCTCCTTGGAGGTCGGGGGCAGCTCCTGGAGAGCAGGCACCGCGTGGTGACAGAGCTTTCTCCTCCCCTGCAGGTGGTGGCTCCCACCATCAGCTCCCCGGTGTGCCAGGAGCAGCTGATCGAGGCCGGCAAGTTGGTGGCCAAGTCTGCAGAGGGCTGCGTGGAGGCCTCCAAGGCGGCCACCAGCGACGACCAGCTGCTGAAGCAGGTGGGGGTGGCGGCCACCGCTGTCACCCAGGCCCTGAATGACCTGCTGCAGCACATCAAGCAGCACGCCACGGGCGGGCAGCCCATCGGGCGCTACGACCAGGCCACGGACACCATCCTCAACGTCACCGAGAACATTTTCAGCTCCATGGGCGACGCGGGTGAGAGCGAGCGGCTGGTGGCACCTGGGGGGGGGAGCAGAGTGGGTGGGGGGCTGGAGGGAGCACGGGTAGATGGAGCAGCCTCTCTGGGTCCGTGTTTCTGTGCCTGTTTGCCGTGCCTTTGCTGTGGTCTGGTGCCTGGAGGCTGGTGCGGTGGAGCGGGGAGGTGTCAGGGAGCCCCAGGGACTCGCTGACGGCCACCCTTCCTTTCTGTCCCAGGGGAAATGGTGAGGCAGGCTCGTATCCTGGCCCAGGCCACCTCCGACCTCGTCAACGCCATCAAAGCCGACGCAGAGGGAGAGACAGACCTGGAGAACTCGCGCAAGCTGCTGAGTGCGGCCAAGATCCTGGCCGACGCCACCGCCAAGATGGTCGAGGCCGCAAAGGTTCGTGGTGCACGGGAGGAGCTGCTGGAGCAGAGGGGCTGCTCCCCGTAAAGTGTGGGCTATAAAGGAGTGACGGCTCTCCTGCTTTGCCCAGGGAGCCGCAGCCCACCCGGACAGCGAGGAGCAGCAGCAGCGGCTGCGGGAGGCAGCAGAGGGGCTGCGCATGGCCACCAACGCCGCGGCGCAGAACGCCATCAAGAAGAAGCTGGTGCACAAGCTGGAGGTGAGCACCGGGCAGAGAGGGAGCAGGGTTGGTGTGGGAGCTGGTCCTGGCCAGGAGCCTGGATCCCAGAGCTTTCTGGAGAGATGACATCCCTTTTGGGCAGTTTATATGTTCGTGCTGAATCCTGTAGACACTTCACTGTCGTCCCATTTTCCATGTCCACACTACGTTGCCTTGCGCTGCTGAACTTGATCTCCAGCACCAGAGCTGCTGGTGATGCTGTGGCAGGCAGAGCCACAGCAGGAGAGCCTTAGAGGGGAGCGGGACCCTAGTTCATGGTGGGGGGGCTTCCAAACCACCTTGCCCCCACGGCTGACCCCGGATTTCCCCCTGCAGCACGCAGCCAAGCAAGCGGCCGCCTCCGCCACCCAGACCATCGCCGCCGCGCAGCACGCCGCCGCCTCCAACAAGAACCCTGCCGCCCAGCAGCAGCTGGTGCAGAGCTGCAAGGTGAGGGGCACGGGGGAAAATGGACCAAGCTGGTGGGAAAAGATGCTGGGAGAGAATTGTAGTTACGTGCCCAGCTTTTATTGTGTTTGTGCCGAGCAGCCTTATTGTGAGAACAGTGATTCCGGCAAATACAGCGTGAGGGGGTTTAAAAGGTTTTTTGAACTTGACTTGGTGTCACGCAGCATCTTCAGCAAAATGTTAGCGGGGTTTGGCATCTGTAAAGGGGTCGGGGATGGCTCTGGGTGTTGTTGTAGAGCACTGGGTTCTTGGGGGATGCCTGCAAGGAGGCTCTTGAGGGGCTAGGTTCATGTCTGACTCTGATCATGTCTGACTCTGATCACATCTGATTCTGATCAATGATCACGAGCTCATAGAATGGTTTGGGTTGGGAAGGACCTTTAGGATCATTTAACTCCAACCCCCTGCCATGGGCAGGGACACTTCCCCCCAGCCCAGGCTGCCCCCAGCCCCATGCAGCCTGGCCTTGAGCACTGCCAGGGATGGGGCACCCACAGCTCCTCTGGGCAGCCTGGGTCAGGGCCTCACCACCTCTGAGTGAAGAACTCCTTCCTTATATCTAAACTAAATTTACCCTCTTTTGTTTTAAAGCCATTCCCCCTTGTCCTATTGCTACACTCCCTGACAGAGCCCCTCTCCACAGCCACCATCGGTCAGACCTGCGGGTGGCCAAGCCGCAGGGGGCAGGGAGGGCAGGTTTGGCTGGAGCCACCGGAGGGACCTGCACGCTCCGTGTCCCCTGCGGTGACTTTTATCTTCTCTCCTCGCAGGTGGTGGCCGACCAGATCCCCATGCTGGTGCAGGGCGTGCGGGGAAGCCAGTCTCAGCCGGACAGCCCCAGCGCCCAGCTGGCTCTCATCGCCGCCAGCCAGAACTTCCTGCAGGTACCCCCAAACCTGCTGCTGGCCGCGGGCAGTGAGGGGACAGCCAGCTGCGTGCCACCCCGTCTCACTCTTCCTTCTCTTGGCAGCCCGGTGGGAAGATGGTAGCCGCGGCCAAGGCCACCGTGCCCACCATCACCGACCAGGCATCCGCCATGCAGCTCAGCCAGTGTGCCAAAAACCTGGCTGCAGCCCTGGCCGAGCTCCGCACGGCTGCACAGAAGGTGAGAGGCTGGTGAAGGAGGCTGGGACAGCTCTTGTTGTGGCCAAGCTCCTACAAAAACGCTCTTCCTTCTCCCCACCACAGGCACAGGAGGCCTGCGGGCCCCTGGAGATCGACTCGGCGCTGGGCTTGGTGCAGAGCCTGGAGAGGGACCTGCAGGAGGCCAAGGCGGCTGCCAGGGATGGCAAGCTCAAACCTCTGCCCGGAGAGACGGTGAGGGGGCACACGGGGTGCTGTGCACGGGGTTTGGGGGCTGTCTGGGTGGGGTGTAACCCCTGCTCGCCCTGCAGATGGAGAAGTGCGCCCAGGACCTGGGGAACAGCACCAAGGCCGTCACCTCCGCCATCGCCCACCTGCTGGGCGAGGTGGCCCAGGGCAACGAGAACTACACAGGTACCAGCCCTCATGCCCCAGCCGTGCCCCGTGGAGGGGCTGTGCTCTCTCTGACTGATCTCTCTCCCCCATGACAGGCATCGCTGCCCGGGAGGTGGCCCAGGCGCTGCGCTCGCTCAGCCAGGCTGCCCGCGGCGTGGCGGCCAACACGTCGGACCCGCAGGCGCAGGGTGCCATGCTGGAGTGCGCCAGCGATGTGATGGATAAGGCCAACAACCTCATCGAGGAGGCCAGGAAGGCGGTGGCCAAGCCCGGAGACCCCGACAGCCAGCAGCGCCTGGTGCAGGTGGGATTGGGTCCCCGGGGGAGGCAGCGGGGTGGAGGCAGGGTGATGGGGGTGGCCGAGGCACAGCCACCGCTCTCGTCCTCTGCAGGTGGCCAAGGCGGTGTCGCAGGCGCTGAACCGCTGCGTGAACTGCCTGCCTGGGCAGCGGGATGTGGACGCTGCCATCCGCATGGTGGGAGAGGCCAGCAAGAGGCTGCTGTCGGATTCGGTGAGCTCAGCACGGGGCTGAGGGGGACGGGGAGGTGTTGCGGTGCTCACCGGCCGTGCTGGATGCTCTCCGGCACGTCCCCAGGTGTGTGAGGGTGCTGGGCTCCCCGTGCTGCTCCTGACCCTCTCCCTGCCTCCAGTTCCCTCCCAGCAACAAGACCTTCCAGGAGGCGCAGAGCCAGCTGAACCGGGCGGCAGCGGGACTCAACCAGTCTGCCAACGAGCTGGTGCAGGCATCGCGGGGCACCCCCCAGGACCTGGCCAAGTCCTCGGGCAAATTCGGACAGGACTTCAACGAGTTCCTGCAGGCGGGCGTGGAGATGGCCAGCCTGTCCCCGGTGAGAGCAAACACCCGTTTGGCAGTCCTGGCTATGGTGGGAGGCTGCTGAGCGCTGGGGGAGGCATGCAGCCACAAGCAGTGGTTTGGGGACTGCTGTGAGCAGCTGTGGCTAACACCCTTGAGATGGAGCCTGGAGGTGGGATAAATAGCAAGAGCAGGGGAGGAAGTGGCTTGCGTGCAGCGAGCGTAGTCACCAAACGCTTGCTGCTGGTGGCCAGCGGGTGAGTTGGGTGAGGGGAGCTGGCGCAGCACAGAAACCACCAGAGAAACTCAGGGGGTGGGCACGGAGCTCGGGAACCTGCTGTTGGTGACTTTTTGGCTCCCTGCAGAACAAGGAAGACCAGGCGCAGGTGGTGTCAAACCTGAAGAGCATCTCCATGTCCTCCAGCAAGCTGCTGCTGGCAGCAAAGGCGCTTTCCGCCGACCCTGCGTCCCCCAACCTCAAGAATCAGCTGGCAGCGGCTGCACGGTAGGAGGAACTGCTCGGGCTGCGTGGAGGGAGGTGGGCAAGTGCCAAAGTGTGTGTTGGGCCAGCAGCTTCAGGAGTCCTGGTGTTTGCCTCCATGGGGCTCAGCTTGCTCTGGGGCTGTCCTGAGAACATTTATCTAATGTCACCCTGGCCTGGCTGCCTAAAGAGACAAGCCCTCGGGCTGGTAGGAGTGTCCTCCAGCCCGAACCTCTGCCCGTTTCCTGCACCAGGACATGCCCCACAGCCAGGTTAAGGATGTTTGCAGTAGTGGTGGCTCTGGGCGGTGACGGTGGCACTGATCCAGGCGTTGTCTCTCCCGGCAGGGCTGTGACCGACAGCATTAACCAGCTGATCACCATGTGCACCCAGCAGGCGCCAGGACAGAAGGAGTGCGACAATGCCCTGAGGGAGCTGGAGGTGAGAACTGGAGAATTCTGCTTGGCTGGGTGCTGGGATGTCTGGGGCGGGGAGAGGAGCAGCTCCTCTGTGCCACACGAGGCAGGAGAGAGCAAAAAAGGAGCTGCGAGTGCACAGTGATGTGGAGAGCTCGGACCCTTCCCCGTGACGTGCCACCCGTGTGTCTCTCTAGACGGTGAAGGAGCTGTTGGAGAACCCCACGCAGACTGTCAATGACATGTCCTACTTCAACTGCCTGGACAGCGTCATGGAGAACTCCAAGGTGGGTGTCTTCCTGCGGGTTACAGACGCCGGGCTGGCAGAGCAGTGAGCTCTGAGGCTATGGCAGCCAGCGGTGGTCTCCAGCTGGTGGCCGTGTGTCCCGCAGGTGCTGGGCGAGTCCATGGCCGGCATCTCCCAGAACGCCAAGAACAGCAAGCTGCCCGAGTTCGGGGAGTCCATCAGCGCCGCCTCCAAAGCTCTCTGCGGGCTCACCGAGGCAGCAGCCCAGGTGAGATGCATTTGGTCCCAGCCCCATCCATCTCACCCGGTGCTGGGAGTCTTCTCCTGCCCCGGTGCAAGCCCTCACTGCCTCTCTTTTATCTTCAGGCTGCCTACCTGGTGGGAGTTTCAGATCCCAACAGCCAGGCGGGTCAGCAGGGCCTGGTAGACCCCACTCAGTTTGCCAGAGCTAACCAAGCCATCCAGATGGCCTGCCAGAACCTGGTGGACCCTGCCTGCACGCAGTCACAGGTTGGTGTGAGCTGGGGCACCACCACGGGCGTTTTCCTGCCTAAAAGGGGGTGCTGGAGAGCAGGGAGGTGCTGCGGGTCCTGCCTCACTCTGCTCTCCCCCCCAGGTGCTGTCAGCAGCCACCATCGTGGCCAAGCACACCTCGGCCCTGTGCAACACGTGCCGCCTGGCCTCCTCCCGCACCGCCAACCCCGTGGCCAAGCGGCAGTTCGTGCAGTCGGCCAAGGAGGTGGCCAACAGCACGGCCAACCTGGTGAAGACCATCAAGGTGTGTTGGGGTGGCAATGGGCAGCCCCGCAGAGCTGGGACGTGGGGCGTGCTGAGGGATGGGTAGCTAACTGCTCGCTCTCTCCTCCACGCCAGGCCCTGGACGGAGCCTTCAACGAGGAGAACCGGGAGCGGTGCCGCGCGGCCACGGCTCCTCTGATAGAGGCTGTGGACAACCTGACAGCCTTCGCCTCCAACCCCGAGTTTGCCACCGTTCCTGCACAGATCAGCCCCGAGGTGGGGTGCTGCCGGGGCAGGGAGGGGTGGCCTGGCTGTGGTGGGCGCTGCGGCAGGGTGGGGAGCTTGAAATGGGACCCAGAGCTGGAATGGTGTCTGGAGGGTGCGATGAGGAGGCAGCATTGAGCGTTGGGCACTGAGGGGCTGCTCCTGGGTGAGGAGAAGGGGTGTTGTGCCCATCCGTCTGTGTCACTGGGCCTTCGTCTCCCTGCACAGGGACGCAGAGCCATGGAGCCCATCGTCTCGTCCGCCAAGACCATGCTGGAGAGCTCTGCCGGCCTCATCCAGACCGCACGCTCGCTGGCCGTCAACCCCAAGGACCCGCCGCAGTGGTCGGTGCTGGCCGGACACTCTCGCACCGTCTCGGACTCCATCAAGAAGCTGATCACCAACATGAGGTGAGGGCCGAGATGGGTCTGCGGCCCTCTCAGCCTGCCTGGCGTGCTTGGCCGGAGCCCCTGCTGATGGTTTCCCCTGGCTGGGCTCACTCCACGAGGATGTTTTGGCTCATCTGGTCTCTCTGTCACGCAGGGACAAAGCTCCAGGGCAGCGGGAGTGCGACGAGGCCATCGACGTCCTCAACAGGTGCATGCGGGAGGTAGACCAGGCCTCCCTGGCGGCCATCAGCCAGCAGCTGGCCCCTCGAGAAGGCATCTCCCAGGAGGTGAGCAGGGGGCAAAGTCCTTTTCTGGAGCCCCTGCTGGCCTCCTCTGCTTCCACACAGGGCTTTGGGAGCCCTTCTTGTGTCTTCAGCATCCACCCAGCCGGGTGCTGGGTAGAGCAGCCTTCTTCCAGGCTTTGTGTCCCTGCTGTGTGTCTCTCTTGGTTGGGCAGAGCAGGGCTGTGCAGCACCCTGTCTGCCAGCCCTTGGAGCCAGAGCTTGTTGTTCAGTGATCAAACATCACCTCGGAGCCCTGCTTAACGGGGGCAGGCTAACTCTGCCCCAGCAGAGCTCAGCGAGGCCAGCCTTGCCGCGGCCTCATGCCGTGCGCTCTTTTTCACAACAGGCTTTGCACAACCAGATGATCACGGCCGTGCAGGAGATCAACCACCTGATCGAGCCCGTGGCCAGCGCCGCGCGGGCTGAGGCCTCGCAGCTGGGACACAAGGTAACGGGAGGGGATGGGTGGGGAGGGGGCGTTCAGGCAGCAGGCGTGTGGAGCACCCCACATCAGGAGGAGGGGTTGTGACCAGCCTCCAGGAGCTGCTGGCACTGACGCTGCTCTTCCCTAGGTGTCCCAGATGGCTCAGTACTTTGAGCCGCTCATCTTGGCAGCTATCGGCGCTGCCTCCAAGACACCCAACCACCAGCAGCAGATGAACCTTCTGGACCAGACCAAAACGCTGGCCGAGTCCGCCCTGCAGATGTTGTACACCGCCAAGGAGGCCGGTGGGAACCCCAAGGTGAGCAGGAGGTGCACGTGGTGAGCCTCGGACACGTGCCACGTGTCCTACACGTGTTGCTGGGCACCAAAACCCAGAGCTGGTGTCCCTGTTGTCTCTTCCTTCTCTCACTCCATCTCCTCCTTGCAGCAAGCTGCCCACACGCAGGAGGCTCTGGAGGAGGCCGTGCAGATGATGAAGGAGGCTGTGGAGGACCTGACCACCACCCTGAACGAGGCAGCCAGCGCCGCGGGTGTCGTCGGGGGCATGGTGGACTCCATCACCCAGGCCATCAACCAGGTGAGGGGAACGCAGAGAGGGCTGGGGGAAAGGAGGAGGCAGAGTCAGAGGCAGGGAGAGATGCAGGAGATGTTCAGATCTTCCCATATCGAAATTCTGGGGTACAGGCTGGGGAGGGCGTACTCAGGGCCATAGTGGGCAAAACCCCAGGCAGGGCAGCGTGAGTCTCCTGCTGTGCTGTAGCCAAGGAGGGGTGCTGGGCAGGGCCAAACTCTCCTGATGTTCTCTTTCAGCTTGACGAGGGGCCAATGGGTGAACCAGAGGGGACCTTTGTGGACTACCAGACCACAATGGTGAAGACGGCCAAGGCTATCGCAGTGACCGTGCAGGAGATGGTGGGTGCAGAAGCAGTGGTGCTGCCGCCTCGCCCAGCAGGGCAGCTGCCCTCCTTGCTCCCCTGTCCCACCGTAAAGCCCGTCTGAGCCCTGCTCTTCTCCCACCTGCAGGTCACCAAGTCCACCACCAACCCAGACGAACTGGGCATACTGGCCAACCAGCTGACCAACGAATACGGGCAGCTGGCGCAGGAGGCCAAGCCGGCCGCGCTCACCGCCGAGAATGAGGAGGTGAGAGCATCGTGAGGGGGAACCCAGGCAGGGTGTCCCTTCGGGCTGTCTCACGCCTGTATTTTCCTCCAGATCGGCTCCCACATCAAGCGCCGGGTGCAGGAGCTGGGTCATGGCTGTGCTGCCCTGGTGACCAAGGCTGGAGCCCTGCAGTGCAGCCCCAGCGATGCCTACACCAAGAAGGAGCTGATCGAGAGCGCGCGCAAGGTCTCCGAGAAGGTGAGCAGCCCCGAGGGTCCTGGGGCAGGTACCAGGAGGGGAGGAAGGATGTGAGAACAACTCTGGATTGAGCCACGTGCCCTTTGAGCCTCCACCAGGGGTTTTCTTGTCACCCTGCTGGGCTCTGTCTGCTCTCTGGCCCTGGCACAATTCAGCTGGTGGGGCAGAGGATGGGTTCCCCTCCTGGCACCATAACAACTTGCACTGTGATGGGCAATTGTGGCAGCCAGGTGCTGCCTGCTGACGTGCTGGTAACAGCCTGCCAAGGAAGACAGATCCACACCCTGCTGGCAGCCCAGGGCTCTCTAAATCAGCCTTTGCAGAGGTGTGTGTAGCATTTGCTGTGCCTCCAGTAAGCCTGCGGCTCATGCTAGGTGATCAGTATCCCCTGCGCCTTTTGCTAGCGTGGTGGAAAGCATCCTGCCCATCAGCCAGTCTGAAAAAGCACACTGATTAGTAACAGACAAAAAAAAAGGTTTAAAAAATACAACTGATAAGGGTAGAATGGCAATGCTTGCAAGCAAGATTACAAAGGCAAAGCAAACACTGCTTCGTACCACCTGGCACATGTCTGCATGCCCGGGGCCTCCTCCTGGTTCTTCCTTTCCAAGCTTTTACTTTCCGTCAGGGAACTTACTGTCTTATGAGCTCTTGCCAAAGCACAGAAATTGAGCCTAGTACTTACAGAAGGAAGGAGCTGTAATGTTCTGATAAGGTGCTAGCCCTGTTTGTTTGGAAAGCAGCAGAGTGCAGTGTCTCCTGTACCCGCAAGCACGATAGGTAGGAGATAAAAATAAATGGGAGCTAAGAAGGGGATGAAGGATCCTCCTTGGATTGAAGGGTGTCCGTCCTGGGGAGGTGTCAGAGGTGTGTGGTGGGGATGTCCTGAGCCTGCTCTGCCTCTCTCAGTCACCCTGCTCGTACCACGCAGGTGTCCCACGTGCTGGCAGCCCTGCAGGCTGGGAACCGCGGGACTCAAGCCTGCATCACCGCTGCCAGCGCCGTCGCTGGCATCATCGCTGACCTCGACACCACCATCATGTTTGCCACGGCAGGGACCCTCAACCGGGAGAACTCGGAGACCTTCGCTGACCACAGGTACCAGGGTGGGGGGTACAATACCTTGGCCAGCCCCTGCTCAGCTGGGGGCAGGGGCCAGGCTCTGCCCTGCCATCTCACACCTCTGTAAGCTGTGGACCAGCCCCAAGGAGACCTGCGAGTTCGGGTTGTGCTGGCAGTTTTTCCCCTCCAGCTCATACAGATGGAAGGCAGGGAGCAAGGAGCACGTGTGCATGCAGAGGCTTCTCTGTTTTTCCTTAAACACCCCTCTCTGACTCCCTTCTTCTCCCCAGGGAGGGCATCTTGAAGACAGCCAAGGCGCTGGTGGAGGACACCAAGGTGCTGGTGCAGAACGCCACGGCCAGCCAGGAGAAGCTGGCGCAGGCTGCCCAGTCCTCCGTGACCACCATCACCCGCCTGGCGGAGGTGGTGAAGCTGGGTGCTGCCAGCCTGGGCTCTGAAGACCCAGAGACTCAGGTAGGGTGGGGTGTGTGGTCGAGCTTTTTGCCTGGTGCTAGCAGAGCTGGCTGATTTGAACGCCGTGTAGATGGCATGTTCTGGGGTGCCCGAATTTTCTGCTGCTGGGCCACCCCACCCACAGCCTGGGTGTGTCCACAGCAAAGCCGTGACCCTGGTCTTGCTCTCCCCAGGTGGTTCTGATCAATGCTGTGAAGGACGTTGCCAAGGCACTTGGGGATCTGATCGGTGCCACCAAAGCAGCTGCTGGCAAAGCTGGGGATGACCCCGCTGTCTACCAGCTGAAGAACTCCGCCAAGGTCTGCACTGGGGCACAACGGGGAGAAGGGGATGGGGCAGGAGGGCTGGAAGAAGAGGAGGAAGGGGCTTCTGTGCCTGTCTGGGGACGGGAGGACAACTGGGAGGCAGTCAGGGCAAGGGGGCACAGAGATCAAAATGAGGAGGTGTGAGTGGAATATGGAGAAGGGGCAGATCCAGACCAAACCGCAAGGGAGGGACAGGCGCCGGCAGCATCCCGGAGCTTTCTGGGGGGCTTTTTCCCAGTTCTGTTCTCCCTCCCACAGGTGATGGTGACCAATGTCACTTCCTTGCTGAAGACAGTGAAGGCTGTGGAGGACGAGGCCACCAAGGGGACGCGGGCACTGGAGGCCACGATAGAGCACATCCGCCAGGAGCTGGCGGTGAGCGCAGCGCCTTGGGGCGCCCCCCCCTGCCCTCCTGCCACCCCAAAACCTCACCCCTGTGCCTCTCTCTTCTCAGGTCTTCTCCTCCCCGGTGCCTCCTGCCCAGGTCTCCACCCCGGAGGACTTCATCCGAATGACGAAAGGCATCACCATGGCCACGGCCAAAGCTGTGGCCGCCGGCAACTCGTGTCGGCAGGAGGACGTCATCGCCACGGCCAACCTGAGCCGCCGCGCCATCGCGGACATGCTGCGCGCCTGCAAGGTGCCGCGGGGATGGGCAGGGGCTGTGGGGCTGGCACGGGGCTGGGGGTGCCCTGTTTGAGCCCCAGAGTGGCAGGGGAGGTTTCCTGATACGAATTTCTGTCCCTGGGTTCCAGGAGGCCGCCTACCACCCCGAGGTGAGCGCCGACGTGCGGCAGCGGGCGCTGCGCTTCGGCAGGGAGTGTGCCGATGGATACCTGGAGCTGCTGGAGCACGTGCTGGTGGTGAGTGTCCCCAGACCCCTTTCCTGTGGTTTGCTGAGGCTTCCCTTGAACAACGGGGTGCTCCCCAGATCCCCGTCTTCCTTTGGGCTCTGTAGATCTTCCCTCTGAGGACTTTTTAGTGCACTCCCCCTGAGTGCCCGAGGTGAGCCCTGCACGGGGCTGAGGGCAGGGGAGGAGGTGGCATGCGGTCACCGCTGGCACACAGGCCTGTCCTTCAGGTCCTGCCTTGAAGGAGAGACCTGCTGGCTGCCTTGAGACTGCACAGCTCTTCATTGCTGCAGTGCTCCGGGCTAAGGTTGCTTTGAGCTGAGCTAGACAGTCGATGGCAAAATCAACCTGAAAAAGCTGGTGACAGGTCCCTCTCCCGTTCCTCGCCCCTGTACCCACTGTGTGGCCCACCTCAATCCCCGTGAAGGTCCTGCAGAGGAAAGGAGCACCTCCCGTGCTCCCTGATTGCTTAGGCAGGCAAGGTGAGGAGGGATGGGAGGGCCGCCTGCAATTACTTACGGAAGCAGATGTCGGAGTGATCAGCAAGCTCTAAAGAAAAGTATTTGGCTAACAACAGATGGAGATTAACCGGCCATAAACAGATGGAGGCTGGAAATTCGACAACACAGGAACAGAATCCTGAAGCAGCTTCCATTATGAGTGGTGGGAGTGAGAAACTTAGCCAGTGTGAAAACAGAGCTCGTTAAGCTCGGTCAAGGGTGTGCGAGACAGGCAGTGCCTGCGGTGGCAGAGGTGTTGACTGCAGAGGCCAGCTGCACCCTCCTGATCCAGCCCTCCTCCAGCTCAGTCCTCCCGAGCCCTTCAGCTGGCCGCTTTAATTAGCTGCCCTGCAAGATCGGTGTGGCTTGAATGCAGCAAATTAAGGCTGGATTAAGCAGGAGATGGGAAGAAAGGGTTCAGTGAGGTGCTTCCAGCGGTTTGCATTCTTGGCAAGATGGTGAGAGCTGATCTTGCTGCAGGGATGGATGCACAGAGCGCGTGCCTGCAGAGCTGACGATAGCCTGGACCTGGAGCAAGGAAAAAGAGCGAGCGTGGGGTCTGTTAGCAGCATGGTTTCACTAGGGTGGTTAAAAAGGGACTGAGAACAAAGAGGGAGGCAGGCAGGACCCGAGGGCTAGACACTGAAGCCAGACATGGGGGAAACCAAAGGATGGTTTTATCTGAAGGACATCAGGATGCGGTTCCAAGGGGGGCAGTGAGTTTTCCGTGCTCTGCATCTAGATCAAATGTCTTTCTGGAAGATGCTTCAGCCACTCGTTAAGTCATCGCAGCCAAGACTGAAGTGCTAGGTGAAATTCTCTGGCTGACCTGTTGTTAACAGATGATTGGGCTAATGACATACTGTGGCAGTGCCCAAGGTCAGACTGCTTGCAGAAGCGTGCTGTTCCCCTGCATTTTGGGTGTCGCCTTCCAGCCGCCGTGCGATGTCTCCTGAGGATCATACGTGCAGCCCATCCCGTGAACTATTCACCGGAGGTGCATCTTAGCAAGCTTCTGGCCTCCAGAAAGAGAACCGCTTAGCAACTTTAAAAATCTTGTCGGGGCAGATGACAGAGTTAATAACACGGCTTTTCGCCCAGGCGTGCTCAGGAGGGCAACGTGGAGGTGCTGGTGGGGGCAGTCAGCAGCTCTTTGTGAGCCCTGCCCCAAACGGAGGGATGTGTTTGGGAAGGTTGTGGACAGGGCACTGCCTTGCCCCCAGCAGCAGTGGAGGCTTGCAGTGTGTGTGCTGGATCAGTCCTTTTGGGAACCAACCCCGCGGTGTGCGAGCAGGAGCGGTCAGAGTGCAGGAGAGTTATTTGGCTGGGGATGGGAAACGCGGCTCCCGGGGAAAGAGCCAGCCAGCAGCATATTTCACTGGGGAGGGGAAGGAATGCGAACCTCCGTGGGGACGTGGTATTTGGTAACAATAGGTCTCCATCACCGAAAGCAGGGGATTGCAGGCTGAAAAGTGTAGGCAGAGAGCTCAGGGTGGGGAGCAGCGAGGTGCCAAGCGAGCCTCAGGAGCCCGTCCACCAGGCATCAGGCAGGGCTGAAGTTGGCAGTGGTGATGGCAGCAGGGCCTGGGACCTCCTCACCTTCCTCCCCCCTCTCCTCCTCACCTCCACCCCACCCCGCGCGTGTCCCCGTTGCCTGCCAGGGCATTCACTGCCTTCTTCTCTCTCCCCTCGGTGCTCCCCGTCAGCCGGTGAGTACGGCGACACTCGGTGTGCCTGCCGGTGCCTAACCTCAGCATGAGCCTTGCTGGTGGCGTGCCCAGCCTGGTGCTGGGGTGGCACGGCTGCTGCCGTGTGGTTTTGGGGCAGGACCCCGCCGTCTGTGCCTCTACTCACCCTGCTCGAGCTGACGTGTGGCCTCGGGCGTGCCGTGGTGTGTGCATGCCGGGGGGGCCCTCTGGGAAGGGGACGTGTGGCCCCACAGGGGCTGGGACCTGGCTCCGGGGTCCTGTTGTGTTTGCAGATGAGTCTCAGAAAGGGGGATGGAGGAGCGGGGAGAGGGTTCTGGGGCTTGAAGTGCTTTGAGTGGGGAGGAGGAGGTCCTTGGGGGGGGAAAGGGGATCCTGGGGGGGAAAAAGGGAACCGTGGGGGGAAGCCACCGAGCACTGGAAGGACCCTGACTTAAATGAGGACCTCGGTGCTGCGAGGTGTCCCAGAAGGCGTGGACTGAATAGGGCCAAGGAAAAGGAAAAGATGAGCTGGCTTGAGACAGGATGGCAATTGGTGACCAATATGTACTCAGGGGGCTGGGGGGCTCTGCTCCCCTTCTCTTGGGGGATCGCCTCCAATGGACCCTCGGGGTCCCCTGAAACGAGAGTGGCTGGGTTTTGGTGGTGGCACCTTCTCAGGCAGCCAGATTCTGGGGGCGAGGGGCAAAACGTGGTCAGAAGGGGCTGCCAGGTAGGGTCCTGCCCCTGCTTCGTGGTCTCCCTCGCGTGCTCAGCTCTGCTCCTTTCCCCCAGATCCTGCAGAAGCCGACCCACGAGCTGAAGCAGCAGCTGGCCGGGTACTCCAAGCGTGTGGCCAGCTCTGTCACCGAGCTCATCCAGGCAGCCGAGGCCATGAAAGGTGAGCGCCACGGCTCCGTCCTCCTCCGGGACAGCACCTAGGGCTGGATTAGAGCCTGGGGCCTTCATGCTGGTGGGAGGAGGTAGGTTGGGTCAGAAATGAGGCCGTGCGTGGCTTTAACCTGTCTGGGTTCCTGTCCCCTCTAGGGACGGAGTGGGTTGACCCAGAAGACCCCACAGTCATCGCTGAGAACGAGCTGCTGGGGGCAGCGGCTGCCATCGAGGCTGCGGCCAAGAAGCTGGAGCAGCTGAAGCCGAGGGCCAAGCCCAAGGTAGGACGGGGTGCTGAGCCCCCCACGAGCCCCCTGCCACCTTCCTGGCAGTCCCACCTCGGGCTCACGCTCCTCTTCTTGTCCGCAGCAAGCAGATGAGAGCCTGGACTTCGAGGAGCAGATCCTGGAGGCTGCCAAATCCATCGCGGCAGCTACCAGCGCCCTGGTGAAGGCAGCCTCGGCCGCCCAGCGGGAGTTGGTGGCCCAAGGAAAGGTAGGGCTGGGAGGGAGGAAGGGCAGGAGCAGCACGAGAGTCGGAGCTGAAGCACTGCGTGGTGCTGTGCTGGGCTCCCTGCCTTCTCCAGCAGCCCTCAGTGCTCCTCTCCTGCCCCACAGGTGGGAGCCATCCCAGCCAACGCGGTGGATGACGGGCAGTGGTCCCAGGGACTGATTTCAGCCGTGAGTATCAGGGACACGTGTTGCCTGTGGGGCAGGGGATGCGCTGCCCTCGTGCTCTCCTCCGTGCAGGAGGCAGCCCCCTGCTTGCTCCCTCTCCCACCAGCTGGGTCGTGGCGTGGAAGCCGGTGTCTC
Source organism: Netta rufina (assembly GCF_964035555.1). NCBI lineage: Eukaryota > Metazoa > Chordata > Aves > Anseriformes > Anatidae > Netta > Netta rufina. The sequence goes on from NC_140126.1 coordinate 7,077,117, forward strand.
ATCCCCATCCTTGTCCTCCTGGGGGGACCCTCTCCTGCAGGCTCCCCGTCCCCCCCTGACACCCTTCTCCTGCTGCAGGCACGCATGGTGGCTGCGGCCACCAACAACCTGTGCGAGGCCGCCAACGCGGCGGTGCAGGGCCACGCCAGCGAGGAGAAGCTCATCTCGTCCGCCAAGCAGGTGGCTGCCTCCACGGCGCAGCTCCTGGTGGCCTGCAAGGTGAAGGCCGACCACGACTCGGAGGCCATGAAGAGGCTCCAGGTGAGTCCCAGGCTGCAGTCCCCGTCCACTCACTGGGTGCTTCTGCTGGGGCGCAGGCTCCGTGTGTTTTGGGCCTCGTTTGGCTGCCTGCGTGCGTAATCCTGGGCTCCTGTCCACCAGGCTGGGGGTTGCTGAGCCCCGGGGGCATTCAGGGCTGATGGTCTGGCTTGGGAATGCCTGAAATGTGTGCACCCAATCCCTGGCATTAATGTCTGGGGACGTGTTTTGACACCGGAGATTAACCCTCCGTGGCCGCGGCATGGAGGTTAATGCCCACACGCTGGGGGTCAGCGTGAGGATCCCGGCGGGGTGAAAGCTGGGAGAGGTCAGCCAGGCTGCCCCAAAATCCTTGCCCTGTTGCTCAGATGGGAGCAGAGCGAGGGAACCGCCACGGGCACCCAGCTGGGAGCAGCAGTGCCTGAAATGGTCATGAGCAGCGCTGGTGGCAGCGAGCCATCCTCGGGGAGCTCTGCCGGCAGCTCCCGGCTCGCCCGGCCTCCTCCCCTGCCTGGTCGGGACTGGGGCGCCCCCACCAAGTTGGAAATTGTGCCCCAGGCTTAGGATGCTGTTCCCTCACCTCTTCTCCTGCTCCAGGCGGCCGGGAACGCGGTGAAGAGAGCGTCGGACAACCTGGTGAAGGCAGCGCAGAAGGCGGCCGCCTTCCAGGACCACGACGAGACGGTGGTGGTGAAGGAGAAGATGGTGGGGGGGATCGCACAGGTGAGGAGCGGGGCTGCTGCGGTGGGGCAGGGGGAGCTCCAGTGGGGCAGGGGGAGCTCCACGCGCTCTCCTGTGCCTCCCAAGGAGCGTGGTGTGGGCTGCTGTGGGAGGGGATGGTGGCAGGGCGCGGAGCGAGAGCCGCGGGGGCGCACGAGGCACCCATCTCGCCCCGTTCCCCCGGCAGATCATCGCCGCCCAGGAGGAGATGCTGCGCAAGGAGCGTGAGCTGGAGGAGGCGCGCAAGAAGCTGGCCATGATCCGGCAGCAGCAGTACAAGTTCCTGCCCTCCGAGCTGCGGGACGAGGAGCAGAACTGAGCCCCGCGCGCCCCGCCGCTCTGCGCCCGGGCAGAGCCCTGCCGCCACTCACTGCACAGACTGCTGCCGCCGGCTCCTATTTAAGACACCCCCACCTCGAGCAACGCCGGGCTGCCCTCGGGTACCCCACAGCCCTGCCTGCACCACCACCGGCGCGCCGGGACTAACCCAGACACCGCGCAGCACCGCCCCGAGCAGGCGCCGCACCAGCACCTCCGCTTCGCCGCCCAGCCCGCCTCCCCGCGCACCTCGGGGGGCTGCCGGGAGTGGGAGCCTGTCCTGGACCAGCCCGGGGTGACCCCGCTGCTAAGCCTCATTGAAAAGGGCCGGGGGGCTTCCTCCTGCGGTGGGTCCAGCCCTCTAAACCCTTTCAGGATTTTTTTTTTTTTTTTTTTATTTCTTCTCGTGCCTTTGTCGCCCTCCCTCTCACTCCTTTCTTCTTCTTCTCCTTCCTCCAGGCGGGACGGGGGGGAGGCTGGTGTCTCGCCCTGTCCTGTGCCGTGGGCTGCAAGGAGCAGCTCTGCACCTTCCTCTTGCTAACGCTCTTGCACCGAGCCGCCTTTCACCTCTGTTGCCTTACTGCTGGCTGAACCACCCGCCCCTCTTCCTCCTCAGCATCCCGGGGAGGCACCGAGCCTCCCCAGAGCATCCTCGCACCACCGCAGTGCCTCTGCTCGGGGCGGGCACGAGATGGCTTTGCCCCAGAGCTGCTCTCCCCCATCCTCGTCACCTCTCCCTGGGGCCCTTCCTCCCCGCCCTCCCAGCCAGCTCTGCCTTCCTCCTCCTCCTCCTCCTTCCCAAGTGCCTGCGTTGTTTTCTGAGACTCTCAGTATTTTTTATAACTTTTAAATTTCTTTAGTATCGAGCCTGCAGCTTTTCAGAGTTCATTTATCCCCCTCGCTCACGTCGTCCCCACTAATCCCCCGCAGCCCAGCGCCTGCCCAGGGGCCCAGAGACCAGCTCCTCACCCCTCCGTGGCTCCGGGACCCCCCCCCCCCCCTTATCCCTTATCCCTTGCACTTGCTGAGGCTTCTCTCACTATTTTGATACTTTAAGCATCGCCTGTTACACATGAAAGGAATCCAGCTTTCCCCCGAAGCTCGGGGGTTGATGTATGGGGATTTGGATGGCTCTTTGACAAGATGCCTTCATCAATAAAAATGGATTTCCTGCTTTCTCCGTGCACGTGTCCGTGGGGAAGGCGCAAGGAAAAGGGTGGGTTGCAACCCCAGGGGGTGCCAGCATCTCAAAATTGGGGGCTGCTGGGTGGATTTGGGACGGCGGGACGTGGTGGGCAGGGGCGCAGACCCCGCTGCGTGGGGCCGCCAGCCCTCCTGGGTTTGGGGAGGGGGGGGGGAGCGCGGCGCAGGCGCTTCTCCAGCACGGAAAATATTCGAGGCACGTCCAGCAGCGGCACCCGGCCGCCCGGACCCCCGCTGCCAGCCATGTGCGGCCCTCGCAGGTGCCGCCGGGGGGCCAGGGGGGGATTTTGTTGCTGGGGGATTTGGGGGCCGGCCGGGCTCCAGCGCAGCACCTGCCCCCGGGGCTCTGCGCTCCTGGCCCCATTCCTGCGGACGGACAGACAAAAATATCCCCGGGCAGGGCAGCAAGGAGGGGGTGCAGGTGGGGACCCCCCTGCTAGGCTCCCCCCCCCCCCGAGCCTCCCCACTTGGGGCTGTGTCCCTCGGCGTGCCGTGGGGCTGGGAATGCAGCCGGAGCCCCCCCGGCTGCCGGCGTTGAGCTCAGGCCCCAAAATATCCCCCCCGGGGCCGACCTGTGTGGGTGGCAGCTGCCCCAGCACGGCCCCTGCCCCACCTGCTCCCACCCCATCACTCATTTTTGGGGGGACCCGAGTGGTGGTAGGGATGCTGCGGGGTGGAGCGGGGACACCTCTGTCCCTGAGACCCGTCCCCTGCGCCCTGCGTCCCCCCTGTCCCCAAAACACAATCCTGGCACCAGCAAACACCCAGGAGGATGGGTTTTTTATGTCACGAATCTGCAAGATCTCAGCTTGCAGGGGTGGTGGTGGCCACGCCAGGGGGCTTGGAGCTGTTCTGGGGTCCCCCCCACAACATCCCAGCTGATCCCGGGGTGCGGAGGTGCCGTCCCCCCTGCTTTGGGGCCGCTCTCCCGCGGCGGTGGCCTGGCTCCAGGGGGGATTTGTGCGTCCCGCAGGAATCCCAGCCCTCCCAGCTGTCCCCTGACAATCTGCGCTGGCCTGACCCGGCACCAGGCTCCCGACCAGGTACAGACGGACACGGGGCCCTCTGAGGAGGGGCGAGAGGGCACAGCCCACCCCCTGCCCCTCCTGGCCCTGGGCAGGGGGCTGCCAGCAGCGGGGACCCCCGGCGATGTCCTCTGGGCGAGGGAGGGGACGCAGATGGCAGCAGTAAATCCCCAGGGGAGGGACACGGGGCAGGGTTCAGCCTGGCCGGAGCCCTGGCCCTGTAAATCTCCCCGGCTGTGTTATGGGGGGTTATTTTCCGCGCGGTGCTAGGACCTGGGGCACCTCAGTCACAAGGTGCCCATGTCCCAAATTCATCCGGGCTTGGGAAGCCTCAGCCCCTTCCTGGCTGCTCGCACCGTGCACATCACCAGCTTTGCCCCCAGCTGATGAATTTTCCCCCAAAGGCCATCCATCCTCATCTGGGAACGACGGGAGATGGATCCTCCCCCCCGAGAGCAGCGTGCTGGCGGTTCCTGGCTCTCCTTCTCCAAATATGTGCCTAATTCGTCAGCACTAATACCGCTCGCCAGCCTCCAACCACGGCTCCGCCACTTTGCATGGCTCCGGCAGCCTCTTGGTCCTTGGAAGACGCCCCTCACGCCCTCCCAATGACCCCCAAAATTTGCGTTGCACTCTCAGGGTCGCCCCCAGAAAGCTGTTCCCTCCAGCTCTCTGCGCCCCTCTGCCAAAAACCCAGGGCAGATTTCGCTCACCCCATTTTGGGGAGCCCCGTGCCGGGCTGGATGCAGCCTGGGGGTGATGAGCTTGGGGATCCCACACGTCCCCCTCACCCTGCCCCATCCCAGCCCCCCCCGCCCCATCCCCGAGCCCACCCTGCAGCTGGGAATGTGCCAGAAGCATTTACGAGCAGGGCTAAAGCACGGGGTATTTTTGGAGGAGCCGGGATCTGAAGGGTTTGCATTTTTTTTGCCTGCGGAATACGGTTTATTTAGGGCAGAAGCAGCAGGGCAGCCCGCACGCCCCCTGTCCCCCCGAAACGCCATCCTAGGGGACCGTGTAGGTGCCGGCACACTGGGGTCGGTGGCACCTGGGCACGAGGTGGTGGTGGTGGCATCGGGGTAGCACCGGGGCTCCCCCGTGGAAGCGGGGCCCCTGCCCCGCCGTGACGCAGCAGCGGGATGGGGAGGGAGGTCAGTGCTCGGCTCCCTTCGCTCCCAAAGGATTTTCCCTCTGTGTTTTTCTGCCAGGCCTTGCGCGGAGGACGCCGGGGCGGCACCGAGGGGTGTCCTGGGAGGGCTGTGCTGGGAAGAGCCTGCCTGGTGCAAGGGGGGGGACACTGGGGATCTCACCGCGGCCACCCTGAGGGGGTGGCAGGGGGACAGGGAAGAGATGGGACTGGTGCTGGGAAACAGGAGCGTTATTTCAGCGGGGACCTGCGTAGGGCTGAGCAAAACGCTGTGAGTTTAGGGGTGCCACCAGCTCCGGGGGGCACGGGACTGCAGCAGGGGGCTGCGGTGCCGGGAGCGCGGTGCCCTGCGGGGGTGATGGGGGCCACAAACAGCCCAGGGGACACCGGGGTCCAGCAGCATCACCACAGTCCTCGGGTGCCCCCAGCGCATTCACAGCACGAGGAAGGTCCCTGCGGCCCCAGAAAACTGTGCCTGCGGGGTTTTACAGCGCGTGGGCGTCCCTGTGTGCCACCCAGGGTGTCCCCAGAGCCCCGCGGTGTCCCCAGCGCAGTGCCCACAGGGTACCCCCGCTGCTGTCCCCCTAGGGTGTCCCCAGCGCTGTCCCCCGGGGGTGTCCCCAGCGCTGTCCCCTGGGGGTGTCCCCAGTTCAGTGCCACCAGGGTAACCCTAACACAGAGCCCTGCGCTGTCCCCAGCGCCGTCCCTTGCCGGTGCCCCCCACCCATCCCCACCGGCGCGCCCCTCTCCAGGTTCCCCCCCCGGCTTCCCGGTGCCTTGTCGGTGCCTCCCCCCGGTACCCCCCCCCCCCGTTTCTCGTTCTCCCGTCCCTTTCGGTGCCGGTGTCGAAGCCTGTCCCTAAAAGGTGCTGGCGGGCGGCGGGGGAGGTACCGGGGCGGCCCCCTCCCGGCGCGGCCCCTCCCCGGCTCTTAGGCGGCGCGGCGGGGCGGGGGGCTCAGTGCCGGTGCTGCCGCCGCCCCCGGTGCTCCGAGCCCCGCCGCCCCCCGTGCTCCGTGCCCCGCCACCGCCACCGCCACCGCCACCGCCACCATGGAGGCCATCAAGAAGAAGATGCAGATGCTCAAACTGGACAAGGAGAACGCCATCGACCGAGCCGAGCAGGCGGAGGCGGACAAGAAGCAGGCGGAGGACCGCTGCAAGCAGGTGGGTGTCGCACTGAACCCCCCCTTCCCCCCCAAAAAAATAAAAAGTTGATGGGGAGCCTGACCCTAAAGGGGTTTGGCCCCAGGGATGTTGCCCCGATGGGTGTTCAGCTCGTGGATCCCAGCCCTAAGGGTCCCCAGCCCTTGGGATTTGCCCCGCCGGGTGTCCGACCTTGGGGACCCCCACCTTGGGGATACCCAGCCCTGGGGACCCCCACCCTAGGGACAGCCACCCTGGGGACCTCACCCCACTGGGTGGCCAGCCCTGGGGATCAGTGTCCCAGCCTGTTGTCCCTGTTGCCCCTCAGCGCCCCCAAAACTCCTTGTGTCTTGGTGGGACACCCTAGTGCCACCCCCTTGTCCCTCTGCCAGGGACGCCCCTGGGGACAGCGTGCTCCCACCTCAGCCACAAGAGGTGGGGACCTTGCTGGTGTCCCCACATTGGGACCCCATTGCCCTCTCCGGACTCAGGGGTCCTCCGACCCCAAGGACCTGTGGCTCCCCGAGGATGTGTGGCCCCAAAATCGACAGGACAATGCCAATGGGATGAGGGCGACCGTCCCCTGACGGGTAGGTGCCCTGGGGTTGCCAACCTCGTGCCAGCCCCCCCCCTGACACCCCATAACCCGTCCCTTCCACAGCTGGAGGAGGAACAGCAGGGCCTGCAGAAGAAGCTGAAGGGCACGGAGGATGAGGTGGAGAAGTACTCCGAGTCCGTCAAGGAGGCCCAGGAGAAGCTGGAGCAGGCGGAGAAGAAAGCCACGGACGTACGTAGGCAACCCCTCCCCTGCGCGGGCGCCGGACCCCGGGGAGGGGGGGCGAAGGAAGAGGGGAGCCTTATATGGGAAATATTGGTGGGGAGGGTGGCAGGATCCGGCCCCGCCACGCCGGCACCGGGACGGGCAGCGGGTGCTGGGCACGTCCCATGGGGGTACCCACAGGTGTGGGGGCACCGCTCAGCCCCAGCGCCCCAAAACGCACCGGGACAAGCATCCCTGGTGAGCGTCGGCCATGTATGTGTAGGGAAAACTTGAACATCGTGGCTCAAATGAGGTAGAAAAGGGGAAAAGAGTGGAGAAATGGGAAAAGTTCTCACACGTTGCGGGCACTGGTTGCATAGGATGCTTGGGGTGTGTGTGGGGGGGACCCCCAACGTGCCGCCCTGTACCCTGGGAAGGGAAAGGCCAGGAAGAGTTTTATTTAGGGCCATGACTGATGTTTCTCCTGGGAAATGGATCCCGCCGGGGAGATGTTAGGAAGGTGTTGAAATTGGCTTGTGCCCGGCAGGGATGAAGGGCGGGACAGCTGTGCGCGGCCCCAGAGCCGCCCGGGAGCGGGGTATAACGACCCGCGGTGCCACACCGGGCATTTGACACCCTATAAATAAACCCTCCTTTTGATGGCCAGTCCTTCTCTGATGAAAGCCAACCCTGGAAACTGGAGGAGAAGCTAAAAGGGAGCCGTCGGGAGCGCGGCCAGCAGGGGCACGGCCAGGCTTTTCAGGATTGAGAACCAAAAATTCAATCCCAGCTGGTTCGTGGAGCCAAACGGGGGGGGATGCGTCAAATCCCCAAGGTGGCCGCCAAGGACAGGGGACAGCAGGCAGGGACAAGCAGCGGCAGCAAAGGCCCCAGGGTGGCCCAGAGCCCCCAGAAGTGACCGGACCCCCCCCTCCCAGTGCCACCCCGCAGGGACCCCCGACCTCCATGGGCACAGGAGGTGGTGGCAGCGGAGAAATGGGGACAGGGGGAAAGAGGAGACAGAGCCTGAAACCCACCCCAGTGTCCCCAGTCCCACCAGTGCCTGCCTTGCATCATCCCTGGTGCTTCCAAAAGGGACAGAGGGGTGCCTGTCCCCAGAGAGGCTCCTGGAGTGAGGAGGGGGTGTCCCCAGCCTGTGCGCCCCCCCCAGCTCTGGGCAGCGAGGTGCCAGTGTCCCCCTGTGCCCGGCTGCCTCCTGTAGGAGTTTTGGGAAGTTTGTCCTGAGGAAGGCTCTGGGGCTGTTTGCTGACCCCTTGGGCCTGCCCGAAGTCAGACACAAAGTTGTTAAAACGTTGAAAACCCTCTGGAAGGGCTGGTTGATCTTGGCAAGAGGCAGGCACGCTGGGCTGGCCCGGGGGGCTGTGCTGGGGGCTGTGCTGGGCTCTGTACTGGTCTGTACTGGTGGGATCGGTGTGGGATGAGGCGAGCTTGGTGTGGGGCATGGAGGGGACACAGGGGTGCTTGGTGGCACCAAGAGCGCTCCAAAGCAGCAGGGAAAGGTTGTGGATTTTGGCAAGGAGAGCCCTGTCCTGGCAGATTTGGGGACGGGGAGCCCCTGACCCCTCGGGGGAAGGGTCTGGAGCGGGGTCGTGGTGAAGGAGCCCTGCTGCGGTGTCGGGAAGGGGCAGGAGGCTGTGCCGTGCGCGGGGACAGGCTGTGCCACGTGCGAGACCTGGAAGTCCCCAGGTGTCCCCGACGGGGACGTGCTGACAGCGCTAAGTGCTCCCACTCGGCGAGGAGCAGCAGGACCGAGCCGCGGGGTTGGCAGCTCCAGATCCTTCCCAGCAGCTGGACGAGGCCACCGTGGCCCCATCCCCTCCGTGTCCCCCACGAGGGACAGCACGCGAGCCCGGAGCAGGGTTTATGCCCCGCAGCCCCTCCGTCCCCACTTGTCCCCGATGGCCAGCCCGTCCCCAGCCACCCGCCGGGCGCAGGGAAAGGCAGGCTGAGCCGTTCCCAGGCCACGATCCCAGAGGCTTCACCCAAGTTCCCGCCCCGGTGCTCTCCCAAGCCGAGACTTTGCTCTTATTTGGCGATTCCCCGAGCCGGTGGGAGGGAACGGGCGCTGCTGGGAAGTGACTGCATCCCTGGGTGGGGCCAGGGCAGGAGGCACCCAGCCTGGAACGGGGTGCCTGCCCCCACAGCCTGTCCCCTGCTGCCAGATCCCACTGATCCCACTGCCCTTTGGCCACTGGGACCCCCCATTTGTGCCCCGTGCACCTCTCTGTGCCCAAGCACTGGGCTGGGAGAGGGGCCAAGCCCGATGCCATGTGCCCCCATGCCACCTGGCTGGGGACATCGGGCTGCAGGACCCACCCCGAGTGGCATGGCCGGGTGCTGGCCCCCCTAGGGTGGCCCCAGACCCCGCGGCAGCCAGTGGGGTCAGCCTGGGAATGGCTCGGATCCGTCCCTGGAGGCAGGTGTGAGCTGCCAGAGCTCCTTTAGGCGGATTGAGAACCACCGTGCCGTGCCCCCCTGATGCACCAAGGCATCTGCTGAGATGGGAACACGGAGCTGGGGGGCACAGAGCTGGGGGGCACGGAGCCAGGGACCGACCTCTCCCCTGGGGCACTGGCCCCGGGGGTCTCCGTGGGGCTGCTGGCCAGGTCCCAGCTTGGGGAGCAGATGCCAAAGGGGTGAGACAGCGGGGGCACCCTGTGCCAAGGGACCCCAGGGGATGCCCCGGAGTGGGCTTTGCCCTCCTGCCCCATCCCTCTTGCCTGTGGGGCAGAAATCCTTCCCCTGGCTCTGCAGCTGGGGAGCACCCGTGTGTGCGCTGCTCCCCTGCCCGTGGGGGCCCACAGGGCACCCCCAGACCCCTGTCCCCCTCAAAAAATTGTCTCCAAGCTCCTCTCTGCCTCTCTGCTGGAGCCATGGGGGGCACTGCGTGCCCTGCTTTAGGAGGGGGCTGCGTCCCCTATGCTGGGGGGCACCCCCCTGTGCCCTAGCTGTGTGGGGAGCCGTGCACCCTGCCTGGGGGGGTCAATGTGCCCTGCTGGGGGACACCCTGCCCAGGGTGGGGGGCAACGTGCCTTGCTCTGAAGGCACCGTGCATCTTGCCCAGCCTGGGGGGACACTTGCTTTGTCCGGGGGGGGCACGTATCTGCTTTTTTGGGGAGGGGGCTGGCACCCAGCCTGACGGGGACCCATGCGCCCTACCCGGGGGGCACCGCGCGCTCTGTCCAGGGAGCGCAGCGGGCCTGGGTCTGCCCATGGCAGCAGCAGCAGGAGCAGGAGCAGGAGGAGGAGGAGGAGGAGGAGGAGGAGGAGGAGGAGCAGGAAGGGATGGAGGCAGGGCGGGCGGCGGGAGCGGCCGCCGCCTGAGCGCTTCCTGCCCGAGCCAGGCAGATCCCACAAAGGGCTCGGTGCTGCGGCCTCCCTGTGCTCCCCGCCGGCCGCACGGCCATGGCCGGCATCAGCTCCATCGACGCTGTCAAGAAGAAGATCCAGAGCCTGCAGCAGGTGGCCGACGAGGCGGAGGAGCGCGCCGAGCACCTGCAGCGGGAGGCCGATGCCGAGCGGCAGGCCCGGGAGCGGGTAAGGCTCCTGGGGCCGGGGACCCCCCAGGGACCCCCCGCTGCTGGGGCAGCGCCGCTGGCCCCATAGGGCTGGATGCCAGGGAGCAGAGCTGCATGGTCCCGTGGGTGCTGGCCACCCCGCTACGGGCACGAGTGGCCGCTCCCCGGGTGCCCCATGGCACGCCCTGGGGGGACCCAGCACCGGCATCCTCACTGCGCGGGGGACAGGGGGCTGGGGGGCACGGGGTGGTCATCCCGGTGTGTGGGAGCCCCCTGGGTGTGGGTACGGGGTGGGGGGCTCTGGGCAGGGTCCCCAGCACCAGAGGTGGGCCTTGGTAGGGATGCTCCCGTGTGGGGCTCGCCGCGGCTTCCCCGGTGAGCGTCCAGCTCAGCGCCTCGGCTGGGCTGGGGCTGGCAGACCCCGAGAAAGGTGCCCTCCTCGGGGGCTCGGCGGAGAGCCCCCCACCCAGGCTCTGTGTCCGGCTCCTCAGCAGAGCCCCCCTGCTCCCCATCGTGTCCCTTGTTGGGGACAACCCCCCCCATTTACCAATTTGGGCTGCAATTCCCACCCCGTGGCAGCGGGACGGCGTTTCCAGGCGGCAGCTCGCTCCTGCTGCGGCTTTATTTATTTTTTTTTTGCTTTCTCTTGTTGTTGTTGGGCGGTGTTTTCGTGCTTTTTTTTTTTTTTTTTTTTTTCCTTTTTCCTCTGTTCCCCCCCCCCCCCCCTTTGCTCCCGTAACATCCCCAGCGCTATCAGGGGCGGCAGAGCTGGGCGCGGTACCCGGGCTGTTGTCACCCGGGGCTGTGTGCGGAGGAAACGGCCCCTTCCTGCCGCCGCAGATCGGGTTCCCCGCTCGCCAGGCGCTGACGGCGAGCTCATGTTCCCCACTGCCCATCCGGGCAGCTCTGACCCACTTCGGGGGGGGTCATCCCCGGGGAAAAAAAGCCCCCTGCGGGGCGATGCGGAGCGTCAGCGGAGGTGCTGCCATCCCTTACCTATAGGGGATGGTGGTGGCGGGTATGGGGACATCCCCGCCTGGCTCCCTGCTCCGTGTCCCCAGGGTGCTGCTGGAGCACGGTGCCAGGCCTGCTCCAGCCCATGAATAAGCAGGAGGCACGATGCTCTCAGCACTGCCCATCCCTTTGCGCCCCATTTTTTTTATTTTTTAATTTTTTTTTTCTAATCCCTGCTCCCCTCTCCTTCCAGCAGCCCCCTCCCTGCGGGGCCGGGAGCTGCTGAGGCAGCGTTTCCCGGCGGTGACGGAGCAGGAGGGCCTTAGCAAATGGAAAGAGCGCGGGGGCCAGGCGGCGAGGGGCTGGCGGGGGGCCAGGGCCACCTCTCCCGGACGGCCCCGCGCGCGGGGAGCCTGGGAACGAACGGGGAGGAGGTTGGGGAGGGGAAATAATGGGACCCGCTCCCACCGGCCCCATAGGAGGCTTGGCCAGGAGCCAGCCTGACGAGGGCGACTCGCTCCATTGCCCCCCGGTGCCGGGCTGTAAATTAGTAGGGGGGGCAGCACGGCGGCCCCAAATGGCCCCACGGCGCAGTGGGGCTCGGTGGTGTGGGGCCGGGGAGGGCGTCCCGGCCGCTTGGCTCCGCCGCCGCCTCCGTAAACAGGAAATCCACAAGTGGCTCCCATCTCCTTTTCGGGAGCGAATCTGCACGGGGCATTCCTCCTCCTTTACTCACGGCTCTGCAAACCCCAAACCCCGTGCTGCCCCATGGAGCGCACCCCTTCCACCTCCGGGGCCGTGTGGCACCGAGCGAGGTGCTCGGGGTGGGCAAATGGGACGCGTGTCCCAGCTGGGCGAGCACGGCACAAAGGGGTGCTCCACGCAAATGCACATTTTCCTGCTGAAAACGCACTGGGGACGGGCGGTGACCCCGGGTTTTTGTGCTCCCCAGGCCGAAGCTGAGGTGGCCTCTCTGAACCGCCGCATCCAGCTGGTGGAGGAGGAGCTGGACCGGGCCCAGGAGCGCCTGGCCACCGCCCTGCAGAAGCTGGAGGAGGCCGAGAAGGCGGCGGATGAGAGCGAGAGGTGTGACGGGGGGGGGCACCGCCGGGGTCGTGTCGGGTCACCCTCCATCACCAGCAGCCCCCTGCTCTCCGCAGAGGGGATTCCTGCACGGTGCAAAGAGCAGCTCCTGAGGGATGAGGGATGAGTTTGGGACCAGCCTGGTTGAGAGGCACCATGCCCACAGCTCTTTGCTCCAGGACGTGTCCCCAGAAGGGCCTTGGGGCATCTCTGCTGCTTTAATTGTGCTCGGAAGCATCCCCGGGGTGCCACCGGCACGGGGTGGCCGAGGGGGTGCCGCTGTCCCCGGGCAGTGCCCCGTGGTGCTGGGGCTGGAGGACGGCAGGGGCAGGCAGGATGTGTAGGAGCCACCTCGACCCACAGCCATAACATCTCTCCTTGAAGAGATCTCCTAATCTCCTTGCTTTGGCTTCCCTCAGAGGCATGAAGGTCATCGAGAACAGGGCCATGAAGGACGAGGAGAAGATGGAGCTCCAGGAGATGCAGCTGAAGGAGGCCAAGCACATAGCAGAGGAGGCCGACCGCAAATACGAGGAGGTGCGTGCCCCGTCCCCTGGTGTCCCCCCGGGGCCACCCCCTGTGGCCTTACACCCCCTTTCTGGGGCTGACACCTTCTTTCTGATGCCACCAACAGGTCGCCCGCAAGCTGGTCGTCCTTGAGGGAGAGCTGGAGCGCTCGGAGGAGAGGGCAGAGGTTGCGGAGAGGTGAGCGGGGGGCTCCCAGGGGGGTCCCACACCACCCCCGTGCCGGGTCCGTGTGGGGACAGGGGTGGCCGAGCGTCCCCGTGGGGACGGGGAGGTGTGTGTGGGGTGGGAGGGGAGGCAGAGGGATCGCACCCCCCAGCACATCCATGACCCTGCTCTCTGCTGGCCCCTTTCCCACCCCAGCCGAGTGAGACAGCTGGAGGAGGAGCTGCGGACCATGGACCAGACCCTCAAATCCCTCATTGCCTCAGAGGAAGAGGTACCGGGGCAGGGGCGCGGGGCGACGTGCGGCAGCCCCCCCTCTCTCTGTCGCTCTCCAGCCACCTCTCTTCCACTCTGCCTCGGCCGCCAGCCCTCACCTCGCCTTCCCCTACATCACCGCGGGCTGGGCACAACCCTCCGTGCCCGCTCTCCTCCTCTTCCTCCTCACCCTCCTCCTCCTCCTCCTCCTCGGAGGGCTGCAGGAGCGTGGTGGCAGCGCTGACACAGGCTGGCACGAGGAAGGGACCCGTGCCCAGCAGCTCTGCTCCTCTCCCACCCTTGCTGCCCGAGGTTTCTCCTCTCTCATCTTATTTTCTCTCTTTTTCTTTCCTCCTGCCCTGCGCCCGCTCTTCCTGCTCCCCGCTCCTCTCCTCCCCAACCACCATCCCCGGCCCTGCTTCCCCCCCTCTCCCCACGCCTTGCTTGGGATGTAGTAAATGTGGTGACCTAGAGGAGGAGCTGAAAATTGTCACCAACAACCTGAAGTCCCTGGAGGCCCAGGCCGACAAGGTAGGGGCTGCGGGGGCTGGGCGCAGAGCTTGGGGCTGGGGGGGACGGGGTCCCTTGGGTGTGGGGGGGGACAAGGGTGACAGATTGTGTCCCACGGTGCTCACGGATGTATCTCTGTGTCCCTGCAGTATTCCACCAAGGAGGACAAGTACGAGGAGGAAATCAAGCTCCTAGGGGAGAAGCTGAAGGAGGTAAGGCTCATTTTGGGTCCCCGCGGGTGCTCCCAGGGCAGCAGGAAAAATAATCCCTCACCTCCCAGGCTTGGAGGTTAATTAATGTGCTCGGCACCTGCAAGCAGCCCAGGTGCAGGAGATGATTTTGGGGCGGTTTTGGGGTGCGGGGTGGGCTTGGGGGGCAGGTTTAGGGGCGCCCCCATCACACTCATCCTCTCCCGCAGGCGGAGACCCGGGCAGAGTTTGCCGAGCGGTCTGTGGCGAAGCTGGAGAAAACCATTGATGATTTGGAAGGTAAAAACATCCCCACCGCCTCCTGACCCCTTTGTCATGGGGACAACGGGACAGGACGTGTCCCTGATTAGGGGGGGCTCGGCCGGGCTGAGGCCAAAGCACCCCATGGGCGAGCCGGGTCCCCGTGCAGGGAGGTGGGTAGGGGGGGAGGCTGGGGTGCCGTGGGGTTTTTTTGGGGTCTGTGGGAGGGGAATAGGGCCGCATCCACTCTGCCTGTGCCCGATGCCGTACCCGCACACCCCATGCCCCGCTCACCCGCTCTCTCTCTCTCTGCCACTCGCTCCCTCCCTGCTCCACCGCCCGCCACCCCCCTGCTGCCCCCTCCCCACTGCCTGCAGACGAAGTGTATGCACAGAAGATGAAGTACAAAGCCATCAGCGAGGAGCTGGACAATGCGCTTAACGACATCACCTCCCTCTGAGCCCCTCCGGCCGGCACCAGCACCGCACTCCCCCCCCCCATCCCCTTCATCCTCACCTTCATCCTCCCCCTCCCCAGCTCGGCCGCTTGCCTGCCCGGCCCCCCCACCGCTCCCCCTGCCCTTCCCATCCCCTCTCTTTCCTTCCTGGCCCATGGGGATCCCCGCAGTGTCCCTCTTTTTGGGGAAAGCAAGGCGTAAGGCGCTATGGGGTGTTTGGGGGAAAGGGGAGCAGCCCCCACGTCCCAGCAGCACGAGCACCGGGGACCCCGCGCCCCCCCAGCAAAGCCGTGCCCAGGGTGGGGGGACACGTCCCGGAGAAGCAGCATCTCCGAGGAGAGGTGGGCTCCAGCCCCATGGGGATGAGGGGGGTCCGTCCCCAGGCAGGCAGCCCCCGGTTCCCCCCCTTTCTCCCCTTGCTCCCCTCTCCCCGCTCCCCTCCTTCCTTCGCACATCGCTCTTCAGTTTGCATTTCATGACTTTTTCTTTTCTGTTCTGTCCCTCCGGGTCACCGAGTTGGTCTCAATAAAGCGTTTTCTCTCCTTGGTTTCTCCCTCGTTTTCTTCATGCTGCTCTGGCTCCCCACGCTCACCCCTTCATTGCCTGCTCCCTCTCGCCGGCAGCCGGGGGTGGGAGGTGGCTGTGGGGACCCCCACTGCTGAGCCCCTTTGTGCCTCAGCCTGGGGACGTCCCCCACCACCCCCGGCTCCCGGACACAGCTTTCCTCATCTTCTGCCACCTTCTGAGACGTTTCTCCATCACTCTTTCGGCCTAAATTAGTAGGGTTAGACCCAGTCCTGTCCGCTCCCCATCCACACCCCCGGACACCACGACAGCCCTGACGTCTCCTCCATCCCCTTCTCGTGCCAACAGGGCTGGCCCTACTCTTCGTCAGCAGTTCCTGGCCCTAAATGGGTCCCCAATCCTCATCCCTCACCATCCTACCCTGCCCCAAAACCCAGAATTGGTGGACCCGGGGCCGACTGCCTCCTCCCACCGTCCCCACTGGTCCCCAGCGCCCACCAGTGGCACCACAGCGGGGTGCCCAGCGAAGGCTCTCGCAGGCAGCACTGTCTCTTTTTCACTAACTCTCTTTTCTCTCTCTCTCCCCTTTGCTGCGCTGACGTCTCCGTTTTCTCTAGAGCGCTCCCGGCAGGAGGCCGAGAAAAACCGCGTTCTCACTAACGAGCTGCGGGTCATCCTTACCGAGCTTAACAACTGAGCTAAGGCAGCTCCAGCCCCAGCACAGCCTCACACCCAGCCCCGGCTGCCCCCCTGCCCCCTTTTGGCCAGGCTGGTTTGGGGCTGGGAACCCCTGCCCGCTCCCCATGGGGATAACCACCCTGCTGGGGGGGACAGGGAGCCTTTGGGGAGCCAATGTTGTTTTTTTTGTTTTTTTTTGTTTTTTTTTGGAGATAGGGATCAGGGGTTTTGTCGTGTCCTGGGATGCCCACACGGTGGTGGCTGTCCCCTGGCATCAGCATGGCCCTGCTGGGGAGGGATTTGGAGATTTGTGTGGCTGCTTCCCCCTCCCTCCCGTCACCCCAAAACCACGCAGGGAGGGTGCCCTCAGAGTGGGGTCCCCGCAGGGTGCCCCCATCCCCAACTCTTAACGGGGAGGGGGATGCCGACCGCAAGCAAGCACTGGAGGAGGCCGCCCCGGCAGCGGGCTGCCCGTCGGAGCTCGTCCCTGCAGCCTCGATATCTCTGCTCCTTCTCTGCTGTCCTCTCTGCCCGCCCTCCCGGGCTGCTGTCTCACTCCTCTTCTTCACGGAGCACCCGGCTCGTGCCGCTGGCACCAGCTTCTCCTCTCTCAAGGGTTCGTGCACATGCTGGTGGGGACGGCAGGACGGGGAGAGATGGGGCCGCGGTGGTGGTGGTGGTGGTGGTACCCGCACCACGGAGGGGCTGGCCGAGGGCTACAGGGTGCAGCGGGAGGATGGAGAAGCTGAAGAGAGGGGGGGGCTGCCTGACCCCCACCCGGGGGTCGTGGGCTCATCCCTGCCGCTGCTGGGGCTGCTCATACTGAGCCGTGTCCCGTGTGCGTGTGTCTGTGCCTGGCGTGGTGTGCGTGGGTCCGGCTGTGTGCGTGGCTGGGTGTCCCTTGTGTTCACAGAGAGTCTGGCCAGTGCCAAAGAGGAGAACGTGGGCATCCACCAGGTCCTGGACCAGACCTTGCTGGAGCTGAACAACCTCTGAGCTGCCTGGGGAGCCCCCGCCCCTCTTCCCTATACCCCACACGTGCACCCCACTGGCACGCTCAGGATGTCATCAGCTGAACTGCGCCTTGGCCAAATCCACACATCCGTTGAGAAGGGAAGCCCTGCAGCCTTACACCGTGGCTCGGGGGGCGTCTTGTCTGTGCACAGCCCGAACGGCTCTGTCCTGTCTTCATGTCCAAATATTAAAGCAGTTTGACAAGAAGGACGGGTGCGCTTGGTCCTTGTGGATGGGGGGGCACGGGCACTGGGAGATGGGGGGGCTGCTCTGTAGGAGCATTGCTGTGGGGCAGGTAGAGCAGTCACAAGGACGTCCTTGGCCTTGGGGTGGGACTGAGAGTGATTCCTTAGGATGCACAGGGAACCTCAAAGTCCCAAGCTCAGCCCAAAATGAGCACGTACACACTTACCGGGATCTTCTCCAGGCCTGGAGCTGCTCACCTCGCTGCGTTCTCTCCTACCAGCCGCCCGAGGGACAGCTGTACAAACCCACAGACGCTATCATGGCAGGCCACCAACTCCCAGCACGCTCGGGAAGTTCCCTCCTGCTCTGCTGTGTTTTCTCCAGCACAAAGAGGAGGGTGGCAGGATGTGCCTCGCCGCTCTCACCAAACAGGGATGGGCTCCCTGGGGATGCCCGGAGCTGTGATCTAGCCCTGCCCTCTGCTCCAGGCCCCTCCACGGCTTGCATGGAGCCCTGCGGATATCCCCCTGGCAGCACAGCCTCAGGCAGCCAGGAAACATTAATTTGTGCTGACCCCTCGCTGGGCCAGGCCGTCACCCCATCGAGTGACAGGGCGAGCTTTCCCTGACCGCTTCCCTTTATTTGCTGCTGCCCTTCGGCTCGGGAGAGGATGGAGAGCTGGCAGCTCTTTCCTGCCCAGGTGCTTCTGGCCTCCTGCCCTCCTCCTGGCCCCCAAATCACGATTTGGAGCTCTGCAGACTGAAGCTGAGCTTCAAAGGGCTGCCCTCGCTGCTCATTCTCCCTCTGGGCTGTCACATCCCAGGACGTGCAGGAGGGTTGGGGTTTCTCCTCAGGTCTTTCCCCGCAGCAGGTCGCTGTGTGGAGCTGGTGTTTGGTCAGAGCAGCCCCCTGGAGGGGATTTGTCTGTCTGTAAGAGGCACAAGAGGGCAAAGCCACCACGGCACCCTGCCCTGCAAACAGGCCTCCCTATCAGGGCGCGTCCCCAGCGTCCCTCCGGCACAAAGAGCCCTTTCACACCCAGCACTTTTCCCCATTCCAGCCTCCTGCACCGTGCCGGCCCGTTCAACCATTTACACCCCTCCCACGGCTCCTCCTTCACCTCCGAACTCATTTCTGCCAGGCGCTGTGGCTGTTCCCGGTGATGGCAGCACCAAGGCCGCCAGCCGACCCCCCCGGGGCCCGGCACCGCACTGCTGCCCCTCCGCTGCCCCTTGTTCTACAGGGAGGGGAACCGTAAGGATGATAGGGCTCCAGGGGTACAACTGCAAACCGTGGGGTCCCAGCACAGGTTGGGTTGGGAGGGACCCTAAAACCCACCCAATTCTGCCCCCCTGCCATGGGCAGGGACACCTCCCCCCAGCCCAGGCTGCCCCCAGCCCCATGCAGCCTGGCCTTGAGCACTGCCAGGGATGGGGCAGCCACGGCTCCTCTGTGCCAGGTCCTCACCACCCTTAAAATAAAGATTTTCTTCCAAATATCTAACCCAAATCTCCCCTCTTTTATTTTAAAGCCATTCCCCTTTGTCCTACCACCACCCCTGGGCACAGATTCCCCCCCAGCTGTCCTGCAGCCCCCTTTATGCACCACCCCCAGCCGCAGCGCCTTGCCCAGGCCACCCCCGACCGCCCCCTCGGGGGACCACCCCCCGGCGGGGCATGGCCACCGTGGACTCCGGGTAGACCAGGCGGCCCTGTGCGGGCCACGCCCCGTGCGTTTAGACCACGCCCCCTGCGCTTAGACCACGCCCCCTCCAGTCCGACAACGCCCCACCCGAGCAGACACCGCCCCTCCGGCCAGACCACGCCCCCTCCGAGCAGACCACACCCACCCAGATAGACCACGCCCCCTCCACCAAAAGCCACGCCCCCTCCCGGTTCCCCGCCCCAGCTCCCCGGTGCGGGCCCCGCCCCGCGCCGCTCTTCCGGGCCCGGCGGCGGCGCGCGCAGGCGGCGGGTGACGTCAGGCGGCCCCGGAAGGGCGGGGGGCGCGGGCCGGGAGCAGGCGGGACCCCGCGGTGCCGAGCCCAGCCCGGGACCCCCCCGGGACCCCCCCTCCGGGATCCCCGGGACCGGAGCCGGTGCCGGTGCCGGTACCGGAGCCGCCGCCATGACGCTCGCCGTCTTCTTCGGGTGCACCTTCATCGCCTTCGGGCCCGCGCTCAGCCTCTTCCTCTTCACCATCGCCCGCGACCCGCTGCGCATCATCATCCTCATCGCCGGGTCCGTGCCGGTACCGGGGGGTGGTGGGCACCGGCACCGGCACCGGGACCCGCACCGGGACTGGCACCGGGACCGGCACACAGCCTGGGGCACGGTGCTGCGGCTGGTACCGGTGTGGGTACGGGGCTGGGGTGGGCACTGGTACCGGTACCGGTGTGGGTATGGGGCTGGGGTGGGCACCGGCACCGGTACCGGTACCGGGAGGGGTGATGGTGCCGGTACGGGTGTGCATGGCTGGGCTACGGCACCCGCACCAGTGTGGGCACGGCCACGGCCACCGGTACCCGCACTGCTATGAGTGCTGCAGGACCACCAGCACCCATACTGGTACCGGTACCGGGCACTGGTATGGGCACCGGGGCTGTCACGGGCACAACACGACCACCGGTACCCATGGGGGCACCGGTACCGGGGCACCGGTACCATCATGGGCACCACCAGTACCATGGCACTGGTACCAGTACAGGCACCACCAGTGCTCACAGCACCACCAGTACCGCGGCACCGG
This sequence comes from Netta rufina, assembly GCF_964035555.1. Classification (NCBI taxonomy): domain Eukaryota; kingdom Metazoa; phylum Chordata; class Aves; order Anseriformes; family Anatidae; genus Netta; species Netta rufina. The sequence continues at coordinate 7,096,779 of NC_140126.1, forward strand.
TACCAGTACGGGCACCACCAGTGCGCAGCGGGGTCCAGGCCCCGTTACCGTCCCCGGTACCGTGCTGGTGACGGGCTCCCGGTCCTTGCAGGGCGTTCTTCTGGCTGGTGTCGCTGCTGCTCTCCTCCCTCATCTGGTTCATCGCGGTGAAGGCCAGCGACCCGCGCGACGAGGCGCTGCAGCGGGGGCTGCTGATCTTCGGGGTGATGTTCTCGGTGCTGCTGCAGGAGGCCTTCCGCTTCCTCTACTACAAGCTGCTCAGGTACGGGGGGCACGGGGACGGGGCACGGGGACACCGGGGCAAAGTCTGGACCCAGACCCGGTGGCGGCGGTGGCGGGGAGGGCGGCAGCACTGCGGCACGCAGGCAGAGGGTGGCAGAGCTCCGTCCTGCAGAGCCACAGCCTCTCCTCCCTGCAATATCTTTTCCTTTTTTTTTTTTTTTTTTTTTTTGGGCTTCTTTCTGCACCCTCTGTGTTGTGTTTTTTTTTTTTCTTTGTGTTTTCTAAAAAAAATAGGTTTGCTCTCCCAGCTGTGTGCATGCCCTAGGGGTGCGCTCTGCAGCTTGCGGTGCTGCTGCTGGGTCTGTGGCACCCCAGCAGCCCCCACACCTGGTCTGTGGGGTTGGATTGGGATCACAGAGTCGTTAGGGTTGGAAAAGACCTCTGAGATCTGGTCCAGCCATGCCCCTACCACCACTGTCACCCACTAAACCCTGCCCCCAAGCACCACATCCAGCCTTTCCCTGAACACCCCCAGGGACGGTGACTCCACCACCTCCCTGGGCAACCCGTCCCAGTGCCTGACTGCTCTTTCTGAGCAGAAATGTCTCCTCATTTCAGCCTGAACCTCCCCTGGAACAACTCGAGGCCACTCCCTCTAGTCCTCAAGCTAGCTACCTGTGAGCAGAGGCCGACCCCCAGCTCCCCACCCCTTCCTTTCAGGCAGTCGCAGAGAGCAATGAGATCTCCCTGAGCCTCCTCTTCCCCAGACCAAACCCCCCCAGCTCCCTCAGCCTCTCCCCACAGCACTTGTGCTCCAGGCCCTTCACCAGCCCCGTAGCACTTCTCTGGACAGGCTCCAGGCCCTCGATGTCCTTGTACTGGGGGTCCCAAAGCTGAACAAGTACCCGACGTGGCCTCAGCCCCGTGGCGGTGGCTCAGGGAGGTCCCCGCGGTGGCAGCACTGCTCCTGCCGTGGCGTAGCGGTGCGCAGAGTGCCCGCAGGTCCATTAATCAAGGGCAGGATTATTGAGCAAGGAGCCAGGTGCCTGCTGGCAACACGCTTTTCCCTGCAGGAAGGCCATCGAGGGGCTGGTGGCCCTCAGCGAGGACGGCTGCTCCCCCATCTCCATCCAGCAAATGGCATACGGTGAGTGCCGCGCGGGTACCCGGGGTACTGATGGGGTTTGGGAGGTCCCTGGGGCAGGGGGGATCGTGGTTTTGGGGTGTCACGGCCTCTCTGTCCCGGCAGTGGCTGGTGTGGGCTTTGGGCTGATGAGCGGCGCCTTCTCCATGATCAACCTCCTGGCAGACGCGCTGGGGCCGGGCACCGTGGGCATCCACGGGGACTCGCAGCTCTACTTCCTGACCTCAGGTGAGGAACGGGGGGGCCATAACCCACATCCCTGCTCCCCGTAGCCATCGGAGCCCCCCGCAGGGCCCGTGGCTCCCTGGTGACCCCCCGCTGCTGCTCCCCGCAGCCTTCATGACCATGGTGTTGATCTTCCTGCACACCTTCTGGGGCATCCTCTTCTTCCACGGCTGCGAGAACCGGCGCTGGTGGGAGATCGCCGCCGTCGTCCTCATGCACCTCGCGGTTTCGGGGTCGGTGAGTGCTGGGAGCAGAGCCCCGTGCTGCCTCCAGGGATGCTGCCACACGTCCCCGTCCCATCCCAGACTCTCACCAGGCTTTCCACTCCACTGGAACCATCAGGAGGGGGACACGGTGGCTGCGTGGAGCAGCCGGGCTGTGGGAGACCCCTCTCACCCTTTCCCTTTTCTGCTTTTCCTCCCCCCCAGACGTTTTGGAACCCGCTGTACGTGGGCAGCCTGGTGCCCTCCTACCTGCTGATGGCCGCTGCTGCTGTCTGGGCTTACCTGCTCTCGGGGGGCTCTGCACAGAACCTGCGCCGCTTCCTGCTCTGTAAGTGCTTGGTAAAGGGGGACAGGGACCCCTCTGGGTGCTGGGGACCCTCTGGGTGCTGGGTCCTGGGGTGGGGAAAGGGTCTCTTGGGGAATGAGGTGAGGAGCTGGCTGCCTCTCCTAGGGGACAGGAGGAGACCCTGGGGCTGACTCTGAGGGGGAGGTGGTTTGGGTATGAAATTTGGTGAAAATCTCCACCTCACCACCCCATCTTGGTTCCCGCAGGTTCGCAGAGCGGAGCCAGCCCCCAGCTGGCATCCTGAGGCCCCGCAGGACGCTCCTGTCCCCAGCTGCCCCTGCCCTCCCCTCCATCTCGGCGACACCATCGGCACTCGCCTCCTCTGCAATACGTTTTTCTCCTGGAAGGGGGGACCCCGGCCAGCCCCCGGAGGGGCAGGGACCACCACCCAGCGGACAAGTGGCACCGGGGCTGGCCTGCTCCTCTGCCCCTCCAGGGACAGCCCAGCCTGCAGGACTTGGCTTTGCTGGCCCTGAGCTACCCTGCCTGGGAAGGATCCTTCCTCAGACTGATCCCAAGGACCCCCCTCGCTTCTCCCCCCGGCGCTGAAGATGCCCCCCTTGTCCCCTGTGCCGCTGGGGTGGAGGAAGCAGCTTTGCAAGGCGCTGTCTGGGCCGGGGCTGAGCCCTGTGGTGCTTCTTTCTCCACCTCTTCGCCCCCTGCTCACGGCAAGACGTGGCCCCAGCGCTGGACTGCAGTGAGCTGGCATCCTGGGGGGTGGTGTCGGGGGGCTGTTGTGGGGTGGGGGGCAGCTGCTGGGGATGGAAGGTGGTGGGAAGGGATGTGGGGAGACGGATCCCAGCAGCTCTGGTGGGTGGCCGTGGACCAGCGAGCCTGCAGCTGGTGCCAGCACGGCCTGGGGAGGGGTGCTGGGGGCTGCCCCCCCGGGGATCATCGCCCTCTCCAGGGGCCGGAGGGGGATTTTCAGGCAGGCACCGGCCCTGATGCTGTGCTTACAAGATGGGGATATTGAAACAGCCCAGGGGCTCAGTGCTGAGAAGGCGGCTTTGTCCACAGTGGGCTTTTATACCAATAAAAAAAAAAAATAATAAGCACCATAGCTGAGTGGGGTGTGTGCCAGCCCTGGGGGGGGGGTGCTTCGGCCGCTCCTCGGTTGCCACCAGGGCGGAGGCTTCCTCCCGTGTCTTCCTCCCCTCACCCCTGCCCGAGCCCGTTGCTTTTGGCTGCAGCAGGGCCCCGATGCTCCCCAGGGCTTGGCTCTGGCTGCACGCGAGCCTCGGAGGCCAGCAGCTCGAGAGGAGCAGGGTGGGGGCCGGCGAGGAAGCCGAGGGGCTGCTGCCTTCACCTCTGCAGCGCTCCGGCCCTACCAAGCCCCGGCAGCTGTTTTTCCAAGGCTTTGCACAAATAAGAGGAGGAAGAAGTCCCAGGGCGCTGAAGGGCAGGGCCGGGCTGTGCAAGGAGCCCCGCACTGCTTGCTCTGGAGCTCTGCCTGGGGCACGGATGGAGGCTGATGCTTGCTCTGCGATGGGAAGGGTCCGGCGTCGCTCCGCGGCTTGCTCCTGGGACGGCAGAGGTGGCCGGCAGCACAGGAAGCTCTTACAGCTTTTTGACCTTTTTTATTAACGTTTTTATCGTTTTTTGTAACAAAAATATCTGCTGGGGCTGGGCGTTGCCCCAGGTGAACAGTCTGTGCAGCCGGGGGAGGCTGGTGCCCCCCGAGCCCGGGGTGGGAGCGAGGGGACGGGGCTGAGCCGCGGGGCTCACGCTGTGTTCTCGGTGGTGGCCGCCGTGTAGATGACCTTGGATTTGGTGGGCGAGTCCAGCCTGGCGTGGGACAAAGAGCAGGGTGTTAGGGCAGAGAGGGAAGCCCCGATAACTCGTCTGCATAATGCTTGTTTCCCATACAGCAGTGTGCAGGGGTAGGGGGGGGGACAGCGGTGCCCCTGACCCTGCTCTGCCCACCACTCACCGTGCGTTCTGGCTGCGCTGCTTGTAGACGTAGTACATGAAGGCCAATGCTGTGATGGCAAAGAGCACCCCGAAGACCACAGCCAGCACGTCCCCTGCAAGCCCAGCACAGGCACGTCACGGGGCGGGTGGTGGTGGTGGTGGTGAGGGGGGCGGGGGGGACACAGGGCTGGGGGGGACACGGAGCCAGCAGCCTCGGCTGAGCACACTTACCTGCGTGAAACGAGGAGCTGGTCTGTCCCGCTGAGGAAAAATTAAAAAAGGAGAGGTGTGAGAGCCTGCTGTCGGGATGCCAGAACAGCCCCCCCATGGCTGCATGCCCCAGGCTCAGCACCAGGCTGCCAGGACCCCCGTCCCCACTGGGTGTCCCCCGGCACCTTTCCCAGGGCCAGCACCTCCTGTGCCTGCTGCCACCACCCCCAGGAGACACGGCACAGTCAGGGGGGAGGAAAGTGCCAGTACAAGGCTTTGCCAAACCTGGGCTGCTCTCGTTGCTCCCCACGTGGGGACAGCCAGCCCACAACACCACCTACCCATGCCCTAAATCCTGTGCCAGGCAATATTTACCTAGCGCAGCAGCGCTGCTCTGCCCCGGCAGCATTATCACCTGCACAGCCCCAGCATCGCGCGCCGGGTGGCACTATCAGTGCCAGCATCCAGCAGCTCACAGAGCAGCTTTCCTGACCCTCCAGCTTGGGAAAAATCAACAAGCGTGGGTGAAGGAGGTAGAGCTGAAAGCGAGGTGGGACGGGGCCCAGCCCCACCGGTGCACGGGGCAGTGTGGAGCGGGGAAGGCTGCACCACCCCGGTGCCTGCGAGGTCTGTGGGGACCAGCAACCTCATCCGGGAGCACAGGGACACCAGACCGGCACTCAGACACACGACTTCAGGGCCAAAGGCTTTGTTTGATAGGGGTGGTTTGATAGAAATAGCAAACAGGGGAAGAAAAGAGGTGAGCTCATTTGCACCTCCGCCCCCTCGCCTCTGCCACCGCCTGCTGAGGAATAGCTTCTGCAGAAAGGGGTAAAAGAAAAGGCTCGGAGGTAAATGGAGAGCACGATAATGTTTCTAGCAGGTTTACCAAAGATAGAGCATGCCAGCCTAACCCGATATCCTTCTTTGATAAGTGATATTCCAGACAAAGAAAATGCGGTAGATTTTATCTCCCCGGGCTTCAGTGAAGCATTTGCCGTGGAGCCGTCCGGGAAGCTGCGAGCGAGGCCGAGGACCACAGTGATTAAATCCTGCAGCCCTTAACGAGCTGGCTGCAGGTGTGGTGGTGAGGAGAGGTGGTATACCACTGTGCGGTTAGCCAGGCATTCCCCTGGGGCCCGGGACCCATCCTGTGCGCTATTTCTATTAGTCACCTTGACACAAGGCGACAAATGCCAGCGGAAAGGAGGAGGAACAGGATGTTGGACAGGGAAAAAAAGCCCCAAGCGAGCTCAGAGAACTGAAAAGGGGCACCGACACAGTGATGCAGAGTGATAGTGGCACCTGAGGGCTAGCAGGAACTTCTACTCATAGCTGGAAACCACCGGTGACAGAAAGGGCTTCGAGGACACACCGAGGGAACCGTCCTCTGTTTGTCCTCGAGCAGGGTGGTGAGTACCCAGCCTGACACCCCCAGCCCTGCTCCAAAACCCAGGGTAACCCATTAGAAAAATGCATTCCCCTAAGAGAAGCCTTGCCCCACTTCTTGCCCTGTGCCTCGGCAGCCCGGTGCACCCCCAGGGTGCTCGCGCGCTCCTTACCCGTGGGCACCTGCCTCTCCCGGGACAAGGTGGGCTCGAAGCTCGCCAGCACCCACCGCTTGTGCAGGGCCTGGGTCGGCCGAAAATTATTCTGCAGGGGCTTGCCGTGGTTGTACTGCAGGCTCGTCACCAGCACCGAGATCTGGGAGGAGAGAGCAGGGTGAATAGGGCAGGGTGCGCGCTGTGCTGGGGAGCCAAAAAGCCCCGGCGCACGGCATCCACGGGGACCTGCACGGGCGCTGCCCCGACAGACCTGGTCATGGGAGAGCATCACGGTCTGGTTGAAGACCGTCCACATCACCGACTGGAAGCAGGGAGGGGTGGTCAGGGAGCCGTTGTAGCGGTAATAGAGGTGCAGGCTGTCGGGCAGCAAGCCCGCGATGTTGAACCCGGGCACCATGACTTCCTCATCTGGGAGGAGAAGGCAGGGGAGTGAGGGCAGCCCCAGGGAGGGGAACGGGACCAAGCACGGGGCTCACGGAGCACACCCGACCCAGGGCATCCCCCAGCCCAGCCTCACACCACCCTGCTGCATGCACCCGGTGTGCCAGGGAGGGCAAGGGATTCTCCCTTCCTCTCCACTGCAAGGGCTTTCTCTGCTGGGAGCCTTACCTTCTCCTTGGATTTCGTGGAGATGCTTGGTTATTTCCTCGTAGTAAGGGTTTTCCCTTGGCCCGACCTGCAAAGTAGCAGCAAAAGGAGGTTTGGCTGCCTGCGAGGGGCACCCTGTCCTGCTGGACCCTCCTCGCCAGGGGCACCAGCACCATTGCGGGTCCCCAGAATTACCCCTGACACCCACCCCGATCTCACTCCCACCCCTCCTTGCCCAGGTCTGGGCTCTGGTTCTCACCTCCAGGAAGACTCCCAGCACGGCCAGCCCATCTGGGTAGCCCATCGCCGCCTTGAAGTTTTCGTACTTGGTGTTGTAGTGGACCACGTGGAGCTGGAGGGAAACACACAGTTCGTTGCAGGTTGGGCACCCCAAAGAGGTGCACAGCCCCACGGGGGCTCCCCAACCATTGCAAGGGCTGGGAGAGGCATGCAGCCACACTGAGCACCCCTGCTAGGGGTAAATGTGCAGGTGGGATGGAGACAACACGTGCCAGTGGATAGAAGTGAGCACGAACAGCTGCCCATGGGAGCTGCCTTGCTTACAGGCAGCAAACCAGCCCTGGATAGCGGGGCTGGAGGACAGCAGCTGGGGGAAAAAAAAGGGGTAAAACCATTTGGGAGCTGGCAGGGCAGGCTGTATACAGGGAAAACTCCTTCTCCATTAGCCCAGCATTGGGAGAGGACGGTCGAGGGGGACGAGGGCTCCTCACCTCCGCAGCAAAACGCTTCCTGTTAACCGTGTGCTCGGAGCCGACTGTCGTCGGGGAGCCCCAGTGCAGGTGCAGCTGCTTGGCTCGGTACTGCTGGGCATAGCCACCCGTGATGGCCATGGACTCGGGCAGCTCCAGGACAACTGCGGGGCAGGAGGGAGAGGTCGGTCAGTAAAACACAGAGTCCAGTCCGCCCCAGGTTTGCAGAGGAGGTGGCTTGGGGGAAAGAGCCACCCTGGGCTGGTGGAAGCTGGAGACAGCAAACAGACTCGCTTTTGATCTCTAATGGGGCTGTAGGTGGGGCAGTGGATAGCGCTGTGCAAACGCAGCAGGGTTTGGCTTTCAGCTTGGGGTTGTAGGACACCCCGATAAATAAATCACGGCGGCTGTTCCTGAAGCTGGAAGTGCTCAGAGTGCTCTGCCCCTCTGCAGAGACTCACGAGGCAGTCCCGTGCTGGATGCTGTCCAACAACTGATGCACTATGCGAGGATAATATAAAGAGACCGTGGGCAAAGTTCAAGGATCGGCAGGCAAAACTCAAGGATTTGAATTTTTGGCCAAGGCCAAGTCCAAAATTTCCATCTAGCAAAGCCAGCCCTCACGCAGTGGTGTGGCACACCTCAGGGCTGAGCTACTGGGACATGCACCAAAGCCACCAGGAGCATCCCTGGACCCTGAGAAAAGCTGTTCACTCCCTCCAAGCACCTTCCAAATCTTAACGTCAGCTCTTTTCCTTCCTCATGCCTCTGTAGGTGAAGTGTCAGTCACATCGCCAGCCAGGGCACAGGTTTGGGATTAGGAACACAACGCGGCTGTGATGAGTCATTTGTCCTCTCCTGTGCTGCCTGCCACTGGGCTCAGAGATACAGAACTCAAATACAGGAAGCGGGACACTGCTCCCTCCCCGGGGATTTACCTGCTTCAACATTTCTTTTGTGTATCTAGATCAGGGCATTCCTAGTATTTATCTGAGTCATTTTCAGGCCCTTGCAAAAGTCTGTGCAGCGAACGTGTTGTATAAGGAGGAGCGACAGCAGAAATATCCCGTCTCTTCAGAACGATCACAGGAGGCGGGCAGTCACCATAATAATAATAATAATTTAAAAAAAGCATCTTATAAGCAGATGAGAAACTTCTTCACCCCCCAGCCCTCTCGACGAAAATGTTACGAGCACTTTCTGAACACCAAGCAACGCCAGATGCCAGGGTGTCCAAAATAGCAACCACTGAGCTCGACCCGTTCAGCTATGCAGGCACGCTGGGGCGGGAGGCTGTAAAACAGAGCTCTGGGCACGCAGCGAGTCCGACTGGTCGAGTGTGCTGCATCGGGTCACGGGTCTGTTTTATCACACCTTCAGCAGGTTGCTGTCCCCAGCAGCTTTTCTTGGGGACCGGCAGCCACCGGCGTGCACAGGATGAGCGAGGTGCTCCTAGAAAGACCTGGTGGCAGCCAGGAGCTGCCATCTCCAGCTGCAGGGCAGGAAGGAAATGTTTTTTTTTTTTCTTTTTTTTTTTTTTTTCTCACCCCCCAAAAAAGTTGGAACGGAATCCATTTATGTTAACGTAGTATCAGTCTCGCCATGCCAGATAGTGCATGTATCTGCATGCAGTATTTAGAAGGGCTTTATAGCCCTTCTAAAACTGGAGAAGGGAAATAAACAATTTCTGAAAGTGCCTTAAGATCCTGAGATAGCGTCTTGAAGCACGGGCTTTAAATTGGCCAAAGCTGTGGCCTAGAAGACTGAGGGGTGGGTACCTTTAGGGCTAAATCACACCAGGGACCAACCAGTCCTTTGAAAGTGGAAACGATGCCTGCAAACTTGCACCAGAAGTATTAGGGGCATGTTTTTAGAGGAAACATGGATTATAACAAATTCCCGGAGCCACCACCCAAAGGCAGTGAGTTGCGAGCTCTCCATCTCCTGGTTTCTCCCCTCCAGGCAGGAAAGCACCTGAACAAAGGCCTCCCAGAGCCACGGGGAGGGTTTCAGGGAAACCTGGTCCTGCCAGGAGCAGCCGGTGCCTTTCGCACCCACCTGTGTGCCCGTTGTTCTTCAGGTTGAACTTCTTGTTGGCGGGCAGGCTGTACCCGGAGAGTTGGATGGGCTGCAGCTCGGGGCTGAAGATGGTCTTCTCCGTCTCGATGTTGATGGGGGACTGCTTGTTGCCCGAGCAGGCCGGGTAGTGCTCGCCCCAGCGCGCTGGTTCTGCAACGGGGAGGCAGCAGCGGTGAGGCCAGCCAAGCGGGGAGACCCCCGGGGGGAATTGGGGTGGGTGGGAGGGAAGGGGCAGGTGTAGTTTGGGCAGTGCACCTCGCTCACAGGCTTGGTTTCCACCAAGCTAGCCCGGGAGCAGCTCCCTGCTGCCACGTGACGGCGCGCAGCTGTGCCACGAAAGGGCTCCGAGCACGGTGAGCTGCCAGAAAAGTCTATTTTTGGGGTGTTTGGGAAGAGCGCGAGAAGATCATTTACAAGTGGACTTGGCAGGCGGAGGAGCCTGCAGCTCGTCACACGCTGGCTGCTCGTTGCCTCTCCTGCTGCTACGTGAGCCCCTCCAGCACGGTGCCACCAGGGCCACGCGTGCCCACGGCCACAGGTGGCGAGGTGCCAGCCCCACAAAGGGACGGGTGATGTCCCCAAAACCTCCCCTCGCACCACAGAGGGCTGCTTCCAGCGCTTTTCAGGCCAGCCCCAGCCTAGGGGACAAGAGGGACAGGGGACAGAGGGCAAGGGTGAGGACACGAGCTAATCCCTGGGCAGGTCAAAGTCCCAGCACAGGCTGCAAGTCCAGCCTTGGGGAGCCCAGCCTGGCATAGGATGCGGCCAGCTCCTGTCTGGGGGGGAAGCCCGGCCCCAAGGGCACCCCAACGTGAGGGTTTTGGGGATCCCCCCACAGAGCTGCTGCTGCCCTCCCCATATGCGAGCACCCCGGGCTCTCCAGTCCACCCGTGCCCGGGTTCGGGCACCACTGAACCAGCAGGGTCAGGCATGAGGGAAGGGCGAGCCGCTGAGTGCGCACAGGAGCCCTGTAATCATTAACCATGGCTGGCTCGAGCCCAGCGTGCGCTGGGTGGTGGGGGAAAGCAGGATTAACTGCAGGGTATTTACCTTCATAGCTCCAGTGGTTGTCACCAGCACCTTGAGAAGGAAAGGGGGAAAAAGAAAAAAAAAAAAAAGAAAAAAAAAACACACACAAGAGCATGAATGGAAGGGAAAGGTTGGCAGCAAACAGGCAGTGCTCACAGCCCCAGCAGCAGGTCCTGGGGCTCACACTGCACCCCCAGCCCCCTCCCAGCCTTCGCTTCCCCACTCCTCCTCCTCCTCCTCCTGCCCCACAGCCGGGGGGGGGCTGCCTTCTCCCAGCAGGGAGGTCTGCGTGCATCACCCCGAGGGGAAACTCCAGGGCTCAACACTTTGTTATCACCGTTATAAGGGGGAAAAATAAGTCGCAGATACGGGCTTTCATCGCGGAGCAGCTGTGCCCATGCTCTTCCAGCTGCACCAGGACAGAGCGAATTCACCTCCTCGGGCTCGCTCTCACCGGGGTGCTCGTGGTGGCACGGCGCTGATACCCCCAGCTGGCACATCCCAACCCAAAAAGGGTGGGAGAGGCTTGGGGCCAGCACCCACCCCGCTCCCTCAGCTCCCCAGGGTGCAGCCCAGTCCCCAGACATCTCCATCCCTTATTAGTGCATGTGCCAATTAGCCTGGACGGGGTGCAGCAGGGGCTAACAAGTGCCCTGCCACTGACAACGGCCACCGACAGCCGCTTGCTATTAATAGGAGTGGATTCCAGCTCACGGGTGAGAAAGGAAGAGGCACGCTTTCCCAGGCCCAGGCAGCTGATGCGGGGCCCTGAGCCCAGCGGGATCCTGCCCTCCTCCCAGCCAGGAGCCAGCCCTGGTGGCCGCGGATGCCTGGGGACAGCGGGGCCGTGGATATGGGAACAGCGTGGTGGTGATCGCTCTGCAGCACCTCAGAGGCTCGGGAGTCACTCGCCCAAGGTGCGGGGTGCTCCTGGAGGTGTAGAGCCCAGCAGAGGGCTGGGCACGATGCAGCTGCCTGCACAGGGCAGGAATGAGTATGCAGTTGTGCCAAGGATGCAGTGGGCACAGACAGGACCCCCAAGAGGTGCTTCAGCAGCTTTCCCAGGTAGGATTCCCCTCTTGCAGCATGAGGGTGGCGAGTCTGGAGCAGCTACGGGGCTGGCACACGGTGCCTGGGTGCGCTGCACATGCCCGAACCGGCACAGCCTGCCCCGGCACCCTGCTTTTCTGCTCATCTCCAGGAACTCTGCCTTGACAGAAGGCTTCTCATCCTTCCACCTGAAGCTTGAGCAACAGCTCGGTGCTGGCACCTGCCCTGCTGCGTCAGCACCGTGCCACCCACCCCGGCTTCCCAGGTCCCAGTGCTTGCTCCTGCGGCTGATGGGGCTCCACAGGGGCTCGCAGCCCCAGATTTCTTGGTCCTCTATAGGGAAACGGGGATCCAACAGCCTGAAGGCTGCAGCTGCACCCAGGGTACAAGATTCCCCCGGGGGTCCCACGGTACCCAAGCACCCACCTGCACCTACCCACGCACCGAGGCCACCCGAGTGCATTTCCCCACCCAGGGAGCTGGGCACAGCACCGGGTCCCTCGGTGCCTGCCCCGAGCGATGCAGGGGAGCACCGATGCCAGCCCAGCCCGGCGACGGCATCAAGCCTTTGGCACCCACCCTGACGTAGCCCTGCAAGGCACCAGACCCTTCGTCACCAGCATTACCCCACCGCCCTGCGCAAACGCTGATTTGCATAATTTCAGCCTCCCTCCCACGCTCCCCGCCGGAGCACGTCTTCTCCTTCCGAGCAGCGCACGGGGCCGGCTCCCCTCGCCGCTGAACCGCTGCCACACACCACAACAGAGGTGCTGCAGCTCTCTGCACGCCCTGCCCTACCCCGAGCACGTACAGGGGCTGCAAAGCACTCCCAAAAATGTTGGATGGGGGGAGCAGAAGCACAGCTGGTGCCCAGCGCTTTGATGAGCGCACTGGGAGAGGGTGAGCGAGGAGAGGACTCCTCGGTGGGGTCCCAGCAGGGAAATATTTCGGGGCTCTACCAGGAGCTGGCTGCGGCTGCAGGCACTAAAAGCCTTTGTGCTCAGCCACGTGGAGCCCCTCCGCTCCCACCCAGCACCAAACCCACCCCCTTCCCTGAGCTGGGGGGAACAACATCAGCCAAGTTTCCCCATTCTGGTGCTTTCCCCCCCCTCCCCACACACACAGGCACTTTGCTCGCTCCCTCCCACTTCGGGATCCTGGCGCTCGCTCCTTGATATCCAACACCATCCAACAACACTTTCCTGCCGGGTCCGGGCAGGCGCTGCCATTAGCGGCGTGCTGCTCTGCATGTCCTGCAGCCTGGGGGTGAGGGCAGGAGCAGTTTTGGGCATGGTGAGGAGCCAGCAGGGCCAGGGGCTGCTGCTAGCAGGCACCGAAGCAGCAGGCTGCTCCCAGGAAACGCTGCAGGGATGCGGGCACAGACCCACAGTTGGTTGCACGGAGCAAGAGGCACCCTCAGCAGAGCCAGGGAATAGGGTGAAAACAGGGGGATGCCCCTTCTGCCCTCAGCTGCTTGCAGTTTAGGGGATGCACAGCCCGCAGGGCACCTGAGGATGCCCAAATGTGGGGTGGCAGCTGCGTGCCGATGCCATCTGATGGCAGCAGGGCTGTCTGGTGCCTCCTCGCCGTGGGCTCCGACAGGAGTTTATGGCTCCAGACATCCTGCTGGCTTATCGGGTGGGCACACGATGCCCCGTGCTCGGCCACAGGCTGCCCTGGGATCCTGCCACGGCCTCTGCTCACACCCAGCCCCGAACCAGCCCTGGACAAAGGCTGTGGGATGATGCTCAGGGAGCCAGGGGGGCACCAGGACATGCAGAGATGCACAGGGGGAAAGCCTCAAAGCAGCGACCAGCCCCTGCAGACAGATCCCAGCCTAGCAGACAGGTCCAGGCACCTTTTCCTCACAAGCAATAACCTGATCAAGGTACACGGGCCGTGCCGCCGTGCTCACGCTGCCCACAGCCAGCTCCCCGAGCATATCTGCAGCCAGCAAGGAGCTGGCACGAGGTCTGGGGCTGGCACGGCGTCTGGGCAGCATCCTCCTGCCAAGTCCCACAGGAAACCTCTGCACCCCGCAGGATGGGACAGCAGCAAGCCCCCAGCCCTGCCCCACAAGCACAGCCCTGTTTTTACTCCCCAAGCAGCCCCACACAGCACCCATGCCCTTCCAACCACCGCATGCACTGATCCCACACAAGCCCGGCTGCATTAAATTCCTTTTTTTGTGTGTTTCTAAACCCTGACCAACCGCGAGCCTTGGGGATCAGCCTTTAATCTGCCACCGGCAGCTCAGGTTGCCTCAGGGATTGTTCTTTGTGCTCCTGGGGGGCTGTGGGGCCCCGAGATGCAGGCAGCATCCCGCAGGGAGGGGGAGGCACAGGGCAGGAATCACCGCGGCTTGTTCCTGCTCCCCGTGAACCTAAGTGGCCTCGGTGAGTGTCGGGGAAAGAGGAAACAGCTGGAGGGCCTTGGGCAAGAAGGGCCATGCCAGCAGGAGGGAGAAAAATGGGGAATCCCTTAAGGCTGGGGAACGAGGTAAGTGAAAGTGGGTTAAGCCAAAAAATGGGCTCCACCGGAGGAAGAAGGCATCAGGGGGTGAAGAAGAAGGGGGCGCAGAGCTGGGCAGCCTCGAGGGCAACCCACAGCTTGTGCCAGGTGCCCAGCAGCCACTGGCCATACCTGGTGCCCGCACTGGGAGGAGGAAAGGAGCCAGCCTCGCCGTGACATGTGGCTGCATGGGGGCATTCCTGGGTCCCAACCAAACCCCACACCCCCGCGGGGCTCCAGCCAGACCCCCAGGGGGGTCGGGGTGCCCGTTCGCCCCCCGTCCCCTTTTCCCAGTCCCATCCCCAGGCAGCTGGAGCCTGGCACCCTCCTGCCCTGCGGCCGGAGTTACTTCATCTCTGCGGCGAGGAGCATCCGCGTCCCCGTCCCCACGCGCAGCCCGGCGAGGAACGTGATTCATCGCAGCAACAAAAGCAGCTCCCGGCACCGAACAATCGCCGATCCGTGCCGCATGGCAGCCGTCCCCGTACAGGTCAGGGCAACTCTTACCAGAGGCAAAGAAACAAGGACACGCTACCAGGCTGAGCCTGGGAAACACAACCCCACAGGCCAGGCTGGGACGGGAACGTCCCCGCGCTGTGCTCAGCCCCAGGCGAGCTGAGGCATGGCACTGCCCCAAAATCCCTGCTGAACGCTGGCAGCACCACAGCCTCCGGGTCAGAAAAGGGACTGAGACCAAAGGGATTGAGCGTTCCCCTTGCTAAAAGAAGGATCCCAAAACTTGGAAGCCCCTTCTGCCACCCGGGACAGGGTGGGGGGAGGCACCCCACAGCCCCCAGCCCCCTGCTCCATCCACAGATGTGGGGCAGCCCCACACCTGCCCCATAGCTCCAGCCCCTCCGGGAGGCTGAAACCCCGTGCTGGGAGCCCTGAGCCCCTCAGGAAAGTAGGAACAGGATCTGGTGGGGAACAGGGCTGTTCCTGCCAGGGGTCGTGGCTGCACCGGAGTTGGCGGGAGCGGGGACAAAGGCAGGGACGTGCGGCTGTGGGGCTGCGTGATGCCGGAGGGGCACGGCCCCAGTGGGGGCCCCTAACGGGGGCGGCACGGCAGCCCCTCAAGCCAGCAAGGGGGACCCCCGCTCCGAACACTGGGGACCCTAAACCCAGCATAGAAACACTCTGTGCATCGGGGCACACGTGCGTCGGGGACCCTAAACCCAGCTGAGGGGTGCTCTGTGCATTGGGGACCCTAAATCTGGCATAGGGGTGCTCCGTGCATTGGTGTGCCTGTGGGTCAGGGACCCCAAATCCAGCAAAGGGGTGCTCTGTGTATTGGGGTGCCTGTGCACTGAGGACCCCAAACCCAGCAGAGGGGTGCTCTGTGTATTGGGGTGCCCGTGCACGGGGGACCCTAAATCCAGCACAATGTATAAAGGGTGCCCACCATTTGGGGACCCTAAATCCATCAGAGGGGTGCTCCATGCCCTGAGGACCCTGTGCATCGGGGACCCTAAACTCATCACAGGGGTGCCCTGATGCATCGGGGACCCTAAACCCTTTCATGGGGGGTGCCCGGTGCAGCCGGGACCCCCCACCCCGTCCCCCCGCACCCCCGTCTCACCTCTCTCCTTGCCGTGCGGGGACTCCTCGTCGTCGTCGTGCCCGTGCCCGGCGGCAGCACGGCCCGCGACGGCCAGGATCAGGACCAGGACCAGCAGCGGGACCGACACCGGGACCGGGACCGGGACCAGGACCGGGACCCGCAACCTCATCTCCGGCGTCCGATCGCGGTGCGGGGCGCTGCGGGACGGGACGGGACGGGACGGGACGGGGACGGGGACGGCGGCTCCGCGGTCTGCCCGGGCGGCAGCGCGTACGTGAGAGCGGGCGGGGGAAGAGGCGGCCCTGCCTCACGCCGCCGTTACCTTTTATAGAGGCTGGAGGCAAAGTCTGCCGCCGCCCGGCACCGACAGGTGAGCCGCCGCCGCCACCCCCCGCACCGGGACTCGAACCCGCGGCACCCCCGGGAGGCCGGCGGCGGGGTCGGGGGGGTCCGGGGCAGCGCCCCCGGTAGCTGCGGGGGGGGCCCTGCGCGGTGTCTGTGTGGGGAGGGGAGGGGAAGCTCCGTGTGTTCCCCCGCCCTGGGGGGGGGGGGGCGTGAGGGGCTGGGGGAGGGTTTTTGGTTGTAAAGAGGGGGATTTCCTCAAAAATGGGGGTGGGGGGTGTCCTCAGCGAGGGGTGTATTCAGTGAGGGGCTTTTTAGCTTCTTGGTGAGAGGTTCCCTCGCTAATGGGGTGAGGGGCACACTCAGTACATCTGTCCCCTCCCTCAGTAAGGGGGTGAGGGACCCCCTCAATAACGGGGTGAGGGACATCCTCGCTGACAGGGTGAGAGGCCCTGGGGGACGTTTTTGAGCTTCCATATGAGGGATTCCCTCAATAAAGTGATGAGGGACGTGCTCGGCGAGGGACGTCTTAATCTGTGGGGTGATGGACCCCCTCAGCAACAATGGGGTGAGAGACATCCTCAGTGAGGATGTAAGGGACACCAGCAATGGGGTGAGGGACCCCCTCAGCAATGGGGTGAGGGACATCCTCAATGCTGGGTGTCTTCCCCCAGAGCTGGGCTGAGGGATGCCCTCATCCCCCATTGTCAGCGAGGGACGTCTTAATCTATGGGGTGAGAGACCCCTCAGCAATGGGGTGGGGGAATTCTTGAGCTCTAGGTGTCCCCCTTCAGCAGGGGCTTGAGGGGGGCTGCAGGTTTGTAAGCCTGTGGAGATGGGCAGAATTAAGGAGGGTATTTCTCTGTGTCATGCCCAGGGAAGCTCTCAGCCCTGCTCCTGGAGGAAGCCATGCCCCACTGCTGATGTTTGGTGGAGGTGGGAAGCTTTCGGCTCTGACCAAGGCCATGCCTGCAGTGTGCCCCACGCCCCAGCCCTCTGACCAAGGCCCTACACCGAATATCCTCGACCAGCCCCACGCTGGTCTCCATCTCCCCATGGGTGAGGAGCAGGAGGGCAGGCCAGCTCTCAGAGAGGTGCCAGTGATGGCTCCCTGGCCACTGCACTACAACCCATGCTTTCCGTGTTTTCATCAACTTTCCAAAAAAGCACCCGGGCAGTGACAGGACGGAATTAGCTGCGATGCTAATTTAGGGCAGGAAAAGACCAAAGCGTTCAAGGAGGCCACGGCAGTGCCAGGCACTGCAGCAGGTTGCAGTCTGCCATGGTAGCCGCAAAGGAACACCCCGGCGGTGTAAGCAAGGACACACTGCACCAGGGTGGATTTAAATCAGATGTTGCCTGAAAGAGATCAGAGAGTCGTGGAGATGACAGCTGACTGCTTGCCAAGACAAAGTGAAGTAAACATCAGGGATTATTAAGAAGGAAACAAAGAACAAAACAGCAGAAAAACACATATTGCTGTTGTATAAATCTTTGGTGAAACCTTCTCTCGGTTATTACCCACGGTTTTGTTTCTCCCATCACAAAGGGGACAGAAGCAGAAACAGCACGCACAGGGCCCCAGGGCTGTTTGGGGGCAGGAGTGGCTTCCGCACAAGGAAGGAGCAAAGCAAGTACAGCTCCCCAGCCCGGAGAGGTGAAGTCTGTGGCTTTGTCCTCCCAGATTGTACAGGAACAGGGAGCGGGGAACCTGTATTTACTCCTGGGGTAGCGGATTTACGGCACAACCAACCCAAATCAAGTAGCAGGAAGCTTGAGGCCAACCAGAAAAATATCTGGTTTACATGTACCGCAGAAGGGAATGGGGGAACTCCTTTCCTCAAATGTATGGGGAGCATTGTGCCCATGCAAGAAGATACAAGTTAATGGGTTCATTTCTGCTCCGCGCTGCCAGCGTCCCAGCTCTGTGCCATGTCCCCATGGGCCCCACGCCTCTGCTAAACCAGTTTGCCCAGCTGTTTCCCAGCCCAAATCCTCGGTCATCCTGTCACCTTTCTACGTGAACATGCTTGGCATCTGCTGAGCGCAGACATTGCTGTCACTGTGACGGGGCACGAGACCTGCCATGGGGTAGAGGAGCTCCTGCAGGTCCTGGGTTTTGTGCTGAGCAGGAGAAAGCTCTCCCCAAAAGCTGACAGCTAGGAAAGCAAGCTGCTGTGCTGATCCCTTGCAAACTGTCACCGTGGGCTCCTGCTCTCCACTTTGCCAGGTGCCTCACCTTGCACCTGGGGGCTCTGGTGAGCCCTGCCACCGGCGATGACCTGCAGGTGGGATGAATGCACTCCCAACCTGCAGATTTTATCCTGATCCACCTTGTTCCTCCCAGCACCAGATAAGCTGAACCATCAGATAGGAAGACATTCATTTGTCAAAGCTCAAGTAAACAGGGCTGCGGGGGGGAAACAAACCATAAAATGCAGTTCCAACACCCTTTCCTTCTCACATTCCTGTAGTCTGTCTTATTAATGGTCCTTGTAATGTGTGTTAGCCTGAATGAGGAGGAAGGAGTCTGGTTAGGCAAGGAGAGGATCAGGCTACCCCTTTTCAGGCCAAGCCCCATGCAGTTCCACCTCGCACCCGGGCACAGCCCTTCAGTTCGCTCCACCAGACAGCTCACCCTGTGTTCCCTGCTCACACTCTGTGCAGGTGGCAAAGCCATGGATCCATCACCTCTGCTGCCCTGTCTTAAGTTTCACCGTTTTCCTTCTTTGTTACTCTTTGAGGCCGCGTGTATCATATCACAGAAGCCGTAATTGCATGTGTCTCCTTTCCACCTATGATCTCTCGTACTTTGTCAGCTTGTTGTTGAGACAATGATACTCGGCAGCAGGAGACGCCGTTAGCGTGAAAGGTGACTCCGTGATCAGGGCACTGTGTCTGGATGTGTCTACAGGGAGCACTGGGGGCTGAAGATCACGGCCCCACCCCACCAGCTTTGCAGAAGAGCATCGTGTTTGTCCTCCTTCACAAGGTCCTCACCAAAAGGACCGTCAGACTCCGTCAGACTCCTCTCAGAGGCAACCCGGTCAGCTGGATCCAGGCCCCAGCTCTGTGCCCTTCCTTGCTGTGAGGCCTCCTGAAACGCACAGCATCAGTCCTCTGCTCAGCGTGGATCCAGTCTGAGGCACAAAGCACCGATGTGGGAGCTGCCCCGATCCTCAGCTGCATAAGATGGATGGGGCTGTGCTAGACTGGATGTGCTTTTGGAAATGCTGCCTGGTCTTGTTTTAGCCACAGTGCCATAGGGAGGGATAACCTCTAAATGCTTGTAAAAGGATTAATTCTTAGGAAAAAGACGTCACTCCTAGGAAAATTAACTCATGCTAAGGAAAGACTTGGATCCCTAGGAGAGCTTTGTGACTCTGTGCCTGATTCAAATTTGTAGCAGTAATCCTTTCCCACGGGACATATAAATGAATTCCTGAGCTGTTGTGCAGGCTGATTGTTCCTTTTAATGAAACAGCAGCAGGCACTGGTTCGTCAGTGCTGTTGTGCCTCTTCACGATTTAGGGGTTCACTGGATGACTTCCAAATGAAAACCAGCTGATCTATGCCACCCACTGGGGTGAGTCCTGGACACTGGCACCTGCAGTCTGCATTCTGTTACTGACTTTTGGTTAAAATAGTTGAAAAAATAACCTTTCATTCAATGTGATATTAAACTCTGCTTTGCAATTGCAAAAGTTGCACAAAACGTTTCCTTCCAATAGTTTCACTTCCATCTCTATACCTTGCCTTTTGTTGGCATCCGAAAGACAAGCAGGCCCAAAAGACTGCTCAGACTTTACAAGCTGCTCACTTTTATGCAAAAATCCCTTTTGGGAAACAGCTCAAAAAAAAATGAAAATGGAAACACGCAGACCCACCTTCCTAACAGGAAAAGCCTGGTGACCCCTCTCGTTGTGTATGTTGTTGAAATGAGGACTGACAGCAGCTGGTCTACATGGGGAGACTCCAGATTATGCTGGACCCAGTCTGGAGGCAGTCCCTGGAGTGCTCTGCTGGTCACTGCCACCGGACTGTAGGAAGCAGGTAGCCAGAGGAACTGCTTGCCCTGGGATTTCCTGGGCCAGGGCCACCCCTCTGGTGTGGCAGCTGCTTTGGAGTTGTGAATTCCTGCGGCTCTACTAGGGATTGGTTAAAAATATACACTTTTGTTTCTAAATACAATTATAATATTTATACCTCCGTTGTTACCTACTGGTAAAACCTAAAAAATCTGGAGTGATAAGAAACTCAATTTGGCTTTGATTTTAAGAGATATTCTCCCAAATCTGAACTTCAAAATAGCAAAACTTTTAGCAACTAGAAAGCCTGGCTTCAGGCAAGGTGCACGCAGGAACCTCAGCCCCCCCCGCATCCATCTGTTCCGGGCTGGCCAGCAACCCCAGGAGCAGCTGGCAAACACCGACCGCAGCAGGATCAAAATGTGGAGTCCAGCTGGAAAATGCTTCCAACAGCAATGAATGAGCTGCACCACGATCTCTCTCAAGCAATGATGAAGCCAATCTCTTTAATTACAGCAATCAGAGCAAGATTTTACCTATAGCTGTGTGCAAATCAGGACAGACAGCACTTGCCTGGGCGCTGCGTCCAATCTCTCTTTGTGAAAAAGCAGCTCTGTGGCCTCCCCCACGGCGTACGTGGTCCGCCTCCTGCCTGTACTTCTCTGAGTTTATTGTATAGCCTCAGTGTTTGTGTTTCTTTGATTTTTCCATTAAACTGTACTTATTTGTTCCTGTGTAGGGCTGCCCTTTTGGTAACATTTATTCTCTGATGTATTTATAGACAGCAATTCTATCCCTCCTCAAACCCCGTTTTGAAAGGTTAAACTGAAGTCCAAACAAGCTTAGCTTATCAGAAAACAGATGCCTCTTCTTCTCCCAATCACATTAACCCTTTGCACCTCTTCAGGTTTTAATTGACCTTCTCTGAACACACACACACACCCACCCACACACACACACACACACCCACACACACACACACACACCCACCCACCCACCCACCCACCCCCCCCCAAATTGCACATGTACTTTATATGGATAATGCTTATCCTGCCAAATGTGGAACTGCTCATAATAAGCATGTGAACAAGTGGTTTGCCTGCTCTTCTTTCTCATTTTCTTACAGTAGTTTATACCAGGAGTCCTCATTAGCAGCTTATCAGCTCTCAGAAGTATGAGGTTTCATGCTCTTGCAGCCTTCACAACCCTGCTGCAATAGTTTGATTTTCAGCGGCAGTGGCAGCATTTCCCAGCTTTATTCTTGCACTTTGTGAAGGTCCTTAATGATGTTATTTATAAAAGTGGGTCCAAAAGGAACTTCAGTAAAATGTTTTTTACTGATCGATGCCTCTTTTCTTGAAATAACCCATGATTTTCCTGTTTTATTTAATGCTTGCAGTAAAGATTATCCTCTTCACTTTCATTAATGCTCACACCTGAAATTATATCAAATAACTTGTTGAAATTCTGGTAAAGTAACGCAGAAAGCTTTCCTCAGCCAGAAAAAAAAATAATAAAAATAATGCTAGTTTGGTACAAAATCATTTTAGCAAATCTGTATTGCATTTTATCTTTCTTCCTGCTTATTCTATAACTTCCCTTCACCTGGACACCTCAGATCAGATCCCTTTTCCCTGCTGAAAGTGAGGTACATCTGTTATTCTCTCCTCCCGTGGCACAGCTTCCAGCTGGACACCAGACTTGCAAGCTGATTGATTGCTGGTTCTTTCAGCTCCCAGGCTGTGAACTCTGACCCATTTGAACGCCCATTTGACCCATCTGAGCTTTATTCTGGGTGGGTTGGTCTGTTCTTATACTTGATTTTTGATGGGTCCTCTGCTTCTATCCCTTTGTCTAGCAACATGGAGGCAAACACTTACTTCTGTTTTGGGGTCACACCTGACATTTAATTTTTATGCAGTATCCATCTCTGCTCTGTTTTGCCCCAGCCCCCTTCAAATACTGCCAAAGACCTTTCTGTGGTGTATTAGAGTCTTCTCTGCAGGGTCTTGACTGGGAATGGTTCCCAGGTTCTCCATGCACATCTTCACTCAGTGTAAGGTTATTTTCAGTCGGCACCTTTCATACAATAACTTCCCATTACAACCCGGCTAAGAAACAATGACCACTGACTCTGGCTGGTGTCTTGGATGTTTAAACTGAGCGAGCAGTGCCTGGTGCAAGCAGCTTTTTTATTTTATTATTATTTTTTGTTGTTGTTGTTTGAAGCCACTAGCAAACCCTGCAGTGCCTTAGAGGAGTGTCACAGGAAGCTACCATGTTTCTCCCACTTCTGCTGCCCCAGCAACTGGCACTGGGGAAAGAGAAACGATGTCTCAGTGTATAAGAAATGAGCAGAGTTCAGGATCTTGCCTGTAATTCACAGAAAGTTGCGAAATGCTTCCTGGTAAACATTTCCCCAGATCTGCAAAGTACCCTAAAACCAAACATGATTCACTACTTGGGGGATGATTGGTGATGGTTAGACCTACTCAGATCGTTGGCATTGTCCTGCATGATGAACTGTTCTTCCTAAAATGCTTCTCCAAAAAGGGAGATGAACTAACAAAACCTCCCCTCGGACCATGCGGCCACAAGCCAGACATCTAAAATGAAGGGGAATTCGTGGGGCAGCAAGTTAAAAATACCAAATTTGATTTCCTCTGAAAGAGTCGTATTGACCTCTGTCAGTTTAAACACAGCACAAAGCACCTGGGATGAGGGGTAGGATGTTCTCCTGTGGCAGAACAAGCAGGGGAGTTTACGGCTCTGGGCTTGCAGCTGCAAGGAGACTCGCTGGAGTATTCTGCCTGGCTGTGCATCACCGCACGCAGTCACCCCTGGTACGGAGCCCAGCAGCTTGGTGTGTGACTAAGACATGGCCTGTGGGAAGTAGCTAGTTTCATCGGAAACCTTCAGATGACAGAGCTCCAAGATCTCAGGGAGGTGCTCGCTTAGGAATTCCTTAGAAATCTCCTCCAATGCGCAGCCTCCCTCGGTGTTGAAATGATGTGCTTTGGGTCTGTTAATCCAATTGTAACACCGAGATGTTGGTTCTTGTTCTGCCTTGGTGTTAGCTCAGGATCCTGAACAGCCCTGGTGTATTTTCACATATAACCAGGGAAACTCTCAGTAGCCACCTTAATAAACTCATTGCCTGAAGCCCTTTAAATTTTTCTCTAGAGGGCACTTTCCTGGCTGTAGAGCAGTTTGTATTTTTTTTTTTTTTTTTCCTGTGGTCTCTTCAATTTTCCACTAAAGTTACTTCACAAATGTGGACAGCAGAAGAGAACCTTTACATCAGCCTCAGCCTCACCAAAACTGCACACCAAGGCAGAATCTCTGCCCTGTTCCTACTTACTGGTGCAGGATCCTTGTCTGGAAAAGCATCAGCTCCTGACACATCCTGGCAGTAATGATGCTATTCTGCTTTCAGAACCCCAAATTATTTTCCAACACATGGATTTCCAGGAAAAACTCCCTCATTCCCTAAGCCTGCCCTATGCCCTCACGCTTGGCTTTCACCGGCCATGCTTTCAAAGACATCCAGGTCACCCAGGCCTCGTAGTTAATCATCACTTAGCCAGCTTTCGAGCACAGCTGGGGGTTCACCAGAGGCCTCATTTACTAACCTCCGAAATGGAGATTGCCCCCAGCCAGAACCGGTCTCTGCAGAACAGCCAGCAGCAGCTCCTGACCGCCAGCAGGTTTCACAAGGGGAGGTAAATGTTCAGCCCTCCCATCACCAAAAGTCAGCACAGGTCGAGCCAGGCTCAGCCGCTGCCTGCATGGAAGCCAGCAGAGAGAAAACAGGAGGCTTCTCTAGCACATAGCCAGGCAGTGTTGCAGCAGGGTCAGGGGAGATTCGGTGCTGCCTCATCTTTGTTCTTAATCATCATCTTTGGAGATGAGCTGGCAAAAGGGGCTGGGGAAAAGGAAGTCAAATTCATGAATGACGCGTGTCGGGCTCTGACATGGGAGAGCCAGAGGTCATGAGGCCGTGCTGTGTGCTGAGCAGGCCCAGCACCACACTCACCCCCCGGGGTGCACGGCTCCGGCTGCCCACCCTGCGCCCACCCCGCAGCAATGGGACCAGCTGCACAGGGATGCAGTGCTCAAACTAAAGAGCCTTCACTCATTGCCACCTGGCTTAGCTGCTTATAAAAACATAACAAGCTAGCAGGTCTCAAGTCCCATCAGCACGTGATGGCCTTGATCTGCAGATCAAGGGGGCCAGGCCCTCCTGCACGCAGCGGCAAGCAGCGAGAGCGGGCGGGCAGGGATGTCAGGAGGGATTTGCAGGCAAAGCTCCCCCGGCAAGGCTTGCTGCAACACGGCTGTTGCTGGGTGAAGCCCGGGCCCATGACGGCTGCACAATAGCGCAAAGAGAAAAGAATTGCAGCTCAAGCAGCTGCCCAGCACAGGGAGGTGGCTGGGACAGGGCACGGTCCCCTCCACAATAGGATTAAGTTTTTCTCATTTTGCTGCTTTCAGAAGAGAAGAGGATGTGAGGCTGCTTATCAGGGCCAGGAAGCGTTACCCATCCCCAGCGAGGGCACCACGGGCCTGCTCCACACAACGCCTGTGGCCAACGCCCACGCACAGATCAACTGGAACCAAAATGCCCTGGGGAAAGGCTGGCAGGGGGGACAAATGCCGCTGGGAGCGGTCGTCATCGCTCAAATTTCTTACAACGCAAGCATGACAACCAAAAAATGGTCTCTTGGGCCAAAAGTACCCTGCTTTGCAAATGCCGTCCCCTTGCTCCCCTCCTCTTCGGACCATTAGAGTCTTTATAAAGGGTTGGCCAAGGCTTATGCCACAACTGAAGGATCCCAGGCATTTCTATCCCCTCTGTTTTCTATCCGCTGCTAATTTCTGGCACATGGCAATGCTTCACCCCTCACCCCAAGCGATGCAGCTCTTTCGGAGAGCCCAGAGGCCTTGGAGCAGGGGGTCCTGCACCAACCAGCCCCCTGTTGTCTGCAGGCTGTGCCTGCTGTCTGCAGGGAGCAGAGGGGGCCCCTCTGGGGTGAGCCCCTCGGGTCGCACGCAGGAGCCAGCGGCCAGACTGTGTTTGCATCCGTTGCAGGACACTGGGGCGCTGTTTTAATTTAAAATGGATTAGGCTTTGTTTTCTTTTTAGCACAATAACATTGCACGCATTGTTGGGCGATAAAACACACAGATAGCCATGCCAGCGTGGTGTTGGGGTGGACGTGATCAGAGGCACAGCGTGAGCTGAGACGGTGAGGAGCTGGGGGAGGAAAGCCTTACGGAAGCATGCTGCTGGTAGCAAAGACAGCAGTAAGGGCTGCAGTTCCTGGAGAGGCCCTTGCACAACTTCTGCAGAGCATCTTCCTGAAAGCAAGGGGTGGAGGGGCTGGCACGGGACCTGGATGATAACAGGAGCAGGACACGGGGTGCAGGGCAGCCTTGGATCCAGTCGCTCCTTGTCTCCCTCCTACTCACAGCCGAGCAACACTGATGGCTCTGATGACTCCTGGGAGGGAGAGGAGTTCCTCCCGAGGCAGCAAGGATGTCTCAATTCACCCAAGCACCTGTTTGCAAGGTGCTGTTTTCCCCGAGCTGATTCTGCCCCTTCCTGCCTCCCTCCTGCTTTTTCCTGGGCTTAAGATCTGCAATTAGTGCTGGCATACAAGCGCTGCCCAGCCAAGGTGCTCTGAAAAAATCATTTTGTTTCCCAGGTTTCTTGGCAGGGCTCTGGTATCACATGCACTGGGTTCCTTCGCTACCCTAATCCATGCCTTTTGGCCGGCAGCAGCGCAAGGCAGAAGGGATGTTTTTTGGCAGCGCTGACCCTGAGCTGCATGAAGCAGCCCCTGAGAGCAAGGCCCTGGGGTGCCCCAGGGCTGCAGAGCTCAGCTGGGACTCAGCTGGAGGCACAGGGCCACAGAGCAAAGCCTTGGGACACCTACCTGTACCCCGCTATGGTGTTAGAGACCTGGCAGTATTTCTCCCTCCTGCAGAATCAGAGACTCCCTAAAAAGCCCTCCTACAACCCTATTAGCTCCCCAAATCCTCAGTGAAGCAAGCTGGCCCTTGCAGGTCTCTGACCCAGTCCTACCCGGATCAGTCACGTTGACTCCCAGCGCATGTGATGCCCAAGGAAGCTGATGCAGAATGCACTAGGAGAGCTCTCAGGATGCTGATGTAGTACCAGGGGACGTGACCCAGTGCAGCTCTCAGTGCAGTGTTTTCCCAGAACTTTCTTACCTAAAACCTTTCATAACCTCTGATGACTTTTTTTTAGCATCAGTTTATCTGCAGACATGCTCCGGACCAGGCATCCCTTGCTTTGAAAGCCAACAGCAGGCACCAGGCTCCTCTGGGACACTTTGTCACCGCATCCCCACGTGGGCAAGGACAAGAGAAGCTCACGTGGATGAGGTGTGCATCGGGGCTGGGAGCACACTGCAGCATCAATCGGGGGCAGCAAGAGGAAGCACACAGCTCTGCAAGACACCAGCGTCCACCTGCCCTGACCTGCCAGGCAAGTGGAAAAGCCGCAAAGAGCGAGACTGGAAAATCTCTGCAGGCGTTGCAGCAACGTGCTCGCATGTGGGTGGTAGGCACACGGCTGCCCAGGGCCGCAGAAGTAGGGCAGATGCTCTGCAGAGTGCTCATAGGAGAAACCAGGTCCTACTGCCGCTCTAATGATGCCAGGACAGCCTGGAGACACTGAGGCAGGAGGCTGGCCCTGAGAAAGGGCTGCAGCACCACCAAAACAGCCCAGGCAAAGAGCTGGGTGGTGCTGCATGGAGATCAGCAGCAGGAGCACAGGACCCCCAGCCCTACAGCTGAACACCTTGACCTCAGGGTGCTTTGGTGTTAAACCCCTGCAGAACTTGTGTTACAATGACAATTTTAAATGCTGAAAACAAACCAGCCTCCAAAGCCTTGGCAGCAGCAGGTCTTCAGCATCTACCTACCCCAGAGGGCTCTGCCCGTGGCCTCAAATCCGAGAGGCCAGAAGATTGAGATGCCACAAGCCACCAGACAGCAGCAGAGCCAACAAGCATGGCCTGACCACAAAGACCCAGTCCAGCCCCAGAGGAAACTGTGCTCAATGTTGTGAGGGCTGCAGTAAGCCTTCCCCTGTGCCTTCTGAGGGCTGGCTGATAACACCGTGGACTGATAACTCCTTTCCTGCTGGCAATTCAGAGCTTCTTGTTACACAGAGACTCTTCTCTATTAGGTGTAATTATGGCAGGAATGCGGAGAACATGGATTTGCTCACACGAGGTGACGGTAATTCCCTCCTCCCACAATCAGTTTTCCAGCATTTTATTTGCCTGACACATCAGATCCCATTTTCTTAGATCTCCTTTTCTTTGCAATAACAAATTATGTGTCATTAAGTCAGGCAATCAGAGAACCTCATTTATCCAGTGCTTCCTGCAGAAGAGCTCCTCGGTGCTATATGCAGCCGCCACCCTTGCTGGACATTGTATGCACTCGAGAGAAATAGACACCCTTCGTATTTGATCCAACCTGACACTGTTCCTTGCAAGGAGCTCCAGACCTTTCAGCTCCTATCAGGCAGGCAGAGATAGGCTCCAGGGAAGGATGCTGCAAGCCAAAATATAAAGGCAGACCCCAAATAGCTATGAAAAGCCTTCTGCTAACAGCACACGCTCCTCTCCTACTCACATCCAACTAGATCATCCATCACTTTGGGCAGCAGTTTCCTACAGAAAATGGTATGTTTCAAATGTAGGGAGCAAAGGAAGAGCGGCTCAACTGGTTTGTACTGGGGAGAGGCAGGGGAGGGACTCATCCAGGTGGGAATTGCTCTAGCACAGAGTAATACCAACCTGCGTGAGCACAGTGAGGAGATAAAACGGAACGAAGATGTTCATCTCTGAAACTCAGCAAGAACAAAGAACAACGTCACTATTTTACGTACATGTATAAATACACGGGAAGAGCAAATAGGAAAGATCTGCAAAACTTATCACGCCGAGTCTGGCCAATGTGGGCAGAATGCAGCAGGTGCTGTGTGCCAAACCTGCATAGCTGCAGAACCCCTTAATTGCTGCTTTTCAGCAGGGCTGCAGAGAAACCTGGGCCATTCATTATTAAACTGCAGAACAGCTTCTTTCCCAAACTGTGTCCTCCAGAGAGGACAGAAATCTGTCAGAGAAAACCTGAAGTTAAAAAACATCAGCCAAAAAAAAAAAAAAAAAAAAAAGAGGAAAAACAAAAACAACAAAGCCAGGACTGCTGGGTCCCACAGGAGCTGCCTGTTGGTGGGGCATCCCTGGTGGCACTGCATCCTTGTCCTGCTGATGGCAGGGGAGAGCCGGGGTCCCGCTGAGCCCCGCACAGAGACTCTCTCTTTGCTAGAGCAGAACCACGAGGGAACAACAGGATCAAAAGAGCAGTAGCGAGCTCTGGGAACTCGTCAGACATCCGTGCTTTTAACAGAATCCCAAGTGAGCCGCCGAAGGGGGGCATTAGCACTGTCACGTGGAGCACATGATTTTGGAATTCACTAAGCCTTTGATGCAGTGTGAGTGCTGCCGTCCCAGCCGCTAGCCATCTGGCTGAGAGGCGGCCAAATTTCCTCTGCCCGAGCAGCGGAGGGACGGCCGGTGCTCGCAGCACGTCCCAGGAGCTGCAGAGCTGGAGGATGTGTGTGTGAGATGGGCTGACTGCACCAGCCTTGGTGCTCCCGGAGAGGCTTCCTCTTTTCTTCCTCTAAAATAGGTTACAGAGGAATGGAAAATTTGGTTATGGAGAAGTGGGCCTTGAGCTTGAAGTGCTGCGCTTCATTACTGGGAACCAGAACGGAAGCACCTTAATTTGGACAGAAATGCAATTGAAAGCTAAAGGCGCATGTTAGCGAATGTTGTTGGCCACTATGCGGGGTCACATTTTGAAGAACAGTCTCAATTGCAAAGCCCCCTCCAAACCTTCAGCTCTGTCTTGTGTGAGGATGGCTTGTAGATTAAGCGTGTGGCGGATGTGAAGATGCAGAGGTGACTCTACCCACACCCAAGGCACGTAAACATCTTTATAGTTTCCAGGACAGAAGAAGCCCAGCTGCTTTTTTTTTTTTTCACAAGAGCCTACTTGAGCAAGTTAAGTAAGCTAAGAACCTACTTGAGCAAACCTGCAAGCTGAAGCAATTCCGTGCAATTCCATCTCAAATCCCCATCAGCAGGGGGATTGTGCACCAAGATGCCCTCTGCGCGGAGGCCACGTGCTGCCCCTTGCTCCCAGCTGATGGGAGCAGTGAGGCAGAGCCGGCTCGGAGCTGGGTCAGCGCCCACACTCACACCTGCCCTGTGCAACTTCAGCATTAGGGAGTTTATCTCCCCTGCTCTCATCCTCCTCCTTTTAGCACAGTCACGCTGCTGGGTGAGGCTGGCCCACTCTCAGCCCAGCCAGGCCTTGCTGTGTGGTTGCTCTCATTCCAGCCAGACAATATTTGGGTGAGATGATGCCTTTGGTAGAGGTTTGGCAGCTGTGCTGATGCCCACCACAAAGGCCAGGGCTCTGTTGCTGGCAGACACCTCTGAGGCACAAAAGCTGCAGGAGAAACCCTTGGAAACACTCCCTCAAGTCTTGTGACGCTGTGAAGTGGTCTTTCTTTCTGATTTGCCAGAATCCTGATTTTCCAAATGTTTTTTGCTTCACAGGAAGCTAAGTGGCTTTGGGGATGAAATCCATGCTCACCTGGGGTTCCCCAGGCTGTTCACTGCCAGGATCTGTGATGCTCAGAGCTTGTCCCAGACAGTGCAAGCTCAATGAACAGACCAAAACCCAAGCTGAAAACCCTCCAGCCCAGCCTGCCCTGGCCCAGAGCAGCTGTGAGCCTCAGAAACACGATGCTTCCTCCAGGGTCCCTGCTGCTGGTCTGTAGTCACAGCACCCCAAAATGCAATGACAGCAAGGTCAGTAAATGCCCAGAGCCTAAATCAGGTGTGAAAGCACCCCAGAAGGGGCTAAGGACTGGCCATAACCTTGTTGCTGGGTTCTGGGCCATGGTGCAAACATTAATCCTGCACCTTCTTTGGATGCTTCATGTCCCAGCCTCCTCCAAAGCACCTCTAAAGGAGCTCAAGGTGAAACTGAATTTCAAGGTGAAATGTTAGGTGTTGTGTAACCTGCCACGTAAATCTGTCTGCAACAGACTGGAGGGTGGCAAACAGGACGTGATTTCCTCATGGGTTTTCAGCAAGCTCCAGGTTAGTACTAAAGAACCAAACTAGTACTACGCAGAAGAGTAAATGAGATATACTTCAGAAGATGATGTGCCCTTTGTCATATCTCAAAACCTCCTCCAGTTCTCTGAAGGAGACTAACCACAACAAATTAAATGGAAATCCACAACAGTCCGTTAGAGTGATAACTTACTAAAGCTGAAAAAAAAAAAATTTAAAAAAGCACACTTCAAAAGAGCACACAAAAAAAAATCACACTGGAAGCTTGCCAATAAGTCAACAGATAACAGAGACATGAAAGAGTCATTCAGAGAAGACAGAGGCACAGCGGAAACACTGCGAGTTATCCACGCTATCAGAGGGCTGAGGGAAATTCCCAAACTGAGACCTCTTCTCGTGGGGATGAATGTGACAACTTGCTTCAAGCAAAAGCGTTGGCAGATATGTTTCAAAACAAATTAATAACACAATCAGCAAGTGACATAGATGGCGTTTATCCAAGAGCTCTGGAGGAACCCAAACACATCTCTCAGCTGCTCTGGGTCATGCAACCTATTGCTTAACTCAGCCTGAAACCAGAGGAGTGACAGCAGGCAAACAAGACGCCAGGGTTGGGCTTTTATTTATTTATTTATTTATTTATTTATTTATTTATTTTTATTAATGGGCTTCAGGTAGGTCTAGGGATTTGTGTTTTTAGCTCTGAGTTCTGTGCTGGGAATTAGGAACAGCACTCCTGGGCATGCGGAGAAGTGGGACAAAGGGGGAAGAAACAATCCTGCCCTGGGGGAGAAGTCTTGTCACTCCTTGGGGGAGTCAGGGATCCTGTTCAAGGCCGTGGCTGGGCAGATGGATGCACTGTACCTGGATGCCCAAAACACTTTCAGCAAGGTCACCCACCAGACGTCTTTAATCCGTCCTCTCCACAGCATGTTCGTTCTCATGGTTAGTAACAGGCAGAAGATAGCAAGTGGGAAATGGTCAGTGCTTAACACAGAGGAAAGTTACCAGTGCTGCCTGACCAGGGGCTGTGCAGACAGAGAAGACAACCAGAGGAGAGAAACAGATGTATGTAAGATCATGTGCAGTGAGGGAGGTGTTTTGAAAACATTTGTGATGTTATATAGCACAGAAACCAGGCCGTAATGATTAAATAACGATACAGACTGCTAAAAACCAAACAGATCTAAGTACTTCTCCACTGTAAGTCATAAATATGAGGAACTTAGGGATGGCACTAAATTAGGAGGTGTTGTTGACTCCATCAAGAGTAGAGAGGTCTTGCAGAGAGATCTTGCCAAATGAGAGAGCTGGGCAGTCCCCAGCAATATGAGGTTTAACAAAGCAAGTGCTGGATTCTGCACCTGGGACAGGACAACCCTGGCTGTATGTAAAGACTGAGGGGTGAGAGGCTGGAGAGCAGCCCCGCAGAAAAGGACTTGGGGGTCCTAAGAGGTAAGAGTAGAGATAAGGGTACTTTTTTCAGAATATGACTAATGTGGATACTGCATACCAGAGAAAGCATTGCTTTATAGGCTCCACTGCCCTTCAGTCTGCTCCAGGCATACCCCAGTGGCCACTGCTGCAGCCCAGATCGATGTCAGGTTTGACCCCTGTGCCCCAGACAGTGGTTTCTGTGCCCTTGTGATGCATGAGAAGCAATGCTCTGGCCAATTAGCCTGACCTAAATGTTGCTGCCAAGCAATGGCACACCTCACAAGCACCTGGTCTGCACAGCAGCATTGACTAGAAGGTGGGGAAGACCATACATATCTCAGTGGTGCTGTTACAACACTCCACAGGCACTTGACATAACCTAGCATGAGACTAAGGGCACCGTGGAGAGCCTTTTCTGGGCCGAGGGCCAAATGGGTCTTTAAAACACATCTGAGAAAGGACACATGTCAACATACACCATAACATTTCCCAGGAAGAAAGCAAACACCACCAAGGCTGCCAGTTTTGTGAAAACAGATTACGAGCTGTACTGGTTCTTGAGTCAGAGGTTCACGTTCCTAAACCTCAGAGCTACCTCAAAGTCAACGGCCAGACCAGTGAGAGGTGAGGAGAGGGCAGAGCTGGGAGAAGAGGGAGCAAGAAGGGCTGAGAATGGAAGGAGAGAAAAGCCTCTGTTTCAGCTATATCCTGTTGGTAAGTTGCTGGCCAAAAGCCTCAAAGAGATGCCAGAGCCCCAGTTTGGCCAGGCCAAGACAGATGTTAGCCTAGAGCTGATGAGCCGAAATGTTTGCAGCCAAGACCATCCAGATGTAAAGCACTGGGGAGAATAATGGGAGACAAAACCCTTCTGCAAAATGAGGGAGGCAGGTTAGGGGGGCTCTCTGAAGGACACACAGAGCACACTAAAGCACTTCTCCGGCCACAGGGAGCTCGCTGCACCATGGCTCATCCTGCCTCCATGCAGGGAAACTGCTGCGGGGTCCTGCCTGCAGGCAGGGGTCTGACAGGGCACAGAGGAGGTGCAGGAGAAGAGCTGTGGGAATGATTTATGGGTTGGAAAGGGCAGGCTCTGACGTGAAAGAAAACTAAATGCTGTGCATAGCTCATTGCAAAGACAGCAACTGCACTGCAATACGTAAGCAAACACCTGTTTAGTTACCAGGTGTTTAATAAGATTCCAATATGGCAGAAAAGATGGAAAAAAATGTAACTAATGCAAGCAGGCACTCTTCCTTCCCTTCTGAAGCAAGTACAACCTGAGATTTACCAGGTGGTGTTGCCATGCATTCTCCAGTTCTGCCATTAGTTCTGCCGTGCTGCGTCCTGACAAGGGCCACAAATTATCCAAGCTGCTGGCTCAGATAACTCAGGCCCTTTCTCCAGTTCAGATGAGGGTTAGCCTCACGGTAACCCAAGCTTGGTGAGGACCTTTGTTGAGGTCAGGACCTGATAGTCTGGATGCTGCACAGAGTACAAGGCAGCCCCTGCACAAGTGAACTTCTGAATTTAACTCAGATTGAGGACATTAACCCCCTTCCACCAGCCTGTCTCTATTCACCTTCTCTCCTCTATTCAGATTATGAGATAAAATTCCTCCCCAGCCTGCAAGGCCATGAGTCCCTCCAGCACTTCTAGAGCTTCTCCCTGCTCTCCCTGCCTTCCCCGGGTGCAGGCTCTGCAGGCTCCCCACACCCGGGCGTCCATCCCCATCCTTCCTCTCTGAGCTCACCTCAAGTCCCGTGGGGCATGAAATGCAGTGCTCGGGGGATCTGGGGGCTGCTCCTGTGCACACAGCCTGACACAGCCCTGGTATTTGTTTTGTTTTTTTTTTTATGTGAGCACATCCCATGCAGCCCATCACACGTCAGCTGAACTACAACATGATGTGATGCAGACGGTCTTCCCACTTTGCCTTACACAATTTGCTCTTTGCTTTTTGTAAGATATAACTTCTCAAGTGCTGCAAGGGAAGCTGCTGCAGTAGGAAATAAGATAGGGTTGCTAGCTCAGCTGCTTCTCTTTGATGGAGAAGACCTTCTTCTTGGAGTAGATGAAATAAATCATCAGGCTACTCATCCCCTTACACAGAGCTGAGGCTCCAGTGCCTAACTTTGGCCACAAGCTGGAAGAATGCAGGCAAGGATGATGCTAGAGATGTCAAGTTTGTATTTTCTATTTCAGCAACCTGCTGTATTCCCAGCTTTTCCCCATTTCTGGCATACATTTCTCCCCTCGACAGCCCAGCACCTGTCAGACGGCCCCCCACAAGCTTGGCTAGATGCTGCATATAGGCACAGCATCAAGAGCATGCTAACGCTCCCACAAACCAGAGCCTCGTAGCAATCACCCCAATGCCTCCAGTGCTGCATAACCTCCTCAGCCTAGCAGCTTCTCACCTTTCTCATCCCTTGATTTCCTCCCATGTCACAGAAAGAGCAGAAGGAGCTCAGGTGGAGGAAGCCCATCCCACCAGCCAGGCACGCTGCTCAGGTCCATGCCAGGTCCCTGGCTGTCCATGTTGTGATTCTACTTCCCACCAACCAAACCAGGGGAAAAGGGAGTCTGTGATCCATCTGCTCTGGTTTTGGGAAGCGTTCCAGGAGACATGCCACACACGGGCAGCAGAGAAGAGTCCTGGCCCTCCCCTGCTGTTGTTTCCCCCGGCAGTGCTTGTGAGCTGTGCCTGCAGCTGCTCCCAGGAAGCACTGGAGGCAGCTGTTGTGGGAAAGCTCTTTGCCACCCTCCTTGGTTCAGCATTATCCCTGCTGTGCTCCAGCAGTAGTTTGCAGCTGGATCTTAGCCCTGGGTTTACACCACACTCTGTGGCACGGTAACTAGGAAAGAGTTACACAGCAGCTCAGTTCCTGAAATGCATTTCTCATGTCTCATTTCTGTGCGTGAGAGTTCTTAGAAATGTCTGGGCCACGAGGCAGAGCTACGTGCTGCCCAGGAGGAAGGCTTTGCAGCTGTCCAGCGGTGGACAAAGCCAAGGAGAACATTGCCACAGGAGCCAAGGCTGCCCAGAAAACGCCCCTGGGCTTAGTCAGGAAGACTCTGCAAGCAGCAGCCTTGGACTGCCTGGACTAGTTCTGTCCTGAACAGCCTCAAAACAGCTGCCAAAACCCAGCATGAGGAAGAGAAAAGGTGTGTTAATGCTGCAAGGCATTGCTGGGAAGAGCCAGGACATCAGGCTGGAACAATCACCATTTCCCTGTCTGGTTCCCAGCAACATTCCCTTGTGACTCGGTGCAGCTCAGTGCTAATGCTCCGACCTGCTGGAAGGGAAGAGAAATAGCCCCACGGTTAAAGGCAGAGACACAAGCACCCTGTATCACAATAACAAGCTTCCTTGGCTGCAGCTTGAGCCTGTGTGACAGGGATGAGGCAGCACCCCCATCTCAGGAAGGCTGCACAGGGGTGTCCTCCTGCCTGGGGAAGCGCTGAGGTGGCTCCGTGCAGGGGCACACATGGGGAGATGAGTTTGGGGGTAGGCAGAGCACTACTGGTGGCAGTTGTACATCAGGATTACCAGCCCACCAACTTTAGTTTCTCCCACTGGGACTCTTTGCATGTTCAGAAGTAATCTGCAGTGGTAACGTGGCCAAGCCTCTAAACCACACTGCCCCTTCCTGAAACCACAGCACGCTGTGGCACAGAGCAAAGGAAAAAGCAAAGATCTGTGTCCCTGGCTCAGCTCCATGGGGCTGTACCTTTTTCCCAGGTTCCTTCAGGAAACCCAAGCAGCAACCTGCTTGCTTTTCAACACTGCTTGTCCCAACATAAAACCCAACAGTGCATGACTCCATTCCCTGGTGAGCTGGCAGCTGCATCGCTGAAGGGTACATCAGCGCAGGACAGCCCCGTGCTGGAAATGCCCAGGCCATGGCAGGCAAGCTGGAGCAAAGCACTGCCTGAGGGGCTGCACACGTGCCACCTGGCGTGGACTCAACTGGCCATGTCACAGCTGTCACCTCTCCTAATGCCCCCGAGGAGGCAAATGGGAACCTCTGGCAGGACCCTGCACTGGCCACACGTGAGGGGCAAGCTCCCTGGTGCTTGGTGGCAGCAGCTGGAAGCAGCCCCACACCTCAGAGGCCATCAACATGTGGGCAGGTGCTGGCAATTATGCAGGCATGGACAGGTTGGTTTTAAGCTCCTCAGAGGTCAAATCCTGCTGCAGTTACTGGACTTTGGAGTAGATCCCGTGTCCTGAGAAGATCCTGTGTATACTCTTCACATGAGCTGTTAGGTGCTCTCCTCTCTTTACAGCCCACGGCCAAACTGACTGCAAGTAATAAGCACAAAGAAAACACTGAACTTCTCATAGGAAGAACTTAATTGAAAACATATTTTTTTATTAAAGGTAGAAAATACATAACAAGTAGCATGGTCCTGTATGTTCCCAATCCCTCTCCCCTCAGTGTAAAGAAGCATATTCTACAGCCTGGAATTGCAGTGATTCCCTGACTTGCAAACGTTTCAGCAATGGTGCCCTCACTTGAGCTTTGGCTGAGGGATGGGAAGCAGCATGCCAGAATAAAACTGATGCAAGGTCAGGAAATTCCTGCAGGGGCAGGAAGATCTCCTCATCCCATGTCTCAGCATCTGTTCGAGTACTCCTGCATTCAACAAAAAGAACACAGAAGTTTAATTCCTTACCTCCCAAGCCTGAGCCCAGCTTTCCTTAGCACCCAGAGCAGCAGGTCCAAAGGACCAAAAGAAAGACAGAGGACTTGAGGAGAAACAGGTAGGAAATCAGTACAGGCAGCTCTGAGGGAACACATCGTTGTGAAATATCCAGCTTGTGACTATTAACACCACGAGGTGAGGGGTCTCGAGGCATGTTTAAGTATTGAAACGCAGGTTGTCAGGTACTGAGGATCTGTGCAGAGCGCGACTGTTCCCATGCTCTCCTCTTTGCCAGGATGATCCAGATGCTGAAGTCTCAGCCACTGAGACCCTCTGAGTACTGAAGAACATTCATTTCTGCAGGAGTCCAGTCCAAGGACACAGGGCCAGCTGGGTGCAGCAAAAAATGGTAAGAAAGAAGACTACTATATGTCTGTATATGTTCACCCAGTTATGCAAGGCCCAACAGCACTGGAAGAGGATGGGGCTGAGACACTCTGACCTGCAAAAAGTCATGAAACACAGCTCAGCGCAGGACAAGAGAGGAGGGCTCCTTTCAGTAGTACCAATACAAGATGCTTATAATCATATGTGCAGATCCCACAGGTTTCACTTGACTTCTGCCTAACCTCCAGCACAAGAAGCATCCTCTGGGTACACTGATAGTCACATGCAGGAATGAAGCAAGTGAGTCAAGCCCTTCAGGGAGAGGCCTTTCTCAGCCGTCAAGGAGACAAGACAGGCCCCAGTTATAAAGCTTTGCTCTAACACGAATTCATGGAGCTGAGCCATGCAGGAAACCCTGCTGTCCCTATGAAGTCTGTAGCCAACAGTATGCTTGTCCAATCCCTCTCACTCCCAGGTGTTACAAACCCAGATTTCTTCAGAGGTGTACAACAGACCCACAACTGCTTCATCCTGGCTTTAGCAACTGAACGGGGCAGGGACTGAGCCCACTGGCTGCACAAGGGAGCTGTGCATCCACTAGATGCTCCAGACAACCAACAAATTGAGCACAGCCAGCTGTGTGGCCCCCTCCATACACTCCTATAACCCATCCAGAACATCACAGCCCCGGTAACCAGCTGTGTCTCTAGCTGCTGAGACTGTGTTGAAAGCCCTTACTTAAAGTCCTCACAGATGCCCTCATAGGCAGCTGCCTTTCCTTATGTTCTCAGCCTTGCCTTTGGCTCATTGCCTCTGCTACCCCCCAGGGCTCTCTGCCCAGCACCTGTTTCTGATGTGTGCCTCTCTCCACAACATTAAGCCATTGCTGCTGACTACTGTAGTGTGCAGATATGCTTTCTGATAGCACTCCTTCCAGCCCCAGGCCCCTGAACTTCAGTCTCTAACAAACTGTGAGCTCCCTCCAGCAGCCTTGTTATTGTACTGCAAGCACACCGTGTACCACAGGTGCTGGGAACCCAACCTGATGCTGATTGTTCCCATTTATCCCAGCCTCCTTCTGCCACTGGTCTCTTTGTAGCCCTGGAATGGAAGCTGGCAGCTGCCCTCCATTTTTCCTGGTCTACATGTATTTCTAAGCAGTTGATGGCCAAGATTTACTCCAGGTGGAGCATGTAGGACAGGAAGGAGCCCCACTGCACCTCCACTTCCTGGGGAAGCTAACCCTAACCCTCCTGTGTGTGGTCTCCTCTTACCGTGTCACTCGGCTGTACATCCTCAATTCTGGAGTTCCTTAAAGGAGCCACTCAAGGGAACGGAAGAGATCTGCAGTGAGAAGCAGAGAGGCAGCATTAGGGCAGCACCAAATGGGTTGCTGGACAGCATGTTATGTATATGTCATCCCCACATGTTATGTATTTCTCTTTAGGCATCTTAGTGAGCCTCCCCCCAGTTTCTCCCCCAGCCCAGCACTTTCAATGAACACAGTCTCCATTCCAAGACCACTGAATAAAACCTGTG
Organism: Netta rufina; assembly: GCF_964035555.1. Classification (NCBI taxonomy): domain Eukaryota; kingdom Metazoa; phylum Chordata; class Aves; order Anseriformes; family Anatidae; genus Netta; species Netta rufina. Next base: position 7,134,730 of record NC_140126.1, read on the forward strand.
ACCCAGGAGCACTACCTGTGGAAATAAGCTCCACATGCCCCACAGTGACTGTGTGTGGTATGGCTGTGGCACTGGATGACCAGAGCCACCCCTGCTCACCTGCTGGATTTCCTTCATTGCCACACGTATGGAAGAGTGAAGGCGAGGGAAGGCCCGCTGCCTGCTTCCCGCCTTGCCCAGGCTTGACTTTGTCTTGCTCTTGTCCAGGCTCTGTTGTTCTTGGAAATCCTTCGTCCTCCTGAACCACATGGACCTGAGAACTGTGGCTGCTCCCGCCTTCAGGGTGGTCCTGCCAGCTGGACAGGCACTGGCAGAGGTCTGCTCCTCGTGGGGGCTCTCCTCTGCCACCACGGCGGGGGTCACTGTGAGGGACTCCAGGTCTTCATAATCCAAACTCTCGCTGCTATTCTGAGGGAGAGGAGAGTGGATTCAGCAGTGGCTTGCAGATGCTCCACACACCCCAAAGAGGACAGCCCGCAAGCAAACCCAGCTGTGATCACTGCTGGCAAACATGGGGCAGGCGGGCAACACCAATCAGCCAGTGCCTCTCCCCACCCCAGGACTCCCCATTGCCCAGCTACTCACATTCCCTGGTGCATACAGAAGAGGCCAAGCTGCCTAGCTAGAACAGGACACCCCCAGCAGGAACCCAAACTAGAGAGAGCGCTGCAGTGACTCTCTCAGCGCAGGGCACAGTCCTTGCCCTATCTCCTTTTCCTGCTGCGAATCCTCAGCACTCACCTGCCCGCAGGGAACAGTCAGTTTCTCCATGAAGGGCTGGATGCCCACAGTCTGGTGATACTGAACCAGTTCGGTGAGAGATGTATGAGCACGGTCTTCCCCCAGGATCACGTAGCGTGTGTTGGGCTGCATCTCGATCATGTAGTGTCTGCAGCGGCCTTCACCCCTGGGGAAGTGGACAGAGAGAAACAGTCATGGTACGGGGCCACAACATCTCTCTAGGAACCAGTCATTGCTTTCCGCTCTTGTCTTAAGGGCCCAGGTGAGATCAGGAGCCAAAGTAGCAAATATTGCAAAGATGCAGGAGATCCTCCATGCTGGAGTGACACACGCTGTGCTAGCAGTTGCAGGAGGAGCAGCAATTTCCCCAGAGTCAGTGAGAGGCAGCTGGATCCAAACCCCAGCAGACTACACTGCTTCCCATGTCTGTTATCTACGTTACAACTTTGCCCTGCCCCTTGAGGGATGCTGTACAAAGACCATAGCAAGAGGCAGACTGCAAGGGTTTTTGTCTGCCACTCCAAACTGAGTCACCCATAACAGGAGAGGCTGAATGCCATACTTAATGGACTCTTCTGTGGAGAAGGCTCACCCCTCCATCCATGCACAGCTCAGTTTAGGACCTTAACTTTTCTTCTCTGCGAGGTTCCTTACCTGTACGTCAGGGTGTAGCCTGGTCGGCTCTGGCTGATCCGAACAAGGAAGCAACCCAAAGGCTTGTCAATCAGCAGGTTTTCAGCTTCCCTGTAAGTAGGAAATAATTTTTCAGCAGACAGTGAGCAGCTGCCTCTGTGCAAAGATTCCCAGTCTATCTCATCTGCTCCCATGGCAGTGCTCCCAGTCCACTGGGAGGCCAACATCTGCCCCATGTGTTCCCAGCTAGAGGTTTCCAGTCTCAGGCTTGCTGGAGCAGGGCTACATTAGCACGCTCAGGAGGCACAATACGCTCAGACAAAGCCCTTCCAAGCAGCGCTGCTCCAAACCTGCTCCAGCAGTCTGCTGAGTGCAACAGCTGCCTTCCAGCACAGATCACAAAACAAAGCATCGCTGAGATGAGGAGGTTGGGCACGCACACGTTTTCCAAGGCACCAGAGCTGACAGAAGTCAGTATGGTGTAGGTTTGTGGTGCTCAGCACAAGGTGGAAAAACACCAACTGCCCTTACCCCACTGGCTCTCTACTTCCTGCAGGAAGGAGGTCTTCCCCCTCTCTGCCCAAAGGACAAAGCATTGCTTTGTGCTTGCCATGTGCCTTGCTCTAGGCTAAAGGTGACTATAAATCACCAGTGCAATTTGGGATTGCTCTGACTGCTCTGTTACATGAGGTTGAGCTTCTACTACCACACGGAGACTTAAATTCAGCACCAGAAAGCACCACTTAAAAAACATTTTAAACCTCAGTGTTTTAGGGAAGGATTTGCAGGCAGAGAACCTGCCTTGTCCTTCACTGTGAAGCACTCATAGCTAGCCTACATTTGAACTCCCATGCAGCAGTTGTTTTGTCTCCCAGGCGCTGGCTGTTTTCACGCATTCTTGAATTTGTGGACAAAGCAGTAATGCAGACAAGCGCCTTGTTAATTATCTTTTTTAAAAAAAAAGCAGCTACCAAAGAGCTACTGTAGTGCTCTTTACTAAGCTAACATGCTGTGTAATGTCTCTGAATAATGTTCGCCCTGATAAGCCAACAAAATCCAGTAATTTGTAATTCAATAAGACCAAAGGAGACTTGCAGTTTTAACAGAAAAAAAAGTTACAAATTGGAAAAAGATGACAAGGGTGCTCAAATGACAGGCACATTTGGCACCAGAGCCCCCACACATGTCCCCCTAAGTAAGGGACACCAGTAGTTAGCAAGCTTGCAACTCTACAGATTAATTTGAACCCAGGGAAAACTGTAGCCAGAAACTCTGACATCTACCTGGCTAACCCCACTGCCTTGCTCCTATCTGATCACGGGTATAATCAACATTTCCCTGATTGTCACACTGCTTGGAAAGAGGTAGTGCTTGGCTCAGCCAAGAGAGTAAAGCATGAGGCCTACTCACTAGCAGAATTTCAGACATTAATTTAAAGACTTTCTTTTTTTCTTCAGAAAAAGCATGAGAGTTCAGTCATCTCTACAAGAAGGTAGGGCTTTGTGGATGTGTCTCCCAGCCTAAAGGGATGTAAATTCCACCTATACTGCACTTAAATGAAGAAAAGTATCAACAAAAAAGCCTTCTTCTATTTCCACACCTAGGGACTTCAGTGAATCTTGTCATTGGGTACCAACTAAACCATTTTTTAATACTTTCATGAATAAATGAATACTGAATTCTTTATTCTTCTGCTGTAATTTCACCTAAACTGAGAACGTGAGGATAGTCATGAGTCAGACCAAAAGTCCATCTTCATTCATTATCACACCTATGCAAATGGTCCAGAATGTGGCAAGCACATATGTGTATGTCCTCAAGTACGTTCCCAGCATCCCTTCTGTGCACTGGGGCTGTATTTAGGGACCCACAGGGAATTTATTTGCTATGAAGTAGAAAAGTCCACAGTCTTTCCTTGGGCCTATGTAAAGTTTCAGCAGTTGCATCCTGTGACACAGCGGTCTGAGCTTCTCCCTAATGGTTTGAAGCTTCCAGCCTAAGAGTGAAAGGTTATGCATGCCACTCCCATTCCCCAAGGACACAAATCCAGGGGAATCCAACTTACACATTCTTCCTAAGGACACCGCAGCTTCTGCCTGCCTGCCACAGCCCAAACTGTGCCCAGCACACTCACCTCCGGCTGATCATTCCATGCAGCCAGCTCGGAAAGGCCCCGTCATCCTGCATGACCTTCTGGGCTTGCGTCTCTCTGAACCAGCGGAGAGTTGCTCCTCTCTTGAGTTGCCTCATTTTTGCCTCTTCTCCAGTCTGTTCCTCTGTCCCCAGAACAGGGCGAGGCCCAGTAGGATGAAGGAAGTTGTCGAAAGGAGTGAACTGAAAATGGGGAGAACGGGAAAGTGGGAATGAAAGAAAGCAAGGTCAGACAGGGGCCCTTTGAATCACTTTGGCAGATCCCATTCCTAAATGCTTCAAGATAAGATCAGTCACAAACTATCATGTGCTGCTTTCAGCTCCCCAAAGGTCCTGACCACACTTTTTAACTAATGACGCTAGGAAAGGACTCTCTCTTCTAGAGAGATTATGCTAGAAAGATTATGCTCTACTGGGACCACATGCAGGAGAATATGTGCAAGGAGCAGGAAAACTGTACAGCTGGATAAGTGACCCCAAACAGAGCCAAGGTTGCTACCTCTGTTAGTTTGCTGCGTGGCCGTGGCACCGGTGGCTGTGGTGGCATATCAGGGACAGTCTGAGGAGGGGGATAAGGCCTAGGGAGTCTTTTCCGTGGCACGGGGATTGGAAGGGAGATTCTTTCTGCAAGAAGAGGAAAGAAGTAGGTGAAATCTAAGGTCCAAGATCCATGGGATCCATCCTGCCAGGCATGCTGTCACTCTCAGAGAGAGGAAAGATTTTGTCTTTCCAGCACACACAGTAGCAACAGCAGGAAGAGGGATCATCAAAAACATGTTTGTGGAGCTCAGTCCTTTCCTGTCTCTCCTCAGCCAGGCTTCTGAGACTGGGAAGAGGCAAAAGAGGAAAAGAGCACAGCCTCACAATCACTGTCAACTCCCACTCTGCAAGCCACAAGGAAAGCTACGTACAGACACAAAGCTATGATCAAAGTTCTCCCGCACAGAGCAGGTGGGAAGGCCACAGCTTGGCATTCCTCCCAACACAGCCAGCAAATGACCTTCATCACGCCGCTTCCACTCCCCACAGAGAAATCCTGTCCTTCAAAGGGTGGAAATGTCAGCACCTCTCTGCCCACCCCATCATCCCCATGACAGCCTAAGGCAGGCCATCATCACCCGGAGCTAACAAAGTGGCCGTGCATGGGGCAGTGGGAGTGGGATTGACTCACTTTGGGCCTCTGCTTCCATTGCCTGCTGTTGGCTTCTTTCTCTCTCTGCCTCTTCCTGTTGCCGCTGTGCTTGAGCTCTCAGCTCAGCCACCAGCTTCAGGTAACTCTTCCTGCATCGGAAACCCCTGAAAACTGTTCAGAGAAAAGCTGTGGTTAGGAAAGAAAAGTGCTGATTATGCCTCTTTCACTCCCTGGGGGAAGCACACTAGATGATATTCCTTTGCCCATTGCAAAACCCTCAACACCTGAACCACATTAACAAAGAGCGATGCAGACACTCTGTTGTGAGCAGGCAGTCAAAACCATATGAGAACTGTCTTCTGTTCTCTAAGCTGCCAGATCACAAATTTAAAACATCAAATTGCAGATCTAAGCCCTCATCTCTAATGCCAAGGCACAGGATGCCTATAAAACAGTCTCACAGAAGGGCCGCTGTTAGCCATCTAACTATTCAGCACCCTTCAGACACTACTTTAATAAAAGCAAAGCTCTTCTATTTAGGAGACAGGATTTCCTTGGTGTCAGTCCATGTGATAACCTTTCCCTTAAGCTCTCATTACAGAGTTCGCCAACAGGATTAGCGACAGCATATTATTGTGCCTCCTGTACCAGTACTGAAGCACATGAATTGAAAGCAGCTCCCTCTCATTCCTCTCTGGACACTACCCACACATCTTCCCCCCAGAAGACAAGGAGCAGCACGTGACTGATGTCTGTCACTGTGCGGTGCACGGCTGGAAGCTGCTCAGATGCTGCAGCAGTGCAGCAACCCACACGGAAGAGAAGCACAACAGGGAGGGACCAGGCAGGGTGACAGCTCCTCCTCACTGCACAGTCCTGGAGCCTGTGCAGGGGGAAGCACCAGACTGTGCTCTGCTCTGAAGAATCAAGTGCAGACACTACTTGGAAGGGAAAGGGAAAGGGAAACCAAATCAAATCAACTAAGCAACCAACCAAACCCCACACTCTTTTGCCTCTCTCTGAAGGCAGGAAGGAGACCTGCTTCAGGCTCATCTGCTTTTGCCTCCTCAGCTCACACAACTCACAAACAAGCCCTCACTCCAGAGGGCAGTTAGCCAGTCCTCGGGACACAGCCAAATCATATGCTTGTCCTACTCAGCTCAGTTCCCCTGAACACATACTTTCCCTTTCCAAGGCTGGGACTGCTTGATGGCTCTTCCCTATTGAGGGTAATCACTGAGGACACAGGCAGTAAACACTCTGATTCCACAAGGGTTTGACATGGAGACAGCCTGCCTGTCACCTGAGAAGGTGCAATAATGAAGCAGGGACTGGAGAAAAGTTCCTCCTTGCTCTGGTGTGAGACCAGAGTTGAGGGATCCTCCTGCCCCAGTGCTCACCTTTCTGTATTACAGCTGCTGCTCTCTCCAGACGCTCCACATACTTTGCCAGCTGTTCCTGGTGCCAATATTTAAAGAAAAGCCGTGACTTTCTGTGAGGTTGGGGAGAAAAGGAAGTAATGAGAAATACTGTTTGTGTAAATTTGTATCCAATCACCCTTTGGACAGGCATTTCCTACAGCCATAACGTTCTTCTGAAGGGAACCAGGTAACAGTTCACATGTATCTCTGTACCTCTGCAGTTCAGGACCTCACTCCCAGAAAGTTATCCACACCTACCCACATATCCAGCCCGTCATGTCTGTACTTTGTAGTATCTTCAAGCAGCTGAAAGACAGGAAGGAAAGTGAAATAAGTATTTTTCCACCCAGACTGACCACTCTGTGGCCAGCACTTTTAGGTGCTGAAAGAGTGAGAATTTTTCCTCACTGGGATATGAGGAAATTTCCTCATAAACAGGAATATTTCTTATTTATGCCTCACTACTTTTGCACTGCATTCTTTGTCCTGTCACCTGATGACACCCAGTAACTAGCTGTCAATCTATTGCACTCCTTGAGGTACAGCTAGGAGAAGATTGCATTTGTGAACACCGTCAAAGGGGCTCACAGATACAGACTTCCTTCTGCTTTCTGGGAAGCAAATCCACAGAGCCTTTTTCCTCATTTCATTTCTATGCAATTTTGAGTACAGAAGCTACAGGCTCACTAAGGCAAGATTTCCTTGAGAAAGTCTATTTTCCAATTTCAGTTTTATTTCGCAAGCTCTGGTGATAAAACTTGGTTTGCTTAGAAAGTTTCTGCAATGCTTGTAATGAAAGCAGTACTCCAGCTGTCACACAGCTTCCTCTCTCTGCTTACAAACCCAGGCTGTGAAACTATAGTGACACTTTTTGCAAGTATCTTGCATAGCAAAACAGAAATTATTTTCCTTCTATCTCAGCCAACTTGTGCCGTGCCAGGAACTATATCCAAGGTATTTTTTTTTCCCAAATGCATCCTATGATTTTTGTGTGATAACATGCTGTGCTGCCTGTCTAACATCATCTCTCTCTCTCATCTGTATGATTCTCTCTGAACCTCACTTAGGTTTGCAGTTCTTATTAATTCAGTATTATCAATAACTTCTAGGAGGTGGGGAGTTGCTGCCCTACATGTAGGAAGGAAACTGCTAACAGGGTAACACTTCAGAGCTGGAGGGACATTTACACTTGGAAGGAACAATCAGGTTCTGGAAGAGCTGTGGGTATGTTGTGCCTGTACACATAAAAAATTCTTGGACCAGAAACATCGTTTCTAGCCTGGAAGACATTCAGTGCTGGCTGCTTAGTCAGCATTGCCTTTATCTTCTTCACCTTATGAGACCATCAGGAAAAAACCTGGGGAGGCAGCTGTCAGCTGCGCTGAGTCTTGCCATATTGAGTTCTGTGGACACCCTTAACCATTACCATGACTCCCCAAATTGAGTCCCATTAGCCAGTCCTCATTCCAGAGGGTAGTAAAGTTTTAAAATTGAATTGAATTGCTTACACAGTAATTCAAGAAAGATTTCATTCATCATTGCACCAAATGAGTTCTAAACACTAGCTGTCTTTGTCTAGGAATTTCTGTTCCCCATCACCACAAAAACGCGTCCTCACTTTGTTCTTTCTACTCAGTTTGCTATTCTGTCCTGACAACAAAAGTCTCTGATGAACAAAGTGGATTACACATAACAAGGGAAAGGTTCCTACCTTTCTTTGTTGAGGGAAACATCTGGTTTAACTAGAAGAATTCCATATCTGTGAAAAGCAAACCAATTCAGCAAGATTAAAGCCATATCCTTGACGTGCTGTGCTGATCCATGTCATCCTCACAGCAAACAACAATAAATCAGTCTTTCTCAGTAGGTCTCCCACAGCGAACACCACCATGGTCTCAGATACGTGAACTTAAAGAGGCAGATTCACTCCCTGCCTGTATCTGGTTACCAGTGTCACTTCTCTAACAATATCTAACCAGGAACATTCAGAGGTTTTAACGTACCTTTCAGCAAATTCCTCAAATGATGGTCTCCAGGAGAAACCGTCTCTTCGGATCCGGATAGTCTCCAGCAGTCCATTGTACCGGAGCTGAAGCAGCACCACAAAGACAGGATCAGACAAACAAACAGACACAGGCCAGAACTGGTCAGTAGGGCATCAGTAAGTCCCTCTGCAGCCCAAGCCTCTCTAGTTCAAAAAATAACAATGTTTCTTTCTGATAATATGACCTCGGCTAAAGACTGAATTTACCACATCCTGCAACTCTGGTCATTAATCACTTTCAGAAACCATAAAAACCAACAACCGAAATAGCTTCACCTTTCAGCTAAGGGCACTACTTAGCCCCTGTCCTTCAGAGGACAGTATTCTGCTTCCAAATCTGTACAAAGAAGTACCCTGGGGAACAGATCAACTTCCCTCTTAATCCCGCCCTTTCTTATACTTCATATACATATGCATACATATAAACACACCAAAGAGGCCACAGAGCTTTCTGAACTCTTCTAATCATTTTCAATATTCTTTAAAGTGGATCTCAGACTTGACACAATATCCAAAGGAAGTTATATCAGCACATATCAGCTCCTATCAGAGCAATCCCATCTTGGCTCCTGTTCAGAGTTGCCCTGGAGAGGTACTGTCTGTACCAGTCCCCATCCAGAAGATGCAAAGATAAACCCTAGTCCCTGACAAGCAGATCTCACTGCAATCATGAAAATGAAATGGGAGAGAAGACTGTAAAACCTGAACATAGCAATGTTTCATAAAAACTACCAAAAGCCCAGAACCTTTACATGCATAAAAAGTGTTCCCATTCTTTCTCCTACAAGGGGAGAGTCAGACCAGTAAGCTTACAGCTATCTCCATTGCTTTTCAATAGTGTCTGACCTTCCCTTCCTTAAATCTACTCCTTCCCTGCCTTAGATCTACTTCCCATTGAGACTTGTCAGAAGTACCTGCAAAGGAAACTGCTTTTCCTTACCTGCTGTAGCAACATCTGGTTGTCCACAACGCCTGGCTCTTTCTGGCTATTGGGCTTTATACAGCGCACAAAGTGTGGGTTTGCAGAATACATCCTCTCCATGAGAACCATCAGGGAATGCTGGTGAGGGCAGAGAAAGATCAACAGCCCAGCAAGCCAGAGTGCTGCCAGCCCCCCCAGTGCTGTACCCTGCAGCTGAGAACTGTCTTCCCATGCCACTAATTCAGGCTCTTGTAACAGCCACAGCCCAGGCTCTGACTATAGCCAAGTTACTGCTAACAGCCGTGCCTGGCACCCAGAAAAAAACTCTGTCTACAAGCTGGATGCTTTAAATATTCTTAGCAGCCTGGAAGCTCTCAAGAAAACATTACAGCACACATCTCAAGGGGCACTGCGGGGCATCAATACTTTACCCGGAACTGAGCTCCAGCAGACTGCTTTCGTGTACTGTTGAACTTGTTGTCTGCTTCTGGTACGATCTGAAATCAGACACAAACAAAAGGGTCACTCCTGGAAGGAGTGCTTGATTGCTATTCAAACATTTCTGCCAGAAAGCAGATGACTAAAATAAGAGAGAATGGATTTCAGGAAGGTAAATCAAACACAGCAACAGAGGCAACCAGAAAACTCTGTACAAAACAAAGAAGAAATTGTTGCCATCAGATTGTTTGCTCCCATTTTCAGCCAATAATAAACATAAGTTAGCTACATCATCTTTTATCAATTTCCATATGGACCTCAAATATGCTCAATACCTTGGCTTTCACATGTGGCATCAGTGTCCCTGTCCTGGAGACAGTGGCTGGAAGAACAGAGACAATAGTTAATTTTATACCTTTGCTCACAGTCAACCATTCCTAAACATTCAAACCTTACTTCATACACAAATTTTCCCACATATGCTAAATCAAAGACCATACTTTAGATTTCACTATCTGGAAATATAAGGATAGAGCTGAAGAAGGTGAGAAGAAAATGCAAGAATATTAAACACACCACCCAGGCAATGTTATTTTCTGTCAATGAGAAGACAATGGGGTAATTGAGTAACCATAAATGACCTTCAAAGAAAGATCATCAATAGTAGGCATCTAACAATGCAGAAGAAAGTATAGATAGCAAATGGAAAGCTCACCCACTCACGGTTAACATGGGAGAGGGGAGATCATATGAAGTCAGATAACAGAAAAGTAATTCAGTGACAAGATAAAAAAATCAGGGAAATCGAATTTACTGAAGGATCTAATGACACTCTTGCACACCCTTGATGCAATACTGTCGTGTGAATCATACAATCTCAGAATGACTGAAGTTGGAAGGGACTGCTGGAGGTCATCTGGTCCAACCCCACTGCTCTGCATCACCACCTAGAGAAGGTTGCCCAGGACCAGACAAATAATCTGCACTGAGAACAGGTTTTCTCTGCTGCTTATGAACTTTCAGACTTTTAGAACTTTCAGGACTCTGCATCAGCGGAGATTCAGGTTGGACAGAAAAGGTTCTTCACTGAAACGGTGGTTGGGCACTGGGACAGGCTCCCCAGGGCAGTGGTCACTGTGGTGGTTTTACTGTGCTAGGCAGCTGAACACCACAACCGCTCCCTCACTCCCCCTCCTTAGATGAGGAGGAGAAGAAGTAAAGTAAAGAACAACTCATGGGTTGAGATAAGGATAATTTAACTAACGAGAAAAAAAATAATTATTAAAGAATATTATTATTAACTAAGCAATTTAACTGAAGGGAAAAAAAAGGAAAGGGGAAAAGGGAGGGGGAAAGGAAAAAAACAAAAAAAGAAAACAAATAAAGGCTATGTGGAAGTGCAGAGGAAAGAAATTACTCTCTACTTCCCACAAATGAGCGATGCTTGACCACGTCCTTGAAGCAGGGCTTCAACACATGTAGCCAGTATCCGGGAGGAGGCCTGACATTTTCACAACGGGAGCCCACCCCTCCCCTCTTCCTCCTTTTTCCACCTTTTATTGCTGAGTGTGACACCGCATGGTATGGAATATCCCTTTGGTTGGTTTAGGTCAGCTGCCCTGGTGATGTTTCTTTCTCACTTTTTGCCCACCCCTTAGGAGGGTTAGAGAGAGACCTGATGCTGTGCCAGCACTGCTCAGCAGTAGACACAACACTGGTGTGATAACACTGCTGTTCTAGCTACAAGTGCAGAGCACAGCACTGTGTGGGCTGCTGCAGGGAAAGGTAACATCCCAGCCAGACCCAGTACAGTCACAGCAGTGTGCCTGCTGGAATTCAAGAAGCATTTGGACAATGCTCTCAAACACATGGTCTGAATTTTTGGTGGTCCTGTGTGGAGCCAGGAGTTGGACTAAATGATGCTTATGGGTCCCTTCCAACTTCCATGATTCTATGAACAGGATCAAAAAAAACAACAAAAAACGTTGCAGCAGAAAGACTGTATTCAGACAAATTACAAGGAAGCATCTAACTGACTTTTCTTTAAACCTGTACTTTCTCAGAAGTTTTGGAGACTCTGAGGACTTACCAGTAACTGGAAAAGTGGGAGTATAGTGGCAGGAGAGAAATAATGCACACAACCTCATTTTTTTTAACAAGTTATACTTTTTTTTTTTTTTTAAATGATCTTCTCTACCCCCATTGTTTGCACTGTCTCAACACCACTTTATTTACCATGTGAATAGTTAGGAGCTGTGGCTTTGTCCAGCTTCATTTCTAGACAAGAACAGAGCATCTAAGCAGTGGCTATATCTCTGGGAGAGGATTCAACTTCCCTTGTTTTCCAGGCATGGTCAAAACAAATGGTGCAGGTTAGAAAATCTACCAGAGAGATCTCAGGAGGTATTGCTGACAGGAAGACTAACATCCTGCTGCAGCAAAGACAGCAATCAACCAAAACCTGGATGCCTGGAAAGACCAGGCTCTGCTGTAACTAGTGGCTGTAAAGATGGTCAGGCCTGTGGTCAGAACTATGCATATGCAACATTCCTTCAGTTCCACAGGAGGAACCCCTCTGGATGTTCCTGCTATAATGCCCATGTACCAAGGGGAAAAGAACAGCTCAGACAGCTCTGTATATGCCAGCAGCCCTACTCCAGGCTGCAGCCTTCCCAGAATCTCACTGAGGCTGTCAGCTCTTAAAAACATTTGTAGCACACAAGACTCATCCTTACACTTAGCTCTTGCCAAGGAGGACCACAATTCACGTTGGAATCCCTATAACAACAGAGGGACTTGCCTGTGAACAGCATACTGAGCAAGGGGGTGATGCTGTTGATGAAGAGCCCACGGACATTAGCTGGCAAGGTGTCTCTGTTCTTCTCTAGAAAGCCATCAGCAGTGTATTGTACCTAGGGAAAAGGGCAGCGGTGCTCACAAGCTTGCTGTGAAAGCCACCTCCACAGCTTGCCAGGAGCAACTGTTAATCAGAATGCACAGTGGCCTGAAGGTGAATTCTGTAAGTGCACATATATCCCCTTCAGATGCATTAGAAGTGCATTAGAACCACAGGAGACAACACTGAGACATTTACCTTTTTTTGTTCAGCTTTCCTTGATTTTGAAGTCTCATTTGCTTTTGGTTAATGCTTCATTCTTTTCCTTGCTTAACCCCTCTTCCTTTTGAAAAGGCTGCCATCCTGTCTGTAATGTTTCTCTTGCTCCCTTCCTTTCTCATCTCCAGTTTGCCACTCCCCTTTCTATACTAGTGTTAATGTTTGTAATAATGAATGTCACAAGTAACAACATAGTCAACAGCTTAGATTACTAAATTACATATTAGAATGACCTGATTTTCAACTCTGACCCTGCTCCAAAAATTAGGTCAAATCAATTTGATGTATTTGGGCCAATGCTTTCAAAGCTGTAGCAGTAAGGCTACATGAAATAGTCCTAAAAACCTAGCTGCTTAATTAACAACTATGCATATTAATAAGTGCCTCCATCAAAATATTGATTACCTGCTTGCTCTCACTGTGTTCCTCAGTGTTTGCAATACTGACTGCTGCAATCTGGACTACAACAGGTTAAGGCAAAGCCATCAGACTTGCCTCCGGGGCTGTGGATGCAGGGCTTTTTATTTCTAAAGGACTAAGATTTCAGCTCCAATAGATTGATAATGAATGTGACAGATTCTTTTAATGCCATATGCTTCCCAGAGGAAGTCCCACTTCTAAAGAGCTTCCAAGGAATCCTAGGAAGCAGCTCCCAGGGAATTCAAAGCCTTATTTGTCAAGCATCTCATTTCCCCCCTTCCTACACTATGACAGCATTCTTCCCACAAACAGTACCTACCTTCCCAGCATAGTGAATGATGCTGAAGCCCAAAACACGTCCTCGGGCCGGCTGGAAGTGTAAATTCCCTTTAAAACTGCTGTTTAGCTTATCCACAAATGTCTTATCAGTTGCCTGCAAGAAAGCAGATTTCATAATCAAATTATACAGCTGCAACAGAGACATGATCAGGGCACAAGGAAGCAAAACAAAGTACTGGAAGTAGCCTTGGCTCTGCAGCAGTTTTGTGCTCTCTCTGACTCTCCACAGGGATGCCATTATTATTGGACTGTCCCTGATATGACTGTCCTGTTCCATCAGATACACATAGGGACCCCTCTACTCATCTTGCTATTTCACACACCTACACAGAGTTTTCTCTTCAGCCTACAGACTTATTGTTATATTCCCCACATCATTTTTTCTGTCCCATATCCCATGCATACCTGAGGGAATGCACTCTGCTCATCCAGAAGAGATAGCAGCCCAAGTGGCTTGGCCAGGAGCAGATTCTGTAGGGAAAAAGAGAGAGATATTACATATACCTAAAGCAGTACAGGGTATCCACTGTCACCTACACCACCCTTTGAAAAGGTCTTTCCCAGATGCATCTCCTTGTGAGATGGAAAGAGCAACACTCCTGTCTTGGCTGAATGGAGCAACTCTGTTCTGTCAGTCCTCTCACTCACCAGAATAGGTTCGTTATTGTTGAATGTGATAGTCTCCCAAGACAGTTCCTCCGCCCTGTAGGTAGCCTGCTCCAGCTGGAAAATGTGCTGGGACAGAGAAAACAGAGGTTAGAGCCCCCAGCAAACTTAGTTAGACCATCCTGAACATCTTCCTTCTGACCTTGAGCAGAGGACAGAGGCATGGCTCTCTTACCCATGGCATCAGAGGCCCAAGATGAAGCCACTGTTCTGCGTGCTCATCCATAAGTTTGTCGCTCACTGGTGGTGCTGCATAGAGCTAAAGCACTTCTCAGAGTCTAAGCATCCCTGCTCTGCCAACTCTGGTTATTGCTTGATCTTTCTAATCACACTCTCCCTGTACCATTGGCTCTTCTGCCACAGCAGAGAAGGCTGCTGCTTTCAACCCTGCTGTTGCCTTCTAGGCAACAGACCTGTTTTCTACCAAGTTCTTCTTCATATGCTAGGTAGATCAGTGTTCTGTTTTCCCTGCCACGCAAGAAGAGATCACCCACAGCATACTTACATGGTTGAAGAAGTGCTGCAGCTGCTCATTGGCCAGGTTTATGCAGAGCTGTTCAAAACGATTCACTGCAAAGTTTTCAAACCCAAAAATATCCAAGATACCTAAAAGAGGGGAAATGAGCACACCATGGAGCCTGCAGACCCCAACACACAACCAGATCTCCCATCACACAGCTCTTGTGGCACACAAACCCCTGGCCAAGTAGCTAGTGGCAGCCCTCCTATAACTCCTCTTGGACAACCAGTTTGGAGAAGACCCACTCCAACCCCCAGCTCCTCTGCAAAGCCAGAGTGCCCCGAACTGCAGACTCACAGTTGCTTCAGACTGCTAGAACTACAGACTTCATGCTGCTCACTAGCATCTCCAGCACAATTGTGCCTTTGAAACTGGAGCCCTACATACAATCCGTCCAACAGCTCACATGGCATCTTTCTTTTGTCATGGCTGAGGGATGCATGTTTGAGGACAGAAGGATCAAAGAAGGCAGAACTCACCTATCTCCCTCAGCTCTACTTCAGGATCCACATTCTCAGCCAGCAGCTCATTGATCTTGGAAACGATCCAGCCAAATACTCGGCCATATGCCACCTTTGCAATGGAGTCCCGAGCATCTGCACAGAGAGAAAAATACACTGAAGGGTTCTGAGGAGAGTAGGGAATATAGCACACAAGCTGGCTCAACACATTCACCTCTAGTAACAATGTCTCGTGCTTTATGAAGCTATTTTAAAGAACAGCTAAACATTAGGTATCTGCCTGATCATCCCAGTCTTCTGCAAGCTCACAGAGAGCTCTTCCAGTCTGAAATCTTCACAATCTTTCTACAAGATCAGACATGGCATACTAGGGCACTTGTGATACCATACACAATGGAAAATGTTCATCCCCACTTTTTAGAATATCCAGAGACTTGCTTTCCCTGCTGCTCATCAAATGGGTGAGGATCCTGTCAAGATTAAACAAGCTAGAGGATACAAATTGTTCTTAGAAAATTGGATGGTTCTGCTGCAAACACTTGAAATTTCTCCTAGCTGATAGCTGTTACCAAAAGTGTCGAAACACAGTGGGCAAGAGGAAGATGCAAGTGATGAAAAATTTGCTGATATTGTAAGAAGATGGAGACTAAATCAACAGGCACCTCCTGAAAGATGTTATTTTATTGCCTAGATAGATGTAGGAGAAGAAATTTGGGAAACATAAATAGGTAATTCTCTGATTTCACTTTTTTTTTGTCCATTTTTTAAGAAATAATCTAGAAAAGCTGGGATTTTATGTTGATTTAAAAAAAATCTTTTAACTGAACCTTTTTGTGAAGATTATCTTGAATTATTATATTTTTTCTTATTGAAAGGGAAAATAAGAAATGCACTTGTTACTTTATCATGCTTCCCTTTCATCTAACTCCTTCCATGAAACTGCGCCATCTCACTGATTCTCTCAGTTTTTTCTCCAACTATTACCTAAAGCTCTGCACACTGTCAGCACTCTGCAGCAGTAGCCTTCCTCTCTCTTGCGCAGACAATTACAGTTTTCTTCTAGGCTGAATCACAGAGAAAGCAAGGATAATTCTTTCATTTCTCATTTAACCTCTGCAGTCTTCTGGAGGTCAAACAAAAGCAGCATTCATGGTCCTAGGCATCAGTAAGAAACTGAGGAGATACGCACTGATATACTTGCCTCTGTGCAAATGGCACGAGGAAGCGTCACAGACAGACATCCTTGTTCCCAGGATGTTGCACATGTGTAGGGACGCCCTTCCATCAAATATGAGTCAGTCTTTAAAGCCAGCACATCTGTAATTAATTATGTTTCTTACCTTCTGCCTGCTGCTGGGTGTGAAAACGCTGAATCTGCTCTCCTCGGGTCACTGACATTGTGCAAATGAGGCATTTCAACAACTCATCCTCCTGGACTCCAAACTGACCCTGGGAGAGAAGAAATAGACGAGGAGTCAATACCGAACCTATATTCTACATATGGGGATTGTATATATGTCTGTAGCACACCCAGTATAATGGGGCCATGACTTCAGTTAAGGCCTTTGAGCTAAACTGTAAAATAAGCATTACTGTTAACATCTTGCAGCACCTGTCAAATGCATGCTCTGAGATGTGTGTTATCCCTTGCAGTAAGATCACTCTTGCACTCCCTCTACTTTCCGTTTTGATCTCCCAGTGCTGTCACCTTCTCTGGGAGCCACACCAGTCCCTGCTGAATGCTTTAATGACTTATTGAATAGCACCACACCAAGGTGACTGTGCATAGTGCTGAGGTGTCTGAGCTTCAGCAGACATTAGTCATGTGAACCCAAAAGAAACAGGAAACAAACAGATATAACTGAACTCCTCAGTAATTACTCTGACAGGAATTCCCCTCCTGTGGGAAAAAACAAACAAACAAACAAGGATCAGATTTTAAAAAGACAGGCAGAAAGAAGTTGGCTGCTGAACAGATGTATGTGGTTGTTTCAGGTATGGTGTAGGAGGAATACAGGCAAGGAGATGAGAGTGAAACGCAAAACCAAGGTTACTGGGCTTTCAAAGAGGCAAAATCAAAAGACACAGAAAAAGCACAAATATACTACATTTTTCTGTTCCATATTGTTAACAAAGTGGGATAATGTATGCATCCCATACCGTAGAAATGGGACAGTCCTGGGGAATATATACTTTTTCATCTGATAACAATTTCATGCAAGGTAGTAGAAAGCTTAATTCAGGACTATCAACAAAAATAATAGCAGTTAAAGTGGCCAGGATTTGTGTTAAAGTACAAAGCTAGTGTTCAGGAACTGCAAACCTGAATTTCTCCAATGTATTACGCTTAGTAACATACAGCATTTGATTTTTAAAAAACTTTACATTATGTAAAGTCAACAAGGCACATGTAACATCAACGCACGCAAAACACTGGTCCTAGATAAACAAGAATGAGAAGCTGGAAATTGTCTCTTTGGATTGACCACATAGCAATAAACACAAAGGCAGGCATGGGGCCATACTTGAAAACAATTTTTTCTTTAGGAGTCCTCGTACTAACAGGCAGAAACATCCTCTGCCATCTCTGGCAGGAGCAGCTCCTGCAATTACACTGCCAGTGGGGACCAGTATCATATCTTTGAGGTGTCTGTCAGCTCTTCTTGTGACTCACCGCTGCAGCCTTCAGCCATCCCCGGGAGGCTTCACTCATTTTTAGAGACCCATTACTCTCTGGAGGCTCGAAGGTCACATTGCCCAGAGACAATACGCCAGCCAAGATTGCCTGCATGTCCACTTGTTCCTAAAACACACAAGAGGGGTGACTGAAAACCTACTACTATATTACATACAACACATGGAGTACCCAGATGGTGAAGAGGTGAAGGAAAGGCATGGGCAGCCTGTGGGAAAAAGGCTCTACACAAAGTCTGAGATTCAGGTAGTTTGGAAGCACCATAGAAGACTCAGAAACACAGAGATCCCCAAACTGACCTGTTCTTGGAAGCCCACCATGTCAAGGGCATTGCACACCTCTTGGTATTTCTGCTTCCAGCGCTGAGCTACGTCCTCTGTACCAAACCGTCCACTTATGTACCTGAGAAAGTGCATACCCCATACAAAATCATCATGCAATCAGCATAGCAAGTCAGTCCTATCCCAAACAAACAAAGCAGGTCAGCAGCAGTGAAGATGTGAAGGGCAAGGAAACTTTTCCAAGGAGATGCAACAAAGAAGAGACTACAGACCTACCAGTTTTCATGATAATCCATAAGATCTCTTCATGTAGTTCCATTCAGACCCCACTCTTGCTTCCATTCAATTGTTTACCTGTATCAGGCTCTACCCCCACTGGCAGAATAATAGGCTCTGTTTTGCTGCTTCCCTCTCTACCCCCCACCACGAAGACTACACCAGGGTTGGAAGTACCTGTAGAGTGAAGGATCCAACAGCCCATACATCTCCTTTTCTTCTGAAGACAGTCCAGCAAACATGTAGTAGAAGATATGAAAATTCCTCTCGCCAGTATCGTGTTGCACTACCCGTGACTTCTCTAACAAATATTCGCTCAGCTTTGCACCTCGCACTGCACACAAGAAGGCAACAGGGTAAACTTTGCACTTGGAGACATGAGGCTTTGCACTTGGAGACATGAGGCTGACTGAGCTGCCCCACATCTCTACTTTAGTGACAGGAGCATGGAGTTGTCTAAAATAACTATCTTGTGTATGTGTGTACGACACCCTCTAGGCTGCCCATCACTCTGGAAGTGGGCTTCTCCATGCTTCCCATATTAAATCTGCTCACCTCCTTTAAAAACAACCAAAACTTCAGGCACCACTGAGCATTACTGATACCTCACCTGCACCATCATTCCCGTATCCTTCCCATACTCCCACAACATCCAAACCCATCTTAAAGCCATGATTACTGTTGTTATTTTTCTTACTTGCATATGATTCCCACAGAGAATCAGGTAATGAAATTTCACCCTCCTTAAGTTCTGGCTACTCAGTCCATTCCCTCCAGTGCCTAACCATCCCCCCAAGCAGTAATTTCAAATATTGCCCTTGACTTTACCTGTATTGTTCTGGAAACGCAGCTGTATGTATTTTCCAAAGCGGCTACTGTTGTCATTCATCACAGTCTGGGCATTGCCAAAAGCTTCAAGCAATGGATTTACCTGTAAGAGGTATACGGATAGAACAAGCACTCTTCAAATTAAGTGACTCAATCCAACTTGTTTGAAAAAGCTTAACTTCAGCATTTGCAGTTTACTGTTTCAATGGAATAAGAACCACTCTGCCCATATGCACTTATTTTCTCATATCTTGGAAAAAAAACCTGCAAGAGCCAAATATGACAAAGCATAAGCAGCATGAAATTACTGAAAATAAGCACAATTGAAATGAATTATGGTCTTACTTGCTCTCAGTAAGACCATCCACTTGTTTGTTAAAAGACATTGTTGGTATAACAAACTTCTCCAGTGCATCTGATGTGGCACTGCTAGATAATTTACTGCTAAACTACAACAATAAGCAAAGTAAATATGGCACTTACTGAATGTAATCATGACAAATTACCTAATGACATTTGTAGCCAGCTTAAGGATCAGGACAGTGAATTACAAAGAAACTAAGACAACAGTAAGACCAGCCTGGCAAACCATATGCAAACAAGTTCAAATGACAATTTTTCCATAATTGAGCAAAGAACGCCTGCTGGCTGGAAGAATGGTGACTTGGGGCACCTGCTGGGTAACCTGCAGAACACAGTTTTACAGCATGAAACAGTAATCCCCAAAGAGCTAACCTAGTCTTTGAATATATCTACAGGAACCAAGTAAGATGACTATAGTGAAAATGACTCTTCACAGTCACCTCTACATGCTCCAATGGCACTTCACCTGAACTGATGTGAACTTTGTTGTTAATAGAACAAATACAGGCTGGTTACAAGCATTGCCAATCAAGCCCATCAGGGCTCATCAGGCCAGGCACGATGTTGAGCAAACACAGCTATCCTGCTTCCTAAACCTGCTAAAGTCAGAAACAGCTCAGCAGTACGGCCCGTGCCACCCCTAAGCAGAACCAGCAGGCATAGAAATGCCATGCTCCCACCAGAGAGAACACAGCCCAGGCATTCACCTCAGATCTACCACAGATGTCACTAAACTGGAATAATATGCAACAATACAGAACAATTTATTTGAGTCTACAAGAAACCTGAAACACAGGCTTTAAAATGAAACAGTCCAAGAACTTATTCCACTTAATCTATCACATGGAAGGCTAGGATATGATTTACTCAAAATAAAAACTCCTCGGGGAGCAAGTCAAGTGGAAATACTTAAGACCAGAGACAAATATGTTTCAAAATCAGCTAGCAAAAGTACATGAAAATAGAAAAGATTAAGTCAGACAGTTAGCATGTATGTGCCTGACAGTAAGTATAACAAGCCAATGAGAGGTTACTGAAGGCTGTGCGGATTCTCCATCCCTGTGTTTCATTAAATCAAGACTTCATTCTTCCAATAAAACTCCCTATTCTACCTCAAACAGGAAATGATTCAGAGAAAAAGCCCCTAATCCCTTGTAACAGCAAACATGCTAAACGATCACAATAGTTTTCTGCCATTTACAAATCAAACCACTACATTCCCAGCAAACAGAATTACTGACCCTACCAACTCTGCTAACTTGTGGTCAGCAATTTCATCATCCTTACCCATTATTTTCTTATAACGTGTCTTATGATTTGCTGCCGTTTCCAGTGGTGATTCATCAGGAGGCTTCTGGTGCCTCATGCAAGCTGCCCTGCAGCAATGTTGCTTCTGCATCCGCAAGCACCACCTGGCAATGACCTACCTGAAGGATCTGCTGCTCCAGCTGCGAGTTGCCTTTGCATAGGTTCATTATGTGCTGCAACAGTAGCTTTGTACTCTCTGTTTTCCCTGCACCGCTTTCTCCACTGCCAAGAAAAAAATAAAGGGAAGTCCAGCAGCCATAAAGTATAGATGCTCTAAGATGTCTTGGTGCCCCATCGTTCGGGAGAGTGATCTGCAATCCAAGAGCTAAACAACTTTTTCAGTTATGCTGCGTATGAATACAAACAGTGGGTTCCACAAGGTTCTGATACCCCCCCCAGAGGAATTTTTTCGCCATCTACCAGGGAGTACAGATGTACTCCAAGCTGTCACTTCTGGGTGGAGTGCACAGGACAGTCAATTTGATCTCCTTCTTACTGAAAACATACCTAAACTCTGGAGAACACCTCCTTCAGAAGTGTTCTGACTCCTCCACATATGCTGAGGTTGACAGTTTTTTCTTTCTACAACGAGATTTGCCCCATCCTTCTTATATCCAGAACTGAGTACTGATCATGCAATACTGCAACGATCTCAAATCTTGGGCTCTTTACACACACACATGCTGCAGCCCATTGATAAAGCTGGTCTACCTCTGCAGAGCTGCCGTCACATCTCCAGCAGCAGCGTTGTACGTCATCCTGGAATCACATACGCCCAGCGCCTCCACCTCTAAGACAAACAAGTATCACTTGGGAAGCACAGCTTCCCGACTACTGGGAGGGGGAAATGTACAGTCAATGAGGCAATGTGTCCTTGACTGATGGCATCATATTGGCAGAAAACACATGCAGCATATGCAGTAAAAAAAAAAAAAAAAAAAAAAAAAAAAAAAAAAGTAGGAAATTCTGCAGGTATTTATGAGGGCAGGTCTCTGTTTACACGTAAGACCTTTGAGTATCAGGTGTGGCTTCTCTGCTCTGTAGCTCCCAGTGACTCGAGGCTTGTGATCAGCTACGTATCATAGGCTGCTGAATACCTCAAATTCTATGACAGATACCTACCTGATCACAAGCACAGATCAGGCCATCATTATCTGAATACGGACAAACAAAACCACTTTCCAGTTGAGAAATAAGCAATCCAGACAGAACCCCTGCCTAATATATAAGATGATCTTTTTCAGTGACTTCCTTCCTCCACAGAAGCACTGTCTGTCAATGCTCCCTCAGTTCAAGCTCGCTCCTGCACACTCCAGCAATAAATCTGCCAGGGCCTGTAAACACACTCTCCAGCTGTGGGTGTGTAACTGCCCAAGGCTGTGAAAAAAAAAGCAAAGTCATCTCCCAGAGACCCACGTGTTGTACCACAGCATACTGAGGCTGTGAATAACATCAGTGGGAAGGAAAGACAAGCCAGTAGAATTTGCAGCACAGGACAGCTTGGTTGCAACGAGCTTTTATCACCTGGGGGCAGCTGTTGTGTTCGACATCACTTGTAACCTCTGAGACCTGACATCCAGAGCTCCGAGAGGAAGCTGGGGAGACCAAGAGAGACCAAACAGAGAACACGATGGGCGGGAAGGCAATATTTGCTTCTCAGAGAAAAGCATAAAGGTTCATGCCCGGCTAGAGATAGGTATTTCTCACCAGAAGGCACCTGAAGCACAAAGAACAGTAGAACATAGTGCATCCCCATGCTGGTCTGATAAACTGTGATCTAACAGGAAGAACTTCCACCTCATCACCCAAACTTTACCTGGTTTGAGCAATCTCATTACCAACTGTTTTACCACTTGCAGATAGTAAAACCATGAACTTCCTGTTATAGTAGCACAGACTGGTTAATAGGATTGCAAGATGCATAGCAGTAGCTCAGGCTGTCATCTCTGACACCACAAACTGTTGTCAGGAAAAAATGAGACTGCTCTCTTCCTGGGAAACGCCTACAGGTTGTTCTGTCTTCCATCTCCCGAGACAATCTATGACTTTTCTCCATTCCTAAGCATTTCTACCTACTGACTCTGTGGCCACCATGCCCACTAGCGTTTCTGAGATTGCTACGTGTAAAGCACAGGCATGGATGGCTTGCAAGCTGAAGAAATGAACGGGGCTGGAACTCAACATCAGCTCTCAGTCCCGCCACAATGCTCACCAGCGATTCAGTAAGTTATTTCCATACCACATTGAATGAAAGTGAGCAGAAGTCCCACATAAAGCAGGAAATGTTAAATCAAATAGCTAGCAATTGACATTTCAACTCAGATGACATTTAAACTATCCTCTACCATCACGAGAACAGAGAGTTTGCTGGTGTTTTGAGGCTTTCTCTGCTAGGTGATGCTGTTTGAAACTTTCTCTGCACTGATGCTGTCTGCTGCCCTCCAGTTTCAGCAAAAAACAAGTGACATCATGGAGTGAAATGCTCATTATATGGGGACACTGCGGGGTTACAAGAGCTCACGTTTTTTTCTTTTCATGGATATAGCTTCCCACGGCCATATGATTTTCCCTGACCAGATTCTCAACGGTCGTAAAGCAAAGAAACTTCTTTTCTTTCCTCTTACTTCAGTTATTTATGGGAAATGCTACCTTGTAAAAACAGGTCTACTCCATGATTTACAACCTTTATTACACAAGTTACACTGCGAGTCGTTTCGCCAAAGAAAAGCAACCCGATAGAGCTGGTTAACCTTTCCAACACGCCCAACAGAACTGACCCCTTCAGACCCAACACATTTGGCTGCGTTACCAGCACGGGCAGCCGAATTGCTCCACAAAACCCACCTTCGTTTGCCACACATCTTTGACTGCAATCTGCTTTCCTGCCTGGAAAGCACCGAGATGGCGAACAAAGACGTGCTGCGAACGGAGATGGGTTTTGACTCACCAGAAGCTTTCAAGATGAGCTTCGTACCAAATTCTGACGGGACAACTGCTGCTGGAGCCTGGTGGCAGCACCCTAGCCCCCGTGAGCTGCTCCCTTCTTGTGTCTCCCACCTGTGCCGGGCTCCTTCGTGCCCTCGAGGGCTGTGTCGGTGCCCGCGCCTCACCTGATGACGATGCACTGGCTCTGCGGACGGGCTCCCCGGCGGCCCAGCATGGCGTGGTAGGCCCTGTCAGCCACGGCGAAGATGTGTGGAGGCAGCGAGCCCTCGTCATGGCACCGGTACTGCTCGGAGACCTGCGTGTGGGGAAAAAACAAGGGGGCCTTGAGGAGGGAAGGGGCGAGGAGCCAGCCACCCCTGGAAGGGGCTCCCAGTGCGGGGCGCTCCACTCACCTCTCTGCCGTACAGCTGCAGGGGCTGGAAGGGGTTGAGGGCGATGAGGATGTCCCCCACATCGGTCTGGCGGCGAGAAGGGAGAGCCGTGAGCCCAGCGCCCCGCCGCCCCGGCCCCCCGCCCCGGCCCCCGGCCGCACTCACGTAGACCTGCTGCCTCAGGAACCGCTCCCGCAGCCCCTGCAGCAGCGACGCCTCGTCCAGCTCCGCCAGCGCCGCCAGGTTCCCCACCGACCCCGCCGGCGGCTGCGGCTCCCCGGGAGGCATCATGCCGCTCCCCGCTCCCGGAGCCGTCCCGGCAAGGCTCGTCCCTCCCCGCCGCTGCCACCGCTCCGCCCCGGGGCCGCCCTGTGAGGCGGAGCCGCCATTTGAACGCGGGGCGGTGGCCGCGGGGCCGGGGCAGGTAACGGGCGGCGGGGCCGCGTGAGGCGAGGGGGGGACGGGGGCGGGAGCCATGAGGGGACGGGAGCCGGCACCAGGCGACCGCGGGGTCTCGCTGAGGGGATGGGGGCGCTGAGAGCCCCCGGGGGTCTGTGGGGCGAGCTGTGGGACAAAAGTGGCCCCAAACCCCTCGGGGTCTGTCGGCCAGCTGCAGCTCGGCTGTAGGATCGCCCCGTCCTGGTGTCAAAATGGGGGCTTCGGCTCCAAACTGGCAGCAGAGGGAGAGTGGAGATAAGAGTAACCCGCGTTGTTTCACTAGGGTGGTGGGGCTGGAGAAGCGCAAGGTTTCTTCAAGGGGGTGCCTTCCCGCAGCCTCTTCCAGTCTTCCTGACTTGTCTTCTTGGGGAGCAGAAGGACGGAGGTGACCACAAGCAAGTCAAAACCTGTGAAAACAGGGAGCTGGAGGAGGGTGAGCAGCCCTTGGGTGCCACAAAGGTGCCTGAGGGTGTGGAGCAACGCACCCTTGGGTGCCCTGAAGGTGTCCGAGATGGATGCTGCCTGGTGGTAGTGGGCACGTGGCAGGGCGAAGGCTGGAGCATCTCACCCTGGTGCTGCCCTGGCCAGGCCAGGAAGAGGTCTGTAGCACAGTCCTGCAGCTTCCCAGGCCCTCAAGGGATGGAGTCAGATACAAAGGGGCTCTGTAAGAGGTTCCAGAGGGGCTGCAGGCAGGCACAAGCTCACCGTGATCTACAGAAGGGGACCAAATTGAGGGATCCTGTGAGCTGCATAAGGAATGCTCTGCTCTGCAGCTCGTGGGACTCGCAATTAGTCCTAACTGCAAGATGGCCTGCCAGGACTCCTCAATCTCTTTCAAAGGTTAAAAAGCAAAACAAAAACAACAAAAAAAAAACCACAGGTTCCTAGCTGGTGGAGGTGCAGCAGTAAGAAAATGGGGTGTGTGGAGCACAAGCACCTGGGAACGTCACTGTCCTTGGAGACAGGTTGCAAAGACCTTGTGGCCTTTGGATCCGACCCACTAGGCTGCTGACACTTCAGAGAAATATGAAGAGTGGCTGGTGTGAGATAACAAAGGGAGATTTTTTTTGTTTTTTGAGGATGTTATAAATAGTAAAGTTAGAAACGTCACTGAATGTTAGCAGAGCATCATGAAGTAGTTGATTCTATAAAAAAAACCCAACTATTCAATAGTTTCTATTCTGAGTTTGACGAGAAAGAAACAAGCTGATGTACTTAGATTGCTTGTATGTGAAGTAGTTTATAGTCTACACAGAGGTTCCAGACAACTCTCACCCAACAGACTTGAAAGAGTCAGAATTTAATATATTAAAATAGATGGTCAAACGTGGTGTGGATTTGTTGTTCTGGTGTTTTGTTTTTTCAGAAAGTTGGCTGCAAAAGGTAAAGAGTTCACAGTTGGGACTGCAATTTACGCTAGCTAAAAATACTCTTTGAATGGTAGCGTCTTAGCCTGCTTTTTTTGTGAGTACTTTGCAACAACACGCTAATGCTAAGCTGTAGCTTAGTGCTACTTCTCCAGCTATTAGCAGTGTCCGGTCTTGACAATGGCCTGGCCACAGCTAGGCTTGTGGTTGTTTTCTGAAAAAATGCGAGAATAAACCTCTGGAGAAATTCTTGCTACTAGAAAATATTGTGTGTCTCTCAGCTATCTGGACTTTTGTGAACATACTAAATGAGACTCCATACTGTTTTTGTGCAAAACTTTTGTTTTATTGATTCAGGTATCTGAAGTGTCACTGGAAGACTGTATTTGACAGATTCACTTCTCACAAACAACTTACCTTTCTGTGCTAGTGCAGCTTGAAAGTGTGTGAGCCAGAACTCTTGTGAAGGTAGCTCAATACAGGGAGGCAAACTTCCCCAGAAACCACAGACTTCATGCTGTGGCAGGTGTGTAACAGGCTGCTCTGCCTTTTCATCAAAAGAAAGAGCAAGATTTAAGCAATGCTCTGGTAGTGCATGCGTCTTTCTCTGAGAGAAGGTGATAAAAGAAGCTGTTTCTCTGTTTAATGTAGCTGTGATACTCTTGCAAAAGAGAAGAACAGCAGTGAAGCCAGTTGTGGATGGTGTGATTCACAGCAGATGCTCATTTCCTAAACCACAAACTGCTGTTGGAAAATAACAATGCAAGCCACTCACTTTTTGGGGGATCCTCCAGGGGAAAATGAACAAAAGTGCGCTTTCACTCTACACCCTCCCTTTCTGTGCTTGCCCTCCATTTATCCTCCTCCCCCAACAAATATTTTAGGGCTGTTTTCTGCTCCTATGCACAGTACGTCTTCCACCCACCAACTTCCGTGGGTTTATTGAGAATTATATGTGAAGAGTTGGATGAAGCACGGGAAGCAGTGGCTTGTGGGTGAGGAAAGCGGGTGGGATTGTATGCTTGAGATTCGCTTACAGATACATTGTAATGGACTACTTATCTTGTGTTTGCAGTCTGGTGGGACTGTTTGCAGTCTGTTCCTCTGGTTGGTGGAGGGCTGCTGTAGCACAAATAGGAACACAGAAGGAAACTGTTTATGGCCTTTACTGGTAACTGGCTTCCCTCCTTCCACAGTAAAGCACAGAGCTCAGAATCCTACCCTATGGCCCAGGTTGCGTGTTTGCTGTGTGTCCATCTCTCTTGGCTCTCAGGAGTGGTTATCTTTCTGTTTGCCAGCTCTGAGACCATCATGAGTGGCTCACCCCTGCTACTTATGGCTGGAGCAGACGTTGTGGAAGAGCAGAGGGCTCGCTGGGAGAGAAAACGCAGCCGGACCGCCAAGGAGCTGCTGGAAACTGAGCACAAATACCTTGAGCAGCTGGATTTGGTGATCACAGTGAGTATCTGGGCCCCTCTGGTATATTGGTACCTTCAGG
The DNA here is from genome assembly GCF_964035555.1 of Netta rufina. Classification (NCBI taxonomy): domain Eukaryota; kingdom Metazoa; phylum Chordata; class Aves; order Anseriformes; family Anatidae; genus Netta; species Netta rufina. Next base: position 7,162,104 of record NC_140126.1, read on the forward strand.
CAGCACATACTTATTTCTGGTATTGTGGGGAAGGGTCACAGAGCAGGACTTTGCTTCTCTACAGCAAGCAGCCAGCTCTTCACATTTTCACATTGCGGAGGCTGAAAGGTGTTTTTTTTTTTTTTTTCTTTTTTTTTTTTTTTTTCTTCTGTCTTTTACTTCCTTTGCAACATCAGCTAGCTTGTGTTTTCTGTCCCCTTGGCTTTGGTCCTCACCCAGTCATAAGTTTTTAAGTTTTGGTTGTACAGGGACCTTGGCTTAAGATGCTTACGATGTATGAAACATAGAAGCACAGTGGAGACAAAGATAGATTACGAACCAGGTTGTTAAAAACAGATGCATCTAGGAATACTGAAACAGACTCACTCAGTCAATGTAGTCCTGCTCCATGTGTTTACAGTTACGGTCAAAGTTAACAAGATGGCTTACATCTGGTGATAGGTATTTTAGGTGGGTGCCCATGATATCTGATATCTTTTGGAGCTCAAGTGTCTAGGCTGCAACTTCTTGCTTCTGCTGTGTGCTAAGAATGACCTTTGAGTGACCTGTGAATCATAGCTGTTTGAAATTCTCTCTCTTTCCTTCTTAGTTCTTTGTGACAATTTTAAAGGCCAAAGGGACGCTTAAACCTGCTGTAATGGAAACCATATTTGGACCCCTGGAATCCATATATTCGGCCAGCCAGTAAGTGAGAAGACTGATGCAATTACTCCCGTAATGATATGGAGAGAACGAGAAAGTAAGACTTCAGGGGATAAAGCTAACATCTTGTGAGACGGGCATTCACTTCTAACACTGCTAGCCTTGATGACACTTGCTGAAATACACAGGAAACTGCTGATCTGCATCCACTTATCTGGATACCCCATTGTTCTCTGCGTAGTGGTTTAAGTGCAGTAAGACTACTGCATGGTATTTTTATGTGTTGTTTTCTGTAGCTCACTCTGGTCACTAAGCAGATATTCTGAACAGAAGCCGGGTGTGAGGTAGAGACTGACAAATGAAGGTCAGCATAGGAGTGGACCAAATGGAGCTGGGAAAATTGTATCAATAACGTACCCCTGCCTATCTATCTTTCCTCCTTGTGCGCAGGGTTCTGTCGCTTCACCTGGAGAGAGGAAATTTAGGACTGGGATTAGAAAATTTCTGTCAGAAATTGGAGCTTTATGGCCACTATGCTGAGAACTTGGAACAGGCGAATAAAACCTTGAAGGTAAATATCTCCTTTACTCTTCCTGATTTCTCTTCTGTTTCTCAATTCTTTGAAACAACTACATCCTTCCCTTTACTTAATTCTGTGTCTGGAGTGGTCGGTTGTCTTCCTTTTTCTGGGCTGCTGCTGTTCTCTCAGTCTTTTGGTCATAATAGAGGAGTGAGAACCTCTCTATATAGAGCTTCAAATTTTTGAAGCATGATTTGTGTGTGAGTGTGTGTGTACGCACACTAAGCAGAGCTTTCTCAGAGAGTTCTGTTTAAACTCCCTCTCTTTCCTGACTGGCAAGCCTGGAGAGTTTGCAGTGGTAACACTATGGGACAGTGGTCTCTTTCTGGAGAGTTACCAGGTCTTCCAGTCTTTCCCACTACCACTAAGAGTATCATAACGGTGGGATTTCCTTTTTCATTCCCATTTTTTTTTCCTACAGCAGATGAAATTCAGATGAAATTGTTTTCCTTCCCGCTTACCTTTCCACATATGGTCTATCTCCCAAGAAATTTCAGAAAGATGGATCTTTCTTTCAAAGTCCTGAAAGCTGTATCTGGAGTTTAAATCACTTGACTTGCGGTTCTTGTCAGTGCATGTTTATTTCTGCACTCTCAAAGCAATATGCCTTTTCTGCTGCACACAGGAGCAGTTGAGGAAAAATAAGTCATTTCGACGCTTTAAGAAGCTCCAAGAGACTCGACCTCAGTTTCAAGGAAAGAAGCTAGAGGATTTGCTTCCTTTGCCTCTGCAGAGATTGCAACAGTAAGCAAGCAATTCAAGGTGTTAGTATGAGAAGGGAAAAAGGCACATAATAGTATCTTGTTAATAGCATATATCTCCAAGTTGGAGCATATAGATTGCAGTGAAACCATCCTGAAGATGTGCTTGTGAAGTGGAATCAGTGTATGTGGATGGAAAATGATGCAGAGGGGTAGCTGTGTTTAGCTCTGGCTCTTAAGCTCATAAGATCTTCAACTAGCTCTCAGGTAGAATTCAAGTGAAGGCTGTCTGGCATCTCAATTCGTGACTGAAGCTGGGACCTAAATAAAAGCAGGCTGTCTGAAGCACTGCGGAAGCGCTGCTCTCAGCTAGAGAAGGTCTTGCTTTGCTTTTGTGCACATTGCTGATGTGGAGCATTGCGACTCTTCTTGTGGATGGTTGCTTTTAGAGAGAGATAAGATTAATGAAGTCAGGGGAACTTCCCCCCCCATGTATGGTTATTGGGTCTGACTGCATGCTTTCCTCATATTTGGTGCCTGTCACAGCTGTCTGAGCCTGGACAGATCCAGTCTGGATTACTGCATTCTGCTTGTGGTGTCCTTTGAAGAGGCATGCTGACTGCATGAGAAGAGTGCTGCATGCACTCAGTGGCTACCCTTTTTTGGGGAGGGTATGAGGGTGATACAGAGCCCGGGTAGTTTGCTGGGAACCTGGATACTGCTGCTGTAAGTCAAGTAACTGCTCTCTAATCATGGTCTTATTTGTGCTAAAGCACCATTAAGAGATTGAGAGCCTTGCTTCTTTGAAAATAACTGGGGATGAGCATAGTGCAGTTTTTCAGATAGCTTTATACAATGTTTTTAATCAGCTTGGCAGATACAAATGTAAGCTCTCATTATTGCTGTAATTCTTTGGATCATTCATTTGAATACATAAAACAGCAGTATATTTGTTGCTGTCCAACTGTTTGGAAAAATGGTGGCTTTTTAACAGAACGTCTAATTTTTTCATTAATCAGCTCTTTCATATTGAAGTTTCATCAGAACTCTGTTACATATGCTGCGGGTCATAAGACTTCTGCCATTTTACGCATCTGTTCCATGTGGTATTTCTTCTGTCATTTCAGACTGAAAATAGTTTTGCTTTATTGGGAGAAAGCATTTGCAGAGATCTGATCCTTTCTGGTAAAGACTGGAGAGGAAAAAAGAAAAAAGGCGTTTCCCGGTAGTTATTGAAATGCCTTTATTTTCTTGTGTGGGCAGAGAACATATGGTATGAATGCTTCTATTCACACACAAAAAAAACACACAATAGTTCAAAGAGTTCAATTTGTCTTTTTATTGAAGACGTTATGTGAATGTTGAAGACTTCTAGAGTCTCATGAACTTAAGTAATATGTGAGATTGTTCTTACCAGCTCCCCAGGAAACGCCAAAGGCTTGCAAAAGTATAAAGTATGTGGGATAATGTAATTGACAAATCTGAAGATAAAATGAATGTGATCAAAGAAGTCTTAACAAAAGCTGCTTGGTTCCACTTAAAGGTGTGTACTCCATCTCCTGATGGAGTATTCATCATTTTGTCACTAACAGGGGATGCTGCTGTTCCTGGTGTGTCTTTGTGAAATGAAACTGCTCTTTCTCTCTTAGGTACAAGCATTTTCTGAGAGACCTGCTGGAGAACACCAGCCCAGACAGTGCTGAGTACCAGAAACTTGCAAGTATGATTTTGTCTGTAAATGCTACTGCTTTAATTTCTCCGGTGAATGCTGGCATTTTGATCAGTGCTAGCTTCCTTGCTGGCATTTCAATTTGCATATTTTGTCTGTTTCTACAGGAAGAAAAATCTTTATCTGGGTTTCTAGTGCATTACTATTTTCCTTTACAATCTTGCTCAGAAGGTACCCCTGAGAATACACAGGGAATAGGAATGTAGAGTGACTGATTGGGAAACCTAGTGGGTTGGTCCTCCATTGCAATCTCCTGCTGAAATTATTGAATAAACTTGTTAACTGATACTTGTTTTAAAATATTTGCTTCCTCATTTCATCTATCTTTTCACAGCAAGTTGGATGAGCAGTAGTACATGCCCATTTGTGATAACCTGCTGTTGTTTCAGAGACTGTGAAATCTGCTTCTGAGGTATCTCAATGGGTCCAGGACATTGTTCGTAAGAGAGAGAATTCACTGCAGCTACTTCGTGTTCAAAAGCTCCTCAAAGGACGGAAGACCCAGCTGTTGACTGCAGGTGGGTCTTATAGACATCTCTGCTTTTCTTCTGCTCAGTTAAGTTAACTGGAGATAGGCTTGCCTTTATCTGGAGGTAGGCTTGCCTTCATCTCAGTTCCTGAGGGATATATTATTTTTGTTTTTGTTTTAATTTTGAGTTGCAAATTCCCTAGACTTCTGCTCACACCTTATACATGAAAAGAAACATCTCTTACCAAAAGGGTTAAGCCGTGGCAGAAATCAGTATTTGTGCTAATAGTTGAGATATATAAAGTCACAGGCATTGGCATGTTAGATCATCTAATTGGATAACAAGGTTTCTTTAGGATATCCTGTGTGACTGGGCATTCTCCATGCCCGGAGCATCCTCAGCCTCATGACTTCAACAAGGCCAAGTGCAAGATCCTGCACTTGGGTCTGGAAAGAGAATGCATCGAGAGCAAATCCAAGAAAAAGGACTTGGGGGTGTTGGTTGATGAGAAGCTGGGCATAAGCTGCCAATGTGCACTTGCAGCCCAGCAAGCCAGCCGTGTCCTGGGCTGTGCCAACACAGTGTGGGCAGCAGGGCAGGGAGGGGATTGTCCCCCTCTGCTCTGCTCTCATGAGACCCCACCTGGAGCCCTGCACCCAGCTCTGGGGCCCCCAGCACAAGAAGGACACGGAGCTGTTGGAGCAGATCCAGAGGCCAGGATCTGCTGTGGGGACAGGCTGAGGGAGCTGGGGGTGTTCAGCCTGGAGGAGAGAAGGCTCTGGGGACACCTTACAGTGCCCTGCCTGTGCCTAAAGGGGGCTACAGGACAGCTGGGGGGGGACTCCTTGTCAGGGGTTGGTGTGATAGGACAAGGGGGGATGGCTTTAAACTAAAAGAGGGTAGGTCTAGATTAGATGTTAGGAGGAAATTCTTTACTCAGATGGCAGTGAGGCACTGGCACAGGCTGCCCACAGAAGCTGTGGCTGCCCCGTCCCTGACAGTGCTCAAGGCCAGGCTGCATGGGGCTTTGGGTAACCTGGACTGGTGGGAGGTGCTCCAAGCTACATATGGAACATTATGAGAAATATGACTGGTCTGGACAATTATGAAATGGCCACTTCAGGCTTCACCCATGCCTGCACACCCTCAATAAATGCTGCTGTTGCAAAGATCATCTAGAAACAATGCGGCACTTGGAGCACTGAAGTCATGGTGTGTAAAGGTTTCTAAGATGCGCCTCCAGGTATCTGTGAATTCGGTCGTACTTTTTACTTTCTACAGGTGGATTTGGGGATGAAAGTAGAAAAAAAGCCTATTTATCATGGATTATTATTCTTCAAGATGCTAAGTCAATGTACAGATTGATTTACAATTCTGTTTCCTGTTCTGCTTAGAATCCTTTTGGTGATGCTAGCGGAAAGAGCTAACACAGGTGTGCTCTGCTTATACTAAGCACTGTGCATGTGTCGTGGTGCCTGGACACGTTAGGATAGTATATAAGTAAAAACATAACTCAGTTACCTTGAGTAACAGAATTAATAAGACCACCCCAAGGGAAAAACAAATGTAAAAACCAGTATAGTTAAACCAGAGATGGACATTGTTAGAAAGATTAAGATCTACTTTTATTGTCTCCATATATTCTGAGAGATGTACTAGGACTAATACTAGTACAGAGAATTGTGATTCTAAGACAGAATTGTGATTGTTATGTTTTCCATTAGCTGGAGTAAAATAGGTGTGTTTGGAAATGGGGGAGGGAAAGGGGGGGAGTCAGAGGCAACTGGTTATTGCTAGTTTTGAGCCAGCTCAACAACTTCACTTTTGCAGGAACAAACTAACTTTTGCAGAACTTTGAAGATTGCATCCTATTACTAGGATGGAAGACATGAAAAGACAAAATGCAGGGAAAAGGGGTTTGGAGTTTTGGAGTCAGGTATCACTGAGGTCTGCTGCTCCCAATGTAAGGAGACCCTGCTCTTCTTGCTGCCTTCCATATGTAGGGTGAAAACTATTTTAACTAGAATCACCTTTTAACATGGCACACTGTTCTGCCATCTCTAGCTTCCCTGCCCTTCTTTCACAAGAATTTTCTAAATTATGTGTCCCAGGGAATCCTGAAAGTGGATCCATATCGCAAGACTTCCAGGACAGTTCTGCTCAATCTGTATGCTAATTTGATCACAGTTTACTTAGTCTGAGGGAAACAGTTCCCAGTCCCACACTGCTGCCCCCTTCCTTTCATTTGTTTTTTAAATTTGAACTGATCCCTTCAGCTCACTTTCCTCTCCCTCAGTTTCTTATTCAGATAAGAGGCATAGTTACTGTGGAGTAAGCTAAGCAGCAATTCACTTGCCTCTGTATTTTGTAACAGTAGCATATTCAGATACGACAATCCATACTTATATTGTGCTGCTCTGTGAAATGTACTTACTAGCTCAGCTAGATGCTATGGCACAAAAAAATGGCTGAGGTTTTCTGGGAAGTGTTTCCCAGACCAGGAGATACCATATTCTGGCTTTGAAATTTTTATAAATTATCTTGTTACTATCAGGTGTCTTCATAACTCCCATGAGTTGATGGCCATCTTGTACAATAATCCTTGGGGTTAGAGGCATTGCTTTAATTACTCAATTTTGTGTAGGTGCCATTTGCTTTTATTACTGCCTACATCTAGGTTTTTCATTTTTTTTTTTAATTAACATTTTCCTGCTGATTTTTCTACCTTTTAATTAATTTAATTGCAGGTCATTTCATGGGTAGGTGACACTGAACCCTATTCTACAAGAGAAGGTTAATAAGGTTGTCTATTCAAGCCTTTTATTTAATACCTTATTTTGTCTCTGCTTTGCGTCTATCATTACAGTGATCTCCATTCTGTTATTTGTTTACTACAGAACTGTATATAGTTAGATGATCTTTGAAATGATTTTATCTTAATTAGCATGCACAAGCAAACAAAACTGGGGAAAATAATAAACGTTCAAAGTTTAGGTTAAATTCTGTTTTGCTGTTAATGACAAACAATTGGGTGACACAATTTAAGGCTGTTTACGGTATGCTTTCCGACATTTTATGCTAACTTAAAGGTATGCATACAATTTTGAAAACATGAGTTTGTTTTTTTTCTCTTTGAACAGATCTGCATATAATAGTATCCTCTTAATTGACATACTAGCTTTATAAGAACTCTAGTCTGTTCCTCATATATTAAAAGTTTTGGGTGATCACTGCTTGTCATGGTTGCTGATGAGCAGGTTCCAGCTGATGCTCAGCTCCTTCTGGTGGCTGGAATGGATATAGAGCCTGGTAGCCTCAGGGTACCTCATTGTATTCTTTTTTGTAGTTTTACATCCTTTTTTTGTGCCAATGATTGTCTGGCAACTGTCTTTATTTTCCTTCCATGCTTAGGGCGCTGGTATATCCGAGAAGGCTGGCTTTTGGTGGTGCCTTCCAAGGGAAAAGAACTGAAGCGCAGGATGTTCTTCCTTTTTTCTGATATCTTCGTTGCAACAAAACCCTGCCACCCACTTCATCCACTAAACTCGAACAAATTTGCATGCACAGCTCTCTACCCACTTCACCAGTGTGAGGTGGATAAAGTGTTTGGCCACACACAGAGCCAGGGAGGGCTCCTCAGTGTAAGTATTCTTGGCAGCAGCATCAGGGGGTCAGGCTCGCAAAGCAAGTCTCTAGCTGTCTCAGCAGCAGCAGGACTGAGACGACAAGTGGTGACAATGGTAAATGCAAAAAGCTCATTCTTTTTGGGTGATGTAGGCTGTCTTTTTTCCCTTTGGTGTGGGCCCTCCTGAGCACTGCGTACAGGCTGCTGCTTGTTCCACATAGGTCACGTGAGGAGGGTCTGATCAGACTCTGACATGCCCTCATCCAAGAACGTGTTTTGGGAATAGCCCTACAGCCACATGATGGGCAATACACAACATTAGTGATCACGGAATGTGAGAGAAAACTCTGAAGAACGGAGAAAGCAGAGAGATGGTATTATCACAATGGACATTGCTAATGCATCCAACCCCCTGGGGACTGCAGGGTCTCTGACTGGGACTAATGCCATAGGTGGGCGTTTTAAGTTCAGGTCTTCCCAGGTTGCAGCACGTGGGGGTCTGTTGGCTCACTCCTTGCAAGCCATGGAAAGGAACTCTTGGTTAAGCTGTGAATTTGCATTGGTGGTAGTGGAGGGACCTCTAGAGGCAGCTCGGAATAAGGCAGAAAACTGGACGGACAGCATACACAGACTGGTATTGCCGACTTCCAAACACCTTGTCAAGTCAAACCAAGCTGACATTTGTAGCTGGAAGTCTGGCACTTGCTCTGTACTGTCCGGACACTGGGTTCCCCCAGTATCAATGCTAAACTTCTCTAACTATTGGCAAAAAACGGCAGAAATCAGCATCCAGGGACAAGTCAATTCTGTTTGTCTTTCAGCTTTCCTTCCCACACAAGACGCTGTTGTTGATGTCCAGTGACCAGCAAGATGTTAATGACTGGTATCAGAGTCTCAAAGCTGCAGTCAGGTAGGCCTTTATCTTCCAGAGGTGGAGAGGAAGGAGGGGGTAGAGCAGTCATATGGACAATCATATGGACACGGGTATTTTAATCAGTTCTGTGTTTATAAGGCTGATAGAGAAGACCTGACTGACAGCCAGGATGCAGGGGAATAATAACGGCCTTCATATATTAACAGTGTACTTTCCCTTCATTTTTCTCAACAGGCGTCTGAAAGCCTGACCCATCTGAGAACAAACTGGCAGGACAACCATCCGTCTTGATAGAAAGCTACATAATTTTAGGACACGTTCAAGGATGTAATAGTAGGAGAGTTGTACTTAGAGGGACTACACACCAAGCCTGTGAAATTATGCTTTGTCAGCTTACTGATATGGCAAAAAATGTGTATATACATTCAGAATTTGTGTATTACGGATATGTATTAACCCTTTCCCCCAATTTAGCTTAGAAGCTTTTAGCTTAAGGACGCTGATTGTTAACTTAAGGACAATTAGAAGAAACCTTGATGTGCTTTTCTTTATTAATTTTTTTTTTTTTTTAATCTACCCATCTTTCTAAATCAGCATTTTCACATTTGTGTATTTACCTTCTCTTACTTCAGGCTCATAAGTCCTTTGACCAGAGGGGGTGTTTTGGATTTTTGGTAACATAGGGATAACACAGTATTTCTGCTAATGCTACAGGGCCACACAATCTTCCTCCCCTGATATATTTTAATCATTCATAGCCCTCAGTTTGCAACTAAAATACTTTGCAAGTTATTACCCTTCTTTCTCTAAGAAAATGACAAGTGAGCAGATCAAGGGAAAACAGTTCAGTGCTTAAAATCCTACTTCCGTTTCTCATCAATCCCACACAAAGAGTTATGCTACTGAATTAACTGAAATGAATTAATAGGTAACATACTCTGATGCTTACCAAATAGGGTTCACATTTCTAATCTGAATCCTAAGCAACGATGCAAGTGAAACACTATCCTTTACCTTCAAAGTATGCAGTAACTTTATCACACCAAAACTGCATTGAAATGCCCAGGCAGCACCTCTGCTCCTAATGTGCTCTGGAAATTTGCACAGAGCTGTGGTCATCATTTTGGGGCATCAGATTGCAGCTAATGCACTCAAGTTGTTTATGAACAGGAAAGGCCACCTGACAGCAGCACGAGGCTATCATTCTTGAGAATTAAATACTGAAGCCACAACATGGACTCTTAATAATGTGGAAGCTATGCAGCAACAGCAGTTGGTTCAGTGTCTGTTAAGGATAAAGTGCCTGTTTGAACAAGACTGTAGGTCATCAACTGCAAGGAGTGCAATATCAAAGTCATTGGAAATAAGAAATTGCACTCCTTGCAGTTGATGACCTATCATGTTCAGTCTCTGGAAAGGTGTTTTTTTTTTTTCTTTTTCACTCATAAGCTGCAGCTACAACTGTCAAGTACAAATCAGACAAAGCCAGCATTTTAAGTTTCATATCTGCATTTGCATCATTCTCTTGAGAAGTTCTGCTACTAACAATTTTTTGCTCTAAGAGCACAATACAGAGATTTCTTACAACTCTATACCTGAGGGCTAAGGTGTCTTACCAAGCTCAAGAATGACAATTTATTTCTGTCCATATTGCCAACCTAACAACATAAGTCTAATTGGTACTGCTGCTTTTAAAACTTGTTTCAGTGGTACTATCCTAATTTGTATTCAGCTCTGCAGCAACAATACAACCCGGCTGAATTTTCACTGTATTTGCAGCCCTGAAGGTCTGCACACTGGCTTCTAGAGAACACTTCAGTTCTATCACAGCGGAGACACTATCCCAGTGTGTAGGACCAGAAGATGTAATAAACTTAGTTTTGGGGGAAGACTAATGCATGTACAGAGGAATGTAACTCAAACAGAAGCAAAGTCACTTTCTAAACAGTTTATTTACACAGCAAGTATCAACCATTAGGGCTCCCAGCTTGATTTCCTTCTCTTGCTGAGTATGAAAGCACAGGAAGGGGCAAGTAAACCTCCAGCTTGTGCTGCTGTTGTGACAATTTAAGGCTCGGAATAACCCCTGCGACCTCCTGGGACATCTGCTCCCATGTGTGTGTGTGTGGGGGGGTGCCCCTTGGGGCACAGCGTGCTGCCTACAGCGGCGTGCCCTCGGGCAGCCGGGGGGCTGCCTGCCTCCGGCTGTCCTCCCTGTAGCCCTTCAGCAGCTGGTTGAGCAGCGTCTTGTCGCTGTCGCGGTGCGGGCGGATGAGCGGCGGGTAGGGGTTCCCCTTCAGCTCGATGACTGCCATCTTGGCGCGGTCCGTGCCGTCGCGGTTGGGGATCTGCAGCAGGCGGGTGTAGCTGCCGGGGTGAGGCTGGAAGCGGGGCGCCAGCACCTTGAACAGCTTGTGGATCAGGTCCTTCTCCTGCGGGGCGGCACGGTCAGCTCTGGGACTGAGAGGGGGACGAAAGGGACGGGGAGGGGGACACAAAAAGGGAGCGGGGAGGACACGAAGGGGATGAGGGGAAGGGGATGAAGGGAGGGGAAGGGGACGAAGGGAGGGGAAGGGGACGAAGGGAGGTGCCTACCGTCAGCCAGAAATTCGCCATGCGCATGGCTCGCTCGTCAGTGTCCCCCCGCTTGGCGTAGTCGATGAGCTGAGGGGAAACAGCACCCGTTATCGCCCGTTATCGCCCGATAACGCCCGGTGTGTGCCCCCCTCACCCCCCAATCCCCGTCCCGTCCCCTCACCCGCTCGGCGTAGCCCCGCATCTCGTCGGCGCGCGCCCAGGGCGCCTCGAGCCGCTCGTGCCGCACCAGCGCCGTCACCAGGTTGCGCAGGAGGTCGAGGCGAGCCCGGGGGCTCGGCCCCAAGCGCCGGTACAGGCGCCCGTGGGAGATGGCGGCCGCCAGCGACAGCCGCATCCCGCCCGCCCGCCCGCCTGAGCCGTCGCGGCCCTCTGACGGGATGAACGCTGCGCGCCTGTAGGGGTAATGGCGGCCCTATAAGGGGGCCCTGTGGGGCATGGCGGGAGTTGTAGTTCCGAGCACCCGCCGCCATTTTCAGTCTCCGCCTCTGAGGCAGCGCCCGGCCCAGGGGGTGGGCGCCATGCTCCACCTGGCGGTGCCTATTTCCATCACAGGGCCGAGGTGGGGCTCTGGGGGTTCAAAGCCTTCACGTTTATCCCGCTTTTTCCCCATTTCCACACACACAAACCCACCGTGTCCTGTGGCACCTCATGCCCCCTCAGCCCTGCTTATGGCTGGCTCTATAGACCAGCTCCAAAGCAAATCCTAAACTGCAGCCTCTTAATTCCTCCCACTTGTTTCCTCACAGGATCACAGGATCGCCTAGGTTGGAAGAGACCTCCGAGATCACCCAGTCCAACCTCTGACCTAACACTAACCAGTCCTCCACTAACCCCTATCACTAAGCTCTACATCTGAACATCTTTTAAAGACCTCCAAGGATGGTGACTCAACCACTTCCCTGGGCAAAAAAAAAACAAACCAAAACAAAACAAACAAAAAAACCAAACCACCATGTTTTCGTACGCAAGCGAAAGGATGTGTAACAAAAGCAACTACCAGCAGCATAAGAAAAAATATCTTTGTTGTTGAGAATACATCATAAAATCACAATCATTTTATACATATTTTAGTATTTCATATATAAATAAAATGGCCTGTATGGTTATTGGAATGTGTAATAGGAACAAACATATGGATTTTAACGTGAAATTAACAAATTCTTGGACCCCACCTCATCTTCCATTGCTTCTCTGGGGCTTAACATATTAACTCTGAAATACTTCTCGGAAGAACGTTCCTCAAGCTGTGATGCCAACAATAACTCCAGGGATTATTGTAATTCCATTTACAATCACTTTTCCTACCCTTTTCCTGGTTTACCCTGACCATATAGCAATTTCTATGTGTCAGTATTTCAGCTTTGCAAGAAAGACTAATCCTCTATGTACCTGGCACAGTGCTGAAAAGAACATTTTCCAAGCTTTATGACTTTGTTAAACCTATTAACAACCAGTATTTTTCCATCACTACACACTCTTGCAAATGTTTCCATTAAATATATTTCCAATATTAATAAAATAACAAACTCTTTATTATCCTTCTGCTTATAACTTGATGTCTTAACATCAAAATAATATTTCTTTCTAATAAAATTATACATAGCATTTATATGAAACAACGTTGTCATGTGCATGAGCCTAGTAATGACTAGACGTGTAGATATTTCTACATTCTTATTTTGGATTCTTGGGTAGTTATTTTTGGAGCCACGGAATAATAAATAATTTACAAGGTAATGACTTCCCTCTCTCTGGTAACCAGGCTTAAAATTGGAAACGACTCCTCTGGTCTGGCTTTATAAAACTTTGGGTATACTGAAGAAAACATATTTTTTTTTCTATCTGAATGTCTGTATGTATTTCTCTAGAAATTGTAGTGAAACGTTTCTGATACAATATGTTATGAAAGCTATCATACAATTAATGAGAAATAAAATTATAGAAGTCTACACAAAGATCTTAGCTGGATGCAGACAGAAGGCTGAACATTCCCAGATAGATGTGCTCAGAGGGGCTCTCCCTGCTGGAGGAATTTCTGTCTTGTGGGGTGGATTTGGCCTTACCCATGGTGTCCTCTCACCGCTGCTGGGACGCAGCCAACAGCACTTTGGAGCAAGGAGTCTGTGGAAAGAGGAGTGTGAAGCACAAGGAGAAATTCAAGGAGCTCTTTCTTTCACCTTTTTTATGGAGGAAACATGACTGCTGGAAAACAAGAACAAAAACAGCTCGGGGCTGTGAAAAAAACATGCAGACTCCAGAAAGGGAAGTTATTGAGCTCATCATTCAAAAAGGCATGTAAAAATGCACCCTACTTTATGTTTGCAGGTCTGTAGGACAGCTTCCTGCACTCAGAGTGAGGCATGTATTTTATCTACTTTCCTGATCCACTCTCAGAAGTTCCCTAAAGACTTGTGCCAAGCACCATATTGTTGCCTTTCCCTGAATTCAGTGGTCAAGCTTTTAGTGTAGAAACTTCTCATTTGTTAGTTGTGGGAAAGCAGAGATTAGAACTCAGGTAAGTGCCTTTTTTTTTTTAGAACCCATTTTCCTTGTGGGCAGGGGGCAATAAAATGCAGTCCGTATGTAGGAAGTGAGTTATTTAACATATTATTTAGTGTCTGATGGTCCAAATAACTGCAGCTGCTAGTTCTGTTGTGGAAATCAACCTGATCCAGCAGGTCATGAGTGGTGGTGCTAAACGTAGCCAAGATTTACATAATTTGCAAGGATTACGAATACATAATTTGACAAATGTACTTATTGCATTTTCATGAACTATATCATTTATACATAGTTGCCTGTTTAAAATTAAGAAAATAACACATACATGCCTCAGATTGCTGCCTTAGGGCTTTTTTTTTTTTTTTTTTTTTTAGTCTGCTCTGTATAAAACCATCCTTCCTTTGTCCACAAGTTCCTTCCCCAGGTCTCACTGATCTCCGCTTTACTTCATTCACAAGATTACTTGGATCTGTAGCTGCTGGGTGAGCTCCTTCCAGAGGAGAAGCCCAAAGATCTTATGGTGAGAGCACTATCATTTTTTCTAAGCTTTACCAGTGACTTAGTCATTGCTTTGTAAATACTGATGTATGTGTAACGTGAAGAGGAATAAAGAACATTAGTGTTCTTAAAGCTAATGCCCTTGCTTGTGGCATAACGATAGTGAGGAGTTGGAAAACAATTACAAGAATTAACATATCCCCTTAAGATAATATACAAAAGATACAAAATGTCTAGACAGCTAGCTGTTTATACAACATGACCTGTTCTGGTGGGGTAGGGATTACACCAACTATCTTTTGGCCCAGAGAATATGGAAGGGGATCCAAACCTTTCCATATTATCTGAAAAGCGCCTGCTTATATTTTTGCTGGTATTTATTCTACTAGAACATACAAGCCATGGAAAACATGACAAAATACGATTTTCTTTGCATTTGTAACATAGATAGGACCCAGTACTGAACATATGGTAGAAACAGCAGCTACACAGGTACAACACTGCATTTTTGTGCTTAATATACTCCTTTATCTTCTAAGCATGCCAATGTCCTCAGCAGCTGTGGAAATCCAAGAAAAAAAGAAAAAAAAAGAAAAAAAAAAGTTAACATACATCATTTATGAGGTATGGTCTAACTTTGTGCATCCAATTTTCCAGTGTAAAAAAAAAGGGTACTCCCTTTTATCCCTCTTCAGAAATACAGGATCCCATGTGCAGTACCTCACCTTAGCTATGCTCGTACCACTTGAAATGCTTTGTCATGTGCACTCCTGCACCTACCACTCCTCATATACCCAGCCAAATACACTGTAACTTCTGCGTTCCAGTTCTGTGAATACCTTTTAGAAGGTCAGTAGATCCCCTCAAATCATTTCTAGATCAATAAGCAGTATCTTTCTATCATTGCTTCATCATGTTTTTTGGCTTTTTTTTGTGCCAAAGTGGGGCATAACAGAAGGAGACAATTCACATAAAGCTGACCTCTGCTGTGAAACAGAGATCCACTTTTCACACTCTCCTAAACCCGGGGACACTAGCTGGAGATTTGGGTTCCATGGTATCATTCATTTACATGTATGAAGTAACCGTGGACCTAGGTATCCATTTCTGATGTCTTTCAGGGATGATGATCAGCTACTCTCCTACGCCCGCAAAATCTAGGTACTGGGTCATTTGGACACAGAACCGAAGGTAGGCAGATGAGATGCTGTGGTCTGCCCCATTAACAAGCGTGTGCCTTAATCCTGCTAGCCCAATACACTAAGAAGGTTTTCCTGATAGTCTAGATACAATGCACAGTGCAGGCTTGACGGTATGGAATTACTGCAAGGAGGCCACCATGAACTGGGAAAGTTACAGTACAGGCAGCATGGTTGGGGAAAAGCAAAGAGAAAACTGAGAAATAATATATATATATATTTTTTACATTGTCAGTGCATTTTTATAGTGAAGAACTCTAAAGGGGGTCTATTTGTCAGTAGGCATAGCTAAGGATGGGCTGCCTTCTGTATCCTGGAGTCTCTGGGTGATGTCCGTGGTTTGTAGTCTTCTCCAGATCCAAAATCCACTGTGTCATGATAGTTTGTAAATTCCTGAGGTAATGGAAACTCCTCTGTTGATGAATGAGTCCTGTGTCCGAACACTCTCTCTTGCAGCTCAGCGATGTCATTCCTGATGTCTGCCATCATCAGCAGTAAGAAGTCAAATGAACCTGGTGGGCCCTGCAGCCACAAGGTATGGTCATTAATCACGTTCCACTTTACTCTTACAGTTTTCAAACAGGTCAATATAATTGCCCTTGCAGGGGTGATTCAGTAAAATACTGCTTCATAACTATTGCCAGGAAATAAACGCCTCTTTTCAAATCAACCTGATCAGGAAGCATTTTTCAAAAGGCAAATGTTTTTGTAGACAGTCTATATTTACTAGGTTCTCAGCTCTTTGTTATTTAACAACTCATTTGCTATATCTGCCTCCTAAGAGCATTTCAACACCTCATGGGAACAGAGAGAAATCTTGGTTCCTTGTGTTCCTTCATATTAAAATAATAGAAATTACATGCTTAAAATAACTAGTTAATTGATAATTATTAATATTTATTACAATTATCTGGGGAATGCTGATGTCTGGAAGTTAATTTTCAATACATTAACCCCACTGCAGTCCATCACTTAGTGAACTTATTAGTAATTACATTGTAGAAAATACTGCCCATTTTAATCTAATTTCAGAAAAAAATTATTTCTTTTAAGCTGTTGTCACACAGTAAAGTATGCTATTTAATACTGAGAATATAAATGTATGAGAATTCTCTCACCAATGAGAAAAGACTGCGACAAACAAAATTTTAATCAATTTCACCTAAAACCAGATTGTAAATATTCATCCTTCTCTTGCTGATTTGCTCAAAGTCCCAGAGAGAGATGAGAGGCCAGATTTTAAAAGGTTTGAGAGATCAAACTCCCACTATGAGTGAAGCTGAAATGTACTAACTAGCACTTGGCATGGGTTCTTGTGTTTCTGCCTGCCGTAGGGTGGACGGGCACTTTCTGCCTTCAGTGTAGCATCCAGCGAGGGAGGAGGTGTGTAGGAAAGAAACTTGGATGAAAAAGAGTATTTTCTTTCTTTCTTTCCGATAACCTTTTCTGGGTATGTAAAGTGACATTCACTGTGATTTTGACAAAGGAAAGTTTTTTTTTTTTCTTTCTTTCTTTGTTTTCTTTTGGTTGGCCTGCTAGTAGCCAGCATCACTTTGCTGTTGAATTGCTTGCTGAGAGCAATACTTACAGGTATCCCCTTTGGTCCTGGTGCACCTCGCTCCCCCTGTAATCAATACCACCTCAGTTAGTTTGCTGTGACTAAAGGAAACCAAAATAGCAGTTTACCTTTGCAGACTCACTGGCTACAGATCTAGAATCATCAGTGTTTGCTAACTTTGCTTGCTGAGAAAAAGAAATGAAAAGAAATGAAAAGAAAATGAAGTTGGAACAAATATATCAGGAAGAACACAGGAAATTGCCACTGGCTCTAGTGGGAGCAGAGTCTGGTGCTTTTGATATTTCTCCTAGACATTAACAAACAGACCAGTTAACAGGAGAAATTCACAAAAGAGCAGTCTAATGAAATGGGCTAACACATCAAAGGAAAGAAAGCTGCTTGAGAGCCTGGCATGGCTATTATTTGCAAAACTTAAGGAACATGAAGCACAACATTGGAGAAGAAAGGCAAGAGGTGATAAGAGAGTGGGACGTTTTCAGTTTAGCAAAGGACATGTGGAGGTAAAAGGGTGTGACTGCAAGTGCATAGAACAGATATGCATGTGCCTGCCTTGTGGAAAACAGTACCTCTCCTCACCTTGCTGCCATCTCTCCCTGGTGCTCCTGGTGGGCCCTGCAACAGAAAAGAAAGTGTTCACAGGGACGTGACAGGTTGTGGAGCTTAGGCCAACCATGCAGTGCATGACAGGAGGTGAGAATACTGACCACGGGGCCCCGTCTGCCCTGCTTAATATGGGATATGTCTGGAGATGGGCCCATGGGTCCCATTGATCCACGGGGGCCTGGCTGTCCGGGAGGTCCAGGTGACCCAGGAACTCCTTGACTCCCTTTCGGTCCTGGAGCCCCTACAATCAACAGCAAAGGTTACCTGCAAGGGAAAGCCTTCAGGACACTTCATCAGCACGAGCAGTGGGGACTGACTATTTTTTGAACCACCCAATGGGCTTGTTGCCTTAACACACCCAAATCCACAAATCCACAGCAACACAAGCAACACAGCAGTCATTTGAGACATTACTCGTTGTCACAGTGGGTACAAGAGATCTTCATGAAACAATTAAACATTGTGTGTTCAAAGAAACAAAGATCTCCACTGCCAAGCAGTTAGGGACACAGACCAGGGTTGAAAAGAAAAGCAGAAAAGCCTGATTTTCACACAAAGAGAAAAAGGGAGAAAGAACAAATCACATCTGAGAAACATCTCATAAAAAGAAAGCCTCAGAAAACTCATGGAAATGTTGGGTTAAAGCCATCTACATGACTGGCACAGAAGCAAACCCTTTTCAGCAGTGGTTTGCACCTCTCTGTTTCCCAGGACAGCAGCCAACATATTAAGGCAAGAAAGGCTCTGTTCTTGCATTTCACTTTATACCCTTTTCAGCTTCTGCTGGTTCAGCAGAGAATGTTAGTTTTTACAAGGCACCAGGCAGCAAAATAGAGGTTTATATCAAGAAAAACACTATGAAAAGCAAAACACAAGATAAGGCACCTGAAACAGAATTTACACAAAACAAAGATCGTTAAAGCATCACTGGCTGAAGTGCTTTGTAATTAGAGGGGGGAGCACTTTCTTCATACTGAAGGCACATGAAAGACACAGGAAATGAAAGGCCGAGAGCAAAAATGGTTCAGCAGGACAGAATATTTACAGCAAGGGTATTCATAAGGAGTAAAATTAAGTTCAGTGATGAACCTTTCAGACTCCTCCTGAAGACCCGGCCGTCCTGTTGCTAACGGCGGGGCAGGGGAAGAGGTCAGCGGGGATGGTTTTCAAGCAGAACAGAGAATTCTACAGTACCTTGGACAGCTCAGTCATGGGGAAACCAGATGGAAGAAATGCAGAGTCAGGCCTATGTTAGAGAGATTGCAAGACGGCACAATGTACATTTCAGAGTCTGATGCAGAGTCTCTAACCACAATGTCCTTGCACTTATGTTATACTGAAGGCTGAAGATACTCGTCCTCCAAGAAAATGAGATAAAGACTCAAAAAAACAAAGCAAGACTGCAAAAGTGGGGATAAATGGTGGGCAGTTCAGTAGGTAGTAAATCAAACCTGGTATGAAATATCAGCTAGTCCTCAGTAAGAGTATTCCAGAAACTTGGAACAATAGTAAAATTCCTTGCATTTATCACTAACCCCAAATCAGATCTGCATTCAATGGATTTAGCAAAACTTTTACTATCACTGGCTGCAGGTTGCAGGGTGTCTGGCTTAAGCTAGAGCCTTAGTAACTCTCTGCTTTTCTCATTGTTTCACTCTATACCTTAACAAAGTGCAGAAGGTGTGAGTGGAGTTTTACTTTTCTTTTCAGATTCCTTTGAATCTAGAACACAACATAAAAGCAAGAAATGAATCCTTGTAGAACAAGACAAGGAAAAATAAAACAGTTGGCACAAACCTCCGCAAACTGAAAGCACATTTGCTGCTCTACTAATGACAGTGAGCTAAAGTAATAGGTATTTCTGAAATGAAATGGGGAGTGTTTAAGACACAGTTAAGAAATGGGAAATGACATCTGAAGCAGGTGAGATATCCCTGGGAGAGGGAGCACTTTAACACGTACAGGACAAACACAGTTTGCACGCCAAGAAATACATTGAGACTAAGAAACACAATGGAGTGATGTTAGACAGTTCGCAGAGGCTGACTGAATAATGACTGCAAAGTTTTTCTTTTTCAATTTATTGCAAATGCCAATATAATCATAGCAATCAAAATATGTAACGCATGAAATCCTATCATACTGAAAGACTGAGGCTTATTATTTTTACTCATGGCACTATTTCACACTTACGTCCCTCTGGTCTGTATCTTACCTGGAGGACCTTGTTGGCCAGGCTGGCCTGGGGGGCCAGGGATATAAGCGTTAGATGCAAGCACTTTTTCACCAGTGATGTGTTTGCTAAGATCAGCAGCATTATTTGGTAGCAAAGCAACCTGCCAAAACCAAAAATCACAGTAAGGCCTCCATCATTCATCTGGATAAACTGCATTCTTGATTAAACTTTGATGTGGACAAATAGCACATTTAAGTGCTTCAGGAAAATGTAAAGTCTTTATCCATATCTTCATTTATACTAACACTGTTCTGGAGCCACCGTCAGGATTGCACTTCACATTATGTGAAACAATTTAATGCGTTATAACAACAGCATAACCACTTTTCCCCAATAACAGTAAAAGAACCCAGTATGAGCCCAGCTCATACATATGGGCACACTACTGGAGGGTGGCTGCATGCAGATAATTGCCTCATAAGGTGGAACATGACGTGAGATCTGGATGGAGGATCCTAGAGATGATCCACACTTCATGCATCTTATACCTGAAAGATACTCTCTTATACCTGAGAGATACTATATGGAAACATGGCACCCTTTGATTTTAAGGCATTTATACCTTCGGGTACTTTCCTTCCCTTGGGGTCTGGAGCCAGTACCATGTTAGAAACCCTGATGTTTCCCATTAGGCTGTTCACCTTTCAAGTCATCATGGAAAAACTGCAAGTCTACCCAAATGGAGGGCAGGAGAAATTCAGGATGGATACAGCAACAAGTTGCCAAAAACTGAAGGCAAATAACTGCTTGGATCTTCTCAGAAAACCCATTTTTCATTATGTGAATTTTCCTCTATTCATTCACTGTGCTTCCTCAGGTCAACATTTGTTCAAGTTCCCAATTGCTTGCACAAGTCCCTACATTTTCATAGGTTTCAATAGAAGACCAAAATGCTTTGTGGATCTGGCCCTGTAACCAAGCCATTTAACCCAATGGATGTCTGCATCTGCTCTGCATAAAGACACAAGGCACAAGCAAGTGAGAATGCAAGGAAAATTGCATACTGTGGTTTAAAATGTCATTGTCCATCAAATATCAGATTCTGCTTGCCCAGATTGAATGTATTTAATAATTAAACACATTTTAAAACATTCTGCAAATACTTAGTCTCTGCAGAGACAGCTGAAGGGAGACAACAAGCCAGAAGGCCAGTCTACAGCGAGGAAAGAAGTTTATTAATAGTGAATGGCTGCATGTACAGTTGGGAATTTTGCTCTGCCAAACAGAACTGAAAGGATATTTCAGCAATACCAGGACAGATCTGGGTCAGCTTTGTTGCTGCCCTGAATAAACTTGGCTCAGTGGATTCTGCAACATTTGCGTGGAAGAGCTGCATTAACTAAAATACATGATGACTCCTGCTGTCTGGTAGTGCTTTTAATTAGCTATTTGGAATTCCCTTCATTGGACTGTTCTCAAGGCTCCTACTTGCTTCTGTAATTATTTGATATATGTCCTCCTGCCCTTATTGCAAACCTAAAGTTTGAAAATATAACAAAGCCATGCACTTGCAATACATAGTGTAAGTGAGCAAATTTCTTTTGGGAAAGAAGTTATTAGTGAAGAAATGCACTTTATAGGGCAGACAGTGTTGGTTGCAGCTCTGGGTTAGATGCACCAGCACAGTTCTGAAGGAAGAGAAAGTGAAGAAAGAACATTGGAAACATTAAGACAGTTCCTGGTGGCACTTCTGAAACACTGTCTTGGTGTTTCAGACTGGGATGCAAAATGCGATGACAGGAATAGGAGGATTTATCATCCATTTGTGACTTGGGCTTTGGAGAGCATTGCAAGTTCCAAGGGCACTATATAGAAATTAGGCAATGTGATGCAAGTCTCATAGGAATTTGGTAGATTCACTCTACCTCCCCTGAAATCTGTGGTTGGATGAGTTCAGCACTTCACAGAAGCCCCACTGGGTGTGCTTTATGTGCTTGCTCACAGAAGTGGAACTCCTTACTTTCTGCTCACACAGAAAATTGGGATCCAACGTACCTACTGCTTTGGGGTGGGCCCTGTGCACTGTCATCTTGGGTTTTCCAAGGAAAAGCTCCACTTATCAATGACCCCTCAGCCTTAAGTGTGGGACCGCTGCAGCTAAAGGGCTGCTGTGTGGGTCACAGCACCTTGCGAGGAATTCAGCAGCTGGGGGCTGTCACAGCTGCATTGGCCAGCAACCAGCCTGAGGAGGTCCCATAGCCAGCTTTGGTCAGCACACTACAAATGTGAGACCCTGAGAACATTATATTTTTTGGGAAAAAAAAATATATATATTTGTGAGAAGTCATTGGTGAGACTCAAACAGGCAAGGATCACTTCATTTCTTCCAGTTTTCCCCAGCAGAAACGCTTATTCATGCTGAAGAACAAATAAGTGTTTCTCCTTGGGGGTGGCAGATTAACTGATCTCCTCTCTAGAGGAGATGAATGTATGTAAATTTTGGACCAGATCCTACTTGGGGGAGCTTTTTCTTACTGTGTAGCCCCTGCTCCGAACAGCTCCTCAGATTATATTGCAAGTGGCCAGTCTGGATTAAAAAGATGCATTTAGTAGCAAAGACTCATTGTGAAAATGATTTTGGAGTATATTCTCTTCTGTTGAGTAAATAAGGTACTGACTTGTTCTGGCCAGCAAGGCTGTTTCAACAAATAACTTAGTAAGTTAAAAAAAATATTAAAAAATCACATAGCTGCTGTGAAAGCATCTACACATGCTTCCCCACTGAGTCAGCTGGACTTAAGGCATACACTATGAGTGCCAAAATACCCAGGCTCTGGTCTAGCTCACTGCTCTTTGATATTTTCTGGCCAGAAAATGGCTGTTACATACACTGGGGCCAAGCCATGTGTTTTTGATGTTGACTCACATCCTCTCAGGGACCGGCTATACTCACTAGCTTAATTTCTATTTCACCTTTTAACTGAACCAAGATTGTGATCCAGAGTGACCTTGGCGTTCTCTGTCCATTGCTCCAAATCTTAATGGCCCTTGAAAAATAATGTTTTTCCATGTGCGTGCAAATATTAGTAAGAGTAAATTTTAAAGAAAGACAGTGCTAGACACAAGATTCCCATAAGTTCGCTGTTGGATGTTGCATCTGGTATTTTGGGTGGTTTCTAGGCAATCTGTGGTTTAGATGACTTTGACAGAGCTTGATAGGAGAGTTGTGGAATTTTAGCACAGATTTCTAATTACGATGTTTAAACACATCTGTGCAATAGGATCTAGCAATGCTCCAACTCCAAGAGCTGAACTGCTTACTAGACTTCTTAAAAAATCATTGGCTGCATGTCAACATGCCAGATATCTTTCCCCTACTTCTCCAGCTTCTGCTTTTCCTCCTTCATACAAGGTCTGAGGTCAGCCTAGGGCTACCCCCTCCCCCAGTAAATCAAGGGGAGAGTGTGTCCCACTGGATAACCAAGTGAGTTGACTTTCTGTTCTTGATTGTTGAAATACCATACGCTGGATTTGGAATTGATGGTGCAATCCCCTCCAAAAGGTATTGTTGCCATCACCTCCTTCTTTTAATACGATAGCTAGTCTGTTCTCCAAAGGTGGCAGGGACTTGAGTTCAACCCCTCCTTTCCTAAGGAGACCCAAAACTACACCTCCCACCTCCAGAAGCACACCCTGCTTTCCAGTTATAGGGTTTGCTGGACTGGATCCTTCTCAGGCTCTTCTGCTAAACGTAATTTCACATAAAGTTCATAGAATCCCAAAGCCTTAACCACAAGGCTAAAGACTTATTCCCGTAAAGTGTCTCTCTGGCAGGCAGTAATGAATTTTTTTGTACAAAACAGAAAAGCTTTTACCACAGATACTGAGAGGCGTCCTCCACAGAAGAACTTGGCCACAGGGAGTGGCTGGTGAAACACAAGGGTTTGTGTCTCCTTGGGCTGAGGAGCAGGGTGAGGCCAGATCTCCTCTCTGCATGGGCAAAAGCTCTCCCTGCTGTGGGGTAAAAGATGCTGAATGCATCTGGGGATTCACCTCTTCCTGCTCTGTCTGTACGAGGCACAACCCAGTGTGCTTCCTCTGAGGATGCCAAATCAATCAAGTCCCACTAGGAAAATACCTGGGGAAAATTTAGGCTATGGACCATGATGGGAATTAGCTAAGAGGCAAGAGCAAAGTGCTTGGCATGGCCACAGATGCCATGGAACAAGTGCACACAGCGACAGGTACCAACAGCGTTAGGCTCCCAGGACTGCGTTTGGAATAACAGGCACCTAACGGTGGAAGCCAGACACATAAAACTTTCCATTAATCCAGGCCATGAGTCTCCACAAATTCTTGCAGCAAACTAGTTGGCCAACAGCATGGTCCCAGATCCCAGAGCGGTGCGAGCCTGCTCAGCCTCACCGCCTGCGGCTGGACAGGCAGCCGCTCAGCAGCACCGCTCCGCTTTAACCCGCCTGCTGTTTGCTAGCAGGGGCTGTTTGAAAAACAGAATTTCTGTCACACGTGGATATCCATCCACATTTGTCCCCATACCTGATACAGAAGCAAAATACGGAGCAGATTCCTTTCTCTCTGTTATAAATTACATTAATGAGCAATATTAAATGCAATGAGTGACTATGCCAAATTACGTTTTGATACAATTAAAATAAATGTGTTGCCCAGGGGAAATGATTACAGCCTGTCAACATGAATTGCTTAGACTGTTACTGCAGAGCATTTCAGAGAACCTGAATGTTTGGAGGAGGTGTCACCAGAAAGGGCATTACACCTGTACCTCTGCACATGGCTCTACAAACCCTGTGCTGGGTTATTTCAATCTTACCAAAGTGCAAAAGGAGGCCACATATACGAGCAAATAAAGTTAAAGGCCAGGGGAAGTTTTAAAATGCATTATATACTCTCATACGGACACAGATGAAAACAAATGAAAAAAAAGTCTTGTGGCTGAGGGATTTTTCTTTTCTAAAAAAAATCAAAGCTAATGTGTCTGCTAGTGATGTTTCTGTCTAGCCACACACCTCCTATTTGGCATGCATCCCGTATCAACACCCTGGTAGTGCAAAATCATGTTCTCCCACGTTCCCTCATCACCAGAACGTCTTGCATTTACATATACTAAAGGTGGATCGAGTCCAAAATCCTCTGCATTCAGAATGAATGAAAAGCTGAGGACAACACAGCTTGCCAAGAAACCTGGGCTCAGGCTGCGATGGGTGTTTGCCAGACCCTGTCACCGTGAGTTTGCTTAGAAATCTGCTTACAAGCAATGCAGAAGCAAAAGGAAGAGATGCCATTCCTACACAACTTTAAATCATGCTGCCATCATCTTTATGGGCAGAAGAGCCACATGGCAGTGACAGCTCTGAGCACTTAAATTTGAACTCAGTTGTCATAAAACACGGAGGTCTCATAACAACACAACTGATCAATGTTCATACCTTTTGCTTCAGCTGTAAAACTGTCTGCTTTATTTGATGGAACTCCTTACAAGAGGCACAGCATGTCCCTGGTTTCGCCACGCTTTCAGATTTCTCAGGAAGCCCAGCTGAAAGAAAGTAGTTTCCAATACAAATATAAAGATCCAAGGGAAAGAAAGTTCATAATATAATTGCAAAAGCAACTGGAGTCTTGAAGGTTGTTGCATTTCCCCAGACTGTGAAAAGAAGAGGCAATCTTGCCATTATTAATGCTCTGACTGTGAGTTGCTGTGTAAGGCTGAGCAATTTTGCAGGGATAGCTCTGAGCTCATTTTTAAAGCAGCTGTTTCCCGTTAATAGTCCCTAAAGATTTTTCTTTTTTTTTTTTAATACCTGAAAAAGTTAACACCCTTTCTTTTATCTTTGCATTTAGGGTAGGCTATTCCTACAGATCTGAACTGATTTACAGTGCCCTGAAGGGCAAATTTTCATACCCTATAAATTACAGTAAACCCCCTCATGACGCGGTCATTTCATTTCACTTTGCACAAGCTGTTCTTTATCATCTCTGGTCATTCCTCCATGTGATGTAAGCACCCTGACCAGAGATGGGGATTGAGATTAATGATCGGGATTTAAAGCCACATGAGAGAACAGGTCACACCACTTGTTACTACACAAGAATGGGATCTTTTCAAGAATCCTTGAAATGATTCAAATAATAAGAGATCTCGCAAATGGTATTTTTGTGCCCTTTTTCTAGTCCCATACACAGGGAATCATCTCTACACCATAACCAAACAAGCACTGTTTTAACAAATATCAGCTTAAAGAGAAATGTGGTTTCTAAAACACAGGGTAGCATGTATTTGCAAACTCTAGGTAAGCTTTTTTTTTTTCTTTTTTTTTTTTTCTTTCACATATAGTTGTTGAGAAGCACAAAGCATATCAAGGCTCTGCACGTGATGCCTAGCCTTATATGATGTTACCTGTAAGGGTTATTGGACACATTTGAACTCTTCAGAGTGTGTCCTGTAATGGAAAAACTCTGCAGCTGCTCCTGGTTAAAGCCGATAAATCTTCAAAGTCTTCAAAAAGTATTGACTACAATGTACTTAGGTATTACACTGTATTTTTTTCTTGGGTCTACACTTCATCTTTTCATAAATGTGTATTGATTTTGATCTGCAACATTTTTAATACAAACAGAATTTTCTACTACTAAAGATGTGGTAATTGACTTTAAATGTTTACAGGGCCCAGCAAGGAACACTGCTGCCATCAGATGGCCACCTATGGACCATTAATGAACAAATTTAGGAAAAAAAACACGCCAGCTACCTGCTCCTAAAAATGCAGACCAATGGCATTGCAATAATCCACAAAGTCCCCCATATTTTATTTATCATGTGTCTGACTGTAAGTATGCTGCTTTTTGAGCTTCCCAGCCCCTCTTTATAGCACATGGCTTGGTAAATACCTGAACAGCTTTCTGTACCTTGTTTGGATAGCTCAAAGTTTATTGTTAAAAAATACTCCTGGAGCTTTTCCAGTGACCTCTACATAAAATTTAATAGATTTTCACCAAATTATGTCTGTGCTGTCTCCAAGATAATTTGTTTGGCTACAGCATCTCCAAACTTCATATGGTGATATCTGAACATGCAGCACCTGCTCGTTTCCTCACTGATGCATTTCTAATATTAATTATTTTGATTTTACTTCCTCCAAAGCCTTTTTGCCTATCCCTGATAGAATAGAGTCCACATTTAGGGTTTTTCCCTTAAGGAAGAGCTGTTATGATGCTGTAATTAAGACACCTCTTGATATTTCTACAAGGTAAGTCTTCTCTTGACCACGAATCAGTACTCTGCCTCTCTCATGGAGTTCTTCACCCCTCTCCAACTTTTCAGCCTTCTTTTATAAAACTGGAATGTTTTGACATGTTCACTTTTGGACTTGCATAGGATTTACAGTGACACATATAAAAAGACATTTAAAAAATGTCCTTTTCAAAAAATTCCCCTCCAGACTGTTTTCGGTACTAGTTTAAACCAAAATTTCTTTTAATAGGTATCTTACCAAACAGGGTCCCTCATAAAACACACACATTGTGTTAAGAAATGTTGCTGACAGCAACATGCAGTCATAGGGAGAAAATGCCAGAGCCTCTGCTGCTTGAAACCTTAAGAAATCCCGCTAGAGTCAGTAGAATTATGTGCAGATGAAGGAGCGGTGAATTTGGCCTTTTGTTTCATTACAAAATCCAGTTTACCTTCCAGAAGGATGTGATACACGGGTCTGTTGATAAAACAGGGCTGTGACATCCCATGGAGTTGAACATGTGTGTGGGGGGCTCAGCTAGTGTTTGGAAAACATCATTCCAGTGAGATTTCTGCAACCCCAGTTGGACTGATTTATCTGGGGAAGAAGTCCAACAGCATCACATAAGCAAGTGTGAGCTGCGTCCCGGGAGAGAGGTGGAATCCCCCTAACTCATACCAGACAGAAGTGTTGACTTGCCCAGGGAAGGAGTCATCCATCCAACACTTGCTCTGCCCCCATCCAATCCTGTATCAGGACCAAAATATGAATAAAGCCAGGATAAGGCACGGATAAAGCCAGAAGCCACCTAGGACAGGCCAGAGGGGGCAGGAAGCAATTAGACGAGAGCCTCCCACGCGCAGCGCAGATACTGAGGTCACCTACCAGGCCAGCATTGAGCAAGACACTTACATAACCTGATTTCATTGCACTAAACTAAAGTTATTTCAGAGAAGGCTGAAACCAGCCTCATTTTAGGAAGGGTTTCTGAAGCATCACGGGTGATGCTCCTGTCCTGATATGAAGCCCCGTGGCGCCTCTTGATAAGAGAGGCTCAGTGCAGAGCGGTGTGCTTTCTTTGCCTCTGCTTGAAGGCTCTGGTTTGCTGGTGCTGGAGGAGAAGGAGATGCTGGCAGGGAAGAGCTCTGCGGGGAGCTGTGCTGCGGGCAGTCTTTGCATGGAGGCTGTTTAGTGGATCATCTGTGTTGTATTATCTGTGCTCAGCCTGCTGAGACCGTTTAATTTGCCTACTTCTGAGCGGGTAGCTGTATTGTCTCTGTCAAATGCAACATGACTGTGGATGCGGGAAGAATGCTCCTTATTCTAGTGCTCCCCTAACAAATCCAGAGCACTCACTCGAGCCCACTTGTTGTAGCTCAGAGTCAAACAAAAAAAATAATCCTGGACTGCAGCGTTCAGGCAGGACGAACATGTGAGTAATAATTCCCCAGGAAACAAGCAGCACGCGTAAACCTGGAGAGAGGGAGACCCTGCATGTCTCTCGCAGTAAATCACAAAATAAAATTTAATTGTCCCAGCCGCCGCGAGAAGCAAATGATGTGTTGCTTCAGAAGTGGTCAGGCCAGCAGGCGGTGCCACGAAGCCAGCATCAAGCCCTGCTGAACGGCGAAGGTCAGGCTCCTCGTCCCTTCGTGCTCCTTGTCCTTTCGTGCTCCTCGTCCCTTCATCCTCCTCATCCCTTCATCCTCCTCGTCCCTTCATCCTCCTCGTCCCTTCGTGCTCCTCATCCTTTTGCACCAGCACGCTGGCAGCCTTGGTATCGTTAGCTCTGGAGCCCAGCAAGGTGACTGAAGGTGCCCTTCTCTGCTCCACACAGCCAAATCGGGAGATGTTTGCAGAGATGGGGGGCATTTCATTCCAGGTTAGCTATTGGGACTGATGTCTTTATGGCCCGTGCAGTGTAAAATGTCTGTTTTTCAAATATTGGAATGATTTCCACATTTGTGAATGTCCTGAACTGTTGGTTATCTGGAATGCTTTGGACATTACCCTGTCAGGAAATCTGAACTAGCAAGAAGAAAAGTTAGCTAAAAAAACTATTTGCAAGAGGGTTATTTATGTTATGCCTATTTCTTTAATGACCCCCATATACTTATAAGAGATAAAAAAAAGATAATAAAAAAATGAAAACAACAAGAAACAACTCATGTTAATGGAGTGGGCCCAGATACACATTTTCAGAGGAAAATCAAAATTATAAATTGCTTTGGCCATCCTGTGGGATTTGAAGCACCCAGTGATATATGTGCTCAGGCAATAATAGATGAACCTATGGTAAGTTGCCGTTCATCAAAAGCATATTTTTTGTTTTGTTTTGTTTTGTTTTTTTTTTTTCCAGAGCACAAGTTGTTCTCTTTCTCCCTCCTTTTTAAATTACTATATCTGTATTTAATCTGCAGGACTATAAGTGCTGTAATTTAATAACTGGGATGAGGTCAACAACTTTAAAATCATTTACACACAGAGCACATTTATACTCTGAAACCAAGCGAAAAGGAAGAACAAGTCCTTGCTCTCACCCTTTTCCATTACAAATTACTTTCAGTAGAAAAAAAAAAAAAATTGACCGCAGTTATGAGAGACACAAACTAATTGCAGGTCAGCAGAATTCAAGCGTTACTCAACATAATTTAGCTATTGATTCAAATAATGCTTAAAAATACATGGAATTCCCAGGCAGTCCTCCTATGAATGCCTGAGTGCTCAGAGGCACCAACCACCCAACCCATGGCCATTTGCTGATCTCAGATGGGGGCATGTAAATGCTGACTAAACTCACTGATATTTAGTTAATGGATGAAATTAATGACAGGTCAGCACTAGGCAAATTTTATTCTTGTGTCTCTGGGCTATCCAGAGCTGGGATAGTCCAAATTGATCTGGGAGTGAAATAAGGCTTGTAGCTGTTGTGTGATCCAGGAGAAATGGTCTAACCAAAGCTGTAAAGGTGAGTTTCACTGTTCAGCCACTCTGCCTGTTGGGGGTAAGATGCTTTCCACAACCTTCAGAGTATTTCCACTTTTTCCTTACAGATGTGACTTCTGCCTTACTTACTGTGTGTATGCAACTCACGAAACAATGGTATTTCCCAGGTTCCCAGGTTTTTCCAGCTTTCCCACGACCACATCCAGACGGCTGTTGAAGATCTCCAAGGAGGGAGACCCCATAGCCTCTCTGGACAACCTGTGACCCACCACCCACATAGTACAGAAGTGCTTCCTGACATTCACACGGAAACTCTTGTGAAAAATGCCCTGTGGCCCGAGACCTTTAATCCCCACTGGCATATACCTTTATCTCCCTTGGTGCATGTCCTGCCATCCTCCCCACGGGTGTAGCCTTCGTGGCACTCGCACCTGTAGCTGCCCATGGTGTTGATGCAGATCTGAGAGCACAGCGTCCCATTGCTGGTGGCGCATTCATCAATATCTGGAGAGGAGCAAGAGTCGAAAATGTCCTGAAGCTGGAGGTTTCAGACCTCAAGTACAATAAAAGACTTTCTTTAAAGCTATTGGGAGAATCGGAGTTTAAATAAATGAGTAATTACAGCACTTCTGCTGGTTCAGGCTGGAGCTCTGTGCAAACTGCAGAGTTATTAACACACCATACATTTTATCTGTGAGCACCATGTGACAGTTTCTTTGCATGGAATAGGTCACAAGCAACGCTTGATCCTGCAGACCTTGTCTCCCTGGCCCAGCAAACCCTGCAGGGCATGGCTACTGAATCAGGGAATACTAGCCACATGAGCAGCACAGGTAAATGGAACATCCTGTATTAGATACTTGCCATCCGAATCAAACCCCAAGGATTTATTTTCCTAATGAGGCAATGTTATAGTGCCTTGAGGGTTATGGTTAAAATCATGTCCCTCTTCTCAGGCCAAGGCTCCAAATGCTGCTCAAAACCCACAGGAGGAATTAATAAAGGGAAAATTACATTGGCATGATGCTTCAAAGTGCTTAGGTGCATATGGCTTGTTTTAAGGACTACCTGCCAATAATTTCAAGGGGATTGAGACATCTTAGTTCTGGGGACCAATCCTTAGCATAGTTAAAAATCACATTTAATCTGTAATAGGAAAGAAAAAGAGAAAGGCTTCAATCTAAACTGAAAGTCCTGAAGAAGTAGGATGCATCATTAACCAGGGGTAAGCACTTCTACCCACCCAGGCAATACGGCTTCTCTCTGTTCCTGTGCCTCTCCCGGTCGTAGCGATACCCAGGATAGCAAGTGCATAAGACCCGTCCAAAATTATCTGTGCACTGCTGTTCGCAAGGAGCTTCAGCACAGACATCGTAGTCTGGAGAGAGAAAGACGTGGTTAGGAGAAACACCAGTGGCAGCAGCTGGATGATAGTATGGCAGCAAATATTTCACCTCTGTCTTTGCTAATTAATAAAATTGTGCTACATTGTTTTTAAAGGTTGAGGAAACCTAGAAATGAAACGCTCACAAGACATAAGCAGAGAATTACAATAAAACCGTAATTGCTCATCACCGCTTCACGGTAGCTGAACTATTTCTTAAAATTGGATTTGAAGTGAGGGGCATTTTCCCAGCTGGCAGAATTTAAGAGCTCTTCTCAGAAATATTGTTACCTAAAAGCTTTTAGCTGTTTTCCTTACAAATTTTTAAGTGCTGATATCAACATTTCCTATGCAAAAATACTGTAAAACACTGTGAGGCTAGCTGCCAAATCCTGGCAGAAAGTATATCATGAGGAAAAGTTAATTAAGATCACACAGTAATTGTCCAAACCCAGCTATAATCCTCCCAGCTAAGAACACTGTTACAAAACCATCATCACTCTTAATAGCAGCAACGTGAGGATATGATAAGTTGCTGGCCAGGCTGCTCAGTGAATTCCCAAAAGACTTTCTGAGGTCCCACTCTGAAACCCCAAGGAGGGCTGTTTCTGTTTTTCTGTTTCTGATTTCACCATTATGCGGCAGCAGAGCTGAAGGCCAAGAAATGGACAGTGGAGCAAAACATGGTCTGACCCTTACCCCTGCCCTGCCAGAGACAGGATCTGGTCCCTGGTGCCAGGCTGGCGCAGCCCCCTGCCTGCATGCAACCACGGGGAACATTTTCTAGGAGAAGAAAGGGGCTGAAGAAGCATCCAGCCTCCAAACCAGCACAGAAAAGCTTGTTGAAGGTCAGTTTTTGTGTGAAATCCAGTGGTAGTTTATGCGACCATTTCAGAGGAACGTCATCCCACTCACAGTGATCCACCTTGTTTGTTGCTGAGCATCACCCTCCAGTGACGAGGCACCGGGGGGCCACAGCAGAAGAATCCTGTCCCTGCTCCAGAACTAACACAAACTTACATGTACGTGTTATGACTGAATTCCCAGCAATGCACTCTGTTTCCATACACACGATATAAAATAATTAAAGCTCAAACTCATTATTGACTCATGCTAATGACTAGCAGACTTCTCTGGGTACAATGACTTTTTCCGAACAATTACAATGAACTAATAGATGGAAAAGCAAGTGAAACCACATTTGCTGTATGGAGGATCTAGAACACACGTGGAGCACTGGGGGCAAAAGTGACAGTGTGCCAGGGCACAGAAACGTGCACAGGGCTTAACAGGCTGCTGTGGTGCCAGGACTCCTGTGTCACATCAGAGCCCACTTGACCAAAAAATGTTATTGTACCAGTGCCAGGCATTTCCCCCCTGGTGCTTGATACTTTCTGAGTAACAGGCATCCTTTCTTTCTGTTGTACTCCACAACGGTGCTGGCTTCAAGTCCTGCCACGTCTGCGGTGCTGCGGTGGGGATGGCAGTGGGACCACAGTGCCAGCAGCCAGGGTGGAATAGTGCAGAACCTTGCCCAAGCTTGGCATAAAAATACAACCATTGCTTTCAAATATGACCAACCTGGGGGCTAGTTGGGGCTTTTTTGGTAGTGCTGGGGCTGCAAACTCCTCTTACATTTGGCACTAGTAATTGGACACAGATATAAAGGATTCATGGTGTGTTTTCACCTGGGTGTGGTTTCAATTTTAATTTTCCACTGACATAAAATAGGTTGATTAAAAAGAATGGGCCAGTGCAGCAGACTTTGCTCAGTGCCCTCACTGAGCTGAACATGTCTGCTTCATAGACAGTTGCCTACACAGATGCTGGATTTGACCTGTGTCAAAATTTGGCCTGTTCAGAGTGGAGGCAAAATTAACTCCATCCTCACTGGGTTTCCATGAATAGATGTGCACTAACAAAATCAGAGAAAAAGGGAAAGCTGGAAGGAACCACCTTCCACCCAAAGCAGGATTAGCTACATGTAAACCTGTCCTACGACATCCAAGCAACCTGCATAGAAAGCCCTCAGGGATGGAAGTGCCCCACCTCCATGCTGTCTATTCCAGAGATGAAGTAGCCTCACTGATAGAAAGAGGTTTTTTTTGCCAGTGTCTGTTCCAAATTCCCCTTAAAGTCATTTATCCTTCTCTCCTTGGCCATGAAGAAGCATTTACTTTCCCCCTTGGAGCAAGTTTTCACATACTTAAAAACTGTTATCATCTTCCCTCAGCCTTCTTTTCTCTAGACTAAACAACACCATTTCTTTTTAATCTTCTCTCTTTCACCATTTTCCACGTAAATACTCTTTAAGTATGGTTTTTGCATCCACCTTAGCAGACTTCCATCAAGACATTTGCTTCGTTTGTGCTCATACAAGGCTAGGGAAGGGCACAGGAGCTAGAAATGCTCCCAAAACTCCCTGCCACTTGTTTGCACACATTAACCCAAACCACACAGTGGCTGTGGCAGGTCTCATGTCACTGAGCTGTGTGTCCCCAGGACTTTGGTTCCAGGTAGTGTGACACTCTTGGGGACAGTCCTCACTGCTAGGGCAAAATTGGGCACAAGGTGCTGCAGCTCTCAGCTGTGCTGCAGCACTTCTGTGTGCTCTGCTGAAACAGGGTGCAGGCTCCCTCCCATGTCCAAGCCCATTTTCTGCCAGCCCAGTCTAAGAAATGTGGTTTGAGGATGAATCAAAGCCACATGATGAGGATCAGGCTGTTTCAGGCTTTAAGATAACATGAAAAACTGTAGCAGAGTAAAAAATGTCCCTATGTATGCTTCCGTAAATTCAGGAATGGCAATGCAACGTGGAAGATTGCACCAAGGAAGTTTCTGAAACAGCATTAGTGAGGAAAGAGCAGGTCTGATTAGCATTTGCCTGCCATAGGGTAGTTTGCTGTGAATTAATCCACAGCCAAAAAAATCAATGAACAAACCAGTGATGGGAAGCTACACACCAAAGGAAGCTGCTTCAGACTATTGCTCTGCTTTAATCTGGGGGACACTACAAGACAAGAGCTGGCTGGGGCTGTCAGCTTTGCTGGTCAAGCAGAGCAGAAATCAGACACAAGAGGCAAAATCCCCTCAGTGTTTCCTGAGGATCGTTGTTCCCTGCTCTTGCAACAGAAACCCAAAGAGGGATGCTGAGTCCTGAGCAAATGAAATGCGGGACCTGGGGGTGTGGACTTGGGCTCACTGGACTGCACTGATCACTGCTGCTCTTCAAAGGCAGACAAGAAGTAAAAGGACGGGGACCAAAGATGGACATGGAAAAAGACACAACCTTTGGGAAAAGTGTCTGTTCAGATAACAGCTGCCTGAGGAGGAGATCAGTGGGCCCTCTCCTCTAGCCCTCTCCCAAACCTCCTCCCGGCAGCCACCACTGAACTGCAGAGAAGACAAGGCTGGGATCATTCCTCCAGGCTTTGACTTGCCAGCACAGGATTAAAAGGTGCAGATGTGCTCTAATAAACTCACATCTGCAATGCATTTATGTGCCTGTGTCGAGATATGCATTTCATACAGCTCCTCTGTCAAGATTATGCCAAAACAATGTGTGAAGAGCCAAGTGATGTATTGTAGCAGAGTAAACGAAACGAGTGCTTCACTGAATCATGTTTCTAGTCCCTACACCGAAGGCCCAGACTGCCTCAGATGTTATTACAACTGCCGTGGCCTGTGAAGTTCAAGGCAAAATATAGATTGAGCTGAAAAAGGGAGGTGGAGATATAAAGGGAGGGAAGCCACTGCCAGCAGAGAAATCCAATTAATGGCAGAAACACTCGGGTTACTGAGATGTAGTTATTAGGCAGGATTAAGTGAAGTCAGTGGGTACACAGTAAAAGCTGCTTTCATAATCACCTAAAACCTCGAGAGATGAAAATTAGAAGTGTACAGTAATTTATTGCCGTGGCTCTCACTTTATTTTTCCTCCTATTACTTCTCCTGCTGTATCCATTATCTTTAGTGAAGAACCAGCATATAAAAACATTACAATCGCTAGGAAAGCTGGAGGCCAGGCTGTAGAGACCTGGCTTCCTTCCACCCTGAAAAGATTCAGGGCTTCTGCCTCCTACGCATGAACAGCCTTGTTCAGACCAGCACAACCATCTCCTCCAAGTGTCCATCTTGTACTGGAGCCATCGTCTCTCATTGCACACACCAAGACAAAATTCACTGAAAAAGTGTGGGCCAAGGACATCCTTGTGAGCACCAGTGATGCCCTATCCAGCTCCCCAGGTTGGCACTGTGAGCTCTTCCTTATGGAAGCAGCAAATGTACAGTTTCTATTTTGAGATTATTATTATTGTTATTATTATTTTTTTGCAACCAGTCTGCAAGTGTTCCCAGCCAAAAGTAAAAGAACAAAGTAAAAAAAAGAAACAACAGCAGGATTGGAGATTGGGTTATGATCCCTGTTGGCTGGAGATTGCAACCCAAAAAACATCAGACTCTCCCAAGCATGTTAATTTGTCACGTTTCTTTCCAAAACATCACCGTCTCAAACTGAC
This sequence comes from Netta rufina, assembly GCF_964035555.1. NCBI lineage: Eukaryota > Metazoa > Chordata > Aves > Anseriformes > Anatidae > Netta > Netta rufina. Next base: position 7,197,995 of record NC_140126.1, read on the forward strand.
AAGACTCTCAAGTCAACACGAGGTTTTCCATATGTCATCAAATAGAAGAAGGATGTGTTACCACAAACCATTTTCTTAACCTGCTTTCTGGAGGAAACAAGGTTTATTGGCTTGTTGTCCCTGACCATTTGTTCTGCCTGACAGTTCCTCCGCCCACATAACTTCAGAATCAATTTCATCCAAATTGGGCAAAGTGCTAGGAGTGACGACTCACATGGAGCGGTTGGCTGGGCAGACCAAACAGAGGTCTCCACCACGGTTAAGGCAGGCAGACCTCAGCCTTTTTCCTAAAAGAGAGATGCTATCAGTGACTCTGAGCATTGGAACCCTGCTATTGTAGTTGCAAGGCCTCTGGGCAGTCTGTCAGGAGGGGAACATTTCCTTTTCACCATGGCATGAACTACCCCAAGTAATTGCTGGCCTCCCTGTGCCCCTGCTGACAAGAAGGCTGTGCCCACGACCAGGAGAGGAGCTGGAAGAGAGATGCCCTATGGCAATGCTCTCCCCTTGCTGGCATCTTCAGGAAACAGGTAACCAAAGGCAGGACTGACCCACCTAGTCACCCTGTGCGCTTCCAAGCCAAAAATCAGCTGTGCCAGACCATGGGGTAGCCAGGGAGTGTGTGCTTCTGGATGCATGGACAGCCGCTGTGCGCACAGCCAAGAGCAGCATGTAGCCCTGTGCTTGCACCAGGTCATATTACAAGATCTGTGCGGCCACATGTACTCAGGGGAGGATCAAGGCTTGGCATGCTAAGTGAAAATTTTGGAAGACGCTGATTCTTTCTATTTTCCCAACCATTTCTTGGAAGCAGTCCCCCCACTGATACACGAGGTACAGCCCAGCCTGTGGTTTTATCAGGATGCTCTTCCAAACCAGCAGTGCAGAGAACAGGGCAGACAGGGAAAGACAAATGCACAGGGATGCAAAGGGTAAGAACAGTGAAATCACATACCTTCAGGGATGCACTGTCCAAGAACAAACTTATAACCCTTACAGCATTTTTTCCTGAAAAACAATAAAATAAATAAATGAATAAATAAATGTGTTCTTTAAAGGCTGGTGCTGCCTTTAAAAACAGTCAAGGATAGACTACTGTTATAGATGAGATGAACGAAACCAGCTCAGGATCCCAAGCTTTGCAGTTGGAGGTGTCTCAGCATTAAAGAACATAACATGGGAAGCCACCACTCAATTAATGAGCCATCTGATAGCTCTGCAACTCTGCTCAGGGAACCAGACAGAGGACCACAGACATTTGAAAACCCTGTTTCCATGTGTTGAAAGGGTGCAGCGTACCTTGGCCCTGTCTTCATACACAAGCCAGGTCATAATTTTCATGATATGCTGAAGGGTGTTTTCAAACATCCGTCATTGCAATGTAAACTTGCAGAAAGGGGAAAGCCTCAGCTAGGAGTTCACACAAGATAAATGTTATCAGTCATTTCTCATTTTTAATAAACCTGGAAGGTGATAAGTGAAATATATTGGGTATTTCATTTGGAGTGAAAGAGGGTATCTTGTACAGGTGAAGTATAAGTGAATATTCAAAAACCGTAGTGAAGATTCAATAGGACCAGACTTTTTTTATGTGCCTGTGTTATGAACAAAGTTGAAGTGCTGAGAAATTAATTCACTTCTTACACACTGGCCTGTAATGACCTGTAGGTATTCAGACATATCAGCCTGTTTGCTTTGTAGGCAGCACACTGCAGCAAGGCTGCAGTGTCCCCTATCACCCTGAGAGCTAACCACTGCAGGGGCTCAAGTTAACGTGAGTTTTGGAGGAAAAAAAACAAGCACATTTTTTACAAATTCACAGTTTTGTGTGAGTTGTGCTGAAATATCTGCAATACTGAGAAACCACCCATTCAGCCTTATCTTTTAACTCAATAACTGACGTAGAAGAGTGCTAAAGCCATGGCAGTCAATGACACAACACTCCCCGCGACAATCTGCAGCCATCACAAATCATCATTATGCTGAACATAAATCAACTGTCAGTTGCAACTGACCACTTAAAACAAACAATGCATTACTCCAAACTATGTAAAAACAAACTTTGGCTCCATATTTTATCCACTTCCAAAGATTAGCTGGAATATAAATTATGCCTAATGAAGGTTGAACATCTGAAGAGGAAGCCTCGCTTTGTTATGCAAACAGTGGTCCCTCATTAGACTTTTCTCCAAACACTGCTGTGAAGTTTTATCTGCAAGACAAACAAATGCAGGAGGAATGGGTTCAAAGGTGCATCGGGGAGGCTGTTCATACACTGCAAGCCACGCCGAAGGCTTTCCAAGTGCACATTCATCTCCTCCTGTCTGCAGAAGAGGGGAGGCTGATAACGGCTTGCTCGTAGCTGCTTTCTGGGGGCAGACACAGCCCAGCCTGAGAGGAGAGATGGGAGAGGAGAGGAGGGCATCCCTACCGTGAGATGCTGGGCTGTGGGGCTGTGCCAGCCAGAACTATCCAAAGGAGAGGGGAACAGCAGCTTTCACCATTTCTTTCCTTCTTCCACCCGATTTCCAGTTTCTTTCCTTCTCCCTGGGAATTCCCATACAATTTAAAGGCTTAGCCCCCTTGAAAATCCCTGAAGCAGCTTGGGCAGCACAGGCAAAGCTCAGAGCACACAGCCTGCTCCTGGGGAAGGGCTCACCCTTAGGTGCCTTACAGAGCCACCCCTCTCCTCTCGAATCACCCAGCTTTTGGGTTGGTTTTCTTGTGGCTAAATTAAGGTTCTACATCTTTCTGCTTTATTTTGGTAGCCAGACAGCTTGCCCCATTCAAACCTCCCTGCTACACCTTGTCTGACTACAACACACACTTAAAGAGCGGGCACATGGCTCCTTGTACCCTGTGGCAGGAGGAAAGTCTCCACGCAATCAGTCCCCAGGCACCTGAGAGATGGCAGGTGATTTTGGGAAAGCAGCAGAGCCCAGGAGCCTGCCGCACACTGAGCTATGGCCATAAAATATTGCCGTGGCTCCCCGAAGTGCAGACTTAAACAGCGGCTCACTCTAGGCAAGCCAACGAAAAATCGTGCTGTCCTAGCAAATGTCCAAGCCCTTTCCAAAATCAGTAGCCTTAATGGCATCTTGTGGGCATGAGTTACATAGGGAATGAGATGTCCTTGAAAAATTATTTCCTTGTCTTGAGCCTCCCTTTCAATTTTGTTCAATTTTTCCATGATTAACTGGCAAGGAGATTTAGAAATATTTTCTCCAACTACCTGAAGATTTCTCCAAGTGATGAAAGCCTTAAATCACACTAAAAGAAGTGGATGACAGATGCCCTGCCCTCAGACTCACACTCCAGAAACCAATTCCCTGTGAGACTTGGTTCCCACCTCAGGGTTGTGGATCTCTTTTAGTGTGGTCCACACTCACCAGCAAGCTTCAGCCATCAGCATGATTTTTCCAGGGGAACTGTTACTTTGGGGTTAATGCACAGGAAATACAATATGCCAATACTGGTTTCCCCGAACATTACTTTGCAACCCTGGGACTCTTGCATGCTTTCCACATTCCTGAGGAGAAATCTGTCAAAATGATGGACACACGAGCTGATCATTAGCAAAGGCATTTTAATAGCAATACTCATTTTCAGACATCCAGCTGCAGGTTGACATGTCTAATCAACGTTGCACAGCAGCGATCTCGTTATATATAATGAGAGGAAGGGGGGAGGGGGTCCCTACTGATAATTTTAGCTACTGAATAACTTTCAGCTCAACAGTTGCTGCACAGCCATACGTGTGAGCATGCAGCAAACACCAACAAATAGGCAGCTGGGCAAGAAGCTCAGCCTCTAAAATCTGGATCCGCGGGGAAATTAAGTCAATTCATTAACATTGGGTCTGGTTTCCAAAAGAAGAAGCTTTTGGCAGATGTATCTGTTACAGCTTTTAAGAGGGTGCTTCAGCTGCTAGAAAGAGGAGAGCAGCCCAGCAACTTTTGATTTAGGGTCAAGCATGTGATACCAATAAACAACCCCATGGCAGGCTTTTGTGGGCTGTTGCCTTGCAGGCTGGGAGGGGAGCTGACCTTTCTGCATGTCCCCCCTCCCTGTGCCCAGCACACAGCGATGCTCCAGCACGGCCCCCCCAGCCCCGGTTAGCTGCTCGATAGCATCGCCCCAGACAGGCAGGACGAAAGGCAAGATGCAAAGAATGCGGCTTCATTAAGCCACAACTTTATTAAGTTAGCTTATCTGGGAGCTATCAGCAGCGCGGGCTGGGACTCCTTCCCATAATTGTTCCCACCTGGTGTACAGCTGCCGCCACCCCCAGCCCAGCTCTGGGTCTGAGCCAGGACACCGGTGGCTCTGAGCTGGAAAGTTTGGCTGTGGGAGATAGACAGGGGGGGTCTCTGGGTCCTGCAACAGCTGGAGTGCCTTGGAAATGCAAATAATAGCAGGGTAGTGAATTAAAGTGAGAATTAACCTGTATCTGCCAGCACTAATGTTGCAGCGACCTGGCAGGTGATGAACGGAGCTTTACGATGTGTTATACAGGTTTTTGTTAATTTCAGCAGAAAGGACAACTCCTGAACTTTACCACAATGATCGTGTTGTAAAAGATACATGATGGCCATGTAATGACTGAAAAAATGGGAAGGGGAGATGTGAAGGGAAGGGCAGGGAAGAGAAAACCCAATGCTTTATACTGGCTTCAAATGAACATAATAAGTCAAGGAGTCTCTTGCTACAGATGTCAAAAGCAGAAACAGGAGAGTCCACTCTAGGAAATATTTGTCTCCTAGGAGCAAAGCAGACACAGAAATCCCTATGCCGAGACAGAAAGTGAATTACTACAATAAAATATTATCCTTGCTTTTTCCTTACGACATGGAGCCTTTGAGGCAGCTCCACCCAGAAAAAAGCAATTCGGGCAGAGGCACAGTGAGATGTCTTCCCTGGAAGATGCAGCAACTCAGTAGGTGGTCAGGCAGGTCAAATCCATTCTGTCTGACATGATATTTCTGACCTACCCATGTCAGAAGAGTCGCAGCTTAGGGGCCATAAGAGCTGCTTAACTCTTATGAGAAAATAATGATAATACAGTCAAGCTGTCATTGCAAAAAACCTCTCCTATCTTCATCTCATATTGCAGAACTGTGTCAAAAACGCAAACCAAAAGAGAAAAAGTGTGCACCATGAGAAGCAAGTGCCAGGAGAGGGTTTGATATTTCATTAGAAAAGTGAATCCAGAATATATTCAGCATCCAACTGTCAGAACCCTGAGAACATCATTCATTGTCTGACAATATTTCCATTTAGTGCTGGCAGTTACAAAGACAGGACAACTCATGAAAAGCCAACACTTCTCCTGACAAACATATTTAATTAAAAATCCAATTTCCTATTGGGAAAAGCTAGAAAAAAATAACAAGACTTTTACGGACACAAGTTTATAACGTGAACTCAGAAGAACTGGGGCCATATCTTGAAGTCCTGAGTCAGCAAAGGCTGTGGCTCAGCCGCGTTTAATTGCACAACGGCAGACTTTGTCGGAGTGGCTCCTTGTTGTGTCTGCATGGTGTTCCTCTTTGATCATCCTGACTTTCAGAAATACACAGTGCAGCCAAAATGCAAATAGAAAATACAGCAATTAACCTCCAAAAATAGTCAGCTATGCAAGCAAGCCAAGAAGGTACCTTAAAAAAAATCTTTATTTTTTTCTTTCTTTTTTTTTTTTTTTTTACTTTTTTTTTTTTTTCTTGTATTCTATGTGAAATTCATATGCAGGCCAGGTCTATCTGCCAAAACGCGCACAGACAAAGCCCATCTGCAGTGCAGTTGCATTTAGACAGTAGTAGCTCAGTAGTTACATGCAGTTTTGTCGTAATTTACACACAGAGAGCAGATTTATTGCAAGATGGTGTAAAACTGAAGCAACACGCTTTATTTTTGTTTGCCTTTCCGTGGGATGCATACCGAAATCTTGAGTAAGTGAGGATGGCCTCGCTGCAGACGCTCGCTCAGCATACACTTTGCCATGATTTCCAGACTTAGTCCCGTTTCACGGTTTTGTAAAGAGATGATTTATGTTCACCCTGGGTGTGACACAAGGGTCAAGGCCAGCTCTAGCCCTTCCAGTCACTGTCCCAGCTGTGAGTGAATAACACAGGGTACAGTGCAGGTTTTGCATTGCCTACGAGGTGCAGCTGCACCTAGGACCACGGTAGGTGTATGTGCACTGCTTTAGTTCTCTTAACCAACTGAATAAAGCAGGATCTAACCCAACAGCCAGAGATCCACCTGCACCAGCAATGCTGGAGCTCAGAGCTCTGACAGAAAATCACTGCAGCCACTTGTTTTTTCTAAAGGTCAGATTTTCAGTAATTGCCTGAGTCTATATCACGTTTCTCATCAGCTTCCTCGGTCAAATAACTTTACTCACATATTACTGTTTTATTTTTTTTAAAAAGGAAAAGAAAAAAAAAAAAGGAAGAAAGAAGGAAAGAAAGAAAAAACAACCCCACAGTCTTGCTATCTATTTTTTTTTTCTTTTTTTTCTTTTTTTTCTTTTTTTTCTTTTTTTTTTTTTTTTCCCTCAGCTCTGGTTATTAAGACAGATACCAGAAATGAAGTCCTATTCCAGTTACTGCTTTTGGGAAGTCTTTGATAAGATTCATAATTCCTGAGCTCCTCTGCTGTGAGCAGGAGCCAGGGACCAGATCTTTCTCTGGCACACACTGAACTGCTCTGGGGAACCATGCCAGGTCTTGCCCAGGGAGGCTCTGGCCGATGCTCTTGGATGCTCTCAGACATACTCTTTGCCTACTCCTTGTTGTAATGTGTTGCTAACAGACTCCTCTCCCAGCTGCTCTAAGTCCTGTTTCATCTCATCTTTTTGTTGGTCATGGGAAGTTTTATGGTGATAGGGTGATTTGCAGCCCTTGCAGAGCATGCTGTGTGTGAACACATGGAGCACGTTCCTCTGTCAAGGAGAAGAAAAGACCTGAAGAGGTGAAAGAAACCCCGCACAACTGGAGGTGGGATCAGTGGAGCTTGAAGGGGCTGCATGAAACCTGAGACTGCACAAAAAGCAAAACATCACAGCTTTGGGGAGTTTAACCACCAAAAAGGTCCATCCTTTGTCCTTGTGGCAGCCCCTGGGCCTCCATCACCCCATCATGGAGCATCATGCTGGGGTTGGTGCTTTTGTCTAAGTAAATTTGGTGCCAGGAGGTGTCCAAACAAGGTCTGGGCTGGCAGACCAATTCTCTAAACACATCCCCATGGTGTCAGCAGGTCAGCAGTCCCCAGAGATCACCATATTCAGGCTATTTTAGGACTTTGGGGATGCAGGGGAAAGGGAGGGGTTACAAAAACTCTGCAGGCAGCCCCACAAGAAGAACATTGCTCGTGAGCTTCTGCTCACCACAGGGGGAAGGAACAACATAAACCAAGCATTTGGGGCTCTTCTGGGCAGAATACAGACTTGCAGAGATGTCTCCTGCAATCCTTCCTTCCAATGTATAATGAAAGAAAAAGGTTGTATTGGGGATTCCACTTCAAACCACAGGACCAAGGCTTCAAATTTTGGTGGAAGCCGTAATGCTGTGCCCCGGGCCATGGACTGACATCGTTGAGTGTTGCTCAACCATCACCTCTGTGCCACAAACCCCTGACCTAAGCACTGAACAACGCACAGCACGGCCCAGACAGCACCACTGACAACCAGCAATTACCCTACAGCTGCTGAAAAAGCCACTTGGTGGATATTTTAAATGCATGTGAACATCATCCTCAAAATCACGTAGTGATTTCTTCTCTTCTGTCTTGGATTTTTATTTCTCTTTTTTTTTTTTTTTTTTTTTTTGTTCCCTAATGCAAGGGAATGTTCATATGGTTTATCGCTACGCAGCATGTCAAAAATAGCAGAATGATTAAATAAAAGACTTTTGACGTTTCTCATCTGCTTAGACTCAGCTTTATATACATGCTGTCAGCTTTGTCTTGCTTCTCCTTTTCTTAAAAATTTCTTTTATTTTCTGGCATTCTCCCAAGAAAATGATTTTGTTTGGTTTCTCAGGTGAAGCTGGCATAGATTTTACAGAACCAAATTAATGTTTGACAGGTGTGCAATTTGATGGGAAGAAAAAAGATTAATTTTATAAAAAGATGGCACTATTTGCATTTGCTGCATAATCTAATGATCTGGACAAGTACAATGTACATCATCATTAATATGCTTGAATTTATAAAAACACATAGTTTTCTACACCTTGATTAAAATGATTTAAAATTGGGTCTGTGTTTTACAATAACTCATTGCCTTGAGATATAAAGCTTTTTTGCTTTTTTTTATTTTTTTTTTATTTTTTTTTTATCACCTCTGACTTTCAACCAGAGGACTGTTGGCCAAATTTCCTTCCAGGTCCATAAATAGCGTGCCCCACTGACGGCACACGCTCAGTGATGGATCTGCACAAAGGTGAGCCAGAGTACAGGATGCATCACAGCACATCTGTCCTGCCCCTCAGATTTTTAAGCTTCCATGGCTCTTCATTCTGTAACTCCAATTCCTTGACCAAATATCCACATGAGATAGACAGAGAGAGATAATTTCCTTCAGAAAGGAAGGCAGAGCCAGTGCCGTGCCGCAGGAGCTGTGCTGGCTGGCTGCTGGGCTCTTGCTCTGTCACTGGAGTCAAACAGCAATAAATTGCTGGCAGGCGCTCAGCCTGGCTGAGTGCCGTCCAACCCAGCCTCGTTTATATAGCATCTTTCATCAACGGGATCATGAAAACGCTGCATAAGCAATGCCTAATAAACTCCTTTTGATAAACAATGGAAGGCAAGCGCCTTCTACACACGCACACACAGAAAAGCTCATCGTAGAAACTATGCAAGGAGGAAGATTTCTAAAGCTAGGTCTCCAAACAGTACACAAATCCCAACCAACCTCTGGAGACAAGCTAGTAACCAGGTCTATGTTCTCTCAGGGGTGAGCTGCTGCTGAAGGGCCTCATCCTGATTCTGCAGAAATCCCTGGCAGCTTTGCCACAAACACGAACCAGGTGGGAATGGGCTCATAGACCAAGATTCAGGGTGATGCTTAGGCATGTGCTCAACTCTGAGGGTGGGCTATAACATCACTTTTATGAAGAACATTTGTAGACAATCTCTTGTGGCATAAACTTAATCAATTCTGGATGACATTTGTCACTGCAAGCCTCTTTCTGATTTTGGTAGGTTCAGGATTTGACTGAAGTCTGCTCTCCCTATAGACACACCATCCGCCTGTACCCACAGACAAATACAGATACAACCCAGGCTTTTCATGTGAAGCATCAAAAATATGTATCTTAGAAAGAGTAATTTGATTTCAATCATACAAAGAAAATATGTGATCGTTTCTGAAATCCAACTCGGTAAAGAAAATGAGCAAATAATTCCATCTTGCGATTTGAAGACGCTGGAACTGGGAAAAGCCAGACACAAAGCTATCAGCTTTTAGGAAAGTCAGATACCATGGAAAATGATTTAAGACACAGTTCCGAGAACATCGCTCCCTACACTGACTGCCCACAATATTGAGAAGATGCCAACACAGTGTGGGTGTGAAGATGATGGATAGGTTTGGATGCTCTGCCTTGCTGGTGTGGAAACCTCATACAGAAATGACAGCTCTCATCATGCAGGAGTGGGCTCATCCCAGATCATGGGGAAAAAGAAGGAAATGAAGAGTCACCGTAGCAAGACAGATGTCTTGTATTTGCCATCTCCAGCCCAGACAGAGCCATTTGAACAAGACGGCATTGCACAAGCCTGTCCCTGACTTGCACTATTTGCTTTGTCATAGTGCAGAGGAGAACCAAACCCAACATTTCACCCAACGCTTGGTTGTCATTCCCTCTCATCCTCCTGGTGATGAAAGCAAAACTGAACAAACAGCACATCACTGCTGGGCATGGTGCTCTGAAACCACCCACTGATACTTTTAGCACCACAGATGGGTAAAAAACAGAAACAGATAAAAGCACAGCTGAGAGGTAACAACTCCTCCACGTATCCCCCAACAGGAGTATTGTATCCAGCAGGGAAAGGCATGGCGTTGCAGAGGCTCTGAGGTGGGATGCCACCCCTCTAGTCCCCAGGCATCACTTGTTCTGGTCCAAAACCTCACGGGCAAATTTTCTCCAGTCTGATTTCTGAGATGTGTCCAAGCCTGTATCACCAACGCACTGCACTGGGAGCTTTTCCTCTGATAATCTCAATGCCTGAAAGTTAAGGGGCAATAAAGTTCCACTTCTCTGCTTTCATCAAAGCCAAAAAGCTGACGAATCAAATGGCTGCAATCCAAAAGCCTGTCTTCCATCCTCAACAATAAACACTTTTAAAAGGAAATCATGGTAATTAGCCACCACCTTGCTATTTCCATGCAAGAAAAAGGTTGCAAGGCATTTCCTGAACATTCTCTATCCCATCTACAGATGAAGGGTATTAAATGGCTCCTATCTTTAAAGGATGTGCTTTATAAGAGTGCAAAAAGCATACCCATCTAATTTTATGTATTATGAATCACACAAGAGTGCTTAACAGCCACTTATACTAAAGGATTTTTATCCTTCCAGTTCTGGCTTGGAGTCACAGGGCACGACCCTGCTTCAGTACAGCCATGGGGATTTTTCAAGTCAAGGCTTCAGCCATTCTATAAGCAGCAGATAGATATCATAGGAAAACAAACAAACAAACAACAAACCAAATCAAAACCAACCAACAAACAAACAAAACCCAAACAAAACAATACATATTTTTGGAATAACAGATTTACAGCGTAATTGTGGTTGCAAGGGCCCTTTGGAAATCCAAGTGTATCTGACAGCAGAGTCAGCAGCTCAGAGACTCATCCAGATGAGCTCTGAACGTCTTTGTGCATGGAGATTGTCCCACTTCTCTGGGACTCTCTTCCAGTGTTTCACCACTCACTGTGTATTTTTCCCCTTTATATTGACTTAAAATGTCCCTGGCTGCACCCTCAGTGCTTGTATCATGTCCTTTAGCTGTGCACCTCTGATAAAGGTCTGGCTTTGTCTTCTCTTCATTAGCTCTTCAATAGGTAGCTGGACATGCCAATTAAATTCATCCCAGAGCTCCCTTTTCTCCACATGAAGCCGCTGCAGCTCACAGGGGCTCCTCTCCAGCATAATCTACTCCAGCCCCTGAGCATCTGAGCTCTGTTTGCTGGTAAGCGTGCAAAACTGTAGGCTACCAAACCTAAAAGTACCACTGGCAGATATTTATTATATCTGCTAATAAACATATATATTTAAAACAGATCAAGGAATTGGAAAACAAATGGAGGGAAGGAAGGAAGGAAGGAAGGAAGGAAGGAAGGAAGGAAGGAAGGAAGGAAGGAAGGAAGGAAGGAAGGAAGGAAGGAAGGAAGGAGGGAGGGAGGGAGGGAGGGAGGGAGGGAGGGAGGGAGGGAAGGAAGGAAGGAAGGAAGGAAGGAAGGAAGGAAGGAAGGAAGGAAGGAAGGAAGGAAGGAAGGAAGGAAGGAAGGAAGGAAGGAAGGAAGGAAGGAAGGAAGGAAGGAAGGAAGGAAGGAAGGAAGGAAGGAAGGAAGGAAGGAAGGAAGGAAGGAAGGAAGGAAGGAGGGAAGGAGGGAAGGAGGGAAGGAGGGAAGGAGGGAAGGAGGGAAGGAGGGAAGGAAGGAAGGAAGGAAGGAAGGAAGGAAGGAAGGAAGGAAGGAAGGAAGGAAGGAAGGAAGGAAGGAAGGAAGGAAGGAAGGAAGGAAGGAAGGAAGGAAGTGATTCACTAAATTGCAATGCAATTGCAGCTTTGGTCTCCTCTCACTGTTGTCTTACCCCTTTCCCTCCATTTTCACAATAAAAATTTAAAAGGAGAAAAACTGAAAAAAGAGCAGTAAATCTTGAATGAAATACAAAGCTATTTGTCATGACAATATTTTTAAACAAAAGAGCTGGCCAACTCTGATCGCTATCTAAGCAATAAGACCAAGTCAAAATTGTGCTTCTAATATATTTTCAACATCAATAGCAACAATGGAATTAACTTCTTAGTGTAAGCCTTTGGAAATCTCTACAAAGACACTAAAAAAGATATTATTTCAAGAGTGTTTTACTGATCCAGATGTTTCTCTCCTTTTCCCCTCTCTTTTATTGTTCCCAGAGAAGACCTTGTAAAAGCTGAAACTGCTTATTAAGTATACAGACTTAATGAATTGGACAAGGAAAGAAATAATTCTTAACATAACATGTTCACAAGCCAGATCCATGTCTATTGTCCACAGATATGATAGCAAAATACTATATGTATACAGAGCAGTCTCTGTTAGGACAGAATCCATCTCCATGAACCGCTTCCAGCACACAGAAAAGATTTGTTTCTAAAAGGATACAGCATGAAAGTTTGCTGAATTATGCAGTGATGCTGCACCGCGGCCCCAGCGCCAAGAATTATTTTTAGAGGCACACATCTGCAGGTTATTTTTTGCAGGGGAGCGTGGATGGAGTAAATCCTGAAACAATTTGCTAAGCAGACAAGCATTACTGGAGCGAGCTGTTATTTATATGGTGTCACGAGAACACTTGGTATCTGCTGCGGCTGCCGCTGGGACGCGGTGCTCGGGTCGGCGCTGGTCTCCCCGCCTGGAGAGCTCAGATCCTGCAGGCCGCAGATGATGGAAAGTTCACAAAGCAGCGTTTTTGATGTGGCAGTTTGGTTAGCTCCTCCATTAGAAATGGCAGGCTTAGGAATGCAAGCTGGCACTTCTTCCTGCCAGCAAAGGGGCTGCAGGGTCCAAAGCATGGAGCGCACCAGACCTGCTGTGCCCTCCAGGCGACAGCACATCCTGCTCTTCTTTAATTCATGGGCAAGTGGGTGGCATGAGGCCATTTTTAAAAATAAATGCAAAGTTTTCAGAAACTTGTTCAGAGCAAGCCAGACAGATCCTGAACGTGGTGTCAATTGCTCATCAGCCACATACTAATTGTACAAGCAACTGCGCCATGTCTTAACCAAGCAAACCACAGCCCAAGCCCAGTGGAGAGCCCACTTGCCTAATTTAACTGCATTGACACCAGCTGCTGCTTCTCCCCTTGCATTCCCCATCCTGACACTGGAAGATGATTTTACCCCTGAATAACCTACTGATGTTGAACCCAAGGTTTTTATGATGAAACACTGCCAAATCCATTTGCACTCTGGTGCCTGAGGGTGCAGCCACCCACTCTGCCTGCTTGTTGTTTGCATGCTCAGCTGGTTGCAAACATGCAGCCATGTCGAAACCATGCACTAGTTGCAGCCTTCCCTCTGATCCACTGCCCCTAAACTGGGGATGGGCTCTGCTTCCATGTGTGATGCCTGGATGGCCTGAGATGGGACCAAGAGGCACTTTGTTTGTTCAAAACATGCAGAGCAAACGGGTGAAATGAACCCAAGGGAGAGGGGAGCTGCAGGGGGCAGCCCTTGCTGCTGGAATGGGGACTTGAAGGTGAAAAAAAACTACCTTTGGGACACAAAGCGGGGCGGTCACAAACCCAAACCTGGCCTTTCTTCAGCCATCCAGTGAAAATGTCTTCTGCTGGTGGGGATCACTTCTGATGAAAGCATGGGGGGCTCTCAAGTGTGCTGACTGCTGGGAAGAAGCTTGCATAACTTCTCACACTTGATGCTGGAAAACAACAAGCAACCCCATCCCACCCATCTTTAAAAATATCAAATCCATTGCTCATCTAAAACAGACCTTCCCCGTGAAAGGAAAATTGCACAGTCAGGCTCTGTGATGTTGGCAAGTTTGTGCAGCCTGAGAAGAAAGAAGCAGCTTTAGCTGGGTTAGCCCCTTAGTCAGTAAAAACAAGGCACAAGAACTTGGTCCAGAGTACGACTGGTACCAAAGGAATGTGCTTTACCTGGAAAATATATTTTTCTATTTCTTGATAGGCTTTAGTCTCACTTCACCCATTAAGAAATAAATATTTACGTGTAAAGAAATAGAGCTTGTTTTTCTCCTACAATTTGTATAATTGTAGTATTCTGTTGAGACCTTTGCAAGTGATGCTTCTAGCTGTTGTTTTGGTATTATTGGAGCAAAACCAAAAAACTTTCTGTTGTTGTTGTTGTCTTGCCATACTGTGTAATTAGACTTGTGCTAATTGGGTACACCATTGAAATATTGCCATGTTTCCAGATAATAATGCCTGGAGGCGCATGTCTAATTTGCACTAATCCTCTCTGTCTTAAACAAGTGCAAAACAGGGCTGAATCTGCTGGAGCTGATGGATTGATTCCAGTCCCAGGCAAAAAAGTGCTGAGATCACTGGAGTGACTCTGGCGTTTGAAGCATCCATACAGGCTCAAAATTTGGACTAAGAAGGAAAATAAAATATAAATAAATAAATTTTAAAAAATGTGCAACCAGAGCAAGATCAGGATGAGAGTTACTGACCAATTTAACCCATCATTGTGCGTTAAACTCCATACCAACCCAGTTGTGGCACTCAATGGTTTCATCTATTGCAGGGTCTTTTAAGCTCACACACAAATGGTTGCTTTCTTCTGGATATTGATTTTGGCTCTGTCTGCCTTACTTCTGTGAGCCATGACAAAGGTAAGCATCCTGCTGGGTGTCAGCTTTGAGACACGCTTGCTGCCAGCCCTATGCGTGTCTGCTTGTAGGAGCCCAGCCCTCTCCATCACTCTCCCCTGGCCTTTCAGCATGTTGGGACAAGGTCACTTTTTTTTGGTAGACTAAATGTAGTGTATGTGGTCAAAACCCTTTTCTGAACATCTCAGGCTGCTGTTTCTAGATAACACTCAGTGCTACATTTCTTGCTTGTCCACTACCAGGAGTGCAGCTGAGGCATTACACTGTGAAGGTCTCACCACTGTGATGTCTGCCAATAAACCTGACAAACCTGGGGTTACTAGCATAAAGGCTATAGGACATCTCCAGCCATGCCCCTCTCCTCGGGAGGTCCAAGCACCACTGGGTGCATGGATAGGCGAGCACATATCCAGCTTGCTATGCACGCTGTAGGTATGTCTTGATTTCTTGAGGAGCATCCCGGGCTGCCACACACCACGTCTCATCGGCCTTGTCCACCTCAATTGCATTGTCAACAACCTATGGTCAACTGTTGTATTAAAGACTTCTTTATCTGAGATTAATTATGGGGGAAGTATCAAATAGCTCATGCTCTTGAAATCGATTTTCCAAATGAAACGAGTGACAGCACTAAGAGCTTTTTGCAGCATGGAAGCTATGGCTGTGGCCTTGGCAGAGTCCCCGCTCACAAGCAGTGGCAGATGCCACACTTCCAGACTGCCCAGGACAAATCACAACCCTGGTGATAGACAAGTGTCATAATCTTCACCTAAAACAAGCAACTGGATAAAGTTTGGGTAATTTATTTCCATTAATTCTTGGTCTTCTGACATGTTTCATGCTGTGACCACCATTACTGAACTTCCAGACATTTTACTTTAATAACTATAATGTAGACTGACTGCTAAGGAATTCTAGAAGATAAGGGAGTAGCAATATACTTTTTTATGTCTGGCTTGTCCTGACCACTGTGACCTTGGTGACAGTTGCTTTGGCTTTCCCTGAGTTAATCTTAGCTCTCCCTTGAAAACACGTCTCCAAAAAGTGACACCCCAGGTGAACACATCAGCACTGAGTTTGTGCTACCCTTCAGAGACAATGTTAAGTATAGATCTGAGGCTAAAACAGTATCAGCAAAGATGGTGTTAGCATTGCAAGACTCATATCCCTCTCCCTCTCAGAACATACAATTTGCATCAGTTGGTACTGCTGCTAAATTCCCACCGATTTATCTATCTCCATCTGATACCCATGTGACATCTCTGATCCACTCCACAGTTCACACCAGTAAACACTTATGTGGTGGTAGTGTTTTATGAAGAGTAAGAGAAACTATTTGTTCTGTTTCCTACCCTGTTCACAAGTTGGTTTTTATTCCCAAAGCACTCAAAGGAAGACATTTTATTCCCAAAGCACTCAACATTTTTACAGCCTAAGATATCAATCTGATTCCGCAGAGTTGTTTGAAAGTGTTATATTATATCTGGCACGCTAATATATTTGGAATAAAGGTTTGGCTTGCGGTGTAAAGCAGACTCCCCCGGACACATACATGGAAGGCCTCATACTCCAAACTGAAATGAATATCACCACATTCCTCAAGAAATTGCACCTCTTCGTTTGGGTTTTCCCCCCCTTTCTACCTAATGAAGTGCTTGTTCATCACTGTTACAACCTGATGGGCACAGTGTGTATTGCATTCTCACCATCTGCATCATTTACATTCCTAAACATGGAATCTCAGCCAGATGTCTGACTTATCTCCAAGGCTCTGACTCCAGGCATATGGTTTTTATTTAAATGAATCACAACACTAACAGAAATCCACTATCTATTCTCTATCACTGCAGATAGTAACTCTGAATAAATTTATCTTGGGCTTTTTATTGTTGCCCACACAGACACTTCTGTGGATGAATCTCCTGAATTGCACTAATAAAAATCTGATGAAAGGTAAGGTAGGATATTACAACACAGAATACTTCATCACAGATGAATTTTTCAGATTGTACTATGCACAGCAGAGAAACATGCAGCCCTCAGTTACTATTTTGTGATACACCAAAGCTAACTGAGTTCCAGGGATACAAAGCAACAGCAGGAGGTCACCCCAAGCCTACATTTCTATTCATTCTTTGAAGGATCCAGCAAAATCCACAGCACTGGCGTTCAGCAGCAATCATCATGTGCAGGGGGGTCCATCAACGTGAAACAACCCCTCTCTTTCCTGCTTACACATGGAGCTTGTGGCTTCTGCTGAGCACTCCCGTGGTGTTTTCTGGCACAAAACCCCGTGGCTTCCCTTGAAATAAAACCTACACCTTCATTTAAAAATGTGTAGTATTACATACTTTTTTCTCTGACTGGGATTTCTGGACCTCTCCACTCTCCTAATTATTATTGGTAGTAGTAATAATATGTTTTTACTTCCATGATGTTAACCACTATAGCATGAGGTCTGCAAATAGAAGCTATGTTTAACATCAGGAGATGTCCAAGAAAACTGACAGTTCCTTACTTCGGTTTCCCAGACTTCTCACTTATATAAGTCCTTAGATTTACTACCAAATGAGCACAACTTTATAGCTTTCAGAGCAGAAAAATATTTTTACTAGACTGACGATGAAGCATCCCTGGCAAGGACCAGAATCCCAAGTCTTTATGCAGACCTTGGCCAAAACAACAACCCCCAGCCCTGATTCATTTTCAAACCTGAGCTAAGTCAGGGGATGGAAGGGCAGATATGCATGGACTGGGATGGAGTCTCCCACATCAGCACATTGTGAGTGCAGGATAATCAATGCCATCGCATCCTTTGTTATACATACACATGATTTTCTGTGAAGAAGCTGAAATTCATACTGAGTTCACCACACTATTGTGCGTGGCGGGGGGCTGGTTGTGCACAGGTACCTCTGTACTCAAAGGAGAGGGACAGACACTTCTGCCATGTGGATTCAGTAGGGTTATCCCATTTTTTTTTTCAACTTTGTGTCACCACGTCCCTGCTGTGCATGGGGAGGAAAATCAAAGGACACGAAAGGGGGAGATCTGCACCACAATGACCCACAGAAAACTGCATTCTTGCTCACGTTCTCCAGCCACAGCCTGCTGCCCTCCTCCTGCAATGGGGTGTGACACAGTGGGGAAACACTGCCGAGGTCCCTCCTCAAGAGAGACAACCAGAGCATCCCCACGCACAACTGCATCACCTGAGGGAGGAAGGTCAGCCTCAGGGGAGCTCCTAGCGGGATGCTCTGTTTGCAGAGCTGCAGACAAGGGCAGCCACCCCCTCAGCTGGGTAGCTCCAAGAGACACTCCCCGTGGATTAAAATGTTTTGTAAACCAGGGTGATGTTGTAACGCCAAAACTTCACTGCTTTTGGACCACGCAGGAAACCTTTCCAGAAGCACGGCCAGAAAAAAAAAAAAAAAAAAAAAAAACAACAAAAAAAGCAGACTACAATCATGTAATTAAAGGCTGAATCATAACAGAGAACCACAGAATTCCAATGACAATTACGCATGCATGTGTTAACACCAACTTTTCTTAATTTGCAAGTGCTGAACCTTTTGCACTTTTATAAGGTCACTGCTGTGTGCAGCAGTGCTTTATATTGATCACCATTACCAGTGCACCAAGTTCATTTCCATGCTCCTTGAAGTTCTTGGGGATGGTGTTTTCCCCCTGTGTTTCTTCCAGCTAATTCAAAGACTCCTGAGCTAGTGTGGGGTGTTCTGGTGTGGGCCTGGCAGCAAGACAACTGCCTGCGGCTCTGCCCAGGCACTGCTTGGCCTTGCTCTGTGTTGATGCATTCCCCATGTCCTATGGCTTTGAGGGTGGAACAGGGACAGCAGGACTTCTATTTCCCCATGGGATGTCACTAAAAGGCAGTTAAGTGGTGACCATGACCAGTTGTTGTCCAATGATGGTCTTGGAAGCAAAAGCTTCTGGGGACTGATATAAAGTGGCTAATGATTGTGTTTTAGAAGCAAGCTCAGTGGTTTTAGACCACTGTTTTTTTTACCTGTGCAATGCAAAGCTAGCAGGGAGTCCGACAGAAACCTCCTGCCCTGGGACAGGCTGTGGTCCTCTACAGAAGGATGGGCAGGGGCTGCCTGCCCCTCCACGAGCAACGAGGGCATTCAGGGAATAGCTGAGATCTTATAAAAATGATGAATGCATTTTCCACAGATAAAGCCCGGTAAGTTTTATGCTGCTACCTATAAAAATACCCACTGCACAGTTTCTGAGGAGATTTAGCTGTCGCGTTTTGACAGCGATGGCAAAGAAGAGCAAAATGGTCAAGACAGCTCTTGTTAGAGCTGGGCAGTAAATTACATGCTCTGCTCCCTCCACAAAGAAATGTTTATCATCTGTTGCCAAAAACCACACAGCGCCCTGGTGTTTCCTCGGGCTTGCTTTCCATTTCTCCAGCCACCGAGGAGGCTGTTACCCTCAGGAAGTCTCATTTAGAATAAACAGTTCTTTATGTTCATTATCATAATTCCCAGGGAAAGGGCTGGAGGTAGCTAATTAGCAATTAAGCGTGACCGACCGAGCAGCCTGGGAGCACCAGGCTGGACCCAGCTGATCTGCGAGCGCATCTCCCAGCCGCAGTCAACCTCGTGACTCTTCCTCCGGCCTCGAGGGCAACCGGGCTTTGAGCTCGGGAATTTCTTTTTTCTTTTTTCTTTTCTTTTTTTTTTGGTGAAAAACACTTCGCTGTGTATGGGGGAATAACTAACAATAGTACTGTTTCAGGAAATGACTGATTATAATGAAAAAAAAATGAAAAGAACCTGAGTCAAAGCATTTCAGTTCCTCGTAGAGAAGCAGTGTTTCTGAATCAGAAGTGACTGACTGCTTCTGTAAGGCACAAAAGAGACTCCAAACCCCCAAGCACAGGTGTTTTGGGGGAACTCTAAATTGCATTCATTGATTTTATATATTTTTTTCCCAGTTCAGGCTCTAATCCCTGAAAAGTGACAGCGATGCCCACAGCATCCCCACCTGGAAAGAGCCAGGGATTCAGATGAAAACCACAACATGGGATGCTGGGGATCCCACACCTGTTGGGTTTGGTCCGTTATTCAGCCAGTGAGGGGAAAGCATCTCACATAAGTGACAGAGAGGAGCAGGTCTGTTTTAGATCTGAGCACAATGAACAATTTTGCCAGCTAGGCAGTTACTCATGGAGTAACTACATCGGAGATTTCCAGCAGCACAGAATTTTGGTTTAGTTTAATGACTTCACCCCAGATTTAGCTCAACTCCTAACAACAGGGGTTAATCTCCTCTCGTTAACATGGCTTGTTAAAAGCTCACAGCAACCCCCTACAGATTTAAAATCCACAAGTTGAGAACCTATTAACCCACTGAAAGCAATGGCAGGTTAACAAATATTATACTCTTGCTCCGGCCCTTCTGTAAGTGAAAGGCTGGGTTTTGTTCTGCTGGTTGCACTACCTAAAATAGCTGCTTGCTCAGATATAACTTGACTGCTGTTTTGTAACAATCACAGAGATGGTCTCACTTTTGAAATTTCTAAGATTTCAAAGTCCCACAAAGACAGTTTTCCAGTTCCCACTGGCCTGCAGGAAATGCTTGTAACCCATGAGTTTGAATCAAAACAGAGCATTTTTATCAAATCTTGTTCAAGCTATTTTTTCCATTACCGATTTCTCCCCAAATCATTATTTACTTATACATTCTTTGCTACTTGGAAACACAGGAGGAGAGAACAAATGCATCGGCCAGCAATGCAATGAGGATCATCTCTGGAAACGCTGATGGCTTCTCGCTCAGCAAGCACATTTCAATGTAGGCACATCTAATCCAGAGAGCAAAGCCGAGAGAATGGCACCATTTCACACGAAAACAGACAGAAGTGGCCAAAACCCTTATATAACACAAAAGGATCAACAGAGCGGCTGAAAAACAAACCACCTCTGTCATGCTGGACTGCACTGCATGCATGGTGCCCCAGAGACTCGCCTGCCCTGGATTCGGCAGGGCATTCAGATAGCTGGGCTTTCTAAATAGATGAGGAAATGCATCCAGACCCCTCTGTCCACAGAGCCTGGGAGAGCTAACGTGCATTGGAAACGGAGGGAGAGCTCCGAATCTGCACTGAGCAGCATGTGCTGGACGGTCCCGTCTGCTGCCCCCTGCATGGATTCATCCCTGCAGGCCAGCAGAGGGAAAGGAAAGCGAGGAGAGGTGGTCTGGCATGAGGTCCCCAAAGAAAGAGTAGTGAGAGGCATAAAAACAAAGGCAACGTTGAATTTAGGTGTTGAATTGAAAGCAAGGGAGAACACGCAGGATGTGCTGAAAAGGCAGGTCTTGTTCTGCATGGAGATTCGGCATCTTCCCCCTGCATGGCCACACAGGGCTCCCAAGGCTCTGCCTGACTTTATTTTCCCTGGTGTTCCCAAAGGACCTAGGAACGGATGGCATTGTCTTGTAAAAGTGGGACAGCCCTCCTGGGGTGACACCATGGAGCTGCTCCCTCCCTGCCTCATACTGATTCCCCCAACACTGAGCTGCTTGGAGCCAGCAATCCCATAGCACAGAAGGGAGTGCCCAAAGAGCAGGGCGAAGCCT
Source organism: Netta rufina (assembly GCF_964035555.1). Lineage (NCBI taxonomy): Eukaryota > Metazoa > Chordata > Aves > Anseriformes > Anatidae > Netta > Netta rufina. Next base: position 7,219,185 of record NC_140126.1, read on the forward strand.
GGGCACCCCGTCCTCACTCTCAGCTGAACGCCACCTGGTCAGCACCCAGCATCTGCCTGCTAACATTTCATCCAAGTTTATACTAAGTTTCAGCCCCTTAGAAATCGATATCAGATGCATGCTGGTGGCCCATGGCTACAGGCTCTGCTTTGATTTACTTCCAAGCCATAGCTGCAGACGGGATTGTCGAGCATGAGCAGCTTGCTCTCAGCCTGCCCAGCTACCTGGGATGGTGGGGAGGAAGATAAAGCAGCCCTCCAAGTGTTATGACAAGAAGCCTTTTAGCAAAAACGAAGCAGAGAGGCTCTGTTTACAAGAGCCGCTTGTAAATGGAAACCAAAACCTAAATTTGAAAGGAAAACCACATGGCCATAATCTCTCTCCCGTGAAAGGAGTAATAATTCCGATGTCACCCTGCAAGCTAAATGGTCTCCCCTATCCAAAGGAGGATTACCATTGCATTCCTGGACCATACCTGACCCACAGAGCACACAGCAGCGCGGGGGGTGGAAAAGGCCTCCCCCCTCACCGCTGCACCTTTCCCTGGCACAGCCAAACCCAAGGTTATGGAACAGCTCAGTTTTCGTTTACAGAACAACCCAAACAATTTTTTTTTTTTTTTTTTCTGGAATGAAACCTCGCTGTGAATGTTTCCAGCAGGGATGGATACCAGCCTGCTTCTGCTGTTTCACTGCCAACAGGCACCATGCAAAGCAAGTGATGTGTTCCCTTCTTAATGCTTCAACTTCTAAGTTGCTGCAGCGTTTATCTTGCCACTGGGCATCCTACACAAGGACTGGCCTTTGGCTTGTGTTTCCTCCCTGGAGAGGAGGAAACAAATCCTCCCATCTCCAGGCACAGCACCCATGGAAGTTTAGGGCTGGCAGAAAGTGTCAGAATCAGCCAGTGGTGGCAATTCAGCAGCTGGCAAAAAGTATTGGTTATTGGCTTTGCTAGCACTTTGTAAAGTAAACAGGGAATAAGAGACAACATGAAAGGAGGGAGACTAAAGCCAAAGTCCTGGTTTGCAGGTCTCTCCCAGCAGCTCTCCCAGGGAGGGAGTAGCGTGTACCCACACATCCCATGAAGTCACAGGCATAAAAAAAATGCAGAAGAAAACAGGCAAGTCTCTCCTTGAGAAAACTCAGTTGACAGAGGGAAACTCCGGCACACAAGACATGCAACACGATGCCAGGGTTTTGCTCCTCCACAAAGCGGTTATGATCAAAGGGCTCTCTGCAAAGAAATCCCTCCAGCAGGGACCTCCTGCCCTCACCAGACGTGGAAAAGCAGGCACGTGCATGAAACCCTTGCCCTCAGACATAGCCATCCCTTCCCAACACCCACAGCCACCAGCCTCTCAGTGCTGGAAGGAGCAAAGCAGCACGGATCAGTGAGCACTGTGATGAAGACGGTGGGAGCAGTGCCTGCATTGCAAAGCACCCTCACTGACAAGTATTTGTGTGGCAAATGCTCACATGAAGGTGTCTGAAAAACTGCTGCACCCAGTGCTTCCCAACCCCAGAGTCCAGTGAGCTGAAATCCCCCTGCTACTGATGGTTTTCCCAACTGATTTCCAGCTTTCGGCTTATACAATATGCTGTAAATTCCAGGGAAAGTGTGGATGATTTTTTTTTTTTCTGAGTAAGATGCTTTTGCAGCATCATACTCAGAAATCCAAATAAAGGAAAAGTCCATAAAGCATCACTCGAAGGCAAATCATTCACGCATCAGAGGAACTAACAGCTGGGCTGAAACCCTTTTCTAGTTGAGCAGTGGTTATCTTCCAATAAACCTCTGCTAATTTAATGTAGGTATGCAGGGTAATTTTCCTCTGCCATAAATACAGAAGTCATTTTACAAGAGCTACAATTTTGCCAGCGTCTGTGGGTCACTGTGCTAACCATCACGACAGCCTGTCTTGTTGCAAAAGGGAGTGGCTTTCTTAGTCAATTGTGCCATTATTTCCAAAAGTATGATTTAAATGACAGGATATAGATCTCCACGGGTCTCTCCCGAGCACACAGCTCCACGTAAGTATCAGCAGTGGAGAACCATTTAAAAACACAGCCAGACCCAAAAGACCAATGGGGCTGGATCGTGGGAGAACACTGGCAAGAAGCACAGCTCCGCAACAGTGCAGCAGCCAAGGAAAACAGGGCTGTGCTGGGGCTGCCCTTCATCCAGATGGAAAAACACAGATAAAAATTGTTAACCCCGCAGGTAGCAGCCTTGCCATGACCACCACATTTCTAATTCCAGGTGGTGTTTATTATTTCTTTTCTTTTAAGGGCTCAGAGCATCTCTATATACCCTAGCAGCTTGCAAGAGACGCGGTGATTTCCACACCGCAACACTTTGTACACGGAAAGTTGCACGTGAAAGGGACAGGAGCATTGCTGTTTTTTTTTCCCCAAACTGAAAACATTTTGCAAGATTGTGTTATCTACTCTGCAACACAAAAGCAAAATTTGGACGGAGGCAGGACAAACAAGCGAGGATTGATTTGCCAGAGGAAGGAAGGAGGCAGGAGCACTGCTGGTCACTGCCATGTGCTTCGCTACTGGACCTACGTGACAAAAACAGCCTCAGGATTGTGATAGGATGAGCCTGAAAAAGCATAACCCTGCCCAGGACAGTGAGCACATGAAAAAAGATCACTGAAGTAACCAGAGAACATGGCCCTGGGAAAATGGCATTTCTGTTATTTATTCTGCATCACGAAGATCCTCTGCAGTGCTGCCCAGCCCTGGTGCCAGTGCTCTGCAAGCGAGATAGCTGTGCACACCCCTGTGCACAATGCACATCTGTTTGCACTCCTTCACACATGCATTCACAGGAGGCAAGTAACAAAATTCTGCACTTAGGATGCAGAAGCTTGCAGAGCTACATCCATGAGGAAATCACTGAGATCGAACAATTCATTCTTTTTATTATTTTTTTTTTCAATTAAATAATCTGTGTTGTATTTATAGACTCTGCTGAAGCATTTTGTTGGAGATAGGAGTTTTTGCATTTTTGGAAAAGATGTTTCAACTTTTTGCCATAAATTCTTGACCAAGCACAAGGAGATGCAAAGGAAACATGAGAAGTGCTCTTACCAGTGGGCTAAGAAAACACTTCAAAACCACGTGTCAGCTAAGGACAGATTCATGTGCAGCACGTCCTTATCTGTGCCACAGAGTTTTTTGTAAGTATTGCTGCTATGAAAGATAAAGAAATGAGAGATAAAGAAAATTTACTAGTGTGCATACATTTCCAGCAACGTGCCTACGTTTCCAAAAAGCACTTTATAGGATTCAGCTCAGAGAGCAGCAACTGAAGCCAAGAGGAAAGATTACAGGATTAGAAACACCGCGCTGAAACCAAAAGGCAAAGCATGACTACTCAGAATCAGGATGTGACCAGTGGGACAGGAAAGATGAATGAGTTGTCCAAGAGCTGTTTTCTGACGACTAGCTGTTTCTTTTTATACAGCTAATTTTCTGTAGCAAGCTGGGTACATGCTCAGATACACATAGAAATAAGACGAGCCTGTGAAGGAGGAGTCCTCCTTTCTTTGCCAGATCAGGAGCTGAACACAGGGAGATCAAGATACAAAACTTCTCTTCTTGCTTCAGAGCAATCTGTGACCACAAGACTTGGAGTTTTCAGGGCTCTTACACCATTCTGCTTGCTCAGATCCTGGTTTCCACTGACTCTGGGTGCCACTGTGAGTGCTTGCCGCTGCAGCAAATGCCAATCCAGGGCCCAGGCAGGTAGGAGGGGACTGCCAGGCATTGCTGCTCATCTCCTTTTTTATTTTGTCACATTATTGGAAATAGGGGGATTGTAAGTCAGGAAAATAGCTTCTTACATCAATGATGTGTCTTACAAGGCAACAGCTGAATATATTTGTCATTTCTGCTGTAAAAGCTCAGTAAAACAACCAATACCCTACTACAAATTCAAATAAGGTCCTGCTTTGAAGTCTAGCAGTTTCCTCTGTGCTAGAATATTATTTAATTTCATAGTTTTTGGAATCTCTGGCAGAGCCAGAATGCCAGCTAAACTCTTGGGTTTCTCTTCAGATTTCTTTTTAGACACATTGCCACAATGTTAAGCAAACCCAGTAACTCTAATGAACTCTGTTTTAAATGAAAAACATGTTTTGTAGCACTTAAAAATCAATCAAGCTGCCAGAGATTGCTAAAGTAACTGGTATGAATTCCCTGCCATTTTCTACATGTGAAGGTCAAGCCTGGGAGATGAGCAGGCTCTCGGAGTTTGCAGACTGACTCCATCTGTTACACATAAAGTTCAGTTTTGGCAGTGAAAACACTAGAGAGGGGGAAAACAATAATTAAAAAAAGTCTGATTGTGTGTGTTTACTAACGGCAGGGCCTGATCTTGTGGGGAGCCATGCACTTGGCGAGGCAGAGGGGACAACGTGCAGACACCTGTGTGGGGTTCCCCCCCTGCTTGTTCTCATTAACCCCCAGAAATCGGCATCGTCACGGCAAACTCCCTGCTCCAACACTGCAGAGGCACAAGGAACCTTTTTTTGTTTGTTTGTTTGTTTGTGTGTGTGACCTCAGGTTCCCCTCTCCTGTTCCGTTGGCCAGGACACCTGAGGTGCAGGATGCTGAAGCCGTGGCATCACTCATGGGGTGTCCTCAGCACCTGCAATGGAGGGTTGGTGCTGCCGGCCACAGCTGTACCCTGTCTGCAGACAGCGATAAAGAGGGAGCCATGGTTTTAATACCAGAAGGCGAGAAGACCTCGTATCAGCAAGGACACGAGAGAGGGAACCGCACAGCAGCTCCCTCCCCGGCATTCCTCCCTGGCTGCGATTAACGAGTGCCGACCAGCAGCCGTGCTGCACAAAGGGAGTGTGACAGCCACGAAAACGTGGCTTTGTGTAACACGGGAGGCTGAAAAAGCAGTAACTGTGGGTGATTGTCCCACGTGCAATGGGACACGTGTCCTGCTCATCACAGCCAGGCTGCCTCCTCCCACTTGGTTCAGGTCACTACCATGGAAATGCAAGATGAAAGCATCTCCTTTCCTATTATTAATTATTATTTCCTATTATTATTAGCAGTAGCAGTAGTAATATTGTTATTGTTATTATTATTATTATTTCTATTTCTGATGGAGCCAGTCAGGTGTCCCTCCAGCTCTGGAGGCTTTTTCTCCAGCTGCCCCTTATCCACCAAATACCAGGTGAACCCCAACTCCCAGGGATGCGGCAGCAAAGGGTAAAACCACCTTGCAATGCCCTGTCCAGGCTGGAAAGCTGCTGTCCATGCTGGGCAAAGCTAAACTCAGGGCATTCCTCTGACGTGAGTCACAGCATGGGCCAAGGGAGCCAGCCTGCATTACCAGCTAAGCAACTGAAAACAACCCAATAAAGGGAACAATGTTATTGCATCTTGGAATTACGCTTGTGGTAAAATGAAAACCTTCGCAACAAACACAAAAGTCTGCTGGAGGAGAGGAGAGGGGAGGAGGGCTATTAAAATGGAAGCCAGATCTGAGCTTCTTGTCAGGCTGAATTCTTTGCTGTGAATAATAAGCTTTTACCACAAAGAGAAAAGAAAGTTTGTTCACTAGCTGGGATTTTTCCAGTACCCACACAACATCTAAAATCCTACAGGCTCTCTTATCCCAATGAAAGATAATTACTCTAAAGAATATTTTTCAATGAACCCTTAGGGGACAAATTATGATACGTCTCTGAAAACACTCTGTTCTTTTCCCCCCACGAAAAAATGTTCCCGTGCTTGTTTCCAGGAGGTAGGCAAGCAAGCACTGCAGCAAGCAGAAAGGCTCTTTGGAAACCCATGTAATATCGCACACCCAGGGGCAGCCTTCTTGCACCATTCATGATGCTACAATTTTGCAAAATCCAGCAAAGTCAGTCAGGAGTCCCAGAGAGCGGCATCCCAGTGGAAATTCCCAGCGAAGGTATTTTGCTATCCAGGCTTGAGCACCACAGGCTCTTAACAGACGTGCGTGTACATTTGTCTACACTTGCCGGTATAAATCTTCCTACGAGCACTGGGAAACATTGGCCAGCAAATTCGGTTTTAAGTGTCCAGGAAATATGGCCTGTACGCAATAAAACAACTATTTTAAACAGGATGCAATAAGTTTTTCATGTAGGATATTTATGTTGCTGTGATGTTTTATAAATAACAGAGTAAAAATAGTAAATAAAAAAGGATTGAGCTTCTGGTGAACACACAGACTTTTTCAATCATGTTGGAGGTTGCCAAAAATGCTACTTTCTCATCCTACTGTAGCTGTCAGTTACCCACTTTTTCTTTGGAGTCTAATGATGCAGTGCACCATCTTTGTTTTCAAAGATGTTAGGGTGCATTTTTAGTATCTCTGTCTCATCTGAAGAACTCTTGACAATTGCATCAGGACTGCAGCTGCTTCTGAGCAAGCATTATCACCAAAAAATGAGGGGGAAGAACCTGAACTCCATTCAAAGTACGTACCTCTGCAGGACAGCAAGGACTGATTAATTCCTCATTTTCTATGCATCAGTTAAAACAAAAAGTTAAATTTCATAGCTATCCATGACAAAATTCTGCTATTATCACCAGAATTACAGCAGGGCAGGGCTTACCCTTACTGGCTCTTTTATATCAGTACAGTATTTTTGATTGTACAGCACTGACTGTCTAAGTGCCAGAGTCAGTCCACACGGAGGGAGCAAACCAAACCAAAATATTTTTAAAAAGCAGCATTCCATGGATTGAGTATTTTAAAATAGCTACAATAGGAATTATTTTATTTACTTTTCCTTTCATTATGTAGAACAATGGCATATTCCAGGCTCCCAGGAAAATTATTAATAGCACTTTGTTGATGCTGAGATCGGAGACTACTCCACATGGGGTAGGCAGGGTAACTTGCAGGCACTGGCTTGGCTCCAGCCCCAGGAACTTTACAGTGATGCTATCCAGCTTGCTTTGCTCCAAACCGCCTTCTCATGTCATCTTGCAGAGCCTCCTTTCACCAGCATCTTCATCTGTTTCTTGAACCAGACATGGTAATTCCCTACAATGTGGCTGGTGCATGCTCAGTCATGTCAAGGGAGGGCTCACATGCAATAACTGAGGGGATGGAGTTGGTTCAATATTTGCTGTAGCTGTATTCCACAAAGCGGTGAGGCTTCATGCCATGCTATTTTGTGAAATAAATTAGCTCAGCTCTACTAATTGTCAGAGTAATTGGATCCTCATGCAATATAAATAGAGAAATATATCTATGTATTCATTCAAATGGTTAAACAATTAACTGCGAGAAACATATCAGAGGAATTCAGCCTTCACATCACCATATATAAGCTATGGAATTTGAAAATAAAATCCCATTTTTTTTTAAGTACATCTCATGAGCTCCCTGCTAGCTGGCTTACCTGTAACAGTAACAGGTCTGGCCAAAACCTCCATGCAGACTCATTTGGCACTGGAAAATGTTGATTAACCATAATGCAAATGTATTCTATGACAGTGTCAATTTTGATGACACCTTCAATAGAAAGAATTGGAGATAATTTGAAGAGCATGTTGAATTTTCTTACACATACAAAAAAAAATCCAGACTACAAAAGTTTTTGAAATTCTTATTTCTACCTCATTCCAGAAGAAAGCATGCCCAAATTGTTGTTGTTTCATTTGTTTGTTTGTTTGTTTGTTTGCTTTGGCACATTGGTTTGTGAAGCCCTCTGTAAGACTGGTCTCTACTCCTGACTTTCAGTACACAACCAATCCCAAATAGCCTGGACTTGATCCCACTAGGATGAATGATGTCCTTATTCTCCAGAGCACCAAGATTGTGCCACTGCTACCAAGTGCAGCCAGGCTCATGGTGCGTAGTGCTTCCAAGCATCTCAGACAACTTTGATGGCAATGGTTAAGAAATGAACTTGTGATTGAATGCCGTGTTTTTCTATTTATAATGGATATCTTTCATTCTGTTTCCAAGAAGAACCTGAGCAACGTGAGCATTTGTTTTCTAGAAATAATCTCTTTTCCTGCTACGTGCAGTGCTTGTAATTTATCTGTGAGCTCGCATACTGATTTCAGATAAAATATTTGTGTGCTCCCCATCACCAATCTGGCAAGTTGTTTGCCATGATTTACTTTCACAAACAATGTAAATGAGTGTTCTGCCCCTATGGGTTACTTTTAGATTGTCAGTGCTTCATTTACATGTTGCAGTCACCCATTTGTCTTCATGCTCCTGCTTCTGACTTGGTTTTTGAACACAAGAGAACAGCAACAGGGAACTACCAAGGAATGGCACTCCTTAGGATATTAAATAAATAAATTTACAGCATTGAAAACATATCTCCAACTTTTCAATGTTGCTAATGAGAGGACAACATAATTTTGATAAATTCACATGGAAGTAATTGAAGTCACCCCAGGCTTTTTACAAAAAACGTAGGGTAATATGGACAGATAATGTGCGTTCAATTTGTGACCTGTCATTAAGTAGCTCTGTGAACATATTTTCATTAAAAAAGCATTAAACAGCTCAGTGCTACCAGCTGTTGGTGAAGCTCAGCCCCTAGCTGCCCCACCATGCCCATGCAGTTCACCATGTCCATTTGGGAGCAGACTGCAGGACAGAGCACTTTCGCTCTGCAAACACAGAGCAGTGACTCATGGCACAACTAAACAGATAAACCATGAGTAAACAAGCACAGAATCTGAATATTAGAAAGGGGGCTATGTAATTTAATGATGAATAAAGGAATCTGGCAAGCTGTGCTGGGATCTCGTTAGAGCAGTAGTTAGTAGTTTAGCTCTCCAAACCACTGCATTCTGTGGGTTGATCAGATGTTGGACAATCTCTTTTCTGATCAAGAAAATACCAAAATATTCAGTTACTAGCATGAGAAGCTGGGGTTTGGAAGGCGTGTCATCTTCCTGCCCACCATGAGAAACGAGGAGTGCCAAGTGCTCCAGATTCTGTACCAAGTCCCCAGCCTGCCCCAAGGCGGGACAGGGCTTGGCATCCTCCAGGCAGGGTCCCTGTAGAGTTTCCTTTTTATTATTGATAAACCACAGCCTCCACTCTGCATGGCAGAGGTTTTACTTACTATTTTCAAAAGGAGCAATGCAACCAAGATTCTGCTGTAAGTACACGTTCAAACTTAACAAATAAAGGAAACGAGATTTAAAAACAGGCTTTGACATATATGTGAGGAAGTCTGACCTTAAGTGCTTGACTGAGTCTATACTCACCTTGAGCCACCAGCAAGCTGCCATCCTGCCACAACACCTGAGGGTATGATACCATTTCTAGCCTTGGAGGCTTTCAAAACCAGACTGGATAAACCCCTCTGTGACCTGGTTGGACCTCATACCTGACCCTGCTTTGAGCAGGAGCCTCGACTAGAGACCTCATAAGGTCCCTTACAACCTGAAAAATCCTTTGATCTATTTTTTGCTCCCATGGCTAGTATCTTATTTCCATCAGTAGCTCTGTTATCAACAAGTATGTATCTTAAGATTTATTTAAAAGTGAAAAGAGGCATAATCTCACCTTGTGACTCCATCCATACCTGTACTACCATGCCAGGGACCAGTGTGTCTCCCTGAAGCTATCTGGCACACCCAGCCTCCTACGTATATGACAAAACCTACATGTATTGTCCTCCAACACATGATATGCTGTATCCATACTGCCTTCCAAGAAAAGTCCCATCCTTGTGTCCCTGAAACACATCCAGGAATTGTCACAGCCTTGGCCAAAACCATGCCAAGGACACAATGCTAACAATCTACTTGCACGGACAGGTGTAAATGAGTGCTTAGCACTGTCTTCTTCTGTTTAGTCTATTCACTCCTTGACATAGTATAGGAAAAGGAGATGTTCCCCGTAAGTAGAAGATTGTTCCTCACAAAATCCCCGCAGAAGGAGAATGCTTTCACATATAGGGAATGTGGAGATAGCCATATTCTTCTCTAACTAAATACATGGTACAAATATTATCAGAGGAAATGAATTGCAAGCACTGAGCTGGAGGAATTGGTTCACCTGAAGGAGAAATCTTGTGGGGGTCACATTGCAACCTGGAGAATGGTCTTTCAAGATCAGCTATGTGGCAGCTGATACAGAGCATGACCTCTATAGGCTTTGGAAAAACACACAATGATGTAGACATGGTTTGCCATTTGCAACTGTTCCATAATGCATCTGAAAAATAAAGCATCCAGTGATCACCCTCTTTTGGAGCCATCCTTGGTACAGTTAGATGTAACATGAGGAGCCTGCTGCTTCCCTTGCTTTCTCTCCTAGTTATCACCTGGATACTAAGCAAATGAAGAGATAAAGAAGACATAGAATCAGAAAGTCATGGAGTCATAGAATCATAGAATGGCTTGGGTTGGAAGGGACCTTAAAGATCACCCAGTTCCACCCCAACATGCAATGGATCAGGCATACACTGATTGAGCTTGTTTTAAACACATGCCCTTTCTGTAAGTGTCTGTGTGATAGGTGGAAAAATGGATCGGAGGAGGATAAAACACACAGAGAACTGATGAGAAAGTGAAAAGTAAGGAACATAAAGAGAAAGCAGCATGAAAAAAATGCAATGTCCAACACTCAGGAGGAAGTGGCTGCTCCTCAGTAGCATTCTTTGCTGCTGCGTGCACCAAAGGCTTTGCAGTGTTGTGGTGCTGACATGCTGCTAACACTATTGCGTGGCTTCCCTGCACTGCTCTGTTGTCCTGCATCCAGACATTTTACTTTGATCTGCACCCTGAATCACAAATATCTGGGCACACAGGCTGTTCCTCCTGCTCTGTGTGGTAACTAACGCAGCAGCATCCCACTGCAGGGCCAGGAATGCAGGGCTCTGGGACAGCACAAATAGCTGCAGGCCAGATCTCACTTTTTATCTCCTCAGCTTGTGTAAGCACAAACATTCACAGGTTGAGGAAGGAAGGAGAATAATCATCTCCTTGCTCATGAATTTGGACATTTTCCTATTTTTGCTGACCTCTGTGTTCAAAAAAGTAATAGAGCATCACCACTTACCAACAAGTCATTTCCACTGTTGTTTTTTTTTGTTGTTGTTGTTTGATTTACAGCACTAAATAAGACTCACCATCAGAGTGTTGCCGTCTACAGTTTGGTGCAGGTAATATTATTGTAGCTGACGAGAATTAGACAGGTTTTAGAAGCTGGAACCAATTGCCAGTTACAATGAAAGAGGAACCTCTACATAAATGGCTCAGGATTTCCTGTTATTGCAGATTGATTTTTGTGATGCAAGGCAAGATTCATTTTTTTCCCCCCAGTAATTAAACACATGTGAAGTAGCATTCTTTCCAGTCCACAACAATGACTTTCCTGGAAATTGTTTTGACAGTGTTTTCAGCTGAAATATTTTACATCAATATAAATAAGTTTGTTTCACAAAGTCATGACTCCACAATGATATCATAGCACACCAATCTACTTTTTGAGGAAAGCTGTTATTTTAAGAACTGTCCCAGTACAACTCCTTGAAAAAGTCTATCTTAATTCATTCCATTTGCTTGAAATTTCTGGGCTTGCTGACAAACATAAGGCTGGTGCAAAATGCATCAGCAAAAAAGAAACAAAATATTTTTTAACATAAGTCCTAAAAGTATTTTGTTGCTTTATATACAGAAATTTAAACATGACTGTAATCCAAGTCCCCTGATGTTTTTTTCCTATATGGCATTACAAAGGTAAACTTCTCAGCCAGTGAAATAGAGCTGAAAAATGATTGCTTTTGATAGGAAAAATGTGCAGTGTTTATTACTGCCTGGAAGTAGACTATGGCCCCAGTCAAACCCTGTTGGCGTTAGTGGGGATCCTTCCCCAGACTTTATTATCTTTGTTAGCAGGAAATGCACTGTCAAGAAACTGTTTTTTTTTTTTTTCTTTTTTTCTTTTTTTCTCAATACCATGATCTAACTGCTAGAGATAACACAATGGCTTCAAACAGGAATTGAGAGGACTAGCAGGATAAGCAAAAAATCACGACCAGGTTGTACTTATATTCAAACAGAAACTCATTCTGCCCTGCTGAATCCCTCATGCTCTGCACATGTTCTGCAGCCCAGCCTCTGCTCACCCCATGTCTTCTTCCCTGCACACACTCTAGGGTGAAGCACTCCTGGCTCTCCAAGTCCTCCCCATCTGCCCTCTTCAGCCTCCTCTGCCACCAAAGAATATGGACATGGATCATCCTAAGGAGATTTTGCAATTCCAAAAGAAAAAAAAAAAAAAGCAGATGGATACTGTGTGGCTACACAGCCTACATGTCCAAGGGCAACATGTTTCACACGTCTCCATCCCGGTAGCGATGGCTGTGCACAATAAACGGGGCATCAGATAACCAGAGCCTGAAACGAGCCCTTTGTATTTTCACTGTTGCTTTTTATTAAACGTGGGATAACATATCTTTTATTACCTCCACCGAAGCAATTCCTTTGTACCCACAATGGCTTCGGGTAAAGACCCAACATAATGTTCACCTTGACTAAGCCCTTCCACCCTTGGCCCCCCCACTTTGCTGTTGCTTTTTGTGCCACATGAATGAGTGCTCACTCAAGCTTCACAGTGCACGGCAGTTTAAAAGGACCGGTTTGTTAAGATCTCCCAGCCGTCTGCAGGGGGAATTCCTCACAAAAGCAGATCTCCCCTTAGGGATTACTGCGCTACCTTTGAAGACTGCTTGCCAGCATTGCTGCTTTTTATTTGGAGAGGTATTTTAGCCTTCTGAAACGGTGGTGCATGTAACGTGTTACAGACGGTTTCTTTAAAACAGCTTTACAGACCAAGTATCTAGATGTTGATTTACGAATATCTAGCACTTTTCCACCCAGTCAGGTCCTTTGCAAAGCACTGAAGATTAGGTAAATGCGAGGACTGAGCACACAAGCCCAGCACCAGCTCTGACATGGGCAACCCGGTGGCTTGCACCTGCAGGTGCCTCATGCCCTCAAGCCTTCTGCTGGGGCACGTCCTCCACCAAGCCCCCCAGCACTGAGTCCCTCTGAAGCAAGGGAACCCACTGTCACACACAGCTCATCCCGTAGGCCTCTGTGCTTTTCTCCATTAAAAAAATAAAATAAAGAAGGTGTTGGCATTGCCCTAAGCATCCCGCTCCAGGAGAGGAGCTGCTAGCAGCCCGCACTGCACTGAGCTTACACAGTTCCCCTGCATCATGTGCTTCTGTGGGGCTCCCTCTCGCAGGCCCTTAGTTTTCCCTGGATGTGTCTGGATGTCTGACTTTGGGATCTGGATTGCATTAGGTGGCCGGGTGCCTAGAAGTCAGCCACTGCAATACTGAAATCCCTTGGGGCTCAGCCCAGAGAGATGAGCCTAATGACACCCAGCAGCTGTAGCTAAGCCAAGGGAGATCCAAATTCTCCAAATGCATCTGAAGGACCCAATGCTGCACCAAATGGCCTTCCCCTTCCTAACAGGGCATGCAGTGCTTTCCTGAACACAGGAACAGATGCTTCCCATCTTCCAAGCACCGAGCACGCACTTCTCTTTCTGACTCCAAACTGGGATTTAGTGGTGCTGAGTTCCAAAAACTGAAACGCAAAGTCTAAATCCTAAAAAGCTCCCAGGCTGGCTGCTTTAAATGTCACAGCCTGGTAGCTGGGAGCCTGCATTGCAAAACCAGGAAGATAAATGATGGGGAATGGGGCAGCACGTGGCACATCCTCTGTGTGCAGGTAGCCCACACCACCCTCGGTCAGGTCTGCTTACGTGTCAGGGTGGAGAAATGGTCTCCACTGCACATATTCAAATCTCCTCCAGAAAAAGAGAGGGGATGAAATAAGACAGAGAGAAGACAGACAGGGAACTCACCTTTCAAAGACAGATTTGATTGCAAGCACAAGAGCTCAACACTTATTTTTAAATCAGGAAGGTTAAGAATTACTTCTGGGGCTGTACTGTGAAACAACAGATGAAAGTTTTTCTTTTTTTATTCCGTAGCTAGAATAATGAAAAAAACTGCACGGAACAGCTATAACTGGATCAGGGCTCATTAATCATTTGTCTAAACCATGCCCAAGTTGTCTTAACTTCATTTTTAGAAATTCACCAGCTAAACCAGAATGTACTTTGGAGGCCAAACTGGAAAGAATTGAAGGAGCTCTCCCATGAGGTAATCTCGTAATGGCAGACTGCTTCGTCCCATGTGCAGAGCTATTACCCAGCTATTGCCAAGCCAAAGTTTCAGTTTGAATTATTCACTTATGTTTAACTGGAAAGGTCGATAATAACAAGCAAGGGTTTGCGGTGGTTGGTATGCCTCAGGGGCAATGCAGGTAAACAAACCTTTGCCATGCAGGTGACAGGCACTCGTCCTCAAAAAACTGAACCTCAAAATGAAGGAAAGCAACTCAAGACAGAGCCAGAGGGAAAGCACTACGCTCATGGATGCCAGAAACTGCAGGTCCTGGAGCAGCAAGGCTGAAAGACCAAGGACCAGCAAAAAGCAGCAAACCTTCATTATTTCACATGCACTGAGATGCAAAATTTGAGGATTCACTGTAATTGCAGGATGTCATATCATGGCATGAGAGTTAAAAGACAGAGAAAACAAAACATTCAGAATGGAAAAGCTGTCAGCTTCCCATATGAAGGAAGAGAAATAGTAGGGCAGAAACCTGCCTTAGCTGTTAATAAAGATTCATGCCTGCTAATTATCAGCTGCAGAAGGTGGCAAGACCCTTGGCTGACAAGGCATTCTGGAGAGTTATGTTCACACAAGTACAAGAGACCCCAGAAAGGCAACAGACATCCCAGTGCCCTGGGAAACTCGCTGGGAAGAAACGCAGCACATCCCAGAAGGAGCTTCTACACATTCATAAATTCTAATTGAATGCAAAACATCCAGGAAAGGGACCTCAGAGATGCAAAGAATCCAGTGAAAACATCTGCTCACTGCACGGGAAGATGGGTTACGTAGCCAAGAAAATATTAAACCGCCTCAGGAAAGATAAAGCAGCAGTATTAGTGTCCTAGCAGTAGGCTTAAACCTCCAGAAATAATAAAAGCTAACTCTTGCTTAGGGGAGGTTCAGCTGCATCTACCGAGACCTGTCCCTGAGCTTCTTTGAAAACCTGCTCTGCTGAGGGACATTTGTCCATTTTAATCCTGAAGGACAATAGCCACAAAAATAAAGATAGACTGCTAATTTTGGGTGCCCAGTGAGAGTTGCTGTGCAGAACCCCCTAGGGGCAGCAGTCCATGTCCGTGGGACCATGTCCTGAGAACTGGGATTGGGACAATAACCCATTAGCAAGGTCAATGTTGGGCATTAGCAGAATTTCAGAGATTCTTCAAATAAATCAAGAGGTTAAAAAAAAGAAAAAAAAAGCAATTTATGCCTATGATTTCAAATACTCACAAGAACACTGCTCTTACACTCTGTAAGAGCCAAACTGGTTTAAATTTTAGAAGAGACTAAGACAAAAAGCCAATGAAGACTGAAGGAGCATTGGCACCAGACAGTAGGCATCCATTGTCTTAGAAACACCGAGCTTGGCAACTCAGCATCTGTGCTGAGAGTGGGAAAATGCCTCACGGAGCAGCTGCTGAACTCATTAGCATCCAGGATGTGTCTGCTCTCACAGCCACCCCAAGGACATCCCAGAAAGCATAGAAATCAGCCCTGTTTTGAGCCTACTCACATTTCCCACCTGAATGGCACTCAGAGGTTGCAGGGACTCAAGGTAAGTAGTTATCTGAAGGGCCACTTGCCAGCAGTTTGGTTAAAAAGCAGCTGCTTACCCTGCTTCACAGGCTTTACCTTTGCTTTTCAGGAACAGCCTCTCCATTAGTACTTGGTGAAAACTGTAATTTATATCCTGGCTTGCATGCTGCATCACGCAGAGATAAGCAGCCTTCATTTCACCAGCTCTCCCTTTCCCACAGTTTATCAGTAAATCCCATGATCCCCATTCTGTTTAAATAAGTCACCTTAGGGCAATGCCTGCGGCAAAGCCCATGTCTCCAGGGGGGCTGCAGCACCCACAGGCTTGCCCCATCTCTCCAAGCTGGAAAATGTGCCACAAAGCCATAGCAGTGCCATACCGGGCAGCTAAGGAGGTTTTGGGGAGCCCAGTAGTGGTCATCCATCACTGTGCTGGCAGGAACAAATCCCAAGTTCTGGAAATGCAGAGCTGTCAGTGCAAGATCTGGCCACCATTCCTCCCTGCTTTCACACACAGGCAATCTCCAGAATAGAAGTGAATCGCTCAATAATTTCTTCCTAATTAAGTCCAACTGATTTTTTTTTTTTTTTTTTACTTAATGGAAAATATATTTTAAGAGATGTTTATCCCAGAAATCAGATTTAAGCAATATGAGGGATTAGAAATGAGACTTTATAGGAGAAAATTTTGTGCTGGAATAACTTTTACCAAATAAATGTTCATAAAATAAAACAGAGATTGCCAAGCTGACAACTGTGAAAATGCAAAACTGTGCTGTACCATGCAGTCTCACATAGTATGACCTTTACAAGAAGTGGAGAGCATCAAATGAAGCTAGTAAGAATCAAGTACAACATGAGTTTTACCCAAACAATGACTATTTGAACCATGAGGCTCCATGCCAAGGAATGATAAAGTTTTCATCTCATCAAGGGCAAACTGGACAAATTCACAGAAGAGAAATCCGTTGTAGTTACTAAACACATAGAAATTATATCTTGCTCTGCAAGTCCCTGAGTTGAAAAGGGTTGAAAGCTGGAGAAAAGCAGCAGGAGAATATTGAGGAGAGTGACCTTGGTCACTCATGAAGATGAGTTACTGGGACAGGTGAGTTGCCAGGGCCACCCAGCCCGATGATCCTGGTGTCTTTAGGTGGTGTTTTAGGCATTGCAGCTTGGTGGGCAAGAGGTGCCAGAAGTGTAGAGTGAAGGAGTATTGCATTTTTGTAGGGCTGTGTGGAGCACTTGCACATCACATCCCTGTTTACCGAGGAGAGCTGGAGGATCCATGGGCAAACATTCACGGATAATTGTTCCTGAGAAACACCTCATGTTCAGGGACCAAGTAATCTGTTCCAATTAAACAAGTAAAACCATCTTAACCCAACATCACTGTTCATCAGGGTGAAGTGTAGCAAGCCACAACAGTCACAGCTTGCTTGGCTTTCTTGTTGTTCAGGTCTCAATATTCACATACTTTTTGGCAATGGTTCACATTGTGGTTCTGTTTTGTTGCATCAAAAAAGCAAGTTGTCCTCTACCAGGCATCCCTAGAAAAGGCCTGGACAAAGGACTTCAGTGCTGCCCCTAAATGGCTTAATGACAGGGAGGTGGTTAAAAACAGATCCTAGACCGATCCCAGGGATAAAAGATTTCCGCTGTTATGATGACAGCAGCATTATTGAGGGTAAGAACAGAAATTGCGTTATGCAGAAAAGAAACATCTATAATCAGTTGACAAGAGACTTGCAGGCAACCAGACAATGCCATTTACTTTTCTGGACAGACTTTACCATAGAGAAACCCATCTCTTATCACCACCACACCAATCTGACCAGAATTATGAATATTTCCCCAATACAAGATAAACGGTATCAGCAAGCATAGCCCTTTAGCCACAAACATCTGGCAAAAACGACAAAAATGTGATTAGCTAAAAAGAGGTTAACAGTACAAAACCTCACTAAACTATGAAGTAGTGTTCTTAGTTGCATAATGTGGGCCAGCTTAATGTTGTTTTAATCTTAAAATAACAGAGCATCTAAGGTCTTCCATTTTTTTTTCAGCACCACAGGGAGTGCGGGGAGGCTATTTGAGCTGTGAGCTAAAATGGAGGGGATAGGTGACAAACAACAGCCTGGACAAACCCAAGACTAAATACTGCTTTTTCCCTCCCCACCAAAATCTGATACTTTGACAGCTGAATGTGTCTTGCTCTCCCGAGAGATGCAGAGATATGGACTGGGACCTGACATCACAAATTGCAGCAACAAGAAGCAAAAAACAGCTGCACGCAGTCTGCTGCAGCAACTGCAGCCCAGGCGCTCCTCTACAACCGATAACAGTGAAGTTCATGAAGTATAGGATAAAATCAGAGTGGAAATGGAAGCTGCAGATTTCAGTCTATGCCGAGAATTGGTTCCTGATCATGCAGCCCCATGTCTCCCTCCCTCCCCAGGTGTTGCAATTTTCTTGTTATTTCTCCAACAAGCTTAACCTAGGTTCTGCCCTGCAGGATGCTCCTCCCCAGCAGCGCAGGAGCCACACAGCTTGCCAGCAGCCCTGTGAAGGCGGCTTTTCTGAGCCTGGGAGGAGAGCTGTTGTGCAGAAATCTGCTCCCTCGGAGAAGAGGAGGAACTGGAAGATAACGCCAGAAGAGGACACAAACAATAGACACCCAGCGGACTCGCGCGCACAGAGGGAAATGCCCTCACACAATAGAAAAATGTATAAGGCGCATTGAAATGCCCACCCATGTTTGACAACGCTGTAGACAGTCTCCTATTCTTTATCCTCCAGAGTCAAACACAAAACAAAGGCCTATTTTTTTAAGATTAAGACCAGAGACACTGGGATTATATAAGAGATTTGACAAAATGTATAATGGAGGGACTCGGCATGCAAACGGGTTTGGATGGGTGCCAAAGGCTCAGGTCACAAAAAATACATTGTTTTTTCTTCTTTTGCTTTTTAATCTTTATAAATAAGCACTGCCAGGCACAAGCTATTGTTTTCATTTTTCTTTTTTCTTTTTTTTATAAGAAAGATATGACAATGATTTTTTAAACTTGGGAAGTACTTCAGATTCAACTTTTGCATGACAACCGTAAGTCTGAAATTAAATACGCCAACACTTCTGCTATTTGGGGGTGAGGGCGAGTACTCGTTGGTATTAAGAGCAGAAAGTTCATCTAACTTCCCAAGTGCCTTCTGACATTAGCATACAATATGCTACATAAACATACACATACATACACACACACTTTCCCTAAATGTACATTATTAGTCTTGGCAGCTCCTGTGATGAGATATTCTTGTCGCTTTGCCACCCCAAAGGTAACATTTTTGCTAAGAATTGGAATGAATTCAGTTGTCTCATTCACTTTAGGACCGGGATAAGGAGGGTGGAACTAGACATGTATCGTTTAGGGGAAAATTCACACAGTTCAGAGAGTTTTCTGTAGCCAGTGACACCCCATTAGCTACATTAGGGACCTCTCTGGCTTAGAAACAAGATGAAGCAAAGTAAAGGGAAAAAAAAGCTGCCACCAACAGTTAAAAAAAAAAAAAAAAAAAAAAAAAAAGCAAGATCTATCCTTGACTTCATTTTCAGTGTCTGCCTGGAGCCACTGTGCAAGCAAATCTGAGGCAGGGTGGCACAGGGATGGGCACCAGGTATGGGGAGACACCATAAAAAGGTGGTGGTGGGGGGATCCTTCCAATTTTTAGGGTCACAAAGTGTTCTGCTTCATGAAACTCCTGTCAAAACTGCTTGAAAACATCAGTATGTTCAAGCAAGAAAAATAAACATGGCATTTCCGATGGGATGCTCGTGATGACACCATCCACAATGCATTCATCTCTTTTTCTAGCAGCAAGTACTTGAAAATATTTTAAATAAATAAAATAAAATCCAACCCACCAGCAGAGGTTTTTCACAGGATGTCAGGTATCAGCAGCTCAGGTGTTAAGCAAAGCCTCGGACACAAGATTTCCTGATGAAGCCTCAAGGTTGAGCAACTCTGCCACAGCAGCCAAGAATTCCCCTTGATATCTGCACAGGTTAAGAGTGCTGTGCTGGCCTTTCCCTGTCCAGAAAACTTGCCAGCTGTTTGATCCAAAGCTTCCCTCATCCTCCAGGAATCCAGATGCAGCTTCGGCATGATCCCAGCTCAAATTATTTTTAAAGCCCCTCTGTGCTCTTTAAATGACATGATAATTAAGATTAGAAAACAACAATCAATCCAGAATGTGAGAATAACACAGAAAGCTTAAAAAAGAAAAATAAGGTTGGTTTCAATTGTGCAATCCTTCTCTAGGATGAATTTGTTAGAGACAATCTGGATAGGAATCTTTTAAGTAAGCCAAGAAGTTTAGAAGGGATAAAAGGAATGTGTTAGTGAATCCAAACTGTTAAAGCAATTTTCAGAGTATTTTGCCATTTTTAAGTGTAGCGTTCTGGCTCTTCAAATATTTTGTGATTTTTAAGAGGTATATTTTATTTTCAAGTTACTGGGGAACTAAAGCAGACCATCATCTTGCTAAGTACATACATGTGTGCTCCAAATGCCCTGAAAGATAAAATACTGTAAAACAAGACTACTCAGGAAATTATTATACACAGGAACAGCATAAATAACCAGCACTGATAAGTCCAGAAAATTGCCATAGGTAGGCCAAAAAAAAAAATAAAAAAAAATCAAACCTAGTCCCATCTCCAGCAATAACTTAGCACTAAAAGTGGACAAGCCTTGTGTGGTTCTGCTCCCACATCCCTTCCGTCTTCCAGCAAAAAGTCACTAGAAAGACACTGGGACATATCCCAAGGAGGTGGCTTCCACAACTCTAACAAAGCTTTTTTTTTTCTTCTTTTTTTTTTTTTTTTTTTTTTTTTTGCCATTTAGGTGT
This sequence comes from Netta rufina, assembly GCF_964035555.1. Taxonomy (NCBI): domain Eukaryota; kingdom Metazoa; phylum Chordata; class Aves; order Anseriformes; family Anatidae; genus Netta; species Netta rufina. The sequence goes on from NC_140126.1 coordinate 7,239,820, forward strand.
GTTAAAGAGGACAAAACGTGGAGAACTGGGGCATCCAGAGGCCCACCTCTCTATAAAGGCTGCCTCAACCATGTAACTGTCTTAGCCATTTTTTTGTAGAGTGCTAGTTTAAAAATTGCGGAAAAGAAATCACACCACAATTATTAGCAAGACAGTGACTTTACTATTCTTTGATTAAAACAACACTGCACTGCACTCGGGGATTACAGGAAGAGGTCAAACAAAGGCTTTGCACTAACAAAGCTGCTCTGAAATCTTGGAAAGACCTCAAGTTTTGTGGAGCTAAACCACAGCTGCGAAGGTACAAGGGAGCAAAGTGCCTCTGTGGGGACACTGCTCCCGAGCTGAGAATTTGTATTCTCTGCCATCAATTCTCCTACCTCTTATACTTCGTACTGACCTTCTTTTTTGCACTTCTTTTCTTTTTTTTTTTTTTTTTTTTTTCAGAGGGAGTTCATTTAGTCTGGCTAAGAGGCTTCTCATTGCTGGGGAGTAATGACAGCAGAAGATGGAGGGACATGAAGGTGCTGGTCCACGGAGTCAGTGGCAGGAACCAAGAGAAGCATCCCATGGAGGCCCTGGCTACAATGGGGAGGACGGTGAGTGTCCCCTCCACGGGTTTGGCTCCTCATCTCTGCCAAAGGCATCAGGCCTGGCACAACAAGGGTTGCCTTCTGCATTACTGTGGCTTTGTATAAACAAAATATTGCCTGCATGATTTTTTTTATTTTTTATTATTATTATTTTTACACCCCTCTGTCAACATCAAAATGTGTTCTAATCTCTGGCACATTTAAAGCTGTTGTTAGAAAATCCTGTAACAAATTGTCTTCAGATAAATTAGCCAACATTCTTTATTCCTAAGTGATATATCTCATCTGCAGGACTGGCTGTGCATTTTACTGTGTTCAGTCCCAAGTACACGTGATAACAGGATAACAAGGAGAACCTGAAGAAAAATTCATCTCTGCGTGCCATTGGCTGCTTTAGATTCAGAACTCAGCCTCTTATTATTACTATTATTATTATTATTATTAATAATTTTAAAAGACAGTTCATCTGTATATTATTTTTTTTCTTCATTTTTTAATAAATAGTTTATAACTGATTTCATATCACACCTTCACAGAGAAACATTTTAGCTGTAGAAATGTAGCAAACTAGGTCACCCTTCTGATGGATTCCAATTTAAATAATATCTTGGTGCATCCTCATGTTTTCAGGAAGGGTGAAACTGTGAAGATGTTAGAAGCAAAACATCTGACATCTGCTATGGCCGCATGGGAAATCTGCCTATGTCAAAAACCAAGAGTGCAGAACTATTTTAAGAACTCTTTCCACTGTTGAATGACTTGGTGCATGTTGAATGAGATTTTTGCTAGCAGGAATTATGCCACCTGGAAGCCAGGAGACTGGCACAGAAACATCAGGAATTATACCCTGAAAAAGCATCAACACAGAGAGCTGGCCATGCACACAACACCTCTGAACTCCCAAACCTCTGTTGCGGGGGCTCCTCCTGTGCGAGGCTTTGCTAAAAAGCTTTGTCTCCTTCAGTCCCAACCACACACATCTCCATCTCATGGGGATTACCCTGGTGTTGGTTTGGTCAGAGTTGCAGTCAGGTCAGAGACTGCCTCAACACCAGCATGGACTGCACTGCCCATAATCAATCTTACAAGACAAAATGGAAAAAAATTATCCAGTGTCAGCCCCTGACACCTCAAGTCCTTCCCCATTTTGCATGCTTCCCCCAAGCAAGTCTTGGGTTGGTTTTCTAGATGCCCACATGTTTTTTTATCTTCGTGCAGCACCACAGAAGATTAAATAAGTAAATAACCAGTAGGACATGATTAATCAGTGAAATCAAGCATAATGGAAAGGCTTTGCAAAGTGCCCCTCGGATTTGCTTAAGAAATTTAGTAGTTGAAAACAGGGCTTTTACCCTGAGCTCTCACTTCATGCTCCGAACCAGTGCCTGATGCAGAGGAAACAGCATTTGCACAGCTCAGCCTCCCATTAAAGATTTTGGGCAAAACATGCAAGCAATTAGTATGCGTGAGAGCTCCTTTATGTCTTTGCTGTTGTTCACCAGAAAGTACTTGGGAAATTCTGCAACTGAGTTTTAAAGGGGAAAAGGGGGATAATTGTAGCCAACTGAACCTTGACAAATGTTTTTCCCTAGCTCTATCAGATGTGAACAGATTGCATATCCACTTACAGGAAAGTGCAGGCTTGCTATTACACTTCAGAAGGAATCTCCATTAATAATTTCAAGTATTTGGAAAAGTTCATGCACTCCTGCTGAGCTATTGTTGAGGAATTTTTGATTAGGTAAAAGATTTTATTTTTTCTTGAGCCAAGTATGTGCATTTGGCAGAAGGACACACACCCAGTATGCTACTGGAATGGTATCAATCTTGGCACAATGCTCTCCAAGTTTCTCTTGCTATAAGCACTGCTCGGGGGAAAAAAAAAAAAAAAGAAAAAAAAAAAAAAGGAAAAGAAAAAAGAAAAAAGAAGAAAGGACAAGAACATAGAAGATAAGTGTTGTTTCCATGAAGAGAATACAACGTGTCTCTGTCCCTGAGGAGGAGGTCATAGGGCAACAGGTGGAATGAAAGCCTCCAGCAAAAACTCCTTTAGAGCTTTCTTCAGACAGGTTTAAATCACTCTGCTTTACATAGGACTGGCCTTTGACTCGTGCTATCGCTTGCCCCGGGGCACTTTGCCACACAGGCTTTCTAAGGATGGTTCATAAGGCATCTACAAGACGTTGCTGAACTGGGTGTATGACAGATGGACCTCACGGCAGGCAGGGGCTGATGAACGGGCTGGCTGAAAAGCCTGATTAGCAAAGCACGCATCAAAAAGGCAGCACGGATCGAGCGACACAGGAAGAGTCTTTTTGAAGATACACAGTTTAAATAAGGAACAGAGCTAATTGGGCTTTTAGAGAATAACTATGGATCATATGACTTAGTCAAGAGTGAAATGCTTGTCAAACACAGCTAGGCTTTATTTAATCTTTTATGATTAAATCCCTTTTATAATTCTAAGCTTTGGAATGACTCCCTCAGCACCAAAGAACAAATTAAACCTGCTAAATGGAGTTTAATTATACTCTGATAGCTGTCTCCACTCCCTCCAAACACTGATAAAAGCCTTTGGTGCAAATACTACCACTAAATCATAATCACAGAGAAGCCTCTAGTTTCGAGCAATGGCTGAGTTACTGCTATTTTGATGCTCTTTCCTTTTATCAAGTAGGAAATGGCTTTGTGCCACCGGACAGTTTACAAGTTACACCACCACTAAGGGGAATACTTTTAAGACAAGTGTCTAGGAACACGCTCTGATGCTTCTGCCATTTCTACACTTTGGGGATAGCTCCAAAAAGGCTGTTTGATGCCAGAGAAGCAAGAGCTGTGCATTTAATTTTGAGGCTCCTCTCTACAGAGCAGATTCAGAGAATTGGGTAAGGCACTTTGCCTTCCTGCAGTGTTTACAGGGGTTGGGAAAAAAATCCACCGTTGCAAGGATGCTGCACCCTCGGATCTCTTGTGAAGGTAGGCTGCAACTTCCACACTAACACCAGCAACAGCTCAGCCTTATGGTAAATCAATAGGAAAAATAAATAAATAAAAATAATAAAAATAATAAAAAACTCTGGTGGGGTCAAACATACTGTGCTGCCAAAGCTGCTTCTCACCATGAGCTGTCTTCATACCGTGTCCTTCTCTCATCTCCATAAAAAGCCTTCAGGAACCCGTTATGTTTGGTGGTGCAGATTTGTTCTTTCACCTTCAGTGATACACCAAACCATCACAGCCCATGGCATAGCTGAGGTCTCTCTTAGAGCTGTGAACCCCTGAGAGCTGTGTAATCAAATGCAAACCTCGAGACCAATTTGAGGAAAAAAAAAATTCAGTTGTTCCTGATAAGCCAGCCACAGTACTGATGCTTAACTGCTGGTGTGTTGAAAGCGTTGAATGGCTTTTACTCTTGATCTACACATGCAACCACTTTCCTAACCAAACTGTCAAAGCTTAAGACAAATATCTCAAAGACATACCAGATTAGTTGACTCATAGACCAAAGACAGGCCTCAGGCTACGAAAGTGTGTAAAAATGGCTTGTAGGCATCCCTACAGTCTTAGGATAGGCACTGTATAGTCTGTATTCCTCCCTGTAGTGCCGTTTTACCAAACACCAGCAACATTAAAGGCTACAAACATCTTTAAATACGTAATCTGAATTTGCATGAGAAATAACACCCCAGAGATCACTAGTGTGTGAAGATTTCCCTCCAAAAGGAAAAGTGGTTATGTAAAAGACATAATATTACCCAAAAATAGAGAGACTAACATCATTTGCATCAGGAAAAATTAAAAAGCAGCAGAATTCTGGATCTATTTGTAGCCCCAATTAATTGTGCGGTATTAGCAAGCCCTCTGGGTAACAATACAGTAGCCAAAAGTTGATGTTGAAACTTCCAGTGTGCCCCACGACCTCACAAAATAGTTTCGTACCCAGCGTTGGGTAACATTTTCAGTGCAGGGGGTCCTCTTTGGTTTCCAGCTTGCATACTCATTGACTCTAAATTCATTAACGATTATTTCATTTCCTGTGGCTATATTCAAAACCACAAAGTTCTTGCTCATACAGAAATCTCCTAGTCAAAGGCTTAATTCTGCATTAATTCAGCATTACCAGGAAAGACTAGCCTCCTGGCTGAATTCAGCCCTCCGTTATCCCTGCGGAGAGGATGTCCTGGCTTGTCTGCGACACAGCCGTATTTTCTATCGCAAATGTCGGCCAGGCAGTCATTTATCACCACAAAAAACAAAACAAAACAAACCAAACAAACAAACAAACAAAAGCAGGTGTTACAGAGCACCCACTGTGCTTTGGACAGAAATAAAGAAGCTAGCCACACAATTTATGCAGCTATATTCAAAATATTATGCAGATTGCAAATGTGTTCTGACCCCCACATAAAAAAAAAAAAAAATACAATTCCATAGGAAAATCTCAAGCATAGTAAAGCTTATCACACACATATTGTATTAGACCTGTATCAGCTGAACACTCTCAGCCTCTTTTCTTTTTCTTTTTTTTTTTTTTTTTTTTTTACAGCCTATCTTGGGCTGCCTCAGCTGTCCCATGGTTTTGCATGGTGCGTTATAAATAAAGAAATAAAGAAAATATTTTCTCACTTTGAAATCTACAGAAATTACATCATTTCAAATCACAACTTTAGAACTAAGTAGTCTTTGCTTTCCTATCATCACAAATGAAAAAGGTTTTGAGAAGAGGCAAATGCAAAATGGTTCAAGGATGCTGGTTTTGAGCACAGTTTTTCACCATCTTTAAGGAGTTTATAATTTTGATGTTCAATACATTTTCCTTTCTATGGTTTAGGTTCTTCTGTAGATAAGGTATTTGCAGCTATACTGGAAGGAGATATAAAATACAGAGTATAACATCAGATACTGTACCAGTATAATAAGCAATCACATATAGCTTTGTTAAGATAAATATAATGCAACCTGCAGCTGAGTGACTGAAGAAGAAACTATTACTGAAGAAGAAACTATTCACACCCCATTGTAAATATGAGGATAAAAGTAATTTGTAATTTTATGTGACCTGGCTGACTCTCTATTTCTATCTAATTTGATAGCCAAATGTTTTTTAAAGGACAGCTGCAAATTAGTAGAAACTTTTTAGGGATCTTTTATATGCCTGATCATAGTTGCCTGATCAACCCCCTCTCTCAATGATGGCCATGTATGATCCAGACCTAGAGGGTTTGCAAATGGCAAAACATGTGCTCTATGAGAAGGGTAGAGCAGTCAGCTCTGAGAAATTTAAATTCAGTGAGTTCTGACTTTGACGAAACACATTTATGTAGTTTTGTGTTGTTTGGAGCAGCAGTTTCTTTTAGTCAGATTTTAAGCAGTTGCCTGCACATTTAATATCTCATTTGTTCTTGATAAAGCCTGCAGTTTGGAAAAATCTCTTCCCAAGCACATGATTTTGGAACAATTTCTGCTCTGCTGGCCAGCTACTCTAAGTCCCTAGAAAGAAGTCAGGCATCCTTGAAAGGTAATTATCTCCTGCTGGGCATATGCCATTAGCCCAGAAATTACACCAACAGCTACACAGCATTACCTGGAGGCTTGTATGGAAACAAGCTAAAAAAATTGTAGTGTCTGCCTTCCCTCTGTTCTTTGAGATACTTCTTAGCGGTATGAAGTTATAATATTGGCATTTGTTTTAATATTTTACACTCCATTACCCTACTCCTTATCTTTGCACAGATCCTTATCTTTGCTTCATGGATCTCAGAAGCATGGGGACGAGGTGGAAGTAGAAGAATAAGTTGGCTATCACACATATGCAAGCCATGTAGGTTTCCTAAAAAAGAGGCAGAAGTCTCATTAAGCTGTGGAATGAAAGACAGCGTAGATGGATTTTTGTGGCTTTCCCAACTTGTTAATTTGAACTAAAATGTGGATATACACATAGACTGTAAAAAAGGCTCAATGCTATTAACAAGTGGGATGTTTTAATGCTTTAGGATACCTATTGTTCGAAGACCATGATGCCACTAAATGCAAGCGGAAACATTCAACCGCCTCTCGCTCACAGTTTATCTCACATTTACTCGATTAAATGGTCATTAGGATTTCAAAAGCTGCAGCGGACGAGCCAAGCCACTCTCACGACGCTACAGACCATTTACAAGAAATAAATGTCTGGCTGGTTTGAAGCACAAACTGTAAGCCACGAGGGAAGACATGAGTCACGGCTGGGAGAGGCAGGGTGGCTCATCACAGAAGGTGGGTATGAGCAGCAGGGCCAGGGCTGCCTGAGCAGAAAGCTGAAATCACCACTGGCCAGGGCTGTCCAATTCGGCAGGCAAGGTGTTTGACTCTGGATTACCCACAGAGTTAGGAAAAAAATCATCCAAAATGTAAGTGGTGCCAACAGGCAGATCCGGTGCTTGAGGAAGAGAGTGGATGGAAAAGGCTCCTGAGGTCTGCAAGCTCCAGATCACACCGGGACCATCTCCATCCACACGATTTGTGTCTCCAGAACGGATATGGACAGAGCATGGGTTTCAGCTGAGTCACTGACACTCAGCATCACTAAAAACTGCCAACAATACAGGTGTTAAAGCTGTTAAAATATGCATCCCAAATAATATATATTTAAAGTGTGCAATCTATTATTTACTAAGTGTTTACTGAAACTCCTGACATGAATTAAGTGCAAGGTCCCAACCAGAGTGCACTCTGGGGGCTGAGTGAACGAAGACGAGCAAAGTCAGCCAAAAGAAAAAACAGAACAAACCCAATAAAAACAGCGTTCCTAACCCCTCAGCTAGCTCCATCTGCACGCAAGCAGAAAGCTGCATAAATCTGCCTCGAAGCTGCCCCCTGTATAAGCACCTTCCAGCCCAAGTCTCCAGCTAAGGCCTCATGGACATCTTTGCAGTTTTTGGGTCAGCAGGATTTACACACGAATGAGTGAAGGCAGCATTAGAGGTGAGACACCACTCATGAAACTTTAACATCTTATAGCAGGAGGGATAATAACTTTGGCAGTGGTTACCATCAATAAGCCAACTTTCTAAGTACTGTTTTGCAGATGAGATCTTTAAAAGAAGAACACATTACAATTTCCCTCATTATATATAAAATAATAATAATAATAATAATAAATTGATGTTGTCATGCCTTAAAAATAGTATGCAATCAAGAGGGGATAAAACAGTACAAAGCAAAACTGGTTACAAAGTCAACATAACTTTCATGTTCCTTGATATCTGAAATTTTCAGTCACAATTACACTTTTAGTTTCTCCTCTCTTTTCCCAGATACTTTCTCCAGGACTCAGGCACACTGAAATGGAGTAAGCTGGGAAAAATCCTTAATGTTAACCTTAGCCAAAACCTAAAAATAATAAATCCTTCTGAAAGGAAGCTCAAAAAAAAAATATTAATTGAATGTTCTCTCTCGAGCCAACAAAGATGTAAAAGTAAGATACAACTAGCATGCAGAAATCACTTTCATCTACAACAAAGCAGGTCTCCCAGGCTTTTCCAAACTTATCTGTTCTTCTGTCATTCAAGGTATGATGATTTCAACTATATACACTGAAATCTGATTAAAAAAACAGTATTCAAGATGCTGTAGACTTCAAACTGTAATTTCACCTAGAGAAACTGTTGCTGCATGCACACAAATGCAGTGTTCTAAAATGGCGCTTTAGGGAAGGATAAGAGAATTTATTTTTATGTATGTATTTTAATACTTATATCTTCATATATACATATGCAGAGTTTATTATATGCATTATAAAGATTATATTTATAGGTATAGTAGTATATTTTACATATATATGTTAAAAATAAAGCTTGTCTTAGGAGCATTTTGCCAAAACCATACTTTCTCTGGAGTACTCCACAAGGCAAGTTTTCCTATCTGGTGTGTAAAATCTCACTGGATACAGTGATGCTACTAATATTCCTATAACTTTCCAAGTAAACTGTATTTCCCCAGATATTTATGGGCACAAGCAAATTTAAATGAGGATTAAAAGCTCTTTAAAAAAAAATATCTTCCATCATCCTCTCTATATACAGCTAGAAATCATGCATTGCTTACTGTGTCAATAATATCTGGCATATTTTAAATTTTCTTTCCCTTGATGAACTACATCAACCATTTGGTTTTGTTTAGATGTTTATACTCCACAAGCATGCTAATCACACAAGTGATAAATGTAGTCACTTGGGAATTTTGCATTTTCGATTGACTCTCAATAACTTACAATTATAAACATTAGGTCATAGTCTCAAAGTCTCTCTATAAGCAGGCAATATGTCCTGGAAAACCATTTTCCTTGTGTGGTCTGAGCATTAAAACACCACTGGCAAAATGTCAGTAAATATGCAAGCAGTTTAAGTTTTTATCCCACAGTAAATATCGCTTTGTTCCTCAAAACAAATCACTGTTGAAGTTTGCGGGCGCTTAGCATAACCTCCTACCCATTTCTTCCCCACCCAATAAGTTTTAACGCCAGCTGATGCGAGACACTGATATTATAGTAGGAGTTGGCTGCTGTTACCAGGCACAGTAGTTTTTAAAGCACAGATACGGTCTAGGCATGTTGCTTAAGAAAGAAAAATATTGAGACCCATCCAGTCCCCATCACTGCCCACACACTGTGAAGCTACAAAAGCCTTTGGGGGCAAAGAGGGGGCTCTTCATACCTAGGCTAGGGCTTATACATGTATTTAAGGAGGTTCAGGACAGTTGTCCCCAAACTACAAGTTATTGTGTTCACAGTGTTGTTCTTATAGGACTTGCAGCCCCTGAAACAACGATCTTAATTACCTATTTAGTGACCCTTAGTAAACCTTCCCTCGGCACAATGAAGACTTGATTTGATGGTGGTTTTTATTTTGCTTGTTTGTTCATTCCAGGTTTTACAGCTTAGTTTCATAGCAGAAAGTAGCCCATTCCTAACTCGTTATCTTGATACACTCTAAGTCCAAGGACATTGGCTTCAAAATGTGCTTATTACAAAAGTAACAACCAAAAAAAACCAACCCAGTCTTTTCAATCAATGACTCATAAATCTTACTACTGGGCTGATAAATATTGTCAAGGTTAACCAAATAAGTCAGTCAAATATAAGTCAACAATATGGATTTTTTTTTCTGACAATTTTAAAGGAAACAGCATCAGTACTGAGGCAGAAAACTGAAAGTTTGCTGGGTCTGCAGTGCAACAGCCCACACTCCCTTCACGTGAACCAACATCTATCCATCCATCCACATCAACGGCACCCCCTCCGACAGCGGGATGGCATTTATTGTGAAAAAGGCCTCTCAAATATAATAAAAAAGAAATTAAAAACATCAGCTGAGTTTTGGGCAAAACAAACAAACAACCACCACCCAACAAATGAATGAATGCCATAGGAGCGTCTAGAAATCTTTCACATGGACTAGCCTATGAGCTGGTAAAAACTCATCTAGATCTATGGAAAGAACAAACAAGCTTATTTTTATTTCATTTAAACCACTTAGCAATAGAGTGATCTCTCTCCTCTCCCTTCCCCAAATCCTGCAGTCATTGGGAATTTACTAAAATGCACCTAGTGTCTACTTAGAGCACAGGTTTACTGTGCTGATGCCATTTAACAATGTGCACTGAGACCACATTAAAAACAAGTGGAACAGCCTAAAGCACAATAAAATTATGACTTTTTCCTCCTTTTCTTAAAAATGACAGCAAGCTTATAGCTGTCACAGCTTAAAATACCATTTCACACTTTCCTGTAACCCGTGTAAATTATGGTTATCAAGGAATGTCATATTCTATGTCATATGCTTCCCAATATTCATCTTACATTTGGATTTCTCATTTCAGTTGACAGATATGAGAGATCATATATAGCCTGTAAACACCCTACTTCTGATACCTCTCAAGAGATTTGAGACAATTTGTGTTCTTACAATCTTTCCCATCATATCGGTTAATTCAGACTTTTCTGAAGAAGTTAATGTTTCTTGAGATCTCCACCCATTTTTTGCTAGATTGTACCCCCCCACTCTGGAGATCTGAGCCAAAATAACAGCATGAGGTTTTGTTATTGGCTTTAGCACTGGAACTATGTTTTCAGATCCCGAAGACACAATAACTGCTCTTAACCTATAACAAATAATTATAACAAAGAGATTTGGTTTATTTCTAACTTTCTTTGGTACGTGTCATATTCATAAATGGAATATGAGTATTTCCTTTTGTATTGGGAAACAGAATGGAAGGTGGGGAAAAGAAGGCAGGGGAAAGGGGAAGATTGTAGGGTCAGATAGGATGCAACCTTGGAAAGTGTTTCGGGCCACTTGATCCATCTGAAAAGGTGGCCTGTCTCCCTGGTGGTACCGAGCACATCATCTGCTGCTGACTTGCATTCCCACAAGCTGTGAGGTAGCCCTACTGCAGCTCAGGCATTTACAGCACAGAGCTTAGGCATGGGATTGGATTTAGTCCAGCATCACAGTTCGGAACACACTGACACACAGAAAGTAACTTCATCATGTCAGCATCCTTGCTTTTTGGAAAAATAAGCATGCAGACCAAAAAAAAATCTGCAAAAGATAAAGTTCACTAGTTTACCTTCCTTTAAAATCACAGAATCCCAGAATGGTTTGAGTTGGAATGGACCTTAAAGACCATCTAATTCCAACCCCCTGCCATGGGCACGGACACCTCCCACCAGCCCAGGCTGCCCAAAGCCCCATGCAGCCTGGCCTTGAGCACTTCCAGGGATGGGGCAGCCACAGCTCCTCTGGGCAGCCTGGGACAGGGCCTCACCACCCCTCACAGTAAAGAATTTCTTACAAATACCTAATCTAAATCCCCCTTCTTATAGTTTAAAGCCATTCTCCCTTGTCCTATCACCACACCCCAACAAAGAGTCCCTCCCCAGCTGTCCTGTAGCCCCCTTTAGGCACAGGCAGGCCACTGTAAGGTGTCCCCAGAGCCTTCTCTCCTCCAGGCTGAACATCCCCAGCTCCCTCAGCCTGTCCCCACAGCAGAGGTGCTCCAGCCCTCTGGGCATCCTCATGGCCTCTGGATCTGCTCCTACAGCTCCGTGTCCTTCTTGTGCTGGGGGCCCCAGAGCTGGGTGCAGGGCTACAGGTGGGGTCTCACGAGAGCAGAGCAGAGGGGGACAATCTCTTCCCTGCCCTGCTGCCCACACTGTGTTGGCGCAGCCCAGGACACGGCTGGCTTGCTGGGCTGCAAGTGCACATTGGCAGCTTATGCCCAGCTTCTCATCAACCAACACCCCCAAGTCCTTTTTCTTGGATCTGCTCTCAATGCATTCTCCTTCCAGCCTGTATTTGTGCTTCGGATTGCCCTGACCCAAGTGCAAAACCTTGCCCTTGGCCTTGTTGAACCTCACGAGGTTCTCACCAGCCCAGGTCCCTCTGGATGGCCCCTTCCCTCCAGTGTGCCAACACCACCACTCAGCTTGGTGGCATTGGCAAACATTCTGAGGGTGCACTTGATCCCACTGTCCATGTCACGGACAAACATGTTAAACAGCTCTGGTCCCAGTACCTGCTCTGAGTGTCCCTGAGGAACACCATTCATCACCGGTTTCCACTTGGACATCAAGCCATTGACTGCTACTATTTCAGTCCGACCATCCAGCCAATTCCTTACCCAGAGTGTCATCTTTCCAATCTGGAGGCAAGGATGTCTTCTGGTACAGTGTCAAATGTTTGATCTAGCTCATTTTACTTTCAAGCACTACATTTGTCAGGTTGTAAAATTGACGCAGAGTATTACATTTCACTTACCAGTTCCATGAGGATCTGGAAAAAGTCATTGGTACTTTTTGCTTATATAGTTTTCATTCTATTTGTTTATATATAAAAAAATTACAGAACAGTCCCCATGCAGCACATGGCCAAGTATCCATGTGACTGCATTACTCTAAAATTATCTGTCAGTACCTCTGAGCCCTCCTCACAGTTAGTTACCACTCACCAACTCCTGTGGGTGGCTATTTCTAAAGAGCTGTTAGTAACCATATCTAGCACTAAATGTGTCAGTAACTCAAATATTTGGCAAGCTTGGACTTTTCTCTGTCAAGTGATCAGAATGCCTTTGGGGATGATCTGCCACTGTGAGTCTGGTGACTCACAATTGAGCTGTCCTTCATTCATGTCCCAAGGACTTCAAAAAATAAAAAAAAAAAAAAAAAAAAGAAGGTGGAAACTTACTCCAAACTTCTGATATTTTATATAATGACCCTTAAATATAGAAGGTCACGAGAAAGCAGCTATAAAATTTGGGCTGGCAGTTAAGTGAGTGGCAGGGACATGTCTGCCTTGACTTCATCCTGTAAATCCTCATTGTATAGTAAGGTCCTACTCAGAGTAAAAGTCATCACAATTGAGCAATTTCTACACACAGTGGAAAGTACAGTCATAGCCTCTCTCTCTGGCCATTGAATCATTTCAAACTTGCTGCAAGTTTTTCTTTTTTTTTTTTTCCCCGAAGACTCTTATTCTTCCTGGCTGAGAAATACATGGAGAAGTTCCACCAAGAAGAGACCTCCTTGTAATAGTGCTAATTGTCCTTTCAGGATCCCTGTTTACAATAGTATAGAAAGGATGTATTTTGTCTTCGTACACTCCTATGCAAACCCCGGGTCTGACCTTGCAGCCTCTGGAACAGAGTCACGTCTGTTCGGGAGATGATATCACTCGTGTTGCTCCTGTATCAGCTTTCTGCTGGCATTGGTTCAGTTCTTCCTATAAGCAACAATCTCCCTTTCCTCAGCCCTCAGCTCATTTGAACCTTTTATTGGTATAACTGCTGTTTTCTCAGTTATTCCAGCTTTAAGGGTCACTGGAGAGTCAACCTCCAGGTCAGCTCCTTGCCCTGTTACTATTCAGAAACAAGCATCTGTGAAAGTCACCTAAACTCACAGAACAAGACAACCCAACTCTTCACCCTCCTAATAAAAGAAAACAAAGCCAAAGTATCCCAACCTGTAAACCAGCAGCCTCTAGACTGGATTTGAGCAGGAAGCATGCAGACAAAATCTTCTCTTTTTTATATGTGTCTCGAGCCATCTAATCCCAGAACTGCCACTTTGAACAACTTAATAAAGAGCGAACTTTCTGTTCTTTGAACAACACCATGGGCTATTCCTCACAATTGTATCCCTGGAGATACTACATGATTGATGCTCAGATCTGTGGATCAGGTACTGAGAAAAACACACTCAAACATATCTGTCCACTCTCAAAAAAGAATGCAATAAAATACCATTAAAAATCTATGATTTCAAGAATTCCTGCACACTGGTAACATCAGGGCTGTAATTCTCTTTCAGCTTTTAAATCATGCTGTACAAAAGACTTACCATGATTTAGGTACATGTAAGAGACTCTAACATTAAATAAATAAATAAATAAAAATTATCCTACTAGGATTCAGAAGGAAAAGTCAACACTGAGGGCCAGACAAAGCATGCTCTGCTCCAAGCTTGTATGAATATGTTCCTTGAGAAAATATGTTCCTTGAGATATGTTCCTTGGGATATGTTCCTTAGGATACGTTCCTTGAGAAAACCTTCAATTTAAACACAATTCTGCTTAATGGCAAATATTTTCTATATTTCCTTGTTTTGTTTGTTTCCAGGGTATTTGTTCCATGTTAACAATAACGAGGGGGACAATCAAAAAGAGACGGCACCATCACAGGATGTTGAGCACAGCCATGGAAGTCATTCAGACAAGAGATAAGATTTCCCACGTTCACCGCTTTCAATAACAAAGCTGAAAGCCCAGCCAGAGCACCAGAGAGGAAGAAGCACCCGATACTGAGGCACCAGGCCATGATTTGTGAGACTGATGATTTCAAGCCTGCAGAACTCAGCCATAAAATCACATGCACTAGGGCAAGGCATAGAGCTGGTGTCTTTAACAGCCTGATTGTCACAACCCCAAATACTTCCAGGTACCTCATAAGCACAACCACAGCCTGGGGATGGCTGGCTTGTTTGAGATGAGGGTGGCACTAGTGCTGCCCATGTGAGCTAGGAATCAACTTAGCCAACTAGACACCTGGATGTGTAGCGCACACAAGGAAGAAAATTACTCTGCACACATTTCTGCAAGCTAGGAAGAATCTGACCTATGCAGTAGGGAAGAGAACTTCTCCAAGGTAGGTGCTTACATACCGATGCTTGCAAGAACCCATGACCATGCCCAGACATCCCAGAGCAAATCAGTTCCAAATCCAGAAGCCGTATTTCCACATTACAATCCATCTATTGAGACCAATGTCTTAAAGCTTGGTACTTCATATTAATCATCAGGAAAATAGCTGTACAACTTCTAAGTAGGACTGACTCATACCTTTCCACAAGGGACACCACTTCTTTCCACCTAGGAACTACTTCCCTCTTCCCATCAGATAGGTTCTCCATGCCCTGTAAACCTTGGCAGCCCTCCTCCTCACTCGTCCCATGTCACTCCTCATTTTTGAAAGCAAACGACCAGGCTGTTCCAGTTGAGGTCTCACCACAGATTTGCACAGTAGTAGTAATGTTTCACTGGACACGCTGCAGCACCACTCTTGCCTGTCTCATTTCCAGTTCCTGTTTTTCCCATAGCCAGACCTTTGCCAGCTGATGAGCCTCTCACTTCCAGCGTCATCTCCTGACAGAGAGAATTGCCCCATTAATCCCACTGTTCCAGACAGATCTGCCTTACCTCTTTAAATAATACACGGAACAACAAAGGGTTTTGATAATCCCTGCCGGAGATCAATTCCTGCCAAGTTTTGACCACTGTTTATTTTCTCTCATTCCTAAACATCTAAGTACCAAAGGCAATGATCCACCAAGCAAGAGTGTTAGAAAAGCAGAAACATTCCAGTGACTGCATCTATTCCTGCTGGGAAATACTGGAGAAAGTCTGACTGAGGTGACATTTCTAAAGCAGAGGGTTTTTGCACTCCCCTTTGGCTTTTCTCAAATGATGGAAAAAGGGGGCATTTCTCAGCACCTCCTTATGGTGCTTGATTCCTCAGGGGAAAGCTCACCTCGGTTTCTTTCTAAATTCTAGGAAAAAATCCAGAGATTTCAGTGACATAGCTTTTCCCTTATTTATTCCAGTTAATGGGCTGTGTAGGCTCTTCACCACCATGCTCTGGCAGTTCGGATATTTCAGGAAGACTCATTCTGCACCTCTGCACTTCCAACTCTGCTTGTCCCGGTGTGAAAATTAATCCTGTATGGCTGGGGTTTCCATAGCCCTTTACCAGCTGCTACATTTCCTGGCAGAATATTTCAAAAAAAAAAAAAAAAATCTATGCATCTTTACATATGCAATCAGACCCATCTCCCCGCTTTTCTCTCTAGGCTGAACAGATTGCGTCACGTCACACGACACAGTGTGAAGGTCTACAGGGAGAACAGCGTGAGCTTGCCATGGGATACTGCTGATGGCTGCTTCTCCCCTCTGGACATATCCAATTCCTGCTTTGACAGACCTAGACGTGCTCTCCAGTCTCCTGATCAGGATGAAGTTTTTCCCACCTCTACACTTAACTTGCAGCCCTATTTAACAAAGTTAAAATACTTGCAAGCAAATGAAGAAAATCTTCAAGGCAACTTTGCAGTCGTCTGTACACAAATGTGTGAGGGCTAAAGTCACACATCTAGGAAGGAAAAATGCAGACCCTTGGTCAAAACTACTGGTGAGATGCTTTGATAACTAATAAGGGAAAAGGAAGTGCAGGCTCTGTCTTCATGTTTGGAAATAGCATACCTGACTCTAAACTTAAGCATCTTCTCTGGTCTCAATAGTTTGAGGATGTTGATAAATGAAGGAGGATGCAGAATAACAGAGAGGCTGACCTGAAGGCGAGGGAATATAGAGGATCAGCCTAGCTGGCTTGTCAAAGTCTTGACCATATTCTAAAATGAGATTTGTGATTTTTTTTTCTCATGTAAGTTACACAGTGCTACCACATATGGGAATTACTCAATCCTTACCAGTCCTATATTCCATAGGGCCCTATCCTTCATACATCCATTCCAGATCTTGAAGACACAGGGCTATAAATATGAAGGGCTGCTTGCAGTTTCCAGTGAAGACACAACAGTCCACTGTGGATTTCCAAGATTTTATAAAATTGCACATCTTATATTTATTTATAAGCAGCCCAGAACTGCTGACTATTCAAACAAGTTATGTGAGAATCGAGCTGTTTTTTGTTAAAAACAATAACAATATGTTACTCACGACCAAAAATTAAACAAAAATCTATGGTGAGACGGAAAAGTGCTAAAAAAACAGAACCTAATTGTTCATATGCAACAACTGCTGAGTTAGACAATTCCTTGTAAAACACAATCATATTACTTCATCCTGAAGGGAACTGGGAGCCACTGCACAAAAGATGAATACCAGGCTAAATCCCATTTTCACCATTACTTAAAGCAACATAAATCTGGAGAAGCTCAACCAAAGACAATGGAGCTACATCCAATCTGTACGGGTGCTGCAAAACAGATTTTGATCCTGGCTAACTTGTCTTTTCACAGGCAGTAGAAAACAAACAAGAAGCATTCTTGCTGTCTTGGATAAGACTGATTTGTTTAGCACTTGTGTGTATGTACTGTCATATCTCAACCCAACTGTCTTCCCAGCGAATCCATGCTTTACCATTATAGATATATAAGGCATTGTTAGGATATTTTTAACTTTTTAGCAGTTGTTATTCTAAGCTTATTCAAAATTTTCTTTTGTTATGACTTTCAGCTACATGCTGTAAAATGAAAAACAAAGGGTTCTATGGCTAGTACTCTAAACACCTTACAAAGGGAGTGACTGACCATCCAGCTGTAGCCTATGAACTACCTCAGAGCATTTAACAGAACAGTACATTGTGAAAAATTTACTTTATTAAGAAATACATTTAAAAAATGATTTTGAAAACTAAAGAAATAAAGGTTTGCTATAAATGATACAAACAAAAAACAGTAGCTTTCTGTGTCCCTCTAAGTTTTTTAAAGATAATGCATTTAGTCTGATTTAGCCTAGCAAATAAGCTACTGTCCTTTATGTGTCTTGTTGTTTCTACAGTTGCTACCAAGCAATAGTAACAATAATTAAAAATCAGGAAAAAAAATGCATTTAATTGTAAGACTCATGCTTCCGGAACAACAGGTGCCAAAGAAGTCATTCTCTCCAAGAGGCCAACAGTTACACTTCATAAAGATATCACAAAAGGTTTCAGGGAGATCTGAATGCCTTCCAGTTATAGTGTAAAAGGTACAAATGCATCCTCAAAGAAAATTAACTTTATTTTGTCTTCAGTAATAAGGATGAACTTGAAATTATTTAATGCCTTCAGTTTAGACATTTTTTAAACAACAACAACAAAATAGTTTCTAACAGAATATAGCATCTAATTCTGTATTTATCAAGAACCTGCTCCTCCAAAGAAGCCTTCCTCATAAACAGACACTACAATGGCTTTTCCTTTAGTTATTGAGATCCAGCTGCAGAGAACTCATTTGACACTTGCCTGTTTGTTCAAGACTCAAATATTAGAAATCTCTGATTCTGTGTGTCATAATTAACAGGCAGCTTGGGATTATTTAAGAGCATTCATGGTCCAGGTCTTCCCCACAGCAGCCCTGTTTAGTTAAGAAGGCAACACAGGGTTGGAAACATTTGATTAGGACCGTTCCTGAAACTTGTGTTCTTCAGCATGTCCCGCAAACACAAATCCTGTGTCTCCAGAGAGAGACACTACACGGGCTTTTCCAGCTGTTTGACCCTGCTTTGCAGCACTTTTTATTTTTTATTTTTTTTTCACATGCATCCCATTGTAACAGACAGGATATTGAATCTTTTGAAACAGATTCAATTTTCTGTAATTTTTCATCTTCTTGGCCATCATATTTCCAAGAACAAAGGTCAAGATGGCATTTAATGAAAGGATTACTATGTTTATTTTGATTCATTCTTCTAAAAAATAAGTACTACAAAGCAAAGCACCAACTGGACAATGTGGAATGTAGCCAGGGTCTTCAGTGCTAAGATGCAATTAGGAGGATCTGAACACAGGAAAACTTCCTCTCTATTTCTGTCCTGAAGATATATTTGTCCTGCATTAACTCTTTGTCAATTCCTTTAGGAAAATTCCTTGGAACACTTTTCTTTTCATTGGAACAATTTATAACTGTAATGGCTCTAAGGTCAATGGAAATGTTTGAAGTCTCTTTGCCCCGGTACTCAAAAATATCCAGCAGACCATATTTGCAAACTAGAATGTGTAAATAAATATACGTGTAAGTTAGCCATCCTGCTACTGACTACTTGTTTTCTCCTGCTCTTTTCACTCCGCCACAGCTATTTTCGCTGGAGATGTTCCAGTGATGTACCATTAACTTATTCCCACTGTGGAAATACTCGGGATATTTTTGCAACATAAGAAAACATCACAAAAATCTAATTTGTCTCTCAGTGGATATGAAAAAATACACTTAAAAGGGACTTTTTTTTTTTCTTTCTTATCTCAAACAGTAGCATTTTGTTGAACTGGAATGACAAAATCATCCTAAGCAAACAAAGACCAGAGAGTTATTTGAAGATTCAGTTTACAGTGACCTTCTTTGCTGTACCAGGAACGCTACATCTTAGGGGTAAATTACCAAGTGTTTTTTTTTTTTTTTTTTTTTTCCTGCAACACATAAATTAGTTTTTTTCCTTCATTTTATAGCTGGAGAAATAGCCAACACTGAAACCGCAGAGTAAAGCTTAGTGGGCAACTGAAGGCAGACTTTGGCATGACGTGGCTCATTGAAGAGCATGGAAACGTAGCCCAGGACCCAGGAGTATAGCTCAGCTGCTGGCAAGACCATCCTAAGGTTAAAAAACCTTGCCTCCCAGGGCCACACTGCCTTCCACTGATGTAAATCTGGAGGGGTGTGGAAAAGGCCCCTTCCAGGCACGTTCAACAAAACCGCTACTCAACAGCGGGTCAGTGTGAGGACAAGAAACAGCACAAACAAGAACCTGTCCAATAAACTCAGCTTGGAAAGTCAAGCAGAAGACTTGCTTCTCTGGTGAGATGCATTTGATTTGCTTTAACAACTTTTTGTTCTCTTTTCATGGAATGGTAACAAGAATTATGAAGTGGAATTCCAAAACTGATGCTATCTGGCATAAGCCCAGTGAAGTCTGTAGAGCTATGTATATGCAACCCCCTGCAATACTGTTCATACAGCACTGTTAGTACCCACTCAGGGGACCAAAAGAGGGATCCATTGACACAGGTTTGGCTTCCAAGAATAATCAAGAAGTGACTAGCCCTGCAAATACATTTTACATGTATTCATGAATGCCAAGTAGATTTCATGAGATCCTGGGCCAGCTTGAAACTTTTCTGTGGGAAAAGAAGCTGATTCAAGATCAGATGCAAGGAGAGGGTTTGAATGCACATTGAATCTATTTTGAACCTACAAGAGTGGCCAGGAGTGCAGTTCTGTATAAACAGGAAAAAACAAACAAACAAACAAACAAACAAAACACAACTTTTGTGAAAAAAAAACTCTTCACTAAAGCTGTACCAATGAAACTCTTGCTTCTCTACAAGAAGTTTCAAAAATAAGAGAAAAGAGGACATGTTAATTTGGTCTAAAGGATAACTCTTTCCCTCTCTCCCCACTAATTGTATACAGTGAATGCTGGCTGAACCTGAACTCCTGAAGCAGACTCTTACAAGACTGACAGACTGAAATGGTCTGAAATCTTGGAAGGGTCAGGTTGTCCTCTCTTTGCTCTCTCATCCCTGCCTTAATAGCTTTGGTCTGGGAAAAAGGAATGGGGGAAACTGAAGGGTGAGCGGGACCAGGGAAACACATTCAGGAGTAACATTTTAATAACTTCTCTTTTTCTATTACTGAAGCTGGAAGGCAAGCAGGACAAGGTAGAATAAAAACATATCCCACATTCTCCGTTATTAAAAAAAGCACAAAGTGGCATGTGGTTATTTTAAAAGTGGAAAAGCTTAAAGCGAGAAATTTTCTGTGAAAATTCCAGAAAATAAAAACCAACATTTTCTATAAGCCCCTTCATTTCTCAATTTTGAGATTTAAAGGAGTTTCACCAACTGTTCTGTAGATACACATTTTAAGAAGTGGATAGGCTGGTGCCAGTCTCTCCTCCCCTGGAACTGATAACAGGACTTGCAGGAACAGCATAAAACTGCACCAAGGGAGGTTCACACTAAATACATGGAAATTTTTCTTTAAAAAAAAAATATATTTTTTTTTTATTTTTCTTTTCTTTCTTGGGTGGTCGACCACTGGAGCAGGCCTCCTAGAGAGGTGGTAGATACCTCATGCCTGTCAGTGTTCAAGTGATGTTTGAACAATGCCCTCAAATAACTGCTTAAACATTTGGCTAGCCCTGAAGAGGTCAGGTAATGTGACTCAATGATCTTTGAAGGTTTCTTCCAACCAAACTATTTTATTATATTTTACAGACTCCAGGGAGTAAAACATCCTGTGGAGGAGACAGTTTCTTCAGGAACGTAAAAATAACAACCAAAGCCTAATGAGCTTTTTATCCAAATATATTATATGTCAAAACAACAAAGTTTCTCTATCTGCCTAAGCAAATATACTATTTTCCATATAACCAGCACATTATGTAATATACCAAGTCAACATCTGAGGCACCACAGAAGTCACAATCTGAGACAACACTTACCCGTAGACTGTCTGGGCTATTGTGTAGACGATCAGCCTCACCATGACTGAAATCATCATGCTACGGATTCCCAAGTGGACAGAGACCAGCCCAGACTACAAGCATGCAAGGCTGCTGCTGTTCCTTGCTCTTGCCTTAGGAAGCTGCAGTTAAAAGGATTTGTCTATTCCCAGCTGGATCAAGAGTTCACCAAAAGTAGCTCCAGTGACCCCTGGTTCTTCAAGTCTCTCTCTCACCCTTCACTTCTGAACCACTAACATCTACCAAAGACCCTCAACCCCATTTTCACCCATTTTTTCTCTTCCCACAGATGCTTTTATAAAGATTAAATAATTTTTCCCTTTGGCTATTTTTGTTTGAATTATAACTCATTTCAGCTTTCAAAGGCAATAATCTTTAAGCTAAGGGTTTTGTCAGAATTCCAAAGAGCAATGTTTAGGAAACAACACTGCTTTTTGATGCAGCTATAATAATATACAACACAATGAAAATTGTGTATGATAATAGCATCTTGTTGAATAGGCAAGATGTCAGATTTACAACGTATTAAATGTGTTGAATGTGATCATAAAGATATTAACATTCCACTGAGACATCAGAGCTCCAGGCAGGAAGTTATTTACAATGAAATAATGCATCCAATTTGCTCTTTTACAAAAATAATACCGAGCATACTTTTTTTGTGTGTGTTTTCACAAATTTCTAAGTTGTCAGCATTTACCCGTTGCTCGTAAAATATTATTGTAATAGTTTGTGTACTCCTTCAGTCATTTTGCAAGCTTCACCATCTGACTTTTGGACTTTGGCATTTTGGTACAGAGAATTAGCTGTCAACTTGCCCCCTCGAGGGAGGGTAATGAGTCTATCAAGCCAACATGACAACTGCTTTTTTATATTGGAAGCTATGCAACACCAATTTCTCCACAGAAAGACTTTTGTTCTTTATACACTTGCTAGCCCAGATGAATATTGTCCTCTACTTCTCCAAACTCTCTCTACTCTAACTTACCCTTGTCTTATAATAAGCCTATTCATTCTCCAAGCACAATCCCTTTAAATATTCAGATTATAGCTTTGATTTTTTTCTTGTGTACGCACTGCCTTAGCACCCAGCCCATTTGAAAAGAAAGGAAGAAAAACTGTTTGATGTGTGCTTACTGCTGAATGGTTGCTTGTATCAATACACTGAATATAGGCACTGTGCATTTCACCTTACTTAAATTCCAGTGCAGGTTATCAATCAAAATGGATGTGGTTAGATCTTAAGTTTATCAACAACAACAAAAACACACAGAAGTACGTGCTTGCAATAGCTGGGTGTAAGCTAAATGTTTTATGGACTCGTACCTCATTGTTTGAACCAGGATCAACAACAAAATCAACACAGCGTGGTGGAAAACACTCTTTAAGCAAGAAGGATTTTCCAAATGCAATTAAACTCTGGGACTACTGTCTGCAACTGAAATTGTTTTTCTCTTCAATTGTTAAACAGAGAAACCCTCAAGGAGATCCAAACGAATTGCTTTTTTTTTTTTTTTTTTTTTTTCCTAAGCCAAAAAGAAACTGAGTCAGCACTGTATGGATTCAGCTCTCCATTGTTTGTACATAAAATTGGAACATGAAAGAAAAGGCAAACTATACCAGCAGAATGACATTTGCTACTGTTGGTTTACAAAAGAAGCCAACAACAGTCTGAAAACTGAAACCGAGCAATAGAAAAAAAAATCTGGTCAGAATTTGAGGAGAGGTTTTATACTCTAAATCAAATGTCAGCTCTGTTTACTTGGATGCTCAAGTCTCTGCCTCTTAGTAAGTTTGAATTTTAAAGACAGGAGCACTGCAGTGACACATGGGGGTCTGTAGGAGACATAAGCAATGCAAGCCAAGGGTACCAGCACAGATCTTCTCTCTGTCCATGACAAACCAAGCCCACTGCAATCCCTCCGACCCCAGCAGCTCCAGCTGGCGTGGCAGCGATACTGAACACTCAGCAATGATTCACACAAGAGAAAAGTCATCTTAGGACTCATGGCACTGAGGCTGAGATAAAAATAAAAGAATAAACTCAAGGATAGGATAATTCAGCACATTATCAACAAAAAGAAAGAAAGAAATTAAGAATACATATATCACATATTCCCCAAACTACCACAATCTGAAATGAGATACATCCCAGGTAAATATCCCTGCACATCAGCCGTACGCACCACATAAGGTATCTTGCACACATCTGCTTTGCATGATCTGGTTGCACAGCAACTGCTGTCCCAAACATGCAATGACACAAAAACAGGCAGGCGCTGTTAAAAGTCCCCAAAACCTGTCCCCTGAATGCTCCTCCTATGGGGCAGTGACTTTTCCAGCAGCATATGGGCTGTTCTCTCTCATCTGGGATGTCTAAAAAGCTTTATCTATTTCACTGAGTGTAGTTTAAATATTTCACATCCAACTACTTCTTTAAGCACCTGCCTGCATTGTGCTCCTCCTGCTGTCCCACAGACCTGCACACCACAAGAGGGGATGGAGATTTCCTAAACCAAGGAAAGAAAGAGGAGAAGAGGCAGTTGAGGGATGAGGGAGCAGCTCCTGTAGCTTAGCTCCAAGCCCAGTCAGGAGAACAGGCATTTCCCCAGGGTGCGTGAGTGTGGTTTTGTTTGTTTTCCACTGATGCTTTGTTTGTCTAGGTTCTGCTTAAGCAGATGGAGTCTGGAAGTGTTTAAATTATACGTCTTTGAGAAGTGATTACCTCCCTTCTATCTCACACATACATGTCGCACGAGCTACCAGCAAGCTATTATTTCTCTTTTTGGTGTCTTTACCCATTTTTCTTTCTATCTGTTCCTGTTTCCCCCCCCCGCCCTTTCTTCTTCTTCTTGTTTCATATCTTTATCCTCCCATCCCTCCCTCTTCTGCCTCATCTCTTCTGACCATGACCAGTGCAGAACGATCCAGCTCGAGGGGTCTCTGCCCCAGTGGGAGCAGTAATACCAGTATTAACTACGTCCTGCTGCTAGCAAGAGTGGCTGCAATCACGCCTGTAAGGACAAAGCAGCCTGACCTTAGGGAGCGCATACAATACTCAGGATAATTACAAAAGTCATATTCCCTTTGGCGGCTGATTTTTATTATATATTTTGTATCAACCACGGGAGGCCCTGGGGCTACAATTCTGTTCGTCTGGAGCCTCTGTGCTAGACGCCATGCCCAGGAAAGTCGGTTCTTGTTTAACCCTATACTCCGTGGATGCAAACCATAATGTGATGCACCTGGATTTCATTATCGATCGAACCACCAAGGAGGGCACTTCAGACACAGCTCTTGGCTCGCCAGTTTTAAAGCTCTCCAAAGTGCTTTGAAGTGAACATGAAAAACTTCCGGACTACACGAGCAGCTAGCTGCCAGACCTCATCCTTTAATTGTAGCACTATCTACCTAAGGGCACCACTCTCAGTAATTAGGTAGTGTTCTGAAGGATCGTTAATTATATTGCCTCATTTGGGAGTGAGCTGAATGTGCTGAGGAGACGTCTCCCAGTAAATCCACAGCACCTCTGTGTTTTACTGCACGAGGCTTTGCTCCAGCCAGTGACACCCGTACCTGACATCTCAGGTGAGCTGTGATGGAGCACTAGAACAGGCTGCCCAGGGAGGTTGTGGAGTCTCCTCCTCTTGAGATATTTAAGGCCTGCCTGGACGCCTACCTGGGCAGCCTACTCTAAGGAATCTGCTTTGGCAGGGGGGTTGGATTTGGTGATCTTTCGAGGTCCCTTTCAACCCCTTCAATTCTGTGATTCTGTGAAAGCATTCCTAATCTCACAAAAATTCAGGAATAATAAAGATCTTTAGCTGTAGGACCTAGGACAGCCCACAGGTAGGGGTATATCTGTGGTGCTACGCTTATCCAGCAGATACTCACAGCATTCCTCAGTACCTGAGAGCAGCCCTTTTTCCTTGGCACTCGCAGACAAGGGAATCAAAGCAAACCAAAGACTGACTGCATTCACAACTGTGATGCCTTAACCTGCTACTTTCTGTGCAACAGTGAGAAAAAAATTATGGGGGAGCTGAGACAGATGCCTTACCATCATAGTAGCATATGCTGTTTTGCGAGGAAGCAACGTACCAAAGCTGAATTTTATTCATTCCTATGAACACCAGTCTACATCTGATAGCAATTTACAGTAAGACTGTTTTACATATATAAAAAAGCAAAAACTTGTGACCTCAGAGAATACTTGTACTTGTAGCATCTCTTCCCAAACAGCGTGCTAGCCAGCTGGCCCAGAGCAAGTACAGGTGAGGCAGAGCACAGCACACCTGGCAGGGATGTGCCACATCGCAGAGCTGCCGAGCAGCTTGGTTCATCACGATGGTCTGATACAGAGCTCAGAGCTCTGTACCTGCACATCATGGGCTGCTTCATAGGACAAACAGATTGATAAAATAAATTCTGACACTCCTGATTTTCAATCCAACCCCCAAGTAACACAGCTGCAGCTCCTCTCAGCAGCACTAGCAGGATGCATTGGCACGTTTCAGATGCTGCGATGCTGCCCTGAGTGACGTGCAGACTTAGCGGCTCATGGCACTTCACCACTGAACTACGTGCGAAAGAAGGATTCTTAGTTTATGGAAACATAAGGAAACTCGTTTGGCAGCTGTGGAATTACAGCTGTTGTGTATGTTTGCTTTTCTAAAACAAAAACAAAATTCAAAATCTTATCCGCTCTTAAATTTTTAGCAAAATTCTGCCATGGAGTGCACTACCCTGAAAGATAACCAGAGACTAAGCAGCACAGTGCTCTAATCAGACAAATTTATTGTTTACAATATTATACTGTAATGTTAATCAGGGCTCTTTCAAATCTATTAAAACTAAAATGATCAGCAAAGCTTCAGAGAGGAAACAACAGCAGCAATAAGAAACATCTAAAAAGAAAAGGAAGGAGATAAGATGACAAAATGTCATCCTTGTTTACTACAGCTTAAAGCTTCAAAATCATATACTGCATTTCTCTTTTTCCTGTTGGGAAGCTCTGCAGCATGCTCACCGAGTATCTGGGAACAAGGAATTGCATACGGTCCCCAAGGGCATATTAGTGAAAGTGCTGCTCTTTGTGAAACAGCTACACTCAACTTACTTGCAATTACTTTTATCTTATAAGAATGTGCAAAATGATACAGTCTATAAAAATAGTAGGCTGCACCAGCAATATCAGCATTCTAGAGAGTAAAAAGAAATGCTTTTCAAGGCATGTGATCTCTGGTTAGTATCAGAATTAAGTAGGGCATAAGAATACATGTATTCTCTTCTGCAGTATGATTGATTTTTTTTTTCTGTTTTGTTATAAAACATAGAACTATCTTTCATTGCAAAATTTAAAATCTGAAACATAGGGAGGGCCTCTGTAAAATACTTTCAGCTGCTAATTATCAGGTGAAGAAGCTGACAGCTTTCACAGAAACATGTTTATCCTGTTTAAAAAAAAGTCTTACTCTAAACCACTGACAACCTCCTACTCCCTGCTGGTCCTGCAGAAGGATGGCCTCAGTCACTATGTGCAGAACAGGATCATACTCAGCAACCTGGGGAACCTGCATCCTTCACTTTTAGCAACGGATGCACAAAATAGAGAGAGCTCATCACGACCGCAGAGCCAAATGGATAAATTTTTTCACCAGTCCAATTGTATGTCTTAAAAAATAAATCAGTTTAGTCAATTTGATACGCAAATTGAGCAGGGATTAAGCTAACAGTTTAAACTTACTAAAAGATAAAGCACCTCTGTTGGCCCAAGAAGGCAGTAGCTGAAGTGTTCCTCCAAGATATGCAGATTCAGGTTCAAATTTCCACCAGTCTGATTCAGGGCAAAGACCAGCCAAGCGTACTGGGCACTATCACAATCTGCATAGCACTTTTGTTAAGTTGGCCCTTTTTTTTAATCCACAACTTCTGAAAAAGAGCAAAACTATTTATTTCACATAAATTTACAGCAATATTTAAGTGTCTGGCATACAAAGGAATTTACATAGTCTGGTGACACAGATATTGTCCCATCTGTTTCATGCTTCAGTCTTCCTACAAGTGGTGACTGACAAATAGCTTCCTACCAGCAAATGTTTCTGCTAAGTCTCAGTATTATCATTCCAAAACATGCTCACTGCTCTCTCCAAATGTAATATTTAGGTTTCCTACTATAGGACAGTTAGCGGGGTGACCAGGCTTTGCTGGTTCTTAAGGAGGAGGCACCTCTAATTAACAAACCGATGAGACTCCTGAACTTGGGATTCTGTGTTGCGAGGAGTACAGATAGGATGCACAACATGAATTGTCACATGCAGGTGACAGCACATGGAAGTACTGAAGAAAGCTGCAGCACCATTCATCTCATTTACCATGCCCGCAGGGTTGTTCAGAAGTCTATCTTCTCCAACTGCCTTTTGCATCTGTTCCTCTGTACTCTTATGAAAATAAATACAGAGAACATCTAAAAAAATACAAATAAACCCAAGCCAAGGGCCGAACTGCACACATTCAAAAAGGAAAAATACATCTAATTATGTACAAGGTTGCTATGACCACAGGGAAAAATGCCAACGTATTCTCAGTGCTTGGCCCTGCTTTTGACTTGGCCCTGCATTTGGATCATTTGTATTCACGAGTAAATCTCGTCAAAGAAATTTTCAAGATTTTTTTTTTCGTGATGAAACAAAGTTTTTTTTTTGTTGTTTGTTTGTTTGTTTGTTTGTTTTAATTGAAGTGCTGTGCAAACATGCTGATTTTCTTGAAAAATTCCAACAGGAGAAAAAAAATGATAAAATTGTGTTGAGTCAAGAACTCATGCTTTCAAAAACTACATTTGTTCAGGAATTTTGACATCTGACTTAAAACGTGTTCCTTTTTTACTTAACTACTTGTACAGCAGATCATCAGTAGCAGTGCATGCTGCTGTATGCCTGGTGTGTTATGACACGAACTGAAGTTTGTGTCAATCTGTTTAATCTCTACACAGAAAAAAACATTTTGACCTAGAAAGAGATTAGATGTGCATGCCATTTGTAAATAGCTGACATTAAGTAATCTCTTTAAACTTTCTCTAACAATTTAATTACTGTATGATGTATAACTATTATCACTGTGAGATGGTGAAAAACAGAGTAGAAAAACAAAAAATGAAATTTGTAAGAATAAATACTAGAGCACCAAAAATCTGAAATCTGAGGTGAAAGTTTCCTAAAGCCAATGCTGAGTTTCTGTCCCAGCTAAAGTTTTTTAACCGTCCACTTTCATGCCCAGATGCCAGAACTGAATCCTAAGGTACCTGGATGTCCTGCGAAATGAAACCCACCTTGGGACAGCACAGGCTTGGTCAACACTTGCATATTTCCTGGCATCTCACTATCAGCTCCAACCTCCCAATATCAATTAATCTAAAATTAAAATAGCCACTGCACAAAACTGCTCTGCTGCTTTCATTTGGGTGATGCTGCCCTGCTCCCTGCTTCATGAAGGAGCTGACAGTGATGGGGACGGAGCCTTCCTCACCCGATCCTAAGGGCTGGACCCTGGAAACATGTCACTGTGTGGAAATCAAAATATATTTTATTTTAAGGCAAGTCCTAGTATTCCCAGACATTGATAAACTTTGAAAACATGAACCACAACAACCTCGAGCACAATACAGGGGTCTGCAAACTCTTGTTCACTGTCTGTGCTGATTTGGGATGGTGAATGCTGCTTGGGAGCATGCAGGGGGAGAGCCGGGAAAGGGTCTGCACAAGCAGAGCCCAAAGGTCAGCAGAACCTCAGCAAGGATGAAAGGCATTACAAGCAGGACCTGGCAGCAGGACAGAATCCTGCTTTCTCCACACAGTGACCCACAGCAGCCGGGGGAGCCCGCGAGGTCCGCCTCAGTTCCGCAGAAAGCAGACCTGCTTTGCAGGGGTGGATCTGGGGATACGCAGCAGCGAGGATGTGACAGCAGGACGTCCATGCGTGCACTCTACTTTTGCAGCTCCTGCTCCAGCTTTCTCCTTCAGCAGCTCCCCCCTCTCTCAGCACAGCCTCGTCCACCCCAGTGTTACGCTCTCGAATCAGACAAACGCTGGAGATTCAACCAGGCACTTTTCTTACCTACAAGACCTAAGAGCTGCCTCTCTCCAAAAAGTGCCACGTGCTGGAGAGCTGCTTACAAGAGGCTTCTACCTCACCTTCACAGGACGGGGAGAAAGCAGATGAGGGAGGCAAGGAAAGAAGGGCTGTAAGGATATAAATGGTGCTGAAAACCAGGCAGTGCTGTAACACTTTCCCAGGCGGGTGCATTGGCAAGGCACAACACTGCTGCACCACGCAACTACAGCTCCCAGGTACTTATGCCAAAGATAAAACACTCTGGGAAGAAATGAAAGATCTCTGCAACACTTCTCACAAGCACCAGTGTACCTTATCGCATTTTTGGCTCCCTGGCACACGCACACACACATGCACAAGCAGCGCACAGTCAACTGCACAACACAACCTCTTGGAAGAAGCAGCTTTCGTAGATGAAACGTCTCGTCTGTGTGGATGGGACTAATCAGAGGACATCAGTAAAGGGATACGTGTGTGCTCATGCTTTGTGTATATTTCTCCACAAGCACATCTATACTGTCAAGTGTTCTGGGACATTTATCATCATTAAAATGGTTTTAAAATTCTTCTGAAAACAGATGATGTTTCTCAAATACACGGTTTAAAAAAAAAAAAAAAAAAAAAAGATAGAAAACACACGGCTGGATTCAACTTACTTAATTTGAGAGGCCTCTGACGAAGTCTCCCCCAGAGCTGGTTGCTGAAGCACTGGCTCATTCTGAAGGGCTGATTCATCTATACCTAATGTAAACGTCCCTCCGGCTGGGATGAGCCCAGCTGATTTCACCGATTACCCCATAATCGATGCAGCTCCACCACCCTCCTGGATGTACCTACCCATCCAAGTGATGGAAGCCCCTCTCAGGGACTGAATCAGCCTCTGTCAGGCAGCACAGGGCACCCAGACCCCCTCGCAGCGGTGCCGTTGCGCTGACATTTGCAGCGTGCTCCTAACCCCTTCCCCTCGGGGATGCCACAGGTGAGAGGGACACGACCACGGCACCGTTTTCCCAGCGGTGGGCATGCCGAGCTGGGGCAGGGGCGAGGAGAGCAGCTCGCCACCGACACGCGTGTGTCGCCCACGCTCATCCCCGGGGGAGCTCCCACGCGTGTCCCCCGCGGCTCCGCGCTCACCTGAAGCAGGTGGTGAGCTCGCCCGTGGGCTTCAGGCAGGGGTAGCGGGTGGTGGCGATTTTATTCTCGGAGCAAACCTCCCTGCAGGAAGAAAGGAGCACAAAAATTAATAACAAGACCCGGCGGCGGGCGGCAGGGCGACGAGCAGAGGGAGGGCATCGAGGAGGGGACTTCACCCACCTGTCGCCGTCCTGCGGCTCCTCCCGGTAAGTCCAGGCGTGCCCCAGCGCCAGCAGCAGCAGCAGCCGGAGCGGGGCCAGGCTGCGGGCCGGCCGCCCCATCGGGCCGCCTCTCTCTCCCCTCCGCTCCTCGCCGGCTCTGCCCGCCCCGGCCGGCGGCGGGGCTGCGCCGACCGCCGCTCCTCCCGCCCCGGCGTTGGGCCGCCCCCCGCCGCCGCCAGATGTGCCCGCGGGGAGGGGCCGCGCCCGCCCAGATGTGCCTCCAGATGTGGCCCCCAGGAGGGGCCGGGCCGCGGCAGATGCGCTGGGAGGGGGTCGCACCGACCCCCTGCTCCTTCCCGGCCCCGCGGGTGCGGGGAGCACGGGGAAAGGTGTGGGGCGGTGGGGGCGGCAAAATACAGGGAGGGAAAGTGATGGGAAGGGGAAGGTCCCAGTCCCGGGGGTGGCAGAGCTCGGTGCGCCGGCGGTGATGCTTTCCAGATTGGGCTTTATCTGAAATCTGTCTCCCGAAGGTACGGAGGGGTTCAAAGCATCGCTGCTGCGACGGCTGTTAGTCCCTGTGTACAGCTGCTGCTTCCCTGCCATTCATAAAAAGGAGATGAGCAACGACAAACTTCAATAAAACAGCACATCATCACCTCTGGCCTGTTGTATCATATCCTGCTTTCGTGGTTAAACCACTGGGAACCAGGGGAGAAAAACCACTGAACAGTGACACCTTTGCAAAGTCTTTGGGCAACGCATTGGTTTTCATCAGCACCTAACTACCTAAAAATATGAAAGGCTATGGGGAAATAAGGGTGTGCGAGTCAGCCTTCCTATCACTTTCACCTGTAGGATAAATAGCCTCATCTAACAGGCAGAATGTACTCACATATTAATATTATTGTTATAAGCCAGACGCATGCAAGTAACAGACTGTAATTGCTGTACTAAGCGGTCACAGAAGTAATAAAGGGGTGTAAGAGGACTTGAGCCACTTGCCTTCTATGTTTGGTTGGGCCACGGGGAGCATTTGAACAAGTCACTTCACCCTCTCCATGCCTCAATTTCCCCTGTCTCTAACAAGAAGGCTGAAATAGTTTATTACTACTATTATTAATAATAATAATGCAGATCCCCACCTATGATTTGGCTACAGTTAAGCTGTTAATCCCTTTGGTACATTGTCCTCAGAAGAGGACAATAAATGAATGGACTCTTATTAGGAAAACTCTGGTGTTTCTCAGAAATTTTCCTGGACTTGTGGAACATCTGTCATTGTGGTCTGCTGTATGCACCGTGAACTGCCAAATACAAGGCATTTATCTGCTGTAAGTGCCACTGAATATTCTTTCTATGTCTGTGCTCAGTTAAGCAAGGGAGCTCTGTATGGCAGATTTCCCCCCACCCCCGGCTTTGTTGTTGCTGTTGATATGATATTTTAAATGTTTACTCTTTCATAGTTCCTTCCTTCTTTTCCTTTATACAAATAATGAGTAAGCAAAGACAGGATTTGCTGTCTTGAAGCCTGCAAGAGCTGCGGGTGTTTTGTACAGGACTAAGTGCTCTGTCTCTCATGCAGATCTCCCAGAATCTCTCCCAGAACCTGTCCAATTCTGAGATAACAGGAGCAAAGCAGGACCCGGGTACTTGCATTCAAGCCCCCATCAGACACCTGCCTCCCCATCATGTTCTTTACCCTCCCTCCCCAATTGGAAAGTATCCAGTGGCAAGGTCTGAAATGGAGAGAGGCTTACACTTCTGTAACCCCTGTAATTTCTGGCTATAGATAACAGAAAATTTAATTTACCACATTCCAGAAGTAGTTACAGTCCCCTCAAAAAGCTCTAATTCTTTACAAAATTGAATCATACAGGAGAACAGTACCAAAACCCTTTGGATGATTTCCAGTCCTGGCCCAAGTGTTGTCACTTTGGAAGAAGTCTGATTTTAAAAGGCTCGCTATATAGGCCTGTGATAGTCATATTTTCAAAGAGTTTCTCCAAAATTTTTAGCATTCAAAGCAGATTGATTCACTATCTGAATTGCTTAACTCCTTTCTCTGTTTTTGCTTTTATGCCTGCCACGCACGTAGCATTGTATAGCACACTGTACTATCTTTTTAATAAAAAATATTATAGCAGCTTACATACACTTTCATTTAACTCATGCAAACAGTCTTGTTAATATAAACAAGGTAACCTACAGGTGAAGTTAATCCTGCACTCAACTCATTGGAAAGCAAGCCCTAGAGTTTCACATATGAAAGAATTTAAATGGGATCAAGAGTAAATAGAAAAGAGGTTCAACAGCACCAGGCACCTCCATCCCTGCTTCCCAACTGGTAACCCTGTTACCTCTGAATACATTAAAGTTGAGGGTTTCATAATTTTGCTTCATCAGCTTTAATGACTTGCTTCATCTCAGCTTTAATGACCTTGCAGCTGGGGCCATCCTGAGAACAAGGCTTGCTTCCTGGTAAGTGTTGAAGGGTGGTGGTGGTTAAGGAAACAGTGAAATGTTCCTGTTGCCTTAGGGAAGGAATGATCTGGGACTGTTTTCATATATAGTAAATAAGCTGAAAGTGATTTCTCGTGCGAGGGATGCTTTTGCTTGTGTAGGGTCATGTTAGCTTTGACCTGCCCAACTCAAGCATGTATGAAGTTGATCAAGCTGCATGCTAAATTTTGGAACTCTCTCAAAGAAAGGGATGAGGAATTCAATCTAGTAAAGTGCTTATCAGCAGTTTTATTTATACTGTTTATGTAGGAATAGGCATTGTTTCCTACAAATCATTCATAATGATGTTGTTAAGTTAATAATACAAATTCAAGTTTCTTTTCTGGATTTTGCTGGTAACTGGAATATCTCAGACTTAGACTTTAATCACCACAGCTGAAGGGGCTCTGTCAGAAGAGCGTTTCCATACTGGAAAGGCACAACCTCTGCAGAATGGGAGGAGAAGGGCAAGCATGACTCTTCAGAAATACACTGAGGTCCTTTACATTCCTGAAGAGCTCAGAAGATCTCAGAGCCTGTTGCATTAAGGTCAGTATAAATGCACAAAGAGGTCTGAAAGTTTAAAGGTGATGCTGAAGAGACAAGATTATTTCTCCCTACTTTGTACCCCCCACCCCCGAAAGTACTACGAAGTCATGTTTTGGAATTTAAGATGTTTCATTGGAGTCTTCAGGGGTATGCACCATGAATATTCTTAATCCATCTGCAACTGGCATTTGCATGGGTGCGTTTTCCATTTGCTACAATTAAAAAGAGAGTAACTGGTTATTGTAAATAACCTTAATCCCACCACAGCATTGTGTTTGCCTCAAGTGTCTTTGTGACAACTCCACCAGATCTCCAGCTGTCTGTGTTCGGGAAGATCAGAGCAGGACTGAAGGTGTAAACAAACAGAAAGCAGAAGTTCTAAAGAGCATCTTGGGCGTGGGATACTTTTGTGATTTGAAAGGCCTCATGTTGGTCTTTTGTGAGATTCAGACTCAATCTGTCTAGATCCAAACTCACTCTTCCAAGGAATTTTGCACAATCCAAGCTTAGTTGCTAAATACTCGCTTGGGCACATGGGGATTTCCCATGCCCTTTCTGCTCCAGGAGGCATCTAGAGCAGCATCCCATCTCAGGCAAAAAAATGAACCAGATAATAGAAAAAAAAAGTCTTGAATAACTATATCTAGCTCCCCAGAGAGAGAAGGAGTTTCTTCCTAACCTTTTTGTGATTAACAGCATTGCCAGGTCTGTAAAGGCCATATACATTATGGAAGAAAGAGCCAGGGCAAAGGTAAAGAGTCAAACCAAAAATTATCAGGTATGATACATGGGTCCGAAGGAAACAGATCTAGGAAGAGAAATGACAGGGGAAAAAAAAAATAAATGAGGAAGAAGCAGAGGAAAATCAAGGAAGAGAAAGGAGTTGAAGAAATGCCAGGTTACCTTACAGCAGGGGCTGAGGGCTGCCTGGTCTATATAGGTATTACACCCTGAAAATGGATGGCAGAGTAGGAAGGAGAGCATACAACAGAGCAGAAAATAGGTGGGAGAGGTTGCTGAAAGAACAGTGGTATGTTTGCAGCAGCACACAGGTATGTTTGGGTGGCAAAGAACAATGAGTGAGCAGAAGAAGGAGTGAAAAACTGGGGGAAGGCAGTTACTTCTCATCTCATTTCACCCATCATATGTTACATTGTGAAAGGATGACAAACTGGAACAGTGAAATTATTTTATTTATTTTGCCCAGTAGTACAAGGTGTTATCTCACCTCTGGGGCCCAACACATGAAATACATGACAAAGCATGCATTACAATAAAAATACTGATGCAGAGGGAAGATGCTTCTTTTCACAAACAGTATTATGGCCCTTAATCCAAGTAGGAGACAAAAAGTCTCTGTTTTCTGTCAGAGGCCTTTTTAGTAAAACATGTTAATGCTGGATCAAAGTAGTTGAAATGTGATGCAACTGTTTTTAAAACAGCCACGAGAAAGGCGCCTCAGACAACATGCAATGGAGACCATCAGACTTTGCTTCCAGAAAGTATCACAGCTACTGGAAGGACTTACCCCAGACTGCTTTCTCCATTTCACAGATAAATACAGAGCTCATCTCAGATTAGTAAAAAAAAATAAACACCTTTTGAAAATATCAGCTAAAACAATAGCACTGCTGCCCAGGCAGAAAATAGGCAAACCATAGCTCTAAACCTCCAAAAACAAACTCTGATGCATGCACGAGACTTGACATGACACTAACCAGAGCAGACTTATTTTCTTGGGGTTTAGGTTTGAATTCCATTTTGTTATAAGAGATTAAGGCTGAAGAATGTGAAATCTTTCATGGCATCCTGGCTATCAGACACCAGTGGCCCCTAGGTGCATATGTGCTTCTTGTCAGCCCTGGCTCCTTTGACAAGGCTTGGGCCATCACTCTAAGCATGAGGAAGGTAAGATAAACAGTTCTCTTCCATTCAGTCTTTGTAATAATTAGAACAAGGTCCCCATTCTAATTCCTGTGTGTGCATAGAAGAAACAAAACAGGTAGGATATTAGATCTGAAGACAAAAAAAAAAAAAAAAATTAAACCAAACTTTGCATGCTTATTCTTTTGTTTGCATATCATAGTGGTAGCACAGAGGAAGACAGCCCTGGAAAATTTTGACTTTGGTTGTAAATGAAGTGGAGCACTCAAGGTTGGCGCACGTTAATGCGACCAAAACAGCTCATAAGTAGAGTCTAACACAGCCCCACATGCTGGATCCTTAGCAAGATGGTTGTTGTCTTTGTAAACTGCACATGGAAAAGTGCAGGCTGTAGACATTCTGGCTCAAGCCAGAAGAGACCTCATTGAGAGAGCTGTGCTAACTATAAATGTACAACTAGAGGGTTTGTTTTGTTTATTTAATTACATATGATTGGCAAACTTTATTTTGGAATATGGAATACTGCTCACAAGAGCAAAGATGTGCCCATTTCAGACAATGGTTTGCAAATGACAGGGAAGATGTTCCAGTGAGTATGACATCAAGCCACATGTGTGGAAGACATCAGAAGAGCATGGATGAAGCAACTGTCCAAAAATGTACTTTTCAACACACTCACACATGCACACATCTAATGCTTATGCGCACAAGAAAAGAATCAAAGTGATGGAGCAAAAGCATTCAATTGCTTCTCTGCCTCAAACTCCTTGTTATGACCTTGGGTAAGTGACGTAGGCCCAGACTTGCCACAAACTAACTACCTTTAAGCGCGCTGGCCCTAATCTCTCAACCTACGCACACTGTCTGCAAAATGACCTAATCTCTTCGCTCCCACCTTTGGACAGGTTGGCTTATGCAAAGTCTAAGGTACTTATCTGAGGGGCAAAATTTGACCCTGATCACAGTATTGAAGTATAAAATACACTTCTTAAAAATGCAAAATATTCCTGTTATGTATAAAAATATATATCTCACCCCATAAAATACGTAACTGCAGCTTCCTACTTGTTCTTGATGCAGTTTTCTTTCAGGAGTGCTGCAGACTGCAGTGGTAGATTCTTTATCTCTTTATTGTAACAGCGTCATCCACAGCAAGTCACAGCAAGGCTAGGTACCCTCCAAGGTCTTCTCCTTGCAACATGGAGCATTCTGCAGCCTGCAAAACCTACCTGCAAAGCAGGCAGAATTAACACACTTGTGCAGCTGCTTTGTGCTGGCACCTGTGGAAGAGCTGATTTTACATGGTTCACCTTAGCATCAATTTTAAGAAATGCACAGAGTGAAAGGGATGGAGGAAATCTGTGGAAGGTTTGCAGTGCACAGGGAAGCAAAGCAGCCCTCACGCTGCTCTGCTCACGGCGATCCTTGGAGCTTGTGCCAAAGCAAACTCAGTGTGGAGACCCAGTACACGTGCCCCTGCTGTGGCATCTCCCCCAGCTGTGTTTTCTTTGGCTCGAGCTCCTGCTGAGCCATGGGCACGCTGGGGTGACAGATGCATTAACACGGATGTAGCTGGGTGGAAGTCCCAGGCTTCCGAGCCCTTTTGGCTGGGCACAGGGAGGCTTGAGAGAAAGTAGGGGACTGCCACAGGCTTTGAAATCTGCCTCTCCCCACTCTTCTGTGGTTCTAAGAGCCCCTGCCCTCCTTGGAAATGCTGGGACACACATGCATGCACCCCAACCCTCACCTCTAAGCCTACCGGCAGAGGATGTTTCCACTTGCATGTTGTTCATCAGTGGGCAAATGGAGCTTACCCAAGCCTTCTGCTCACAGACTGAGGCAGGTTATTTAAAATGAAAAGCAAACTGGCAGTGATGTGGAAGCAACAGCCTTACACTGACGGTGCACAGGTTTCTCTGCCATGGAAATAGTGGTGTGTTTTCTGCTTTTCATCCCCTGCTCACTGTTTTTGCCACCTTGTTAGTTCCGATATGTATTTTTTCCTAAATTTCCTTCAAAATGAGACAGCTTTTACTGGAGTTTCACCCTGACCTTTGGTGCAGCACATGTAACCCATCACAGAAATGGGCTAAACTCAGCCCAGCCACCCCTTCCATTGAAGTTAATCTGGCAAAACACAAGCGAAAAAAGAAGAATACGACCTTCACTCTACAGCTTGTGACAGCTCACTAGCTGCTTATTTATTCTGCACTCCTTGCAAAAACACTCCACACATTCAATCACATCTCAAAGAAAGGGGTCAAAAGGCAAGTGTTTTTAAACTGTCTCTGTTAAAGAGTCCCTTCCCATTAGAGCCATGCTGGTTGTGTCAGAGATAAAAGACTGTTTTCCATGAGGATTGACCACTCTAACAGATCAACTATAAATTACTCAGAAATAAGCCCTAGCACACTCATTGCAGGAAAATTAATCTCTGGCCACCCTCCATGATCAGTAGTGAACACAAATTCTGCCACCAACTGTATGAAAAGTATAAGAAATTATTTGAATTTTTAATGCCTATTTCAAGAGCAACTGTACTGCTTCTGGCCTGAGTTCCCTGCAGGATACGGCCAAATATTAGGATGTTTAATGCTGTGGCATGGGACACGTGTAGGGGATAAAATCAGTCAACAATAACAGAAACAAAAATCTATTCTTTTGAGCTTGCAAAGTGTTGACTTCCAGTGATAAATGATGCATGTGGGAGACTTCAAAGTTTGTCAAGCACAGTCAGGAAGCAAACAGGGGAAGATGGGAAAGACAGCTTTCCTGCCAGAAACAGGGAAAACCAACATTCAGATGTCCATTTAGTGAAGTGTTAATTGCTAAGATAAATACAAAAGTTACCTCAAGAAGGTTCTCTCTCTCCAAAACAAGCAATTTACATCTGGTTCAACTTCACTCAAAGTGTCCTTTCCTTGTCTATCACTAAAAGATAGATTGAGCCTCAGCAAGAAATTAAGGGTGCTTTACACCAATGCATCCGAGACACAATCCTTTTCATATTTATCCCTTTGCAGATCCTTTAATAATTACAAGCTGCCAGGCTGTGATCTCCTGCATGTCTTACACCTTGTCAGAACAACTTTCAGAGCTCACCACACTAAATCCTTTTAATCCTCACTCAAGCATCAATGGTGCCTTTTGCAATCTGGCTTCTACTCCCCTTGTCATCAGTACCAGTTATACAACTTTACAGCAACCCTTACTTTAAAGGAATAAAAAGGGCATTTATGGAGAACAAACAAACAAACAAAAAACCAGTTCTGTTCCCACTATAAATACATGTACCTACATTGCATCCAAAGATGTGATAGCAACTTGTAAGAGTGGCTGTGCTAGCTCAAACCAAAAGCCTTCCCAGCCCCATACTCTATACTCTGTGTTTCATGATAACTATAAGGCAATTTGTAAGCACACATGAAAAACATGTATGACCATCCTCATCTCGGAGGCTTCTTCTCTATATTTACGTAGGTTTACACCTGAATATTGAACCTACGCTAACAGTCTTGAGGCAATGTTCAAAAGAGCAGACCAAGGACAGGAAAGACTTGGTGGGTGCTTTGAATATACAAGTATGCAATGTTAGCTTTTAGCATACAGTTCATAGAGAATAACTGTGATTATCCTCCCAACCTCCTGGCTCTGCAATACAATTAATATAATACTGTAGTATGTTAATACATTGCAGGAAAGGTACACAGAAGAACTTATGATGGGCTACTCCAGTATCAACAGAGATACATATGCTAGACAGAAGACTTGCCATAAACTAAGAACAAGATTGTAATGCATCCCCCATTTGCATTTCCCCTTTGGGAAAAGTGGTAAGTGGTGTTTGAAGTTATCAGAGGCCAAGACAGAGTGAGCAAAAATGCTATTGATGGCCCACAGCACCTTGGCTGGCAGGGGCTGCTGACTAACAGGATTTTCCTTGTCAGAAGTTTAAAGGCAGTGGCAGCCAGGGTGATTAATGAGGATTCCAAGTCACAGTTTACAAGTAGGAAGAGCTATAAGATGGGAACATGTTATTACAAGTTGTTTTAAGGGAAAATCCTGCAAGGAAGGAAAATGAATTTGCATGCGACTCAGGAAGCTAAAGCCAACTCATCTTGAAAACAGCTGGTCTTACAACCCAAGCCTCATCAAGGAGTCTCATCACTTGGAAGCCTCTGTCACAGGTAATTTAAAACTCATGGTCTCCTGTCTGACCTTTACTGCCCAATGTGTAAATGGGACACAGTGAGAGTCTGCAGCAGGTTAGCAGCAGCTGTAAAGGGCTTGCCCCTGCCCCAGAGCCTGCCTCCGATGCCTTTCTGTATTGCCTTTTGCAGACATTTGCACCAGGAACAACTGCAAATGCAAGTTGGAAACAGACATCCTCCTTTCATCTGCAGCTCTTTGGAGACAGAGGTCTGGCTGAGCATTCCTGCTGCTGCCAGTGATCACTGCGAGTTTCCAGTGACAGTGGTGATACTTGCAGCGTGGGTGGCACTTGCTGACTGTTATAAAATGAAAGCAAATTGTTCATCCCTTCCAGCTGAGGGGCTTGTCAGCAGCACTGAATGCACGGGGTGCAGTTCTCTGTTGGCCCACAACAGAGGGCTCTGGGTTCAGGTGTCTGCTTCCTCCCAAAGACTGACGGTTCCTGGTGATCAATGTTACACACCCTCCAGACATCTTCTGTTTGATAGGAGTGAGGCCTTTCAGACCTTCAGGCTCTGTGAAGACAGGAATCCAAGTGCTTGCAAAAGAAATAATAAGTCCATCATCTGTACTAAAATTCTTATTGCTCAGCATCTCCAGCAGACCTCTGGAAGGACCAAAACACAGGAGAATTGAATTACTTTGTTCTCGTAATTCGAAATGGTCCTTTGCAGCCAGTAAACTGCAATTCCTTTTTTCTATATATCAAGTAATAGCTTTTCCAGGTCTATGCTAGATCTATGCCAAACAACAAGGACAGACAAATAAAGAAAACAAACATCTGTCAAATTATATTTCCTCTGATTTCTCAAACAGAGGAGGTGATTTCAATGCTCCAGAAAATTAGATTTTTTTTTACACTCTGCTTCTCTGAAACTATTTCTTGCCCAAGATAAGTCAGC
The DNA here is from genome assembly GCF_964035555.1 of Netta rufina. Lineage (NCBI taxonomy): Eukaryota > Metazoa > Chordata > Aves > Anseriformes > Anatidae > Netta > Netta rufina. The sequence goes on from NC_140126.1 coordinate 7,280,631, forward strand.
TATTTTCCTGCCTGAAAAGTAATAATCAGAAAAAAATATGTGCAAACAGGGGAACAATCCTGATGGCAACCCATTTCTACTGAACAGGGGAAATCAGCAGTGCATACCTTGGCACTTAGCTGAACCAAGCTGCCTTTCCTTACTGATTCTTCCTTCAGCCACCGCATCCAACTGTTTCCTCAGAATATATTCCCTGTGTGTGCGGGAGCTATTTATAATCCACAGCACTTATTTCTGGATTAAATACATGTAGGTGGCTAGTTGCCATGAGTGCGAAGGAGGGGGGGTTGATGAATTACAAAAATATGTATGAAATATTGCACTTGGGATAAGGCGTTTCCAAGCCCATACAAACAAATGGGCTGTCAGAAGTGGTGTGAGCAGGCACAGCAACAAAACCAGCTGAGCAAGGCATCAGCTTGGCCTCACTGCTTGCATGTCCTCTGCTTCTTCTGGTGAGGGATCCCTCCAGGTCTTCTTTCAAGTCTCAGGCCAACACTAAAGGGCAGCCAAGAAGCAGTTCAGAAGGGCTGCTCTGTTTATTCAGTATTTGCCCTAGTTTTAGAGAGAGCGTCCATCGGCTTAAGCCAGTCCATTCGCTGGCCAGCTGCCTCTCTTGGGGAAGAAATGTTTGAGAAGTGTTTTTCCAACACCTCTCATCAGCCACCAAAGCCTCCAACTTCTCTTAGGTGTGTTTGCATGAGACAATCCTGCTCTCTAAGCCAGTTGTTCCCAGGCTTGCTACCTTCTCCTCCAAACCTTTTTCCTCTGCCTTTCTACTGGGTCTTTCCACACATCTGCCCCTTACTTCTTCCACTGTGAACCTGCCCATGCCTTGGCTGGCACCAGTGCCTCCTGGCCCACCGGGGCACTTGTTTGGAGGTGGGGCAATAATCCCCGAGAGCTGCATCCTACTGCTGGTGTGGCTAGGGCTCCTGCTCTGGGACTGATGGCTTTAGCCACTCCACAGCATATGGTTAACGTATAACCACAGCAGCACCTTCTCCTGTTCACAATTTGGCCTGAACAGAAGTGAACACGATCATTAGTTAGCGGTTAGATATGCAAGCTATGCGACTCATGCCTCTCTGTAATGAAGGAGGGGTAATCATTAATAGTGCAATGAACTGGTTCATGCATGTTTATTCTTCAGTCACTCCTCACTTACTACAGCCTTACCCAATCTCAGTAAAATAATTTTGGACATTCAGCACATGTCATGCAACCCTAGCTTGTGCTGGCAAAGCCCACGGTATATCTAACATCCAAATGCTGCCAAAGCTCTGGTTAACCCTTTGCAAATAAAATATAGAGTGGCAAGCAAGCATTTCTCTAAGAGACATCCTTTCACTTCCAAAACGTGCGTTCTGGTGAAGAATTACATACATTGCTATCTATCCTCCTGGCCTAGCTATCGTCACTGCATTGTACGTTTCAGGTTGTCTCCATTGAGCGTTGTCATGAGAAATGTGTCACTGTGCTGTGTGCTGATGGACCAACCATTACATGAGTCGGTTGCATGCTGTGGTTTCACAGCACCAGTGCTTGGACCTTGTGGTGCCCCTTCAGGTTGTAGTGGCTAAAAGGGGGGTGTTGTGAGCAGCCATAGCTGTGCATTACCCTGCAACAAAAACCTGCAATTGGCAAGATATTTTTCCATTGCTCAGTAATTCTCAGGAGAGGAATACATTAAAAGAACATGCATGCCTTCATCTGTGCTTAATCTGTTTGTGGCTGGTCCATACATATTCTTCTCATTTTTCTAGCCAGTTGTCCAACTTATCTGTGGCCATTGGGTAAGACAAGCCTCGACTCTGCATAACATGAGTAAGAGCCACAGTGGTGTCATCCCAGCACAACTACATGGAGATAGGTAGAATTTCTGATGTATGGACAGCAAAGTCAGGTTGTCAGTTTGAACAAACAACATTATGCTAAGGCAAGGCACAAAGACAGAAAGCCTTGGCACTGTAGAACAGAGAGAAAATGTCCTTTAACATAGTTTAAGCAATGCAGCTTTGAAGACACAGGGTTGTCCCAGGCCCATTCTTGGAGTCCAACCTCATTCATGTCCCAGCACATGAACTGCAAGCCAGCACTTAGAGCAGGTTTTGGCTAGTCTCTAGAGCCAATGGTACTCAGTTGTGTGGGTGCCTCAGAAATACCTATGTATCTCATACAAAAGAGCCATCATTAGTGCAAGAAGATACCAAAAATTCATGAGTAATAATAACCTAGACATGACTTCATAACTCTTTTCTCACTCAGCATTTCTGTGTCAGACCATGACCACAATAAAGTCAAAATACAGGGAAAAGTCTCATAACTGGGAAATGTCATACAGACAGTTTCATCCATGCAAAACAAACAAACAAACAAACAAAAATAAATAAAAATTATAGATTGTGTTGCTCTGAAAATTAAAAATCTGAAGTAAACCATGAGTAAACATGGGAAGGGAAAGGTAGCAGATGATCATTTTCAGTAGTATCAGCTGCCTGCTGGGGACCCTGTGGAGCTGTGTTCTTATGTCACACCAGTGAGAGCCCAGATCTCCAGATGGTCACATTACAAGAAAGTGTAACCTAAGACCTTTGAGTTCAAAGTATCTGGATCCATGCAAATGCCTGGGATGTGCATATCTGACTGAGCTACAGAAGGCAGAGCTGGGGCACAGGACGGAAAGAGGCCACAACAAACCCATGCACAACAAAACATCTGTGTGAGGATGAAATTCACAGACTCACTTGGGCACAAGAGCAATGGAAAACTGCTCATTGTATTCAGAATCTGTGAAGATGATGAGGCAAATAAATAGAAGGGAATAGATCTCTCTTCAAAGTCTTTTCTCTTACTCCAGCAAACAGAAAATTGGAAACACAGACAAAAGCAATAAATTAGGCCTGAATAAAACGTGGATGAATTTGTTTTCTCTCTAAAACTCTATGAAAATGTCAAAGTTAAATAAATGTTACTTCTTTAGGCACAACCATCCAGCACTCTGCCCACTCCCACGAGACTCCATGCTAGAAAGTCTCTATGGCAATGTCATCCCTTCCTTTGCCCTTTCAGCCATGGCTTGGGATTGCCAACAGGCTGCTTGCTGGTGGCGTCTGCCCTGACGTGTATGTGGAGCCCCAAGAGAACCAAGTATCTGCTCAGGCTGTAAGGGATGATCTCTTGCAACCCTTTGGTGATGAAACTGATGGATGGGAGACGTGTCCGCTACATCGCCTCCTCTACTCTGAAGCAGTTGGTTACAGCTGGGAAGCAGAGACAGGAACAACCTCCTTCCCCCTCAGTGCAGTCTGAACTGGTGTGCTCCAGCAGCCCAGCTTTCCACCCAAGCCTCTTTCCACTCTCCTGACCTTCACTAGAAACCACTGCAGTCCTCAGGCTGCAGCGGTGGGGAGGAGAGCTCTGCCTTCGGCAGCATTCACAGCCCCTTAGTTTCAGACAAAGACCAAAATTGAACCAAAAGCTCTGCCAATTTTCTGACCCAGCTTGCTTTCTGGCTGTGAGATGTGCCTGGCTCTGCTTCAGAAAGGCTCTGATGACAAAATCGCATGGTCTTTCCCACAGTGTCTCTCTGACACTCAAAAGGCATTCCAGGTTTTGCAGAAATTAGCCTCATCTTTTCCTCTTGCTTACACATTTTTATTGACCTGCCCCATTAGCGCACCACTGTGAAGGACCAGCTGCCAGAAACAAACAGCTGAGAAAAAGCCAACAACTTAATTCCATCACAAATGGATTTGCACAACTCTTAAAGAGCATTCCCATACATGCATACAGTGCAAAGGGAGGAGAAGGGAAGGTGATGAAGATCCTGTTACAGGGACTCCAGGCACTAGCCACACACTGCAGAAGCAGCTCAGAAAACATGGAGAAACTGATCAAAACAAGGTGAAAAAATGGGTGGGATAGATCACAGAATCACAGAATCACAGAATTTCTAGGTTGGAAGAGACCTCAAGGTCATCGAGTCCAACCTCCAACCTAACGCTAACAGCCCTCCACTAAAACATATCCCTAAGCTCTACATCTAAACGTCTTTTGAAGACTTCCAGGGATGGTGACTCCACCACTTCCCTGGGCAGCCTGTTCCAATGTCTAACAACCCTTTCAGTGAAGAAGTTCTTCCTAACATCTAACCTAAAACTCCCCTGGCTCAACTTAAGCCCATTCCCCCTCGTCCTGTCACCAGGCACGTGGGAGAACAGACCAACCCCCACCTCGCTACAGCCTCCCTTGAGGTACCTAAAAAGAGCGATAAGGTCACCCCTGAGCCTCCTCTTCTCCAGGCTGAACAAGCCCAGCTCCCTCAGCCGCTCCTCGTAGGACTTGTTCTCCAGGCCCCTCACCAGCTTCGTCGCCCTTCTCTGCACCCGCTCAAGCACCTCGATGTCCTTCTTGTAGCGAGGGGCCCAAAACTGAACACAGTACTCGAGGTGCGGCCTCACCAGAGCTGAGTACAGGGGGATGATCACCTCCCTTGCCCTGCTGGTCACGCTGTTCCTGATACAAGCCAGGATGCCGTTGGCCTTCTTGGCTACCTGAGCACACTGCTGGCTCATATTCAGCCGACTATCCACCATCACTCCCAGGTCCTTCTCTGCCTGGCAGCTCTCCAACCATTCCTCTCCCAGCCTGTAGCTCTGCTTGGGGTTATTGCGCCCCAGGTGCAGGACCCGGCACTTGGCTTTGTTGAACTTCATGCAGTTGACCTCAGCCCATCGGTGCAGCCTATCCAGATCCTCCTGCAGAGCTTTCCTACCCTCAAGCAGATCGACACACGCACCTAACTTGGTGTCATCTGCGAACTTACTGAGGGTGCACTCGATGCCCTCGTCCAGATCATCAATGAAGATATTAAAGAGGACCGGCCCCAGCACCGAGCCCTGGGGGACGCCACTAGTGACTGGCCTCCAACTGGACTTGGCTCCATTCACCACGACTCTTTGGGCCCGGCTATCCAGCCAGTTTCTAACCCAGCGAAGCGTGCGCCAGTCCAAGCCAAGAGCAGCCAGTTTCTTGAGGAGAATGCTGTGGGAGACGGTGTCAAAAGCCTTGCTGAAGTCAAGGTAGACCACATCCACAGCCTTTCCCTCATCCACCCAGCGCGTCACTCTGTCATAGAAGGAGATCAGGTTCGTCAGGCATGACCTGCCTTTCATAAAGCCATGCTGACTGGGCCTGATCGCCTGCTTCCCCTGCAATTGCTGCATGATGACTCTCAGGAGGATCTGCTCCATGAGCTTTCCTGGCACTGAGGTCAAACTGACAGGCCTGTAGTTTCCCGGGTCTGTCCTCCGGCCCTTCTTGTAGATGGGCGTCACGTTTGCTAGCCGCCAGTCGATTGGAACCTCCCCTGATAGCCAGGACTGTTGATAAATGATGGAAAGTGGCTTGGCCAGCTCCTCTGCCAGTTCCCTCAGTACCCTTGGGATGAACAAATTTATTTCTAAATGAGGCACAGAGATGAAAATAATGTGAGCTTACCCCAGCTACCTGAGGAAAGACATTCTCCATGCCAAGAAATGCTGAGGTCTATGCTCAGGACACCAACCTAGTGGACAACTCAGTGATAATTCATCAGCTCAGATCATCACTATTGCAAGTTTTAGCAGGTGCCCATACTATTGCTGACTTTCCTGCCCGTGTGTAGGTTAGAAGCAAGCACACAGGATGTGGTGAAAGCCAGCAGCTACACATCAGTCCAGGATAGACCGTTGACTTCTGAGCATTTCGGGCTAGAAGCAGAAGTTCTGATGACTTTTGTTGTACACAGTTTTCCCTGCACTTTCTTAAGACTCTCTTTCTTTAGAAAGTGCTGCTGGGTCTGGTACAAGCCTTTTCTGCAATGACCTTCATACACGGTCTATTTCATGAGAGGCTTTAAGTGAACTGGCTGCAGCAGAGGTATTCCCATTACCCCAGGAAAGGTATGGCTGGGTAGGAAGAGCAAGGCAAATACACCAAGGAAGCAACAACATTCCCAGTTAGGAAAATGCAGAGTTACCAACTCTGTTGCATTAAATTAGGATTAGGTTCAAATTGATCAATGCTAAAGCTAGCTACAAATGATCTAGTGAAGCTGTGAAGGGGGAAATTTTACTAGCTGACATCACATTTTTGATTTGAAATGAAGATTTCCAAAATCCTTCCTGCTACCTTCTTCCTTTGCAGTGGAAGCAGAAAAGCCTTTTCCTCCACCTTCCCTGTCCCTTCTGTACTGGAAAAATCACCCTGTACAAAACATTGCTCTTCTTCCTGACCTTGTTAGTGATCTCATTAACTGCTATTATACTGTACAAGAACTTCTGTATATATATATATATGTATTTTTTTTTTTTAATCTTAATTGCAAAAACAGTTATTTATTTGACCAGCAGCACTGTGCTGGAGTCATCTCAGAGCAAGACCAAGCTAAAAAGCCATTTAAGATCCCATTTTAAAGTTCAGCTTGGGCCAAACACATTAAAACCCTAACTGATAGCTTCCTTTGCAAACAATCAGTTTAAATGACTTCCTTTGACCTCTTTTTGGCAACTGGCATTTCATTCAAAATGATCAAAGCTATATGAGATTTAACAGAGCTGCATCCCTCATGGAATTTGAACATCTGAATGAAAAATTGAATTTCCCAGTTGTGTGTGCACCATCTGACACTGGCATAGAGAGCTCGTTTGGGTTTAGGAGGATAAATCACCCTTAGAACAACACTGTGACTGTTGGGTATGCAGGGCCTAAGCCAAAGTGACCTTGGGTGCAAATCAATTAGGACCAGGGGTGATTCTAGTTCAGGATTGCCCAACCACAAGCGTGTAGAAGCTGGAAAGAAAAAACATATGTCCAATGCACCAGAAGCCCTTATCCAAGGGTTCATCCGAGAGTTCAGACAAGCAGGCTGGTAGGAAGAAGTTATGTCTGAGAAGTGTCAGCTCCCACTTCGCTGGAAACCTTGCAAACACTGACAGAGTCCAGCCAGTATTTCTTGTTCAGTGGTCTTACTGCAAAGAAGGAAACTTCCTTTTTGCAGCACAATCCCTTTGCACATACCTTCTCCATGCACAGGGCAGAGAATAGTCTTCTTGACTACGTATAACATCCTTGTGCATATTTCCAGAATGACTTTTCTGCTGCTAGCACTCACTTCTTCGAGGGCTGTGCAGGATATCATTTCCCTGGAGAAACAAGTCCACAGCACTGATCAATCAGGGTCTATGACATTAATCAGACATGCACTTTGTTGGATGCTGACAGAATGATTTTCATATTCCTATGAGAGTTTCAATCGTTTAATTCAACTCATTTGCACTCACAACTCGCAGAAGCCATCATTATGCATAAGTAATTTAAACAGGGCCTTATTGGAAAAAAAAAAAAAAAAGACAAATAATTAACTGTGTACATCAGAATTTGAGTACAAATTTAACTGTTCGAATCTTAAGGGAATTAAGCAATTTAACCTCATAGCTAGAACTTTTACCCAGCTGGGACATTTCAAACATGGTTGTTTCTGTAACTACTGCATTTTTATGCAGGCATGCCCACCCCCTCTTCAGTTACACTTGAGCTGTGAATTCTCATAGATGAGGCACAAACTGCTTTGCAAAAGCATCATCAATTTATGCATTCAGAATATCAGACATGCACGTGAGACTGCCATTAACAAAAATTTAGTAGGAAGAATTAAATTTCATTCCCCACTCTTTCTGGGGCCATCAAGGGGGACACAACTTGATTATGAAACAGTTTGCAACACTGCATGGACAGTAGCACTGTGCCATGTGCTTAGTATGACACAGGGCTGCTAAATGAGCCTCCAAGGAGTGGGATAACAAATGATAATCCAATAATGCAGAGTGGTGTATCATGAAGGAATGGAGTTAGGGCTGGGAGTGCAGAGGGAAGAGGCACTGTCACACTGAAAATGATTTGCCTTTTTCTTTCTTGTGTGACTAGAGAATAACACTCCTGCTGTGGTACAAGACACAAGCAGAGCAATGGTCCTGACAAAATCATCTCAGAGTGCAGCCTGTGCATTAACCATTCATTTACTGCCCTCTGCCACTGCAAGAGGTCAAGCCACAGCCAGAGGAAGACCTGTCTAAAAGGAGAATCTAACAACTCAAATTTCTGCTTCAAGATACGCCTTGAAGTTTAACAACAAAGACTCAAGAATTCTTCAAATTTCAAATACATCCCTGTCCTTACTTATGGATTCAGGGGTGTGAAAGACTGCACACATCAGTCAAAAAGGAACTAACCCTGCACACATCCTCTTCAGCAGTGCAATTTAAATACAATTTTCTATATTGTAACTATACTGTAATTGAAAACCTCATTTTTCTTTCTGAATCTCATCAGAGCCAAGCTTTTGCTTATATTTCCTCTACTGTTAGCAAAGCCATTAGATGGCAGTGTATCCTAATTTATTCTTAGTGATGTCAATGAAAGCAGAGGCATTTTGGTGGTAATAGAAATAAACATGCTTCATAATGTGTTGGCGGTAATTACGAACATCAAATTTGACCATGACAAATAGTTCTCAATTATCCAGGTAGCTGGAAATAGAATATGAATTAAAAATAAATAAATAAATATAAAACATACGAAGCAGAATAAGCAGCTAAATATTTGATCAGAGCAGTGACTCTGGTGTGATAGAAATTGAGTGTCCTTCACTCTGCCACTGGAATGTACTACAAGATCCATGCTGAAAATTATGCAAAACAGTCAAGGCAAGCAAAACTAAAATAGCCCACTCGTCAGAAATATTTATTAATTTTACAACAGAATGCTTGAGTACCAGTTACAGAATAGGTTGTCTATTGCATGATGAGTTTTTACAAGCACAGCTCAAGGAAACAGGAGTGAGAGCAGCATCAGCCTTGCAGCCAGAGCAGAGAGGCAGTCCCTGTGCCTGGGAAGCAGCACCACACATTTCCCATGAGAACCGATGGGAGCTCTGCATCTAACATGCCACATCATCACCAGGTACTCAAATGTAAATTACACCAGCGTTTATTGTCCTGCAGAGAGGAAACATTTTAAGGCCATAGTTATACAGCAGGGGGCTGTACTGTCATTATTCCGCAGCAGCACAAGCCATGCACTCTGCCTTCTTAACCTTTCCTTGCAAAATGCACAGCAGTTTTCATGACCAATTGCATTTCCACCACACTAGGAATAGAGTGATTTCTATAGGCATCAGGCTCTGAAAAAAAAAAAATTAGGAAATTAAAAAATAATAATAATCATTAAAAAAGTGGGGGTGGAGAGGAACAACCTCATCTGGGACAAAAATGCTGATAAGGTTAAAGAATGTCATATTATAATAAGAGAATTATGGATTCACATGCATTCTGTATTCATAAAATACTATAAGGATTTACTAAACATTAGTAATGTAACATTAGGAATGTCCTTATCCCACCAGGCTATGAAAAGTCACTGCTAAATATAGATTTGCAAGAGTTTAGGATCCTCAGCATCCTGAAGAATGAGGCCCTCAGTCTGTTCCTGATGCCCCCAACACTGCAGTCAATAGTAGAATGCTATGTGCAGGAGAGGGAAAGCAGGGGAAGAGGAGACTTTTGGAGGACAGAGGCCTTCCTGGTACATTCCAACAGGACATGGGTGTCCTTGGACAAGTATGTCCTTGATGAGCTGTTTCGTTACTGAAAACTGCAGTTTTACTTCATCTGAAACTATTCCTAAATTTAAGCTGAATTTGCCAAGCACTTCATACATTAAGAAAATATTGACATTTTAATATTGAAAATGCAAGATACTGAAGTACACTGAGCTAGAGAAAGAAGACTTGTCAGTGAGAGACTGCAGTCCTAGGTCTTGTAAATTTCATCCTCCATTTTATTAAGAATGCTTTCCTTGTCCCGTATCCCAGTTTCAGATTGAGCAGCTATTCAATTCCAAAACCAACTTACAGAGTAACTATTGCTTGTAATATACCCATTTGCTTATAATATCCCCATTTAAATTATATTAATCTGAGGGTAGACTGCAAAACCTCTCTTCTGCAAGCACACACAGATGTCTCATCCACAGAATCACCCACCAGTGACAGGGTTTTAGTGTTCCATTGTGATGGCAGTTTCCAATACAGCCACCAATTTCAGTTCAGTTCTTTGCTTCGTGCACAGGTGATAACCCCTGCCCTCACACATGCAAAAGCAATCAGTGAGAACACTACACATCCACACGGTGCAAATCACAAGGCTACTTTTTTACAGCTTTAGTTACTGTAAATACAAGAACTTGGGGAGTCTTAGAGACTACAGCAAAGCAACAGTTAAAACATCAGCAGACAATGTATCACTTATTAAATTTTGCATTATAATAAGGGTATAAATTGTATATCAGATGGGAGATATTTAACAGAGTTCTCCCTTGTTGCTATTTCAGTAAGACTTTGAAAAGTCTGTTCACTTGGCATCAAGGCAGAACTCCTGTGTGCAGCACTACACTCATGCATGTCAGCTGTGACTTCATCGCTATTGCCTTCTATTCAACATTTCTTTGCCACTTTTGAATAACAAAGTTGTTTACAAGATCTTTAGGAAAAGCAAACAAACAAATAAAACACGGAAAACCCCAAAACAAAATCCAAGACAAGAAGCCTTAAGCCACGAGTACAAAGGCCAGGAAACCCTCTTGTCTTCAGCTGGCTTCTAGCAGCAAATTCCTTGAAAGCCGGATTTAAGGGAGACACAACAAAGGGATTGCTTATATTTTGATTCTTTCGTACATTGAACTGGGTCCATCGAACTGAATCTCATTAATTATCCTTAGAAGTGGTTAAAACTCTGAGGGCCTAAAAGAGCAGGCAGAGACTCAAACTGAGACCAGAGCAGGAACCTAGGATAAGCTCTAGTGAGAGATGACCCTGCCCATGGCAGTGGGGTTGGAACTAGATGATCGTCAGAGGTCCCTTCCAGCCAAAGCCATTCTGTGATTCCAGGCATGAATTTTTTTTTTTTATTTTGTTGTTGTTGTTGTTTGTTTATTTGTTTGTTTGTTTTCAGGGGGAGGAATATAAAAAATGGGATGATGTTTGAAGGAATCTAGTGAAGATTTTGAAGTTTATTGTTTTGTTTTGTTTTGTTTTGTTTTGAAAATGTCTCTTGGCAGAGAGCCCTCCTTTGGGTTCATAAGGAGGTTGCGGTGGCTCACACCATGCATGAGGAGAACATGTCAGGTTGCAGGATGCCCCACGAGATGGTAGCTTGGAAACTTTGCTAAAGAAAAGCCCTGAGTAAGGAACCAGATCAGGACCAGGGTCTTGTCATGGTGTTGTTCCCCAAGGCAGGTGTCGTGCTCCTCAGTGTGCCCAGCCGCTTGCAGCATCCCACCTGGCAGCTCCATGCTGAGGCCCATCCTGCACAAGGACCAGCACCAAAGTAGGGCCGTGGGCATCATCCCAGATGCCAGCCTCGAGTTACACCCCCCTGCCACCAGACTGGCACAAGCTGTGTACCTTACTACTGCTGAGTCACAGGGGTGAAATCTGGTTTCATCAGCTGTCCCAGGAGTGCTGTAAGCCAGGCATACCCTGATACAGCACAGGACCAGGCCAGCGCATGGAAAAGCCAGTAAGGCAAACATTGCCAGATAGGTGTCATTTTTCAGTCTTAAGCCATCTCTAAACAAACAGTGATAGCAGGAAGCCAGATGGATTTACATTTCCCTTGACAGGGCACCAGTTCCCTTGTTTCCTTCCAGGACCATATTTTACAGGTGGGCTAGCAGACAAATCCTACCCCTCCACCACTGCCCCTGTAGCACAGCAACAGCAACATGTGTTTCCCTAGCAGTCTCCTGAAACATCCATTTCAGCTGACATATTGCTGGCCACAGAGCTGGGAGCCCAGCGCATAAGAACAGAGAATCACTAAGGGTCATGGTTTAGTGATGGGACTCAGTAGGTCAGATTGCACACAATGATCTTAAGGGTCTTTTCCAACCTAGATGATTCTATGATTTTCTTTCCCATCAATAGGAAAAGATTTAATCTCAAGACCGAAGCATAACCTAGCTGGGCAATTTGTTAAAAATCAAACCAAGTGCACAATGTGGAGGAACTCATCAGCTGGGGACAGATCTGACAAAGATGCTCAAGAATGCATTTCCATTTGATATAGCCCATGCAACCTTAAGCCATTTCCATCCACCATATATCAATGGTGAACTCACCCTGCCAACACAGCCTGCTTCAAAGACCTCCACCAAGAGCCACATTAGCATTTGGGCTTAAACAAGCCAAATGCAGAGAAGGAAGCTGTTTTCCCTTACCAGGCACTGCAGCAGACAGACATCACCTGTGCCAAACACCCTCCTCCACACTCCTGCATTCCAGGAACCATATATATCCAACAGCCCCAGGACTTTGTTCCCATCCGCCAACCTCTCACACAAGATGCAGGCAGCTAGGTGATTGTCTGAGATGCTGTCAGTGACTGCAGGGCCAGAGGGAGGTCAGAGCACCGGCTGCACAACGTGTACTGTGCCCTGCCCAGCCACAGCCTCGTCCCACGGCTCCTCTCTAGCCATGCAACCACATCCAGCTCTTTGGGGGAAAAAGGCTGTGCTGAGACCTGTCGCAGAGTATTGTGCCATATAACATCTTGAAAGCATTGGGATTTTGGTACAGAGGTCAGGGAATGCTTGAATTTGGCATCCTCCCTCTTCCCCAGTCAACTACGGCCAAGAATGCTTCCGAGGACTTTCTGCTGGAAGTCAGAGCTGTTGATTCACACTCAAACTACCTGTGGAAATATGGCATATGGCTTGACTTTTTCCTGAAAGTAAATCCCTGTATAGCTAGGGCCTCTTTGGCAAAAGCAGGTACTGCTATGTACTGGCTCAGACTGTAGCCTTACTTTAAAATGAATGATATTAATTCAAATACATGCACTTAATCTCAGGTTTAACAGACACAACTCAGGTTTCCGAGATACCTGCTTATGAACATCTAGGACAGAGCTGCACCTTAGAAAGAGAGTTGAAATGAATCCTTCTAATATAACTGAGCAGGTGACTGCTTACAGCACTGACCAGATAAAGAGAATGTGTTGTTTCAGTTACTAACAAGCTTACTTTTAGCTTGTCTGATGCTTTCAAAGTGAGATGAATCTCCCAGACCCCCTTCCATTGGAGGCAACAGTGATTATGTGTTCCCCTATTTATTGCCAGGAAGTAGCTAAGTAACAAACACACAGAAACTATGCATGAAAAAGCAAATACAGCATTAATAACTATCGAATTATTGCTTGAGAATGGACAATAGGATATCCAGTTGCAATCCTTTCCAATAATAACATAAAGCCAAGGTCAAACTTTTTGGATCTCGGCTATACTGGCATTTATTCCTACAAGGAAACAGGGAAAAAAAAAAAAAAAAAAAAAAAAAAAAAAAAAAAAGTTAACTGAGGTTCCCACAGACCTTAAAAAGCAGAAACATCTGTTACTGCTATGAACAGCTTGTATGCTGAGTTCAGCAGGAGAAAGTCCAGCAGCAAGGCCAGGTCTCTGCTTACCAGTACATGCCTCTGTGCTCAATGGGAAATGATCAGAGACAGTTTCAAGGGACATATCAATAATTCAAAACAGCCAGAGCAAGCATAAACAAATCAGAATTAGTGCTCTTTTCTTTCTTCTGCCAGCAAGACTGGAAGATGTTACAGATGCATAATGTGCAGTCTTGAGCATCTATGTCAGATCTGTCCCCAGCTGATGAGTTGCTCCACATTGTGCGTTTGGTTTGCTTTTTAACAAACAGTTTTGAGCTGAAACACTGAGCAGAAATTCCAGAGAAGTGAGTCTTGTTCTCAGCAATACAACCTTCTATGTGGCTAGGGAAAATTACAAGTTCTCATGGACTCGATTTTTCTGTTTGAGAAATGAATCCCCACTTCAGTGATCCCCTACTCACTCATTTCCCAACGATGTTTTATGCTTTGTGTTTGTGATTTTAACTTATGTTTGTTGAAATACATATATATTTTAATATATGATGACATAAAAATGTTAGAGATGCTGTTTTGTTATTACATTGATGTAAAGTGTGACCAGTAAAACTGTATTGGAACTTCTTTTCTAAGCAAAACCTCTTGGCAAGGCAGAGATCATTGACAGGGACTGAACTGCATGACCATAAGCAATTGTGCTGCGAGTAGCATGGGTAAATATCCACAAAGAAACTCCTGCTTCTATTTGAAAAGCATCAAGCTGCATCAAGGCTGTAGCAACCACGAGTCCAGAAAGGAAATGATGATGACCTGGCATGTCAGACTGCTTAATCTTTCAAATATTGTATGTGGGAAGCCTCAGAAAAGTAGTCCTGTCAAAGGAAAGAACCTCTGTATGCCAGATTTCCCTGTAAAAACAGATTTCCAGATACCACACTTTATTTTGCTTAGTATTATTATATAAAACCCTTCCAACAGTGTGCAGAGATAAAAAGCAAAAGGAAATGAAGTCAAGACTTCTGGACCCGAAGGAGTGAATCTTGGCCCCGCTTTCTCCTTCCTTTTGTGCTGGCATCAGTGTGGAGCTGCTCTTTGCCTCCTCATATACAGCAGCACAAGGAGACCCCAGCCCAGTGTCCAGGGAGAACTGGCTGAGGAGCCTGGAAGAAAGGAGCTTTAGAAGAACACAATTGTTGGAGCTTAGATTTATTCCTTCATTTAATTATTGCTGTTATGAAAATACACAGAATCATAAGTGGACATTTTTTAAAATTATTGGTAACATAGCAAAGGACTGGAATTAAAAATAAGAGTGCAATGATACAGGACTTACAGTTCAGAGCCATACCATAGTATTTATGAAGACACAGGGTTAAGCACAAACACACCAAGAAACAGTGCCACCAATATGCACAGACAGTTTGACAAGCATTTCTTTAAGCAGTAATCCCATTGTATAAAACTCCCTTCACCCCACTCCTTTTTTTTTTTTTTTTTTTTTCATTTGCTGGGTTAAGCGCTCCTTGGATCCTCCAACCTACCTGGTCCAAACCCATAGAATTGAAGGTAAGTTCATTTCTGCAGGCCAACTGCAAGGGGCACTCCAAGAGAGCAATCTGCATACACCCCCATGCCCAGCACTGCTTAACAACTCTTTCTAAAACGGTGCAAAGACAAAGACTTAGAACCACTGCCAAGTGGTCCAGAGCCACTTAAATTCACAAAGATTTGGATTAGTCTTCTCTAAAGTAGGTTAACCTGTTGACTTTCAAAACTGTTGCTCTCCTTCAGGCAACATATGGTTTTTCCATTGCCCTAAAACAACCAGTTGGCATAGTGTGGAGTTAGAAGGGAAAGAGGGGTGAAAAGAAGAGTTGCTTAAGCATCCAAAATGCTGTAAGAGCTGTGTTGTAGCCCAGAGTGTTGCTCTTACCACATGAAGTTAGGATTATATGTTGCATTCCTCCAGGTGTGGCATACAGGTGTTTTTCAAGATGCTAGCTGAACACTGTAGAGCTGTACATAGCTGAGGTTCTGGACTGTTGTGGAGCTAGCAGTTGGGTATGACAGAGTTGAGAACCTCTAGGTAAGGATTAAGGACCAAGAAAATAAAGTGGATGTCATGGTGGTAGTCTACTATAGGACACTAAACCAAGATGATTACATTATTGAATTATTCTTAAACTAAGAGATACCTCTAAACCAGCTGCCTTGTCCTTATGGATGACTTCAATGTGCCAGATATGAACTGGGAATACTACAATATGATACAAACAGGTCCATGAGATTCCTAAAACACCTTGATGATAACTTCTTGGTACAGGTACTAAGGGAGATGACCAGGAAAGGTTCCCTCCTAGATTTGTTGCTTGTAAACAGAAAAGATCTCACAGGTGAAGTGGCAAATGGGGCCACATTGGGCATACTGACTATGAAGCAATCAAGTTAGCAGAGTTTAACAGTCCATTATATTGTTCAATTTTCCCAGAGGCTGATGCATGATGAGTGAGTATATCACATCCCCTAATGCCACATTCTTTGGCCCATGTGCCTATGAGGTTGTTTTGGAAATCAATCCCATTACCTGACTCCATTCTTTCCAGAGTACCATATCAACATAGCTCTTGTTTTCAAGGCCCAGGATAATGTTCCAGGCAATAGTATGGAGCACAGGATATGTTTCCTGCCATCCAATGGTTGCTTCTGCCATTGTAAGCACATGGCACTTGCCCTGGCAGGTTTGTGTGGGCATGACATAATCAATCTGCCAGGCCTCCCTGTATTTAGATTTCAGCCACCATTCTCTGTACCAGAGAGGCTTTAACTGCTTGGCTGAATTGGCAGCACATTTTTCACAATTATGGACAATCTGTGTGGTAATGTCCAAGGTCAGGTCCATCCCTTGATCATGAACCTACCCATACATTGCATATCTTCCTTGGTGGTCTGATGTTCATGGGTCCATCGAGCTATAGATGATTCACCCTTATGCTGCCAGTCTAGATTCACCTGAGCCATTTCAATCAGAACAGCCTGATCCACTTGCTGGTTGTTTTGATGTTCTTCAGTGGCTTGACAGTTTGGTACATGATCATCTACACGGTGTACTTGTACAACCAGATTCTCTACCCAGGCAGCAATATATTTTCACCATGTGGCAGCTCAGACGGGTTTGCCTCTGGGCCATCAGTTGCTCTGCTTCTGTTACTGTAACCACCCCCACAGGACATTTGCCACCATTCGTGAGTCAGCACAGAGATAGAGCAGTGGCCACTTTTCCTGTTCAACAATATCTAAATACAGGTGGACAGCCTTCACTTTTGCAAGTTCTTCAGCAGTTTCTTCTCCTTCAGCAGTTTCTGCAGCTTGTGTAGGACTACAAAGAGCAGCCTTCCAACTCTGATGCTTTCTCACAATATGACAGCACCAACTGTGAACAGGGCATATTGCTTCCTATTTGCTGGTAATGTATTATACAGGACGCCTCTTCAGCATGCATCACATCCTCCTCTGGTGATATTATGAAGTTCTTGACCTCTGACCAGTCCTTAATCACTATGAAGACTCCTAGGCAACTGGGGTTTCCTATTTAAGCCCATTGTGTGATCAGTGCAACTAGAAGGGACCCTTCCATTGAGTATCCAGTTTGATTTATAGCAAAACCAGCTTTCAGAAGAATTTGGATTATTGTCTTCACTTTCTCAAAAAGTTCTTCTGCTGTGTTGCCCCACAAAATGTCTATGTACTGCATATCTTCATGAATTTCCCCGTTACAATACAGTCTGGATCAGTCTATGACAAATAGTACACTGTGTTTTCACCCTTTAGGAAGTCTATTCCAAGTGTACTAGATGTCCCTCCAAGGGAAAGGAAACTGTGTCCTGCAAACTGCTGCCAAAGGATGGAGAAAAAAGCATGAGTAATATCAATTGTGGTGTATCTCTTGGCTGACTTTGATTCCAGTTCATACTGAAGTGCTAGCATGTCTGACATGGCAGTCATTGTTGGCATGAACTCGTTCAGGCCACAATAGTCCACTGGTAGCCTTCATGCCCCATTAGACTTTTTTAATGGCCAAATAGGACTATTAAAGGGTGAGTACATCTGGCTAATCACTCCCTGGTTCTCCAGTTGGCGGAGTCAGCTCATGGATAGTAATCAGGGAGTATCACTGCAATATCGGTGCCTGTGCACAGCTGTGCTAGCAATTGGCACCTGCTGCTCTTTGATCCACAGAAACCCCATGACAGAAGGGTCCTCCGAGACACTGGACAAGGCAGAGAGCTCTTTAATGCCCCCCATCTCCAAGGCAGCTATGCCAAAAGCCCACCAGTACCCCTTTGGATCTTTGAATTACCCTCTCCTAATATAGTCTATGCCAAGGATGCTTGGAACCTCTGGGCCTGTTGCAATGAGGCATTTTTGCCCCTTATTCCCTGTTAGGTTCACTTCATCCTCCAATACAGTAAACTGTAGGGATATCCCATCACACCAGGAATAGAATAGAAACTCTTTTTATAGCCTGATGACATTAGGATACTCTGTGCATTGGTGGGTCCTATGGGACAGGCCATCAAATCCACACAGTTCAATAAACCCAGTTGTCCCTTTCCTCCACTTGGCTGGAGGCAAGACCTCTTTAGTCCTGGTCATAGTATTCATCACCCACTTCTCAAAAATGTGAATCAGATGTCCTTTCATTAAGATCAGAAGCAAAATCAGCCCTTCTACTCTGTCTGGGTAACTACCCACTGGAAACTGGAGCATTTTCCTTGCAGAATCCCTTTGCCATTGTTTTTCCTCTGGTACTCATGCTTGTAGGGTCAAGGTAATTTCCATCCAAGTTCCTCACATCCTCCCTGTGGTCATGCAAGTAAAACCACAGGGTGGCACGTGGTGTGTACACACTTGAGCAGGAATGCTTACACTAATAACTGAGATACTGGTTTGTATAGGTAAGGGGGAAGATATTCTCCCTTTGAGCTGCTGAACCAGTTTCTCCACACCAAGACACAGGCCCATAGGGAAGAAGAGAGACTTTCTTTGTACTGACAAAGTTGACCAGACAATTCATCCACTGTATTTCCAGGTCATTACTGCCAATAAGTTGGCTTATAATGATGGTAAGTGCTGTACAAACTTCTGCCACATGAATTATGTGCACTTGACTTCATCTGGATCTTTGGATAACTGGTCATAGTCCAGGTCATCACAAATCACCTCCAGTGCAGCTAATTTCCTCAGGTACTGGATACCCTCCCCCCTCCATGGTGGTCCACTTGCCTGGGTGACATGCAGCATCTTCCTTGAAGGGATACATTTCCTTTACATCTCACAGAAGTCACCGCCAGAGGCTGAAGGCTTGCCCATTTTCCCATCGCTTTGTCAATACCCCCTTCCTAGAGAGGGATCCCAGCTACTTGCTTTCCCCCCCCCCACCTAATTCCAGGCTACTGGCCCCATTATCCCAGCATGGGAACAGGCAGGTGACAACATGCCTACCTGGATGATAGCTGAAATACTTGTGTGTGCCTCACAGCTTACTCAGTGGCAGGGATAACTGGGATACTGCCTCATTCGTCACTTCTGCCTCTTCCTCACAGTTCTCGTGATGGCCCTACTTCAGAGTGGCCAATCTCACCCACTTCTTCCTCTTTTCCCTTCTTGGTGGAAGTTTTTTCCCGTACTAGATGAGTTGATTTCTACATCCAGTGTTTCTTCTTGACTGTAGGATTGGGTGATACCAACATGAATTGGTTCTCTGATTTAGCTGCAGCATCTCTTACAGGAGCTGGATCAGCTCCAGAGGCATTTTCTTCATCTTGAGGGTGCTGAATAGAATTGATAGTGCACTTCGATAGGTGCAGGCCAGACCCCAACACAGTACAGTGAGTGAGCTGTAAATCTCTGGCATTGCAAGAACAGGGGCATACATTTTTAAAGTTTTTAGGATCAAGTTCAGTGGTGAATTCCAAAACCATCAGAAGTGATAACCATGGTAGATACCTCCACACATCCTCCCACACACCTTGCCACCATAACCACCCTGTCTCAGGGCACGTCTTTGGATGGAATTCTTAAGCAGTAGTTTGACCTTAGACAAATATGGAGGCACATGTAGGAGACATAGTAGCAGGATCATGCTAATTTGAACTTCCCAATATTCAAAACTATCAAGAGCTATTGTAACTTACTCAGAGGAGAACAGGTAAACAGTGTACTTAATAGTTTTCATGAGAAGGTTCCTGCCTAAAGGTGATGGCGATACTGAGTACAAATACCAGATTAACTTCACAGTGGGTGTAACATGAGTGCATGCTGTACAGACTGGCAAAGCCATTAGGCCAGACCTTAGAGTTGATAAACAACAAGAAAAGAATTAAGACAAACAAACCTGAGAGCAAATAAAACAACACTGTGAATGAATAAACCAATATTGTGATCAGCAACTACTAAACTAATATAATGCATATAACAAGTTTGTTTTAACTTCCTCTGGTTAGATCTGTTGTTATCACAACCCTTCATGCCTTCATGTCAGGCACCAAAAGGATTGTTGTGCTTTAACCAGCTGTGTGGTGCTGAGCTGCCTGCCCGTTCACTCACACACACTCCTCCACCAGTGGGACTGGGGAGAGAACCGGAAAAAGGTAAACTTGTGAGATGAGATAAAAACAGCCTAATAGGACGAAAAAAAAAAAAAAAAAAAAAAAAAAAAAAAAAAAAAGGAGGGGAAAAAATATTAAAATATACAAAACAAATGATGCACAATGCAAGTGCTCACCACCTGCTGACTGAATCACAGCCAGTCCCTGAGCAGCAGCCCCGTCTAGCCAGCTCCCCTAATTTTACTGTTCAGCATGAGACTACTGTGTGGGACATCCCTTTGTCCAGTCTGGGTCAGCTGTCCTGATTCTGTCCCCTCATGGCTCCTGGTGCACCCCCAGCTTCCTTGCTGACAGGACCCTGAGAAGCCCTTGACTAAGTGCAAGCACTGCTCTGTAACAACTAAAATATTGGTGTGGTATCAGCATTATTCTCATCTTAAATCCAAAACTCAGCACAATACCAGGTACTCAGAAGAAAATTAACTCTATCCTAGCTGAAACCAGGAAAGGAGCCCCAGGCATTGTCCTCTATGCACAGTGGCAAGATGCCTGAAATTGACATCTGTGCAGGAAAACCAAGCAGGCTCCCTGGA
The DNA here is from genome assembly GCF_964035555.1 of Netta rufina. Classification (NCBI taxonomy): domain Eukaryota; kingdom Metazoa; phylum Chordata; class Aves; order Anseriformes; family Anatidae; genus Netta; species Netta rufina. Next base: position 7,301,325 of record NC_140126.1, read on the forward strand.
CAGGACCAGTACCTGCAAGTCCTGATTGTCTCCAGGACTCATCTTCAGACCCCCAGATCAGGTAGTGGAGCTGAAGAATGGCCCACTATGATATGTTCCTCCTTCTGGCCACCAGCATGTGGGAACATCATGGGCAAGAACGTCCTTCACAAGGAGAGGAGGCTGCCTTGCCATAACGAGGAGTTGCTGTGGCCTCTTAGATTGTCTGTGGCCCCTGCAACACTTCCCAGCCTGGCCAAAAAAACACCAAGACCAGCTTTGGTCCAGACCAAGGAAAGTGATGGCAGTTCTGCAAATGGTAGACACACAGATTCTGCCCTCAGTGCCAAGAGAAGTACAGGGAAACTGGGCAGGCTCCCAGTGCCTGCAGGCCCTGTTGGCCCCCAACCACCTCAGGACTGACATTGAGGATCCAATCCCAACAGTGGAGTTGAAAAGCTTCCAACTGTGGTCTGCTCCTCCATGCAGACCCCTGTGAGAGCTTCCTTTGTCCAGACAATGGGCTACACTGGTGGGAGGACAAGTCTCAGCAGCCTGTTGGATAGTCCATGGCTCCCCAAGTGCTTCCCACCTTGGGCAACAAGACAGCTTCAAACCTGGCAAAGCAAGTTGACATCAGCACTGAAGCTGGCCAGCACTTGAACTCTGCCCTCAGTGCACTGCCCAAAAACCCTGGGCCAGAGCTGCCCCCCTGCCACCTTCCTCAAGCCCAAGCATCTCCTCCAGCTGGAGGAGGTCAAGCAGCAAGAGCTTGTGGTGTCTCTCACCTGCCTCACACAGCTATAGAGTGATCAAGATCCTCCTGGGGCCAAAATCAGATGGGTGTGCTGAGAACTCTGCCATCATTTAGAACCAAAGGTAGTAAAGAGCTCCTCTTCAGCTTAGAGCCTCAGCTGAGGGGAGGCCTCATGGCAGCCTACAGCTTCTTCACAAGGGGAGCAGAGGGGCAAGTGCTGATCTCTTGTGACAGTGATAGGGCCAGAGGGAATGCCATAGAGCTGTGACAAGGGAGATTCAGGCTGGACATCAGAAGGTTCTTCTTCTCAAGGGTAGTTGGGCACTGAACAGGCTCCCCAAAACAGTGGCCATGGCACTGAGTCTGCTGAAGTTCAATAAGTGTTTGGGCAATGCTCTCAAACATGTTTGTTTTTGGGGTGGTTCTGGTAGAGTCAGGAGTTGTACTTGATGATCTTTGTAGTCCCTTCCAACCCAGGATATTCTGTGGTTCTATCTACCTAGGGTAGAAAGGAAAGCTCAGCATGGCCTGATCTGCGTTCTCTATACTGCCTCTCAGAAAAGGACTATTAAATGTGTTATTCTCAACAGAAAGCAAATAAAGTCTGTATTCACATTGTCACTACAACCGTCATGGTCTGAGAAGCAGTTTTCAGACAGCATAAGTGCAAGCTATGGTTTTACAAAAGACTTGACAGTGTCACTCAGCCTATGGAAACAAAAAAATTACTTGTATAAGAGGTAAAGTCCTCAAATTCCTACATTTGGGAAAAGTGTTGGAAAATAAACAAGTTTCCTCAGGGAAAGAAGATATTCAGGTGGGTCTCCAAGATTTGTTTATAGGTAGGAAAGTGCAATCTGGTAAGGTGGCTGATAAGGCTTAATGGAGCTGACTCATGTGGAACAGTAGAATGCCCTCACAGCCCTGAGCAACTGAGTGTTAAAAGAGCAAAAGAATCTAGCTAGAAATTAGTAGAGAAAGAGGCAGCTTCAAAGTGAACAAAAGGAGCTATCTTCACACAAAGTCTATTTAAACTGAAATGTCACTGTAATGGGAACTCTTAATGTTTTGGCTGGATTCAAGAGCATGTTTAATGAATCTATGGGGAAAAAAGAATCATCAGGAGTTTCTAAAGACATAGACACCTTCTCTGGCTCAGAAAGCTCTGAAGTACTATACCACTGGAGCCAGGAAAATATAGCAATGGAATTTTCACTTTAGGCTTGCCTTATTAAATTTTCCCTAAAGAAACTGTTATTGGTCATTGATGAAAAGAGTAAACGGTTGGAAAGACTATTATCCTGACCAGTTATAGATCTTCTTCTTGATGCATCTATGTGTAAATAAAATGTTATACTTGAAACATTTGGCATTCCTAGAATAGCGTTGACCAAGAAGTGAGGAAGGTTGTTTCCCAGGGTTCTCAGCCCTGTATCAACACAAGGTTTTCAGGAAACAACTCTATTCTAGGAATCTACTTCCATCAGAGACCAGAGCTGAAAGCAAAATTCTTACCCACCCCACTCGCAACTCCCATTGCAGCAAACAGCCACACATAATCCACGACTAGCGGTGCCCTTTTTAGAACTCCTCCAAAATCTAAGTAGTCGGCATCATCTGTTCTTCTTTAGGACTCTGATAGAAACCGTATTTACAGGCAGTAGCCTCCATAAGGGAGGAAGAAAAAAAAAAAAAAAAAAAAAAGAAATTGAAAAAGAATTGAAAAGAATTGGAAGACCTTCAGAGGCAAGTGCAGCAGAAGTGGCATCATAACTGTTCTCACTCCGGTTGTATGAGAAACATTGCAGCCTCCAGTTTATTGTTTTGACTGCAATCTCACAACTACTGGCCAAGAAGATGAGACTTCAGAAACTTAAAGACTGTCCCATTCAGTGCTGCCAACTTTCTCATTTTATTGCCTGCTATACCAGACTTAATGTTTCTCGAAGTCCCACATCCTGAACACAAATGATCAGAGACAAGAAGACTAGGATGAAATGCCTTAAGTTTCCATCTGTTTCATTTCACATACTATGATCTGAGCAGTACCAGCTGCAAGTTTTCTCAAAGAAATTCCCAGTTAGGAAATGCTGACTTCTGAAAATTTAAACCCTTCATAGGGCTAACAGTTCTGACAGAAGCTCTCAGATCTAGACTAGAATTGCTGGTCATCAGATAAAAAGGATCCCAAAATAAAGTCACCCGGAAAATTGCTTTGAACCATGCACCTGCAGTTACATGATTCTCAATAAATAAGACCAAGATGAAGGTTATTGAAAAAGGCAAAGAGAGAGATCAAATAATTTCATCATGCTGGAACTGGGCAATTTTTCCCAGCAGACTTTGAGGAAGCCTGAAACTAGCAGATACAGTTTATATCTGTACTGAGCCTAACACGTTGATGCTGTGCTGGAACTCAACAGTAGAGCAATAAAGTTATCATGTGCACCTCTGTAAACTTTAGTATTTCCCTCCTTCCCTTCCTCTGAAATTCTGCCACTGCCAAAACGTCTTGTTTCTGACAAGTACCAAAGCATTTTTCAAAGGAACTTGCTGACATACAAGTTGTTCTCCATTCTGGATTGCTCTTTTTCAGAACAGTTGATTCCCACTTGACCTCTTTCTTTAGAAAATTGTCTCCTCATGAAATGGCATATCCTGGTTCTCACTGACAGAACAAAGGTCAGTGGAAAATAAGAAAGTGGGAGCTTACAGAAGTTGTCTGCCTTTCACTCTTTAATACAGCACACTGGAAATTTAAGAACTGCCCAAGATTAAGGTATAGGGCAGGAAAAAAAAAAAAAAGGCATATTTATCTCCCCTAATCTCTCTCTCTCTTTTTTTTTTTTTTTTTTTTAAACCAAAAGCTGCATTTTCTAATGCTAGTATGATTCAGTCATCCAATCGTTGCTGGTTTGCAGAATTACTCAGTAATAGTGTTGCAAGAATGTGTTGAAACATTCTTAGAAGTTTCAACATTTGCCAAATATTGGGGGGAAGAGATATTTCTGAAGTATAAAACTGAGCATCTCACTTCTGTTCATACTTATTCTTCTAGAGGCAGTTGTTTTCTCTGAGGTGTTAATAGTCATTTTGGTAACAACACCCCCAAACATCTGTTTCCCCCCACCCCCAAACCTCCCCTTAACAACCAGTTTGCCAAGAGCCCTCAGCTAAAACCAACAAGACATATGGGCATTTCTGGGAGTACACACACACCAGGATTGTCAGCAACAGTTAACACTTGTATAAAGCAATCTGGAGGCCAGTGCAAGGAACACAAAAAGTTTTGCATCAATTTAAATGGCACCAATGTTTTGCTCCCCTTGCGTACTGCTTAAAAATAATTCATGTACAATGTGCATGGTAAAGACCACAAAATAAGTAGAAAGATGAAGTTTGAGCAGGTAGTCAAACCATAGTAAGTATGATGAGAATAATCCTGTCTTGCACCAAAGAGATCAGGAAAAACAAACAAACAAACAAAAAAAAAACAAAAACAGGTCTCATGAGATCAGTATCATTTCAGTGCAGTTACACCTTTTAGGCCGACTGAAGCAATTAATAATGCCCTGTTTATGCTGGACAGCCAAGAGGAAGCATCAGAGAATGGGAGGTGCTGGTACGAACAAACATGACAGCCACAATAGTGAATGCTTGGATAAAGGGAAGCCTTAGCTTTTATAGAAATAGGAAGGAAGAAGCCAAAAATTAAGTAGAATTGCATTGTTGGTTTTATTGAATCAGTACAGAAAATGCTCATTTCCCACTAACCAAAGAGGGAAGCTTTTTTGGTAGGAGATGTATTGGTGTCCACAAGACTTTATTCACTGAACAGAACAGCACACAACACACAGCTGCAATCCCAGTTAAATCACACTAGTCCTTTAACTCCAAGACCTCCTATAAACAAGCCTGCTCAAAAATAAGCCACCTCACCCACCAAGTAACAGTGACTACAGGTCACTCTCACACCCTTTTTGAAGACAGCATTTATTAACATGAAAAGCTACTGAGGAGTAATGGCAAAGTCCACAAAAACAAAACAAAAGAAAAACAACAACAACAGACCAAGTGCTTATCTGGCTTTTGTTGCTATAGAATCCCATCAGCTCCTAAAATGACGCGTATCATTTATCACCACAATAACTCAATGACGTGAGGAACTGTTTGTGTAAATCAGACAGGAAAAAAGATCAAATGACTCAACTAGTGCCATGGAAGGAGTCTGTGGTAGACTCAGGTATTGAATATGTCTCTCCAGACCTTGTTTGTGATCTTCTATTATAAGGTTATTTCTGTAGAGGAAAAAAATAAATTACAAGGACTCAAAAGTATTTCACTGATTTTTGATACCCTTATCAGATTTCCAACTATTGAGAAAAGTACTTAGTCCAGAATATTTTATGCAGGAGAGTTGTTTTACATTTGGATACACACAAAATGCTATTTTTAGAAGAAATATCAAATAGCATGTTGATGGAGTCCCCCAGCATCAACAACAAAAGAGCTAACATCCTTTCCATGGATATGCCACACTGAAGAGGGCTGAGAGTTTCACACCACATGAAGGAACACCACCTTCCAAAAAATAAATAAATAAATAATAAAAAAATTCTAACAGCTTCTTCATTTCTCCTATGAGCTTTCCACAGTACTCCAGGTTTAAAGCAGACAGCAGACTGTTTATTTTTCCACTGAAGAAGTTATCAGAATAGTAAACATGCTTCTTTAATGACAAGTTGTTGAAAGGCATTTTGAAAACAGAAAATGGGAACTTGATGTCTCTGGCAGCTCCAGTTCTTCTGCTCAAGGGACTCATATCTTAGGTTCAGGTTCCTCGCCCACAGTAGGCAAGAGTACAGAACAGCAAACTGGTACAGTCAGGGAACACCACAGTATCTTCCAAAGCAAAGGTTCACTTTCAGTCAATCTTATCTGCACAAGAACAAAAACACCTCTTTTCATGGTAAGCAGAATAAACCACAGGCATGAGGGGCTGGAGATGCTTCAAATCCACTATATATCATACTGAAAGGCCTCTAAAAGCATCTTTCAGAGTTGTAAAGAGGTTCAGAATATTCATCAGGTGGATGAGAAAATTAATAATATCTATCTCTTGGTGAGAAAATTCATAGGACTTGGATTTGGGACACCCAGGTGAACGAACTTGGATATCACAATAACTCTACCACAGTGAGGCAGAACTGCTCCCCTCTGTTATTTCTTATTTCTTGCCAGTCAGCAGTAATAATGTTAACTTCATGACAAGGAGGGCTTTCTTGGGCTAATTTGCATTTAGCTCATCTTGGTCCCAATCCTTGTTGCAGCAAAGTTTTCTGAAGCACCATACAGATGATTTGTTACCACAGTCTGAAATACAGGAAGCAGCTTACATGACAGTTTCCACATCTCTCTCTCTTTCATAAATAGACACATCTGTAAGCTGCTGGTTAACTGAAAGGTCAGTGTCTCTGCATTCCAGATGTGCATTTGGAAACAGCCTGACCTGCCAGCCCAGGCTCCACAAGTGTTTGGTACAGAGACTTTTGGAAGCTGTTCTTTGAGCTTGTGAAAGCATGAGAAGACAGTGTGGGAACTGCCCAGCAAACTCAGATTTATTACAACTTGATATCCCCAGTCAGAGAATATCCTCTAGGAAATGCACACATTCCTCTTTTGTATTCACCAATGCCTCCTACACAAGAAGAAGTGAAGACAGAAGCAACCCAAATTGCTTTCTACTGAAGCCACAGCCTTTTTTGTGATACCACAAATATACCCTATAAATGAATTCCCCACAGCAATTTGCTCAAAAAAAAAAAAAAAAAAAAAAAAAAAAAAATACAGCAACACCAAGAAAGAAGCATCGGTCATTTAATTCTGCCACTCTGCTGAAACCACAAGACCATCTCCCTCACTCTCAGAGACAAGATGTGCTGTAGGCTAAGCCTCTTCTCTAGGAACCACATATGACTCTTTTGTCCTCACCAAGAACTCTCAACTCAAGCAGAAAAGGGAATAAGGAACAAATTAGAATCAGATGTTAAAAATAAAAAAAAATAATAATAAAAAAAAAATAAAAAGGAAAGGAGACCACAACAGACACTCCTATTATTTGTCTGCTAGTTCAACCAATGACCCAAGATCAACCTCCTGAAAGAGTCATACAACAGCACATAAAATGTCTCCCCTCCCCATCCCCCAGTGCTTGAAATGAAAACACGCAGTGGAAAAGTCATTCGACCTGAATAAACTGACCTGGAGTTCAATAAACAAGCTTTAAGACACTAGTGATAAGAAGTTGAAACATCCAGTACAAACAAGATGACTGCACAGCAAGAACCCTGAGCTACATTCAAGCTCCTTGGTACACAACAAAACACAGTGACTTATCTTTGAGGCTTTTGTTCTTTAATTCCACTTCTTGTGTTCAGGTACAAGACACCTATGTCATAGGGACAGGTTGATACATTCATTTACTCTTTGGCTTGTTTCAGATTAGAGACTTTGATTGCAGACCTACGCAGCTGCTTTCCCATTAAGGCCTCTGATTAACTCCTGGTGGTAGTAATTAGAGCTGTGTGTCATTAAGCAGAGAGCAGATACAGCAACTTTCCAATCCCTACCTCCCAAAGGAAACACAAGTTTGTGTGGCAGCTGCTTTCTAGGAGCTCTAATGGGTGTGACCATACAGCAGTGCACAGAGTTCAACTGCTGGATGGACACAGCCCAGCAGAGGCACTAGGACACATGCAGAGCAAACTGTAGATGAATGGCAGCTAAGACAAAGAATGTAAAGGGAGACTTGTTGGCTGGGGACATCCCCATCCAGATTCCTCATCCTATCTTTTTAACTCTTTAACCCTCACCTTTCTGTTTTGCCTTTGTCATCCAATGCACTTACTGGACTTTTTCCCTTCCTTGTTGGGGATGGTGGGGAGTGACAAGGAAAGTTTATGGAGGATGAGCAGGGCAGAAGTGCAAGGATAGTAACAGCTTACATTTGAAGTCACACAGAGTTGAACAACATGGTGGGCATTTTCACTTGCTGCCATAAATCTGCAGCTACAGAAAAAATAGGGGCAGGTGGTGTCTTGCACAGCTCAGCAGTATTCTGAACAGTATTTCCAGTTCATTTAACAGACATTACTGTGGTCCTTTAGCAATGCTGGTAGTTGCAGGTATAGAGGAGACATTAGTTCAGGCACGCACTTGCAGGATTTCATGGTGCTGTACCTGAGACCTAGCAGAACAAGGATGCAGAATGCCATGCCTAATGCCTCAGTTACTGCAGCACCTCGTGGCAAGACAGCAACAGTGGTAGGGCTTGCCACCTGCATGCTTCTTCAAGTAACCTGTGAATATCTTCACCAACAGTCAATACCATGCACAGAACTTCACACTGAAATTCACACTGTTGTCTAAAGCCACCTCTGACACACCTCCAAGGCTGCATTTAAAATCTCATTTGTGCAAATTTCACTATCCCAGTGGTGGCCAGGGAAAATTCCCGTCCCAAAAGACAAGATGCAGGACACACATGGGGTCTTACCAAGCTGGACAAAAATCCACGACTTTTTCAGAAACAGAAGTTCAAACGCAGACCTTGTCTGCCACAATGTGAAGGTTTCAGTTGGAGGAAACACGTCACAGGAGGTGACATAGGAAACATTTTTTTCCTGCTGATTCACCAGTTCTTCTCTAAACCACCTGCACAGTCCCTAAATATTAATACTGTACAAGATACATACGATTTTTTTTTTGGTCTGAAGAGGTCAGTGTCCCACTCAACATGTCTTTGTCAAGACCAAAGCAGAGACCATCTCAGAAACATTTCGGCTATACCCTCCTGACACCCACTTTCCCACCAAGTAACCAAGTATCTCCACGCTCTCCCACCGTTTTTCCTTTTTTTTTTTTTTTTTTTTTTTTTTTACTGTTGAGGACCCTTTGTGTTTCTATTTCCTTATTTATATTTATCTTTAACAGCAGCTGACTTCTGAGCAACTTTGCAACTGTCTCTTTGCAGAGTGCATGAAGGACCGTCTGCTCTGCACAACCCTAAACAACATCATCTGCTGCTTCTCTCTAATCTTTTTTTCTATCCATTATCTCACAAGGTAAAATCCTGAGATTTCCTTTATCCGTTTTCTTCCTTCCCCTCCCTCCAGACATACTTTTGTGCTACGTTTTATTGCTTTGCTGAGCTCTGCCCCGGAGCTCCAGGTACCCAGTTCATTAGGACAGACCACAAGCACTGCAATACCCAGAGAAAGAAGCAGTGAGCTCTTAACTCTCCCCCGCTCCCTAGCTGTCTCCAAGCGTTCCTGCAGATATTGGTATCCCCATTTATTCGTCTTCCCTGCAGTAACAGCACCACCTTTTGGCTCCCTGCGCGATGCTGTGATTTCCCATCGGTAACAGTGGTGCCTCTCTCTACATAGCTCCGAGTTGCCCAGAAGGAGCCCTTGCCTACCTTACCTGTAGGCATTTCATCTGCCATACCTTTGCCTAGGAAAAGGGGGAGCTCACAAACCCCTGAGACGAGCAGTCATCTCCCCCAACAGCCCATCACCCAATCTCTTCTTCTCCTATCATAATAGCTTTTCAGATAAGATAACTGGTTAGCAATTAATTCCCCCTCCACCCAGCTTTGCCCTCAGAACCCAGCAAAATAGGCAGTAGCATGGCTCAAAGCACACAGTTATTTTGCATCCTGAACGTACATAAACATGCCAATCCTTTGACCCTTCTCTAATTGGCCTACAAACACGAGGTGATCAAATGCAAAGGAACAGTGCTCATAAACCCAACTTTTTAGAAACAGCCATAAAGTAGTCATTTGTCTGGAGCTCATTGTGCCTCTAGCATAAAAAACAAGACCTGAAGAGAGCTGATTTTTTTATTATTTTTTTTTTTATTGAGGCAAAGCAGTAGGAACTTAACACACAAAAAGAGAGGTTACAACCCATGTGTATATAAAGTATAAATTCACCTTCAATTTTCAGTCATGCTTGAAGAAGAGCCTGAAATCACAGGTGTTTGCCTCCTTTACTAGTAGCATCAGGCCTTACAGCTAGAACAAAAAAGCTGTCATTACTTGATCCAGCTGGGACTATATCTACCCACCAAACCTCTCCCCAAGATCTAATGTATCCATCTCCCTTTATTGATGTGATTTCCACCAGCTGGGCTCTGGTCCTTCTTCCTGCCCAAGGGGTTAGTTGTACCAGCAAAGGTGAGATTCTTCCTATCAGGTGTAAAGCAGAACAGATGTGCCCCTTTAATGGTGGAAATTCAATCCAGTCCAAGTAAGGAACTCAGAATTTTTTGAGTTCATTTAAATCAGTTTTGCTCAGGATTCTGCTGAATCCATTTCATTCTGGATGAAATATCACATGCCCTGCTTAAGCCCCCTTGGGAATGGCTAGAGCTAAACCACTTCTTAAAGACCAATAAATGCATGCACCTGCAACTAGAGATTCAAGAAGATATCTGAAGATGTAGAGCAGATTACTGCTATCCTACAGGTCTGAGACTGAAAACAATTATAGGCTGACTCATGTTTCCTCGGACTATGACTATGTGCCTTGAACTTTGCAGCATTAGAAAGTGAAGCAGTCAGGTGTATTTGAAGTTATGCTCACAGGTATCTATGTTCAGATTTACAACATGTACCGGTAGCCTTGAATTAAATGAAGAATATTACATCAGATGACACATTTATAGCAACTTTCAAATCTAAGCATAACTTGGCAGTATCTTTCCTTCACTGCTTCTGATTCACCTGTACGTGAGTCTAGTTTCCTTTCTTGTTTGTTTCTTTTCTCATACAAATCCCAGGAACCCAACTCTGCTGGGCTAACTCTAAGGATGAAACACAAGGACATGCAGATACCATCACAATATTGATGTCAAGATAGCATGGGCTCAGGTGCTGTCAGTCCCTAAAAAGATAATGAAAAATTTTGTGCAATGTCTGTTGTGCTTTTGTCTTTCCCATTTCAGTTCTTCCAGGAGCCTGGTTCAAAGCAACTCTCAGTAGTGTTTCAGGGTCACATTTTGGCTAATCGGCAGCCATCTCTGGAATGAAAACTTGTCCGAAATGAACACATTAGCCTTCCTGTCACAGTATCTAATCTGAGTTCAAATGAAAAACAAATATGCAAAGACTGGAACAATGTTTGCCTGTTAAAACAATCTGGATGAACACAACATAGGAAGGAAATAGCAAAGAGTTCAAGTATTTACACAATACAGCTGAATGCAGGCTTTGAGACAGCTTTTTTTTTTTTTTTTTTTTTAAACAGCCTCATTCACCTAGGCATAGCTGTACCTGGAAAGGAAATTTCAAAACTTTCTGCATTACTTAACAGCAGCTCCAGCAGAAATGAGCAGCAGCTTTAGCAGAGGCCATTGGTAACATCTGTCAAGTTTTTTTCTTAATCATTTACAGCCTGACCCCAAACTTGCTGAAGTTAATAGAAAAAGTCCCATTGACTGCTATAGGCTCTCGTAAGAATGCAAGTTCTCATTTTCAAATGCAGCTGCTATTAAGAAAAAGAGAGAAAAAACATTTGTCTCTTATATAGGCACTTAAGGATGGGCTTAGGTTCTATTCATTAACAGCTTTATTTGGCAAATACAGTCCATGTTAGACTTCTGACTATCTGCACTTGTTCTGGATCAGGGCAAGATTTTAATACCATATAATCTTATTACAGAATATCTTGGAAGTATCTGGGATATATTATATACACAAACCCAACAGGAATTGAAGTTTCTCTGCTGAGAGCCAATTCTGGCCAGCAATTAGCAGCTCAGGCAGCCTCTGGAGCTGACCGACCTTTTGCTCTTTCCAGCTGGAGCTTGCAGATACTGTCCAAACCCAAAGACATTTAATATATTTTGTCCTCTTAACTTACTGAAGAGAGTTCACTTACAGCAGCTCTAAAATACTAATTATTCTAATTTGTCCATAATACGAGCATGGGTAGTGAAACAACTCAATTCAACTGTCCTGTAGCTATCTCTGATAAGACACCTGGCAGGGTGCAGTAATCAGCTTTTTATTCTCAGACTGCTGCAGTGTCCATAAGAAGCATGATGTGATCATTAAAGGAAAACTGAAAAAACAGAAAGGCAAATAAAGAAACCAGCAGGAGAAATCCAATATACTCTCTAATTATCCATTAGGCACAAACAACTCCCATATAAGCAAATAGTGCAAATGTAACATTGTTCTCTTATTTTATATTAAACAGTTGTTTTAGCAGTTGGATGAAAATTAAGATTTTCCCTCATGAAACTGAAAGAATCAGTCTCCTGAAAAATAAACTTGGTTTTGAATGTTGGCGGCTGTCTTCCTTGGCTTCCCCGGCACCTCAAGCACCTCGGGGCTTGGACACTGGGAGCAGAAATAGAGAGAGCAAGTAAGAGCTTGGCACATTTTGACATGGGCTTTTTTCTGATATTTTTCTTTGAGCTACCCCTTTTGCTTCCCTCAGAAACCCATCCAAATCCTCCCGTCTCAGCCTTTGGCTCACAGGGACAGCAGAGGGAGCTCAGGCGCTAGAAAATAAGCCTTTTCTCCTTGCTACCAAGACATACGGTAATATAACTTGGTCCGGTTCTCTGCCCTAAAACCCCAAACATTCAGTTCTGAAACTTCCTCGTGGCACATAAAGGGATTCTGAGGATATCTTTGGGCTTGTTTAATTTTCAGGCACTTTTCTTTTTTCAAATTACTTTTTTTTTTTTCTTTTTTCTCTACATTTTCCCTTTTACCTGATATTTTGAGCTGCTGTAGCAACACTCAAAACTTTCCCAGTTTTCCATTATTTCCCAACAAGCTGTGTGCCTTGCCTGTGAATGAGCCCTCCATTGATGTTGATGGCAGCCCTGGCCTGGCCTGGCCTGGACCAGCCCTCTTGGAAAAGAACTTCACATCATAAAGCCACATTGCCTTCCCAAAGTAGTTCCCTGGCTTTCAATCTCCCCAAAACATAGAGAACATGGGAGTATAACTTTCTCCTACAAGGCACTGGTGCTCATGGGGCAGGACAATTCATAGGATGACTTTTTCTTCCTTCCTACTAGTACACCAAGCTACAAGAAACCCCTGAACAGTCTTGAAGATTTTGGAGAATGAAATGGCAGGTGAAATTTAAGACAGGTTACTATGACATGGGAGAAAAAAAAAATCCCACTGGCTAAAAAGTCAGCACCTGTCTTATGTGGCCATGCCAATTCCCCAGGTGAATATCCTCTCTGACTCAACACAGGACTTTCTGGAAGAGTCAGAATTACTTAAATAAGATGTCTTCAGTCTCGCAGCCTTATGGGAATTATGAAAACACAGAAAGTATATCTTTCTCTTCTCACCATAATTTCTAACATCACTGAATCCATTGTTGTGCAGCAGGTGAGCAGTCACTCCTGTCTGAGCCTGACTGAATGTCCCTATCAGGAACATAAAGTGCCTAAATGTGAAGTTCAGAGAAAGGACTTAAATCCTTTAAGACAACATTCAGCTGCTCTTACCCTTCAATTTCAAAGTTGCTTTTACATCAGAACAGTGTTACCAGCTTTTCTTTACCAGTAAGAGAATAAACATCTTGCATTTTCCACTTATCTCTGTTAAATTTTGATCCAAAAAGGGATAAGGGTTTTTAATCCTTTTTCAGCTCTAAAATATCACTGGAGGATACAACAAAGTAGCCCCAATGTAACAAAGGCAAAGCAAGGCAAGGGGGTAATGGAAAAGGAATAAGGAAAGGAGAATAAGGAAAAAGGGAAAGGAAAAAAAGAAAAAGGAAAGAAACAACCACAGCAGAATTTCCAGTTTGCAAAGAAGGGCAGTGAATCACAGAAATTGTGCAATTTACTCATGAGAAATATTAGTCCAGTCCTTAGAAGTCTCAAGTTAAAAAGCACTTTGCTATAAATGCAATACCTTGACATTCTATTAAAAGCCAGAAACACTTAGATTCTCAAGCCCCCTAAACAGCCAAGTAATTGTAGTCATCTGATGCATTAAAAGACCTGTATTTTTAGATTTAGACATCTGCTAAAGAAAATATTGGGAATTTTTCCAGTAGGTGTCATTTTTGTCTGCTCTTCCTTTCTTTGCTAAAGGTTAATGAAAGTAGTAAGAAAACATTTTCCTTGGAAAGTCAAGGGTATCACTGCCTTCCTAGGGAAATGGATGGTATCTGGGAGAAGAAACCATGTCATATGCGAAAATGATGGTTTTGACCTGAAATCTCTGAAGGCTACTTGGGAACACTCGGAATTGGTGTCAACCCATGGTCATTTCTGTATTAAAGACCTTGGCAGACAGGTCCAGATTTTGCTCAAAGTCCAGTTCTGTGTGTTTGGCACTTTAAAATGAAGATTCTGTCCTCATCATTGTCCCCATCATCATCCTGTCCATTTCAACCCTGCACATCCTTGGCCACATTAAGTCTCAGCAAACCCTCTGGTTACCTTCCCCTGTGCTTCTGGAGAGGTGAAATTCATGGTCTGCACATGGGCATTTCTGGTGAACAACTTCTTAACTCCTCTCCCTGCTACGCAGGGAGCACTGAACAATAAATTTCTTCCACAGAGGGAAGTCACGCCATGGTTTCCTGGAATTACAGTAAAACCAGACAAGGGATGGTTTCCCATCTGGCAAAGACACCATCTCTGCATTGTGCAAACCTCTGGAACGGGACTTGCAAGCACCTACCCCACATGAGAGCCAACAGTAGGTCAACAGTGCTGGCACATAAAATCTGGCATAGCTCAGTGGCCAAGTGTAAGACATACTACTGATTTTATAATTTTTTAATAGTTTTTACTAATCACTCTTTGTTAATCAGTCTTTATTAACCAATCTTTGTCCCTGCACAGGAAAGTTTCACCCCATGGGAGAGGTAGCTGGGGGAAACCTGTGCTACCCCAGAGACAGCTTAGAGCAAAGCCTGGCATCAGCTGCTGCCAGAACGTTTAAAGATGATAGACTGCACCGTGGCTTGAAGTGCTGGAGCTCCAGCCAGACATGAGTTTACTTTTGCCAGTTTGGCTAACACAGCAGTAAGCTGTGACAGGAGAACAGGGCAAAAGCAGCCCTTGCTCCTTGCTGATCCCTAGCCCAGAGGGCCCTGAGGAAGAAGATGCACGGATCCGTGCAGAACCCTCCCCCCACACCAAGACCTTCTCACTGTTTTCCCACGAGGCTCGCAGGTTGCAGGAGGCCCAGATGTGAAACTAAATCAGCATGAGCAGCAGAGCAGCAGGCAGCTGTGCAAATGCCAGGGAGCTGCAGCTGCTTGCTCAACGTAGCACAGGGCTTGGCCATCTACAGGTGGACCCTGCCAATACACTGTGGCTGGTCCCCCTCTTCATCCCTGGCCTGAAAATGTAAAGTCCAGCCTTTGAACGGCCTGGCTATGGAAACCTCACCCTGCTGCTGTGTATTCACAATGACCCAAAAAAGGCCATTTTGCATCCACTATCCTTCCTACCCAGCACTGGTAAAGCTGGAAACCTCACCTCAATAATCGAGCTGTAAACTACAACCACAAATCTAAATTTTACCTCAGGCACCTTCAAGACTTCTTAAGCAGAACTTGCAGAAGCACAGTTTTTGAGCAAAACAGAAACAAGCCCCCTAGCTGCACAAAGATACAGCATCAGCAGAAAAATAAATAAAATAAAATAAAATAAAATAAAATAAAATAAAATAAAATAAAATAAAATAAAATAAAATAAAATAAAATAAAATAAAATAAAATAAAATAAAAAAAAAATCATTTGACATTCACAAATAACTAAAACAATTACTGCTATGAAAGACTACGCTACTAAAGTGAACCCCCTCTTCATGAACCCCCCTCTTTCAGCCCTGGATCCTCATGGCTAACATGTCAACACCAGACTCCAGAGAGGGACTTGCAAACTGCAGAGGCACTGGATTGTTTATTGCTCAGCTCTGGCACCACAGGCTATAGACTTAGGGAGCAGGCAGAAGATATCATTTTGCTGGACCTACTGAGTTTCTCTGGCCAAGAACTATCCCTAAACACATAGTTATACTCTAAAATCTGTTCTTCAACTCCAAATAGTTTGAGGCTGTTGTTGCTTCTTTCCCCTGTTGCATAGATAACTTGCAGCTGTTTGCAAACAGCTGAAAGGAATTTTTGGTTGCCTGTGTAATACCAGTGCTGCTCCTGCCCCCAAACTGGAGGAATTTATAAAATGGTGTGAATTTCAAACGTGTAATAGCAAATTAGCTATTGGGAAATATTTCTGTGCAGGGGTGAGCTGTGTGTGAAGGTCTAACACAGTCATGCTGAAACTCAGTTTTCCAGCATGGCATCTGGACCCTCAAGTCAGGTTGCCCAGTCTCTAAGAAATTCATGAAGTTGCTGAACAAACCTTCTGCTTTCTCTTAAATTCATCTCAGGCCCTTTCCTCCAGAGGTCTATGTCTTTAGATAACTGCTGCTAAGTGAAAGTGTGGACTCTGAGGTAGGTAAATGGGACCTCACCTTCAGTATTACAAGCAAAGGCTGCAAAGAGGTTTCATTTCTTCTTCAGCCATCCAGCAACAATAAAACAAAGATAAGAAGCACTTAGTGAATTTCTGGTAAATGCCAATACTCCTTTTTGGCAATTCAGCCAGATAAACTCCCATCAGCCCCACAGGCGAAGGTCTTCTCAACCAGACAACATTGACCTTTGATTGCACCATGTAATGATGATAGAAAGGAACTGCTTGGCTCACTTCACCCAAAGGGATCTGTTACCGAGGGCAGTCAGAGAAAACAGCATGATTTCAAAGGCAAGCCACACCAATCAGCCAGTCCTGAGCTACAAGGTGAAAAAAAACTCAGCCACCAACAAACAACTTAAAACCAAAAAGACACCTGCAGTATGAAAAACTTCAAGGTGAGGTCTGAGGTTTTTCATAAAAATGAAAATAGAAAAGATTAGTGCTCTTGTCTTTGGGGTCCTTGTAGTATAAGTAGTTATAGAATTGTGGCATAAACTTTCAGGAAACAGGGTGACTGATTTCAGCGTGCCTTAAAGCAGAGACTTTTTCAGGATTAAGCCTTTCAGATAGCAATTGATGCCTAAAAGCCTTCATTTTCACGGAGTTCAAGGTATTTATTTTCTCCCAGCCTAGGAAGTGTTTGCTTTTTTGTGGTTTTTGAATCAGTAACTTAGGGTTTCTTTTGTAAAATGAGGCTGACTTGATATGTGACCTGAGCAAAGCTAGATAACATAAGGGAATTTTACAGGGCTGACAACTGCTTCAGTGGATGACTCAGAGCTCTGCTGGGTAAATTCTGGGCTGCGGTGACGCGGCCGCTCATGCAGAACAATAAATTAGCCCTCTTGATGAAATGATGCAATACCCATTTGGTAGGCACTTTCAGAGTACCCCCTCCAACTATCTCCTGCAAACCCTTCATTTTCACAAGATTTTCTGCATGCTTGGGCTGTGGTTTCCATTAGTTTCCTACTCTGCAGAACAGCTCTTTTTCCACTCCATGAGCCCCAGACCAGCTATTTTCCAGGAAGCAGCCTGGGAAAAGTGTTGGTAGCAGCTTCCTGCACTGAGCTCCGTGCATCACCCAGCCCCAGCAGGCTGTGCTTTATCAGTGGTGAGATGATGAGACCATTCAGGTTTCAAGGTTCCCATCACCACTTGTCCCCAGCAGACAGAAATATGTTGTACTTCCATCCCTTACAACTCTCCCATATTTTCTGGTTTGTTCTTCTTCCTTCAGCCCAAAGAAGCTTCGAAGGCTCTGTATATTTGAACACTCCTGCTTCCCAACACTGTCCCCCCTTCTTCCATTTCACCTTTCATACTGAGGGCCCTGGCACATCTTGATGGGCAGTGTGGCACCACGGATGCGGCAGGACATAGCCAAAAGCTTCTCAGAACTGAAGCAGGAAAACTCCTCAATAAACAACTCTCTTCTGTTTCTTTTGGGGGCTGAAAAGACATTTTGGAGTGAAACCCTAAAACAAAAGAGACTTTGTCTCCTTTCTCCCATTTGGAAGTGATATGAAGGTGTCAGGACAAAGGCTGCATTGGGAAACCTGCTGCATAGCCACCACGTCTGCCTGTCACACAGCCATGTCAGACACAACAGTGCTGCTTCCCTTGAAACAGCTGTGTAAAGTCTGGGCATCTTCCTCTGAAAATCAAGTGGCTTTCAGTCTCCTGCTCTTCACCCATTGTTAAAAGAAAGCCTTTTATATAAGCATGACTGATCATGATTATGTCCTTGCCAATACAAAGAAGGAAATTGGTAAATTGAGTTTTACCATGCAGAGGGCAAAACCCAGTACTTAAAGCCATTTTCAATGCACTCTTTACTCTGGCAGCACCCTTGCTGCAATGGATCAAACCATTCAACAGTGTCTCCATGCTCATGAGGGCATCTTCTTCAAACACGGCGTGATACTTGGACCTTGTGACATTTCAGGCCACCTCAGTGAGCAACACAATGAAATTCTGCCAAGAGGCTGACATCATCCCCACCCAGGGGCACAATACAATTTTTTATTTTTTATTTTTAACAGCAATCTGAGCAGTTCTGTAATGTGAAACTGCTGAGGCTTAACAAGGAGGAATACAAATAAGTTCCTTCTTAAAAAAAAGGGGGGGGGAGGGGGGGAGAGAGAAGGAAAGAAAACAAAACAAAACACCAAAAAAACAGAAAAAATCTAATCAAACCATCTCTCTAGTGAAGCCTACTGATTGGTAACTCATGAAACTGCAACGGAGAGAGTCAAGCATCACTGAAAGTGATTATTTCACTTTCCTGTGGGGCAGAGCACTGCCCTGACTTGCCAAAGCCACAGCAGCAGGGGATCTGCTTCTCTGAGCAAGTGGCAGCGGTTAGCACCCTGCTGCCCAAGGTGTGCAGCTGCACCACAGCAGAGCCAGGCGGGGGGGTAGCACACTTTAATGTGTCTTCTGTCCTGTTCTCTTTTTCCCAGACACCAGGATGGGGATTTGAGGTCCCAGGCTAACAGCAGAGCGTGAGACATTGCGGAGGTGGGCATCTCTGACAGTGCTGCTGCGCTCATGCAGGTGACCCACTGGCTCAGCTCTTCCAGGATATGTGGCAATATTTTAATATTTTAAGGGAAAGCCTAGAATTAATTGATGCAAGTGTTAATTGGGTAATTGGGTTTGTTAAACTGAGTCAACAAACAGGAAAAAGGTGTATGCCATCCTCTACTCACGCATGTTTGTCCAAGTGTGGTGAGACTGGCTCAGTCCCAAGCCCTGGGCACCCTAGAAGTGGAGGAATTTAGGGAAGGGATGATTTATCTGATAATCAGGTCTTTCCCTGGGTGGCCTCTTCAAGCTTCATCCTCTGCACTGACAGCTTGATAAACAACAACAACTTCCACATTGCTTTTGTGCAATTGATAAACAACAACAACTTCCACGTTGCTTTTGTGCAATTGATAAACAACAACAACTTCCACGTTGTTTTTGTGCAATAAATGTCAAAGGAATGAAGGAAAGAGAAAACATCAACTGGGGATTTCCACTGAGAGTCTGTGGTTAGACTAAGCCTCCATGACACAATGGAAAATAGAAAGGATCAACTTTAAACAAAAAAGTGACCTGCCAGTTCACTATCTAGCCACTTCATCATCAGAGCCTCTGACCCCAAATAATAAAGTGGCCCCAAATAATAAATGGCTTGGACTGGCGCACGCTTCGCTGGGTTAGAAACTGGCTGGATAGCCGGGCCCAAAGAGTCGTGGTGAATGGAGTCAAGTCCAGTTGGAGGCCAGTCACTAGTGGCGTCCCCCAGGGCTCGGTGCTGGGGCCGATCCTCTTTAATATCTTCATCGATGATCTGGACGAGGGCATCGAGTGCACCCTCAGTAAGTTCGCAGATGACACCAAGTTAGGTGCGTGTGTCGATCTGCTCGAGGGTAGGAAAGCTCTGCAGGAGGATCTGGATAGGCTGCACCGATGGGCTGAGGTCAACTGCATGAAGTTCAACAAAGCCAAGTGCCGGGTCCTGCACCTGGGGCGCAATAACCCCAAGCAGAGCTACAGACTGGGAGAGGAATGGTTGGAGAGCTGCCAGGCAGAGAAGGACCTGGGAGTGATGGTGGATAGTCAGCTGAATATGAGCCAGCAGTGTGCTCAGGTGGCCAAGAAGGCCAACGGCATCCTGGCTTGTATCAGGAACAGCGTGACCAGCAGGGCGAGGGAGGTGATCGTCCCCCTGTACTCAGCTCTGGTGAGGCCGCACCTCGAGTACTGTGTTCAGTTTTGGGCCCCTCGCTACAAGAAGGACATCGAGGTGCTTGAGCGGGTGCAGAGAAGGGCGACGAAGCTGGTGAGGGGCCTGGAGAACAAGTCCTACGAGGAGCGGCTGAGGGAGCTGGGCTTGTTCAGCCTGGAGAAGAGGAGGCTCAGGGGTGACCTTATCGCTCTTTTTAGGTACCTCAAGGGAGGCTGTAGCGAGGTGGGGGTTGGCCTGTTCTCCCACGTGCCTGGTGACAGGACGAGGGGGAATGGGCTTAAGTTGAGCCAGGGGAGTTTTAGGTTAGATGTTAGGAAGAATTTCTTCACTGAAAGGGTTGTTAGACATTGGAACAGGCTGCCCAGGGAAGTGGTGGAGTCACCATCCCTGGAAGTCTTCAAAAGACGTTTAGATGTAGAGCTTAGGGATATGGTTTAGTGGAGGGCTGTTAGCGTTAGGTTGGAGGTTGGACTCGATGACCTTGAGGTCTCTTCCAACCTAGAAATTCTGTGATTCTGTGATTCTGTAAAGTCACTACTTCTCTGGTCTCTGCAGGAGGGAGTGGGACAAAGATTTTGATTCCCATAAAGGGTCCATGGAGTTTTGGGGGCTTTTTCCCTTTATTTTTCCAGTTTTTGTATTTTAGTCTCTTTCAGGATGTAATTAAATGGTCTTAGTTGAGTGTAGCTTTTCTACTGTGATGTTCATCTCTATGCTTCATCACCTGCAAATAAGTAAAATTTGTCACTGCTCTAAAACTTCTAATTTTTCTCCTTTTGAAAGGACCTCACTCTCCCCATCCCTAACATTGTCAACATTGTAGCCTGGGTTAGTCTATACCTAAAAGCAAGAATTTCTGATCATTCTGCGATAAACAATCAGAGAAACACTGCAAAGAAGGATTGTAGAGAGGCCTTTCATTCACTTCTGTATACCAGAAATTACTGGACTGTGGAAACACCAATTAAGGCTAAACCAAAGAAGCATGGAGATACATAGATTTTAATTATGCTGGCTATCCACTGAAGCGTGTTTCTAAACATGCATTTAGAAGTTGTCCTGTTTCCTCTGCTTCGGTAAATATAAGATGTGTATTGCCCATAATTACACAGGCAAGTTTTGATGACTGCTTCCTCTTTCACATAAAGATTTTTTTCTCAGTTTTGTTTTTAAGCAGACTCTCACATCAGCTGATCTTCTATGTGTATAGTTGTAAATTAAAAAGCCCAACAAGACGTCCCCAGAGACACAATAGGCCTGCCCTGCGTTTATTCCCATGAATATGCCTCAGCATTCCTGGCTTTCTGAAGTTTACTGCAGTTACCTACTTCATGTTTCTTGTAAATGACCCAAATAAAGAATGAGTCATGGGAGCAGAGCTCACAGACAAACAATAAGATGATGATTTAGAGCTATGGATGACCACTTTACAGGTTACCAGCTGCCATGCAGAATTTAGCCACACTTCCAAAGAGCGTACAAGCCAAAAGTGCACAAAGAATAGTGTTAAAGTCAAAATGGCTTCAGAAGAAAACTTTATCTTGCAGGATTAAAAATAATTAGTTATACTTTATATGTACCCCTGAAATTTATCCTCTGAATCAGGGAATCCTTAACTTTCTAGACTGACAGAAACAGGGAGAATAGAAGAAGGGAAAAATTACTTCATGCTCATTCTGTTTTCAGTAACCTGGGCATCTTCCTTCTCATGTGTCCCATAGCCATCATTACAAGCAAGTGCCTGGGCTGACCCTGCTAGGCAAGACTTAATGTTCTGTAGTCCCTTATTCTCAGAGAACAAAAACAAATATTTAAAAATCACAAGAAAAAATATTGATCCTACTGTCCCAAAGAACACAATCTCTTTGGTCCTCCACTCCAATAATATTCTTGCTAACTAATCCTGGATTCACAGTGAAAACTTCCCTCCATCACCTTTGTGGCCATACATTGATTGCTGGTGGGAATGGAAGAGCAGCCACACACACACAGCTGGAATGACCTTGGATTTTAAGAGAGCAAACATGAGAAAATCTGTCCTCGTGGTAGGGCACAGAGCTCTGCTTCAGCAGCAGGCTGCACAGAGTGCTTCCCCCACAAAGACTTGTGTACCATGCCTGAGCAGCAATTGCCATGGTGTGCAGAGGAGACATAAATAGTGGAAGAGAAATATCAGGTAGAAGATACCTGGATGAACCACAGCAGCAGCTCTCACAAGCTCTGCTCACCTATGAAACCCATCCTCCACTTGGCTCTACAAAAAAAGCAGACCATGTTCTGCTCCTGGGAGAAGTCTGCAAACCACAAAGGCTGCAGTTACCGCGGGAGGTCACAGAACAGCCTCCATTTCCTGGCTGCTGACTGTCTGATTTCTCAATTTGCATTTTCTTTCCTATGCATATAGAAAGTGGGTTTACGGGCTGTTGGATTTGTAAGCTGCTGTACTTATGGGAAGATATTAGAAGTAACTGAAATAATGAAACAGTCACTTTAGAATGAACAAATAAAATCCCAGTTAAGGATATTTACTACCTTTCTCTAGTCCTGGCCAATAAATCTTCCAAATACACCAATGAAGAGGATATCTATCATCCCTTCAGTGTAAGATGGGAGGTCGCCAAGAGGGCTTTCAACTAACAGATCACTTTACCTATATACCCGTGAAATAATGTGATTTTCCTTTAACCTGGCACAAGTATGAAGAGTAATATATTATTTTGGTGATTGCTCCAAAAATTGTATACAGCTTATGTTTCCAACCAATTACATTACAAATGATCTATGTAGATTAGTAATGTAATTTGATCACACGTTAATAGTGTTACTAATAATGTAAATCCAGTATCATGTGTCAGCAGCCTTCATCTCAAATATCCTACTGCCAAGGATAAAGAGGCTACAGCAACAACAATTAGAAATGAAAATGAAAAATAGTATTTTACTTTTTGCCCATTCTGCTTAAATTCTGGTGTTTGTTTGTTGTTTTTTGTTGTTGTTGTTGTTGTTGTTTTGTTTGTTTGGTTGGTTGGTTGGTTGGGTTTTTTTGCTTGTTTGTTTGTTTGCTTGCTTGCTTGTTTTCTGTTTTTTGTTTGTTTGTTCATTTTTCCTGTAGTTTAAGAATGTACCAGTTTGGTAGTATGTCACTTACAAAGAAGATGAAATCACTCCAAACCCAGAAGCACCACACACACACAATAAAAGAAATAGGAATTGCAAAAAAATACCTCGAGCATATATAATGATTATTGGAGTTGCCAATACTGGATTTAATGCACTGCTTTTCTTTTTGTCTTTTGGAGGGTAATTTCATAAGCAGGCACTCTGGAGATTCTCCTCATACTTCGGAGGTGTCACAGAGCTGCAGGTCCAATGCGTCACTGCCTGACTGCCCTCATGGCTCTGATTTCTCATATGTCCCAGGATGCCCTTACTGAGGGTTTTAAAAGCTTGATGAGGTATTTTGCTTGTTGTTTTTCTGGATGCCACCACTTTCTGCTTTTTGGCAAGTGTTGATGCAACACAGAAAGCAGTTTTCACAGTGATTCATCCTGAGTCAAAACTGAATGTTGACAACTGTTATTCTGATCAAGCACGCAAACTTCTGTGGGCATCCCTGACACGAGACTTCTGTGTTTTCAGATTGCACAGATTTATTGCCCAAACACAGGATTCTATGACTCTGCAAGCTACTGAGCTGGAAACCCAGATGCCACTATTGCTAGATATACACTGGCTTCTGCTCAATGTGGCCTCTCCTGGGCAGCTGGAACCTGAATCCCAGGGGTGCGATGAACATGCTGACAGCCACAAGGCCACCTGCCTATCACTGCTGTCCTCACTGTCCCCTGCGTGCACCCCCTGCCCAAGTGAAGGAACCTAGGATCTTCATCACCAATGAGGAGGAAGAGGTGGAGGTGGTGACCCCAGGTCTCCAAAAAAAATGAAGAAAGCCATGAGAGACCAGTAAGGGAAGACCTGGGGCTGCAAAGGAAGCAGTCCCACACTTCCTCAGCCTAGGGATGTCCCAGCACCTGTAACCAGCAGTGACACCTCAGGGAGGTCACCAAGGTCATGCCAGAGGGTCATCTGGGTCACTCGAGGGGGTCAGATACCATGGAGGTCACCATGGCCACCCCAAGAAGGTCTCATCCCATGGGGCCACCTCCTGGTGTGGGACAGCCCACTGGCACCCAGAACACCCTGGTGTCCCCTGCCAGACCTCTGCCACCACTTGCCTTAATTAGATTCCCTTTTGTTAAACAAGAAAAAAAAATCATCAACAACCACAAAGCCAGATTTCATGAGCTATTGCAGAGCTGTGCACATCTTCGAGCTCCTTGCAGCTGTGCAGGTGATGTGCATGCAACCATCCCAGCTCCCCGGGGCCCCAGCACCCACCACAGGATGATGAAATAGGGAGGTAGGATGGCATCATGGTCACCCAGCATGACTGCCGCTGCACAGGGCCGAGCCCTACACCTGCCTGTGGGACACAACCCACACACTTCCTCTCCGTGACCCCCCCCCTTCTTCTCCTCGGATACCTCTGCCCTGCTCATGTCCTGCAAACACAGGGTCAGAGGGGATGGGAACAGCCCTGCCAAGGGGCTCACAGGTGGCCCCCAGACCCACGAGGAGGGGCAGGTGCAGATGCCACTGGGACCTTCCCAAAGCACCAACGACCCAGAGAACAGAAACAGGTTGAAAAGTACAAAAATACTTTGTTGTTGTCAAGCACAAAGCACTTTTTCCTGTTTCCTCTATTTACTTCTCCTTTATGCCCCTTGGAGTCAGCCAGTGCATCTGCTGCGAGATCTCTGGTGAGGAAGAACACAGAGTCCTTACCCTCAAAAGGACACCTTTTTTTTTTTTTTTTTTCTTCTTATTTCTGACTTGTTTGCCTGCACTCTTAATGCCAAAGGTCACCACAGCAGCTTTATCTTTCCCACCAGCCATCACCACCACACCACTGGTACATCCACGGGTGGGAGGAGCATGTGGCTCACGACGGGAGAAGCTTGTCCCCATGTATAGGGCCAGCACAGACAAGAAATAGCTCTGTGGTGGCTTTGCTTTTCCTGCTGTCATCATGGTTCAGCATGGTAACAGCAGAGCACTCAGGGAGCTTGCTGTTCCCAACAGCACCTCACCGCCTTGTCCCACCACGTCCTTCTCTGTGAGTGGATCGTACCTCGAGAGGAAGTGCTGGGCACCCCAAAAGGAGCACTGCTTGGCAGGAAGGGACAATCCTCCTTCCATTTCTGTGCAAGGTTATTGCCGATGACACATTTCTTGCAGCCCTTCATGCCTAAAGCTCCTGCACCAGGTCTGCAGGACAGCGCGGGGGGGCTTTCCATCTCCAGGGGAAGGGGTTTGCATGCGTGTGCATGTGTGTATGTGTTTGTGTTTCGTTTTCTTTCCTGTCTAGAACAAGCAGAAAATATCACACCCTCCTCCTTTTGTCTACTTCTGGGTATGAAAAATAAAACCAAAAAGGAAATGAGCTCATTTTAAAGCAACTAGTCGCAAAGCTTTAAAGCGAAACCACATCACATCATGTGCTGCTTTCAGCCCTCTCATACCAGCTCCTTTGTCAGTCTAGCAGTGAGCCAAGCGATCCTCTCCGTCACAGTCTGTGTTCTCTTGACATCTTTCATCCCAGCATGATTTCAGCTTGCCCCACTTTTCAGCCACTATAGCCTGCATGGGGTCCATTAGTATGTGTGTGTGGAACAGCTTGCTCCTGCCATCTCTTGGGGTTTGGGCTGCAACGAGCTACCCACAATAGTCTCGTGATTTGGCACCTTTCTTTCCTAAACAGACATTTTAAATTGAAACACAAATCATATACTCATTTTTTCCTTGTAGCAAAGACATGTCCCTGCAACCTCTGTCCAAACATACCTAATCTCTTATTCACAAAATCATGGATGATTTGAATAGTAGAGGAGATCCTATACTTTCTTACAATGTTGGACATTCTGACCGCCTCTTCCACATGTAGAATTCTAATCTTCACAGTGAAGCAGACTTAAGTCCTCAAAATTTCAAAGGAGAAGGTTCACCAAAACACATTGCATTCCTCTTTGGTTCCATCCCTGCTTTCTGGTATTAATTCTGTTTACCCAGCTGGACATCATTCAAACAAGGCACTTCCAAAACCCAGCTTAAAGAAAGTACTGCTCAGATTAGCGTGACAATCTTCTAACCTTCCAGAGCAGCTCCTGTCCCACCTGAAAAACACTGCAAAAGCATGGGGGAGATGCTGTGGTGCAGGGAGATGCTGTGGTGCTTGATGCCAGACCAGGACACCTGCTTTGGATCCCTCCTGTTAGACTTCGGTGAGGCACCAGAATGCCAGGAAAAAAGTGCCAAGCATATTGTCTGCGGGATTTCCTTTTCTCCTACGCAAAAATTATAACAGAGTGCAGAGGGGGTTGTAGAGAGTGGGGGGAAATTTGAGGTAGCCAGAGCCTGAAAAAGATCTGGCAGCGCAGCAAACAATGAAACTCTGAATTCCGGAACAGAGCTCTTTCAAATAATCACCAAAAATAACCACAGGCACAATGCCCAGACAGGCTTGTGCCAAAAACCTGGCAGCACCAGTGCAGCTGTATTAACAGGATTCCTGTTGTTTACAGAGACGCCCATGCACACAGAGGAGAGTTCTGCAAATACGCCACCAGCTCGATAAATGGTGATCGACGCCAATATTTGCTTTACTAATAACTACTTGTTCAGGGTAGCAGTTACAAGGACTGGTCTTTTTCCTGCTGTTGGTAGGAAAACTGCCCCTGCCTTTGGTGGGCATCAGACCAGAAACATGCCCGTCATCCTTCAGAAACATTTTCCACCACTGAAATAATTAATGCAGCTTGGTTGGCACACGGATGGAAACACTTCATGGAGAAGATGAGCATTCATCCATCCTGCCAGTGGGGATGTGCTGCAGTACATGAGCAAGCTGTGCAGCTCAGCTTTTGCTAAGAAAATGAAATGATTAAGCTCTAAAATAAAGCAGGCAAGAGAAAACAGCATAAGGGAGAGTCTACAGATTGGTGGTGGGGCAATTAGGTAATAATTAAACAGCAGGTAAGACATCTGTAAGTGCAGTGCTCCCTAGTTTCTATTATGCCTTTTTATGAATGAGAACAGCAATAGCATTGTGCATAACTACGTAAATCTGCATTGACCTCACTGCTGTGGAAGTGTGGGGAGCATCACAGCAAATGCTGGAGCCCCAACTTTTCCTGCAGTGTGAGAAGTGAAGCTGAGGCTAATGCCCCAGGGCAGTGGTGGCGACCCCATCCCTGGAGATATTTGGGAGACGTGTGGCCATGGCACCAAGAGACATGGGCTAGTGGTGGGACTGAGTAGTTCAGGCTGATGATTGGACTTTGAGACCATGAAGGTTTTTTCCACCTAAATGAAACCCGTGATTCCACTTGTACCAGTCAGAGAGAGCCCTGGAGGGTGGCTGCCAGAGAAGGGCAAACAAGACAGAGGGATCTAAGCCACGACAAACACCTGACAGCCCGCTGAGGCCAGCACACAGCAGCCATCGCCCACGCTTGTACGGTCACGCCCTGCGGCGATTTACTGAGATGAACTTTGGTTCGTGCTCCTGGCAGCCACGCTGCCCTTCCCGCTCCTGCTTTCGTGAACATCGACAGGAACCACCAAGCTGTGGTGTGCAGGAACGGGAGAAGAGAGAGAGGGAAACAAAACAGCTGCTCCGCGATCACAGAGCTGTCAGCAATAGGCAGCAGCCGGAGGAGCAGGAGAAGCTTCTCGTAACGAAGCAGTGACAAAGATTTGTTTGAGGTCGGGTAGGGAGGCGCAACAACAGCTCGGAGCTGATTCAGCACAAATAGAACTCGGAGAATAAGAAGCCACTTTCCTTTCCCTCTTACTCTTGTTTTCGTTTCTGCAACATTCGTTTTCCTTTCATCACCTCTGCCAGCTGGTGTTATTCATGCTGCGGGTCGGTTACGCCGTGGCTTTTGATCAGATGCTGATGGTTAGACCGCACTGCCCAGGCACCGGCATGGCTCTGGGCACGCCATCTCAAGATGATTCTCCTTTCCCAGTGGCATATTTCCTCCATCTTCAGGTGTTGTTAAACAGAAATTAAGCAGAGGGCTGCTCCGAGGGGTGGGGGCTGCACCCCTCTGCTCCCACCGATTACTCCCCTGTGGCTGCGCCCACCATGGCCACGCTCAGAGAAGTGGCAGTGAGCAGCAGCTCCAGCAGAGCAGCCTCCCAGGGACCTTCACTTCCCACAGCCACGCTGCTTTATTTAGGGGAACTGAAATGAAAAACGTCAGAGCTTGCTGGCAGCCTGAAACCGCAGCAGTCTATTTTTCACTTTGCCCCTGTTGTGCAACACTGAGCGCAGCCTGGCTGCGGTGCCTCCATCACCCAGCGCCAATGATGCTGCGATGCGGGCCAGATCTGGAGCTGGTGCAAGGCAGCTCTGCTCTAAACAGCAGGGCTTCCTGCCCTGCTCCACAGTGCTCACACACACGGCTCTGACCATGGCAGCAGGGTGGCTCATGGTCAGAGGTGAGCACTGCAGACAGTCCCAACTCTCATCCCCGTTTTGTCCTCCTGTCCACTTTTTCGGGAGGAGTCAGTGCTAACAGGACAGAATAGAGTGCCATTGGTTTTCTGCCTCACTGGAGGAAAAGTCATTTCAATAACATGCTCAAGTATTAGATCTGTCTCCAAATCCACACACTGGAGAGCAAAATCACATAGTCCTTAGTCCTGCCCAATTACACAAAAGAAATGAGCGCAGTAATTCTGTTTTTGTTCCATGGGGAGGAACACACATGCACCCAGCACTGCAAGGGGCTAGGCACTTGTCCCTCCTGCCCATGCCCTGAATTCACCAGTGCCTTCCTCGCATTTGGGGCAGCTGAGCACCGCAGGGCAGTGATTTAGGGAGCAGCCATCAGTGCCATGGGATGCAGCCCAGAGCATCGCGCACAGCCACCGGCATGAAAGCTGACACGTCATGCAGGCTGACACACTCCAGGGCTGTTTGCCTTCCTTCCCACCACCCAAAACCCAACAGACCTGTTTTGAAGGAACAGTTTCTTACATAACAGGAATCATTCGGTCAAAGGGCAGCTCTCTCTGAACGGGCCTGGGTTACAAGTACTGGTGCTTGCGCAGCTGAAAAAAGACCCTAAAACCACTGAGTCAAGTTAAGTTTTATACCAAAGGACGCGGGATGAAAGCAATGCCTCCTCGGACACAGCAGGGGCTCCTTAGTGGCCAACTTAAAGGGTTCTGACACCAGGCACTAGCCCAGCACACTACAGGATGCTGCCACAGCCCAGCCACCCTCTTTGGGACCAGCAAAAGCCTCATTCAGCCACAGCCTTCTTTAGGGCACTGCACCCTGAAACACGCAGGGAAAAGGGTTTCTGGGCTGAGCTGGAAAAAAGCTTCAGGTCACAACAGATGTTAAGGTCACCCGCTGTCTTCAGAGGCTCCAATCCCACAGAAAAGAGTTTCTTGACAGCTGTTTGTGGGCCTGTATTACACCTTGCTCTCTATTCTTACTGGCAGCTGTGCTTTGATTGGAAATGTGGGCATTTACTGGCATCCAGCCACAAATCAATTGTTATGTCTGGCACTTCCACTCTTTATGCCAACATGTTTTCATTTCCCCTAAATATGAACTATGGGACTATGCCCTGTGCCATGGCACCAAAAAGCAATTTTCCCATGGCCAGGAGGCAGACGACTGGCTCCTGTACCACTGGCAGCCCTCCCTGAACTGTGCAACAAACTCAGAAGGGGCACACTGCAATTTCATCCCCCTTTCCATGTAAAAAAAAAAAATAAATAAATAAATCCAAAATCACAGCAAGCACAGGTGCTTAGGGACATGGTTTAGTAGATGACATTGGTAGTAGGGTGATGGTTGGACCAGATGATCTTGGAGGGCTTTTCCAACCTTAATGGTTCTAGAGAATGCCCGGGGTGGGGGGGGTGGGGGGGGGTCAGCCATCCACACCACAATGTAGGCCAGCTCACTTCCCTACGGCTTGTTCAATGGCAAAGTTATCATCACCTTGAAAAAATAAACACACAGTGCTGCATCAGGAGCACCTCCTGGTTGAGAGCAAAAAGATCTCAGCAAGACCCTCCAGGTCATCTTGTGCTCCCTCTCCTTCACTTCTGCTGGTCCAGGCACCACTCATCCCCCTCATCTTACCAAGCTCACCCCACTGCCCACCACAAGCACATGCTGCTCCTCCACCCCTTCTTGCACACTCCTTGCCTTCCAGGAGCGCATCCTCCACACCTTACCAAGCCCACCCCACCTCTCCTTGCTTAGCCCAAGCACAACCCCCTCCACCTGCCCCTTACCCACAAGGTGCAACCCCATCCCCTCCACCTCCACCTCCCCGAGCCCACCCCATTCCCCGATCCCCTCTCCCCCTCTCCTGCCCCACTCCTCGTCCTGCCCCAGCACGCCGCCCATCTCCTCTCATTTCGGCACCGGCGGCGCTGTCCCCGCCGCCCCGGGCGCGCTGGGGCACGTCGCCGCCCTCCCATTTTTTTGGGGGGGGAGGGCGGGATCCCCGCGTACTTTCCGAACGTCACAGCCCGGGGAAAGCCCCTCCGCCCCGCCGCTATTAGAGCCGCGCTCCGCCCCGACCGCCGTCATTTGCCCGCCGTCGCCGACCCGTGACAAGCCTTAACAAGACGTGCTGACCCGTTCCGAGACGTTTTACCGCGATGATGCCGTGCAGGACCCTGCGCAAATCTGCACAACCCGCCGCAGGTACGGGGAGAAGGGAGCACTGGGGCGAGGGTAGGATGATGGGGGAAAGGTGAGGGGACAAATCCGGGTGTCACATTTTTTGCGGGGTTAATATAAGGGGAAAAAAAAGCGATTTTTTTTTTTTTCTCTCTGATTTGCGGCCGGTAGCGGTGCGGGTGTGAGCGCTGTGCCTGTCCTTTGCAGAACGGCAGGCGGTGGCGGAGTGCGCGCTGGAGCTGCGCAGGATCGGCGACAAGGTGGACCTGCGACAGCGGATCCTGAACCTCATCGCAAAGCTGTTCTGCCCCAAAACGTGAGCCCCCCATCCTCGGTGGGGCACAGGAAGAGAGGGAAGACACTGGCTTTGCAGATCTGGAACGAGAGACTTCGCTTATACTGGG
This sequence comes from Netta rufina, assembly GCF_964035555.1. Lineage (NCBI taxonomy): Eukaryota > Metazoa > Chordata > Aves > Anseriformes > Anatidae > Netta > Netta rufina. Next base: position 7,332,530 of record NC_140126.1, read on the forward strand.
AGATGGAGAAAGCTCTTTGCATCGCCTTTTGCTACCCGGAGCCACCGGGGGATGGCTGTCGCAACATGATTTCTTTGGATAGTGTTACAGCATCATCGGCCCATCGATGCCAGCCTGGAAGGAAGGTAGCGCTGGGAAGAGCCCCTAGGGCCGAGGGGCCGCGGGGCAGGATGCAGCCGGGCACAACCTGCCGCGGCATCCTTCAGTGCCCGCAGCTATGTCTCACCTTCGGGAACAAGCCAAAACCGTAATAATAATTAAAGAAAAGTCAGCATCTTGGAACGCAGGACCGGCTGTCACAAGGTGAAAGGCAGCGTTCAGGTTCTGACTGTTCTCGTTTCCTAAAGCTCGGATTCTGCTGGACAGGGGATTTGTGTGGTGATGGGGATGTCGTTAATTAAACCACTATCTTTATTGAAAGGTTAGTTGCTCTTAAAAAGTTGTTTCACAGACTAAAAACTACAATTCTGTGAATTAACATGATGTTGTGTAATTCTAGTCTATATTATATATATATGTACATATTTATATTTATATATATATAATATATTTATGCAAATATGTGTAACCCTGCTTGCACTAATGGAGTATTTCACAGAACTATCAATTGAATGCTACTTTTTTACTCTCAAAAAGCAGTATGGAAAAGTGTTCCAATCATGACAAAAAATATAATTATATTAACTAGAAAAAAGCATAATATTGTCTGATAGTAAAAGATGTCTGATAGTAAAAGAAATACCCCATGCATTGCAGAAGGGAACATACTTTAGTATATCGTTAAATATGATGTATGAATATATATTATACAAATACAGATATTGAGGTATTTGAGTTTAGGGGAAGGAATTCTTTCAACATTATAAAGAATTTCTTGACAACAATATGATACCATTCTGTATTTTTATAAGTAACAATGTAACTCTTAGAAAAAGAAAAAAAAAAAAGTAGATCTTAAAGCTGAATCTGAGTTTTCTTGAGTACATTATTTTTTCAAAAAAGGCAGCTATGTCTCTTTGAAAAAATAATAGAATTGAATGTTACAGTAAGTACAGGAAAGTATCCTTGGGTTTTTATACGTTCAGTGATAATTACAAGCAGAGGTTCTTCCCCTGTACTTCACTTCCATTTCATTTCATGATATCCTCATCTAAGTTCCAGAACGATGAAGCTGCTGTAGCACACCTGGTGAATGGTGATGCATTACGCTTATCTCACGGAGGGGTTCCCCTCAGCTGGCTTTGAAATAGCTGAACTAAGCACGCAGCTCAGCTCGCTCTCGAGGCAAGTACTAACCCTGCTTGCCTGTTCTTGTCAGACGTGACCCCAAACAGTATTCTTTCTAGCAAGAAAATGCTTGTAGCTGGTCACGTTTTGTTACTACCTCTTCAGTCAGTGTTCAGAAGTATGCAAAATAACCATCTCCTTCCGGAGATGCAGCGTGAAAAGAAACATGAAGTCATACTCTCGCTTCTCTTACTAACCTCTGCTTTGGTGTGTACGTTTGCACTGCGTAAGGGTGCGTAGCTGCACCTCCTGAATTCTGGCTCAAATTACAGTTCTTCCTGCCTTGTAGTGACACCTTTCTAGTATTTATAATACGTTTTTCAGCTAGTTCTTCTGAACCTGCCTTTAGAAAATTGTCGTTGCATAGCTTACATAGCTTTGCTTGTTGTCACGACTGACAGTGTGTGGCTGTTACTCGTTGACAGTGATTTCGCTGAGCAGAAGGGGGCTGACTGCCTTCTGCTCGGAGGACTTCACCCAGTATCAGCAGTGTTACTGGGAGCTTTGCTGTTGGCTTGAGCCAGAGGTACAGTTTCTTCTCTAAGCCAGCCAACACCTTTCCAGTGAGAATGTAATGTTTCACACATAGCTGTTATTCACCTTAGTATTGCAAAGTAGCATGTTTTGCTGACATGAACATAAGTCGGTTTTCCCAGTATTAAAAAGTAAATGCAAAGAGTTTTTGTTAAACACCGGTGTCCAGGCAAAGCTGCTCACCAGGGGCAGCCCTGAGCATGGTGGAAATAGTGCAGCTGCAAGCCCTTGGCCCAGGGAGCCCTGCAGATTCAACAGGGGCACTGTGCCTGTCTGGGGCCCCCAGAAACATACAGCATTAGCATTGACAGTAGTAGCTGAAATGTATTTGGGTAAGAGCGTTCTGTTTAATGTATGCTGCTTTGAAATTTGATAGAAAACTAGGTGTAGGGCTCATAGAGCCTGGCCAATAATTTAGGCTGTAGCACACAAAAATGTTACCAGAAAAAAAAAAAAAAAAAAAAAAAAAAAAGTATTGTATCCCCATAAATGCGTTGTCTTGGGGCCATCTAATTTAAGTACCAGTGTAGTGTTTTTCTGTCTAGATCTGCAAGGACTATTTTTTTTTTTTTTTGTGAAATGTTTTTATGTTTCTCTGAAACTTGTCAAGAGTGCTAGCATCCGCACTGAGCATAGGAAAAAGACTGAAATTAAAGTGATCAGTGCTAGAACATGAGCAAATACTCGTTGATGTCTTCCCTAAGTTTCCTTTTGTTACTTTGCCAAACCATCTGCTATTGTATGATTAAAAATATGAATTTGTTTTTCTTAAGGCCCATTCTGGATACAGGCTGGTTATTTCACTGTATGTCCTATGCATGTATGTCTTGAATTCTTGTTGAGATAATAAATATGAAATGCTAGCAAGAAAAATGAGTCATTGTTGTAACTTTGTTTTTTTGAGGGCTCCAAATTAGTTGTTATGTTACACAAATCCCTTCCAAATAGCTGGAAGTCAGAGGGCACACTCTGAGACAACAGCAAAGTGCCAACAGATTGATAATGGGAGGGAGACCAGGCTTTCATCCCTGGCCATAAGAGGAACAAGAACTAACCCTCTTCCTGAACTTCAAAATGGGACACCAAGGCAGGTGTTCTAGTATTTTCTAGTGACTTCTGCCTGCAGAACAGCCTGGTGGTGGCAGGGCATCTGTCAGAGGTACTTCTACCAGAAGCACTGCAGCTTTAAGGAAGGAAGAGGAACCCTGGGGATCAATGAAGGGCAGAAATTTTAGCTTTTTTTTTTTTTTTTTTTTCTCTCTCCTCCTTGAATGCAGGCAGAAAGATATGCAGAGTTTTGCCAACATCAGATTTTGACTTTCTCCAAAGTTTGATGCTGGCATTCTGGAAGGGCAGGAAAATTGTACTGCTTACCACAAGGGATAGCAGAGAGCTTCCTCCACAGAGGAAGCACAGAGCTGGGGTCCAAGGACATGGCTATGGGGAGAAGAGCCCAGGACATTCACTGTGATGCTATGCTTGTCAGCAAGCTTTACCCTGGCTCCTTGTGCTGCTTCTCCCCAGCTTTATGGGCAGGGGAGAAGCACCACTCCTTGGGCAAGCATCCCCAGCACAAGGAGGGCTAAAAGCACTGTGGCCAAAGGCTCTGGTTCCTGGCTAATGACAAAATAAATAAATGAATAAACCAGAGGGGACCAAGTCCCTGTCCCATCCCAGTTACCCTCCAGCAGAGCAGCTCACACTCTCAAGTCTCGCCAGCCTTGTGAGAGCACCCCAAGCCACCCTCACCCAGTGCCCGCAGGGTCCATACCGGAGTGCGATGCCGGCGGCATGGCACAACACACAGTGACCTGCTCCTCCCTACTGGGCATGAAAACAAAAATCTCATAACAGAGGCACAGCACAGCCATCTGAAGGAGCCTGCCTGACTCACCCCAAGCTGATATAAAAAAAAAAAAAAAATTAGCAAACTAAACCCGCCTGCTAGGACTGCCAGCCCAACACGCTCAGCCCTGGGTCACGTTCGTGCTGTGCTCAGCCGGGCGCAAAGCAGCCCCGTGGCAGACGCCAGCTCACTCTCCCACACCCGAGACTGGATGCACAAGTGGCATTTCCTAAACAAATTGCTAAACACCAGACAACACACACACACCCCTCCGCCCCTGGATGTTTTTCTAAGTCATTTGGAAAGCAGTAACTCACATGCTGCTAAGTATTTTTAGCACATGCCCTGGAAGGGGCTCGTTTTAATTTCCTCCCATCGACACGAGACAGTGCGAGGGCATGACGTGCATCCGTAGAGATGCTGGAGGCCAGACAGGAAGGGATGGGGATGTGATGCGCTGGCTTTCAGTCTGGCAGGGTTTTCCATGAAGCAAGTGACTGCCTGATGGCGGGACAGTCAGTGAGCAATAGTCCTGAAAGCTGTTAGGGCTGTAAACAAGGGTCTTTGCTCAAGCACTGCACCGTATCACCTGGGTGATGGGGTAAGAAACTGGCCGTGCCAAGGCTGCCCTCCCTTCTCACGCACAGTCCCTTTGCAATGCAAATCTCACCAGTCCACGAGCCCTCCGAAAGCACGGAGGCAGATGTCTGCAGCAGCAAGCATCCCACGAGACAGTCCCTGTGACCAACTACAACCCTTTCTGTCCCTTCACCTTACAGAGGTTTCAGCATTGCCAAAGGGGACCCAGGCACCCCCCTGCAGATGTCCCCCAGCTTGGCACAGACCCACTTGCTGTATAAGGCTGGGAGCTGCTGTGGGGCTGCTGACATTCCAAGTTGCTGCTGCTGCTGCCCCAGGGCGTTTGGAACAAGGCACAGCTCCAGGACAGCACATTCATCATGGGGCTTTTGTGCCGTGTTTTCCAGTGTTAGCACGCTCTGCCCAAGTCAAGGTACCACTATCATGCCTCCTCCCTCAGCACTGAGCCACAGAATCTGACCCAGGACAGCAGCCACCTTTTCCAAGCGCTGTAATGCAGGGATTTACAGGCGGGTTTCCTCTTACGCCTTCCCCTCCCTGCTCCTGAAAGGGACGTGACCGAGCTGTGACAGAGGCACAAGGCCACGTTCGCTCCAGGTCCCTCCTGCCAGGCCAAGGAACGAGGGCAGTCACTTTTACTGTCAGCAGCCAGGCTGTGCCCTGCACTGTGGCAGGGCAGGCAGCACATCGAGGAAATTGTTTTACCAGGTAGGGAAAAACTGCAGGAACTCCAGCTTCGTGGAGCTTGTTTGCCCAGCACAGAGATACGGGCCTGATTCAGCTGCCCAGGGAGGTAAGGCTACTGTACACGGAACTAGGAGACGACAGGAAAGAAGGTTCTAGGTTTATTGCTGATTAATTTCAGAAAATACCCTGACTAATGGAAAACATTATTCCAGTCACAGCTTTGCACAATGCAGGACAGAGGGACAACCCCTTGTTTGGGAAGAAGATGGTTATTTATACCAAGAGGTTTGTTTTTACGATCATTTGTTGGGAAGGATTTTACACTTCTTAACAGGAAAAACAAACAAACGAACAAAAACAACACTTTAGAAAGTGTTGTAATTGTGATTAATTTGTGAAATCTTTTAGCTGAGTCAAGTGCTTTGAGGAACACATGACCGCACGGAAAGAGAAAGCCTTGGCTGGCTTTCCCTGTAAAGGAGAAGTCTGAAATGGGCCACAGCTCCTTTTGCCAGGGCAGGTGATGGCCCTCTGCATTCAGCAGTGCTCCTTGGTGAGAAGATCCCACCCAGCCTCCTTTACCAGAAGCAGCAGGGACTGGCCCTGGGTAACACAGCATCCCTTGCTTCCCACGCACCCATCGAGGCAGGGCTGCTGGACACAGGATGGGGGTGCTGTGAGAGCACTTACATGACCCGAGAGTCTATAGAAAGAAAAGAAAAAAAAAAAAAGAAAAAAAAGAAAAAAAAAAAAGGAAACAAAAAAAGGGGAAAAAAAAAGGGTGGGGGGGGGGAGGGGAGGGGAAGGAAAAAAAAAAGCAAAAAAAAAAAAGCACCAAAATGGCTGGACCAAAGCTCTGAACCTCCTAACCCAGGGCAAGACAAGGGGCTAGTGGTGCAGACAGGACATGCCACCTGCAGGGCTGGCTGTCCCTAGGCAATGGGCAACAGAGCTTGGGTGGTTTTCCTCCCCCTCACGGATTTTGACAGAATGCCAGAAATCTAGATGGGTCCATAAACGACCACATCAGAGGCAGGTGGACCCTAAGTCAGGGTAAGCAATATTAACAGAGCAGGAGAGCAGCAAAGACATCAGAAATGGTAAATAAGCCAGAACTTCTCAGGTAGGATGATAAACTTGAGTGTAAATAAGTCAATGCCTCTACTTATCTCATTTAGATCTCAGCCCCGTATGTTAGTGATATGGGAATTAAAAAAAATTGTGCCCCAAACTGTAAAGTCCTCCTCCTTTTTGTGCCAATTTCCCTGTGTACCAACACCCCAAGGCTTTCAGAGAAAAAAAAAAAAAAAAAAAAAAAGTCTCCAAAACATACTTGGAGTGGATAAAACCAAAACCTAACTTTCTATCATTGTACATAGCTTAGGGCATAAATGATGTCCAAAGTGCTAACCCATTTATGGATTAAGTCTATTGTGTCTAATCTCTACTGTATTCCTCTGTAATGAGCCACTGTCTGGGGCAATTAAGATTTTAATTAAGGGCTTTCAAGACTCATCCTACCAGAGCCAGGCTGCTCTGAGGCTTGACCCCAGCCTCGTTTGGAAGACATAGGAGAAGGACGGACAGGAGGGCTGCCTTTCTGTTTAGTAAAGGGGCTCAGGGCAGCAAGGAAGCCAAGGCACCAACTATTTTCTGGAGTGATTCAGCACAAGAGCTGGGGCTTTTCCCTCCGCATGTGACTCTTGTTCACTCACACACTTCTAGTGCAGCACACGGAAAGGAAACCAAAAGTAAACGCAGCAGCCTGTGGGTAAACACGGCATTCTGTGGGTACGAGCCTGAAGACGAGGGCGATGCCTTTGGAGCGGGGGAAGCAATTGCCTTCCTCCCCTCTCAGAAAGGCCCACCAGCCCTTTCTGGCAGCACTGGAGGAACTGGTGTGAGGCTACCAAGGCTCGGCAGGAGGGAGGTGGGCGAGCACCGAGCAGAGGCACGCGAGCGAGAGGGTAGGGCTGGGGGGCGAGCCAGCTGGGAGTTTCCAGCCGTGCAGCTGCTGCGAGCACCCAACCTAGCGCTCAAAACACAGAGCAACACACAGCAACTCAGGAGGCCCTGGGAGGATGACATAAATGCCTAACCCACCATTTCCTTCCCCCGGCTCAGCCTACCTCGCAGCGACTAGCTGACATGTCCGGGCACCTACAGGCAGCACTGGTTTGGGGCGCCTCTGGCATTCCCCGTGTTGAAGCAGCTCCCGAGGAGGACATCTGGACTGTGCTTTCCAGGCCAACTCATCCTTCTGGGAGATAGGCTTGGTTCGAGCCACACTGCACTGGTAATGAAGATGGCTGTGTCTGTAGAGAGGTGGATGCTAATGTTCCCAATTCGGGGGTTATGACCGTACTGGGGTTTTGGAGAGGAGCTTACCCCCCGAGAAGGTTGGAAACAACAAAAAATACCAGGCCAGGACTAGCTGTATATACAAAATTCCCTGTACATACAGCCCATCCCCTATAGCCCAGTTGCTTGGCAGAACGGTGAGAGGCTTGTTCCTAAGGAAAACTGCATTAGGCCTTTGCCATCTGCATTTTCCTTGCTAAGAGGCAGGGGAAAAAAAAAAAAAAAAAAGCAAAAAAAAAAACACATCTTCCATAGCAGGTCCTAGACAACACATTTTAACACTTCCTAAATGCCTTAACCCTGTTTACACTGAACAACAGTTCTTATGGGGCAGTACTTTACTTCTGGTTTAGATGTCCGTCTTGACAGCACAAATGTTTCGGTCTTCATGCTCTCCAGGACAGCCTCATCTCTGCGATGCCACCTACAGCCATGGGCCAGCCAGACTTTGGTGTAACAGAAATAAATACCTGGAGGAGTACTAAGGATACCATTTATTTTCAAAATCACTAAAAAACCCAAACAAAACAGTTTATGGCGATACAGATTTACATAACAAGAGACAGCAAATTGGAAAATGTACAATCTATTTCATGTTATTGCACTCACTGTTTATAATATACAAGGCATTTTAAACAGTTTTCATTAGAAGAAGTTTTATTTATATAAATAAAAGTGTAAATATACAATATCATACAAGAAGTGTATCAGGCTAATACACAAAATCTACCTATAGTGGGATCCCCATTTCTCACAAAATCTAGTCTACTCATCAAATATTTGCACGTGTACATTTACATACCCTAAACATAGAAACATTCCCACCTGGGAATGGTCCCTTCAGATTTTGAAAAGAACCACTGCAGAATATTAACTAGGGTTAATTTTAAGTGAAGGTTATTAGAAAATGAGTCAATCAGCGGTTTCTTAATACTTATCTGCCCTCATTATTATTATTATTATTATTATTTTTTAGCAAGAAAACGATCAGATATTGCTCCCTCACCAATTTAGGCCTAATCTCACATTTAAAAAAAAATAAAAATTAAAATTTTTATTTCTGGACACAGATGCAGTCCCCAAAGAGGCTGGGAAGAGCTTCCAGGCACAAAAGGCTGCAGAATATTCAATTGTAGAATCTCACCAGAGCCTACTCTCATACCCAGGATGTGCCCCAAGCCTAGGAAGTAGCAAAGCCAGACCAGACCCAACCCACTCTATCTAGGAACAAATTCACCTTGTCTGGCATGCCTACAGGCCCCTGATGAAGAGTTTTGGACCAAGTGCATATTTTCATCCTGATTTTTGGTCTGTCAAGTTGCAGCTATGAGTCTTTGGAGAGTCACCGCTCTCCTCCTGCCAACACTCCTCCTTGTCAAAAAATTACGGTGGGGACTGGCATGCAAACAGCAAGGCCAAAAATGCTTGTGAACTTACTGAATACTGATGAACTAATGCAACTTCCTTTGTCATTTTGATGTAACCAGGCTCTCAGAAAAGTAACAGTTACTTTGCTAGGTGTCTAAAAGAAGGTTCACTACATCTGTTCGCTCTATCTATCCTTTTTGTAATAAAGTGGACCCCCATTACATACATCCTGGGGCTTTTTTGTGAGTGTCACCCCAGTAGAGACATCAGGAATTGCTACTGTAATCAGATCAACACTGGCAGCATCTGTAAAGATGCTTCCTGTTCCTTCACCAAAAATAAAATAAAATAGTATTTTCCAGAACAGGAACAATCAGAGTAAAATACTATTCTTTTTCTTGCTGTAAAGGTAGTAGAGAAGCATATCATTCTATCCATATTAAGTATTAGACTTAAAACATTAAACCTACCTTTTACATTATCGCCACTACTGAAACACACAGAACTCCCTGGCTCTCTTTGCTGTTGCTTATCCAACACATATCTACGTGCATGTAAAATAAAATACTGAACAGTATTCAAGTACTGAAAAATAAAAGCCTTCTATATCACTCACAATGAACAGTATCTGCAAATAAGTGTCTGAAAATACTCACCACCTATCATTTTAAGACACCTCAAGTTAAGTTTGATTTACAAAATGAGGACTTGATCTTTGAGCTCACACCGGTTAAGGAGGGAGCTATATGTCCTCCCGGCATTGGAACCTCAAAGATTTTCAACTGTGTACTGAAAAACAAAAACAAAACAAAACAAAACAAAAAACCTGTCATTTCCTAAAACATTTGTGATTTACCACATTAAAGTAGCAAAAAGTCAGTACTGCACTTGTACGTATTATACATATACGGGTATGCATTTACTACACTGCATTAAATTCCACATGCATTTTATGTATCTATTATACACGCTATTACAATCAGATTTTGGTCACTCCTGAACAAGGCCTAGCCATTTCATTGCCAAATGTCTGCTGTTTTTCAGCAAACAAGCAAAGCTAACTTTTTTATCCCCATAAGGTCCTGTGACCCATCGTGCTGCATCTTCCCGAAACCTCCCCACCATTGAGGTGACCAAAGGTGAGAACTGGTCCCGATGGAGGGGCTGAGCTTTGGGGTCACAGGGGACCCAATTCCACAGCTATTTCACAGCACTGAACCTGAATTAGCTTAAACACATATCCTGCAGGCAAAGCGGCTGTAGGATTATGTACAGTATTGCCTTTTTTTTTTAACCAAAAAGTTGCATCTCTCCCTGGATTCTCGTGCGAGTGCATGTCACTGAAAAAGAATTAACTCTATTTATTTGTAGGCAAACATTGCACAGCTTTTCTGCTCACTTGGTCTCTGGTTGCCTCACAGAACCCATTTTTTTCCTGCGTATCACGAGCTGCAGACTAATGAAGCTGTCACCAAAATGAACCAAACCAAGAGCCCACCACCCCGGAAGCAATTGCTCTAAGCACTGTTGAAAAAAGATAAGAAAACTGAACGATAGCATGATCTTGGGATAGGGCCAAGTGACAAGCCCAGAACTTTTTGTAACAGCTTCGCGGTGTCTTGCCTTACTATAAACTTCAGATTTGGACCAGCTCCAGGCTGAGAGCTCTTCACCCCGGGCATGCTGGCTGTGAGTGGGTCTCCAGCCTAATGTGACAAACAACCTGAGCACTCTGGAACAAACAACTTGTTCTCAGCTGATAAGGATGCTGGCCCATTTCCTCCTGTATCTCTTTTATGTTGTTTAGCCATCCCAGATATAGGAAGAGAAATAGCAGAGTCTAATCGTTCGTACCCATACATTCTCCTCCCTATAGAGCAGACTATAAATAACACTGGGCAGCATGGCCCACTGCTGATACCTCTACCAGGGGTAGAGATGAGAAAATCCGAACTAAATGCCTGCAGCACTGCAACTCTTACAGTTTTGTTCTATCTACACCATGGCTTCTCCCACCTACACAAAGAGTTTTCAGTTTCACCATCCAAAACCTTCAGCATCAGCCCGTTCCTGACACAGCCGGGCAGACTTACACCTTGTGCACACATACTCACCCACTCCCACACAAGCCAAAATAAATACTGGACAGGAAAGGAAAAAAAATTTTAAAAAAAGAACAACTAAAAGCCACCACCAATATGGCCAATTCAGATTTTATCTGTTAAAAACCACATCCTTAGACCACCACTTTCCAGCTTGAGTATTTCAAGTTGGGCAACTGTCAACCTCTTGCAGCCAAATAAAAGCAGCCCGGCTTTCAGACACACTTAGCGATCGCTGAAGTCTGTGGGATCTGCAAGTGCTCAGCACTTGAAATTGCTCCTCTTTTAAATATATATGTATATATAAATATACACACAAATATATATATTTAAATATAAATATATATTTAAAGGTGTCTAATGTTAGAAGCCTAAATTTGAAAATTCAGACCCCGAGTTTTATCGCTCCCCACAACTAACAACTCAGTCTACACCTTGGTGAACAATCACCTAATATTTGGACTTGATTTTCTGGCTCACAAATTTCAACTGTATTATTGCCAAGTGCTTTCAGATACCAGTTGCCACTAAGAGCAGATTCAATTGTGGTGGACGCTGAGTTAGTTCATCAGTTTTAAGAGGATTTTTCACCTTTGCAATAAAATGCTCATGTTTTAGGCATAAAAGTTGTGCAAAATTATACTTCTCTTTTGTCATGCATTTTTAGCAAAACTGCACTTAGAAGAATAGAGTGAGATTGTTCCAGACATTCTCTTATTATAACAAATAAGGACCAGACCCAAAGTAAGAGTCCTAAAGTCAAGTTATAGCTAAGTGATACAGTACAGTCTAAATACCCACCCTTGTCAACAGGATGGCAACTGACAAGTTGTACTCCTGATGCCCTGCAGGTACTAAAAATATCAGGGACAGGCACAGTGTTATTTATCTCAGTCAAAATACTTTAAACCAAACCCAGTAAAGGTCTTGAAGATCCATTAAAACTGCCACATAATACAAAAATGTCTCTAGCATTTGGCTTCCTTCATCCTCAGTAACTAGGTGAGATTTTATGACATTCATCACACTCATTTGCTCAGAGGTTCTCCAAGGCTCTTAGCACCTCTCTGTAAAGCATTAAGACACTCCTGTGTGGCATTAGAAACAAGGACAGCTTCTAGCCAGTTTTGAATGTTTTGTCTTAGAAAGTGTGAAGAGATGTAGCGCTCCCATCATACCGACGTCCTGGGTTTTCTGATTAGTAATTGAACAGGGCCCTCTGGCACAGATTTAATAATGTTCCAGGCATCGTAATGCATGAGGCCAAGTAATGATTTTCCACTAACAGCAAGAATTTCATCTCCAGATTCTATGTTTCCAGCTTGCTCTGCAGCACCACCTAGGAGCAAGAAGAGGAAAAAGTGAGTGAGAAGAAAAAGAAAAAATTGCTTTCCATTGTGATGAATAGCAAATAAACCATTCTTCTAGCAGTGGTAATTTCAATACAAGCCATTTGTGTTCAGCTCAGCTCTGGAAATCTAACCCCATGCTGCCTCTCAGAGAAAATGTTATTTTAACCAAGAGAAACCCTTTTTCTCAGAATAAAACTCTGTTTATGAAGGAAGCAGCACAGATGTGTGAAAGATGCTTTCTGTTTACTCTATAGCTCTAAGAAAATGTGATCAACAAAGGAAATATACAGGTGGTATGCAGCATGGATGCATTTTCTCTAATGGAATTTTAACATGTTAAGAAGCAGATAATGCAGCAGATTATAAAATCTAGGTAACACGGACAGACAAATCAAACTTTGGACAAAGACACCAGACACAGGAATAACCCCTACAGTGAGGCACACCCTTCACTGCTGATAAAAGTAAGTCTTCTGTAATGATAATTTAACTTGCAAAATCAGCCATCGTGGGGAGAGGAGGTGAAAAAAGACTGTATCTAAGGATATAAATTAATGATCTCAAAAATTAAGCATGCCATTCACTCTAAGAATCATTTTGAAACAGGAGAAAAACACATGCAGAGAAATTGATAAGCAATTCAGGAAACACCTTTTTTTTTTTTTTTTCCTTAAAGAAGGAATATATCTCTGGAAAGTAATCCCATAAAAATGCTGATCACCCACAGCTTCATTGAGAGTCTCAGCTTCTTTTAGAAAGTGCTACATTTTTCACTTAACTGAATACCAGACTAAGCCAGATAAAAATCAGCATAGTTTTGGCTTTGGCTTCCTTTCTATACACAATTTCTCTAAGTTTAGCCACCTGCTGACAAACAAAGCATTCAAAAGTAGCTAATACTGATTTCAAAGAAAATTAAAAAAGACAGAAAAAATAAAATTAATAAATGGGTATAATGCAGGAGGGTGTTTTGAAACCACACCGATTATCTCCTTTGTGTTTCTCTCAGAAAAGAGAATCAGATAAGACTTGAATTTCTCAAACCCGCTACATACTGTATTGCTGCTATAACTTAATGCCTACAATAGCAGACAAGCCTAGAAAGGAAACGCATCATATTTAGTAAATCAGACTGCTGAACAAACATTTACTAGCAGATGCAATCCCTACCCGTTCCCAGGAGTGCTTTTTTCTAATGATCACTTTGGTTAGTAAGTGGTAATAAATGGAAGACACAAAAAACCACCCTCATTTCAAAAAACTAAATTCAAGAATTAAAATGTCTACATGATACACACAAGGAAAACTGGGATAATATCTACTGTATTTGTAGTACCTTTAAATATTCTTTTTACAAGCAAGGGCTTGTCTCCAGCAATGGAAGCTTTTCCACCATCAAGACTGAATCCCAAGCCAGCAGAGGTTTTCAGTAATTCGACACAGATGACATCATTCATGTCCAGGTTTGGATCTGTGACAGAATACACACAGCATCTTGTTATGCAGCTAACAGTAAATTGCAAGTTGGGTTTGGCTGGGTTTGTTTTTGCTGCAGTGACAAAGAAAATCAGAGTTCAGTTTATATACAAACTAGAATGTGTTGTCACCCAGTTTCTCAAAAGTGAATGCGTATTATCGCAGCTGTGAAGGGCTGATGGTTCAAAATGTATTTATGCACAGAGACATTTTCATTTTGCATATTCAACAAAAACCTGTCATTGAATTTTTGTGGGCAAAATTAAAATTGAACTTAGTAAAGCCTCTAAACGTCAACAAAAGAATTGAAAAAAAATTATTAAAAATAGTGTGGAGAATGTTTCGTTTTCTTTTATTTGTTTCTACTTCATTATCCAATGGATTACATCTTTTAAAATAACAGTAATAAGTGAGACATTACATTAAACAAATGTGTTCCATCCTCTTCAGGGAGAGTCTGTAACCGCTCATTAGTGTGAATAATTGTTTCTGGTCTCATATGTCTGGAAATAATTATAATTACCAATATTCTTATGCTGACTCCTAATTATCAGATGTTTTTAAAATGCAATAATAATGTAGTTGACATAAATTACAATTTTGCTTAGGAGCAAATAAGTCTATAGTTTTGGGAAACAGGACCCTCTTTGCCTCATGTGAATGTAAAAATTCTGCAATCTGCAATATCACAAATTAGTGTTATCATTACCTCAAATGTCATCTAAAATATATGAAAATGTGCTTTGCTTCACAGGATGGAAACGCGTCCTTAATAACCCAACGCTATTATTTGTGAGACAATGTTGCCACCTAGTGTCTGCAGCCAACAATCTACATTGCCAATGTGCAGGATGTATCATTGATTAGGGTAGAAAGGGATTCTGAATTACTTATATTACATCCATGGGAGCAATTACTGAAAGGCTGATCCATTTACAGAGTGCCTTCCTCTTTCTTTTATCTGTATTATAAAACTGTCCTATAAAATCCTGTGAAACCATAAGATAATAAAAACAGCAATGGAAGGGGAAAAAAAAAAAAAAAAAAAAAAAAAAAAAAGAAAGAAAGAAAACTATAAAGACCATGGCCAATGGGTTCAAAATACAGGAGCAGCAGCTTTTTTTTCCTGTTTTCAGGGTGCTCTGAGCTGAGTGCCCAGTACTACCCAGAAAGGCAGGGGAAGCTGCTTCACCAGGTCTCTGAAAATCAGCTGTGACCACTGCCTGCTCCATCCCAGGGACACGGCATTGCTTCAGGATGGAAACAACCATCACAGGTCAATCCTGTGCTCCTCATGCAGCATGTATATACATATACATGTATATGTTCAGACAGGTACTAAAGGGTTTTGTGCCTTAATTCTACAAAAATTTGGGGTGCTACAAATGGATCTCTCAAGCGCATTAAAATGTTGCCCTGTTCTCAAATAGGAGCTTGTATTTTCACTGATAGCCACTTAACCCATTTATTCCTAGTTTTCTATGGGATGGCTGCCTTGAATTTGACTTAGCTCATTTTACTGTAATACCAAAGTCATTTGTTCATCTGTTTTTAGTAGAAATAGTATGAAATCTTCTATTACAAAGAGCAAGGACAGTCTCTATGGATAACAAACTACAGGTTTTAGTTTTGAGATTTTTTTTTTTTTGGTTGTTTGTTTTCTTGCACAAACTATTATTTTAAAGGAATTTATCATGGATTGGAAAAATATATGGCATCACTAACTTTAATAGAAATTGGATTAGGCCCTAGATGTCCTTCTAACTTTCTGCCTAGTTATAATATTTAAAACAAAAATACAACAGCAATGAAAAAGAAAATTGCATTTGGGCTCCAAAGAGAACAAATAAAAATTAAAGGTAATTTAATTTGCTCCCTTCAACCACATAAGGCACAGATGCTTTTAATCTAAAACACATGGACATTTTCCCTTTCAGTCTGCTCTGCAAGGGAATCCTTCCAAGTGTTCTTGGACAAAGATCATACCTGTTCCTATTTCCATGGAAACATTCTTTCCAGACCCCACACATTTTCTGCCAGTAGCTGATATCTCAAGTCTGGAGGAATTGTTTGCTTTGTCTTTTTCCTTCTGGATAACAATGACCGCATATTTGTGTAGTCTCGCCTGATGGAGAGCATTCAGGACATCCCCATGGACTGAGCTCGCAAGAGACTTGCCGTTGATGGACAGAACAAGATCTCCTCGATGAATAGTCCCTTCCTGAGATGCCACTCCTTTGGAAAACACTCTGTGGACCTACAAGAAGGATTTGAACTTAGGGACGTATCAACCTCATGAGTACCCATAACACTCTACATGCCAAGGTGAACATCGAGTCCCTACTATCAAAGTTTGCAATCACTGCTCACTGTCTGGATATCAGGCACACAGCAGTTGGTTCAACAAACAGCCTCAAATACTAAGGCCTAGGTGACTGGATAAAAACTGCAGTTAGTTACGAGGAAAAAGCAGAGGAAAAGATGCTTAGAACTGACCATGCAATAACAGCCAAAGACAACCAAAACCAGCTAGGGAATGTAGTATCACAAACCACTTATATGTTTTTTTTCTGAATTCCTCAAAGGTTTTAGAATCACAGAATGTGTGGGGTTGGGAGGGACCTTAAAGACCATCTAGCTCCAACCCCCTGCCATGGGCAGGGACATACCACCCACCTGACCAGGTTGCTCAAAGCCCCATCCAGCCTGGCCTTGAGCACTGCCAGGGATGGGGCAGCCACAGCTTCTCTGGGCAGCCTGTGCCAGGGCCTCACCACCCTCTGAGTGAAGAATTTCCTCCTAACATCTAACCTAAATCTCCTCTATTTTAGTTTAAAGCCATTACTTCTTGTCCTATGACTTCACTCCACGACAGAGTCCCTCTCCAGCTTTCCTGCAGGCCCCCTTTAGGTACTGGAAGGCTGCTATAAGGTCTCCCCACAGCCTTCTCTTCTCCAGGCTCCCTCAGCCTCTCTCCACAGCAGAGGTACTCCAGCCCTCTGAGCATCCATGTGGCCTCGTCTGAACTCACTTCATGTCCTTCTTGTTCTGGGAGCCCCAGAGCTGGGTGCAGGACTCCAGGTGGGGTCTCACAAGAGTAGAGCAGAGTGGGACAACTCCCTCCCTCATCCTGCTGCCAACGCTGCTTTTGGTGCAGCCCAGGACATGGCTGGATTTCTGGGCTGCAAGCACACACTGACAGCTTGTGTTGAGCTTCTCATCAAACCAACGTCCCCAGGTCCTTCTCCTCAGAGCTGTTTCTAATCCATTCTGCACCCAGCCTGTGTTTGTGCTTGTCTTCAATTAAAAAACATCAAATGATATACACTTTACCTTGATATGCATGCTACAGCAAACTCAATAACATCGTGCTGTGAATCTGACTCCCCAGACTCCCACTGACTGGAATCCTGTGCAGTTTTCAAATAGCCTTTTAAGTGGTGCACAGCATCTGTGCACATAAATGCTCTGACTTGCTGCAGCTATACAATGTTTAATTGCTCATCTCTATTTGTCTGATCAAATACCATATGTGAATAGATGCAAAAGGGTGATTTAGTGGCTGAAAATTCATCTTTCCTAGAGTAAACAAATTGCTCTATTCAGAGTGGATTAAACTTTAAATAAACTCCTGTGAGTGCAGCTGAGATTTGTTTGGCTGCCATTTACAGAATGGGACTGACTAAATGGGTCAAGGCCTGATATTTAAAGACTTGCCCACCAGGCACTGTAATTTTAGCAGTTGGAATACCACTTCCCATGCACACAGTTCGAGGTCCACTGGACCAAAGGTTCAAAGCAGCACATCTGTGGACACCATTCTGCATGACATTTTCTCTAGGAACTTCTCCTGTATACCCAGACCAACAGCAGGGAGTCAGAAGCCTTTTGGCTCCTATTCCCTCTCATTGCCGGGCTGGGCTGAGAGGCACCTGCCACAATCCTCCAAGTCTAAGAAAAAATTTCCAGCCAGTCTAAGCAGGCATTCAGAGCTGGAATGACAGCTTCAATAACAAATGACAGACGTAGCTATCCAAACACAAGAGGTAAGTGGAATATACAGGTGACATTCAAAACAACTTCTGCCTTCCCTCATGTGCCCAAACTCCTCAGCTACTTCGAATCTCTCTAGGCATTTCTATTCCTGCACCCAAGTGAAGGCAGAACAGCACCCAATGCCAAACCTAAATCCAGCTGCAATCCCAGGAGGTTAAGGACATTACAAGGTTCCCCAAGAGACCCACCCAGAAATCATGCTTTATTCATGCTGAACCAAGAGCGGTAGCTCTTGATGTTCTTTTGTTCTCACGCGTAGTAACATTCAGGAGAAAGGCTTCATCAGCTACTCAATCTGAGAGAGCTCAAGACTGTATTTTTAGGTAGCATCCAAGTCTTTAGGTGAGGAGCTCTCCTGGGTGGGATGCTCTTGAGCTTATCCCTTGCTCACAACTGCCGAATCTGTCATCACAGAAGAAAAAGTTTGGACCAGAGACAGGGAATTCAACCTTGGTAGCAAGAGAGTCTAGTCTTTAGACTGTGACTGTGTTCTAACTCAATGACCACTTAATGTAAAATACATTTATTTATACTGGTCTTGTCTAAGAACAAATACCAGAACATTCCTGCACGGGTTGCTGCAGTCTCTGAAGACTGAGGACATATCCTTCTTCTAATCTCAGCACTTAATGGATCTCTCTCTTTCAGGGCAGAATTTAAAAGCATATCCTGTGCAAAGAAATTGTCCCAGAGGACACCAGTCATCTGGGATTTTTCTGTCTCATTGATCTCTTTTTGAGCAGTGTTTCACCTGCTTTTTATCACTTTTTACACACCAACGTTGCTTAACGCCATTTAGTATTCTTGGTTCAGAGTGCTGTATAAGATGTTAAAAAAAAATAAATCCACAAACAAAAATCTCATTTACTGACATCCAACAGTTTTTAATAATCACAGAACAAATCTGTGAAGCTAAATCCAGAATGCCTGCTGAGGTCTAAAACAGTCACTCTCAAGATCTGCAAAAACCTTCAAAAGTTTTGCTGCATGGAATTCACTTTCAAGGGCTTGAAATTAATATTTCCCCTGAAAGGCTGTATGTACTGCAACTGCATGAAGATTTTTATTTATATGCATAAGATTTTGACCTAGCTATTCCCATCCAATAACAGACTAGTTACACTTTTAAAGACTGAAAACATAATTGGCATCCATCTCCAATAATAAAAATTACACTACCCAGACACCCTCTGATTTCAGTAGCAGATGGCATGCAGCCGCCTCCAAGAGACACTGTTTTTATGACTAGGAATGACTTGCGGTGAGTCTTGATAAACGAGCACTTGATCTAATCACCAGCATGCTTTAAAGTGAGCTTTGAGAAAAGATGACTTGCAGTCATCACTTACTGTGACCGATTTCTGTTCCAGATCTATTCCTCCAGCAACACTAAATCCCAGGCCAGCTCCTTCTTCTTTGCGCAAGACTACAAAGTATGCATCTTCTTTGCTCTAGCAGAAAAACAGGGGTGGAACAGAAGAGGAATGAGGAGAAAAACAAAAACAAAGATCAAGTTCCTGCACAAATCACAAATTCCCAGTACTCTTGACTATGGCAAGTGAAAAAAGCAACTAAAGGAATTAAAACTGGGATGTTATATGAATTTCTTTTCCTGCTTCAGAGAGCAGCAGCCATACAGAACTCAGGTGACTGCAAAGATTTCTTTAGTCAGTCAAAGGCTAGAAAGAAAAGTCAAAATAAGGACAGTGGAAGAGTATAATACTTTGGGCAGCCTAACTTACATGGGCTGAAGTCAACTTTGCTTTGCTGGACATTTTGCAGTCAAAACTGAATAGTTCCAATGCACATTTCTGGACCAAGCACTGTACTTTCCAGGAAATTACTAACATTTGTTATCCAATTTCTCCTTTGAAAGGAGTTGAAAGGCAGTTATAATGGAGGGCAGTGGCATCAACCTTTTCTCAGAGCGTTGCCAATGTTGCAAGGGGCAATGATTACTAATTGCAGCTTGTGGAGGTTAGACGGGACGGCAAGAAATACTGTTTCACTTGTGAAATGGAAGCGATGAGTCCATTAGTGATCCAAACAGGACTAAGCTGTGATGTTGTGGAAATGGAAGCATACAGCACAGGAAAGGGATTGTCCCTGGTCTGCACCAGGGCCAAGCTTGGCTCCAAATCAGAATGAAGGTGTGAAGCTGATTTCTCTGAAGCAATGAGCTGCTGCCAAAATACAGGCTGTGCAATGAGAGAGAAGCAGTCCCATCCAGCAGTGTGGTGCTGTCTTCTGAACAGTTATCAGGACAAAGCCAGACACTGTTACAGATGCTGCAATGTAAGGGGGATTATAAGCAAGCATCTGTTGGAGCAAGGGGATAGTGACTGCCTGTGGGGTGGAGCACCAGAAGCAAGGAGTGGAAAGCAGGTCTCTGATCTTTTTCCTGGGCTCCTATCCAACATCAGTCATTTCCAGAATCTGCCAACACTAAAATTAATGGCATATCATTAGAAACAAACCTCTTAATCTATTTAGCATTAAATGACATATTCAGCCCACTAAACTCAACATTTTAACTCAGCATTTGCCTTTTAATTTCATTGCAGGAGGCACAGGGAACTACAGTTTATTATTGTGTTTCGGTGAAGCAACACTCAAATTCCTGGCTTTACCGTGCGTGTTTTTGACACATAATGGTCCTACAAAATTTTATGCATTAGAGGCATCCCTGTAAAGCACAGAGCCACTGTCAGAAACTGATGTCACCACTCATCCATCAGGACTTGGGGTGAGAGAAGCAGTCTGGGATGAGGACATTAGTCCACAGTCCTCTGTAGCAGTCAAGACCTTCCTTACTCAAGTGATAACAGCTTCACATTAGGCTAGAAATAATAGTTAAGTATCTAGGCTAGCCCCCTTTAAAAAAGTGCGCTACAGTTAACAAACACTCACATCTTTGGCCACTAAGTACTAAATCAACCATTTTTGCTTAAGAAGCCACATTCTTAAACAGTCAACAGGGGGGACAGTCAACAACAGTCTGAACCCAGGCTTCCTGTTCCTAAGAAGATGACTTTCCTTCCTTCCCAGCTCTTAAATTTGGTCCTCAGCAGGCACAGGTAATATTGGGAACAAACATATTCCTATTCCTTTACTCAGACACACAGAGGATGCGCAAAAGCCTCCAGTGATCACAGCTATCTGCTGGGCTTTGAGAAAAGCCAGCACAATAACTGCAAATCACATCTATGAGGCAAGTTAACACAAATTATTCCTTGCAATGCACAGACAACTTATTATCTCAGAACTCATAAGGAACTTGCCTAGGATTTGAGAATAAACAAGCAATGCAAAAGGAAAGAGCTCAAATCTTTAGCTTTCCATTTAGCGTGTTCATCAGATTCAAAGATCATCAGTCACAGAGATCTAATCAATAAAATGTCTTTATATATATATATATACTATTTTATTTTTTTTACAACACTTATTAAACACTAGCAGTAAATTCAGCCCAGTTCAGAGCAAAAGATGAAAAATTCTTCCTGAGGAAGCTCTCAGTCCAAATCGGGCAGTCCATCTCATTTTTCATCAATTGCATAACTATAAAGAATTGTCCTATTGTACATTTAAATCCAGTATTTAACTAGCATAAAATTTTCCAGCGTATGTGCCATATTGGGCTTAAACATGGATAAGAAACTATGCAGACAAGGAGTTCAGTCCAAAAAGCATTCAGTTTTATAAATATTTGAGTTCTCAGATTTTGAAAAGTGGCATAAATAAATAATCTCTCCAAGACCCCATGCAAAACACTTTAAAGAACACTTAATTACTTTAGGCCAGAAGTACAATCCAATCTTAAATTCTTTTGTAAACCTATCAAACCCTCTTGGCTCACCAAGCTCTTGAGACTTGCAAGCTTTAGTTATGCTATCCATGGAAGGAGGTTAAGCTGGGTATTTTGGGGAGGTCCCATTCCCTTTCAGTCTGATCTATATATGAAATACAACCTTTGTGAATAAGACTCAGGAATACTCTAAATGTAACTTGGCCAGCAGTTATGCAGACCAGATGGCAGTTTTCCCTCCAGTGCTGTCATTATTTTATCAACTTCAGTTCTAATTTAAAAAGGATGTGGAAGTATCCCAAAAACACAAACACTGCAAACAGAGAAAAGAACATCCTGGCAATCATTTCACTTTGGAGGTCTTCTATATACAACCAGATAATGAAGCAGATTACCTTGGTGCAATTAGTTCCTGCAGAAATGCACTAAAAGCACACAGGGGTCTCTTACAAATCCTCCAGATGCCATGTTCTGGCATTGCAAGCCACCAGTTCAACAAGAGTTAAACAAGGTAAGTTCAATTTCTGTGACCTTTTGCTAAAGCAAAAGGTGTGTACTACTAGAATGAGCAGAGCTTCCCTGTGTGGTGTGTGAAGTGGGTCTGACCATGATGGTTGGTGGACAGTTAAATTGTGTAGTGCAATTATAGGCAATTCAAGGAGGTTCTCAGCTGTAACAATGACTGAAATGGAGAAATACTTCTCCATTTAAAATCAGTTTATTTATTGTGGCTCTTAACTGCTTTCACACTGGACAAACAAGACCCTTTTTTATACAAAACCAACCAACCAACCAAACAAACAAACAAAAAAAAACACTGAAATACATTATGGGTTTATAGCAGGCATTCAAAAAACTGCAGAAATAAAACTACCATCAAACAGTAACCTACAACAGGACTGATGGAGGAACTCTGAAACAGTCTGGAAGAGATTTTTACCTGTCGTTAAGAACTCCCCTAAAACTACTGCCAATAATTTAGTTTTATCTTCTGGTTATTACCTTTACTTGTGCCTTTACATCCTGAAGCATAGTGGCAACATCACATTTTGGTACTACAGCTGACAAAGCCGCTTGCAATTTTTGCTGGTCCAGATTTGAGACGAGCAGCTGATCCAAGCTAAAATGAATAGAAAAATAAAGATAGTGCTGTATTTTTAGACGGTGTAGAGATATGTTTCAGGTGTACAGTATAATTTGTGTTAGGGTAAGCAATAAAAGGACAGAACAAGCAGAAATCTGGGAAATGGATAAGAAATGGCATATGCTGAGATAATGGCAAAGGGAAAAGGAGATAGTTTAGAGTAACTCTGAAAATCACTCTGTTCCCCATCTCCCTTCCCAATGATTTTAGTAATAGTTATTAACACAATAAGGAGACGGCTACTTTTGACGACTGCATCTGGCAGGACAACAAGCTTGTTTGTCACCACAGGCTGTGCTGGCAGCCAGCGCTACACAGCCTCCCCTCCAGGGCAGGCAGGAGGCAGCGACTGCTGTGCCCTAACACAGCCAAAACACAACCAAAAGAACCCAGCTGGAAGGGTCACATAAAACAAGCTTGACTCTGCCAGGATAAAGCACTTCATCCCATACAGAAGTGTGGCTGTCACCAAACAGCAGTGCAGCAGCTCCGAAATGCAACGGAGCATGAAGAGTGAGGGGATTGAGTCCTGGGCCAAAGCTGAGTGAAACACACACTGCTTCAGGAGAGCCTTGCAGGGCTGAAATGAAACACTGCAGAAAGATGGCTGATGGAAACAGCAATAGCAAAGCAGACACCAACCTGAGGGACCAGCTGTTTTCTGAGTGCTCCCCACCCAGAGAGCCAGCACAGGGCACATCATCATCTGAGGCAGACCCTGGTGTTCCCGAGCTGCTGTCCCGAGGGCTGCTGGCACCCATCCCAGCCATGTCACTACGGCTGGGCAAGCCGAGGGCTCTCCGGGGTGTGATTTCCAGCTCTGTCTTGAAGCACGCGGGCTGTGGTGGCCCCGAGAAGCCCTCGCCACACAGCTTGTCCAGGTCAGGCATGCTGAGGGCCCTCAGCTCCCGCAGCCTGGAACGGGACAATGGCGGCCGCCCCAGGCCTCGACTGCGCCGCACCTGCGAGGCTGTGGTTGGAAAGGCTGCTGAGTCCACCCTGGCACTGCCTTCCTCACTCCTTTGGGACTTTCCTTCCCCTACGCCACCCTCTGCAGCACAAGTAGGCTCTGTGCTCACAGGAGACTTGGCCATAGTATCAGCTGGACTTGGACTGCTGCCATAGGAGCTCAAGCTGCGCCGTAAAGCCCGTGGCGTGTCTGTGGGGCTGGTTGCAGTGGCCATCCCACCACACGACCTCCTGCCAAGGGGAGACCTCACGGATGAGTGTATATCAATGGCCTTCACAACAGGCCGGTCAAAATTTGCCAGGTTTTCGAAGGATTTGATCCTTTGTTTGACAGAGAAGGATGAGGTAGGTTCATGTGGCCAGTTTAGCTCATAGTAGTAGTAATTTCTCCTAAAACTCCTCAGCTTATCGGTGGCAGAGTAGGTACTGTCAGTGGCAGAGGGGGATGTGTCATGCATCCTCTGAGTGCTTTTGGAGGTGTATGCCTGCTCCTTCCCACTTTGGCCATTTGGCAGGTTTAGATGAACCATCTTTAATGTACTCGTCACTGCCTGGGGATATTTCTCCTCTGTGGCATGGCCCTGGGAACCCTGCACAGGATGAATCTCTGCAGCATGGCAGTCCTCCCTCAAGTGACCTGATAACTGGGCTGGCATCGAGTAAGTCCTTGTCACAGGTTTTGACAAGCCATAGAGATTTCGATCTCTGGCAACATCCACTTTTGAGAAATACTGTGCGGTCCCCATCTCCTCAGTTAGCTGACGCACCTCTGCATTCACCTCTTCATTTTTCTCTAGCAATGGCAGCTGCAAAAAGGGTGCTGGTGAGGAAGAGGCAGAAGAGGAGGAGGAAGAGGAGGCGGAGGAGGAAAGCTTCACCTCGATGAAAGTGCGCTGAATCTCCTGCCCCTCTGGCTGCTCTGCAGGGTACCTCAGTGAAGAGGAGCCTCCAGCAGATGCCCCTATGTTTTGCAGATCTAATTGCCTAACATCATCTGCGCTATAGATGCTCTTGATTGTGTTCAGGCCTACTCCAGGGTTCTCAGTTTTCCCTTTCACGTATTCGACTTTTGTTGTCTCCTGAGGGGATACAACTGCTTTGGACTGACCATCTCCAGCTCTGAAATCGTCCACTTTAACACTCTTACCCTGACACACTGCAGACTGCATGGAAACTTGTTTTTCTTTTGGCTTTCCCCATGCCTGCTGCAGGTGTGTTAGCTCCCCACAGCCACCACATTTCATTTCACTGCTTGCTGTTGGGCTGCTGGTGCCATTTTGGAGAGGCAGAAGTGAATCCTCAGAAATGACCAGAGATGGTTTATTTTCTAGCTCTGATTTCAGAGTCCTTGAGGCTGCTGAAATGCTCTTGCCAGCATCTGGGTTTGTAGGTGAGTTACGGGACAAGGGTGCTTTCTTCCCCAGGAGTTTGGGGGACAACTGTGGAGAAACCAAAGCCCTTTTCTGATCAGCCCCACTGATTTTGGTAGAATTAATGCCAGAAGAATCTGAATTTGTCTTTGCTTTGCTTTTGATAGTGAACCCTTTTAGCTTTGGTCCTCCTTTGGCCTTCTGGCTATTTAAAAGGGTTTCCATTATACTTTTTTGTGCTATTCCCTTAGACTCCTGACAGGATTTTTTCTGTGACAATGGGCTGTGCGGTATTGCAGCTCCTTTGCAGTGATTTGTGCCTGAGCTTTGGACTTTGCCATTTGAAGTTCTTCCGCAAGTCACAGAGCTATTTTTTTCATTTTTCCCTGGCAAGTCATGAGTTCCATTAGCCTTTGGATCTTTAGATCTAGTGGGAAAGGGAGACCTGAGTGATATTGCTCTTGGTGATGATGTGTTCAGGTGATTGCTGTCTGTTTTAGACAAGTTGGACAAACAGTTGGTTTCTTTCTTTGCTAAGCAATAGGTAACAGTGTGATTACAGTCATCAACCACTGTTTCACTTTCAGATTTGGATCTCTGTTCTTCATGACATCCTTCTTTCTCAGGCAAGTTGTTCTCCAAGCCATTGACATTTCTAGCAGAGGAAAAGCTTATATTTTTGCAGTGCAGAGACCCTTCCTCTTCAACAGATTCACAGCATTTTATATTTTCATTATTGTTCCCCAAACATGTCTGTTCTTCTGTACTTAAGGCACCATTGTTATGGAATGAGTAAACTTTAGGGGCATCAACTGAATTCCTTAAGATGTCTTTTTCTGGCAGGAAGACAGAGGATGAAGAACACAGGGAAGCAGAAGAGACTTCTGAACACTGTGAAGGACATGAAGTGGGACCACTGCAATCTTCCAAGCCCAGTTTGTTGATGCTTGTCTCCAGTGACCCACACATTGCACAGCCTTCATTTTGCAAAACTTTGCCACCATGAGGGTGCTGTGGGGACAGAGAGGATGAGCTTGTCACAGCCTTGAGATGCTCCTCTTGAGCAGGCTTTTGTGGCTCATCATTCACACAACAAATTTCAATTTGCTCCTCGTCCGACTCTAATACAGGACAGACTGCAGGGACATTAGCAGCAGTGCAAGGCCCGAGCAACACATCACCAGTACTCTCAAATATTTCTGTGACAGACTCTGTGTCTGAGTGAGAATCTTCTGCAGCCCCATACATAGACTTTGGAAACGGGTCGCTTCTCTTACCATCCAGACAGTTTGCTGTAGGCAACTCATCCTCACTTAAACTGCTAAAATTCCTAGAGTAGTTATTTAAAGAGTTTTTATTCACAGTAAAAAGTTTGCCTGTGTTAATAGAGTCCAACACAGACAGCCCCAAAACCCCTTGTGGTGCATTAGCTGCACAATTCATAGTTTTTTCCAGCTGCTCCTCCTTTGCTGGACTTGGCTCAGAACTGGGACAGCCTTCGTCGGTCCCGCAGCAGCACATTGTGGTGTACTCCTCTCGGAGGGGGCTTTCTGCTCGCGATGGGGTGCGCCTGGTCTCGGGAGCACCCATTTGGCTGAGCAAATCATCGATATCGGTGACAGGGATGGCCGTGCTGTCCTCAGCACGGCTGCTCCTCATGGTACCTTTCTGCACATCTTTGCTTGTGGCATCAGGTGGCAGTGTTGCTCTCTCCACCGCACAGCCACCGCCAGCGTTTTGCAGTCCTGCTCCTTCTCGCTTCCCAGCACTCGGTTCTTCCTCAACCGAGAGGATGCTGTTGACATCAGCTTGATTTTGACTGTCTACTGCTGGAGACAGGATGAGGTTTGTAAATCTGCTGACAGCTGCATCACAATTAAAAAAAAAAAAAAGTTAAAAAAGAAATGCAAAATCCTGTCAGATATAGGAAGTGATGCAAAATCACCAGGTTTTACTATAAAAATAGACACCCACGTATTCAGACTAGATGTCTTCCTTTTGCACTGCACTCCTCCTCTTCTGTAATGATATTTACAACCCCAATTAATCATAACCCTGTCTGTGTATTTGAGTAGCACACGAGAGTGAGGAATCCACCCATCCAGGGTGAGTAGTCATGATCTGTTTAATTCTCATCTTTGAGATTTAAATAGTCAAACAGCCAACTACCAAAGTGTCTGTGTGCAGTAAGTCAGGCTGAGCAGTACTGTTTCTCATTACTTGTTTGATCAAAGATGTCTCCAATAGATTGCACAGAGTACACAAGGTCCTGGCATAGCAAACTCTGTGACAAGCTGTGCATAAACACCTTGACTCTGATCCTCTCAACACTCCTGCAGGTGCTTGATGTGACGTGCATGGGTGATGTTGTACACATATCAAGCACATGGGCTTTACTGGATTCCTGGTACAGACATTTCCTCACTTAGATGTTTAACCCACTCCTGTACAATGCACTGAGCTCCCCGTCAGTGCTACTCTACAGTACATACTGGCTAACCCATTGCTCCAGTTCCTTAATTTTCACCAGTCCACCCCAAACATTTGTTGGCACCTTCCTATACTTCTGGGACACACATTCCCATTCAAGCTGTCTTCCTAAGGCTAATTACTACTTGATGAGGCCCAGAAAGTGCATGGAGAAGGAGGGGTGTATTCACAGAGTCAGCATATTTTGCTGTTCATTCAAACATGTCGGCACATCTCTCTAACCCTTGAACAAACCCACAGAATTGTTCACACTGCTTATCTTAGGTACCTATGTTAAGAAGTCCAAAATCTTGGAATCTACAGAGAGGAAAACACCTCAAAAGAGCATTTTGAAGCAGACAGGTTATGATTTGAAGTACTGCCCTGCTTCCCTGTGCTGGACCACCCACTGAAGAGACCCTCTTCTCTTCCATAGGGGTAGGGCGAAGGGAAGGGGAAAGTAGAAGAGTTTCCTGACAAAGAAGTGCCGATGTCCCCCTACCCCTCTGCTAGTAGTCTGCAAAAGCCAGAGCAATAAGGAAATATGAACAGTACTCTTTGCCAAGCCAGGAATTCCTTAAAGAACAACTAGGTTTGAAGCATCTGGAAACAATTTAGGCTCACAGGTATTAATAGGTACATGAAGGAGATCATAAGCTAGAATGAAGCAAAATATTATGTTCTTCCTGAATTTGAAAAGTATGCTTTTCTTTTTCAAACACTCATTTCCACACCACGTAATTTGTACAGTCTGTGGGGAAGCATATATTGCTGTAGCAGCATAAATCAACCCTGGGCAGAAACTAAGGAGGTATCAAATGTTTCAATTCAAACTAGAATACTTTCTGTAAGAAGCATGCAAATAAACATTTTGATAAGATTCTAGTTATCCCTGCTTTTCTGCATATTAGGAGAATTCTGACACATGAAAACAAACAAAAAAAAAAAGGTCTTATTATCTTACTGTCCATTCACAAAAATATTGCTTAAAGTCAATCTCTTTAAAGAGATGCATGTAATTATAAAGGGTCAATGTATTTACTGAAGAGGCAGAGTAGTAAAATAGGTTGCCAGAACAGGGCTGCTGCTGGGTTAGCTTCAGCTCCACATGAAATGACTCAGATCAATGCAAATGCTGGCAGGAGGACCATACAATAAATGGGAGCTTTGAACACTTGACACTGAAGTAGGTTTGCTCCCCCTCATCATGGTGCTTGGGAGGACCCCTGAAGCCTGGTTTGGTGATGAAGAGCTTTGCCTGCTTCACCAACACAGACACAAGGTATTCCCTGTCTTTTAATCTGAATTGATGTGGAAACTGGGGCAGCAGCAGATCAAATCCAGCTGAACCAATCCAGTTTTTATTAGTGGTACCTAGAATAAATGGTACAAAAGCCAAACTATTCTCTTACCTGCTGCTGTTTTCTGGATCTCCAAGGTTACAGATGTGGGAAGGCATTGCATAAGCAAGCAGATTTCCTCGTACGTCATCTTACTGACTGGGATGCTGTTGATGGTGGTAATCTCATCTCCTACAGCCATCTTGCCCATGGATCCCTAATACAATGACAGATGCAAGGAATTTATAAATACACCTCAGAAGCCCTGCTACAGGGGCAAAGATTGCAGAGAAGCAATTAATGGCTATTAACATTCTCTATTTCAATCACTGCAGAGCACAGGTACCTCTACTGTCAGTTTGCCAACATATAAATAAAAAGCAGACTGTGCTTTTGCCAGGAGAGGAATTAATGATCAATCTCATACAGGAAGGTCAAAAGAGCTTCTGGGTTCTCTGAGAGATCAGTATCAGGATGGAGGACACAGCCTCTTTCATTTAAATGAACTGGGCTGGATCAGACCTGGTTTCTTCAAGACTGAAACTGTTTCATGTAGGAATTACATTCCTCGTCACAATCTCTCACTGGACTAAGTGGACTCTTCTACATTATTCAGTTGGAAAGGGAATAAGCTCTTAAGGTAAAAAACAAAGTACGTTTCTTAACACTGCATAGTACATAAGAAAAAGAGGTGGGAACGGAACCCAAACCCCCAACTTTTACAGCCCAATCTGAACTACTGATATACATCCCCTCCTTACACTAGTGGCCCCTAAATAGATTAAAAATGCAACGTGATTTTGTACTCCAGAATATCATTCTTTCTATGTCTGCACCATTGCATCTAAGTCAGCAATTCCACGTCCAGCATGAAGCCAGTATCCACACTAATAAGAGCAAGTAAGAGACAAAGAAGATCAGTGCATTACTGGTAGTATCACACCTCTCGGCAAACCAGGCCAGCACGAGGCCTCCTAGTACCAGATTTGTATAATACAGGGATACACGCATATAAAATAATAGAGAGGGATTTAAAATACTTTCTAAGTTGCAACGTAGCTCCTCTCTTAATAAGCATCTATATCACCAGGACTTACTTATCTTGTGTTTGCCTCTAGTAAAAATAAAGACAACAAAAGAACAATGCTCCCTCCAAGCTGTAACTCTGAGTGTGGATCAGTCCATCTCAGAACATCTGCCTCTTGACTTTCTCTGTTTTTAATCAGCCAGGGTGCACTTCTGAATCAGAAACATTTAATTTAACAGGCGTTTCAGAACAGTATGGGGTGAGAATTTTTGTCCAGCAGAGACAAGTCCCTTGCACTTACTCTCAACAGATCACTTCTTTAATCACAATCCCTGCAAAGTGAAAACAAATCACAAGGCAATCCAAACTAAAAAATTACCCTTTCTGCTGCTCCACCTGGTCGCAGCCCTGTGACCACAACTTTTAAGGGCATGGCTTGGATTTCCAAATCCAGGCCAAATGACTCATGCTCGTTGCGAACCAGGGTGACAATTTCACCCTGGCACTGGCCTGTCCCATCAGGTGCTTCACATTTCTTGCTGTGTGGGAGCATCCTCGCAACAGGCTTGTTGTAAGAGCCATGCTCCTCCATCCTCTGTCTCTGAAGGCTTCGACACTCAGTGCTCATCATGCTTTTCACTCTCGTGACTGCTCTATGCTCCAGTTTTGGTGATCTCTTAGATTCCAGCTGTGCTTCCCGGAGCTCCCTCAAACTCAGGCTGCTGAGACGAACTTCAGGCACACTTGAGTAGTCAAATGCTATGATAGGGAAGAAAGGAGAGTCAATTTGCTCTGGTGTGCTGTCTGCAGACTCCACGGAGTTGCTGAAAACAGGGGAAGATGTCTCTGTGCTAATGTATTTAGGTGACTCACTGTCCTGGCTCTCATCATCAATTTCTACAGATGACGTTGTAATGACGATGCCAGCATCCTCCTGGCTCTTGACCCTCTGGCTTCTTTGTGTATGGGAACTTTCATCATCATCACTAGCATCACCATCATAAAAAACAACCCTCCTCTGTCGATGAAAGGGGCTGCGGGAAGATTTGGGGCTATCGCTAAGGATGCCAGGTCGGACAGACTCCACATGCTTGTTGTGAGGACCAGATGATCTCCCACTGTTTGGAGAAGACAGACCATTTGCTTTTGCCAGTCCTGCTTCTCTAGCAGCTAGGAAAAAAAAAAAAAAAAAAGAAAAGAAAAGAAAAAAAAAGAAAGTTATATTATAATTGCGTTTATCAGTGTTTTTTTAATGCATCTGACTGCAGCAGAGGACATGTGGCATTGTTTGCAGGGAAGCTTAATCTCTCCTCAGAAAGCAAAAAGCAGGTTTTTCATGTCCTCCCTCTAGCTAAAATACACAGCAAGAGCAATGGCAGATAGCTCCAGAATTTATGGGTAATTCCTGAAATCAGCTCATGGCACATCTGGTTCTATTTTAAGCTTATTTCTAAATTATGACTATGACCCAAAGAAGAAAGGGATGCACATACACATGTGTATTTTACTTTAAACAACAAAATTTCTTTCACATCTTGCTTCAATCTATGCTACTGCCTGGATCAATTTACAGTGAGTGAGAAATGCTTTTTCAAACAAAAATACAAGCACATGACAATCAGTTTCAAATTAAAGTCTAATTAGCCTAAGAGTCCTTTTCACATCCTTCTTAGAAAGAACTGCATCTTCCTACATAGAAAGTTCACCCCCTCCACCCATGAAAATGCTTTTCAGCATTAAATAATGAATTTCCAGAGAAAAGTAAGTAGAAGACAGATTACTTCAGAAGCACAGGAAAGGGAGAATAAATACAATATCCTTTGAATCTGAAATAAGGTGCATCTCAATAAGGAAATGAAAGATTCTTTCACTCAATTACTATGGGGAGAAGAAAGATACATATGCAAAGTATCTGATGTCAGGTTGAACATTTGATTGTTTTTACATTGCTACACGTGACATTTTGAATTTGTTTATTTGGGGTTGCTGAGGACGCTTTAATTTAAATGTAATCAATCAGACGATCATATGCCATTTGGGAAAAAAAGAAACAACAGCAATGACAGTGTTGTCAATCTAGCATTGGCCAAGCCAATCAAATAAAGTCATTCTCACATAATCAGAGCAGCAATTTGGACAAACTACCATGGAAACAGGCGTTTATGTGCATTGTTGTAAACCCCTTCCGTCTTCCAGCATTTCAGATGATCAGCACCAGCTTGCACTATGCTGCGAGGCATTTCTTACCAGCACAGGAATCACCATAGCTCTTCCACAAAGCAAACTAGCACTCAGTGACTCTCCCTGCATTAACCAAATGACCAGACAAATTTCTGTCGCTTACTCAGGTTACCAGGAAGAAGAGAGCCATCATCCAGCAAACTGTTCCTGTTCTTCTGACGGAGTTGGTCTTCATCACAGGAGCCAGTTACAGCATCAGAGAATGGGAGCTGGCTTGTACCATCATGTGAGAAGTACTGGGAAAGCTCTGCCTCGGAGCTGACAGATCCCTGCTGAAAAAAAGCGAGGCTGGTGACCAGTCACTGACAATGCTTAAAGCCCTTCCTGCATGCAAACACCACAATTTTGACTCACATTACCCATTTCAACATAGGAAGTTTACGGCCAATTTTAAAAATACAGGGATTGACAGTATATTGAGGACCAAACTGTCAAACTTTGATGGCTAAAATGCAGCCTGTCAATATGCTTTTGGCCCACATAATAAAAAATAAATAAATTCCAAATTCCACTCCTTTGCAGATGTGGTTCAACACACAAACAAAGGATGAAACCACTCACTTCTGTACTTCCCTTCACACACCCTACGCACTGAGAGAAGGGCAGGGTTTGTACTTCTGGGCACAGACTGTATGGCTTCTCTGGCTTTCCCAGAAAAAAATGAGACTTTTCCACTGCAATAGCTACGGAGAGAGACCAAGTACTCAGCCTTCTGCCTTGAGAGGCTCAAATCTCTCCTGCTAACTAACTCCTGCATCAGCAGGAGCTTCCTGCAAAGCAGGGGTGCCTTTGAGGTGGCAGGAGGTAGGAACCCACAGCTTTCTCTGCCGTGCTCTGCACATTGCTCCCAAAGGTTATGGCCATGCAGGCAAACGGGAGCTCACAGCTCCAGTGTCATGATTTGAACACGTGGCATAAGAAGCAAACACTTTTACAGAGACCATGCAACAGGGAAAGAGCACAGAGGTTTGGTTTTGAACTCCCTGATCAAGTGAGAGCCTCGGTAAAAGCTGCATTTGAAGCAGACTGTTTGTATTGCATCTAATCCTTTTACCCGGCTTGCTGGCTCCAGGAAGCGTTTCATCGTCCAGCTGAGGGGAGATGAGGTCTCTCCTTGTTTGGCCTTCACACCAGGAGACGGGCTTTTTTGTACAGCTCCTGTTGGACGCAGTTTAGTTAGTTGCCAAAAAAATTGAAGTTGTGGTCCATATATCCAAACAAGCCCTTCATTCACCATCTGAGCCAGGGGCTGCGCTTAATCCCACTTGTTATCTGAATTGCCTTCATAAAGTGAGATTTATTTAACATTTCCCAAGCTCTCCCTCAGATCAGGTGAAACATTATCACAGAAACACATTACTCCAGCCAGGCCCAGGACTGAGCTATGAACATAAGATGAGCAGGAGACAGCCCCCCTCGCCTGCTGAAGCACACTGCTGACTAGGTGCAATCACAGAAGACAAATTAGCAGCCAACAGCAAAGTCTACTACAAAAAAAGGTCTTAGCTGACACAGATATAAGGGTAATTACAAAGCTAACATTTCTGTCTGAAAATCAGCTTACTGATCACTTTGCCATTGCCAAAAGTTTGCTTTCATTGGTAAGATTTTAGTAACTGCTAAATCTGGAGTTCAAAAATAAACAGCAAACAGACAAATACCAGAGAATACTTTTTGATGTGATCCCAAAGATTAAAATTAAATTAAAACATATAGTGGTGTACAAAATATCTGGACTTTTTCAAACTGTTACACTGATACTTCTTTGTTGTTGTTTTTTGCTATCCATATGGGTAAGTGTACCCAGATGGAGTTGATTCTTCCTGTCCTTTCCCTACAGGGGTAGGGCAACCACCTCTTGGCACCCCTACTTTCAGATCATGGCAGGCTAGTAAAACCCAAAGCAAGCTGGGGTTAGGTAGTTGATTCATCTGAATCATCTAGATTCATCTGAATTCATCTAGATAGTTGATTCATCTGAAACAGATGTTTTAGCCAAAATTTTTTCAGTGGACAGAATGATTGCATTCCCCAAACTTGTCTGCTGTTTTGAGGGCCCTCAAAAGATTGCTGATGTTGGGGAACCCTAGAGCATGTCCCTAAACCTTCCCACATCTGGAAAAGGACAAATACTTAGTAGAAAACATGCTGCCACCTGTGACATGAGAGGAGCTTGTGTCCTTGCTCTCTCGGTGAGTAGTGCGTGCAATTGCTTCATCCATCTCCTGCTCAGAAACCTAAAGTTGAGTGCAAGAGATTAAACTGGGTAGAAGAAATGAATATGGAAGTCTCACCACTTATTACTACAAATGCATGACTCATTTCTGCTATACTATATTTAAAGCCACTGTAAAGCAGACATAGTTGAGAGCTCCTAAGTCTTGGTCCCCTGACTCAGACTCTCTCTGTCCCACCACCTCACAGAAACCAGGAGGCAAAAGCCAGCTAAATTCATGAAAATGATATTGAAGTGTCATGTTACGCAAACAAAACTGCAACAGACTTGAAGTCAAATTATGCCATTACAGGACAATAGTAACTTAATTAAATACTGTATATTGATTTATTGAGAAAATATTACTTTAAAATAGACAAAGACTGCTTTGCACAAGCATACGTCAGCAACAGAAGATATTCTACTCTTAACGTACCGGAAGAATACCAGACTTTCCAAGACATTAGCTGTCATTTTAATTTTAATTTCTCTCTTTTTTTTTTTTTTAAAGAAAAAAAACTAAATCAGTAATTAAATTAGTACTAAATTAGTAATTAGTGTTCTTCTGGGTTTAGAATAAATACTGGTTTACCATATTTGCTAATTTTCTCCTGAATTATTGCCATGCACTTAATTCTTATTACTGGCAAACTCCATATAATTTCAGAACAGGAAAAACTAGTCTGCAAGAGTATATATTTAAAAACAGAAAGTGAGTTAACTCTGTCAAAAGTAATTTCTGTACTCACTGCTTTACATGAATTAAAATTCAGCATAAAGAGAGACCAGAAACTTGAATCTTTCTGAACCAAGAAGATTTGAAAGATTCTTAAGCAAACTCAGCAGTTTAAACATAGTTTAAATGCCACATTCACTCAGAATAACAAGAAGAAATAAAATGTTGTGGTGTTTCTCTTGGAAGTACATGAAAACACCGAAGTGAACACATTCAGCAACAAAATGTACTGTGGACCTTTTGTGTCATAAAATGAGAGATTAAGTATAAAAATGTCTAAAACAACATGAGCCTTTGTAGAAATACATCTGTTTTCAGCTTGTGGCATGACCTTACAGCAAACCAAAAGCCTTTGGGCTCCTGGGGCACAGGGAGTCCCTACAGGACATGGACCAAACCCTGAGTGTGCGCTCAGGACATTTATACAAACCATTAGGTACAGGATGTCCCCAGAGCAAAACCAGGTGCTGAGCAGACTGCAGTACTTGTTTAAAATTAACCAGAAATCCACACATCTGCAAGCTCTGCCCATTATGATTCTTTAGCATCCTCCACACCTCAGGCAAATCAAACTGCTTCTGTGGAAAGTGACAAACTAGTTCTTAACTACTATTTGCAGGTTGGGGTATTATTAAGAAAAAAATAAATTAATTCAAAAACCACCAACAAAGCACCAACACACAAAAACTTCTTTAAATTCTTCAGTGCTGTCAGAAAAAAAGGCAACAGCAATACAGGATAAATATGGCTTCCCATATGGAATATTCCTTCAGAGAACCAACTATAAGGGACTTTGGATTCAGTATTGCCTGTGGTGGAAATGCTTTAGGGTCCCTCCAGTTCAACTTTTAACTTTACTTAGCAATTCTTGGCAAAGGATTTGTTGTCATTTTAAATATCACTTATGGAAAACTGTAATAGGATCCACTTAATAGTTTCCCTCTGTTACTGAGTAATGGCAAGCAATTAGCTTAACTCAGTTCATCTCAGCAGATACCTGGTTAGGTCACTCATCGGCTTTCAAGACACCACCACAGTGAGATGAAGGATGGAAGAGAAGGGGAGGCTCCACACCATGGAGTTCTTATTTCATGCTACTTATAGACTCTGAGAAGTCTATATTCCTTAATAATGCAATCAAATGGAACCATCATGCTGGTTCAGCACAGCATACAGACTCTCTAGAAATACTGTTATCTTAGGCTATAAGCCCAATTCTTACCCCTCTCGTGCTTACCTTTAACTAGCAGAACCACAGCCTCTTTCTTTTTAGCACCACATGGCCTCACAGCAACAATAATAAACTCTGAGCAGTAGGACCCTATTTGTCTATTGTTTGTATATTTGATTTAGCAGAAAATACACAATTAATTATAAAATAAGAAATCTGAGTTCTCCTAGATATGGATTTATTAAGGCCTCTATTTGTAGTTACGAGTTCAAAAGTCAGAGCTTTCTGGACCCACTAATGCAAATATTTTTACAGCTTCAGTCCTGTTTAAACAGGAAGGTTTTGTACACTCACGAAATTCTTTGAAATATTGAAATAAAAGAAGTCATTATTCCCTACAGCTTGGTTAAAAGGGCTTTATCTTCTATCATCAATTTTTAAAAATTGATTTAAAATAATCACTCACTCTGTAAACACAGGCTTATTTTCAAGCCTCCCTTGCACAGATTTCACAGTAGCAGTACATTCCAGATTCCCGTTTTTTAATTCCTGATGGAAAACTTTGATCTTTGGATTTTTTGCGCTTTTTTTATATTAAAAAAAAAAAAACAACAAAAAAACAATAAAAAACAACAACTGTATTCCTATTAGTCTACTGTAGTTGATCAATTCAATCTGTTGATATTTATATTCTGGGTCCTAAATTATATTCCACTCACAGAAAAACTGCAAAATAACCTTAAGGAGGAAGAAGATTTGTTGCCACTTGTTCCAACTATGAAGAAAGATGGAAGCACTTCACTCAAGCAGTTCCAGGAAAACTGCCTTTGATCAGTGGGTGATGAAGAGAAAAGCAGCAAGGAGAGTACAGCATTGTGACAACTTACAAAACCGGAAGGCATCATGTCCTTTATCCTGCCTTCTTGCACAGTACATGCCACAGAGAGAAAAATCCGATACTCCTCATTTGCCACCTTCCCAGTAGCAAGACTCAGATTACAGGACCAGATCAAAACAGCACAGATACGCTACCATGTTTTCTCCTCACCTTAGGGTTAGGGTGCCGACTAATGATAAGGCTAACAGGACCTGGACCACATTCGCTCAGAATGGCGTAGGCTTCGCTTAACGCCGCATGACGCAGGCTGACCGAATCTGCCTCCAGGATCTGATCGCCCCGACTGCGGAGAGACATACAGCCAGTTAATCGCATCCGCCTTTCACAAAAACATTTGTGCTTTTGACTTGTGGCCAAACTTTTCCAAAGATACTTGTATCTGGAAAAGATCTGATTTGCAAAGAAGCCAGTCTTGCTCTTGCTCACAGTGACGTGAGTGCTTTAAGTCCTGTTGACTTTGCGAGGGCGGTCCAGCGATCCCTTCTGTACTTACCGTCAGTGCTACAAACCCTATTAAATCAACAGAGAAAATTGGCTGCATTTGGACTACAGCAAAAGCAAATTTCAATTCTCCTTCTGCATTCAGATACTTGTTGGGCACTGAAGAGGAAAAATTAGATTCAGATGGGCAGTTCCTTCCCATCATATTGAATTACTTAACAGCAACACTGATAAGAAATTCATGATTTAGATACAAATTTATGAAATTACTCCAGGAATACATTGAGCAAGATAAGCGTATATTTGTTTCAAATTAATGTACCGAACCCATTAGAGAAAAAGAGAGAGAGAGAGAGAGGAAAGCATAGATTGTTTAGGTTTGTTTTTCCAGTTTCATAACTCTTGCTCATATTGCTTAGACATCTGGAACTGTTCAAAGAAAAGATCATCAACTAGGGATATCATTAAAGCATTCTCCATAATTACTGAAACATTTGCTTTAAATAGACACTTAAACAATCCACTACTGCTGATTTATGTTGGGTTACTTGTGACAATGGAAGTGAGCTTACACTGTGAGGCCACATGCCAAAAGCAAATTAGCAATTGAACATGGCAGCCTTCAGTAGCCTGTACTCTGGTGAAGGCTCACGAAATAAACGGATGACCTGACAATTAATTGTGTCATTGCTTTGCCTGCCTTTTAGGTTGAAACACCTATTAGAAACTAAAAAACTGAAATCGCTTTCACAAACATATAATTGAGAGGGGGAGCTCAGACACAGAGAGACTGAGTTGAAAACCTTTCTAGTATCGTAAAGTCGGTATCTGATTAACGTGGTTTTCCGAAATCAAAACCATCCTGTAAGTTTTGGCTTACGGAGCCATAAACCACTGATGGGACAACAGGAGCAATGTCTCAAAGAAGCAAGCTAGAAAACTGGGAAGCATGCCTGGATATAATCAACCATTTAAACCTAATAAATGATGCAGCTGTTACACACAGACACAACCAGCACTGCAATCTTTTCCAAAGAGGCTTACAAGAAACCAAGTTGGCATTGAAGAACTGTTTCCTATAGACATTTCTGTATGGTTGGAACTTTTAAGTTGTTTTTTTGTTGTTGTTGTTGTTTTGTTTTGTTTTGTTTTGTTTTTCATTCTCTCCCACCGCCTCCAACCCATGGGTTTGCAGGGATGTAACTACCAAATTATCTTCTTCCTTATTCCAAAAGCCAAATCGCTCTATCACAGTTTTCCTGGTGAGCAAGTAAACAGAAAGCACTCTGCCCATCACAAAAGCAAAACTATCATGTAAGTCCTCTACAGCAGCGTTCAAGCCACAAGTTCTGCGTAGATTATGTGGTCCCAGCGTGCCTTAATAACATCCTCCTCTCCTGAATGATGCTCCCAGCACCCAACATCATTTATGAACCAACACAGAAAGGTGGAACATCTCCCCCCAGCTCCTCCAGGTGACTGAGCTTCTAATAGAACTCTGCACATGCCTGAGCAATCTAGGGTCTCTGGCAGCTACTCTGATAAAAAGACAGAAGGCTGCTCTTTTTGCTGCTCCCCTTTCTCAAAGGGTGCTATTAGGCTTGGTCATCTATATAGAGAATTAAAAAAATAATAATAAAAATTAAAAAAAAAATTAATGACCATGTTGCTTCCAGCACATAGAATAACATTTTTTGAGTATTAAATACAACTTTGGGGAGTCTTTAAATGGTTTCTTTTTGGTGAATGCTTTAGTATAAATCTCCTCCATGCTACAACAACCAACAGGTAGAAAAGAATTCTCAATCAACGTAAAACCACTCCAACACATTTTTGCTTTAACTAACCTTAATCTGCCATCCATTTTAGCGACTGATCCTGGGGCCAGGCTGTGAATGTATATCCCCGGAGAACTGTTTTCCAGAGTGAGACAACAGGCACCAATGCCAAGTCCAACCCCTGGCTCTGTGAGAAACAAGAAGTACAAAGAGAAGTGTTGTTATTCCCCACACATTGTACTCACGCAGGACACACAAGTGTTTGTGTTCCCACATCCCATCTGGAGACCAAGACTCATGTATTGTTTCAGGGTTGGCCTTAGGTACAGCCAGCCAGGAAGCCGAGACCAAGAGTGGAAATCAGGACTGAAAATATCTGATCTTGCCTGCTTTCTGAGATCCACTTTTGAAAGGACTAACTCTGCTCCTGGCAAATTTTCAGTGTGCTTTGGGAACCACCTCAGACTGGAAATGTTGCACAAGGTCTGATCTGGTCTGAGGCACAAAGGACTGGGAGAAGCAATCCAACAAAGTTCTCACTTAGAATTATTAAAAAAAAAATGGCAGCACAGAAAACACCGCTAATGGCACTGCTCTCTTTTATTAAATACCTGCATGGCATCCATCCCTCAGCAAAGACTCATGAAGAAAGGTGAGAAGTTATCTCTGATTCAGTGACTCTCCAAATTTTTAATCCAACCTTTAAAAACATCTCCAAGTCTTTAAAGCAGGCATGCTTGTCCCACCACAAAGAGTATATGCACTAAGTGTCCCTTGTGCAATTATTGATAACAAGACCAGTGCAATTATTGATAATGAGACCAATCCTCATGCAGAAGTTCAAGCAGCTCATCTGAGCAATTCTGAGCACTCTGCAGGGATTTGTCTTATTCAGGGCTGCTCTTCACAACAAGGGCACAGTCATTTGGGCTGCTGAGGCTAATTCACATTTTGCCTGGTATCTCCCAGCCACCTGATTCATTCTCCCAGTTCATTCCAACAGATCCTCACCTTTATTGAGTGTCACATCCATGACAATCCTGTCCTTTGGGCCGGGGCCTTTGCGGCTAGAGGAAGAACCATCTGTCTCATCGGGGCCAGGGACCGGAGTGCCACCACTGGCACTGGAGCTGGGGGAGCTGGAGCGGCTCAGCAAGGTGGGAGTCGCACAGGGTGTGAGGCTTGGGCTGCGCAGGCGTGTGCGCACGGTCAGGGTCACCACACCTTTCTTGAGTTGCTAGACAGACACCAGAGAAGCCAGTAAGGTGACATGAAAAGCCAACATCTGCCAGTAAACCTATATATATTAATTGTGGCAAGCAAAAGAAGTTGCTAAAGGTCATTGAATGAAGAGAAGCATGAACCTCTCACACACTACATGCATGCTACCTTAAACCTCTGAATGGCCTCTTGATGGGTCAGCCCTTGTAGAGATTCTCCATTAACTTCTAGGATTTCATCCCCTGGTAATAAGATACAAAAAAAAAATAATATGTCAGCAATACATAGACTATAGAAATGTAAAAAAAAATCTGCTTATACATAAGGCAACCTGCTACTATGTGGATTACAATTAGCTGCTCAGTAAAAAGCTTTCTAGTACTCTCGGTTTATTTTCATTTGTCTTAATGCCTTTAGAATTTAATAATGATAAATTTGTAAAGACTGCTCTTCAGTAGAAACCCTTAACTTGGCATTCTCATACTAACAAACTGAAATCGTCATAGATTTTTACTGAAGTCTGAAAATAGATGCTCGTAACATTAAGTCCAACAAGACTATAAAATTCCCCTTCTTTTGTGAGCATCAATAAAAGAAATGAGAATCTAAGTGAAAGACTACAGCACATTACTCCACAGCCTGTTCAGAAAAAAATAGCCTTGCATACATGTGCAGAAAGCAAATGTGTTCCTCTTACCAAGCACCTGTGGAGGGAGAAGCAAGTAGCTTACACACTGCAATAGCAAATGCCCTTCTCACCCCAATGAACATTTCCCATGATATTTCTACCTGCTTATTACAAGCTTCCAGTTTTGGATCTTACTACTTATACCCAGCTGTGTTGAACCTCTTTCATTTCAGTAAAAGGAGGGCAAAGTGAGCAGGAACCAGATCCACTTTCTGCAATTTTACTTCCATCTGTGCAAAATTAGATGAGGTGATGTCATCAGTCATGTCTACCCCTTCTCTCTCTCTTTTTTTTTTTTTAGCCCCAGTAAAATATAAAATAAAAATAAATTTAAAAGTAGTTTGTGAGCTCAGAATATTCTGAGAAGGATCACTGGGTTTATTGGACAGCTGCTACTTATTGGCTTCCCATGGTGAGTGCACAACCCATTCTGCAGGGGCACAAGCTTCCCTCTGGCAGTGAGCTGGAGAGCTGGCACCAAAAGCAGCCTCAAATACAAGTGTGATGAGATGTAAAGATGGAAGTGATGATATGAGAAGGATAGAAGTAACACAGGAACAGCTT
Source organism: Netta rufina (assembly GCF_964035555.1). Classification (NCBI taxonomy): domain Eukaryota; kingdom Metazoa; phylum Chordata; class Aves; order Anseriformes; family Anatidae; genus Netta; species Netta rufina. The sequence goes on from NC_140126.1 coordinate 7,374,276, forward strand.
TCTGTGGAAGAGAAATTACCCATCCCTTAACAGAGGATTATAGACCAACACTCTAAACTTGTGGTCACTTTGTACTTTTAACTGCCTAAGTGTCTGTCTGGCACAGCAGGACTCAGATTAGGGTCCAAACATGCCCAGAACAGGCTACACATCCAGCTCATAGATTGAGACTGGAAAAGTAGTAACAAAACCAGGAGATATCTGCTTCTCTAATGAGCTGCATGATCCTACTGCCAATCTTGTCTTTCCTCTTTTCTTTTTCTGGTGATGACTCTTACTTGTTGATTCACATCAAAATCATACCAAGAGTCTCATAAAACACCGGGGCCCAAAAAAGATTCCCAGGCACGCCACCCCTTCTCGGACCAGCACTTTTAAGCCAAATGTTGGCTGGATACATACACTTCATTGCTATCGATGACCCTTTGTATCTGAGGAATTAGAGGTTAAGGCTTGGGCAAATAAGGTTCACTGAAGGAAAAAGCAACTTCATTCTATAGCTTTCCCTCCTCAAAACACAATATAATCAAGTTAACGCTTGTGACAGATCTTCCCCAGGATGGACAAACAGGGTGTGTTACAACCTCCATGGCCTCTTGCTGATGGCCAGGTGCCTAAATAAAGCTATACTTAAATTTTTCTGCTGGACTGAAAGAGTATCCCATTCTGGTCCTTTATATACAGTCGAGTTGTCTCTGCTGTACCTTCTTTAAGCCTTCCATCAGCAGCCGCTGCTCCATTTGGGAATATAGTCTTCACAAAAATCCCCATGCGTCCACGGGCAGAATCCTGACCTCCCACAATGCTGAATCCAAGACCCTGAAGAAAATGAAGGAGAAGTTGCACAGCTGGCACTTTACTCTATCATCACCTGTCTGAGAAAGGCTGCCAGTAATGTACAGACAAAGGAGAGATGAAGACCTAACAGATTCTGATGAATCACATTGCAGTTTTACTCTCTGCTGGCATCTCCTGATTTACATTCATTCTATGCTTCCCAGCCCAAGAAAGTAGCAAAAAAGAAAAAAAAAATAATGCTATTTCAAGATTTTTTTTAAGCACTGGATCAAAAGCTTTATGTTATCCTGTTCCAACTTTAAAAACTGTAACACATTGCTCTTAAATTGACAGACAGTAGATTCCCACCCCTGAGATCTATATCCAAGATTAACTGAAGTTTTCTTCACTGTCACAGATCCTGCTTTTCTTCAGGAAAAAAAAGCTTAAGAGCATGACATGAGGTCAGTGCTGTAATGTCAGGAATGTAGCTCAAAGGGGGCTGGCATGGGGGGGCTGTCACGCACATGTACATTTTTAATTATTCTGGAGACATGTACCACAGTGTATTTAAATAAATGGAGCCCCAGGGCTCCATCTGTTAGCTCTTGCCCCCGTGCTGCCCTGGCTGGCTGCAGGACTGGCTTGTGAAGCTCATTGGAGAATGGATGAGCACAGCAGAAAAACCTCTCCCCCTTCTGCTGAGCTATTTCCCAGCCAAAGCACTTCCTTGATCCACCCCCCCATATTTCTGCTCTTGTCACCGCTGTAGTGGTTACACACTAAAGAGAAACGTCACCTACCAGGTGGACAGGGTAAGTGTGAACCTTGTTGTTCAGTGATCTGAAGCCAGGGCAGTGCCACGGGCAGTGCTGTCCAGCTGAGGGATGCTGTTGGAGCAGGCACTAACATCGTGCTTGCAACCCCATACAGCACACAGCTCTATCATTTTACTCCATGAATATAAAGTACACTACTATTGTTACGAGCTTCTAGTAATCAGATAAGATGCTACTGATTTCCCAAAAGGAAGCATCGTATCTCCACCTTGAAACAAAAAATAATTAAAGTGAAGGTTTACTGTGCAACTGCCAACTGCAAAGCAACCTGCAGGAAGCACAAGGCACCCAGCACTCCCTGCACGGACGCAGCAGCCCTCCCCATGTCTGCATGGGGTTGATTGGAAGCAATACATCTGCAAGGTGCAGGGGTGTCCACCAACTTGAAGTGCTTTAACTCCCCAGCAGAAGAAAAACCCATACAGATCTACCTACAAATGAAAAATCAAGGTCATGCACTTGGCTCCAGGCCACCAACACAATGACTCTATGGAAATACTTCTTAAGCACCACATCCACACAAAGATAAAAAGCGAATGCTACTATACAAATCATATGCGCTGCTTATTCTAACACAAACAATTGCTCTAAAGGTGGGTGCAAACCACCTGAAACAGTAACTATTTGAGGTGGTTCACAATGACTACAGTTTGCTTGTTCCTGACTACTTTGTAACACCTTGGAGTTAGCTGCAGAAAGGCAGGTGAGGGTGGCTTATCACACAGAGAGAGATAAGCTAATTCTTCTTAAAAAAAAAAAAAAAAAAAAAAAAAAAAAAAAAACGGGGTCAAAAAAGAAAGAGGCAAAAAAAAATCACAAATACATGCTTGGGAAAATCTCTTTAAAGATCTGAAGCTCCTGAAACAGGGAGACTTACAACAACTGTAAGTCAGTCTAGCCAGAGAAGTCACTGTTTCCAATTCCTTGTTAAACTTGAAGCACAACACAGAATTTGTTTTGTACTTGAGCTTGAAAGTCAAAACAAGGCTTTTTAGTCCAAAACACATCCATCTGATGAATATAAACAGTATTTCAGAAAAAAACATGCATATTTTTAGCATATTTAAGTGAGAGCTCCAATACTAGTATGGGCTAGGTTTGGGAGAACAATACACACTGAGTTTAATACCTTTTTATTCCTTTAGCATTCAGCTGGTATCTAGGAAATGTGCTAACACATTACTGGGGAGTGAAAAGAGGACTCTGTGACCCAGAGAATGAAGTGCTCTCAGATAAACAATCAACCAGGAACCTATCTTTGGGTTTAACGCTTAATTTACAGTGATTTTTTAAATGTATCCAGGCTCCACAGAAATAAAATAGGTTTGTCCATAAATATGCATGCAAACAGGTACTCTTCTGTAGCTGCCCCAACTTTGCATACACATACATATTTATAGATCCATTATTAATATTTGATATCTCAGTAATGACCAGACGTACCAAATCAGAATGAAAGCCACCCCATGTCAAGTGTGTGACAGGAACATTGTTTGCCCTACATTTCGCAGGTGTAACTATGGCATTTACATTTGAAAATGGGATTTGTTTATTGTTCTTGTGCTACCTTTGAGAGCAAAAACCAGTCTCACCCAGATGCTGGAAGTCCTGGGGGTTGGAGATGCCTTTGAAATGCCATTTCTTGCTACACGTGAGAAATCAGACATGTAGAAATGCTCACCTTGCCTTGCCCTTTCATCAGGACGATGTTAGAGATGATGGACGGCTGGGTCAGTCTCCATGGAGATTCCACCTGGGCGGCACTGAAGGAACGAGTGGATTTCTTCACGATGTGGTAGTCCTAGTAAACAGCAGCAAACAAGGGAAGTCAGTCGCTCTGATTGCTTGGCACAGGCACTGGGATGACATACTGGGAAAATTGTGTCGGGGAGGAGACGGTGGGGTGGATCTTAACAGCTATGTTCAGATGAGCACTCAAGGGATGAAATCCTTGCTCGTTACAGTCAGATTGAACCTTGCCGTAATTTTCCCACATTTCACAGAGTAGCATCATTTTGTAATATACCAGTCACAACTTAAATTAAAAAGATTGAGGAGAGCTTCATGATGTACTGAAGTACTTATCTGCTAAAAACAAACTAAAAAATGCCTATAACATCAAGTCATTAAAATAAAGAGAAGGGTTTTTAAGTGCTCAGATCTCTAGTGCTCATGGTATCAGCTTTAGGGCTTGAACACAGCATGAAGTACCCCTCTTCACCATCCTCAGAGGAAAGACATTCTCCATAGGTGGCCAATACATCCCAGTTTGGCATGGTGCTGTCCGAGGGATATGCAGTGCTCATACCCAGGTTTGCACCCACCTGCCTAGCTCCTGCTGACTCCAGCTGCTGTGGCAGAGAGTGCTTTCTGCCGCCCCGGGAGTATTTCACTGCTATCTCATAGCTCGATTCACCATTTTCCACCATCAGCTCATCGTCTTCCCCCACGGACTCTAAGCGGGATCCGGCACCTGGGGAAAACCACAGAAAGGTATCTCAGACATCTCAGAGCTGCTTCATCCTCTTGGCAGCACATAATAATCACCTCCTGCAAACCCCAGACTAACAATGCCTTAAAACATTGCTTCACTGTACCCAACAGAGTGCTTACAAGCTAGGTTTGATCATCTACAACTGAAAACTTTTCTGCTGTCACAGCTTTTGCATGATATTTCAGTGATGCTGAACTCCTCAGCACTGTCACTCATGGTAGTAAGGAAAAGCAGATAACTGAGCCAGTAGCTCAGGGACAGAAAAGAAATTCAGCTGTTCTCACCCAATAGCATTGCCAGTGCAGTAAGCTCTCAAGCTTCATTTATTTAAAATTAAAAGACCTGACACTGTGGCCGTATTCATTTCTGGAGGTGTCATGTCACTTTGAGGGAAATTTTTCTGGAAAGGAAGAAAGGAATAATGTGCCAAATAAATGCTGTTTCCTTTCCTTCTGTCTGAGATCCTAGTTATCTTCAAGAGGAGAAGAGTGCAGAGTTCACATTAGAAACACAATGACTTGTCCTGCAGGATACCCAGCAGTCAGCAGCAGAGTGCCCTGCTCCCTGCACCAGGGCTCCTCCAATTCTCATTTTCTCTGAGGTCCCCACAGGATCCGGTCCCAGCATTTCCTGCACTTTTATCCCTGGAATTCCCCCACCATGCAGGAAAGCACAATTAACCCCTATTTTACAGATGAATCCCAAGACAGGCAAAATTCACACATGCTGGATTTTGCCTAAGTTTTGAGATTACTTTTAACCAATGCAAGCTGGAGCTGCCACAGAAAGGGTAAGCTCTGCTTCACTACCCTGTCCTTACATTGGATGCAGGACTCACAAGCCATGTGCTGAGGGAGATCCATTGCACATTTGCCCAGATAAGCCCCAAATCTGTTCTCTGCCACCTCCTCCTGGCTAGGATGCTGTGCAAGCACCAGCACTAGGGAGGGAGCAAGCACAGAGCCAGGGACAGCTGCTTGTTTTCACCCAGCAAAAAACGAATTTTGCCACTGTATACACAGGCAGGATTTGCACCCGCCTCTCAGAGTGCCATTTAAACCCACTCCCTGCTTTGGGGTGTGAAATCACCGCTGGTTTTAAAGCTCCCTTTCCATGGTTTTGCAAGATGCTGTTGCTGCACACATCCAGGAAGGCTACCTTGGCATGTCCCAGCATCTTGGTACTTCTTGCACTCCCAGTCCTCCAGGTACCAAAAACTAACCCTTTCCCATAACCTCCCCCTCTCTTTTAGAAGTTGTATTTCCATGTTTTTTTTTCCCTATCTCTGAACACAGCTTCCCTTCTCACACTGCATCCCAGGATGGGAACCAGGAAAGAGGATGCTCCTGGCTGGGTCCAGTGAACTACCAGCACACAGCCACAGGGACTGCAGGCAGGGCAGCTGCATGGAAGATGCTAAAAATACCTGAGTAAATGGAAATTGAGGTGAACATTTGAGGGAGGGACTCTCAGAGTGCATTAGGGATGAGAATTTTGTTGAGCTCTGGTCACAGGTTACTGCTAAGACTTGGGCACAGCACAGTAGACAAGGGTGAGAGTATTTGCTATAACAGGTATGTTAGTGATGGCAGGTTGAAAGACCTCCCTCATTACAGCCCATTAAGTTAAAGCATACTGAAATAGGGAACACAAATGATTAAGAAAAAAAAACAAAAAACAAAAAACAAAACAAAAAAAAAAAAAACAGAGAGAGAGAGAACAAAGAAAAATACACAAAAAGAAGTTTCCAAAATTTTGCTTCATTTTTCTGTCAATTCAGCTCAGGAGGCTGAATGCAAACGTCTTACAGCTGGAATTTTCCTTCCAAATTAAGCCATTAAACCTATGCAACGTCCAAAGAAAAGAAAACCTACCTCACTTTTAGAGAGCTAAAAGAAATACTCATCAGAAAAACTTTACTACTGCTATCTTTTATCAATCCAGATTTACCTTGGGATCGACTTCTGTATTTCAGTATGCCACTTCCCAGAGTCGGACTCTGGTTGTTTCCTTTGGACACTTCCACAGAAGCTGGGTCTTGAGACTTCTCAGTTTCCATCACCTAAAAAATTAAAAATTAAAAAAATCCAATATAGTTGTGAACCAGTGAAGCTGACGGAATTCCTCTCATTGTTACTAAGGTACAGAAAATTCCACTGCACATCATCTTAATTTTTCACAAAGATGTCATTGTATTAAGCCAGCACATGTTTCTATGAATGATTTTCAGTAATGCCTTTGGACATTATGTGATATTTTTACAGATGGATATGCCTAGAGCTTGGTGTGACCAGGCACCCACTGCAGGGCACCACATCAGTACCTCCACTGCACCTCCAGCACACACACACCAGCTCATTCGGGTGCTTCCACCACGCACTTTTACATTTTATTGTAGCTTTTATTGCAATTTATTCAGCTCAGCAAGCTTCCAGAGACACCAAGTGCTTACAGAGACAGCCAGTTTAAAAAAGTGTTGTTTTATTGCTAGTGACCACAGCTGAATGCCAACACGTAACGGATAAAAAGCTGATTTAACAGGTTATGAGGATTGCACAGCCAAGCACGCAGCAGCCTTGGATTGTTCAGCTAAAATTTACTCAGTCCCCATATCATGCAGCCCCCAGTGGCTCCTTTCTCCACTAGTGGCTTTATCGAGCTGCAGTAATCAAGTTTTTCCCAATGGTGCTGCTGCACAGCAATCCTTGGCACACACCCTGTGCACACACCAATTCCTCCACATTTTCACCCCATTACCCACTGCACAATTTTAGACAGCTCATGGCAAGGATGGAAAGTTTTCCAATACAACCACTTACCGGTCACTTTATATTCTCAATGTGCTATATTAACTACTGCGTCAGTTTTTTTTAAAAAAAAATCCCCTCAAATCACCAAACACTCATACGGTTGAAATAGTTTCTACTTCCACTATTGAAGCTTAATAATGGCATGATTTTCCTCAGACCCTCCCTCCCATGGCTCCATCCCTCTTCTCTCAAAACCAAAAAACCCACAAAGCTTGTCTTTTGCAGAGTCTAGGCCTTGTGATTACCATTCAAAGGGTAACAACTTCAGGAAAAGATACAACTGGCAGATAAAGCTGAAGTGGAAACTGCTATTGGACTTGGGCTTTTTATTCCTCCCCCTTCAACATTAACAGCTACACTTAGCTTGTGCATCCCGGCCAGTTCTTTTGGATTTTTCAAGGCATTGCAACAACAGCCTCATAGTCTTCTTCTGGTATCAAATGCTTTGCAACTCATGAGCTCCACATAACAGGATTTATCTGAAGAAAATAACTGCATTCACATAACTGGTGCTTATAATTTGGCCATCCTGGTGAGGAATTCATTCCAGAAAACATGTAAAAATAAGTAAGTAAATAAAATCCAACAGACCCAAACCATCAGTGCCTAGACCACAGCTGAGGTATCAGAACCTCTCCATACGATTCCCTTAAGAACATACCCAAAATACAGCAGGACCATTTAGAAGTGAGCCAGGACTTCATGAATCACATGAAGTTATGCTGCAATTTACCACAGTAGTGAAAATACCCTTTATAATGAGAATGCCTCCTGTGTAGAAAAGGAAGAAAGCATTTGCTCTGAATTCATCATGACAATTTGTCTCTGAATTCATCACTGCTGCAGCCCATTTCTGTCCTGAGCCAGGTCTCAGCAGTGACCCATTGGTACATTCTGCTTTCCTACCACAGAGGGTTTTACTTAGCTAAAACAAAAGCAAAAAGCCCCAAACTCTTTGCATTCTGCAACTCCACACATTTCCATCTAGTGTGGCGAGAGGAAGGACAGCAGACAGTTGCTGCCACCTCAAACACCCCAACCCCATGCAGTCCCGGAGGCTGCATGCCTGCAAACACCCATGCTGCATGTAGGGTCTGCGGGCAGACACGCACATGTGGACACCAATGCCAGGGAAAGCCTCAAGACATTCTCCGTGGCTTTCTGAAATTGAGTTTTATCCAACTTGGCTTCAGACTACAATATGTCTGAAACATCTGAATTACCTATGCCTCTGTTTATTTCTTATTTTAGCAGAAATACTTCTCTGACATGGATCGTAAACATTTAGGAGAAGACATTCTAGCATTCGCAATGAGGCAGATACTCTAAGTTGTTGAAGTTGTCTAATAAACCACCAAGAGTTTTACCCTGCTCAGAAAACATTCAGAAATCCATTCCACAAAGCTTGCGAGAACTCTCAGCAGTTGTGTGCCTGTAATCTTTGGCTCTGTTGTAACTCTGACAAGAAAACCCCAGCTCCACCTTATTCCCCTGGCCACACGTGAACATACTGCTTTTCTGTCTCAAAGCAGCCGCCAGGATTGTGACCATGCCATTTTAATTTTCCTTGCTTTCAAGGAAATGGAGCTTACTATTTCAGTTCTGCATGCCTCTTATTAAGCTAAACCCATAAATCCTGCCCAATTGCCGTCTCGACGCTGAGGACAAGGGGAGCTTTAACACACGTGGTTGTTTGAACAGATTTGAGGGAGATCTAAAAATAGAGCCCATTCTGCCAGTTCATTAAGTAACTCTGGGATCAAGCGATGGTGACATCTCAATTGATTTCAAAGGAAACAGTGCTATCACGAACACACAGTCTTGGCACTAAACCAGGATGAACAACTACCCCCAGAGCCCTTGCTCGGGCAAAACTCCAGCACGACCAGGCCCTTAATTAGGCAAGATGAGGAGCAGGATTATAAGAGTCTGCATTGTTTAACCGCAAACAGCTTGGCAATCATCACTGATTTACAAAAACAAGGCAGGACACATGGGATGATACAATTTAATAAGCAAACTGCTTTGCTGCTGCCGAGCTCCTCTGCTGCGAGCTTCCCCACCGGCGAGTCAATCCAACCCCCAGGGCAGAGCTGAAGATACACGAGTTCAATGCGACTGTTAGCAGGCGAAACGGCGAGGATTAGACCCTGGCCATATGCAGCATGCCAAATTCAGCCATACCTTCACTGGCAAAGGGTCAGACCACTGCTTTAAAACAGCGCCGTGTTAGAGGAGCGGCTGTGCAACTGCACGCAGCAGCTCCGCAGGGCATAACTCCCCATCTGGTCCTGACGCAGCCAAAACAGCTTTTTCTTCAGCAGCACAACCCCAAACTTATTTCATCACAAAACACCCCAGCACTCCTGTCCTCAGGGCAGTCAGCAGGATGAAAGCAGTGGAGTTGGGACTGCCTCCATCCAAAAGCAACCGCCACCCGCACAGAAAGCTGCAGAATGCCCACTGCAAACCTTCACCTGGCCCCTGCAGAAAGTCCCTTGAGACTAGCAGATGCCCCAAGGGCTTTAACCTTTCTAAAAGTTTGTGAGATTTTCTTTGAAGATGTGTTATAATTCTAGTTGTTCCAGTTATTTGTGCAATTATTCACCACTTTGTGGAGCACAGCGTGCTTTAAGCCTTAAATGTGTCGTCTGGTGGGCAGAGAGCTCCACAGGCCCCTTCACCTTACATGGAAAGAAAAATATCTTCACTTTTAAATTAGCTCTTTTTCAATTTAATTGAATCCATCTCTCAGATAAATTACAAAGTGCAGCACTATAATTTACTGGAATTAGCACCGCGAACAATGCAGAGGACACAGATTTTCTCATCTCGGTCAGCACCGAGTTTCCCGTTGCTTACTGCTCTGATTCCATGGCATGCACAAAGCTTCCCATCTGCTGGAAGGACCGGGACAAACCGTGTTGAGGGCTGCAGCACCCAGGGCAGCCTCCCAAAACTCAGCAACTTGGCAGGTGCCCAATGGCAGAGGAAGAAGCATGCTTGCCTCAGAAAAGAGGCTCACCAGGACAAACTAAACACAGATTTAATTGCTTCTGGAGCAAGCTAGAGTGGTCCATTCTTTCATAAACACAGAGATCCAACACATCCAGGGATGGTGGACAAGAGGAGGAACATCACCTCCATATCACCGCTATTTACAGCTTTGCATCTCAGGAACATATGGTGCCCTGCTTTCTCACCCTGCGTATTTGTCGAGGCAGGCTCCACCAGCGAGACCCCACAGCCCCATCCTCAGGCTACGTTTTGCTCCACTAGTGCAGCAAAGCAGCAGCTGCCATCCCCAGCAGCACTTCTGGGAAGGACCTGTGTGGGTACAGCGGGCACAGCCGGGGCTTCCTCCTGCCTGGGGCAAGGGGATGGGAACCGAGGACTCCATTACCTAATTATAAAGCAAGAGTTGGAAACCTCCCGCTTCATGTGCTGCAAGGAGATCAGGAAGTCTGATAAAGATTCAAGAACTGGAGCTGCCCTATTTTCTGAATAGGTGGAAATGCTAAATAAACAGAACAAAAGCCTTTAAAGTGGTCTCTAAGAATGCCTGGTCTATCACTCTAACAAATCCCTGCATTCAAAAGCCAGCCAAAGCCTTTGCTGTAATGCAGGAGTTGCTAGAAAGGGCATTACTGTCAGCTTCAGTAAGTACAAAACTCCAATGGTTATTTTTATCGCTCTTTACCAAGTCTATGAAGATGTCACACACAAGCCTGCACGTGAAACACAAGCTGGCACTCACCGACACAGAGCCAGCAGCAATACCTGCCCACACGCCCTCAGCAAATAGAAGGTGCACACTATGGGAGAGCTGAGCTGCTTTCATCTCCCAGAGTGCTCAATTTATTTTGTTTGAGACACCCCAAAACCTACTTCAACAAGTTTGATACCAGGAGACCAACATGCTGATCATGGCCCAGAGGATGCTGGCAGGCTACGGGTTCTCAATATAAATGGATGCCAACCACACTGGCTCCAAAGACTCCCTGGTGCAGTGTCGTATTTATGGCCAGGGATTCTGTTAAGTAAAGGAGACTCCATTTTCAGGTTTCCAAATAGCTGTTAAAATTAGCACTTAAGTTCTGAAGAGACAAAACATCCTTTTAGATAGAAAGAAATTCAGGAAATGGCTAATGCAGCTAAGTTCCCCAAGAAATAGATATCACAGGGAACACATGCCTTAAAAATAGTAAGATGCTCCCAGCTAAATCGTTCCTAATCCTTTTTGTTCTGCTGCAATATATTATGATTTTCACTATAAACATCTTCTAAGCTGAAGGAAATCAAATTCATACATTTCTGAGATGGTGCACAAATGGATCACTGCTGTTTTCTTTTTAATGCTTTATCCCTTTTTTCCCCCCCAACATCAAAAAGGATGACATATTTGCATGCAGTATATTCCTTGCCCACGAGATGTCTCCAATTGCTGCACAGAGGTCCCAGAAGATTGGTCCTGGTAAATAGAGGAGACAAACATGGAACTCAAGCTGTGTGAACACCACTCCCGCTCCTCTGTTATTTTCTTTAATAAATGCTCAGCTCGTGGCTTAGCACAAATCCAGAGACTATACATCATGGCAAACAACAAGCGGCTGCTTTTTTTTTTTTTTTTTAATGACAACCTTTTTACTCACAGTGAGGGACAAAGCAAGCAATAAACAATCCTCAAAATAAATAACTCTCCTGAGAATGAAGCAAGACCTCCCTAATACCAAAGTCAACCCGCAGCTGCATAGAGCATTCCCATGACACAGCTGGTGGAGAGCTTTGGATTTCAGCTCTAAAACCACAGTTTATATCATCCTAAGTACATGAGAGGATACGGAATACATAAGCATTAGGCATCTTTCATACCTGAATCAAGGATCTGAAGCCTCGTATGTTACACAGGCTGCATTTATTCAGGCACAGCACATCTAGAATACATTTTAACAGAACCCAGCCAAGACTGGACCATGTACGTGCTCAATAATTTTCAGATAAACAGACTGCTGATGCAATGACACGACATTCACACTAACTCTCAAATCCTAGAGCCTTTATCGTCTTTCTGTTAATGTATGTGAACTGCGTGGCTGTGACAGCATCTCTCTTGTCCCAGTGCCATGAGGGGTTATTTTTAGCTTGTTAAAGGCAGTTCATCTCCTTCAAAACTGGGCAGTTATCCAAACAGCCAAAGGAGAGGCAGGCTGCACTGTATCTGTTGCTTTATGGGAAAAACCCTCATTCACAAAAACAAAGAGCAAGTAGAACCTGTACGGTAGATAAACTTGCGTTTCTATTATGCTGCTGACTTGGCTTTCAAACATGTCACATGGAGGAGCAAAAACTACAACTCTGGGTATTGTCTACACTGATATTTATGGTCAAGTCAAGAAGGTTATCTTCCACCAGCCCAAGCATCAGTAGGTATTTCATATTTTGTATGAAATAGCCTGTATCAAGTCTACAGGGGACCCTTCAGAGTACTGGCCTCTCGGTAATACAGCTTTCTCTGTGCTTGCCTTTAACACGAAGGCTAAAAAAGAAGCCCAGAAGGGCTGGAACCAAGGAAGTCCCTGAAGAACCTACTCACATTAACATCTCCATTGTGGATGAATTTCAGAACCTGTATGGAACAGTAATTCAATGACACTGCCCCCGTGGGCCTTCTACCACTCTTCTTCCTCCCTGTGTTCACACGACTCATGCCCACATCTTCACAAAGCCCTTGCCTGTGCCACCACCATCAGCCCATCATAGCTGCTGCACGTCCCTGTGGCAATAAGATGAATTGCATTCGCTTATTTTAATGTGATATGGCTTCTGGAAGCAAAACAACTGCTTACACACAAGAGGAACAACCACATTAGGCGAACAAAGAGTTGGTCTCAAAACGTTTTGTCATTTTCTCCTGCCCAAATTCCCGTCTACATTTACTCTAAAAGCTTGCATTTTACCATCTCTCTGGAGCCACCGCAGGACCCAGAGCATCTGTTCAGCTGTTCTGAAGGGCACCGCATGGGCGCAGACCCCTGGACATGCTGGACAAGGCTGTACCCCACTCCCACTCATTCCTCTTCAAAACGTGCCACATTTTTGGCACAAGGCAGGCACTGCAAATTTTTCCAGCCCTCACCACAAGGAGTTACTGAGCCCTTCCCCAGGACAAGGCTGGCCACAACAGAGCCTCACACCAGGCTCTTCTTCATCTTCACCCACCCCAGTCAAAACATTTCAGTGCAAAAGGGGGTTTCTGATGGCGAGAGCTGTTTCTCGCTTCTCCAGCCATGCAGCCCTGTTCGAGGGGTGAGTCATGTCTCAGCAGCCTCTTTCGAGACTGCGGTGCCCTAATGGGAATGAACGCTCGAGTCCTCTTAGTAATGAGGGTCCCTCCCCACGCTCTGCACACATTTAATTGTTGAGTTATGCTTCCTGTTCCTTTTCAATGTTAATGCTTTCTCTGAAATTCTCTCCCAGTGTTTCCAGAAGAACTTTTGACCTCAAGAGTGTTTTTAAACTTATGGCATTGTTATCCTCTTCCTTATTATGCTTGCATGGCTAGAGGTAATTACATACGGATTCCCTGGTAAGGCAGAAAGGCTCACAACAGAAAATAACTAACCAGTCCTATGGCTCAGATAATACATAAAAACAGGGAGGGGGGTGGTGGTAAACAAATGCATTTCTGCATATTCACAGAGAAGGTTGTTGCTGCATGCCTTGCAACAACAACAACAAAAAAACATAAGTGGGCTTTGTCAAGGGGTAAGGAAACCCAGCTTCTGTGAGAGACCATTAACCGGAGACATCCTGTTTCTGTCACTTGTGGGAGCACCAAAATCTTGGTGGGTCATGGCCATCTATGCATGCAATGTGCCCACAGCTGGCATGAAGAACCCCAGCACCACAGGCAGCAGTTGCCCAGGGAAGAGCCCCAGATTATGAAAAGCCCAGAGGAGCAGTCCCCAGCCTTCCCTCCCTGCCTCCAGCAACTGGAGATCCAAACCTCCCGAGGCGGACGCCCTCGTCTTGTGTTTAATAACTTTTTGGAATTTCTCATCCAGCCCATTAATATGGAGCTGTTCGCTGAAGTAGAACGCTTCAAAAGGAAAATAGTCGGATCATCCCATATTGAACAACACAGCACCACCAGAAACAAAGGCTAAAAGCTTTTGAAGCAGTGGAGAATGGTATGTGCCTCTGTCAAGGGACCTGAAACGCCCCAGATTCATCAGACACTTTGCAAATTCTTGGCAGATCTGCTTTCTGTTCAGAGCTCATTTCCCAGGTTGCTCTGCCATGCAGCAATACAGTGACAAATAGATTCAATTTCAAGCAACAGAAATGCTAGGAAAAATGAATTAGAATTAAAAAAAATTGTCAGAGGTAAATATTACCCTATCATCCTATTTCACTTGGACACAAATAATGACATTTTAAAATAGCAGTGTCAATTGCATGAGGTAAAATATGGATTTAGGGTGAGAGTTTAAAATCCCCGAAGTGACTTAAGACAATTTAACACAACATGATTCTGTGGCCCAGGATTTTGTATCTGAAGTTAAGAAACATTTTGGCCAAACTAGCTCTGAAAGAAATGTACTTTAAGGATATTAATGTAATCCCTTTTCTGCCTGCGGCACAAGTTTTATTAAAGTTAAAACTTTAAGGGATGTTTCATGTTAAACAGGGCTTTACATAACCAAATTCTGTTAAAACAGAGCTCCAATTAAATTGTATTATGAATTTTTTATTAATGAAACACAACAAACACACTTTTGAGTAAGCCTTAAAAGTGCTATTTCTCCTAGATTACGGTTTTCAAGTGTCACAAAACTTTTCTGCTGTGTCCTGGGGAAGCTGAATAGCTCAGATTATATTTCCCTGGCTGAACTGGAGCAGAACTTAAGGCCTTAGAGAACTTACTCACAGGGAGAATATTGAACATCCACCACCTATAGAAGAGACATTTTCCCCACTTAATTTTCATGGAATCACAGAATAAATGATTTTATTTAATTTAATTTTTTTTTTATATTTATTTTATTTTATTTAGAAAGGAAGGGACCTCTGGGGGCCCTGGTTCTGTTGCCTTCTCAAAACAAAGATCACTTACATCAAGACACTCTGTGCCTAGTCCAGTTGAGTTCTGAATATTTACAAGGATGAAGGTTTGAATGTGTAAATCCAAGTGATTATTTTTTCTGGCCAGCAACATCCCTTTGAATTCAAACACAACATTAGAAACCTCACCAGGCATGTGGGAGCTGCACCATGGTCTCCCTCCCTCCTCAGGTGGGCTCTGCAGGGCTCCCCGTGGTAATACTGACACATCGCAGAGGTAATATTTATCCATCTGTGCCAAAGTGTTGTGCCTAGGTCATCTTAGATGGTTGGGTGCTGACACACTAACAGCAAGCCCATCAGGAGTGTAAGTTATTGTTCTGAATATACAGCAATGAATTATTCTTACAGCAAAGCTACTGAAAGAACGCTTTAGGCAATGCTAAGAACTCCTCAAACAGTTCATCCTGAATGTTTCGTAGTATCTTCTCCACTTAGACTCTACAATTAGACATACATTGTGTTGGTCAGAAACACACAGACCTGTTACTGTACCAAAAACTCCCACAGTAACTAAACCCTAAACAAATGAGAGGGAACTTCCCCCTGAGCTTTGCATGTCCACAACTGGTTGCACGCACGCAGTTTTGAAGTTTGGCTTGTCTTCTCAGCCTTTCACACAGCAGCAACAAGGGCAAAGTGGAGTCACACTCCACGCTGGAGTCACACTCTTCACTCTGCAGAAGTGGAGTCAGGCTCCTGGACTTCAAAAAGCAACAGTGAAACATCAATGGACAAATGGACAATAAATCCTTCTGAATTACTTTTTTTTTTTTTTTTTTTAACCTGACCACCCAGCACCTGACAGCATCCCTGTAAGTCTCTGTAAAACCCTGCACAGTAAAAAGAAAATTATTTAACCTCTCATCAGAGGTGAGAAACTGGTCATGATAAAGTCAGCTCCCATCCAGAGCTGGGCTGAAAATTGGTTTCAAATCTAAAAGCCCTGATGCTTAAACTGAGAATTCCGTCTTAGTGACATGGTCCAGACCTTCAGTACCAGCGCCCCGGCCCCGGATGTCTAAAACAAGTACATTTATACTGATTAAAAAAAAATGGTCCAGCTTAGTTCCTGCTTTAATCACCAGCAACAGTCTCATCTCTTATCTACGATACAAATACAGGGAGTATACGAGAGCAAGAGAAGACATGTGATTACCATCAAGGGAGCTGGAGCAGCAAAGAACAGTAATTTCCAGAGCAGTTTTGCAGTTATATATATACACACATACATATATACACACACACAGTATGTATAATCATATAGATATGTTTTGTGGTTTTTCTCTTTAAATCATACGATGCCTCATGCCCACGCTGACCTTCGAACCAGCTTCAAAGCCTTGCTGTGAAAAATTCTCCCCGTCTCTCCAGACAAAGAATAGCCACGTGTGAAGTTTATCTTTTCAATACATTTACCTTCCCCTGTCCTGCCCGGTGGCACACAGGATTTGCACAGCCCAGACCAGCTGTCCCAGCAGGCTGCCCTGAGCTGATGCGGATGGATCAGGCTGCAGGTAGAGCCCAGGGGTCTGCGCTGCTTGGACTGCCCACCCCGAGCTGCAGAGCCCTGTCTGTGCTTCCGATGCTGACACAGCAATTACATGGGGAATGCAAAGACTTCCACACTCAGGATTAGAAGAGGAGAGATTTCAGGTGCAGCTGAACTGAAAGAAGAGGAGAAGTCCTCAGAGCCACCAATAACTTAGCATGACTACATCCCTCTGAATTACACTCCCTTTAATTTAAAAAAAAAAAAAAAAAGAAAAAGAAAAAAAAAAATCTTTCCTGCCATTCTTCTAACATGCTTATTGTACTCAGAATTCTGTGATTTTCCCTCCAGCCCTTAGCAATGAATTACAAAAGCACAGAGCTATGGCCAATAAAGGCGACAGGCAGGCAAGCAGACCAAACTAGCTCAAAGTCAGGCTGTTGCCACTGCAGTGGCTTCAGACTTCAGGGCAGGCTACAAACTCAAGTACATGCTGAAGGGCTCTGGGCAGGCTTGCCTTCCTACTTTACAAATAAATAACCATCCCCTTCACAATCTCCTTCACGGTGTTGTGTATCTCAGTTACCTCAAGTTTCCCTGAATGTTATGTTAATCTGGAAAGGAAATATCCAATAACATTTAAAAATGCCCTCACTGAAAAACACGCAGAGCTTTGCTGAAAACTCAGGAGCATATGAAGTGGCAAATCACTGTTAGCATGTGCTGAAAGATTCACTGGAATGCCAGGGAACTGCATCCTGAAGCCATGTATAATTAACTTTTGACAAAATTTATTTTTATATTCAAGCTTTGCTGAGCCACAAACTTACAAAAAATTACCAGAACTCGAAACATCACACATAGCAGAATGAAAAGTATTTCTAAAGCCAGAAGAATGCTCAGATGCCCACTCAAGTTTGCACTCAAACGCTACCATGTCAGCAGCACCGAGCATTCCTGATTTATTTGCTTTTCTCTTCCTCCCCTCAAAATGGCACCTCGGCACATGGAACAGAAAACCACATAGAAATCACTAACAAGGAAACAAAACTTGTCACATTAAAGAGTTGCTTGAGAGTGGGGATTGTTATAAGCATAGACTTAAAGCAGGTCAGAAATAACATGCAGGCATGAAGTGAACACCAACATCAGGTAGATTATAGTGTGAGGCTGTAGGAGTGTAAAAAAATGCACAATCAAATCACCAAACCAGAGATCACATTTGAGCCATCCAAAGGTTTAAGAGATTTATTATAATTGCCACAAAAAAAAGAGGGGTGGGGTGGGGAGGGGAAGAATCAAAAGAAAAAAGTAGAGAAAGAAAGGCTTCAATTGAATCCACCTGCTTTCTCATGCTTGAAAACCAGCCTGTAAGCTCTTTAGAGTTGTGAACATAATTTTATTCTGCATTTGTACAATACAACAGAGGCCCAGAACATTGATGAAGCTTCAGAGAGCCGCTACATTACAAATAAATAACAATAATCCACTTAATCTCTCCTTAATGCAGCCCCAAAGGGAATGCAGGCAAGATTATCAACCAACGGCATTTATTCAGCAGACCTTCAGATAGAGTTTGCAGCCAAAAATTCATATCACTCCCCCAGAAGGTGCCCGTTTGCTCCAACAGAGCAAATAAAACCTTGAAGAACTGGATGATAAGCTGTTAAAGAAGTTTAGTTACAAAAGGAGGAGAGAGGAGAGCGTGTTACCACGTAAGCACTGCGAGAGACGTTCCCATCAGTTCCAACAAAAGCAATGGAAGCGGGTGGAAAACAATCCGACAGCAGGGAGAAAAACAAAGACTGTGATCACCACATAGCTCGGAGGACATGAGAGTTCCTGCTCCCCATGCCACTGCTCTGCTACAGTGCAGGAACAGAGAGGGCAGATGCTGCAGAAGATGACATCCCCGTTTCAGCTCATCAACCACTTTTCACAAGAAAGAGGGCTTCGTTTGATCGCCCCGTCCTGTCCGTATCGGGCTGGAGGAGAACATGACAGATGCAAGCGGGCATCAAGGGAGAGGTTAAGAACATCATCAAAGCCACACTTACAGCGACCAGTGATTCAGGAGACACATTCACCCCCTTCACATCATCTTCTTCTGGCTCTTCTTTTTCTTTATTGTCAGTGCAAGAGACAGAGTCTTGGACTGAGCAAGTGCTAAGCAAATCTGGCAAACTGGTAGATGGGTACTTCAGAAAATCCCCTTCGGCAGATTCCTACCCGAGAGACAACAAAACCATGTTATACCACATGCAGAAACCCACTGGAGTCACGGTGGTGCTGCCCCATTTCACCTGCCCCATGAGAGCTCCCTGATAATCCTCCCCTCCGTACATATCTCTGTGTGCTTGAGCTTTAATGGTCCAGTTATAAAAAGCAGTCCCAGTCTTAAGGAACAGATATAGTAAACAGAGACTAAAACATTTAGATTTTATACAGGAGAATTTAAAATAAATGCTACCACAGCAAGCCTGCTCCTCCCCAGTTTGTTAAACATAATGGCAAGCAGATCCAGAGTTTGCAGACTCATTACTCATTTCATTACATCCAAAATCACATTCTGCACTTCCCTGTGGATGCTTCCTTCACAAGTATACCTACATATATGCTTAAGGAAAATGAATCGACTACACTTCTTAGGAGAACACAATGAAGACCAATCCACCAAACCTCTATGAACCCAGCCCCAACACTTCAGGAGCTGTTCCCATGCTTTGGCAGATTTTCTGGGAGGTAAACAAGTGTCAGATGAAAGCAGTGGTGAGACAGACCCTCATTTTATTGCTTTCAAAGCAAATCCTGTGTTTGGAGTGCTCAGCAGGCCAAATTGCAGGGCTGCTTTCCTGTACCAACAAATAACACCCAAAGGGATCTTCTGGGGAACACTTCACCTATTTACACCTTTTTACACAAAGTTTTACGCTGTAAGCTTGTTCACAGTGATTATTTTGATGCAGCCATTCCATAAGCAAGCAAATAATTTTAAGGAGAATTTTATGCAGGCTGCCGCCTTGCGTTTTGGCAGAGAGTCCAATTGTCTAAATGAAATACAAAATGTACCTATTTCAGTTCAAATTGTGTTGTTTCCAGAATCAACACTGGTGGGGCTACTACCACACTGGGAGCCTGGAGAGGTCTTGAATTAAATTCACTGTCTAACTGAAACATCAGAGAAGCTACAGGCTCCTCACTTTGAACATGGAAGGACAGAGCCTCTTCTTGAGGAACATAAGCAGAAGAAGCTTCCCAGGAAGCCGTAATTGCATCCAGACATTAAGCTCATGCCAACCCTCATCAGGTTGGCTGGGACAATGTGAAGAGGAAGCTTAAAAAAAAATCTGTAATAAAAAAAAAAATAATCCATACACAGTGGCCTGCTGACATAGCATGTTCCCACCTGGAAATACATGCTCAAGAGCGGTCCCTGCCACTACCTCAGAGGCCCTGCTGGCCCCACACCTGCAGGCAGATCCTTCTGAGACCCCAAGCACTTTTGGGAGCCTGTCTCAACCCAAGCAGGGGAGCAGCAGGCTATGGTATGGGGGAGCGAGCAACTGGAGTGGACAGGACTTTCTTAAACCAAGTGAAAATATTGTGTAAGGTCCCCTTGATCTCTCCTGTGTTGAAAGCAAAACTGAGAGCCCTGCTGATAAATGAGTTCCACTCTTATTCCCCTGAAATTTCATGCTACTTTATCTGCAAGAGCTTCACTCCAAGATATTAACAAGGACAAAATAAGGAATTCAAGCCAAGAGATCATCGTCAGGAGACCTCTGGCACACAGATACGACAAGAGATAAGAGGCTCCACAGGCAGGCATCTGACAAGGCTGAGAACAGCCTGCTTTATTTAGCAGGCTACGTATATTTTAAGAAAATGTTTTTTTTTGGCCAAAACTTCAGTAACGTCTGCATGACTAAATACAGCCTCATTTGCACACTGAATGACAGTGGCAATACAAGCAAATCACTAAGCTGGTCTATCCCCTGCTGATTTGCCTCATATTTATGGCAGCTACTGATAGTATTCCCAGTAGCTGTGCATTAAACTTAGGGGAGCAACAGCGTGCATGTGCCTGCATTTCAAAAAAAAAATACGCCCTTTCTGTGCACAAACCCTTGAGGACAGGGACTCGGGGGACACCATGGAAAGGACTTAGCATGTGCTGACCGTACCTTGCTAGCAACCACCAGCTGGACCAGGCCAGCAGCTGAGCGAAGGAGAGCCACAGCGTCCTGGTGGGACAGCCCCACCAGCGACTGCCCATTGATCATCAGGAGCTCGTCACCCACCGTCAGCCTGCCGTCCCTGTGGAAACACAGCAGGAATGAGGAGCTGTAGTGTGGTCCTGCCACAGCATCAAGCCTTGGTGGCATGCGGAGGCATGAATAAAATGTGACCCAGCTGACGCTAAAGTAGCATTGATCAGTGCAGTGCTATTTGCCCAGAAAGGGGGTTCAGGAAAGGCCCCCAGGACATCACTGTTATAACCAGAGCCATTTCACTCTGTTTGTCTGGCTGAGCCCCTTAGACCCTTCTCCACAGAGGAGTAGTAGCAGTGAGCCCCATCTCCCCACATCATGGAGGGCAGGGCTGGGGGTGAGCACTCTGTGGTGCAGAGCACACCCTCACCCGCCACTGATCCCATGGGGAAGACCCATCATCCAAAAAGGGACCTGGTCCAAAAAGGGACCTAGGAAAAAAGCCCACAAGCCATCAGGCTCCTTGGGTTATTCTCTATCAGCAAGAGAATCTGTCTTTACCTTGGACTAAAAATGCCGGGAGGGGCCTCAGCAACCAACCACAAAAATAAGCTTTTAAGCTAAAAATTCCATATCCTCACCCTTATAGAGTGATGCAGGTCTCTACTATGGGAGAGCAAACCCCCTGCTCCCAGCTCCTGACTCTGGCTAACAGCGATGGCCACAGATGCTCTAGGGCACACACACCAAGGGCACCACCACCGCCTCACCTGTGTGCCGAGCCGCCTTCCTCCACGTGGGTGACGATGATGCTGTGGGGGGACCGCTTCGACCCTCTGCCTCCTGTTATCTGGATCCCCAGCCCGTCAGTCCCCTTCAGGATGTGCATCTTCCATATGCGGCAACCTTCTCGCTGAGAGAAAATGGGCAGAGAGTCCTTGAATTTGGATTTGGACAGTGAGAGAGGGCTGGGAGGGTACAGGAGGAAGCGATTTTACAGCTGTGCTGCCCATCACCACACTTTGCTTTGGTATCTGTTGTCCAAGTGAAGGAGGCAGAAAGGAGGAGGCAGCACAGAGCAGGTGCAGTATGGAGAGGTTTCCTTGCAAGGCCGTTTGCAGTTTTTCTGAGCTACGCAGAGATACAGCTGTCTACGTCCCGATCTTTCCTGCAGCAACCAGCAGCCTTGAACCCCTTCGCCAAAACTCAAGGACTTGCAGCAGCTGGGCAAATGGGTGGCAGAGCAGCAAGAGGCTGTGCAAGGGGCACCTTGATAACAAGGCAGCACGGCTGCCACTGAAGCAGGAACCAGACTTGCATTACACAGCAGTGTTTCCCTCTCCAGAGGGACTTGCAGTGTTTGAGACACAGAGAAGAAAATGCCAGCCTCATTTTATCTGCTGCTGATCAAGTATTTCTTATTTGACAGCTGTTGTCCAGACTGTAAATAATAACTTACCCACCACAGAGAATAACTTTTCAATATAAGCAAGGTAATAAGTAATGTTTAGGACAGCTTTATTTTTTCAAAATAATTATAAATCCAAAAAAAAATTTTACAATCTCTGGAGCAATACAAAATGCAAAACAAGAACCTAGTTCCAATGTGTCCTACTTGAAGGACTGGGCACAAGGAAACACCGAAGTGGCAGGTATCAGCAGAACAAGAAAGGAAAGAGAAACAAAATAGCAAGATACACAAGCAATTGTCAGGACTCTCTCAGGGAGAGGAGAAAGAAATCAGGACAACAGAATTACAGGAAACCCTAGGAAGCCTGCAAGGCACCAAAATGCACAATTCAGAGGCGATTTGAGGCTGCTTGCTGAAGTCACTCAGCACCGGGTCATCTATTTCTGCCTGGGTCTGTGCTGCACACAAGCAACGTTCCTGCAGCGCACAAACGCCCAAGTAGTGAAAACGATTAAAATTTCATGCCAAACTGTGAAGAGCATGTAGAAATTGCTGCTTGTTTCTGAGAAGTGGAACTGCTAAATATATCAGCGAACCTAAGGATCGTGGCAACAACTTGCAGATTTCAGGCCAATGCTCTTTATCAGAGCCTGTATTAAGCGAAGAAAATGTGCTTTTTTTAACCTGACCAGCGGGGCCCAGTGCTGAAACTTTATAATGAAATGCAACATTTGTTTCTCAGACCCAGGAAAAATGGTATCTACACCAGTATCTAAGAACAAAGTGAAAAATGAGAGATGAATGTTACACGGTACCTGGACCACAGGTACAAGGAACAGGAAAAACCAACCCAGTGTCTTCAGAGGTAAGCCAAAAGTTTGATCCTGGAAATATATATACACCTGTGGGTAATTTGTTAACCTGACAGTCATGCACATGAGCAATATCTCAACAGGTTTAACTGGGATGCTGAACACACTGATAAAAGCCTGGTCTCCTGTTGAGTAACAGGGCATGTCAGGACAGCGAATACCTTGAGATAAATTAAGAGTGATACATGAGACACCATGTTAAATGCAGGGGCAAGAGTCAATTGCATTTACCTACTGAAAAAAACAGCTAAGCTACAGCACGACAATGCTCCAGAGAGATTTTATTGCTATAAAGTGCCTTGCACCCATAATGAAAATAGCATAACACAAATGTCATATCTCTTCCTCCCTGAAACAAGCCCCAGCTGTTATGATGGCATCTATTCTCCCAACAAGATACTACTCTAAGTGTCCAGTTGTTAAATCCTGTTCAGAAGCATACCCTCTGATAAAGTTTAACAACGCAGTCATAACATTGTTTTCAATGATTTGCAAAGGCATTTTGGAATGCCAGTTATGCAAAGGCTCATGCCATGCAGCACCCAGCCTGCATTCCTTGTCACTTCTCACTATCACACATTTAAAAAAAAATAAATCTGAAATTTATTCTTCACTGTCCTGTCTGCAAATACTCATTTACATAGCAAAGCACTTCACAGCAGCAAATGGTGAGACTCCACCACTCTTAACACAAGCACTGTATTATTCCCTTCAAAATCCCATTGAAATCAAAAGCACCTGCATTCAGTCTGAGTGTGGACCTTGGAGCATGGCAGAGCACACACTGAAGACAACCCCACACATACTGAAATACATATTTCCATTATTAGCTTTAAAGTGACATGGCTGCAGTTTTCTGTTTAAGAAAACCAAATCTTGGGTTGCTTCTGGTCAGCTGTGGGCTTTTCACTGTGATAAACAATTCAGTGGTAACTGGAAATCAGTGCCCCTTGTGAAACATCTGTAACTACATATTTAACCATGGCAGGGCAGCTATAAAAGCCCCCCACCAATGCCCACATACCTTTCAGCTACATCACACTGAGCTTTTAACAGCCAAGTATTAGAAGGCAGATGTCCCAGCCTTTGGTTGAGGCTTCGTGGAGAAAGGAGGTGTTCAGCAGAGCCCCCTTTCCCTCCCCTGTACAGGTGCTCTTTGGCATGGGATGCTTTGCAGCCATCTGGGAAACACTGATGTTTTCAACGAGCATCTTCTGTGATTCCATAACAGAGAAGTGTTATTACCACTCAAGGCCATGTCCAAGGATTTTTAAATGCATTTAAACTTGACTTGAAAAACAGCTTTCTTGGAGCTTTGCAGGTTCAACAGCACAAACCATAAGTGCTTTAAATAAAAGAAAATAAAAAAGTAGAATGATGCATTTTATGTCTTCAATTTTGATTTTTTTTTTTCAAGGGATCATATTTTCAGGCTTTTCTTCCAAACAAGAAGACTACATGCTCACTTAATCTTTAAATGAAAGCTAGGATTCTGGTGTATTCACTCAGCTCCAGACACTTGCAATGCCCAAGGGAAACTCAAAGCACAGTTAGATTTGGCATTCATGGGCCTGATGTCACTGTCCTCGGAGCCTGCCCAGAGGAGGACAGCGACTTTAACTGCTGAACGATCTCCTATGTTGGGCTGCACAACACTGCGAGCTGCCAGCTTCATATACCCATTAACATCTGAACTTCTCCATCCTTCTCAGAAGACTTCTCATAGTTTCACTTGCAGATGACTCGGCACAGTCCCCACAGCTTCGCTCACTGATGACACAATCAGCCTGCACACACGCACCCAGGGCTCCCTGTGCGGGAGCATCTCATGCCCAAAGCACAGGGACACACTGCTGTGGGTCCAGCCGGGTGTTTCAAACTGTAGACATCCTCAGCAAGGGCAGACCATAGCCCGCTCTCGCTGTTCATAAGAATAAGAGTGACGTCAGGTCACAGTAATGAGGCTTGGCACTTGAGAAGCTAAGTGGAAAGGTCTCATTTGATAAGGTGGGCTGGCGGCCCGAAACATCACACAGTTCACCTGAGACTTGGCCAAGAGACACACTCAAAAACATACACGCTTGCTTTGAGAACATCAAAGGAATGAGAAGGCGAAAATTCCTTTCGACTTTTGCTCCCCATCTGCTGAAAGCAAACTGTGCTCAGATCCATCCCATAGACTTTGTTCATAAACCCAGAGCAGCAGAGCTGCCTGCACAAAGGGATCCCCCTCTCTGGGAGGGCTGCATGGACCCCATGGACACTCGCCAGAGGGGGCCTCAGAGAAGATGAGACCAGAGCATCACAGACCTATGTTTTTAACTTCTTGCTCTCCAGTGAACACTCCTACAGCAGGAAGAAATACAAACAGCCAAGCCGGAGAGGCTGCAGTTTGGCTAATGGCTATTTTTCATTCTCCACAGTTACATCACTCATAGGTGACTCAACTTTCCTCCCAACTTGGCTCCTGCGAGCAGGCAGCACCTCCGACCAGATTTTTCCACTTGCAGATGATCAAAGCACACCAGTTACAAATAATTAATTTTATTATTATTTTTTTTTAAGACAGTATGAATATTCTACTCGGATTAATCGGGTGCGAAAAAAAAATAATAAATAGGTTGCCTTATGTAACAGACCGCAAACAAGAACAGAGAATAGGGCTGGCAGCTTCAAGTTGGTCCCCACAGGCTGTCCTTCTCCACCATGAAGCTGCTGCACATCAGGCAGCAGCCGCTGCGTGGAGCGAGCCCACATCTGGAATAAACTAGCGTGCCACAGATCAGAGGGGATACGCGCTGCCAGCGCGATGTGGTGAAGCTCGCGTTACGCCTGCTCCGAGTGCATGCCATCAAACGCTCAGTTTCATAAGTGCGTCATTAATAAAACAAAAAGGAACATTTCCCCCACTCCCCCCCACCCCGAGTGTAAAATAAATAAATAAATGGAAATGTGTCAGAACTGCTTTTCCTTCCCGCCTTTCACCAGCTAATTGCAGGGGAGTTTAAAGGGGTTTGACTGATTTTGACTGTGTGGTGTTCAACAAGCTGCAAATCTGTGTATACAAAGGAAAGATTGCTTTGAAATGTTATATTAAAGAAAAGCTTGGAAGGAGCAAGGTGTAAACAAATAGAAAACAGAAATGCAGTAAGTAGTTAAAAAGCCAGGCAGCAAAATGGAAAATGGAAAATAGTTGTCTACAAAAAGCACTTTCTGTCACAGCAGCAGTTCAGCTGAATTTCACGTAAGTGATGGTTTTTAACCCAAAATTGGGCTGAGCCCCACTGAGATCACTGATAATGATGTGCCACCATGAATCATGACCAGGAGGGCTTTGTTGCCTGCAGCACAGGGACCTCATGGGTCTTCACCAGCAGCAGAAGCAAACAGCTACCTCCTCACCTTGGAACCTTGACATGTTGGAGAAGGTCAGAAGATTCACAACTTAAAAAGAAGCGACCACATTAGGTTAGACAGGAGCTGCCAGTCAACACACCCATCAGGCGCAGCTGAAAACCAGCAGTATTTCCCATGCAGAAACACTCAGACCAGTGTATAAGCTTTGCCTTCAAGCACAGCAGCCTCCTCTATGTGGCCAGGGAGCGATAGTGGGGTGGAAATACCAGCAACAGCACTCCCCAGCATCCCTCAGCGACGCAGAATAAATGAAAAGCACTTCTCCCAGCTGCCTGCCATCACATGCTGCCTCCTCCCACCAGCCCTGCTCCCCACCGGACACATGGGAGATGCAGATCAGTGGCTGGTGAATTAACCTTCATGATCACATGCCAGGTGATTAGCTCAAACACGTCAATCTCAAGATGCAGTCAAAAGCCATCACTCTTCACATCACAGATACATTAATGTGAATGACTCATAATCACAAAATCATGCCAAAATCTGATTTTTGCAGATTCTTAACAAAGCAATTATTTCATTAGTGGATAACAAGTATGTTTTTCATTTGGTATATTACCAGGATGTTTTTAAGGCCGATCTGACAGCAGGAATCATGCTTTCATCTGCTGCCTTGGGTTCTGTTTTCACTGCTCTACAAGCAAGCTAACCAATTCCAAAACGAATCAGAAGTGGGGAAAAGAAAAAGCACCTGAGTTCTTTTATCACTAAGTTATCCCAATATGAGAGTTCTTTGCCCATCCCTACTGCCTGTGAAAATGTCTTAGCACCTGAGTCAGTGAAGCCTTTGGCTTCCACCTCCAGTTGACGCAAGCTACTCAGTGCCTCTGGGCATCTCCAAACCACTTGAAAGCAGAGAAAGGAAAAGCAAAACTAGTAGCCCTCAGTATGATTTGCACAGTGTTGACCATGTGAACTTTCCATGTCCACCAAACAGCTAAGAGCCAAGAGTGCAGACACAACTGTGATTCCACTCAAGCGTCCACTGCCGATTTAACAAGCCCTCTTGGTTGGACAAAGAGCCACCAGATGCCTGGCATCCTTCTACTGAAACATGAGTGCTTTCCCCATGGAAAAAGAAGTGTCCTAGGGGACAAAGCCTGGGGAACAGTGAAAAGAGAAAACATACCTTCCCCCAAATGCAAAGACATACATGCAATTAAAATACTCAGAATAGGCATCACAGATGAGGGGATGAAAACTCCAGGACTTTAAGCAGAACGACCCCCAGGGACCCATCTCCAGAGATGGGTTGTTGACATCATTTCCTTGGCAAGGGCTTTAAACATTTTATCAGCCATTGCATGCACCTGAACTCCATAATCACCCCTTACAAAAATCTGCTGGAGTCATTTGTCATCCTGAGCCATCACCATCTGGATTGCACCTCTCTGGGCTGCTCCCCTCCCTCCACTCACCTCTTGCCATCAATGAGAGCTTCACTGCAAGATCAGCCAAAGGATTTCTCAGCTATCCCGGGCCCTGGGGGGCTTCAACACAGCAAATCCCCCTGGGGAGCTCTGGATTTTAAAGGTTACAACCTATTTACATTTACTCAAGGATTTCACTAGCTCTCATTCTGATGCTGGGCTATTGGGAAATGGCTGGTTAGTTGGTTTGGAACATTGCAGAAAAAAACCTTGCTGACTGCAGCAGATTAAAGCCTATCCTGCAGTAAGTCACCATGTCAGTAAAGCCGGGTCTCTCGCAGGGACTATTCTTACAACTGCCAGTCAGGAATCCTTTGGGTTTGCTCTGTGTTTTCAGCACCCTGAGTCAAAAATTAAGCGTAAGTAGTTCTATAATCATGACTTACATCTGAAACACTGCAGCACTAAACAAACGGCATACTCTATTTTTAGGCACATCCACTTGGTTTCGAAAATTCACACGTAATGATTAAAAAATCAAATAGTGTGAACTTATGTTCAGCTAAAGCCATTCCTTTGCATTCCAGTTGTGGATCCGCTCTATTGTTAATGCCAGATTCAAAATGAAAAAACATTTTTTGCATGGGTGGGAAATGCTTTATACCTGCGCTCTCAGTTATGGCTTGTTGTAGCAGAGCACGCCCTGTGCATCTCTGCTGCCTTTGTGGGTAGTTCATTTCTAACTGTGAGGATCCCTTCTCAAGATGAGGCATTAAAACTATGTCATTACAACTTCTCCATAACCATACTATCCCTACACAACCATGCCCGAAGCCTTTGGAAAATTCAATTCAAGCAGAGAATGAAAGAACAGATCCCTACTTAAAATTAAAATCTACAGCTACCACAGCTGCAGCTAATGCTTAAATCACAGCAAAGAAAGGCAAAACCTTCAGTCAGTTGATAAAACTTGGCAGCAAGTGCAACTTATCCCAGGAAATTGTGATGACAGTTGTTACAGCAAGGTGGAGCATAACTGGGAGCATAAAAAACAAACAAACAAACAAAAAAAAAAAAACAAAAAAAAACCTGTAGTATCAGTATTAGTTACACTAAAGCATTTCCTAAAACTCCAAGTGAAATCAAGGCCAAGTTTTGTCAGTGCTGCACAGCTACAATTAAAAGACAGCCCTTGTCCCTGAGAGACTTTACAACCCAAAACAGGCAAGAGAGAAGGAAGACATGCTTATCACAGTGCAAATTAAAACTTCAAGACAGTAGATAGCCCCAGGATTCATGTTAATGACAGATGGAGGCAAACACACAGGATAAAAAAGATGTTAAGAACAGAAACAGGTTCTCAGGAAGGCCTTTGCATGTCTAAAGGTGTCTACAATGAAAACTGAAAATGGAGTTATTTATGTCTAAAACATGCATCATACGATAGTGCCATAAAAGCCTTGATGAAATAATAATCATTGCTTAGGTTGCCAAAAAAAAAAAAAAAAGATGCAAAGTAACTCAGCTTCAGTAGTTCAGAGGAGCTGTAACTACATACCCTTGGAAGTTTCCTGCTCACAGCAAGGTCTGCATTTTGGTACAGCAAATGCATGAGTTAGTTTTTTTTTTTTTCTATTATGTTTGAAAAAACAGTAAAATCCTTAAAGTAAGCACATTATGTCAAGTCTCATGTTTTGATTCCTGTAACGTGCCATTAGCCTTACTCTTCTGCTTCGCAGGACAAGGAACGTTTTCCATTAGCCAAAATGCAAGGCAAGGCTGGCATTTACCAATGCTAATTGGTAAATATTGCTATAGAAAGTCTGTCAGCCTTCCCTAACTGCAAAGCAAAGTGCAATTCAAAAGCATTCAACCTTTCCCGAGACAAGCCATCTTAATAAGCAAGCAGTAATGGGACTGAACAAAGATGACTTTCGGATGAAGTGGAACCACGCACAGTTTGGCTGACGTGATGCGAAAGCAAGTGCTCCTTGGCAAAGATCTAACCGGTCTTTTACGTGCACACATGCACCCACGTGCACCTGTGCACACAGTCATGATCCTGGGGAGAGTTGTGGTCTACGTGAGATAGGCCCAACCGGTCTATAAGGCAGCAAAATTGCTTACGCGTGCTGCTCCAGCAGCTGGAACTCACCGCTGAATTATTTGGGTTAACAACACTGAGACTTTTTCATCCGAGATGTCCAAGCACCACAAGGCATTAATATACCCCCTGCCTTTTTTTAGACAGCTGGTAAGCTGGCTTCACAAAAACACAGAACATGTTTTATGGGGCCAGCAAATGCTGACTCCTTTCCACGGTGGACACATGCCCCACCACAGCCCATGCCATGGCTCCACCACCAACCACGCGTTTCTTCCAGCAAAGGAATACCAAGGCGTGGAGCCCCAGCCCCTCTCACCTGCCTGCCTTTCCTGTTAAAGCACTTTTGTCCTACCCAATCCTCTTCACGTAGTTTCTGATGGCAACTGCTGAACCTGTATTTTAGTCCCTTACAAAGGGCAGAAGCCTAAACTGAAGCAAGAGAATTCAAGGGGTTTCTGGAGGAGTCTCTCTTATTCTTTTAAGTGTTTAAGGACTTTTCAAAGCATCCTGTTGGGGCAAGAGGAAGCAAAAGTGGCCAGTATGCTCTCTAAGCTTCTTCTGGTTCATTGATGAAAGCCTCTCCCACCTCACCAGGTAGACCTGAATCATTTCAAGCCACCTTTGAAAACCACGCTTACCCCACAGCACCTGTAACAACCCTCGGGTCCCACCTCTGGTCCCCACCTGATAACCTCTCACCACTCCTCAGGGACTGAATGTCTGAGAAAGCAGCCCACACCTCTTCCAAAAATACTGTGATAGAGAAACAGAGAACAAAAAAATACAGATTCTGTCTGCCCAGTAAACATGATGAAACCACAAAACCGATATCTTGTGAGGAAACCTCATGGTTTCCTCTTCTTTATCGTTTTCCAGCTGACTCCAGCAGCCCCTCCCCTACTCGTCTTACATCCTTGCTCTTATAATTACCAGCCTAGAAAACACCCCCCTCTTTCAAGCCACTGAATAAAAGAAGCAAACTTTGATTTCTGCATTTAAGCTCCCAGATCTTCCCAGGATGTGATGGGTCATTACTCCTGCTCTGAGATTGCCTGTTTTTAAATCACCGTGCACAACTCCCACTGCAGCCTGCCAGGGTCCTTTCCAAGGTCAGGTCTGGTTTCCAGGCCTCCAAGATCTTCCTGCCAGGCAGATACAGCCTTGTTACTTTGAATCTGCAAATTTTCAGGGGCATTTAGGTTCATCCTAAAAATACTGCAGCTTAACTTAACCACCTGTAAACATTAAATACTGACTGTTAATTGACAGGTACAATATTTATTGAGGTTACAAACCGGCAAACAGTCTAGCAGATTTGTTTATACATCGCAACAGCAATGCCAAGTGCACAGGAGAGACAGACCAAGATCTGGGAGATGAAAGCAAGCCTGAAAGGGACTGACACATGCACACGAACCAGTAGCGCAGGAATCTCCTGGCAGGTTCATCTGACAAACAGTTTTCATCTCAGCTCTCGTTTTACAATTCAGCCCTGCTGTTATTAGCAGCACACAGTGACAAAATAAGAGAAAAAACACTGAGCTCGTGGGAGAGGAGGCACACTGAAAGCAAACAACACCCAAGATATGAGGCTGCCTCAGAAGCACTCCTGGCACAACTACTCCTAGGCAGCAGCCATGAGCTGGCCCGTAGGTTCAGCAGAGCAACAGCCAAAGACACGTAGACTCAACCCAACCTCTTCTCCCTTATATTCCAGTTGCTACATCTTCCCAAAGGAAGAAAGAGAGATGTTCCTGGAGTTAATATTCCAGTTTCAGTAATTCTTCAATCCATGTCCCAGGGCAGGAAGCAGGACGGAGCAGGAGGGGGAGTACCAGAGAGGTCCTCCCGCAGCTGTGCAGGTGGTGCAGCTTCTTCA
Organism: Netta rufina; assembly: GCF_964035555.1. NCBI lineage: Eukaryota > Metazoa > Chordata > Aves > Anseriformes > Anatidae > Netta > Netta rufina. The sequence continues at coordinate 7,406,079 of NC_140126.1, forward strand.
CAAAGCCTTTCCTCCCACCCACAGCTGACCCCCAGCCCGCCGCGAGCTGGCTCTCGTTGTCTTGGAGAGAATATACTGCTCCCCGAAGGTGCCGGGCTGACAGCCCTGGATATTCAATTAGTCAATGCACGGAGGAGATGGCAAGCGCCGCGCAGGCAGCAGGGATGGAGCAGTTCTCCCTGCAGAGAGGGTGCCCTGCCAATGCACCCTGCCCCTGTCCAGGAGGAGATAAGTCATCCCATGGCTGGGAAAGGTTTGGCTCGTGCTTTGAACCCTGGAAGGAGGCTGCAACTTCTGACACTCAGTTCTGGATGCTGTTCTCAAAAGGCTCCTGACATGACTGGATCTCACATGCCTGAGCACCAGGTCATGCTTTGGAAGTGGAGCTGTAGGTGACATTTGAGGCTCCCAAGTGTCTTTACCCCTTGTGTTTGTTTCTGTTGTTTTTGTTTTTGACAGTTTCTGTGTTTTATTTTGTTTTGCTTTCTTTTAGTGGAACTCAAACAGTTTTGAAAATTTTATTCACTGTCACTATTCATCACTTATTAAGAAACTGAATTAAGACCCTGATTACTATGATAGTAGCTCCCGCACAGATGTTAAAATGATGGGCATCTGTAAGGTCCCCTCATTTTTAAAAAGCAAAGTGTGACCAAGGCATGCTATTCAGGCTCCATCTATTCACATTTCTCCACACTCAGATATCAGGAAAACATAATTAATACTGACACATACAGAGGTCATATCTCTAAGCAAAACATTCGGGGAGGGGGGAAATTAAGAGGGGGAGAAAGAGAGAATCAATTTTACTAAATGACTGTGCCTCCCAACAGGCTCCACGACAGACACAGCACAACTGCAGATTATAGCTTTTACATTTCCAGTGACTCAAATAAGCTTTTACATTTTACAAAGCCACCTTGTATGTGCTTTGCATTAAAAATGCATTTATTGCTCACATTGACACATGTATGTTCTGAATTTAGTAATTTACTTCTCAGACCAAGATGACTCAAAACATCAAGGTAACACTAGCATGAAATGGCTCTAGATGAAGAGTTTTTTATATATATATATATATACACACACACATACATATGTGCTTTTGACTTCCTCAAAACAAACTCTGATCATCTTAATTTATAACATATGTCTAATTAAACATCTTCAGAACATATTCACTGAGTTTCTACATGGACCAGAGCCCTCAAAATACCAAAGGACTGGATTTAGTTACAAACTTTTAATGTTTTCTTTCAGAAAGGTTTTACAAACTGCAATTAGGAGGCTTTCAAAGACCATACACAAACACCCTCCCCTCCTTGTTGCACCATGAAATCAAATGTGTCTAACTGATGGGAAGAACAGGTTTTCTTAGTTATATTTCTTTAGGAACAGCACTTTTTAAAATTGGCTTTATCCTCTTCAATGTATTTTCAGTTAGTTTAAGCTAACGACCACCATCATCCTGCACAAGTATTGGGGAACACTAATTCAGAGGACACATTCAGATCAGTGCTTCCCTCAACAGACATCGGTGATGAGATGTCCACTCACACTCCTGCATTACCAGCTTTGAAGTCTTAAAACCAAAAGCAGCTGCTGCAGCAAGCCCCAAGCCTAATAGAGCAGCGTTCATCTGTTTATACTATCAGTGTCTCTGGAAAGATTGGCAGACAGCTCTGCTGGTGATAGATGCATACTGAAACCTGATCAAGGCTTGGGTTATTTTTCCCCATCCAGCAAAGCTGCAATTCTAGCCAAGCAAACCCCAAGATCTCCATTAGGATGAAGAGAGAAGCAATGAAAGCCCCAAGCCCACTGTCGTCCCAAACATTAACAAATCATCCATCTCATCAACCCGCAGCAAAATTCACAATAACTTCCATGTGGAATCCAAGCACTTTTCAAACAAGTTTTGTAACACGAATAATTGCACCATAGTCTGGTGCTGAATCCCTTACCCTTCAAAAAGGGGAATTAAAGGGGAATTTCAATTCCATTTTTAACAGAAGCTTTAAGGTCTTGTCAAGCTCAGACATGAAGCCCCAAAGGTCAAAATGACCATTTACCATTGACACCTCCTGCCCTGGTGCCGTACGGTCATTACTTTTTGTTGTTCCATAAAAAGAAATCCAGAAGCCAATGCTGACAAGACTGGAAAACAAGGACCTTCCCCTTCATCACAGACAGAATGCAAAGATTCCACATAATTATTATCTAATTTTCAAATCCTCCTGCCTCCACTCAGATTTTGTACCCCAAGCCTGTGGCTGAATGCCCCAACAGCTTGAGCTGCCACACAGAGGACAGCACACCAAAATTCCCTTCATTTGTTTGTACACCTGCCGCATGCTTCTCCGGAAAACCCCAAAACAAACCTACCTGGGCAGGCTGGTCACCAATGTCTGGCGCACCACCATCTGACAGCCGGGACCGGCACTGTCCCCCCGTGCCACGGAACAGCTCCTCTATGTGGCCTTCTGCTTCTGAGGTCTCCGGCTGAGCGACCTCCACCTCCATCGGGGTGCAGTGCCCGTTCCCGTGCTCCGAGCCTGGCTTTTCTTTGCTCTCCTTGCCGCCCGGCGTCCTGGTGATGACCCCAAACTTCCTGGTCCTCTTCCCATTTTGAGCGGCTCTGTCAGCGGGTTCGGGGCTGGGCTTGGCTTTGGGGTCGCAGCTGTTGCTGTTGTTGCCGTTGGAGGGAGGAAGAGGGGCTTTGCGCTTGATGCGGCGCAACATGATCAGGTAGACGAAGCCGCCATTCCAGCACTGCTCGGCCAGGTAACTGCAAGGAAAGGGGTGCAGCAGGATTAGTGACACCTCGCCCTGCAGTGCCCACATCCCGTCCCGACACCACAACATGCTGTGCCCCGCAATGCTCGAGCATCTTGGGCTCTGCCCAGCCAGCTGCTGGCCCACGTGCAAATACATTGGGACACATTGAGGCATCAGCAAAGGCTCCTTCTCCTTTCAGCATCAGAAATTAGCACCGACACAGAGATCTGAGCACGGCTCCCAGACAACCCCAGCAGCCACTCCTCCTGATCCCACTGTGGCATAACTGGTAAATACCACTGAAGGGGTTCCTGCCATGGCACAGAGACATGGAAAGGTGGGGCAAACAAGGCAAAGCAGAGAGTGGTTCCAATGGGGGGATTTAAATAAAAATAAATAAATAAATAAATAAATAAATAAATAAATAAATAAATAAATAAATAAAAAGTAGGCAGCCCATAGGGCATCTTCCTTTGTGCAGCAGCCCATAGGGCATTTGCATCTCAAATGAGCCTCCTTAGTGAAACTAATCTTCTGCTTCAGCATACATACATGCTTTGAAGGCCTCAGGGTTAAAAATCAGCCACTGGGGTAAGCAGGCATAGCGCCAATGGCCTCAGTACAGCAACACGTGGCACTCTACAGCATCCTAGCTGCCATACACAGGGATGAAAATACAGGGGGTTTCCTTTACAACAAGCACACTCCAGTCAAAGAAAGAGCTAAGTCACCTCAGCTGTGCAAGGAGCAGCCACCAGGTGCCCACATTAGAGTAAAGCATCGCTTCCCCTCCCAAAGTCTTTGAACATGCCATGCCTTGGAGGAATTGACATTTCTGCTTCAAGAAAATAGTCAGTGACCTTAAAGAAACTGCACCCATTGATGCAAAAGGGGAATCTAACCTCATGCCTCTTTTGGGAAAGCATGTACCTCAACCCAAATTCTTGAAATATTTGGGTTTTCAGCCAAGGGTGTAACCAACTAGGAGTACAAACAAGCTGGAATTTGTATTTAACAGGTTTGTATGTGCCCTTTCACATTAATTTGGACCCAAAAACTCTATTGCCTTTCTCACTAGAGAGAGCGTCAAAAATTTCCCAGAGCATCAAATAATCCTCAACTGCAGCTGCAATAAACTTTCCACTAACATGAAGCAGTTGGTAAGCCTACAGCTATCAGAGGAGATGAGAAACTAGGTGTGGAGTTAAACCATAAAAGGTCCTAGGAGAAAATAACACAGCACTTGTGACTGAGAGAGAGAAGGAAAGACGCAGGAGTCTTCCACCTTTTATTTATTTATTTGTTTTTCCTCCTACCTGGTTCCTGTAGGCTGATTTTTCTCCTTCCCTTTCTTAAAAGTTGTTTGGCCTTAAGTACAACCCTTCAAAGTTATTCCTGCATAGAGGTGACTTATGGCAAAACAGGAAAAGCAGCTATGATAACCCCTGAAGCAAACTTCTTCACAGACGGGTGAAGAAAGCTCTCTCAATTACTCAAAGTAATCTGGACCAGCCTGGCAGTGGCTGAAAATAACACACGATGGGTGTGTTTTTGTCCACAGACATTAACTGCTAGTTTCAGTCCACTCCTTCCCAAAGCCTAGATGTCCCCCCCAGACAACATCGCCATTCAAATTGCTTATATTTAATTAGGAATTCTGATGTTCAAATGAATATGGCAACAATACAACCTTAAATTCAGCCCTGGAGCAAGAGATTTGAAGGATGAATAAAGTTGCCTGTGCCAGATTCCCCTACTGAATATGGACCGGACCCCCACTCCCTGGACAATCCACTCAAGCAAGTATTTTGTTAAAAATAAATAAAGAACATTGAGAATATTTCAATAAAATCCCAAACCCATTTTCTTCCAAACTGTCTCAAAGCAGACAGCTGTGGAGCCTCTGCCAGGTCAGCCGTCTGGGTGGCCACAAGGTGACACACAGCTCGGCAAGGTGGCCAGGGCGGGCAGGACACTGAACAAATTCCAGAACTAAGATGGAAGCAGTTCTGATTACCAAGTTAAAAGAAAAATTCTTTTAATCAACAGAAGAGGGGCCGTTTTGTTCCAGAAACAATACGGGCTGCCTGTTTTTCACATTTATCTTTCAACTCAAATTTCAAGGCAGCCAGTAAAGTTGATTAAAATTCATGACTTCTGCTTGCAGCAATACCACTGCACTCTGATCCATCACACACAAGCCTGATAGCACTCCTGCTCCTGGCACTTGGAAAGAGAAAAGCAGCTCCTCTTCCAGTAGCCCTGTGCCTTGCAGGGGCGCTGCCCAGCCTGGTTTGGGCAGAGTTGTTTCTGCTGGACTTGTTTCCGTGCAGGTGCACCGACGTGGGGGGGGATAAAACACTGATCTCTATCTCCAAACTAATCGCTGCTGTATTTTTGAGTGCCAGGAACCAAGTGCATGCATTAATCAGTTACCTGGTTTAGGAACTAAGCATACTTAGTTTGGGAACCAAGTATACTTAGTTTGGGAACCAAGTGTAACAAGGGGGAACTTAGCATATGTCCCTAATACAGTAATTTTACAGAGGAAAAAATTATTTACTGTTTCACCTCCACATGTTGCGCATTTATTCTGTTTATAAAACGTGAAGTTATGAGAAGGGAAGAAAGAAGGTTGTTGTTTTTTTCCTCCCCTCTATCCACTGTCCACAGAAACTCATGCCTACGCTTTGGAGCAGGGCTCGCAGCGAGCAGTAATGGATGCAGCTGCGCTCAAGTCAGCAGGGCTGAGCTGATTTACTCCATATGTCGAGATGGCCTACATGTTCCAGGCATGCAGCCTGTAGTAACTCATGGTTTTATGTCTTCTTGAGTGCTTCTCGGCAGTTCAAAGCACACAATACATTTCCATGAAGGAAAAGAAATGTCTTCCCTGGGTCAGGGAGCAATTACCTCTGAGTGTCAGTATGGGATCACATACCCCAGACGGTGTCTGGTATTTCCGGACAGGGTAAATCCAGCTGCTGCAAGGACAGGTACCAGTGATGCAATACGGGGCATCCAAACACCAGGCACCTCGTGTTGGAAAACCATCACTGGTGTAACACTGCACTCATATTACAAGACAGGGAACTAATACACCAAAAATTTGCGGTCATTTTCTGCCTTGCCCTCCTTCTCTAGGCAGGGCTGTTAACCAAGGAGCCTGAGCCACCTTTAAGTTCTGCTAAATACACACTGCCTACTTAGCTGGCTTCCTTTTCCTTTTGCGACTTCTTTCCCTATTTAAGAAAGAATCCAGAAAACCCCACGGAAGCCCAGCAGGCTCTCAGCGCAGGACAAAAGACAGGAAAGACTGTATTAAACAAGTGAGAACCTGCAGATTCTTAATTACTTTCTATCAATCCAGGAGCATCCTGTGCCAGAAGGGAATTAAGAGATGGATTCAATAAAATGTACCTATACAGCCTCTAGACTGCAGAAAACCACATGAGCCAGACAGGACCCCAAATTCCACTTCTCAGGGGGTTTAATGTGCACAAAACAGAAGTGTCTTTTTTTTTTTTTTTTTTTTTTTTTTTTTTTTTTAATTCCTGCAGAGCATCCACAGAGATTTTAACAATCAATGCACCAAAGGAGTTTTCAGCAGGGCAGGATCAGAGCTGATATGTGGCTCTGCACTGTGAGTATGTGGCTCTTGGCACAGGGCATGAGCTGCTGCCTCCAAGTTTTTGGCTATTCTGAATGTGGTCTTCGGCTTGGACTGAGAAGGTGAATGGAGCAAAAAAAATCCTCTAATGCTACTTCCATTGATCCAATTTATTGAAAAGGAGCTGCAAATCACAACAGATTTTTAACTTCCTCTTCCCTGCTCAGTAGGGGATATAGTTAGGACTTGGAGAGAGCCCTGCATTGTGTACACTAGCGAAAAACCCTGGGCAGCCACTCCTAGTGCCAGTGGCTGACTACCCGTAACAAATCCTATTATCTCTGATTTTAAGAACACAAGAGATTTTACTAGCTGGTAATACATCAGTTGATATTAGTTCCCAAACCAAAACATTTTACCAACAAAACACCCACCTGTGCTGTCTGTATTTGCCAGTCTTTGCACAAGGCAGCGCCAAGACCCCTTGGCACAGATGGGGAACCCAGTTTACCTGTGCAAAAGGGGCTAGTCTCATCCTAGGAAACATATCAGGCGTCCCTTACATATGTGGTCCAGTCTGCATTATTCACAACCACCTTAAAACCTCTGTCCACAGTGCATCTTAGTGGCAGGACGTTTCCCCAGCATACATCAGCATTGCCCAATTGTGCCAGCACGCTTTGTGCCTACACGCTGAGGTGTCAAGCCCCACACGATAACCAGTGCCCAGGGCAGGAATGCCACAGCTTTGTGGGGTGAGGCAAGGAGAGGCTCCGTGCCCTCTGCAATGAACAACAGCAGCAAAACTGTTCAGGACAGTCACAGGACAGGCTAGGTACACTTTTGGAGGAAAAGAATATATATATATAGACATATATGTGGGGAAGCCCAGTCCCAATCAGATAGGAAACCATCAAAGACCACAAAAACAACCAAGCCACAAGGGTGGTCCTGGACCCTGGAGGGGATGACAAGCATTGAACCTTGGTATTTCCGCTGTGGTGTCATCTCCCCAAGCAAGGGAGACATCTCTGAAACGTCATTTTGGAAACATTTCCCATTCACACGCTCAGAAGGAGCGGGCACCCAGCTGTTTCTGCTGCTTTCATCCCACTCTGGCCCCATCTCTGCTAAAACCTCAGCCTGTATAAAATGCCACCCTTAAGCAGCAGGGCAGACTTGTTCTTCTCGGCAGGAGAGAAACCATGATAATGTTAACAATCTTGAAAACTAGGGAAAAATCATTTCACACTTTAAACTCTGCTATAAAGCTCCCTCTGGCAAAGCTCAACCACAGGTTAGAAAACGTAACCAGTGGCTGGAATCAAGGGGCACTTACTGCTCCTCTTCCATCTCAGCTACTATGGGACATCCGCCTCCCCGAGACCATTCCGGTTACACAGCCAAATCCCATTTCTCCCCTACACCAAGCTGATTGCTGCAGTCACACAAACTGGTAAGCTAGCTAAGTGCATTCCAAGTTTCTTGGCACGTGTGCGAAGTGTCAGACTCGGAAATGGTATTCTAGGGTAAAGTGAGTCATTTTTTCATTTTTATACATACGAGTGTGTGTGTGCAAATATAAGATTTACAGACTTGATGAGAGCATGCTGCGACAAACTCTGTCACATCCCATCTCACTTGAGCAAATATAGACGGTTGCACTGAACTACAGAATAGAAAAAAAAAAACAAAAACAAAAACAAAGCAGGCTCAGCAGCCGTAAGGAAACATCTGGATCCACTTTAAGGCCAGAAATACTGAAGAAGTATGTTTATTTTACACTAATAATACTATTTAGCATTTCTACAGAACCTTTCATCCCGATAGATCAGAAAATACAGTAGAAATGACATCCACAGAGCATCACTGACACCCCAACAGCCAGCCCACAGCCCAGCTCACCAGGACACAGAGGAAGAATTTCAGCCCAGCCAATCACTCTCCGAGCCCCTGCCTGGGGACCTGCAATGTCTTTAGCAGGATGGATAGACCACTAATTTTTATGCTCTCCTCTGAAAGACTCCAGCATGGTAAAACATCTTGAAACTCCAATCTTCTCCAAGCTGGAAGGATGAAGGGCAGAGCAGATCCCTGCAGAACCAAAGCCTCCAGCCCCAAGGGGGATTTAAAAGCTAAAATTAACAAACCCTTTCTCCATGACACGGGAAAACGAGCTAACTTGCTTTTCAGGTAAGTCAGGGCATATTAATGACTAATAGATAGTGACTGATCGAAGGGCAAGTGGCTCCCTTCACCTTGGTGGTGTCACCATGGGAGAAAAGCCAGCCCATCGAAGGCAGATTTTGCCAAACACCAGGGGACACTTTTAAGAGGCTTCCACATCTTTGGGCAGGGTTCAAGCCTGCATTAACACACGCAGCCAAAGCTGATGACCAAGCTCCAAAAGCCCAGGAAAATCTTGCTGCTACCAAGCCTGTGAGAGGTCTCACGTCCCAGGGGGCTGCAGGGACCAGGACCGCCCGCTGCCACCTTCCCACCCACCTCCCCTGAGGACACTGCACTCCATCCACAACTCACCTCAGTAGAAACCGATGGCGTTTGTAAACACAGCTGCTATTTTAACACACTCTTGCAGGCACTCTTGCAGCTATGGGAGCCAGGAAGGAGCCAGGCAGCGCTCAAGCCAGCGTCTCACCGCCGACAAGCCCTGTCCTGTCCTGGGCTCTGCGGGCGATGGCACACACGAGGGACGCGATGTTCTCTGCCTGCTTTAATAAGCAGGGGGAAAGGCAGAAACGGCATGGGAAAAAGTCACTCACGGAGCCGAGAGACGTAAAAACATCCAGGGAGTGCATTCAAACTGCCCGGGGTGCGCAGCAGGGCTCCCACCTCCCTCGGGAGGACAAGCAGCTCCCAGCCCTCGGCTCGTGGCCAGGGTTAGGCAGCACCTCCCAGAGCCTCACCTCAGCTGCAGCTCTCTAAGGTATGCTGGGTTGTGCGTGTGTTTTGTTTGTTTTTTAAACTCAGCACAGCCAAAGTGTTGGCTTTCTGTTGTGTTTGCGTTCTTTTACCTCATCTATGGCATAGTTTTCACCATTAAATTTATAGCAAGGAATGCAACAAGACCAACTGAAACCTTGAAAGGTAAGTTAATTTGGAAGTTAAATCTAAAAGGTATTTTTCTGTGGCCTTTTATAAGCCTCTACAAGCATGTTTGGTGCTGATTAGACCCAAACCTTCCCTGGATTAAGATTGCTGGTAATCTTGAGCTTTGCACTGTGTTCATGGTTGCCTTGGAGGTGTTCGAGCTGCCCTCAGGCTGGCTGCTGTCAGGACAGACACCACCACCCCACAAACTCAGAGAAGCAACGGTATCAATGAATGTATGGGGCAATGTCTGCATGGGGCAATGTCTGCTCTTCATTACTCAGCAGAGAAACCAAAGCAGCAAGAATTTAAGACCAACAGGAACAAACGCTCAGTCTGTGAGAGCCCCTGCCAGCCTTGCCAGGGGCCCCAGGCAAGGCCTCTTTGCCCAGGCTCGCTGTGAAATCCCCAGCTCTGGGAAAAGGTGAAGAGGGAGCAGAGGGCTGTTGCTGTGTTTCCACAGACTCACTGCCTACTCGTGGCTTTCACTGGAGGATAAGACTCAGTTCAGCCTTGCGACATGGGACTATGACTAAAGGCTGGTGAGACAGCTCACTCTGCCCAGTATCGAGGCAGTGATGTGGCTCTGAATTTGGGAGAACTCAATTCCTCTTCCCCTGATGCTCCACAGATCCCTTGCAGCACCCCATGCAAGCCTTTCCATGAAAAAAAACAGGGCCAACAGCACGTCTTACCCCACAGAGTTACTGCAAGGTCTAGGGCGGTGAAGCCAGAGCATTACAGTTTCACAAACACCTTAAATCCGCAATCAGCCAACACCAAACATCGCAGCTTTCCTCCCACCCCATATCCTGTTTGGCTGCCGGCACAACCATTTGGGCAACCGTACAAATGAACCCGATGAGGGAACCGATCCAGCTTTAAATTAACCCAGCCCAAAGCAAACACCCAAAACCTCACACCTCCAGACAGGGAGCTCTAACCCAGCCCGACCCAGCTCCCAGCAGCATACACTCCTGCACGGGCTGGGGCAGGAAAGCAAGAGGTTGGTGGAGCTACGCAGGCTCTGTGTAGAAGTACTGGCTCGCTCCAGCTGAGCAGCCAAATACCTTTGGTTTCTAAAATTAAAACGCCAGGCATGCTCCCCACAGATGGCAAAGCCCAGCTAAATCACATCCGCATCACAGGAGTGGAAAGGAGAGAGGTTAAATCATTGCGATGGTGCTGGCACAGAGCAAAAATGTGGTTTTGCCCTGCATGTTGTAAAGATGCCTCAGAAGCACAAGCAGGGCTTTTGGAGAGCTTTCAGCAGAGCAGGAACCTCCAGAACAGCCAGCAAGCACGTGGATGAAGGACACAGTTGCCACAATGAGTCTCTCCCCCTTCCCAGCACCAACATCCAAAGAGCTGCACAGCCTCTCTGCACCTAGAAACACCTCCCCGAGCTCTGACAGACATCCTAAACCTAACAGGTCATACAATTGCAGTCATCTGTCCTCAGTGAATAACACAAAACCCTCTGGGATTTGCTGATCTACTGGCTCTGCTAGCAGAACAGAGGAGTGACGCTGCATTTAGGCTGCAGAGATTTTTGGACTCAAGCTTTACAAAGGAGCTGATCCTACTAAACACACAACTCTCACAATTGCACCTAAAAGTCCCAAGAGACAGAAAAGCATGCAGTGCTTTTAGGGTTTGAGTCCTGGAGACAGGATAATGAGGATTAAGCTGACAAATTCTATTTTTTTACTTGGTTGGTGTCAGAAAGTACTAGCAGAAGTCCAACTCACTCCAACTCAGAAGTACAATCAGTCCAAGAAGTCAAACTCAGTCCAACCATCATGGCACTGAATGCTCCGATTTGTTAGTTCACAGCTCTACTGCAAATGCATGTTTAGCTGGAAAAATCACCTTGTTCACAAACATCATTTCCAGTTATGAGAAAACTGAGCTATTTAACACTTTCAGCAAGAGGGCATAAACTCAGCCTCCTGTTGTAACCCTGTAACACAGGGGTGAATGCATGCAGTCATCCCCTTTAATCCATATCCAAATACAAGTGCTGTCACCAGCAGAGAAGCTTTCTCCTTACTCTGCTTTCACCAAATACATTTATTTTCCAAAATGTCTTCATTTGGGTTTGCCTGTCCTCCTCAGACAATGCTTTACCAGACTCTAATGTGGCATGGGGCAGCCTTGCATTATATTATATTTTTCTTTGCATCCTTGAATTCTATGATGTGGAATGGACAGACGAAAAAAATGGCCAAAAACTGCAAAGGAAGGGAAATATTCAATCTGTAGAGAGCCTGCTAACCCCTTTCCCTGCCAGCACCCCCATGATCAAGACGGTTTCTCTACTGTGTACTTCAGCACATGCCAATACCCTTCAGAAGCAAATCTCATGTTCCTGTGCACAGCCAGGCACTCTCCAAACTCCAACCCAGTTCTTCTCAGGTGAAATTCAAGTGGCAGACATGTGCCAGAAGCACACTCCCTTCACTCCTGCTGCTGTGCTACAGCTGATGCCCATCAGTGCCCAGCCCATGGGACCACAGCTGAGCTAACCCTAAAGCAACCCCCAAACCAGTCACGATGTGGAGGTCAGCTCTAGCACACCACTTTTATCCTACAGACCCACTCTCTTTTGGGCTACATACTCCTTAGCACAGACACTGGCTATTTGCTCCAGGCCTCTAACCACTACAAGAGTATTCTCCAATGTATTAATCCCAGGGAAGTTTGCAAAGACCGGGGCTATTGTCTAATTAGGTCCATGCATGATTTTCTGCTCCATGAGAAGCACAAGGACCCAGCCAGACAAGACTTGTTTGCAGAGCATGCCGAGCACACACACTGGAATACAAATAAATCCTTGCTTACTTTTTGCAGTAGTTGCAGTAAGTTACAGAGTAGAGCCCAACGTGTTGGCACTACTGCTGTTAATAGCAGAGAGGCAGCTTCTTATCATTAGCTCAGATATTCAGCTTTTCTTTATTTACTTTTTTAAAACAATAATTCTGAACTAGAAAACAAATCTCAGATATGTTAGTGAAGAGGCACCATAACTTTGACTTTCAAAACAAGAGAATATGTCAAAGTAACAATTTGACTTCATTGCAGATCAATTTTCACACTGTTTATTTTTAAAATCTTAAATCTTGCATGGCAGCAACCTTCCTTTTCTGCTGTGTTCCTCCCGAGGTGGAAGACTTACTCCAGATCTGAAGCCCCGAACAAGTTCATATTTGCAAAATATGAAGTAAATCACCAAACTGAAAAATGCACATGCCTCACATTAAGGAACAAGGAAGGGGTCAAAAGCCACCCATGTGTGTATAGTGTTCAGACAGATCTCAGAACTTCTCCTGCTTCACCCTGAGTGCCCAGATCTCGCTGATACAATATGCCCCTCACCACCCTATTTCCAGGCCTCTCCACCTTTCCTCTGTGCTGCTTTAGGATCACTCCCCTTTAAAACAACTGCTTCTACATCTTGCTAAGCATCCAGTCCACACCTTCCCCTTTTCCTCCCTGCAAATACAGCTCCGGGTTTCCATTCTCATTAGGCAGCAATGAGAATGCTTAGAGAAAGGGTTTGTACTCAAGGCCTGCTGTGCACAGGATTCCTGCCCCGAACATAGCCCTTGCTGCCTCTCCTCCCCAGCCAAGAGGTGCTGAGACGCAGGGAGCCCTTCACCTCCATCCCCATTCACACCCAAGCTATTCCAGTGTTGTGAGGTCACCCCTTTGGGATTAAACTTCCTATTTTTCCCTATGCAGGAGTTATCACAAATGCCCAAAAGGGAGGAGAAAAAGCACTCATCCCACTGAAAGAGATTTTATGCCAGCAGGATAAAAGTTTTGCAATATTTTAAATGAAAAAATAAAAGAAAAAAATAAATCTGCAACATTGTTTTGGCAAACCACATTCTTTAGGTTTCAACATTAGCTGTAATTCCCAAAGTACCTCTTTCCACGGAGAAGTGAAGGTTTTGGATGTCTGCGAGCAATGAAAGGGAGAGACAGAAAATTTAATCAAGTCTATTTTGCAGCAGGAAGCGGGATGCTGGGGCAGAAGGGACTTATTTTCAAGGCTTTTGCTTGAGCTTCTGAGAAGATCCCTATGAACAGGGAGAGGCCAGGCTTCAATAACCCCTTGCTGGCTTGAGGCAGATATGGATGGAACAAATTCATGACTTATGTACTCGTAGAGACCAATTTTGGCAACAAGGGTTATTTGCCTCCAAAAGACCACTCTGTTTTTTGTGTTTTCGAGGATTTGTCATGATACTGTAAGTGGCAACTACTTCATCAGCTGCTGCTTCCTTCCCAAAGGGTGCCAGTGCCTGGCATTCAGCATCCTCACATCTTCTTCTTTGACCACAAAACTCAAGAAGGCAGAAGCACATACTTGAGGTGAGAAATTCAGCTTTCTACTAAAAGCCAAAAAAGGAAACCCTAACCCCATGTTAGTGCAGGGGAAAAGCTTGAAAGTATGACCTGACCAGATGGTAAAAAAAAAAAAAAAAAAAAAAAAAAGAGCCTGAGCTCACACATGCAAACATGCACAGGGGCTCAGGGGCTGCACATGACCAAGCATGGTCCCCCCCATCCCACGAGACCATCAACACTTCCCTTAATTCACAGCCACTCTTGCAAAGGACGTTTTTGTCTTTTGAGGACCATCGCCTGTGGGGACAGCTGGTTTATTTAGCCATTTAACATCGCTACTTTGTTCTTGGCCGTGACAACAGGCTGTGCACACAGTAAATCCCAGGGATGAATGGCTTTCATCCCTGCCGATGGGGCTGCTGAGCCGTGCTTCCTCTGCTTGCTGCAACAGGTCCCTGGCCACAAGGCAGCTCCCCTGGCTCAGCAGCTTCCCTCCACAGCACTGAGCCCTTCCTCTCCCACTGCCCAAACACAGCTTTGGTATTCCTGACATCCAGCCAGAATAAAGGGCTCGCCCTCTCTACAGCGAGAGAACTGTGCCTGCATTCATTAGGTTTTTCAGTTCCCCGTGAGCACAAGCATCTCCCATTGGTGCTCCCTGGCTGGGGTTATTTTTGCCCAGATGAGCACATGGCTCTGAATTCAAGTGCTTCAGCCACCAGTGCATGGCTCTGCAGCTCCCTGAATCCCCAGATGGAGCCTGGCTGTGGAAGACACTGAGGTTGGCACCAACCCCAGCTGAGCCAATCACCCCATCCTAGGGGACACCTGAAGCCTGGGGTGTCGGCCCCCGACACACCTTGCCCAATACAGGAGGCACAGCCAGGAGCCAGCAGCAAAAGAGTTTGCAGAGGCAGGAGCTGGGCAACGCCAGATATACGTGCGCCTGTCTGCAGCATGCCTGCCTCTTGGATGCTTGCATTAAAAATCAGCTTCTAATTACATCCTCACTTTCTGTTTTCACCGCAGCGAGTTTGGACGAGGCCAAAAGAGAGAAGAATTAACGAACACGCATGGCAGCAGCCATAAACATTTCCTAACTTTCACTCTGTTGTGCAACACAAGACGGAGACATGCCCTCCTTGGAGGGCCAATGGATTAGTGCTTGCAGATGATTTTAACTTGTCAACCACCGCAGAGAAGTTTTGCTGGATTTAACACAGATTTCCCAGCCTGCTGTAAGCACTCTGCCAGTTACAAAGCACCCCTCCGAAACCGGGGCCTTTTGGTCGAGTCAGGGAAAACACCTCCCGGAGCAAAGCAGAGCACGGTGAGGAAAAGACGCAGGCAACCGGCTTCCCTGCCTCGGGGCTAGGAAGCACATTTGTGCTGATGGGGCCCACAGGGCTGAAATTTTATTTTAATTTGTTTTATTTTAAGTTATTTCTCCAGTTTTGGCATGAGGCAGAGCAGCACCACGTCACAAGAAATCCCCTGCAAACCTTCTGATGATTTTCATCTATTATACACTCACCACAAATCTTTGCCATTAACAAACTGCACTAAGGGAATCAGAACTTTCAAAGCCACAAATCTCCTAATAACTGCGGCCCCTTTATGCATGCTTCAGGATTAGCCATGTCATCTGGTTAGCAACTCAAAGCTGCTCTTCATTATTGGATTGAACCTGCCTGCAAACAGTGAAGAGATTGATAATACTGCCACTGACTTCAATGGTGCAGGAGCATTCATTACACGGCGTCCTCCTCCCGGACACATCAAGCCCAGTGGCACAAATTTATGCTGTGATACTGTGCCAAAGACCCAGAAACCTCCCTTGAGCACATTAGCAGCAGCTCTAGCAGACAGTGCTGGAGTAAACTTGACTGCAAGCACTGAGCATGTATCAGTGTGCTCAGGCTTCACATTGGCTCCTAGCATGCAAAGCGAAGGCAGCTTTAAAACTATCTGCTCCGTAAATTAGGAGTGCCTTTAGTTGCTTTGAAAAAATAAGAGCTTATTTAGTCAGTGCATCGGCTTCTTCAAAGAGTCTGCAAACTAATTAGCCACACTGAGTTACTATTAAAATACAGAGCTTACATGAAATACTCTTGACGATAAGAGAGCTGGTGCCTTGGTACTAAAGCTATAGAATTAGCACAAACTGTTCATCAGATGCATTTTCCTATAGGCTCTAAATTATATTTCAAACAGTATTTTCCTTTCCCACAGCGGATGTGGAAATTCACTTGCTTTATTTGTTAGTTCAAAGCAATAATATTTTTTAGCCCATGTGCTGAGACTGAGAGTTTGAATATTCAACAGTGAGAGCAAGCACGAGGGGATGGAAGACCCACACACAAAACAGAAGATGCTGAAAACAAACAGAAGCTGAAATTAAAAAAAAAAAAAAAAAAAAAAAAAAAAAAAGGTAAAAACAGTTGCTGTACTACAAAAGAATCACGCAGCTGTTGCAGATCAACTTTTACAGGACAGGGGGGGTTGTTTAAATTAATGCTCACTAGCCAGAGGCAAACCCTCCCGTGTAGATGCAGATAGGCTCTCAAGCAAACCAAACTTTACAAACCTCACAAGATATGCAAAGCCCAGAGACGCAGACTGCAAGCCTCACAGATTTTAATTCCAAGAGTTTCTGCCCATCCCTGCTTCTTACAGAGCAGGTTTATTTGGCAGATAAGCCTTTGCTACTTAAATAATAATATTAAAAAAAAAAAAAAAAAAAAAAAAATTCACAGGAAAAGACATTTCCTTTCGACTTTCCCTCCTCCGGTCCAGCTGAAGCTTACAGGCTGACCTACAGCAGAGACGAGCAGGTACACATCTGAGCGCTCTGCACTGTGCTCACTCCCCTCCAGTTCAGGTCCCTCTCCTGCTGCAGCACCCATGGGGTCACCAGCACTTGCAGGAGCCCCCCACCCCATGTATGACATCGCCACCTCCTGCTCCAAAGGTGTTAGAAACCACAGCTCTGAACGCCAGGACGGGACCTGACAGCAGCTGCAGGGAAAATAACACATGCATCCTAACAGGGGGACACTAAAAATTCCAATTACATATCATCACAACTACTCCATTACCAGCTTATAACATGCCATTTACCTAATTTCCTCCCCCCCCCTCCACCCTTGCTAAACTTTCACTGAAAGTATTGATTGGACTTGTCAGCATGTCCTCACATTAAGACTGAATTCAATTAAACCAACAAGATAGCAGGTATTGGATCTGCTTAAAAAATAACAAGTAGCAACACGCACATGCTGTCAGTGTAACCAGAAACAAGGATGCTACGTAACACATTTTCTAACTACTACCTGCACACAAAAAAAGTCAGAAGCAGACTTTAACCAGCAACTGCCTGCAAGTAGCAGGACAGCAGCAGTGCACAACTACTGCATCTTATTTCACACGCTGGATCAGAGTTTAATCTGAGCAGCAGCCACATAAATCCGGAGGGGCTCTATTAAAAACCAGTGCAGTGACTCAACCCACGTAGAGAAGCATAAATTCAGAGACTGAGCATCTGTATATTCCTTAAGAAAGCCTTCTGTTTAGCAACAAAAATTTCTTTGTTGGACAAGCTGGGGGGATGGATCACATTTCTGTCACAGGACATTTCTGCTCTTCTAGCAATGCAGAAGGGCGTTAGCCCACTTGCAATGCCAGAGAAATATTAGCTGTAAATGTGTGTGCCAAGCAACTCCGCCATGGGCATTTCAATACAGTGCTATTTTCAATCTTCCCAAAACAGCCATAGCCACCCACCATATGCTAGAGCAGCCCTAAGGCTGTCACAGCCCACATAAGTCCAAAAACTCCAGCAGCAAGATCTCACCACCCCACTCCCTCCTCACGGAAAGCAAGGGACACTGTCGCCTGCCTCAAAGGTCCAGGATTTCCCTTCCAGAGTGCAGGATGGCTTCAAGCCACCTTAGGGAAGCCCTGCCAAGAGGAGAACATAGCCTTTTTTTGGACAAGCTCTACCATTCATTGGGAGGGACGCACAAGCCTGTCCATGACAGGGCCCATTAGCCCAAGCGCAGCAGCAGCTGCCCCATGGACTTCCAGTTTCCATTCCTCACCACCTAAATGCCATCCTTCTGCAGCAAAGTGGCTTATTTTTTTTTTTAATCCAAAATTAAAGCAATTCATCACAGTAGTAACCTTATTACAGACAGAAATATTTCTCCCCTTCCTCCACCCCACCAAAAAAAACAACACCTACCTTGCGTTCAAAGATAAAGCCAACTTGTGGATCTTATTTGCTGGCATTCCATCAGACGAGAAGCATCTCAACACACTGTCTCCATTTGCCATGCTCATGAAAGTCACATACTCAGCAGATAATCCTAACAAATTATCACCGAGTACAACAACAAGAAACACTTCAGCAGCCACACACACACACAGAAACAAAAGACCCACATCCATCTTAATTGCCATCCTGTCCCATTTCCATGTAGATGGTGATCCTCCCAACCTATTACCATTATGCGTTGGCACTGAAGTATTAAAAACAAAACTAGAAAGACACCAAAGCCACAAGACATGCACCCGTTGATCCCCCCATTTTTATTTGGTCCTACCTCGATGCCGGGGCAGTCTTAACAGCTTCATACATTACATACAAAACCTTAAAATTAGCCTGCTACAACCTTTACTCTGAAATATGGTAGCACTTATTCTCCTGCAAACTTTTTTTTTTGGCTGAGATATTTGCTCTCACATGGATCAAATATAGAAATATATACACATACAGATACATATGCATAAACGCTACTCATATGGATGACATACAAGTACCATATGTTTTATGCATTAGACAGAGATGAGGTCATAAACATGACTGAGATACTACAGCGCCCACACATACGTAACATATATTAGAAACACACACTACAGAATATTAATGGACTCAGTTCTGAGAAGTGCTGGGGGCCTGGTTTTGGTTACTATCAGTATCAGTGCCAGGTCTAAGTCGGGGGTCTAGGGATGCTTAACAGAGTAGCTATTAAATTTAAGATGCTAGAGGATGTAACAGTTGGCATTTAACACAGGACAATGATACAGATATAAATAAAAGTTATAGGATAGTTAAAAATCCTACAAAATGGTTATCAACCTGCAAAAGGTTGAGATTAAACCTGTTGCATCCTACTGGATTTTGTGGCTATCCTTTATACACGTAAGACACCTACACTACATGCAGTAGAACACAAGGATTTTTATCACCTCAGTGGGACTGGATCCGTACCAGATCTGTTGTCCCAGCATGTTGTTGGCCACCTCGTGTTTCATTCAGTCCAGCAGAATTGCCCCGCTACTGTGGTTACAACATTTTCCATGCACGACATAGTTCCCCAAAACAGCACTGGCCTAAGCTGCCCATGTTACCAGGAGGCAAGAGGGGACAAGAGGCAGCACTGTCCTCACAAAGCCCTCCTTGTAGCGACTCTGACTAAAGCCCCTAACTCTGGGGAAGTTTTTGGCAGGGCCCTATAGAAATGCATTGGCAAACAACTGAGAAAGATGTTGTCAGCTCTCCAGATGTTCCTGCCCCTTGAAAATCCCAACATATCTTCCCACATTAGAGGTCACCCCAGCATTTTTTCTGTGCATGGCCCCAATCCTCCCCACCATTTCCACATTCTTTGCAAGGGAAGAGAAGCAAAAGTTCTTCTTTCCTCCTCTGGTTCTCCTAAACACATAAGCGGACACCGGGGAAGCAAGGCAGTGCCTTGCTCAAGTGAGGAGAACACAAAGCCAAAGCAGGAAGCCAACTCTTTGATCAATACTCCTTGATTTAATTAGCCTTGGACAATGCTCAAAGTCAATGCCTTAGAAGACTGGCCACAGGCAAACTTCAGTTTGCAAGAGGGATTACTTTCACAATCTGAGAAATAAAAAAATAAAATAAAATAAAGATTTAAGCCCTGGAGGGCTTCAGGACAAATTTACCACCTAAACAGACTTGCCTTCAGCAAGGCAACAGCCAACTGACTTACCTAACAATTGAGGCCCTACAAAGAAAACAGCTATTGCACCGAATTTATTTATCTAGTTTGCGTTATTTCAGTTTCACGTTTAAACTTAGTTAACAAATTCTTCTTATCCTCCTTCTAAGTCAGTTCTTTGGATGGGAAGACAGCAATGGGGCCTCAGCAGCACTGCCCAGTAGCCCCCAGCGTAAACTTCCAGCTCTCTCTGAAAATAGGTCACAAAAGCCATTTGCTGCACATAAAAGCTTGTTACCTCCTCTGGTTTATTAAATTTTACCTTAAAATTGAGATCTCTAGGAATATATATATGAAACAGTACTGTTAACAGAACCCACCAACATCTCACTAATATCTGCCATATTTTAAGGTCTATTTAGCCTCACCAATATACATGCATTAATTCTAATGTATTGGATCTGGACCAGAAGCTAAAAGCCAGGACATGAGGCCTGAAGCAGCAGTCTGGATACAAGTCCTAACTTGGCAGTTTAAACATACATAATCATCATTATTCAGACTCAGTGAAGGGAGGGCAGACCCTGAATCCCTATTAGATTTACTGACTTAATAATTTACTCAATTTACTAATTTCCTTAGTACATACACTGACCGGGTTGGAAAGGACTCAAAGAGGAGGCCCCTAAACCAGGGAAGCCATGGCTAGAGTTGAACACTTGCTCTGTATTGTTGATGGCACCTCCATGAGGGGTCACCCACTGCTGAGGACTCATATGCCAGACCCTGCATTTCATCCCCAGCTGAGCACTGAGGCCTGCAGTAGAAACTCAGTAGAAATGAGGAAGGGGCAAGGGTCTCCCCACTCACCCCATCGCACCCTGTCAGCACACCTCAGTATCTGCTAACATGTCCTTGGCACCCACATCACCTAGGTTTCTCACTGCTGGCCAACGATTCACACTAAGTGAGTTCAAAGTGAAATGCCCTGGGGTAATTTAATTCAAATCATGACTTCACAGCACCGACACGGCACTAATCTCTCACACCAAAGCTGTGCAAGGAGGATATGGGTGGCAAAGCAGGGCCACTTCGGACACTTGCTGCCTAGCACCCAACTGCTGTTGCTGAGGAGAAGCACCCCCAAAATTCAGCTCCAACAGCCTTGACACCATCCGAGGAGCACCAGGCACAGGACCCACAGCTCTGTGTCCAGGGCTGCCCTTTAATCCTGT
This sequence comes from Netta rufina, assembly GCF_964035555.1. Classification (NCBI taxonomy): domain Eukaryota; kingdom Metazoa; phylum Chordata; class Aves; order Anseriformes; family Anatidae; genus Netta; species Netta rufina. The sequence goes on from NC_140126.1 coordinate 7,427,141, forward strand.
CACAGGGGGGCACGCAGTGTGCGAGGAGGCTGAGGATTAGGCAGGCCCTGTCCCACTGTGACCAAGCCCTGCCTGCAGGCAGCAGGCCTGCTGTGCCCATCACTGTCCTAGGCACATCAGTGCTCACAACGGGGAGGCATGGATGCAAACACACAATCTGAGCTCTCACCACCCAGGTTACCTTTAAGCTTTATCCAAGCTAGCTTCTCATTATGCCTGCTAATTGAGATTTAGCTGTACGTGAAAGACAGTAAGCATGCACTGAGCACGGCATGCTTCCTTGAAGCCTGTACAGTAAATTAAAAATTGCAGTTACACCATTGCTACTGGAATACAAATAATACAGCCATGGCAATGATACCAGGCTTGCTGGTTAAGGCAGCTGGACAGACAGTTAAGGGTTTTCTGTGTTGAAGGATGTAAGAAGATCTAGGTTTCCCCTCATTTACTGAACTGCTCTTGAGAGAAGAGCGGTCTAGGAAAGAATCAATCACCACTTATTTTCAAGCTCACACATCATCTTTACTTCCAAGCAGGCAGGAAGGCCAAACTACAACTGGGCAAGACAGTTAAAGGAGGGAAAGGAAAGAGAGAAAGGAGTAAAAGGGGAAAAAAAAAATAGAAAAAAAGAATAGAAAAAAAGAGACACCCTCCCTGGTAACCTAATGAAGGTATAAGAATGGTACCTGATTCATAAAGTGAGAAACGTGACCATCCCGAGGAGGGGAAATTGCAGCCAACCTCTCAAGTCCAGAGAACGTGGGAAAAAACTATTTCAAACTCGCCCAATGAATAGGAATTGCTTTTGTCTGCTTTAAAAGCAGCATTGCTTTGACCACCAACGTGACCAGCAGTTACAAAAGGAGAAATCTCAAAAACAAAACACTGAACTATGCCATGTCAAAAGGCTGCTGTCCCACGCCAGCGATATTCAGAGCTGGGTTGTGCTGCCAGCTTCCATTCATAGCCACTGCTCACAGGACAAAACAAAAGCCATTTCCCTACCATTTATACAGACAGAGAAACAATAGCACTCATAAAACCCCATGTTAAGCTTTTTAGAGAGATTTCTGGTTTGGGATCTGATCTGATCAGCCTGTTAGAGTCAGGCTCTAACCAGCCGCGCAGCTTGTTGGCATATTACTGTTTTAGTATTAACCCTTTCAATTATCTATCCCTGCACACTTCCTGCATCCCCTCTCCATACTCTGTCCCCTATACAACCAAGACATGAAAAAATTTCAGTATAAGGTGTAACACTTGTATGGGAACCAGCAGAAATTACCCACTGAGCATTTGGGTTTCTTGTGGGTCTGTTTTTACTTGGCCTTTTCACAGCGTGGCCAATGGCCAAGGGAACTGCCTGACTGTAGCAGCTGGGCACGATGAGTCAGGGCACACTAATGCCTTTTAACCTCCTTCCACCTGTGTGCAGGGAGTGTTGGCCACTCAGCTGAACGAAGCCAGGATCAGCACTGCCCTGCCGAGCAAAACTCAGGCACTTGCACCAAGGTCAAACCTGCCCTGTTCCCACCATCCTTCAGCAAGGCAGGGGGGAGGAACAAAAAAACACCACCACCAAAAAAGATAATCCCCCAAAAGTAGATTTTTCAGATGGCAAGCAAAGAAGTGCAGCCAACAGAGCAGAAAGCGGTTTGTGATAGCATGGCACATAATGCGATATAAATTCACTAGAGCCTTAGCTAGCTTTACGCTTTGCAGAGCCCACAACTTCTGAATTCACTAAAATAATAAAACACCCTGACATTAATACAGTCATTGATGCTAAATAAAGCTGAGCACAGTTGTGCTGCTTTGATCAGTCTTTTCATAAACGCAGTATAAATAATATTCCTGCTCTTAAGAGGCTTTTACATTTGGAAAGTGTTACAGGGACACACCAAGCAAGTAAGTAGTGTTTTGTTTCTTTTTCCTTTCAGGCTTTTTTTCTTGTTGTTTTTCAAAGTGTAGACAGAAAAGTTAAACAACCCATTCCCAACAATCCAAACAATGTGTTTACATAAGGGTTTATAAAATGAAAAAGCAAGTTACTACACATTCAAATATTCTGCTCTCCTGCCAAGTGTCTCAAGAGACTAATGTCCGCAGAGAAACAGGCTCGCGCTATAGGGTTTCTGTCCAAAGTTTCAGATTTTAAAAGCAGAATACAAAGAGCAAATACACACTCGGTTTAATAGCAGAAATCCCTGGCTGGAGGAGCCTCACCGGCTTTGCGCCAGCTGGGACCTGCAGCTGTCTGAAGCAAAGAGTAGGGTCCAGGTTTGCTCGGGGCAGAGCTGCTGCTTCCCCACCAGCAGCACAAGGAGGGGTGAGCACCGGCTGCACGACTCCTGCAGCCTCCCGGTTCTGCATACTTGCTCCCTCTCCCTTTCCACATGAATTCATGAGAATACTCCAGCTTCTTCCAAAACACCCAGACTGGCAATGCCAGACAGCTCAGGTCCTTGAGCCGTGCTGCTCCCGGTGCTCCTCAACAGCCTTCCCACAGCTCTTCACAAACCCCTGGTAATTCAATTAGCGTTGAAAAACCTGAGCGAAGTGTCAACTTCTACTTTCTCCAAAGCAGATGTGTATGTGTGTGGTTTATGCTTGGGGTTATCACTAAGCCTAGCCTGTGCTATGCAGTAGTCCAACCCAGCTTTATCTCATTAAAGCCATTTCTGCCAATTAGCGAAAAAAACATTTCCTTCTGTGACAATTAATACTTACAGCAGTTACCCTTCCAGTTCACAATGCTCTACAGGCATCCTTAAATCTTTATCTCCGGAGGCACATACACTCCAGAAGGGAGCTGTTTTCACAAAGGTGGTATTTCAAAATCCTACCACACACAGAAATCAGGTTTAATCACAACATGGAGACACTTTACAGCTACCGTGACTAAACACACCAGTCCTTCTGCGGGAGCACTGAAGGCCCTGACATTACTTCTTGCTATGGGCAAGAAACACCTCCAGGCCTCAACAGGTACGGAAGGCGAGACCATTGTGCATAACGTACCAGGGTCCAGAACATGATTAATGAGGATATTTAATAAATAAATAAATAAATGAAACCAATTTGTACAAAGTTACTGGTTGCAGACTAAACTCTGAGGGGTCTTAACATTGCTGGGGATCTCAGGATGCCCCTTTTGATTCCCAGAGCAGCTTCAATACCCATTCTGCTTAAATAAAACTCTCACAGGAAGAAAATTTTGGAGGCATACACCCCTGAGAGTTGCCTCAAATGCCTTCTGAGAGCTTACTTCACCCCATACTTGTGGGGAACAATCCTTTCATAACGCAAGTCCCAAGAGGGTTTTTCCTGGAGAATGATTTTTTCCATTGTCAGTCCTGTAACAATGCTACTCCCCCTCCTTCTCCACCCCCCCCTCCAAAAAAAAAAAAGAAAGAAAGCTTTATAATCCTCTGCTTTTTCATCTGAGTGGAAACCACTATATGACAGCTTTAAACTTTTCTTTCTTTAAACCCAGCACTCCCGCCTCAGCTATAATCCTCCTACTGGAAAGATCTGTTCGCGAGTCCCTGCCTCCAGGCAGGAACATCACAGCAGCGATTATGGTCCCCAAAATCCAATCAAATAGCCTCATCTTTTAGCTCAATGGCCATGACTTTAATTGGATGGGAATAACAACACGGAAATTAAGTGACAATTTGTAGTTACAAACTGCTCCCAATGCACACCATTCCCAGGTTCAGGCTGCTTTGTCTGCAGCTCTAGAGTACTTTGAACTCCGGGGATGGCACATCTGATAGCACCAAAGGGACTTTTGACATCCGTGTCCCATTTTTAAGCCCTCCCAGGCACAGGGGCTTCTGAGACCTTTTGGACTTTTGATCATCTTCCGGCTCCATCTGGCTTTTCCTCCTCCCTCCAATTTTATCCATGGCAGCAAATGTTGAGTAACTACAGGGCTATGCTCAAATTCTTACATTTTATCTTTAAAATAATATGAGCAGCACCTGTATAACTAAAATGGTGGAATTTTACTTGTTCTAAGAGTTAAATTGTAGCTCTAATTCTGCAAAATCAGGATGTGCAAGCTACAGTGCCTAAATTAAGGATGGATTAACTTTCTCCTCCAGATAAACATAAAATAAAATAAGAAAGGATGTTCAGTGATGAAGCAGTCAACACATTTTGCAACAATAAAATACGCAACCCCCCCTTTTCAAAAGCAGCAGTGAAGTCAGAGAAGCTGCCACTGTCCAGAACGAATCAATGACACACCCTGCAATCAGGCACATCCACGAAGCACAGAGCTTCGGTCAGTGTGCCGCAGGCGTACAGCAAAGCTGCAAAGTTCAGCTCGGGATCCCATTAGTCCCAGCTATGCTTCAGGTCTGCCTTTCTCCTGCAGAGAATGCGGAGATGTTTCTCCCCTGGAACAGAGCTGCAACAAAGAGGCATAGGGCAGAGTCCCATGGACTTGTTGAGGTCACCCACAATTTTCAGCACATGTACAGAGAAGGCTTTCCTGGTGTCCTCCTCCCTGTAACCTTGAATAACCAGGCATCAGGGCTTCTCTTTTTTGGAGGAGCATGATATCACCAAGCTGTACCCGCAGCTTGCAAAAGCCTTGAAATCACCTTAAGTAGGAAGCAAAAAATAATCCCCAGCATACAATCCCTTCAAGTTATGGTTTGGCAGAGGCTTTTTTGAGCTACTGATTTGCACTGAGGTTTTTCCTCACAGAAAACAGTTAATAGGTGGAGAGGGAGAAGACAGCATTCCTTAAAAAAAAAAAAAAAGAAACAGCATGAGATACCGACACAGTTGTTTGAAAGCTCTCTCCCAACACACACAGCACAAGAGCCAACTCTTACTTTAACAGCACTGCCCATTTGGAACAATGTCCTAAAAACTGGGAGATGTTTTTACTTTCTTATTTGTACTTCTGTCCTTGCTTTAAACCCACTGGCTTTTTCTTTAAAAGACAAGAAACCTTACTCTGTATCACTGACCCTACCTCATTCTTAACTACACGGCTGACAGCTGCATCCCTCCTTGAATCTCTTCCAGATGTGATTGCAGACCATACCAGCACCACACGACACACACCCCCCCACTCCGGCAATCCATTGTACTAATTAACAATCTGTCTTCAGAACAGACAGTAATCAATGAGGCCTAATAAACATACCGAAGCCCCATGTATCACAGCAATTGTCATATTGACGTGGTGAAAGGGCTCCTGGATGACGCACACCGGAGCTGAAAACACCACGGCACAGTGATCGCAGACGCACCTACGTTGCAGGATGAAATGTCCAAGCTGAATTTGTGCGGTCCAACCGCGATTGCATGGGCTTGCCCACAGCCTAATTAACTCTGCTCTTCAAGCCACTGTTTAGCAAGAAAGCAAATCTAGTGTTAGATCACAAGAAATGGGATCTGAATTGCACCAACCACAGAGCAACCAACAGCTCCTGCCAGGTCAATGTCCAAAAAAAAAAAAAAAAAGATGAATGATTAGCTCTGTGCTCTAAGAAGGCCATGCATGATGTCAGTTAACATCTGTTCTTCTGCATATGGCATGAATCTAGCATAAATTATGAGCACAGTCTGACAAACGTCCATCCTGACCTGCATCACGTTGGAAGTGGAGGTGACCCAGGCACACACAGACCCAGCATTAGTGGGCAGCAGTCCCTGCCCTCAGACAGGTCCCCCATGGGCTTCACGTGATGATTCCCACGTCTACTAAAGTGTATGGGCAGTACACAGAACATTAACACCAGACAGGGTCCCTACATGCTCCAGGAATGACAAAAAGATGAGAGGTTATACACAATGACACAAAACAAGACAAAGAACTGACACTGCTCAAAAGCGTGCTCTCCTGACAAGTGCTGTCTCTTCTGAACAGACATGGAAAAATCCTACCAACACAGTTTATTCATGGCCTCAGTTTGACCTGAGCAAAGAGCTCGACTAAGAACTAAGGAATCTGAGCCTTCATTTTCAAGTGTTAGAAAGCAATCCAAATATTGTACTGTTATTTTTTTGCACATCTCCGTTTAACTAGTCTCTTGTGTACAGCTTTGCCCCTCTCACGCAGCAAATTCAGCTGAAAATGAAGCTAGTAAAGAGCTATATAAATCAACTTCCAAAAGCAACATCTGTAAGGAGATGCTACAGGTACGGAGAAGGAAAGAGTAAAGAAGTCCTTGCTCTTCCCCATTTCTGTATCACAGAGCTCAAGGCATACATTGAAATAGGAAGAGAAGTCTGGCATTTCTTTACTCCCCAAGTGAAGGATTATTTGGAGCAGCTTCAAACGTTGCGTGCTTTATCACATTTGTTAAGCATCACTGTGGAAAGCTCCTCAGAGATGCAAGTTCTTCAGTTCAGCTCCTTGTCATCCACTGCACCACTCAGCAACTGCAGAACATCCTTCAGGTACGGCACAAGGGGTGATTTAAAACCTTCTCCTATCAAATAAAGGGCATGCAATGAATGCAGAAGCAAGGAAATGATTAGTATTGCTGAAGAGATCTTGCCATTTCACTCCTGAAACCTCCAGCTTATTATTTGATTGTCAAATTAGGTCTAGGTAGATTCAGTCGAAACATGCTTTGTGCTTGTGCTCCAAACATCAAGTACATGTAACTAAATCCATCACTTAGAAAAAAATTCCCAATGCTTTCAGCTAAAAGTATAATCACAGTGCATCTGGCATTTAAATAAAATAACCATTAGCACAGGAAACACCCAGCATAAAAGTGCTGGGCCAAGCAAAGAGAGATGAATACGGAGAAGCAGCATGGGACTGGATTTAATGCCATGTTTACCAGGGATCCGCTGTGCTGAGAAATGCAGAGAACTTCCTGTGGCAGGCCAAGCTCAGTTACAGGATTAAAAATGCAGGCTATAACTAAAACTAGAGATTTAATTATCTGGCTTAATTGGACAAGGAGGAAAAACAGCTCCAATATAAGCTGGGGGCTTCTAGAATACAGCAGACTACTTTCACAAAAGCTGGGACACCTGCAGAGCTGTTAAGGGCTGAAGGGTTTTTCATATTTCCCATTAAAACATGCAGGTACCTATTCGTTAACTGGAGCAATGGAAATGGTCACTGGAATTTAGAAGAAGAAACACGTTACTTGAGATGAATTAGATTAAACTGTACCAAGCCTACAGATTAGCATGAATTAGCCACTATCGTCAGCAAGTCCTGGCAATGCTCCGACCCACAATCAGTGAACAACTCCATAAAATTTCAAGTCATGTTCACAATTATTAACCAAATCACATACACAACTGGCACCGACAGACACTAACCAATCGTACAAAAATTATCCTCCTCAAAGCAGGCATTATGCCCAACCCTACCACTGACTCATGAAATGCCCTGCAGCAGGTCATTTGATGTCTTTGTGCCTCAATAAAATAAGAATAATACTTTCTCGCCTTCATACTAATTGCCACTTAAGATCTGTAGATGAGAAACACTATGGAAGTGATTACTAATAAATCACATCATGATATTCAGAGGCCCAAATTCACTTTGCTCATCACTCAGTAGTGAATAAGAGCAGTTTTTTCTTCATGGAGTTTAATCCCACTTGTTGTGGCTATTTTCCCAACAGCCACACTTACTTTCAAGGTTCTGCATGGTTTCTGTGATGCCCCTCTGCTCATCACACACCATCAAAACAAGCCCAGGCCATGGGTTGCACAACAGTGATGGACTCCCAGCCCAGGCTGCTCCAGGTTTCGCTGGTCCCTGCACTGGGATCCCACACATATGTGGGCTTTCTCATGGCCCTGGAGTCACAAGGTAAGAAACAAGCATTTCATCAGCAAACCACACTTGGCTGGCATCCCTTCCCACATGCTACTCTGGTTTACCTAAATCTTGACACATCCCCATGCACCACACAGGTCACCAGCATCATGCATGTTGTGCCATGGAGAAACCTGCATTGGGACTGATGTGACCACCCAGGGCCATACACCAAATCCATGAGGAGATAACGCCAGAGGTGGGATTAGGACAACCTTCATCAGTGCCACTGTGGTGCTGTGCTTTCATGTTCCCATCCACATTCCAGTACCAGAGAACCAGGGAAGTGATGCAATTAAAAAGCAACCTGGGAACATTGCAAGGAAGATCCGTTTTCAACAGCACTGCATCCCGGACCTGCTTGACCATGGGCCCACGCAAATACTGGTGAAAAGTATTTCCTTTTTTAAAGCTTTGGAGGCTTTAGGAGAAACACCATGTGCCAATCTGCTCCTGAGTTTCTACAGGAAAATAATAAGTGTGCAAACAGGCCTGAATATTGCCTTAGCCAAACAAGTGTTCTCCCACTTGTTGTGCCTGTGAAGATGAATCACTGCCTCCTGCAAGCTGTAATTTACTGGGAGGACACCAACCAGCTCTTTGTGGTAGGCAGGTGAAACCAATGCCTCCCCACTTAATTGCCTGTTTCTCTTCAAACTCAAACCTGGTTGACGAGGAAGATCTCCCATGGATTACCAAACCCAGAGGACGGATTTAGTAACACATCCTCCCTGGCTAAGAGATCCCCCAGTGAGAAACAGACACCTTTGGAGGAGCTCCTTAAATTCGAAGGCTTTGGTTCATTCACATTCTTAACTGGTCTGAATGATCTGATTCGCAAAAAGTAAGATCTTGTCTTGGCCAAGAAAACCTTTATTGCCAAAGGTTTCAACATGAGCTGAGGAGGCATGAGTCAGATCAGATGCAACAAAGGAGCATCAACAGCTAATTAATAGGATGCATCTAAGCTTCCCTCTAATAAATATATATATATATTAAAAAAAAAAAAAAAAAGTCTATTCAGGCTTTAACAATGTCCTCCCCAACAATTATCCATGAGCAAGTGCCTTAGCCATAGAAAGCTGGGCATCACCTCCTCCAACCATTTTATTTTTATTTTTTTGAATTAAAGAGTGGCCACAAGGGCTCACCGGCACGCAAACTCTGTTACACATACATGCATGACTGGTCCGGCACACCCAAAGATCACCTCACCGATCAGACCTGCAGGGAATTTGGTCTAAGAACACAGAGTTCAGGAATGACAAAAGCAGGTACAGGCATGAGATCAGCACTGAGGTTCCCAGTGCTACCACGAGGCCACTGGCACTGAGCGTCTGCTGCAGAGCAGCTCGGATGCCTTGGAAAACACAGAGCACGGCCAGGCTACACAGGGAAGTTACCCTGTAAAACATACGTGGTGCTAGGACACAGCAGAGCTGTGCCTTATTTCCTACACTGTAAGTGATAAAAAGCACTTCCTTATTTTAATGTCAACATCTTGTCAATTTACCATGAACAATCAAGTACTGTAAAGCTGAGAGAAAGACAGACAGGTATCTGAACTGATTATGGTAGGAGTAAAGGAGAAACAACTCTCACTTCAAAGCTTGGACCAAGTGATTACACATCTTCACAAGGTCAGACAAAAATGAAAGAACTGACTCCTCAGACCTAATAATCTCTGTTCTTGTATACCCTATAATTTCTATTCCTTTCTCCTTACAATTTTCCTCTCTTTCTGCTACTGATTCAGATGTTAGAAATAAACAAAATATTCAGGACAATTCAGCTGAGATCAGCTAATTAACTGTATTCTCAGGGCTAGAGGAATCACTAAGGAATTGAAAATTCAGAGATTCCATTTGTCAGAGGTGCTTTGACCGTATTTATTGTGTTGATACCATGAGCTTATTGGGTGCTTCCCAGTGGAGAAGCTATCAATGGAGATCCATGTTCCCACTGCAAAATAATGTCACTTACTGTAAGTACACAGTGTTAGTGTCACCATCATCATACATTTACCAAAGGAAATTAAGGGGACAAAGGAGAAAGAAGGAAAAAAAGTTTCCAAAAACCATGCTGTCCAGACAGTAGGAAACACTGAAAATACTGTCTCATGTATTTGGAGCCAAGCCTTTCTGAATAAATTAGCATTCAGCCACTGAGGACACATGGAAGGAAACTTTACCAAGTGCCAAAAACGACTTGTCTGAAAAGAATTCAGTAAATAGATTCCAGTGTCTGACAAGTGTACTCTGCACTGAATATTATCAGAGACAGCAATGCCTCTTAATCATGTGGACTGCATTTTTAAATGGTAGCTCCTACCAGTTGAAGTCCAAGAAAGATAATCTGAAGGGTCCCTCCAAGGCGAGGCAGAACCGGTCACTGTGACAGATGCTGCTGAATCAGAGTACTCAGAAGTCGTTGCGTGAACCTTATCAATGTGTTATTTATTTTCACAGACTCGTTCCAGATTGTATTTCTGGCACAAGGGGTAAGATCAAGAGCATTTCTTTCAAGAGACGAAGCTAATGAGGGTAATTAACCCAACTCCTAAATATATAAGCCGTGCAGATAACAAGTCTCATTTGAATTTTGTTATTCTCGCAAAAAGCAGACGGATTGATCTGACCGGTTCCATGGGACTTTTGCCTTGCTTAAAAAGATGAATGCTCTCCCTTTAGCTACAGATCGAAAACCAGGCCAGTGGGGGTCTCTGGAAGAAAATCTAAAAGGAAAAGCTTCAGGGAGAGGACCTGCAATGACAGCTTTTCCCTTGCTCAGATCTCCAGGAGGAATAAGGGTGCCCAAATGAAGGGAATTTCTACCCTCAGGTGTTTTATCGAGCACACTCTGCCGGGTCATTGCTGTGGACAAACATGATGTTATTTCTCAGAAGGTGCCAGCTGAGAAAGCAGATGCCACACATGGCCCCAAAGCACGGTCAGATCAGGATCAGTGAACATGAGGAAGCAGCCAGAGTCCCAGCAATCACCAGACTCCTGGGAGGGCACCAGCTGCAGTCAGGCCCTTGCCCAGGACATATCTAGATTGCTGCAAAAGCCCTTCACTCCCTGCCATGGCCTCCTTCAGGTCCCTCTCCCTCCCCAGGGAGCCCTCACCCACACTACAGCGATGCTTTTCCTTGAGGCAGCTGACACCTCCAGGGACAACAAAGGCAGCAGCTCCCAGCTGAGCAAACAAATCACTGATTTCTTCAGGTTTACAGTCAATTCAGGACTTGCTTTGGCCTATTCCTTGACTTTTGTTTCTTTTGCCAAGCAGCTGGCAGCTGGAGAACAGGACTGCCAACAGCTCTTGCATCAGCAGCATCTGCACCACATATGTACCATAGGTCACACAGAAACACATATCACAGTGCAGCAGCACAATGGGATCTTCATCCAAAATTCTCGATTAAGACCAAGTTAGCATTGCCACCATGTATATGGCACCTATCATGATGTCAACATGCAGCAAGAGAGGAGAGAAGCCACAAAGTCACAGCACAGATATGATTTTTTATCCCAGGAGATTCACCTCAACTGTAGGCTGTTATCGGAGTCACAAGGCGTGCGCACACACATGTAATTTTTTGGAGTGGTTTTCTCATGAGTATTCGCTAAGTGGCCCAACATTCTCGCTATTGTGGTAAACTCCCCAATCAGCTCTGACTGTGGTTTCATTGCCAAGACCTTCCCTAACAACAACAAAAGCCCTACCCACACAGGCATTTATGAATTATCACCAGGAGTAGCATCCCATAACCTTACAAAGCATATAAGTAAATACTTGAGATGAGTGCGGTGCTTTCCAGACTCTCAAAACCAGGAAAGTCCCTCCTCCAGACACAGAATCACTTAGAATCATAGAATCATTTAGGCTGGAGTGTCCAGGAGCTGGAACAAAGATAGAGCAAAAGGCACATTCTGGAAACCAGCCCTGCACCAGCACAGCGAGATGGGCTGCAGCAAAGCTGAGCTGAAACACCCAGCCACTACATGGAAGGAGGGCTTGAGCATGTTGCCAGCAGAACGATGCTCCTCAAATCTGCTCAATTTTTAAAATTAGTTTCCAGGAGTGGCCACATAGCTCACACCTACCTGTTCCTGGTAAACTGCAATTTGTTCAGTCTCTGAGAGTCACCCACAGCATGCAGGAGAAAGGAATGGGGGAGCAAGCCTGCGTTACTGCTCATCTCTTTCAGTTAAAGCAACCCATCCCTCCACAAATTTAAAAGATTTACAGCACCCAGAGGAATCTCACATCCTGCATCACAAGACAGAAACCACTCTGAACCCACTGACTGCTGAGAAGAAATCCAAAAGCCTCATCCGCTAACAAGTTTTGGCATTTGATGGGAGGCAGCAAATGGCATGCTCCCAAAGACTTCCTTATCTGCCCTCAATACTTTTTAGAAATGCATCTATAGAGTTAAATTAGTATGGATGTGTTTTTTTAACTGCTTTAAAATGCTTTCACTGCACATGTTAAAAAGAATCTATCATGTGGAATCCCTGCAGTTTAAATGATATTTTAAACAGAACAATACAGACGGTAATGGTATTTACCATTTGGGTATTAGTTGGGCTGAGCAGAGGAGCAGAGCAGGGCTCAGCACCAGCAGGGCCTGCAGTACAGGGTACACATCACCTCCCTCAGAGGCCGTGCCATGAAAGTCTGGGTCCAGTCAGGCCTCTTTGTGGTCTGTTTCCATTCCTCAAGCCTCCCAGCGCATGACTCCTCTTATCGTTCCTCCTTCCCTGCACTATTCCATCCATCCCAAGTCCTCCTGTCAGCTCGCTTCTCCCACGAAGCCCAGCAGTTATAAATCTACACAGCTCTCTCAAAGACTACAGTTTCACAAACAACCACATCCCAGTCATTTCCTCTCTGGAGTTCTCTGGCGCATCCTGTTTATTCTGCACCTCTCCTGGTTGTACTGCAAACTCTTAAGATCGAGGGCTTTCTGCGTTTTGTGTCTACACTGCTGGAAGCACGTGGCCAGTGCTACCCAGTTCAGAGCTGTGAAGGCCAGAAGAGACCACTTCAAATACCTGTCCTGGCCTTCTGCACAATGCTTGGACTCCAGAAAATGACTTCAGCATTAAGACCCCAACAGTCCCAATGGAGGTGCACTGCTAAAATACAACCACACTGTTTTATTTTGTATTTTCTCCTCATTCAGCTGCATGGTTAGTGTTTCTGTCCTTCATCCTCAAATCCTTCCAGTATTGTCAGCAAGCAGCCTGATGTTCAAATTTTAGGATATGTCCTAATGTATGCACGTACCTCACTTCTGTGACCTCTGCACTAAGACAGTTGTCGTTAATTACTTGTTATGCTTTGCATTTGCCCAGTTCATATGTAATGAACTTGTTCTGAGATAAGATTCGTCCAAGAAAATTGAACTATAATATAAACCATAGAGTTAGGGTCCTGAATTTAAGAAAGCATGTCTGTAAAAGATTAAACAACTGAAATGATCTGAGAACAGAGTGAAGGGAGAGAATGAGCTGATGGCATTTGCTGGTATGCAAGTTATTTTTGTGTTAAAAACATATATACAAAAAACCTTTCATGCACTCTGAATACCTGTATTAACTTTAATGTGCCATATGCTATAAAATGATCATCTTCTGGAAAAAAAAAAAAAAAAAAAAAAAAAGATTAAATTCTTTTGAGCCAAGTATTAAAAGCATTCTTAAAGCAAACAGACACACAAGGAATTCTCACAAAAGATCTGTTTCTCATCTGTCCAAAAATGTATTGGCTTCAGCTAAAAGTCAATCAATCAATACCCGAAGAATAAAAAAATTAAAAATATTTTTTAAAAAAAAAAGCTCTCTCCAGTTATAAATTTTTCTTTAACTACAATCATCTGGCAGTGGAGTATCACTGACCTAACTTTACGAGCATCTGTCAGCTGCTGATGGCCACAGTGCTGTCAGGAGAAGAAAACAGCGATGTTTTGCTCATTTACTGAGCAGAGACCAGAAGTGACCCTCCACAAATCACACAGCAAGCATCAGAGTCTGGAGAAATAATAAATAACTAGATAAAATAAATGGATGGGAAGGCTCAGTGCCTGCCCTACACAGTGCGCCCAGAGCTCCTGGAGGCTGCAAGGACCACAAGGAGAAGTGCAACAACTTAGCTCCATCACCACCAGGCAGTTATTTGTGGTGCTCAGATTTCATTATTTCTTCAGAAAAGTGACATTATCCTGCCTATACACAGCGTTTCCATGAATGTGGCATCACATGAGGCATTATACAAGAACAGAAGTGCTTCCTCAATTTTCTTTTAATTGCCATGACAACTCTGTTTATTTGGATTTGAACACCACCCTGGGATGTTTATAATGCAAACAGCACAACATAATGAGGCAGAACGGGAAAGGGAGAACCAACAAGACACTCATTTGGCTAACTTTTGTCCAAACCCAGTAATGCAAAATAACCCAGTGTCAACAACTATCACGAGAAGTACAGGGGGATTAAGAACCAAACCACAGCAAACATTTCTTGCCATTTCCGTTTTTTTAGCGGGAGCAGCAATCATCTCACAGCTCCAGTGGCTGGGAAACCAGAGAGGGCTCTACCAACCAGCCCAGCTGCCTCCGTGCGTTTCCACCTGCATTTGGCAACGGGATTTTAATTTGCGTCATCACCCGCCTCACACGTGCGTTTCCAGGGCTTGCTGAAGACACGCTGATTAACTGAAGATGTCCTGTGCTCCGGGTAACAATTGTGCTTCCAACTGTGCTCATAAATATCAATTATTAAACAGCTTCACAGGACACTGCTTGTACTCACAGCACATCAAGAGCGCTGGATCCCAACCCCACCAGGCAGGCAGCACTGCCAGCTTCCACTGGACTTAAGATTCAGCCCCAATGCAGAAAAAGAAAAAAAAAAAGAAAAAAGAAAAAAAAAAAAAAAGTAACCTAATTTATAGTCCTGCCATGGTTCTGATGAAGAACTGAGCAATTGTTGTCAGACACAATAAGGAATTGTTCAAAGCAAGCCACTGAAATCAAGAGAATAAGATCCTGCAGCCCATCTCAGAGACTTCCCAGCAGCGTGGAAAATGGTCTGGCTCCACCAGGATTTTCTAGCGCCCCGCTGGCAATGCTGCGAGCCCGGCTGGCAGGCTGAGCACTGAGCAGACACAGAAACAGGGACGGGCTTTCCATGATGCCTGCATTTTCGGGATCAGCCCCACAGTGCACAAACCCTGGATGTTCAGCACAGGATTGCTTCTCGTGGGCTGCTCCCGTGAGAAGGACACCTTTCTGCTGCAGTACAGTCTCCAGAGCCCCCAGCTTCACGTAGGGTTTCTCATACACTTCTTCTCAGCTAAGCATGCTTTTTACAGCTAACACACACAGTTTTACTAACCCAAATGCACTACACAAACAGAACAGCTCTAACCCCCAAGCAAGAACCAATTTACCTGCATTTTTTTTCTAAAATTACCATTACAAGGAGACTGCTTTGAGTTAAAAACTGAAGGCAAAAAGAGTTTTCCTCTGGTTTGTTTTCTCCAGAGTGGCACAGAGAATTGGTGGAGCAAAGATTAGCTAATTAGCTAATTGCCCTAGGCAGCCTCCTTCTATGGGACTGGCTATGAGTGGCTTCTAGCTTAGCTTCAACTTCTCTGCATTTTCAATAAAGGATGTCTGTCCCACCCGTTCTGGTGATTTTACTGCCTTGGAAGAGCTGAAAAACTATTTTGCAAGCACACCAGACTGGGAACACTGTGAGAGGTCTGGTGGGGTCCAGTCTGCGGCAAACACACTCTCATACAGCCTCTGTATTAAACAGGATTAAGCCAAGCAAAGCTTACAAGCCTCTGTATAAACCCCACAGATGCTACCCACCCCCAAAAAGGAAAGGAAACAGTCTATTCAGGGGACCCTCCCACCCCCAATGGAGAGGAATGGATGCTGGATAATCTCCAAACAAGCCAACAAACATGGGAAGTCCCAAATTTGGGATTCCAGCAGCCCATGGAGACAGAGAGCAGCTGCTGCTCCACGCAGATCAGACACCCCAGAAGTGCCCGGAGAACCGAGAGGCACAAAGTCCAGCCTCACAAATGCTAAGCCTTACTTGCTTAACTACCCACACAAAACCAGTTTTGTTAGGACTTCATGGTGAGGTGAGTCCTGTAGGCCACAGGCAAATATCTAAAAACAGCAGCAGGGTGGGGATTTTTCCTTTTTTTTTGTTGTTGTTGTTTTTTTTGTTGTTGTTATTTCAGAACTGAAGTGCTACAGCAGCCTTTTTTGACACAGAAAAACAAGTTTCCTCAGAAGATAATACACTTAAAAGGATCCTCACTACTAACATAACATCCACAGGTGCGTAACAAACACCATTAACTTCTTAAGTGTCTTGTGGGGACCGGTCAGACATAGACCAGCAATAAATCACAGAAGCCCTTTCCGAGGGAAGCGACACCTCTGGTTGCATCTGTACAACAAATGCAGAGGTTAGACCTGCATGCACGTTAAATCACTTCTCCAGTGAACCACCCCAAAAGTTCTGAACACAGTGTATTTTGTTTCAGTGCCATCCCTGCAGAACGTGGTAGGTTAATCTTGTTTAACCCTTTGTGCCAAGATTCATATAGTCTCCATCACTGCACTGGAATCTGCAAAGAACATGATCTGGCTCAGTGCTCCTGGTGCTCCCCGGATCAATTACCATTTCATACACCAGTGATCCTTTACTCAGCCATGAATGTCCTCCAGCCTATCATAACCTCAGTCCTGTGCTTTAGGAGTCTGATCTTTGAAAATTAGTTATTTGGCAAGTTTTACTGAAAAAAAAAAAAAAAGGAAGATCATCCTACTCACACTGTTGTGAATATATCCAGCTTCCATTCACTAATACTGCCACTGCAGTGGCTGCTAGACATTTTAAGTTATGTGATTAAAAAGAAAGAGTGATGGTAATTGTGCACTAGAAATATGCTCTCATCTGTCACTTCTCTTTGAAAATAATGAGCTCTCTTCCTTGTTACATTCCCTGCAATACATCTTCAGAGAAGCCTTATAGAGATTAATGCTCAATTGCCATAAATGAGCTTAGCTTTATTTATTCTGAGAGAGGATCTGGCCCCAAAGTCCCAATAAGCCATTGCTTTACCACCCTTAATAAAGGAAAATCCTATACTGGAGTTAAGACAGAACTTTGGCCTTGTGTCTTACCCGTAAATTCAGCAACGGAGATTTGGCATGTTTTATATCAACAAGCCATGCCTAAGTGTGTACTTTAAATGAGGATAAGATACGAGACAGCAAACACTATAAATCTTAACACGATAAGACAAATTCAATGCTTCCGCTGCTCATCTTCAGCTCTGCCGCGTCTTCCCCATGCGTGCCAATGGGACCATTAACTTCACCCGCGTTCAGGCTGAACATCACGGGAAGCTCGTTCGTGGCAATGTCAGCATTTGAAATATTTCATTCGTGAGCGGCAGCTCCGTGGTGGAGACTCTGGGGAAGGGAGGCACAGCACGCACAGTGGGACCATCTGGGTCCCCACAGCACGCCAGGCTCCTGGGAAGTGAACCATGCCACGAAGAGGAAGACCTCAAGGAGAAAGCAAGTGTGGTCTCAGAAACCACTGCGATTTCAGTCATCTGTTTTGAAACTGCAAGTGCTGTAAAGTGACAACACGCGAGCCACAACCACATGTTAGAGAGTTTGTTTTAAATCACGGGGTCAAAATAAGAGCCCATTATAACTCCGGTTAACATTCCCAGGCTGGTATGCAGCGACGCAGCCCACGCAACGCTACAGCTGGAGTGGCAAGGTCTTGAAAGCCATGTCCAAGGGATATGAGAAAACACCAGAACCAAAACCAGGGACAATGCCAAAGGTCTCTCAAAGGCTGGCAAAATCCTCCCCACCAGCCTTTCCTCTTCCCGTCACCATTTACACTCCAGCTGCATCCAGGCGTCAGGACAAAAACTGGCTCACTGCTTGGGAAGGATTTTTTTGCACAGGCTTCATGGTTGAGCAGATCTAAGGCTGTGGCTAAAGCCTCTTACACTGGCCACCCAGCGTACAAACGTTGCCTTAAATAACCCCTGTTGAGAACCGGGGCTTCCACACCTCCACGGAAAGTATTTGGACCTCAAACAGAACATTTTCTTACCTAAGCAATAAAAAGCCTCTACCATGCAACTGAAATGGATCAGCCAAGAAAATAATTTTAAAAATAATAATAATAAAATAAGCACTGAAGACTGATGCACATTTAAATAGTAATCCACCCAATAATAGGCTGCCCCATGACTTTAACAGGGATTCTGTGAACCCGACCCTCACATCCCTATCAGCAAAAATGTGCAGATTAGCAGCAGGGAGCAGATGTCAGGCATGAAAGAAAATCCTACCTTTAGATTACTCTTTAGCAGAAAAAAAATATATATAATAGTTGAAGGCAGGCTCCTCGCCACATACTAATACAAGTACAAAATTCCAAAGTGTCTCTTCAGGTACACACACTCAGAGTAAATTGTCACATATGAATTTTTGTGACTGGACAGCAAATGTTGTCCATTTTCAAACCAGTGTAGCCTGCATGCTCACTGTCTCAGCTGAGCATCTTGCAGATGCCACTGAGCTCCTAATCTCCTGCAGAGCTATCAGGCAAGGCTTGTTTGCTCATTTTACTGGCTAGAATTCTCCAGGTGAGCTTTAAAGCTACTGAACAAAGGCAACTTAGCAGTTAAGAGCAGATTCGGAGTACCTGATGGCCTTACTCAGACACTGATTTAAGTGAACATCATGCAAGAACAGATTACTCTCTCTGAAACACACATGTGCATTCTTGAAAAGTATTAAGCTAATGCCCTAGATCTGTCACCTTTTCCATTAATTATTCAGATTATTGGCCATTTTAGGCATATACAATGAATGCTTCCAAAATCTGTGGTGTTTTTTTTCCCTTTTTTCTTTTTTTTTATTGCCCTCCAAATGACCAACTTGGTATATTTGCTGTTTGTAGAAAGGGCTGCAAGTTTACTCAAAGCACAGGGAGATCACAGTGCACCTCTCTGAGCTGGAGATGGGCTTGGATGAGGCCCATGGAGATGATCTATTCTGGTCTTCTGGCTCTAGCAATCGAGCAGGGCACAGAGGAAGCTTTTTAAGACCATTTCTGCCAGAGAGCATACTCTGATAAGCAAGTGAGACAGTGACAATACTATTTCAGTCATGTCTACAACGCCCAGAGCTGACAGAGTTGATGTTTTTCAGCTCTGGTCATTCCTACAGCTACTAAGACTACAAATGAAAAATGCCATCTTCACTTTACATTCAAATCACTGGTTTCATGTATCTATAATTTTTCATTAATTTTTTTGAAACGAACAAAAACCTTCACCAGGAACTGTTAAGAGTCGATAATAACAGAACACAAAGAGAGAGAATACAAAGCCATTTTTCACCCACCAAGAGGAAATATTTAAGATCACCGCTCTGACACATGCATGCTCATTGCCAACACCCTGCACTCACAGTGCTTGCCTGCAGCCCAGTTCGACAATCCATCCTGTTTACTATTTAGGACACATGTTAGAGCCAAACCAAGCTCCTCCCAAAATCCAGAAGAAGAGCAGCTTGTGCAGATGGTGAAATTCTGGTGAGAAAGACAAACTATAAACAAATTTCCTAAAAGCTGTGCCTTGGGACAGTCTTATCTAACAATTTCACTAATTCCCTTGGTAGGGAAAGTAGGGGAGTACAAATGAAATCTGCAGAAAGCAGACTGCTGGGAAAGTTTGTCAACTCAAGAAGATGCACAGAAGTTTATTCAGAACATCTGAGGACTAAAACAACTGATGGGAGGCACAGCTTATAATCAAGCCAAGTGCAGTCATGCACTCTGGGATTAAAGAAATATTTTCTGCAGCTTGGGAGCTCAACAGCTGGAAATGACACAGAAAGAGAAAGACTTAGGTGGTTTTGTAGCTCACAGCAAGACCATAAAAAAGTCGTGTGCTGCCTGAAGTCTCAGCAAGGCACGGGAAAATATACAAGACACCAGTAAGGTCCCAGCTGGAACAATGTGAGATTTCAGGTTACTGAGTTCAGGAAAGGTTAAGTGAGAGTGGAGTAAGGCAAGAAAAGGTCGGTAAGATGACCTCTCTCATGAGACAAAAAGAAGTTGGCTTTGCTACTGGAGCAAAAGGAGGGCTCTCTTTGAAGGAGAAACAGAAAGATAAAGCAGCATAAGCCAGCCATAAAGAGGTTTAGGTTGGAATTTGAAAAAAGGCTTATAACCACCAAAATAATGCAAGCTGAGCAAAGCTTGCCAAAAGTCAAAATGAGGCAGGAGGTTGATTGTTCAGTGCAAGAAAATCGACAGCATGGCTGCCTGAGATAGCCCAAAACAAAGCCAAGCATGGAAGAGACCCAAAGCCAACACTGGTAACACAGCTCCTCACCACATGCAGCCCACAAGCCCAGTGACCAAGTTGTGGGAGCTGTGCTGCTACCTCAAAACCTGCCAGTCCTTCTCTCACCTTGCAGCCAGGTCTTGTGCCATCACCGGACTTTGGGCATACAGAGAGCCCAGACACACACTACTGATACACAGTACGAGCTGTTTTACATATGGACTGACTTCCTGAGTCACTGCACACTGAAAAGACTTTTCCCCAGAAAACTTGAGGTTATGCTCCAGTTGAGTCCAAGGAAGGAAGACTGGTGAAGGGCATGGCAGTCCACTTGAAATGGCTGGGGATGGAAGAAAAACACTGCTAAAGAAAAGGAAAAGGGTGAGGTTCCAGAGGGAAGAGGTAACACTATTACTGCTGAAGGCTTTAAAAACCATCACCATGATAGCAAGCAATTCACTATCACGGCTGAATTCCCCCACTAGTCCCCGATATTACTGTGAGAAACTAAGCTGTGTTTTTGCAGTAGAGAATTATTTTTTTGTAGTCCAAGGTAGTTGTGTAGTCAGAATAAGGAGAAATGCTAAGTAGGTAAGTAGACAGTAGGAGGCCTCACAGCTCCAAAACAAGGTAGAAGCTTGAGAAAAACAGGATGAGCAGTCTGAGAACAGTAAAACAAAGATCACAAGTTCTCAAATCATAAGAAAGGAGAAATTAAACAGTTGAAAAAAAGAAAAATTGTACATATATGGTATAGAGGAGCATCGAGTAGCTTGTGAACCCGTAGTACTCAGCCAGTGAGGAAACAGGGGAGGTAATCAGGTGTCGGGTAAGAAGGAATAAAAGGTTATGATTTGTTTAGTGTAATGCACTCCTGATTGGCAGGACGCCCGCCATTGCAATCGCAAATAAAATAGCTTCACAGAAGATCCTGTCTGAATAAAATTATTTTAGATTTTTCTCACATTACCTAAGAAAATTAACAGTACAGGCAGGTGCAAACAAGGACCATTTACAATCATGTTCTTCCAAATTAAACCCTGTTTCAATGGAAAAACATGAAGTCAAAAAGGTGATGGGGAGAGAGGGGGGCGAGGAGAAGGAAAACATAGGCTAATTAATGTCAATCACTGTAAAAAACCATGACTGATGCTTTTGACACAACCCTTCAAGACATGCTTCTGCAGACAGTCAAGCGAGCGTGAGAAGGGTGCAGGAGTGCAAGTAGAGGGTGCCTGAATACCCACACAATGCAAAGCCATTTTTCTCCAATATATATATGCAAACACCATTCCAGATGTTACAGGAGAGACCCATGGATGTTTATGCCTTTGGTATGATCTCAACAGTGAAGGCTTAAAATGTAGGAGGATAGATAGAAACTAGACTCCAAAAGACTTGCACACACAGCTGCTGCTAATAACTGTATACATGCGATGAAGGAGGACCACCCCAACACACTTTTCTTCAGTACCACCTTCCCCCATCTGATTTAGAAAAGCCACAAACAGCACTATAAACTCATTTCAGGTTTCCCCCCTGGAACTCTCTAGCCATGAATAAAAAAGGAGTCAATAGCCAAAAGTTAATAGAAAGATAAATGCTGTTTCCCTCTATCCTTTGACCACAATCCAATGCTTTCATTTTGCTGCAATTTTGAGACTAGAATACCTGACATCCCCTTCCTCAGACTTCATCACAATACAAGACAATTTCCTTCTCTTAACGAAGCACTGGCCAGAGGCTGTGGTCAGCAATGGTACTGCATAGTGGAAACAGCTCTTACATTATGGGTCTTGAAATCTGCATTAAATTAAAAGCGGTTGTAAAAAGTGTCCTTAAAACTACCAGCATGTGTCCCCATGTTCCCCAAGTGCTCTCCTGCAATTCACCTACAATGCAAACAACAGCCTTTGGCCGACATTGTGTTTGTTTTTAAAGGGCAGCTGAGCTCATGGAAGACAATATAACACATATTTTTCCCTTTTCCTCCAGGAGCGCCCTGGCTGCTCAGCCAGCTGCTGCACTTTGCAGGCAGCTGGACTCTCTTAAATTTTAGTTTTAATGGCAAAACTAACTTTTCAGCCCTGAACCAGATTCCAGTTCGGCTTTCTGCATCTCTAACAGCTGTTTCCGGAAGGCTGCTCAAGTACCACGGCTGAGTGGCGGCTTCTTTAGAAGTTTCTCCCCTGGAGGATAACTTCAGAAACCATCTTGGCTGGTCTCAGCTTCTTCTTTAGAAGCTGCATTGGAAGGCGCTTCATGGTTTTTAAGTAAAAGCAACGCTTTAAAAGGATTGCAGCAGCCGGACTTAAGGCATGAGACCCTGTTTGCCTTTATCCACAGATTAAAACAGAGCCTACAGCTCGGAGAGAACAGTCACATTCCTGTAGACTGGTGTAAATCATAAACAATTTCATTTAAGTCCAGCTGGAGAGAGCAGCCTGAAGAGAGGCTTCCCTTCGGAGCCCCAGTGGCACCTCAAGCAGCCAGAAGACTTTGCTGTATGGACACACGGAAAAATGCTGGGGTCTCAGCCCTCACTGCTGTTTTGTACCACCACTTAACCTTCTGCAAAACAGCACGTATGAATTAGGTTCTCTGCACCCAAACAAAAGAGGAGCTTCCCATCCGCAGCTCAAATTCTGGCTGAGGATGCTGGCTGCAGCCAAAGCTGCCAGCAGGGGCTGAGCAGATCTGAGAGCAGCTTCCCTGCGTGGACCAGACACCCGGCTCCGTCCCTGAGGATCAAGCTCTGATTCAACTCTGCACTCGTTATTCCTCCCTTCAGCAACTCACAGCCAGCCAGCAAGACCAGAAAGCTTTCTTTACGTCAAAAGTGTAATTTAAGCAGGAACAGAGCGTAACACAACTGCGCCAAGCAAACAAACTCAATCTACCTACCTCGGCTCATTTCCTCTTCCAGCAGGCACTTTACAGAGATTTTCCTTTGCTGTCTCTTGCAGATGCATCCATCTCCCTAGAGAACCATTTCTCTATCCCATCCACAGCCCTTTCTCATTCTCACTCTCTTGTCCTCGCTGTGCTCTTCAAATGCCAGCACATGGAATTCACCAGTTACATCTTCAAAGACCTCCCACGCCACTGTTGGGTCTTGTCAGACAGGTGGTGCCTGGTGGTTCCCACCATTGCTTTTTTACTTTTTGTCCTTATTTCACGAACAACATGAAAAAACTGAGGTGGCACACAAAGCATTTCTATACCCTGCACAGCTTTATTCCCAGAAGGATTAACTTCTCATTACTGAAGAAAGCAACTTTCCCCGATTTCTTATCAGTTGGCTCATCACCAGCCAAGCAAGGGAAGTGGTTTACACAGGAGATGTCACTTCACAAACAGCAGTCAACAAACAAATCCATTCTGTACCCAAACTGAAAAGGCATGAGTATCAGCTCAGCACATCACACTTATCTCTAGGTCACTGGTCAAGACCTGTGGAATCAAGAAGTCGCTTTCAATAAATACTTTCACATTGAAGAATCTGGGAAAGAGCCAGAAACTGCAGCCAGTTGGATGAATACCCAGTACAAGCCAAGCAGTCCCTTATGGTTATCCCGTGTCTGGAAGCTGGCCTCTTAGCAAGTCATTTACATCTCATGCTCATTCATATTTTAAACATCTCTTTTAAAAGCCGTTTCCTACAAGACTGTGTGTTTAAGGATCTCCATAACTTTTTACTCTAGCTGCTGCATCCTCCTCCCCTCTGCTGTTTCAGCTTTGACCTAGAAGAGCACAAGAGCTATAACTGGATCAGACCACCTCAAAAACATCCTGTCCCCAAAAGAGGAAGGTCAGCAATCAAAGACACAGGACAAAGATCCTTTGCTGGTAGAGTTACCCTCTCCCCAAACTGCGAGATCATCTGTGAACAACCAGAGCAAAAGCTGACCCTGCTGAAGCATTCCTGAACTGTCCTGGATTACGGACAAGAACTTGAAAATGTGTTTCCTTCCTGCCCAGTAGGGTGAGATTCCTGCCCCTCTCCCTAACGCCTGTGTCAGCAACATCAGCACTGCCCAGTTCCTTTCCCTGCTCACCAGCAGCTGCAGGGATTTACGGATACATTCCCTGTGTATTTTGTACAGGCTCATGGCAGTACTTGGAAGCCGCACCACAGTTTGTTGAGACAAAAGGTCAAATTCTGCAAGTTACTGCAAATCTTCAGCGCCAGCACAATTTACCCAGAGCCAAGATCTTCTCCATAGTGGAGGAAGTGCTTAGGATGCTGGGGGACAAATCAAGTGAACTCTGCCGACAGGAACCCCAGTCTTCAGAAAGCAATGCTAGCAGCTATGCAAACAGCCCTCCCCTCACAGTGTTACTCAACTTGTGTTTCATGCTGGCAGCATTAGACTTATTCCCTCTTCTGTTGTCAGGGGGAGAGCCGTGGACATGCCATGCCCCAAGCCAGCAGTCCTGGACCAGCTCACCCCAGCACAGAGCTAAGCAAACACAGCCAGACTCTGTCCTGTGCAGGCCTAGGAGCAGCAAAACCATTTCCTGATGCTCAGTATGAGCTATGTGGATCAACTTCACCTGAGCCAGCTCTGCTCTGAGACCACCTGGTGTGCTACAACCACCTCCCTGTGACCAGAAGACCTGGAAATGCCCTGTGGGACATGAGATGGACCAAGGCTGGATCCCAAAGGAGAAGCATTTTTGCACACCTCAGTTCTCCACAACTCCATAAAATGGACCACAACCTGTGCCAGCTTTTGGCTCCAGTGACAGGTAACTTCAGCCTCTGATCGCTGTCAACATCTACAGAGCACTCTGCACAAAGGGGAGCACTTCCCCAGCACCCGGGGTTAAGCTCTTGCTCACTTAACTACATTTTGGCCTGCAACAATGGAATTCCACCGTGTATTTTAACTGAACATATTATTCCTCATTAGCAGTCTTGGGCTGTTACAAGCCTTTAGCCCAGTGAAACATTCAGTGCATTTACTCCAGGACTGACAGCCCTCCTACAAGCCCAGTATTTCCCATCCATCAGGCAGGGCAGAGGTAGTGAGCCCTGCTCCATGGGCTGCGCAGCACCTTGCAGGCAGCCTGGGCTTCGCTGCAAACCACAGCTCTCTGCCCAAGCCACAGCAACCCTGGGGCAAGGGCTGGAGGATGGGGAAGGGTAGGGGAAGAGGAAAAGTGACAGGACTACGAGGAAACACATCTCAGCCTAATGTGAGTGAAACCATGCATGCATATGTACACGAACTGAAGGCATATTCAGATGACCCAAACTTCCCTAGAGTCCTTGCAACCAGCATTTTCATGAGTCTGGCTGCAAGCAGCTCCGCAGCTGAATCCTGTGAGGCATTCTCCAAGGGCTGCTGCCTTTCTGCTGTCCTTCGTGAACATGCAGTACCCACAAAAGCATCCATTTCTGCCCACACATTTTAAACAGGCTATCGCTTCAAGTTCTCTGCAATCACAGCTCTGGCAGGACTGTGGACTGTACCTTAAATTAACTTAGAAAACAAGCCAGGGAGAATACAACTTGACTGTCTTATCCCAGGGCTAGAAGGAAGAGAATTAAAAAAACAGGAAAAAAAAAAAAAAAAAAAAAAAGCCCAAACCAGCCAACAACTCTTTACACCAAATGAGCAATTTTATTAAGGAAGTAACATCTAAGCAAGACATGCTGCACACACAAGTTCTGCAGCTGGAATCTCTTGCAGCTGATGTTTCTCTTGGTGGTACGTAAGGCAGAAAATAATTCAGCTCAGCTTTGGGGGCTGGTGGTGGCCGCAGCAGGCAGAAAGCATGGTAAAAAGCTAAAAGCAGACTTGGTAGAATATATAGAGCGAATCTGCTCAGAAGCTTCTATTTTCCCCTCTGCAGAAAACTGCAGACTTGATATGCTTTCAGAGACATGCCAATGTTCAGCCTCAAGGGAGAGGCTCTGGATGACCAGAGAGCAGCCCTGGGCCACCACAGCCCACCAGAGACTCGTCTCTTCCCAGGGACAGCCCCGCTGTCAGTCTGTGCACATGAGGAGGAAACTCTGCATGCACACAGGGGACACTGCCCTGGGACAGAAAAAAAATGTGTCCATAGGAAGGGCTACATCCACTGTGGCAGAGCTCTACAACCATCACTTGGAAAAATTCATCACATTTCCATTCCTTGGAAATG
This sequence comes from Netta rufina, assembly GCF_964035555.1. Classification (NCBI taxonomy): domain Eukaryota; kingdom Metazoa; phylum Chordata; class Aves; order Anseriformes; family Anatidae; genus Netta; species Netta rufina. Next base: position 7,453,542 of record NC_140126.1, read on the forward strand.
TGGATTCAAAGGGGATAGTGCCGCTCAAAAACACATAGGGAACACCTGCACCACATCATGCTGTCTCAGTCCTTACCCTAAGCTAAGACCACATCGTTTATCACTGTTTAAAAAATAACAATGAAGCATTAAACTGCAGTGGCATATACAGGTCTAGCTGGTGTTTGCTGGGAAACGCAGGGCATCTAAATGGAAACAAAAAGGATCTCTTCCACTTCACATACCTGTGAGCTTCAGAAAGTTATTGCTCTGCTCCCTCCAACTGCATCTCAAGGATCAGGGTCTGAACAAAGTCTGCCACCTTCTCCTTTCCCTTTGGGGAGCGGTGGATGGATGCATAAGTTTGGCTGTTAAGAGGAGGGCAGGAACCTTGGTATCACTGTCTGGTTAAGGCTCTTTTCCCTGTGCCTTCTGCATGTGAAGTGGTTTTCCACTAAAGACAGGGCATACACAAGATCCTCCTCAAAGGAAGAATTCCTTCTGCTCATGCACAAAGTCCATGCATAGTCATACATCTGCTAAATCACAGCAAGATCCTTCCATACTGCCACAGGTTTTCTATTTCAAGAGGATTAATAATTTGCAGACAACACACTTTCCTGACCATGCAGAAAAATCATGACATAAAGGATATATCATTAACACATTTCCACCGAAAGATCACGCATAGAGATATATCAGGCAGGATGACTAACCCTTCCAGCAGAGCTGTATGAGGAGCGAAATATTAAATTACGGTTTTCTAAATATCATGATAATATTTAGTCACCATAAGAAACATAAGCTCTCCTCCCATGAAAAAGTGAGCACCTATTTCCCACTCCAGCTGGAAGCTGGACTTACCACACTGAATACGTTTGCAGGTCAAGCCCAAAAAGAAATGCTTTCAGCACGCACCTCACCCCAGTTTTACCAAAACCACCTGGATGTCTCCCATCTCTCCATACCCCCTACGTGAAGGGGGATCCCCATTTTGAGCCAGGAGATGGTGCCAGAGAGACACTCCCTGAAGAAAGGGGGAGATGGGGGGGTAAGTGGAAAGTAGAGAGCTTCGACTTCTGCTGTCAAGGGTGCACCTATCAGCCTATTTCTATTAGTCAGTATGAAAATAGGAACCTAAAATAAAGCTTTTGGATGCAAGAAACATCTATATAGCTCATGAAACAGCTCTGTAAAAGTTCAGATGCCACCCACCTGAACCAGCAAACACCAGTTTCTCTTCTTATTCACCAATTTGAGAACACTTTGGAATTAAAAGTGTGGGATACAGATATTTCTAACAAACACGCTGACCAGAGGTGTCAGGCATCAGAAGTGCTGTTAGGAGAGAGAGGAATTAACCTTTCCCACGAGAGCTGCTGTTGTTAGAGGTATTAATGTGATATTTCTGAGCAGCACGGGGTCCAGTTCAGATTGCGGACGCATTCATAAAACCTAGAGTTTTGTGAGCTGAATGGCACACACAGAGAGCACACTGTTGTGCAACACAATCCTTAGACGCTTCCCATCTGCACTCCATTTCAAAGCATATTTTACTTGTTAGCTTCATTTAGAAGGTCCCCCCAGTTCCGCTGCTAGAGAGGACTCTGCCAAAATGCAGAGCTGAGCAGAAGCATTGAATTTGTATCTCCATAAAGTAAATGTGAACTAAGAATTAAGTACGCCTATGCCCTACATGTACGAAGCCCACTAAACACCAACAGACTTTTGTTTGCTTGAGGATTACGAGATATTTAGAGAACATGATGGCTGTGGCACTTGAACGCCACCAAAAGCTCTCCTAACCAAAAGCAAGAAATCACGATTGATTTAGGAAGTGAGAATGCAGCTCTATTTTTTGCATCCAACTGGAAGACGATATATTTCCTTTATTGAAAACCTTCGCTACGCAAGCCTGCCAAGCAAAGCTCCTCCGCGGGGCTTCCAGCAACGCTTTCATTTTAAAAATCTGGTCTTCGTGTGTCCTGCGGGAAAGCATTTTGTGACTCGAGTTGCGAAGGTTTCGACCACGAGAACTGCTCGCTGCGCCTGGACAGAGCCCTTTCTGTCCCCATGGCACAGCGCAGCCCCATCCCAAAGTTTCTGCCCTGCGCCGAGCCCCCAGCGCGCAGCCCCCGCGCACCCCTCGCCCCGCACATCCCTGCACCGCCCCGGAGGTGCAGCAGCGGAGCAGGACACCTCCGTGCCTCCCTTCCCGGCTCCCCCCCAAACCCCCTCGGTTCCTTCCAAGCCCTCCCGACTCCCCCCAAGCCCTCCCCGGGGCTCCACAGCCGCCCCCCGCCGCCCGCTCCTCCGCTTCATCACCTGCCGCCGAGCCGCTGCTGCCGGCGGGGAGGCACCGCCGCCGCCTCTTCTCCTCCTCCTCCTCCTCTTCTCCTCCTCCTCCTCCTCTCCACCTCCTCCTCCTCCTCCTCCCGGGCGCGGCGCCCGGCCCCCGCTCCCCGCCCCGCAGCTCCCGCAGCCGCGCACGGGAGCGCGCAGCGCCGACCCCAGCCCCACTTCTGCGCCCCCGCACACTTCTTCCCCCCAATACACACACCCCCTCCCCGACCTTTGGAAGTGTTTCCAATCGCGGCGTGCCACCACCGCTCCCCACGACCTCTTCACGCAGCTCCCAGGGGATGTTTTCCTCCCCAGATCCTGGCCTGATGGTGCCACAGCCTAGTGCCTTCATCCCAGGCTGTCGCTTAACATCTCGGGCATTTTTCAGGTGTGTAGCTGTCCATCTCCAGCAGACCTAACAGCAAGTCAGGTTGTACCCATACTGCAATTTTATTTTTATTTTTCACTCGTAAACTCTATACAGCTGTGGTCATGCCTGACTGCTGATGCCAGAAGTTCTGGCCATATGTTGGACACAAACCCACTGTTACAACTTAAAAAAAAAAAAAAAAAGGAATTACTGTAGTTGCCCACGTAGTCAGCTGGCTATAATCAAGACGAACAAGGACGAAACTCTTCCACCAAGTCCCACACCGTATTCAGTCTGCACACAGGCATCCCAGCTCCCACATACAGCACTACCCGGCACAGAAAGAACTGTCCCTCCTGTTTTTCAGGATTTTCGGCATGATTTTCAGCCTTCCAAGAGTTTAGAGGGAGGTGGACTCCTAGCTCTGTTCCTTGGAGCAAAACACAGATCCCAGTGTCAGTGCCCCAGCTCCACAGGAGCACAGGTCGTCAATCAGGTGCCAAAATGGGACCCACTGACAGTTACCATACCTAGAGCTAACCCCAAGGGAAGCTTTCAGTCCTCAGGATGTGCCTCTCTCTGGGGCTCAGCACTCCTAACCAGGAAATGCCTCCCTTCCAGATGTGATTCACGGCCTGACATCTCCTGAGAGAAAATAATAATAATAAACCACCTTTATTTAAAAAGTATTTTATTTAAAAGGAGAATAGCTCAGACAGCGAGCATTGCCAGAGGAGGCTGCATCCCTCCATGAAGCAGCACAGGGGCCGGGGAGTTCAGCCAGGATGTGGGCAGCAAGTTCAGCAGTCTCTGCTCAAGAGGAGAGCAATGCACATCGGCTGCTTCCTAGGAAAATCTGTTGCCTCCAGACTGCTCCTGCCACAGCCTTCCCCATTGCCTTTTCTTATAATTGTTTTCCTCTGCACAAAAAACAATCCAAAATTGTGTAGAAGAGGTTGTCCTGAGTCCCTGCCATAAAAAAAAATGTTCCTGTGTTGAGCCCACAACCTCATTAATAGAATAATACCAGAGATGTGGAGCAGGAACAGCACAGCACCCCAGGGTGCTTCCTTTTGTCTCCATAGCTATTTAGACTACAGTCATAAACAGATAAGAAACAACAGGGGTTATCCCGCAGAATCCCCAATGAGTCTGAAAGGCCAGAAAAGGTCCATTAAATGTTTATCCTATGGGCCACAAAATATGACCAAACCTTCTGTTCAAACCTATGGCCACCTCCCAGCTCGGTGACAGCAGAGCATGGCTTTCCCACATCTCTTCAGGAGCTCACATCCCATTGAAATCTCAGGGGATTCAGGCCTACCTCTTCTCAGCTCTTATTTTGGAGAAGATGAAGAGCATTTTAAGCACACACATGCAGCTGTGCATTTCAAAGCAATCTGTTGTGATATAAGCCAAAACAGTATTTGAGTCATATGTTTCCTTACAGATAAAGCATTCATTTACAAACACATAGAGCAAGTCTCTCCAACAGAAAACTGGCTTCATACATATGTAAGCAACCAGGAGAACTGCTTAGAACAGCCCATCCTCTAATGCTCCATAGAGCTGGGCATTAAATTCCATTCTTGCTTAAATTTTAGGAGTACAAAATTCAAGATGGAGAAACTGTGGACTGATGAAACTATTTCCCACTGCAGTCAAAGTAAAGATGTGGAATAAACAGCTTGATCCTTAGCTAATCAAGTTGTAGTTGCATCCTATGTCATTGCACAGTGAAAATGCCACATGGCATTTGGGCGACTACCATGATTTTGGGTTCTTTGATGTCTTCTTTACATGTTCAAGTTCTTAATTCACATTTAGAAAAACAACGGTGAATGCAAATCTTCTTAGAGCCACATTCATACAAACTAAACTAAATTAAAGTCAGATCTGATATTGTGTTAATAAGAGAAGTCAGCAAAGAAGCAACTTTGAAGGGCTCATCAGTGTTAGCTCTGGTCTGGAGCACCTAAAACCCCACTACATTTTAGTTTCATCTCAAACATCACCTTCAAGAGCTGGAAGCATGGGAAACATTTGCTCTTTACAAGAGACATTTCCATTCTCCCAATACTGCTGTGTCCTGGGCACCAGATGTCTGCCACCTCTGTTCACAACACACAGATAAAGTCAATTATACAGTACATATCCTCAAGATCCAAGACATTTGTGGATCTGATGGGTAGCAAAATGAACACTCAGATTTAAATGAAATCCCTTTGAGAACACAATAAGCATCTACATCCAAGACCACATACAACCAGAACAAAAATATGATGTTCCATTTTTTCCTAAAATAAAACAACAAATTTCAGAACTCTGCCAGAAACCACAAAAATGACACAAAAGAGGGTTAAAACTGAATAGGAGTCCAGCAAGCCAAGGACTGCAAAGGCCACGTTCTGCTCCCAGCTATGCCAGTGTAAATACAAAAATCACTTCCGTGACCTCTGTGTGCATCTCCCCACGCTTTGCTAGGTCGATTTGGTATGTTCAGGCGTCGAGCTCCCTAAGTCTCTGCAAACAGCACCTTCAAAAAGTTCCATTTCTGCACGACGCACTATTACACTACGTGACAAATACCACAGAGAAAATCTTTCCCTTACCATTTCGTCTGCACACAAGAACAGCAAAAGCCCTTTTAAACAAACAAACAAAAAAACAAACAAAAAAAAGTGTTTAAGATAGTATAGGGGTTTAATAGCTCTAACACACTACTGAGCATAAACGGCTCTGGAGATCTGAATGCAGCCAGGATCCCCAGAGCCCCCTAGGGCTTCTCTAGGACTTCCACCCTCATCCCTTCCTGCTGGCTGCAAGTTCATGGGGTCTTCAGAGAAATGCCAGTGACCAAAAAAATCCCAGACAGCTCCAGGTTTGGTTGAAAACACCATAGGGCTTAATCGTTTGTGGGTTTCTTATATGCAAATTGCAGACAGGCCCTTGCAAGAGCTATACTAGAATTATTTGTAAACACTCACTTATTCCTCCCACCATACAAATAGTAGGAAATGAGGTATTTTTGAGTCATTTCATGGGGGGTGGTTCTCAAGTCTTGTCCCTGCATGCCAGGAAGTTCTTCAGTTGTGCTCCTTAGTTACAGGGGCTATAACCAGAGATGTTTTTTCCTATTATAGAAGGACTGGTTTCTCAGGCAAAATATGAAAAGGAAATCATATGAAACGGTATTGATAGCTGTTGGGAAGTGTAACAGCTCAGTGTATGAATACATTCATTCATCTACATTTATTATTTTTATAGCACTCAAAATACTGTCAGTAATTTCTAAGGAAAATACAGATACACTGTACTTGTCCCAGAGAGCTTACACTGTAACTTGCTATGTTATGGCTAATTGATATTGAAAATAAGAAACCTTGATAGCCTTCAAAACAGAAATTTTAAGAAAAAAATCTCTCTACTGGGCTGGTTTTTTAGGTTGCTTAGAGGTTTCCTTGGAGGGTGATGTGGGACTGACCGCATTCATAATGCACTCTCTCTGCTCCCCACGAGCTCTCTTCTGGAATACGTCTTCCAAATACACCCCATTAACCAGAGGCTGAGCCCCATGGGCAGAGAGCCATTTGCGAACCCTTTACAGTGTTTGGTGAGCAGCCCTGTTGGAACTGATTTTATGCACTTCCAGTTTATTTACAGCCTGACTATTTTCAAAATCAATTGTATACATGAAAAAATCCCCACTTTAACAGTATGTTCCATGGAACTCCAAACTGTGATGTAATGTATCTACATTTTACTGCTCTGAACTCATTTTTATTTACTTTTTTATGTACTCATAGAATTTATTTAGAGGTTGCTACAAATCTACAGGAGATCAAGCCTTCTCACTCAGGCAGTTCCCTAATTCAGGTATCTACTTTATAACAGAATAATACTATATCAATTAGTGCAGAACACTGTAGGGTGTTGTGTTTAGTATACTATATTTTACTGCAAAATACAAAGCAGAAACTAAAAAATGGAGAGCAGAAAACAGCAAGACTTACTAGTACTGTTGAAATAAAAGAGAGAGTAATAACCTAGAAATCACACAGTTAAAGCAATTTGCCTATCTGCTACATTTAACACCAGCCACAGTTACTAAATCGAAAAAATCATTGAGCTGTCTTTCACCTCTCAACCCTTATTTACTGTTTGTGTTTCTCTCAGTAGTGTCCTCTATTTAATTTTCATTTCTGTTCACCTAATACATTCACTTGTTTACAGTGCACAGACCAGGTTTGGACTCTACACAGCAACATGTATTTGATCAAAAAAATCTGTTATCACTGCATTTTTTTTTCCAGGATGGAAACACTTATCCAAGCTTGTTTTTAGAAATGATAACTTGAGGGCCAAATTTAGAATTGGATTACCCTTTCAAAATAAAGAAAAGGGAAAACCCAGGTTTTACTCTCCCTTGAATTCAAAGACAACTCCCGGCAAGATCTCAATTCACTGCACAGAGCCAGACATTTTCACCCAGATAATCTTTCAGGCATCAAAAGAAAAATACTTCACAAAGATATAATATCTTAAATTATGTACTCGCCCTTAGATCTCAATTTAAATTCCATTCTTTTCCCTCCCTAAGGTGATGCCAGTTTGCTCTTAACCTTTCTCCCACATTACGCAACTAAGACAAACTTTTCTTGCAGGGTCAGAGACTGCTCTGATTTTTCCTTACCCTGTTTGGTCCAAAGGTTACCATTTCACAAAGCATCCTAAGGACATTTTCACTCCCAAGAAATATTTTGACAACAAGATTATTTATAACTCTGCGAAGCTCTGCTGAGTGTAAAATGTGACACGGGGTGCTCAGCAGCCTTGGGGAACGCAGCGTTCAGAGGGGTTTGTTTTCTTTGCACCAGAACAGCAATCCGAACCTTTCAGCAGCAAGGCTCTGTGTGCACAGTACGCGATGTACATCTCATTAGACACCTCAAGGGTCACCAGATAGGTGAAAAATGTACTTGAAACCTGCCAGCCGCTAACTAGAGGCAGCAAGGTGCTGCCTGGGGTTGGGTGGGCTCTGTGCACCTCAAAGAATCATAAAGGTTGGAAAAGCCCTCCAAGATCACCTGGTCCAACCATCCACCTGCCACCAATGTCACCCACTAAACCATGTTCCTAAGCACCACGTCCAACCTTTCCTTGAACATCCCCAGGGACAGGGACTCCACCACCTCCCTGGGCAACCTGTTCCAATGCCTGACTGCTCTTTCTGAGAGGAAATGTCTCCTCCTACCACCTCTGCCTCTTATTAAGCTTTCCACATGTGAACCGACCACAGATTTGGCCATACATAACCGCCCCATGGTGATGCTTCAGGCAATCTTGTCCAGCATGGTGCCCCCAGGGGCTCTCCCTGACTTCCTCCATCTGCAGCACTGGAAGTGACTTAACCAGGACAAGAAATGGGACCACTCATGAGCCTGTAATACATCCCAGAAAAAGCATGAGGGAGATAAACTGAAAGATGGTCCAGAAGAATGGAAGGCTGGTGCCAGTTCCCAGCCCCAGCCATGAGCAAGACTGCATGCGGATGCTGGGACAGGGAAGCACGTCCAGGTCTTCTGCTGGTGAAGGCTGCCAGGAGCACACAGACACTGAAACACACCACCACAGGGAGATGCATTTGCAAAGCAGCTGAGGGAGCATTTTACCCCTCTGCAAACACCTGGCACGATGCTTAAGCACTCCTTTTCCTGCCAGCACCCCAGCCAGTGGGGTTTTTGTAGCAGGAAGGGTTACAGAAGCTCTTGCTCAGAAGCTAACTCCTTCTTAGCAAATACACATCCGTATCACACAGATATGTATGTGCCTGCGCACGAGGATTTCCTATCAAAGCAACATTTTTCTCTTCTCTTTAACTAGAAAAACAATGTAGGTTACAGCAGAGGCTGCCCCCTCCAGCAACTCGCACTCCACCCTGGAGGCATTTTATACTACTCTCCCCCGTGTCCTAACCCGGGACCGCAGAGACTGTTCCAAACGTGGCTTTCATTTTATGCTAGAATAGCTTCCATTAATGCGATAAGCTCCGTACCTTATGATATTCAAAGCAGAAGCCTAGATCTTGTTTGCTTTTTAAACATCACCAGCCACCACACATTTTATCTTTGCACACTTCCCAGTGCATGTCCAAATGTGCCATCCGCCCGCCACTTATTAATGATTCAAGAGCCTTCCTTAAAACATACATGAGATTTAGGAAGGACTTTGTTCCAGGAGTCTTCTGACCATTCTGTGCAGGCAGAGAGAATACTTTTTATTTCATAGACTGGATTTAATCTGCAGAAACATACTGCATCTGTTTCCAAATATTCTTTCTAAAGCCAGTTATGACAAGCAGTGCCAGAATGTGCTCATTTCTCTTTAAGGAGGAAACCTAATTTGGATTTCTTGATCCAGATCATCTTAACACCCAGGCTCAGTTTTGCTTGCTAAAGCTATATACAGCCTCCAAGTAATATCAACTTAATCTGCAAGGCTTCTTGCTTGGGCTGGATGAGTCCAGCGTGCCTTTGTTAGAGGCTCCCACCGTGTGTTGGCAGCATCTGCTGCTGATGGCAGATCTCAGGCATGGTGCTCATGGCACTCACGGCCAGGATCTACTCTGAATTTTGGATCTGGTTTGGATTTTTCCCTAGGATATCCTTGTATCTCATTGGATCAGAGATTTATGTCTGGTCCATCACTTCATGTTAAAATTTTGGAGCTGCGGCTGTTTCTTATGGACCAGTTTGTGGCACCTTACTGCATTTGACGACACTTACTACAGGTCCAATTCTCCTTTTACATGGTAAACATAAACTAAGGGTCTCCTCTTTAGTTAAACAAATTACTCTGGCATAATACACATATGGAAGTCAGGAACCACTCCTATATCGTCTAAGATTCGGGATTCACCTCCCTCACCCTCAATCATTACAAAAAAGGTATGTTTTTGTTTTGTTTTTTTCTTAAGGGCTAAATAACAATTTGCCTTTTGATTGTACCCAGAGAGAAGGGCTATTACAAACAACAAATGATCTTCCTCAGCTTCAGGCTTTAATCTGGTAAAGTCCTAAACCCTCCTGGGAGTCAGGAAGGGATTTTGCCATCAGTTAAAAGAAAGAAAAAGAAACAGGCCTCAGTACTTATACAGGACCGTTTTGATCAATTGGCACGCTCTAAAGGTTAAAAGTCCCACTATGCAGCTGACCTGGGGAAAAATGAGAGCAATGGTAAGTTTAAAATTTAAATATTCAATCAGACCAAGGAAGCCATTTCTCCAGGACACAACTTTTAGGCTACTTTGATGAATGCTGCAGTAAGAGCAGGTGACTGAGATCAAAACCTTCAGCCTTTATACCATGCTCACTTTTTTTTTCTCTCACGTTCTGCATAAACTCAGTCCTCAGAAGAGGTGCCTAGCAAGTCCATAGGAAGAAATCACTGAACACCAAGAAGTGCAGCACACACCAGTTTTCTGTGTCCATGCCTGACATCCCCACAACACACCATGGACTCACTGACTGCAAAACTGACCATGACACAAGGGGGACTGGTGTGAAGTGGGTGTGAAAGAGGGGATGCTGGTGGGCTGGGGCATTCCCAGTGCTAGCAGTTCCCACTACACAAACAAGCAGCCATAAGATACATTACATGGTTATATTTAATCCTATTTTTCTTTTTCTCACATGCTTATCTTGATACTGACGCTGCTTCCTCCTCAGCTCAGTTACTTCCCAAGGAGCCTGTTTAAACTTGTGAGGAAGTTCTTACCAAATAATATTCACATTGAACAGGAAACCATTTCGTCACATTTTCCTGAAGTCCTAATGGCCTCCTTTTTCCCCTATAAACCCACATCCCACATATGAAGCCATCCTGCAAGGATTTTGCACTGTTTTGGCTCTAAAAGATAACCCGGTGAGTGTAGAATATGCTAAGTTTTATGTAACTACGTGACCTCTTGTCAGGGAGCGTTTGCGCCAAACACAAAGCTGGCAGCTCCGTCAGGCTTGGCTTTGGACCTTCTCACTTCACAGCAAACCTCAAAGTTCGTATCTGGAAATCAAACCTCAGCTGCATGTTGGCTGGAACACCACGACAAAAACAAGGTTTTTTTTTTTCTCAAAGCCTGCACTCGGCTCAGAAGAGGATGGTGTTCTGGCTTCCAGGCCTTGGAAAAACAGAGTTCAGTTTTTCCATTCTGTCACTATTCTAGCGAAACCCTGCAGGTAAATAAGTCTCACTTGTTTACACTGACGCCTCTTGGAGACACTGGGGAAGACTGAATAATGGCTGAATTCATAACCAGTCAGGTATCTCATAAGGTAGGACTTATTTGTATTGCTCAAATGTACATCTGCAGAAACAGGTATTTCAAAGAATTTTACTTACTTTATAACCCTCCAACGGATGGGCAGGTACCTGCGAGGAAACGTTCCACAGTAAGACTGAGCATTTAATAAAGTGCTTTTCCCCCAGAGAGCTCCAGCACCTGCACAAAGCAAGATGCTGTCATCGCCACCCTGCCACCAGTGCCGTGACTTGATTGCAGCAGGGAGAGAGGGCTTGACCAGGACCCAGCATTTCTTCAATCCACACGTGCTATCCATTAGGCCATAAGACCTTGACAGGGGTTTGATACATAGCTTTAAGTCATATGTGGTTTAGGCAAGCATAAATTACAAGTAAATGATTTAAAGTAGAAACATCCAGGAGAGAAATGGAACGTAAAGCAGGCAATGAGCACAGGCTCACCGCAGAAAGCAACACGACCTGCAAGGAAGTAGCAAATGCCACTAACATATGAAGGGGACAGAACTTCATGTGGAATTTGAGTTAGTTATTTACACTGGGTACGTGGTGGATTCTTACACCAGCTTTTGACTCGGTATATGACAAGGCATAAAATCTCCTTTAGATTTTTCTAATCTAAAGGAGATCCTGACTTAGCTTCACCAAGAGTAGCGCAATTCCTCAAATGCAGTACATGGCCAGTGGTCCCAAGTGTGCTGCTGTTGAAGATAATATAAAAAGGGAGAATATGCCTCTTCATATTCTTTGAAACTATTAATGGCACTATCATTAAATGAGAGAATATCCTCAAGGCTGGAAAATCCTCAGGGAGATAAGTATGGGAGCTGACACCTGGACGTGGGATTAGTTTCCTTGGTTATTAGAGCTGGCTGAACTGTTTTAACAGACGTAGATATCTAATTTAATTACATATTAGACAAAACACTTTTGATTACTATTCAGCCAGCCAGAATTAATGAATTTCTGAGTCCTCTTTTCATCATAAAATGTTTCTACCCTCTAGTCTTTTTATCTCTTTTGTTTTCCAAGCTATTCTGAAATCCACCTCTCTCAAGACAGATGTTTACTGCTGTACTAACTTGCATGACTTTTTTTATGATGATGCCCCTTAAACTCATTTCCACAGTGCATGATTTGATTCTTGGGTCACCAGGGAAAGCATCTGAGTCACAAAATAATTCTAATAAAGCACTAAGATTCTGACTTTCTCATACACTGTTTAAAACAGGCCATTTAAAAGCAGAGCCTTGCAGTAAACCCTTGTTGACTTTGAATTCCACACACCAGCCATTAGCTTCTGATCCATTTGGCATTTGTACACTTCTTTAACCATTATTTTTTTCTTTTGCCACAGCATAACAGATGAATTATTGAAATCTGATTTATTTTAACCCTGTAGTTCATCCTGATTAAATTGGCTAGTTTACTAAACAATTTTCTGCTCTGCTGTATATATCCTCTTACTTTCTGAATGCAGGCAATGATCTAAGAGCAGATCATACAGGAGACAGTATTTTGTATTCCTGGGTCATATACAGAGTAGCAGGAGGAAGTTTGGAAAGCAGACTTTCTCAATTTCCATGGAGGCCAACTGGAAGCAATTCCACTGAAGCCCACAGCAGTACCTTACTGTCAGTGATTGTTTTTCTGTGCAATAAAGCCCCTCTTTAGACCATTCTGCAGTGAGCAAGACAGGAAAAGATGAAGTTATGAACCGTGGTCAATTTGCTCAGTACCTGCAGCCATGTAAGGCTGATATTTTCAGGGCTACACACATACAGATATCCGAGCTCAGAGCAAGCCAATCTCCCAGCACACCCACAGCCCCAAACATAGCTCCTTCAATCTGAAGGTAAAGAATAATCCCCCGAGATTAAGCATTAAACTGTCAGATTCAGACAGTCAGCAAGATGCAAACTTGAGCCCTGCACCAAGGTGCCAATGAATATGTGGTCCAAACCCAAAGCATCCAATTCACATGGCATGAGAAATTAAACCAGAAATAATTTGTTGCTGCTAATGTCTCTAAAAAAATTAGGCTTCTATCCTTCCCTTTTCCCAGCAACACAAATTTTACAAAAGTGTTATGATATTTCTGATAAAACAGGGTTAAAACCACGTGAAAGGCTTGCCTTGCCAGCCGCAGTAATTAAAAAAGTCATTCTCACCTATTCAATTTGTAAAGTCAATGGAAGAGTAGTGTCTTCAAGACACTTAGAACTCCTGTACTCGAAAGCAGAGGGCAAATCTTGATTTGCTACCTAAAGACTACTGGCTTTGAAGCCAATGAAACACTTGCTCTTTTTTATTCACAGGCCCTTGTTTTCAAATAGAGCACTTTGGGGAATAAATGTTTCACTTGAATTAATTCCTCTTCCTGTTTGGGAAAAAAAAAAAAAAAAAAAAAAAAAAGGTTTTTTCATTTAGAGAACTTTGCAACTGCAGATTGCCAGTTACTTTTTTGGAATAGGTCTTTGACAAAGAATGTCAAACCACAAATTCAGTAAACATATGGGATTTACAAGTTAATCCAATAAGGCCATTATGCTGATGCTCCAGAGGACTAGTCACCATCAGGAGGGGAAAGGACTCTAATTCTAAAAGGATTTCCGTAAAGCCATTTTCAAGTTGGGAAGTCAAGAGCAAATTTCCCTTTTAGTAGCGTTGGTTTGGGAGAGGGGGTTAAGATGGCAATAGAGAGACAACAGAAAAGATGTTTGTGCCCATGAAAGCATGTTTCAAATTACATATCTGAGCTTTAAGAACAGCCTTTATCCACGTTTGCCATTTTTTATACAACAGTGACTGAAAATCAGAGGCAATATCCCTTAAGATCACCTTTTAAGGGCCAGAGTGGCACTCATACTAATTTTAGCAGCTGTTTCTACAGGGACAGTTAACTCAAAGATTGGTCAGTTAATAACATCCATCAAACAAGTAATATAATTAATGAATTTGGGAAGTATAATGAATGGGGGAAGTAAGTAGCAACACGAACCCCTTCTGTTCCCTAGGTTGTATGAAACACTTTGAATTGGTATATACATTTATCCTCTGCATCAACTGCCTCTATCCTACCAACCGTTATTCTCTGTTCCAACTACCAATGTAAACTACAGCAACTGGTAGCTTCGCAGTCAAAGGACTGGATCATAATCTCTTTTATAAGAGTTTAAATAAGGAGCAGCTGCCAAGAGTCATTGAAGCTGCACAGATATAAGAGAAGAGTCAGGTCTTCATGAGCAACTCCCTCTCTGCATTTCGGCATAGACAAATCTGCCAAAAATGCAAACGTATTTCTGCGCTGCTTAAACAGATCAGCTACTGAACTGAACAAGCCCAAGAAACAATAACAGACATTATATTGCATATATACAAAGCCTAAAAAGCACACAGAGAAACACTTTTCACTGCTGTCTTGTGAATTCTTAGATAGGGCAGGCTAAATCCCTGGTTGACATAACCCCAAAATTGCTTAAAATATTTATATGACATTGCCCTCTAGAGGAAATTGAGAATAATCTGTGTTCTAGCAGCACTTTTCTACAGGTGAAAATATAAAGCACAGTTTTCAACAGAACAATTAGTGTGTAAGAAACCATCCTCTGTGAGAACTTCACACCCTGGTTTCTCCCTGTTTGCTTTCAGTGTTTTCTACATGGAATTCCCCAGACTCATTGCTCATATTCCTCATCTAGACTCAGTGTTCGGATGGCATCACAAAGTTTACAGGTGACAAAACATCTCTGTTTGTCCCTGCACTACCAGAACAAAAAAACTCAGGCTATAAAAAATCTACAACACTTACTAATTCTTCAGCTATCATGGCTCAAGGAGCAGCAGGTCGATGTATATGAGGATGAGAAGCAGGACATCACCAACATTTGTTTCATCAAATAGCTGCTCTGCTGGCCTGAACCCAATTCAATGACCAAGTAACAGACCAGGAAAGCAGTCAAAATAGCTTCTCTATTTAGCAACTCTTACTTTTTCTTTTATTTTTATTTTTTTTTTTTGACCATTCAGTTACCTCTGATGCCTGCTAAGGAGAAGTCAAAAAACAGACTCTGCCACCACCATCATTTTAAGCAATATAAGAGAGTTTTAGCCATCGGCAGAAATTTCCTTTGGTCAGATTTCAACAACTCTGTTGCATTTTGAAAAAGCTTGAACCCTGATTTCTGATAAATGCTCTTACTCAGGAGACATCAGTCTGGCTGTGCTTCCTGTGTCTTGGGTGCTTGAGGGTGAAATTTGCTGCTAACAATCACATTTGCCCTACTCTTGTCCTGCCTCAGTAGGTACAAGTTGATCTTCCTGAGCTGCCCCAAACCTTGTCACAGCATAAACACTCCCTGATGTGCTTGCCAAGTTATCTTTTTATTGGTATTCTTCTGTTAAAACCTATTTCCCTTTGGAGGCCCAGATGATCTTGCTGAGCATCATACATTTTGCCCAGAAAAAGCTGCAAGAACGGTGATGCTAAAGAGCCCACAACTGATAGCCCTTCCCATATTAGCCTAAATCTGATAGAAAAGAGACGGAAAACCAAGTTTCAGGAGTATGTAATACTGCTCCTAGCCCAGGGGCAAGCATCACATCAGATAGGAAGAGCAATGAATTTTCCATAGGAAAAAAAATGAAGAAAAAAAAAAAAAGCATGGTCCAAAGCCATTCACAGAAGTGGTGGTCTCTGGTGTTACATGCGAGCCTCTGCTGTTCACACCTGCATTTCTTATACTCGTCCTCTCACTTGTGCCCATAGATGGCAGGTTCCCCCTGACGAGCAAACATCAAGCACAGCCTCTGCCTGTGGAACCGTCTCCTGCTCATCACCCTTCAACCCTCACCGCTCCTGTCCTTCCCAAGGCAGTGACAGGGGATAAGCAGGCTTTTGAGCTGCCACCACAGTTAATGCTTGTAGCTCTGGGGGGTCACGGCTCAGTCCCAGTGCACCTGGCAGCATCACAACCATCACACCAGCCGTGCACCCACAGCTACACAAGGTACAATTGCATCCTGCTTGCAGAGCAGCCTCAAAAGTCTTCTGAGAATGTGAGGGCTGCTCTGCTCAGCCTGATGTTGTAAGACATTTCCATGTAGGCCTTTCTAGGATTCACGGCATGTCAGTCAGTAGGGGTGGAGAAGGACAACCAGCCCTGTACCTCACTGCTACCTGCTAACCTGGCTCCAGTCACCTCCTCCTCCTCCTCCAACAGCTTAGAGCTCCTGGCTCAAGGACATCATCCTTCAGCACACAGCTGCTTCTTGTGAAACTCTGGACTTCCACGAAATGAAGAGCAGTCCACATTTACGGATTAGAAGAGACACTGTGAATGACTGCACATTGCATATTGGCGTGTAAGGGCAGAAGCATTATAGAAAGAGCAAGAATAATGGACACAACACATTCCTTGCTCATGTTTTTGTACATCTATCTTTTTAATTATTGATGGCTGAAACACCGTGCTGTGCTGGCAGATGCACTGCTGGAGAGGCTGTAAATTTATCCTTCTGTGGCTGAAGGCCTCACCTGCTCCTTGCCTGGACAGCGGAAAAAAGTTACCCTGTTTTGTGCATTACAGCAGATTGTCAATTAGTAAGTTCTGCTGCACCCTGACTGTGCTTCCCGATGACCTTAGAGCATGGGATGCTTGCAGCGTGCATGGCTGGAAATCCTACTCAGGATGGAAAAGGGCTCTTGCTGGCATTTTGGTGTCAGGGATAAATGACAAGGCACGAGGCTGAATTCACCAACCCAGACTATTCCCACAGCAGATCACTGGGGAAGGCAGAGCTCCCTCCCAAAGCGTGGGCTTGTGCTCTGTAATTAGACCATGGTCAGAACATCAAATTAAATGGAGATGCACAACCCCACACTTGGCAACAAGGTATAGCTTTCTATGCAGAGGTTTCATAGCTCAATGGAACAAAACAAAAACACCAAATTAAAAAAAGTTCCAGACAACCCACTCTGTAATCTCTGAAGCTTTTACACCTCCTAAGGCAACACCACCAACCTCTGTATGAGTCTTTTCAAGCCTGATGCAATCCCTCTGAAAGGAAAATGCGCAGAGCTGGGGCTGGGGAGCATTTGCTGCAGACAACCCTGGGGATTTGCCGAATAAGTCACGTATTCCCCCTGGATCACACTTTCTACAGAGAGAGGAGATCTCTGTTGTTTGGCAGCAACAGTGTGTAGGAAGCAATGACAAGCACATCACCCCCAAAATTTTGGAACAAACATGCAAGCACACGTAGGAAATCAGGTGTTTAAATTCGTGGGAGTCTCTCTGACGTATTTATGGTTGTCGGCTAAAATGAAGCTGAGGGAAAAAGTAAATATGATGCAAAGACAAGGAGGAAGAGGGGTTTGGGAAGCCTGACGAGGAGGCAGTTGTAGTGGTGGGATGCTGCAAATTCCCATTGCTACCAGGGAACAGGCCATGCCCCTGCAGAGGCTGGACACAGAGTAGGGAGGTTGAGAGGGAAGGCAGGACCAGAGGGTGCAGAGGGAAACCCACGCTCAGATTAATACAGCAAAGACGACAAACAAGCTAAATGATCTCTGCCGAGTCTGGGGATTAGTGACCTTCTGGTTAAGTCTTTTGCTCTTGAGAGAGGATTTGGGATAAAGCTCATTTCTTCAGAGCAATTTATTTCTCAGCACGTGTGGCTAAGTCTGCTCGTACCTTTCCTGAAGACATGAAGGAAGGGAAGAAAAACATCTCTTTCATAGTTTCTTAGACCTGTTATATTTTAGGGGCAGGTGATGGAATTTAATATTCAGTATGAGAGCAAAATACAGCAGCCATGCTGCAGAGGTGGCTCCACACTTCAGCATTCAAGATGAAATGACAGACTTTCACAGGCATCCTCTCATTTCGCACAGGCTGAGCTCACATTCACCATCTCCCTGCTCACAGAGGCTCAACTGGAGGAGAAACCTCCCAGCCAAGACCCCTACATGCTGCTGATTTTCCATCCCCAGGACTCAGAAGCTCCATATAGCTTGGAGGACACATCAGCCTGTGCTGCCCATCCGTGCCCCTGATAATGAGCCACAGGTCCCAGCCTCTGCGCCCCAATCCATCACTTTGCAGCAGGAAGATTGTTAATGTGATAAAAATAAAAAATAGAGGCAACAAATTCAACTCCACAATTGACTGGGGGCATTTTTTAGGTCAGTTGTAAGAAATCTGTTCCCTGAGATTGTATTTGGAGGCTGTGCTCTCCAGGACCACTGTGTTTGTTTTTCTCTGTGTAGTCGGTGCTGTTAATATTTTAACAAGGAGCTCCCACAGAAATGTTTGCCCCTTGGCCAAGGGCAAAGGGCCAGGATACATTTCCATTTGTTTTCCTATTAAAACAAAAATATTTTCTTATGAACATAACCAAGAGAAGGCCCTACTAACACCAGGCAAAACAGCTGCTTACACTGAGCAGTGCTTTGTGTTGGCAGCACTTTTGCTTTGGGAAGGAGGTGAGGAAACAAAGCAAAACAGAGCAATCGATCTGTACAACCTGACATGCCCAGGAGGTAGGAGGGTAGTAAGAGAAAGCTTTCTGCGATGGCCAGGGATAGTTTTCTTGGGGTAATTTCTCCTTGAGAAAATGGATGCATGAAGGAGACTGCTTTGCCGAGCAGCAGGTCAATCCACAATAACTTCCCAGGAAACAAGAGTCTATCACAGGCACAGAAACCTGAAAACCTTCCCTTCCTTCATCCTGCATGCTTTCATGTGCCCTAATGCCCTACTCTACCAAAGAATGGATTTATTGCCAAAAATTAAGCTGAGGGCCCCAGCTGGTGAGCTGAGGACGCACAGCCCAAGGCATGGTTTGTCACACCACAAATCAACTGAGGATCAACTGAGGAGAAAATCACTACGGTCTGCAGGGCATCATGTAAAAGTAACCCTCGCTCACCATCCTCACAGCCTACCATCCCCACATGCCAGTCAGAGCACCTGGAAGTGTTGTGAGCACCCCACCAAGTAACATGGTGCTGCAAAACCCTGCAGGTGCCCCAGAGACAAGCATGGCCACCAAAGTGGCTACAGAGAGCAAAGGCACACTCCTGTAGCAGTAGTATCTCACCATGACAGGGCAGGAAGCTGGCTCCATTGAAAATGCAAAATTGGAGCATTGCACTTTGATATCAAAGAGTGGCTACACTCGGGGAGTTTTTTGTCCAGACAAGGAAACCTTTCTATTGTGGGGATAGAAGCAAAGCAGGTTATGATATTAAAAACAAAACAAAACAAAACAAAACAAAACAAAAAAAAAAAAAAAAAAAAACAAACAAAAAAAAAAAAAAACAAAAAAAAAAACATTCAGTTCAAACTTCTGGGGAAAGGAGAGCTCAATAAAAAGTACATTGAACCATCTGCTTTCAAACCACAGTGTCAAACTCTTGAGCAGCTCTAACCAGATGCAGTAAAAATACCCATTCTCCATTCCCATCCCCTCTGCTAATGTACCACACTGCATCTCCTCACAGCCAGAGCTCCCAGCACCCTCCTGAAGATTGCTGTTCAGAGCAGAATTGACCCTGAATACAGCCAGGGACTGCATACTGCACTTCCAGCACCAGCAAGGACTGTTTCAATACGGAGCCAAAGGTTTCATCCAAGTGTGCACATGGCCCGGCACGGTTATTGACTGCCGCAGGCAAGCTGCACAAACTGCTTTGCATATTTTGACACCTGTAATTTGGCTAGAAGTTCAGTATCATGCTCTGTGATCAGCTGCTAACACTTGCAGAAAAGCAGGACGGTGTTCAGGAGATCCATATATTATGCAACTAAGAATAGCACTGACCTGTTAGGAGGACCAAGGCATTACCTCCACACTCACAGCTGTCCTGGAGCATGTACATGTAGTTGTGGCGTGCAGAAGCAGCAAGCACTCAGGAAAGACCTTGTCTCTTCTGAAAGTCCCTAATTTAGGTAAAGTCAAAGCTTTGCCTTCAGTACAGACACTTTAAAGCTCATTCTCCATTGCATGTCTGGTTTTTGAAGATCTTTCTCAGCATCTTCAAAGATTAACTGATTTTCCCTGACATTCGGCATGCCGTATCTCATGCTGGGGAGGAGGCCTAGCAAGTCCCTCAGGAGAACTGGCTGAGGAGGAGAGACTAAGAAAAGGCCATGCAAAGGTACGGCTGTCAAAACATTTCTCTGTTCATTTTTTGGAAGCTACTCCAGCCTGTGGATTAAAAAGAAAGCAGCCAGCTCTCTGACCGTGTTTCCACACATGGCAATGTTTGGCCATTTCTGGAGCTGGGGAACATGATATTGTGAAGCAGTGGTTGGGTTTCCTCAATGACAAAATGATAATAGTATCTCATGTTTATACCACACTGTCATCACTTGAAATGTATCTTACTTTGCTTTCTTCAACAACAGTTTAAATTTGGAAATCTATTCAGCAGTGATTTTAAAGATTAGATGTACGTAGTAGCTGTGTCCAACATTGCAGCAATGCTTGATGAAAGTCGTAATCAAATATTTCAAACTGAATGATATTCATGACAAAATAATTCTTTTGCAATCCTCCCAGGACTTGCTCAATGAAGCCTCATTCACTCATGCTCAAGAAAAGGAAGGATTCATCTGTCATCTGGAGGAATACTAACAGCCTCCCTCCAGTGAATGCGTAATAGCCCAAAATGAGAGGAGTAGTTTCAAAATACATAGGAAGTTGTTGTCTGGGGAAAAATAACCCATGTGTTTTGGAGACACAGTTATATAGACAGAAGATAAATAAATATGCAGAGTTTTGACTAACCTTTATTCAGTACTTCAATACAGCTCATTTCCCTGCAATTGTATTTGATAGACACACAATTTGCTAACTCTGAAGAGAGCAATCATTTTCCCTCAGTCACTAACATCACCAAAAACGCCACCACCTACATCATTCCTCTCTAATATAATAATACGCTGTTAAGCAAAGACCTTTGATGATTACATTACTGCATAGTGTTTCCCTAAGTGAAAAGAAACAAAAAAGAAACAAGCTCAGCAATAATCAACCTGTTTCTACTGTTTTCATGGCAATCAGGTGGAGTTTGAATAAACAGGTTTTTTTTAAGAAGTCAAACTGGATTCAGCTTCCCTAGCAGGGAGTGACAGATGAGTGGCACCCTCCAATTTGTGCTCTTGTGCTCTTACTGCTCTTGTGCATAGTGCCTGACCCTGTCACTGCTTTGGGAGCTGAGGACCTGTAGGCACAGGACCTGCCCCAGGCAGTGCACAAAGAGCCTTCCACAAGGAATAATTTGTGCACAGCAATTGCAAAAGATGGGCTAGTTGAGGTGCAAAGCTATTACTGATTGCGGAAGAAAAAAAAAAGAAATGGATAGTTTAATTCTAAAGTTCAAGTTGCTTGAATATATAAAAAAAAAAAAAAAAAAAAAAAAAACATATCTGGGGGGATTTTTTTAAGGCAATCTGTCTGCAGCTGCCCAATCTGTTGCAGCCCCAGCCATCTGTCCCTGCATCCTCTAGAGACTGACTGCCTCCACAGGAGGGCCTGCAGAAAGGACCACGCACCTTTACCTGTCCTCTCCCGCTGTCCAGCACATTGACTTAGCCCCTTGGCACATGGCAGGAGGGAGCTGGAGATAACCTGAAGCCCAAGTACATGCTCACATTTCTGCCAACCCCACTCACATTGCTGCTCAATCCCAAGGAAAGAGGCAGAGTCATGAGACCCTCTGCTCAGTGCTCAGGGTCCCCAAGTACGTGCCAAATTCCCACCTGCTATGGAGGTAAATCAGCAGATTTCTTAAAATACCAGTGCCTACCACAACACATTCACCAGGCAAGATGGGGCTCCCTTGGCACAATTGGTGGGCAAGCAATAAATCAGAGCTTTCGTTTGGCCAATCTAGCCCAGTGTTTTGGGAGCTACAGCACTCACAGCCCTTCATATCGACCTTGAAGAGTTTCTCAAGCAGCCAGAGAGTGATTGGGTAGACAGAAATTGAGCCAGGACTACCAGGTATCTCCATTCAGTGTGCTGTCCAGCTCTGACAACTTAAAGAACCACATGGAAAAGCCTCTCCTTCTGCCACCATAGAAGCAATACAGAAATACTCTAGGATAGCTGCTGCTTTGAAGCAGGTTTCCCAAAGGGCAAACTGATGTTGACTTTCAGCCTATTATAAACCTATGCAAAATTGTCTCTGCTTTGAGCACCCCAAAAAAGAAACCTACCAAAGGACACCCAAAGCATCCTGGAGCAGATCAGAACAAGGTGGTATGCAGGGTTGGGACTACCAGGCAGGTCCCAAAGAAGTAAAACCAAACGCCACATCGAGAGCATCCTCAAGGTCCCAAATTGTCATCCGTCAACAGCACCTTTCTCCAATCGCAGTTAACAGTAAGTTAGGCAAGAATGCTTTGGATGCTGAAAACAAATCAGGTTTTGAGTAAGACATGTCCTAAATTTTGGCCTAAATTGGATGTAGAGGACTCTAAAGCAGTATCTTAAGAAGAATGACACTGAGCCCATACCATCAAAAAGTAGGAACTCTGCCTTTGTAACGGCAAAAAAAAAGATATCTCAACTAGGGTAAATGGAGCACATGGTTCTCATTAGCAACAGCCACAGCTTGCTGGTCTAATAACAGAGCTTTCAGAAAGGAACAAACCCAAAATGAAGCCTTCGGGGATAGGATAATAAGAACTGATATCTAAACACTTTGGACTCCATTGGGTATTATCTTTCTTTTTGCATTAACAACAAGATAACATTATTGCTGGCCTCTGAAACCGATTCCTTTGGATTTTAGGAAGAGACATCTGGCAAAGGGAAAGCAGCACACTAACCTCTTTTTGCCACTAAACCTCTCAAATATGGGGGTGCAAGTGATCATCTGGCTTGCAGTCACAGTGCTAACAAACACTCATTGAATTACAGGCTTGACCTTAACAGAGGACTATTATCACACCTGCAAAGCCACAGCCAGGTTCACCTTCCCAGCATTCACAGATGGAGGAGTGACTGCTTTTGTTCTGCCACATGGCAGGTTCAGGAGCAATGGTCACCCTAAACCGCAGCTGCAGACCCACTCACAGGGCCAGAGGATGTTCACTGCCTATTGGGAGCAAAGGCTGTGCATTTTGCAGAATTATAACTTGCAAACATTACCAAGACCATCATGGTTTGCAAGCCTGATGACTGAAGCATCAAATAAATAACCAATGAGCATGTCTACCAGCCCACAACGAGCAAAGCTGGGCCATAACAGATTTTACAGCATGCAGCAATTGAAAGAAAAAAAGAAAGAATAATCTGTATCATTGTGAGAACCTTCAATTTTGATTTGAACTCTTGAAGGTTGCAGGTTTTCTGGGACAAGAAACAGCAAAAGAGAGCAAATGAAATAAAATCAAACGGAATTTATTAAAATGAAGTTATTTCAATCTGGTAAACATAAAAATGTCTTGCTTTGAAAAAGTCTCAGGCAACATTCAGCTGTCAAATAGCTTTCCTCAATTCAAATGATTCAAGAAAAATAAGATGCACCAGCAAAAAAACAGATTCCAGTGCTGCTGAGTGTGTATTCATTCTTAGTTAAAAAAAAAAAAAAAAAAAAAAAAAAAAAAAAAGGCTTATCCAAACCCAGGAAGAATCCTGCCTTAGTGGAGACCCTCTGATGCTTACAATGCACTATTTTGTTGACACAATGACCCCTCAAACATTTCCAGTGGATGTGCAAGTAGCAGATGTAGGCTAGTTATTGATTTGCTTTTGTTACTTAATTTCTGTGGATTCCTAAGAAGGAAACCACAGCTCTCACAGAGGCTGGAAAGCAAAGGTCAAAACCTCTGCTCTCAGACTCAAGTCAGCACCAGCCGTGACTTGCATCACATGTTGCAAGAGCCACACACCAGGGACTGCTCTTCCACCCTTACCTTGCACCGGTGACGTCCACGCCGACCATCAACTGCCCATTCAGAGAGAGGATCTCGTCCTTCAGGCGCAGCCTCCCACACTTCCCAGCCGGGCTGTTTTTCTTCAAGTCCGTCACCCAGATGCACCCAACATCAAGCACGGGCCCCTTATTCCCCTTTCTCTTCTTCCCTCCCCGCCGCTTCTCTCCATAGTCCCCCAGGGCAGGGATGTTCCCAAAGCTCAAACCCAGAACCTCAGTTTTCCGCATCTCCTGGGCCAGGTAGACAGTGCAGATCTCCATATCCGAAGCCACGCTGTCCGTCGCCTGCAGTTTGCTCTCGTCCACCGAGAAGTTGAGCTGGATGTACTCGCTCAGCTTTTGGACCGCCGCACGGCACAGCCTCTGCTCGGCCCCCTCGGCCCCCTCCCGCCGGCTGTTCTGCAGCCACTGCCACAGCAGGGGGAGGAAGACCCCCGCGTTGTCCTGCGTGATGGGCATCGCCGTCCCCGGGCATCCCCTCATCGGCTCCCCAGACTGCAGCTCAGCTGCCCACCACGGCCCCCTGGGCCTCCTGGGGCCATGCTAGAGCAGGGGTGGATGCCCAAAGCAAGCCCCATGTAATCTCGCAGGGACAGTTTTGGGGTTCTCTTTGACGACAAGAACAAGGCAGGAGGTTTCGTGTGGCCACGCCACTGCTTGCCCCACAGAGGGGTCAGCGGATGAAGCACTGGGGAGCTTCTATCTTTCTACACCTTGCTGTCGGGGTCTCTACTCCACCAGGAACAACATCTCCTTTCCACCACAGTCATCGCAGCAGCTTGTCCTGCAAGGGGAAACAGCATGGTTAGGAGTGCCAAAAATGTTGCAGGTATCCACCAGCCCCAGCCCATAATCCCGCCTTGGACAGGACCCCAAAGCCACGCTTGCACAGCCAAAGCCGCTCTCCTTCTGTGATTTACCACTTGAGGGCACCAACTGCTCTTCTCAGCAAGGGAATAAAAGGTCACCATTAGCTCCTGACCTCCCCAGCAAGACAGAGAATTAACAGTCCTACAGAAAGTCCAAGAAAATCTGCTTTGCCGGGGTGCACGGCCTGACACGGGTCTCACCATCACTGGTTGATGCTGAAGAACAGGCAACAGGGTCTTTCTCTTACTGGTGTGCAGCTAGTAACCCTGCTAGTAACTACACCTACCCCACAAACAAAGCATCTAAGGGACATGGCTGCCCATTTCCCCAGCACAAGAAGAGCTATGTGGGTGAATTACCCTGTTTTCTACATGGGTCAGAGAGAAAGAGACATGCAAGCAGCCAGCAGGCAGCCAGAGCTGGAGGTTAGCGCACAAGAGGGTGAGAAAGGTTTTTATCTAGGATTATTAGGATCTATGAAATAAGGAAAAACCCTGACATGAGTCAAGTCTGGCTGACCAGTTTCTTTCAGGAGTGGTTCTCTAGCAGCATATGCTGCTCAGCAAACTGTACTCCAGACAGGTAGAAGAAAGCAACAGCTTCGAGCCAGCAGTCTGCAGGCCTTGCAGGTGGAAGATGCTGCTGCCTCATGAGGTGGATGCAGGGCTTGAATCAGGCAGAAGAGCCTGTAGCAACAGTCCACATCTCCACGAGCACAAGTCTTTATAAGAAAGACTCTTACAAGATGCTGCAGTCCAAAAGCTGGATCCAAAGCGTTGCTGAAACACTGCCAAGGCATGCCCACCTCTCTGACCATACAGCACCACCATACAGTGACCCAAAGATGCTCAAGCAGGAATAGGGACAGTGACAGGGATGACACATCAGGGCCATGCATGATGCTCCTAAGAGGGCCCATCAGCCACAGGGTGAGGTTACAAAAACATCTGAGCAAGGATAGATGCTACCTCGGGAAGGCGGAACAGTCCCACTGCTTAGTTACAGGGACTTCTGAGTTAGGCTCAGGGTAGGACACAGGAAGGGACAAAAAAACAGAGGAAAGGATAAAGACAGAAAGAGCCTGGGCATAGTTCTAAACAGCAGGGGTGATAATGCAGCTGCAGATAGACCAGGAAACACAGTTAAGCACTCTGAATATCTTAGACACCTAATGCAATATTGGTGAATATATTACTTATATTACTATAGAACTTAGACCTTCACTAAAATCTCAGACTAAAGTGGGCACAATAAATCCCCCAACCTAAGGAGGCTGAATGGGTCAGGCGACCAGATAACAACTGACTCGATGGTAATGGGAGAGTACAAGCATGAGATATCTGCCAGGAAAGTAATGCAGCAGAACACAGAGCGTCCTGGTGCCTTAGGAGCAGCATCCTCACATAACTGATAGGTCAAGTAATCAGCGGGGAAGTGCCTCCAGAGAAGGATGTGTTGGGGGTAAAAAGATGGAAGGAAACTCATGTAGAAGTGACTGTGAAATGATGAAATCTGCCATACGCAAGGGATTGCAAACAGCAAAATAGAAATGCCGGGCTTCTGTACATTAGGAAAAAAAAAAAAAAAGAAAAAAAAAAGAAAAAAAAAAAAAGAAGAGAGAGAGAGAAAGCTAGGCAAAATTCATGCAGTAAAGTTTAAAGGAAAAGAAATCAAGGTGAGCTGTAGTTTCTCGAAGAAACAATATTTCATGCTCTAAAGGCACAGGCACAATAACATTTCAATGCAAAAGAAGGATCAGAAGACTTGGCAGCATCATGAGCTCTATGTTTACCTCAAAGACAAGAAGAAAGAACACTAAAAGGTTACTGAGCAGGAATTTAAAAAATAGTACGAACACAGGCAGAAATATTAGGAACATCAGGGCACAAAAATGAAATGAAACTTGCAAAAGATTAAAAAAAAAAAAAAATATTACCCTTTTTATATATATGAATACCAAGAAGGCAGTCTGAAAAAAGTGTTGCTCAGATAGAAGGAAAGTTATTGAAAAGTGACACCAAAAGAGGCAATGTTGTTTTGATTTTTGCTTTAGTCCTTGTTAAAATCGCCTGCTATGCACAGGGGATTAGTACAGCTAGCACTATGAAACATTATCACAACAAAGGTACACTGTCCTCTTCTCTCCCTGTTCCAGCATGAGATCAGTCCCCTGCCCAAGTCAGATATTTCCAGCCCAAGAGGGTGGGCCAAGCCCTACAGAACCAGCTGAAGCAATCTCAGATACCTCCCTTCTGGCTGCCTGTGACAGCTCAGACAGGTAAGGTGCCAAAAGTTAGGAAAAATGAAAGTGCAGTGCCTGTCTTCAAGGGCAGAAAGAGAAACAGCAAAACAATGCTGTATCAGTCAGTCTAGCTTCAATTCTCCAAGAAACTCTGAAACAAACAAAAAAAAAACAGTTTGCATGTTCATAGAAGATAACAAAAATGTAAGCACCAGCAGATATAGAAGAGACATGAAAAAAAAAAAAAAAAAAAAACAAAACATATCAAACCAAATTAATTTCTTTTCATAATAGAGGAGTTGTTAGATGTCATTTATCTGAGCTTTAATATAGCTTTTGACACTGTCTCAAACAACTTTCTCATAAATAAACTACAGAAACATGATTAAATGAGACTACTATAAAGCCATGCCCAGGGAGTAGTTATTAATGGTATGCTGTGAAAACAGAAGGACACCATGAGCAGAGCTCTGCAGGATCTATATAGTCTCGTTCTGCTCAGCATATTCATTACTGACCTGGACGATAAAAGACAGTACACTTATTAAATCTGCAGATTACACAAGGCTGGGAGTGACTGCAGACACATTGGAGAACAGTATTAGAATCCAAAATGATCTTGGCAAAAATTAAAAAAGAAAGGTTCTCTAAAAATTGGGATAAAGTTCAGCAAGAACAAGTGCAAAGTACTATAAAGGGAAAGCCATACACAGAGTTGGCTAGGCAGAAAATCTTTGGGAAGAGTTGCAGGGTTTATAGTGAATCATACATGTCAGCACAGTCTGGTTGCTGTGGCAAAAAAAAAAAAAAAAAAAAAAAAAAAAAAAAATCACTGTCATGGGATTTGCCGAAAGGGATGAAGCCTGTCAGGCTGTGATGCACCTCTGCAGCCTCACACAGGGCTGGGAAGGTCGCAGCAGCAAACTGACCAGTTGGAGTGGAGTGATGATCAGTCTAGAAAATGTGACTTACTAAGAAACACAAGAAATTAGGACCAGGTAGGCTAAAAAGCAAAAATCGTCTCAGGTGGAGTGTGAGAACACAAGTTAAAACTCTTCAGAAGCCTAAAAATGCCCCAAAATTACAGGTGGGAAAAAGCAGCCTATTCCCCCTGCCCAGACAGAGTAACAGGTATGAATTACTTCACGGTAGGTTTAGGTTAGTGGTTGGGTAACACTGATAAAGAATGCTGAGGCACAAGAGGATGTTGTCTTGGGTGAATGGAGTCTCCTGGTCTCTGCGGTGGGTTACACAAATAGCTGAGAAGAGCTAAGGTTGGAGTCAGTCCTGTCTCGGGCTGTGGGACAAACTAGATCTCTCTATTTCAGTCCCTCCTACATTTTTCCTTTCAGCATCATTTTCTGTCTTAACAAGAATAGTGTGAGAGCTAATAAAATGGGTAACATCCAGTGCCTTATAACAACACCCTTATGACTGCTTCAGTGGCAAACGTTGGCATGGCCTCCAGTAACCACAGGGTTCAAAACCATTCAAACTCCAGAAGTGATCAGACCAGCTCACACAATTAAGCCCTTTTTGGCCTAATAATTTAAGGAGTTTTCTTCTTGGCTGTCTAATTTTGACACTGGTGACATGTTATGGGCTGCTCTTTGTAAACTGTCCCCAGATTTAAGGCACTGCCCCAGTGCCTAATGAATTGGGGACCCCCTGAAAGTGTCTCAGTTTTAGCTCCAGTCTCCCAAACCCTTGTGCGTTGGCCAAAGGCACAACTTGACACTGACTCAGTTTTGGTGCTGCAGTCAGACGAGGAGCATGGGGCATTCAGGGGCATCTGCACCCCACATAAGGCTCATCCATCATTCATTTAGCGGCATTGCTGGAGGACTCTCCCCACATGCTCCTCCTGAGACAGGATGATGAAAACAAGGGCGCAGTCCAGGTCCCCAGAGGCAGGCAGCCTTCAAAACACCATTCCTCCACCCCGCTGCGGGATGCCCGTCTACGCCCCTGAGCTCACTGCAGAGCCATGGCAGACACGATAATCATGTAGGTAATTACACGGCACTTTCAAGGGATTTCATCTTCTCAAACAAAACCTTCTGGCTCTGGAAAAAAGACTCTGACAGGCATAGATAGGAAACACTCCTTCCAGATGAAATAGGCTGTGCAGGGAGGCCTCAGGGAGCCCCGTGCTCTGCGAATTCAGGCTCAGTGTCTGAGCTGAACACCTCTCTGCTGGCGAGGACAGAAGCTCCAGTGCTGATATAAGAGAAAAATAGAAAGGTGGCAAATTGTTCTTCAAAGGAAAAAATAGATCTGCCTGATGAAAACGGCCAACTCAAAACTAAGATGAAATTGATTTTTGCTCGACTTTTGCAGAAATTGAGTCAAGACACATGTGAGAAAATTTACTGGAGTTACCACCACCTTGCTTGCTCTCTGTGGGTGACAGACCTGCCTCACACATAGTATACAATCTAAATATAAAAGACTGCCTTCATGCCCACTGTGGCATTTACACTTACATGGAGTAAATGAGGCCAGTGCTGGGACAAACAGCCCTGTGGGGACACAACTCCCTGCACTGCCCAGAAGCCCCTGTTCCTGGGGACAACTCTCCACTGGAGAGATCTTGTCCTTACTGCTCTGACTCCTTCTGGGTCTACTGATTGCCACTCTCTGGTCAATGATTTAATCTCACAACCTACCTGCCTCTTCCCAAAGACGTGCCACCACCACCCAGCAAGCAGAGGAGCCTGGTCCCTCCCTCATAAGGAACCTGCTGGACATCATCAAATCCAGTCCCTGGCTATCACCCCTCTCTCACCCTCTATCCAATAAAGCTCATCCAATTTTAACTTCAAGTAATGAGGTTTTACACCTCTGTTATTTTGCTGGAAAAATGTCCTACCACACCATATAGTTGGAAATGATGTGTAATTTAACTTAAATCTATTCATAATCAGTTTATACCCACAGACATAGGTTATACAGCTCTCTGCTCTTCTCTGTGTTTATCAGCTCTTCTCACCTTCATCCCTGGAGCATTTACAGCCTGAAAAATCAGCCTTTACCTACCATCCTTCCACCCACATAAGATGTGCTCCCAAGGGCTCAAATACCACCCACATAAATGAACTGGATATCTTGTTCTTCATTTCCCAGAGAAAGGTTTTAGTTATGACTCTGGAACTAACAACCCTTCTTCTTAATCTCCAGCTTTTTGGTTCAAGACACTGAGTTAAACACAGGAGACAGAAGAGAAGAGTGGTTCCTTTTTTCAGTCTTTCTTAAGGAAGGGTCAACCTAAATCATTGGTTATAGAAGAATATGAATACTTTCTTGAAATTAGTTGAGGCTGGAATTGTCAAAAAGCATATATGGATATTCAGAGCAAAACAACTTTTTTTTTTCCTTTCAACAAACTGAGCTGTTTCTTCCTACATCAGCCTCCTCAAAGGAGTAATATAAAGTATCTGCAATAATCACTTTCTTGTAGGGGGGAAGGAAATAAAGAGGGTCATTAAAATGTCCCATTACCAATTTTTAAAAGGTGATTTGTGCAAATGGCCAACACACAATCCTCCAGGATAACCCCTCAGGCATTTCTAGCTGAGCCTAAACTTCCAGAAAAACATACATACAGTTATTCTAAAAATTCCTTTTATCCCCTGAGTGATATAACTTTATAATTGCTTAAAAGGTTATGTTTGAAAGATAGTGTTAGTCTTTCATATACAGATAAAGGCATTGTACTTGTTTTCTCAAAGTCATCTGTGCATTCCTGTACCAGAGAAATAAGTTCACCACCAGCAAAAGACATTAATTCGCTATTTTTTATTCAAGCATAGCTTTCATTTCTTTTACTTTTTAATTAGCAACTAATAGAAAAAAGAAAAAAAAAAAAAGGAAAAAAAAAAAGTAACAGCGGGGAAAAATCACCTAGGAACTGAATAGAGACTTTTCACTACAAGATGTGCCATTGCTGAAAGACAGTTTTACTGTAACTGTCCTTCACTGACAAAACTGAATCTCTTTTATTCTGGATTACACAGTGGCACAAATCAGATACAGGCACACGGTTATGTTTCTGCTGAATTTGCCAGAGTGCACAGTTACAGGTCAGCTCTATGGTATCCATAGGAATACTACTGATATTTGACCTGGCATAAAAATTTATATCTTACACTGGCAGGCTTTAGGAGTTCTTGAGCAAATTTGAATTGACAGTGAGTTTTATAGCAGTCAGCATATTGTATCTCATGGCCTCAATGCTTTGAATCCAGCTGTAGGAGCCCTAAAGCTGGATTTATAGCACAGTCAAACCACAGCCTTGCGTTTGACCTCAACACCAGTAACCAACAGGAACACAGGGACATGACAATTGGGATGTCTGTTCCCTAACATCAGCTGAATTCCCATCTGGGTTCATCTCCTCAGGCTCCCTTTCTGGCCAATAAAGAGAAACGGACACTGTCAGGAAATGGTTATCTGACCTGTTATGGATACTTACTTTCAGACAAGATGCATGATCTCTTTCAGGTGCACTTTCTACTCCACTGCCTAAAAAAAATGTGTGACTAAATCAAATAGAGGTATCTGAATATGATGTGATGAATCCCACTCTGTGACATGTCGCTAACCAGTCAAGCTGGACACAGAAAAATGGTATAGCATAGCTAAATAAATGCAGTGGCAAACTTTCTATCAACTTTTGCAGAAAGGTTCCCCGCATTGCCTTCTTCACTGTTCTGATTTTCAAGTATTTGACTAAATCAAAAATCAAAAGACTTGTGCAAACATCTAGACTACCTAAATCAACCCTAGTAATTGCTGGGATGTTTATAGTATCAGCCCAAGCAAGCCCTGAGAACAAAGAACAGTTCACAAAGAGGACACCGACATAGGCAAGAGCAGAAATGCAAAACTCATGCAGGAAATGCTGCACAGCAAAAGGGGCCCAAAAAAGTTAGGTAAAAAACACGCCTTATACTTGTATTTGTTTTGGAAACCGCACCACCAGTACAACAGTGCACAACATGGCTCTCTACACTAGGTATTTTTTTGTGCTATCATAGTATCTGAGCCACTGGAAGTTAGTAAAATCCTTAGTTAAGGTAATGTGATAACCCCCATTTTTATTGTGAGGTAAGAGAGCTACAAAAAAGGCTACTGAGTGCATCCTACATAGCCTTACATAAAGCCTTCCTGTAGCCATAATCCCACTGGAAAAATTGTTAAGTGTCATTTGTGCCTCTTGCAAGCCAGAGGTTGCACTGCTGGGACACCACGTCCTCTTGCTGAGCACCAATACTGCCTAAGACATCTTGCATGAGTGTGAACATCCCTCCTGACCTCTCCCTACCATCCTACCTGTGGGTGGGCTGCTCGGCTGTGTGGGAGGTGATCAGGGTAAGGCTGTCCTGTGGGAAGGGAGTGAGGCTCCCCTAAATTTGCCCTCCCCCAGTCCCAGAGCCTGGCAGTTCTTCCATGGCTGCATGGGCTTGGAATAACAAAATCCCAGCATGCTGATGTGCACATGTCCATGTCCA
This sequence comes from Netta rufina, assembly GCF_964035555.1. Lineage (NCBI taxonomy): Eukaryota > Metazoa > Chordata > Aves > Anseriformes > Anatidae > Netta > Netta rufina. The sequence goes on from NC_140126.1 coordinate 7,486,127, forward strand.
TACAATTCTACATCGCTGCTCTCCCAGCTTCTTTCTTTCCCCCACAATATTCATGGACATTTTCTTTTGACTTCAGTCACAGCTTTACACAGATTCTAGATGTGAGAGTCCCTATAAGCGAGCTCCCACAGAGAGACATTCCCACAACGTGTTAAAGACCTGACCAACAGCAGAGAAACTGCAGACTCTGAAACACGAACACAGTTGATGTAGCATCCTTATGGCTACTGGGCCAATGAAATTATACCATAATTCAGGGCTACCCTGAAAAGGAGTTTCACTAGACCAGGAACATTTTGTGATTTTACTGATATTATTAAATTATAAATAGGTGAATATTGAAAAATACTTGCTATTTGCTGTACATCAGCAAATGAGAGCTCAACCAAAGCCTCTGTCTGCCACACTGAAATAAGGCAGCTCTAGCTCTTCCTTTGCTGCTTATTGCTGGACCTTTGCCTTTGCTGAAGTCACTGGTGTCCCCCTGGGGACAAGTGCGACAGCTTTTGGGATGGTGAGCAATCATTCAGGAAGCCCCGTTCTGAAATCAAAGAAAGCCAAATCCAGTTGTGTTGCACATGGCAAGAAAATGATGGACTGGGGTCACGATGGTGCAGCTTTGTTGTTTTAGGTCTTTTATGCCTTAAACAACAACTGGGTTGTTTGACCTCTTCAGCTTGGCAAAGAGATCTTTAAAACATACTTTTCAACCTGCCAAAACTGCTGTGGTGTGAGAGGAGATCCAGGGGCAAACACAGTGAGCTTTTAAGCTGCAGAGACAGCCTGGCTCGAACCGAAGGGCTGTATTTTCCATGATCATTCAGATGAATTAAAAAGAAGACGGCAGGAGAGGAAGCATCCGTCTGGACATCCATTATTAATGAGAGGATCAAATCTAAAACTCTTTCTGACACTGATACAGAAGCCCTTTAGTATGATCAAATTATTCTCTTCAGTACTCACCCTCGTTTTACACAAACTGTCTCCAACAGCCAGCCTCTTCTCCAAGTCCAGGTCAGGTGGGACAATGGAAAAGATTTTGCAATTTCTAAATGACTTTTTAAATCTTTCCAATATTCTTTTACGCTGAACTTACTTTAAGTATTGAAGAAAGGCAGGCCTGCCTTTTCACATTCATTTAAAACAGAATGAAATAACTTATTTCAAAGACAAGACTTAAAATCATCTAATTTTCATGTAATCTAATTCCCAGACTATATCAAAGCAAGAGTCTACAGCTGCCAGATATTGAAAAATATCTGTCTATCTACAGACCCTTAAAGACTACGCCGTTTTGTAGCAGAACAGAAAAAGCTCACTTGAATGATGGAAGAGCTATATTTAAAGATTTTCTTGAAGAATGGCACCCATACCACACTCCAATTGTTCGGCATCCTCTGTAAGCCAACATGCCTAATCATCCTTTGGATCTCTTCCACTTGCTGAAACATTCAGAGCTGGTGCTGGGAAGCTCCACTGTGAATTTTCAGAGTATTCATGATTCATTTCTGACATCATTTATAGAAACAACAACAAAAAAAAAGAGTAACATAATTAAAGTCAGTGATGCTTTTCTGGATTTACTTTGCAGTTGTGTAACCACAACAGAAATCTAATTTTAAGTATGCAGATTCTTAGAAACATCCGCTTACCAAGTTTTAAAATAGAATAGCTCTCTCACACACACATATGCACACAGAGAACTAGCCAAAACTACAGGCATACAATATAAATAACAAGGTTAGATTTTAAATTTACATTTAAGCACACAAAAAAATGACCCATTTTTCTAAAGCCCTCACTAATGTCACCCACTCCTACATGATGTTGAAATAAGCATGCATCTACACCTCAGTGGTCACAAAACCAAATTCCTCATTTGCAAGGCTTTCTGAAGAAGCAGACTGAGCTTTCATGTAACATATTGAACACTTCTATAGCAATTTACTGCACGCACTAGTTCTTTCTGAAAACAACACTTACATTAAGTAAGACAAAAAAGGTTTTCTGTATCTGTAATTATTTTTAAATGCTTCCACTTTTCTCTAAACCTTCCTGTGGGAAAGACATCTCCAATAATTATTCATAAAACAAGAAAATGCAAATAACATGTTCAGTTTGGACCACATTGTCTGCAGGAGTCATGAATCCAGAATTACAAACAAACCACAAACATCTGATGTTCTAATACTATGACTCTATATAAAAAAAAAACAAATGAGCCTAACAATTTTTTTTAAATTAAATTTTGATAAACACCACGCAAACATACAGCTTAAAACCATGTAAACTGAATGCAGTTGGAAGATGGACTGCTGTGATTTTACTATGTTACTGGAAAGGCCACAATTTTAATAATAAAAAAAAAAAGTCTGTTTTATAAAAAAAATGTTTATAAAACTGTTTTATATTATCTCTTAACCGTGAATTAAGACATGGAAAATTATTTCCAGATTTAACAAGACAGATTTCCATATCAGTATTTCCACAATCTATTAATCAGCTCTAACCAGATCTGAGCATTGGAAATAATTAAACATCAGCCTGCTGTGAGTGTTCCCAGACAATTGTGTCAAGCAGAGCATACGAAAGGACTTTCCACGAAGACCTTTCTTGTCTCAGCTCTGTTAGATGTTGTAACACCTTACTAATCACTAATCATCACCAATGATCTCTTCCTTCCCTAGTAAACTGCACCTCTGTTAAAGGTAAGGATGTTCGGATAGCAATTTAAATCTCTACTCCCCATCACATATATCCACCTGGAGGCAATAAACACATTTGCCTTCAACACTAGATAGCCACACTTTCTCTGTGTGGAGTCAGTTTAGCTGTGTGAAGCATTTCAACACATTGGCAGAGCTCAGCTTCCTGACAGGCAAGCGGGAAGCCACCGACCCATCACGATCCTAGGGAGGGCATCTCCGAAACCAGGGCATCTCCTTGACCACAGCCAGTAGTAAGGTGCACCCCGAGTGCTGGATTTCCACAGCTGGCGGTGAGCTTCTGCACCCTGCAGTTATAGTTTAGCTCCTGTTCCCTCTGTCAAGTTGATGTAGTGGGTCTTCAGGTGCAAAAGGTTTGTCTGTGACCTCTGAGGGACACAAGCCACTGAATCATAACCCTGTCCTCTTAACCTCCAGGTGAACTACAGCAGCCTCCCGAAGCGTGCATGCCAGACCACATTTTTCTTTCCCAAACTGAAGGGTAACCTGCCTGGTAGAAACTTGCAGCAGGCGGCGAGCTGTCACCTCTCGGAGACACAACGCTGCTGATTCTGGCTCTGACCACAGCACTTTTATTTCCCCTCAGACAGGCCTCTCAGAGCAGGAACCTGGGAACTTCTCCCTTGGCTGGGCCTACTCCTGAGGCATCATGGCTGCTGACCACACGCTGCATCAGGCCCACCTGGCACCGTACCATCATCTCCCCCCTGCACACCACTGGACCTCAAGCCACCTCACAACCATGGGGAGCAAAATTGCTTTTCTTGGGCAAGGTAGCATCGCAGGTTTGGACGTGGACAAATTTTATGGTTGCTTCTGTGGTTTCACACAACCGAGCCCAGGATGCTCCTCTGGTACCAGCAATAGCTGGGCAGGGTGAAACACTGTGGCCTTTGGTCCGGTTTCTCTCAGATGATTTTTTTCTGTCTGATTGAAAATTATCTATTCAGAAAAAGGAGGGGAGAGTGCAGGCTAGAGACAGAGAAAGTTTAGCTTGTTGGAACGTGCTTTTGGCAACCACCAAGTATTTTCTGCCAGGAGTGTAGGACCTACACCCAACCACTAGAGCCTGTGATCCCAGGATAGCTTGAGGAGACAATTGTCTCCTGGAAGTCTCCCTGCAAGCTTCAGCGGAGTCCAGATGCCACAACCCAGATCACATTGCGCAGACAGCTAGGAAACTGTGCTCTTCAGGGACTCCTGTTACCACCATGTATTGGTTAGGAGACTCATTTTTCACCCATTCACACTAACTGGCTACATACGATCTCACAAAATCTTCACGCAGTCCGGGACAGAGGTTTCAAGCACAGAAGTCATTGGCATGGTTGTGCTCATGTATCCCTTTGGTGCTTTCAAATACTTCAGTGCTGAATTAATCCCCAGTTAAAAATACATAAATAAATGTTATGGTTTATAAGTAATGATTCAGTGCTTTACCCAACCGCGTGTTTTTATGCAGTCATCATCTCTGTAAAGACAAGGAGCAAAGCCTGGAAAGCAAAGTCTTGCCTTTGGGCATTTTAAATATTCAAGTTTCTGAGCCAATGTTCTTACTACACTGAAAAAAAAAAAAAAACAAAGAGCAAGTCCATTTGGAGTAAACACACATAATAATCTTTATCATGCCATACACCACTGTTACATTAACCATACTCTGGACTTACAGAAACATCATATGCACTTTTAAGTATCATGCCGTTCAGATGTGTGTAACAGCAGATCCTATTTAAATTAAGTTAGGCAGGCTTTCCAAGTCATGGCAAAGATTTAAGAACATGCAACAAGCTGACCCTCCCATATAAGCCCTCATCATAATCATTCTTTGTAACAGGATATAACCACTAAAAGAAAAAGATACAAAACAGAATGACCACACACCCCTGTTTTCCCCCCCAACCTTCTACTGTTAAGTTTGAGCTTCTAAGTCAGCCATTAACCACTGAGCCTCATTTAAACCAAACAGACTTTTCAAAACTAAAAAAGTGCTACTTCGATTTTGGACTTGAACATTATAAATTAAGTACACATTTTTGTTTGGTTTTTAAGAAAAAAAGCAAGAGCACTGTAGACAAAAATCTACATATTGAAAACTAAAGTCACAGCCCTTCAAACACTTGAGCAGCTATGTAATTTTGCTCATATTAGCAGACTTATCATGCACTTAAAAATACACTTGGGATCAGGAACTAAACATATCTATTGTCACTAGAATATTCCCAGGCACTGTTTGATGTGTATTCAATACTCTATATGTACCTTGGCACAAGAAAATCTATCCCACCTCTTTATTTTTGAGAACACTTTTCTTACACTTCAAAATCTCTCCAGAAACAGCAGTCCAAGCAAGACACTGAGATCCCGCCAAAGAGAGACATTTGATAGCCACATCACTGCACTATGTATCTGAGCAAAATTTAAGTTTTACTGCTGTGATGATTACTGTTTCATTATGAGCAACCCCCAGGCAGGGAAGACCTGGTGCCAACAAGACAAACAACAGAGAGAAGTGAACACACCAGCACTGCAGAAAGAACCTCTCTTCCCAATCAGGAAAGCATGGGACGAGTTGGAAGCAGGCGCTGACAGCCTGGCAGACTGGGAAGCCAGAGCATGATGAAGGGTTGCTCTTCTCACCATGCAATGGACAGGGCTGCTACACTCATCCCTGTTTTTCAAGCCCAATGCTCTCCTCTTCCATCAACAAACAAGCATGGACCTGATTAAATAGCATCACTTTTAAAAGAGTTGCTAGCATGGTACGGTTTGGAAGGATGGGTAAGGAAAGGAGGAGCAGGGTGTCACACACAACTTCAGAAAGACCCCATGAAACCTAAGCAATCCTCTCCTTCAAAAAGAAAAGAATGGGGACAAGTCACAAACTCAGCACCACCTTCATGCTGATGGCAGTGGATGATTTCCTCCACTGAGTCTGATCCAACCTTTTAGGTGCTGGTGGAAAACCCCCTCCTTGGAGGTAAAGCAGCCCCTGTCCCTTGCTGCATCAGTCAGACACTTTCAAAGATTTTCCAAAACTGGCCCAAAAGCCAGCTGCTGCCTGATCAATGTAGGGCTCTGGAGATCCCCCATCATCCCTGCTCTCCTAGGCACCAAAGCAACTCCACAGCTGATGGAAATCAGTCTCCCTAACAGCTCTACCCCAGACCTAAAGCAGCACCAAAATACCTCCTAGTCAACGAGGGATGTGGTAGCCCCAAGAAACAATGTGGTAGCAGAAGCTTTGGCAACTTAAATGATAACCAGGCAGCTGGCATTACCAACCGGACACACATGGCTGCTCAAAGCCCTGCCTGACTGACCTCCAGCCTTCAGTTTTCTTGCAGGCAAATTCAGGTAAGATACTGCAAAATGTTTCCCATGCTCATATACAGGGGTCTGTGTGAGCCAGCAAGTTTCCATGATCGTTCAATTTTGGATTTAGATAAAAAGCAGCATCAAGGAGGGGATCGCAACAGTTCCCACCTAGGGAAGGAGCCATCCCACGGTTGCACTGCGTGGAGAGCGGCAGTGGCACACCGCAAACAAAACCTCACCCCTGAAGCAATGTCTTCGGAGAACATGCTAGAAGAGAGGATAAATGCTTTCTGCTCTTACTACCTAGAAAAGGAAATTCATTTTTAATTCCTTTTTTTTTTTTTTTTTTTTTAATATTATTTTTACCAGAGCCAGAAGAGCTCTTGTACTAAGCTCAATTGTTGCGAAGCACAGAAACTCATTCAATTGTCTCCAGATCATCTGGAAAACAGCAATATTACAGTCTTCTAACTCTGGGCTTTATAAGGTGAACCAATTAGTTATCATAATACCTATCTCACATTTTATAGTACAATAGTTTGTAACTTCGGTTTCATTTTCTTTGTTCTGTCCCATAATAAAGCATTGGCAAGTATGTATATGTCAGCATGGCACTTTGTTTCTAAAAGCTAATTAAAAATACATTCTGTAAAAAGGAAATATATGGAAGTGACTTTGGAGGCCTAGATTTTAAGCTGCTTTCATTTTTTTTGACATCTGTTTGCTGAGCGCGTATAATTTCTTCCTTGAATTATTTAAATGTCCCAGTGCTTTTCTTAGAAAAAGAAAACTAGAGCCAGATGCCCAACCTCAAGATGAAAAACTCTAAAAATACAATCATGTACAATTAGTTAAAAATTGGAATTTTCATTCATTGGGAAAATATTTTAAAGAGACATATTCACTGGAAAATCAGAGGAAAACCCCTGTACATGTCTGAATGTTCCAAGAAGCTAGGATAAGAAATCTCAAATATTTCTTTGTTGCCTTTTTCTCTGTCTTTGTACACCACCTCAAAAAGCTAAAGAGTTTGGGTGTCTGATGCCTTTCTTGCAGACAAGGCTGCTGATCACACAACCTCAGCCTGCTACTCCTCACTCCAAAGCAAAAAGCCCCTGTGTATCGCAAGAGGCAAGCTAGAACAGGAGGTGTTGCCTGTGGCGAGGAACAACCCCTCACACAAATTACCACTGCAGGCTTTCCTTCCAGGAATATCTATTTCACGGACTCTGTATTCTCTGCTGACAAAACGCACTGATATAAAATTTGTCACCACTTCCACAAAAAGCTTACAGGTGCAAACTGTAACAAAAATCCAAGGAAAGAAGGGAAATTGAGACAGAATTTCTTAAAACTACATTCTGCCAAGAGATACTGCGGATTGCATTTATTAGAATAGGTTTAATATACCAGATAGCAATATTAAAAATGAAATAAACAAATAAACCTTTGCATTACATCTGAGCTACTCACCCCTGAGGCTTCCAGCCCTGCCAAGGCCTCCTGGGATGGGCAGGTTGCTCTGGACTTCCCTTCTCCCACACCACAACAGTGTACATGTACACCTGTATCTTAAAACTGTTCATCTTTCATTAAAAATTTATTTTACTTTACACGAAAAAAAATGAAGATGCAAGCAACCTTTCTGGATTGTCATATGAGAGGGATAAAAATAAAGCAGACCAGCTTCCGAAGCAGAAGTACGACACTTGGAGAGGAAGGGGAAAAAATGCTGAAAATAAAGGTTGCCCGGATACATTATGTTGCAGTGCATAATTTTAAGATGGAAGGAGATGTTCAAGGTTTGGTTTTAGCCTCATTCTCCAGGTCTCAGCTCACACGAACACACAACTCATCCCATCTGATGTCTGATCTGTAGGCCAGGACTTGCTCCCCAGAACCACAGGTGGGATGCTGTGCTCCCTGTGAGCAAAAGCTTGCCCAGAGGTGCCGACCACCCTCAGCCCAGTGGCCCAAAACACAAGGAACAGAGAGAAGATTTGTACTGCTTACTGACTCAGCAGATGGCTGTGAGGGAATCCAGTATATGCGTTCACGTTTGCCTTCCCCTGGAGGACCTCATTATACCTCCATACTGCCCCTGTCTCTTCTCACCTGGACCCATTTTGGTGCCAGACCCACTGTGGCCACCAAGGAGCATGAAACACAGAAGCCACACTCAGACCCACCTTTTCAACCTGCACAGACACATCAGGAACCTTCTGGGATGGGCTGAACCAGCCCTACCTTCCCCTTTTTCTCACTTTTCTGATTTTACTCCCCTTTCTGCCCCTGTGGCTGCTGCAGGAACACTAAGAGCAGAGAGGTGTGACCTATGCTCAGGGCAGCACCCTAGGGCTGGTGCACATCTAATGCAGCTTCATCACACAAGGACCAGCCCTGCTGCCTGTGGGGTGCAGAGGAAGCAGCTATCTTAGGGTCTCTGCCCCCTTGGCCTCAGGCTCCACATGTAGATCTGACCCCTACAGGAGCCCAAACGAGGGACAACAGCTAGGTCACAGCCCAAAGCACCATTCAGGCCAAATCACCACAAGGCACCTTAATGAAGATCAAGTGAGTGGGCACCGATCTGCTGCTGCTCCTTACACCTCAGGAGCACGAGCTGCAGCACTAGTCTTTACATTTAATACAGTAAAGGCCTCAAAGAGCAGAGATTTATTAGAGAGCAGACAGAAATACAGACAGGCTGCCCTCTTCAACCAGCACGCAGTGAATCAAGTGCAGGCAGGGCTGTGCCCTCAGAGAGGGGAATTGGCTTTCTTCCTTCAGCAAACAGCTCCCTACCTCCCATCCACACACACCAGACACTGCTTCCCGAGCATTTCCCCACTCCCTTCCTTCTTCCTCCTCCTTGTCCCACCAACATTACTTTGGGATGCTGCGGTCAAATGAGCAAGGCCAAAACCCACCAAATGCTGTAGGACGTTTTATTAATCCTGGAGCAATGCCTGAACAGACCCACCAGTCCGAACCACCACAGCTGCTTGGAAGGCTGAAGGCAGGATCTTCGACACCCTGGAAAGGGCATTTAGCTCCCCAAGTCCCTCACTTTGAAAACAATGGCTTTCTAAAAACCATAGGCAGCTACAGCAAACTTCAGACATATTTTGCAAATCACTAGACTAGAAGCAAATCTCATCTGGCATTGGGAAGCAAATTTAATTTTTTTTTCAATCTTGGCAGCTACGCAAAACATTCATTGTCATGAGGGTGGCAAGAAAATGGAAACTCAAAATCTGACATTTTAGCTGCAAAAAATTTTAGAGCCCAACTACAGAATCCCAGAATGGGATTGGAAGGGTTGGAAGGGACCTCTGGGCCCATCTGGTCCAGCCCCTAATCAAGCAGGGACACCCAGAGTAGGGTGCCCAGGACCAGATTCAGGTGGCTTTTGAAGATCTCCAAGGAGGAAGACAGTCACACAAGTGTTAGTGCCTGTAAAAGGGAAAGTGCAGGAGCACAGCTAGCAGTGATCAGGACAGGAGCCCTCCAATTACACCTGTCTGAGGTTGTCAGAGGCAGTCACTAAGCCCCAGTCATCACAGCCCAGCCCAAAGCATGAACTGTTACCCAATGCAAACTCCACTGTGCCAGGGCCTGAGTTTTCCCTCCAAACGCATTATAATGGCTTGCTCTATAATTTTTATTGTCTCCTGCAAACCAGGTTTCATGCAGTGCTGTGAGCCATCTGTTGGGGATATTACGTTTCAAAGTCTTGTTAATCAGCTTTCCATTGAATAATCAGTGAAAAAAAAAAAAAAAAAAAACCTTTCCTTAGTTTTACTTCTGCCTGTAGCACTCCTTGAACACAAGTGACTGAGCAGTACAAGGAAAATCTCACTTAGGGACCTGTGCAAACATTCACAGCCAGGTGCCAAAGAGTAGGACTACATCAAAAACTATCTCTTTTTGAGAGAAAAGAGACATCTTGGGCACTAACAAATAGAAAAACGTACTGAAGGAACAAATATGAATCTTTTGCACTCCATGAAAATACAATGCCTTACAAAGCTAGAGAATAAAAGCTATTTAAACATCATGTAAAACATTTATTTTCTGAACCTTATGACCAAATGGGTCAGGCTGTTTTAATGGAACTGTATATGTGTTATCATGATTACTACACATCTTCCCAGCAATATTTTTTGACTTACATTCAGCAGGAAAATATAAGACGAATCTCAAGACCTGCCAGCTTTAGATCTCCCATTCCCTGAAAAGCCCTTAGGCAGAGAACTTGCTGCGGAGAAACCCAAAGGTCTGGAAAAAAATCAAAGCGACTTTTTGCAGCCATGGGGATCTGGACCGTATTTTGCTCTGGCTGTACATAATTTTTTAATGTCAAATATTCTTTACATTAACATGTTTTTCTGTCTTGGGCAAGGACAAAGGGAGGTAAGGCTTCTGATTTCTTGATTTTAACCTACTACAAGTTCCTTCAAAGCTCGACTGCCCTTTTTCTGTCAGAGAAAGCACACTAACCTATTTTGGAAGGAATCTCAGCGGGCCTCTGGTTCATCTCCCTGCTTGAAATAGGCTTGAACAGGCTCAGCACATCCCTGCAGATTCCTCCACAACATACTTTTTTTTTATCTCCACTGATGCGGATTTTCCAGCCTCTCTAGGTAACTTCTCCATGCAACTCCCACCTTTATAGTAAGACTTTTCATTTCTAATGCCTGAAGTAGTTCTCCTTTGCTGCAAGCCTATGTCCAAATGGTATCTTCTATCTTGTGTTAAAAGAGGAGGGGATATAGGTGCTTGTATCTTTCTCATCTTCAGAATCCTTAGAAAATCACAGACACAAATCAAAGAAGAAAGAGGACTGAAAACTAGAGACTGGGCAGAATTCCTGTGTTAGTTTTATTCTCACATTAGATAAATTTGTCATTTTGTTTTATTCTAGATGCTAATGCGTGGCAACACCAGCTGCCAATTTAGACAGACATACTTGGCATGCCAAGATTTATGTCCCTAAGATTCACATCCCCTACTTAATTCTTCTGATAGTCACCAACGCTTCCAGAAAGACAGATTTACTTGGCACTCTTGAAGAAAACACTTACTTGATGAACGATGCTACCTCAAATCACAAGCCTCCCAAACTCAGAGCTCTTTGTCTAATGAAAACTATTACTGCTTTTTAATAAGTTCTTCAGCATTTAAAAATAGCACTCCTAATTTCCTGCTCCACCGAGCACCACCTTGACTTCAAGTCAAATTATTCACAACCTCTTCTCCACCAGCCCTGGGGGATACGAGTCTTGCATTTTGGGGCTAAGTACTTCTCTCATCAGCTGTGAGCTGCTCTCTGAAGGAGGAAGGAGCAATGTACTCCTAACAGTATCAGACATCAAAGCCAGGCCACCATTTTTTTTCCTACTATTTACTCCAAGTGTTATGGGATGACAAGAAGCATCACCAGCAGTGTTTCTTTGAAGCAACTTTTATTTGACCACATTATTTTGGGGGAGGTAATAGTATTAATTAAAGGGTCTACCAAAAGATTAACTTTCCCACATGAGCACTATTTAGCAGTTTTAACTCACTCTGGTTCTCCACCAGACACATTCCTCCCAGGAAAACACCAGAAGTAAAATACTCACCTACAACACAAAATGAAGTGAAAGTCATACTGTGCCACTGTGTGTCATGAGCCTTAGCAGTGACTTTTAAAAGTAGATGCTTCATCCACAGAACTGGTACCCAGGTCCTGCCTAGAGGTCTGCAGAGCACATCAGATTGCTTGCACAGGGGTCAACCCAAAGATCCAGGCATAAAAGTGAACCAGGAACCAGCAGAGCTTTCAGGTGGGTTAAGTTTCCCCCTTCACCCCAGCATGAGCAGAATCATGACTGATCACCCCCGGAGGGCTCCAACATCACAAAGCCCAAAGGCAGCCTCTGCCCAGCACAATGGTCTTCATATTCTGCTTCCTTTTTCAGAAGTTGTCATTAAGCACTTCTTCCATTACTACGTGAATTTTTCAAACCTTTAAACCCACTAAGTTGCTCTGCACATTTTTGTAAATTACTTTTCGGATTAGCTTATTCCTTCTTGTTGACACTTCATGCATTTAAAATACTCTTACAGGTAATTGAATCCCTTAAAAGTCTGGTCCTTTCCCAAACTGCCTGGCTTCCTGGGAACCTGATTTTCATTAAATGCTTTTACAAATCTCCCTCCTAACTGTTTCATTAAAAAGCATCCTCCTATGGTTACGTTTTTGTTTGGAAGCCACAAAAAGAAAGAGTGCACCCCTCTGTGTGCCCTATTTTTGTGTACAACTAGAAAAAAAAAATTAACTAAAATAGGAAACAAATTCTGCCTTTTCAAGGCTAAACAGAATTATTCTAAGCACTTGAGGGAAAACTGTTTTTCTGACAAAATGTCTTAACCAAGGGCTTGGTCAAATGGTAAATATTGAACACCAAGAGAGCTCCCCTACCTCTGCCCTAATGGTTCACATACTTTATTTTCGATTCTGCAACCTATGCAATAGAAGAAAAAAAAACAAACACTCAAGCACTAGCTGCCTACATTTTAGGATTCAGTTATCCAACATCTCTGAAAAGAATTTGAGCTCTGACACTGCGATCTTTACAAAACAAATACAAGCAAGTTCTCTCTCTGCAGAGTCTTGTTCAGCTTGTTTGGGCCAGTTTAGGTCATGTAAATTGGTTTTTCCTGAGTGTACAACTTGTGTATCTTGAGGGAGCTAAAAAAATAAAATCCAAACCCATACCTTGGTTTGCCTGTAGATGAAACTCAAGCTGACTCCAAGGGAACGACTTGCAAACGTTGCAAGTGCAAAGGTAAAACAACATCCAGAGGACACTGCAGAAAGAGGGCACACGGACACAGTGGGAACACAAACATACTCATAAAACATGAAAAGGTTCCTTTGCAGTGTTTAATTCTGACCCTCAAAACACATTAAAAAATCCATTAGAAGGTTTAACTCCAAATGTTCACGAAAATGACTCCATCACATAAAATGACAGCATTAATAGAAAGCTTCCAGCAAATGCAAGAGCAGCTCCTCCGTAATTTTCTCATTTCCAAACTGAGACAACCTTCACTCTGCGTAAGTGTGGGACTTTCCAGCACGCCTCACCCTGTGCTAAGGACACAAATGATGCAAACGTGAAACAAGTTTCTGTTGAATAAACGAGACGTGAGCATACAATGCCTAGGATGTGGCAGGTCCTGCCTTGACTTTCCTGTGTTACAAACCTTCCCTGAGGATTGTTTTTCTTCTTGACTACAAACAGTCTCGCTGGACAAGTCCTATTTCTGCTGAAAAAACAGACTATTGCCATTTTCCCTCAGATACTTCCTCAGAATATATTTCTTGCGGTAGATAGGTGGGTTTGGGAATGGGAAAATTTCAGTCTATATTCTAAGAGAAGCAAGAAGAAACAGCCTCAGGCAGCCAGTTAAAAAACAGACTTTTGACAGCGTGCCTAAATATATATGTGCTTTTTTATGTATAGGAAGAGAAAACACACACACAGGACAACCTATTCTCCCAGAGATTAACCATAAAAAGAACTAATAGCTGCAAAATAAAGCTAAAATTATGAACTTAGCACAATTATTTTTTAATAGCACTGCTTGAGAAAGTACTTCTAATAATTATCACAGGTATGCGAGCTCCTTCAGCACACAGCATATTCCCTTACTTTCTACACTACCACTGCCTTGGGCTTATTATGTATGCAAAACAACCTGGAGTGTGGCCACAGAGCATTTTTGTACTGCCTTTAACCACAGCTCTTTAAAATCAATAGCATCCGTACGCTCCAGCGCGCCTTGCCTGCTCCTCCAGGGTCAGGGAAGAGGCCCAGCTTAATACGCACTTAATTCAATTAAGAGCTACACGGCAACAGACTCCAGTAAATTTTAACCTTTCCTCCACGCATCGCTTGCTAACCTGCCATTAATTAAAACACAGTTATTAAACTAGCATGTTTATAATTGCAGTGTTTTCCATGAATGAACAAAAGCTGCTTGTGAGATCCGACCAAACGGCGCTTGTTCATTCACGGCGTGGGACCAAGCGTGGCCGCATGCAGCCAGCTGGCATTTCGACAGCACAAACATCAGCCTATAGACACACACAGAGGCAGGTCAGTGCAAATAACGCTCTGCCCAGAAGAAAACACCACACTGGAATATTTAACGTCCCTGCTTTGTGCAGTTACAGCTGAAAAAGGCACCACTTTCAGGTGCCTGATTACCCAGAGGAGCCAGTGTATGCGTTAATAAGCCCAGCTTACAGGTATAACCATGCTCCAGATTCAGCAGGTTGCAATCCATCGCCTCTGCATGTACATTTGCAATTGCACCGAAGTAAGATATTAGGAAATACTAAATACCCGCATTACCAGCACCCTGGAACATCTGTCTCCCATCAGACAGACCTCAGGAAGGAATTGGCTTTGGGTGGTGAGCAATGAAAGGTCGGGGCCATGGATGGTTCACTGACAGCTCCTCTAAGTAACCCATGGTGTAATTCCATGGAATATCCAAACCTGCCCAAGCAGATGAGGATACAAGGTGTGTGCCCCACGCCTTCCCACGGAAGGTTTTACACCTTCAGTTAAAAAAAATTGAGATTCTTCAGGTGAAACGCCAAATCACACAGCACATAGCTTTGACGTTGCACGCAGTGTAAGGCAGCAGCAGTGCACGGATTAGCTACAGGTCTATCATCATGCATTATCAAATTTAAACAAACTAGTCAAGTGACAGCAGAGCCAGAGGAACAAAGGATTTTTCACTTACATTACTAATCCAAAAATGTGAAGCAAACACACAAAAACCTATATGAAGATTTGAACTAATTATATATATATACACACATATATAGTTCTTTCTTTCTTTTTTTTTTGCCAAAATAAAATACTAAAAAGTTTGGTGCATGTGGTTTTTCATTCATGTGTAAGTATATGACCCAATGAAAACACACTGTTTCTCTTTGGGAATGTTTTTAGCATAAGCAGAGCAATGGAAAAGGAAGACTGGATTCAGACATAATTCACAAAATCAGCAAGAAAATCCCTGGTCTTTCACCTATAAATCTAGGTGAATAGGGCCATTATGAAGAAGGTGCGTGACATATTTGTCATACTCATTTCCCAATATTTCCTCCTCACAGGGAGGAGGACTTTACCCTGGCCACCTGGCTCTTGGATAGATCCCATTCATGACTTCCATTTTGTATCAGCTATTTTCAATATTCGGCAGAAAACAGCCCACAAGGCGAGCGTAAGGCAAGACCTCCATTCTAGGTCCCTGCTGCTCTGAATGCTGAAACACAGAATATACAAGCAAAGGAACTTCAATGTTGAGGGGTGCATCATATTTCTGTCCCCTGTGGCAAGGGTGGTCTTCTCCTGTAGGGTGGGAGAGGGCCTAGATGGAGAGGAGGAAACCCAATGAATGATCTCACCATGGGGACAACAGACAGAGAATGCAGATGGTGTCTGATTACCTGACTGCAGATCATGTACCCTGCATTCAGTCGGATGGTTTGGCAAACTGAAGGGCAGCTCATGTCCCGGAGTCATGTTTTTTGATGGATAAATGATTTGCTGATAAGCTGCAGGAAGACAGCATCATGGGATGTGATCACTATGTCTGCGGGGCACATCCTTGGGTCTCTCGTTTTGTAAGTGGGAACAGTTTGGAAGAGAGGAAGAAGACAGGTTCAAAAAGAAGCATAAAAACTTTCTTGTTACTCCTCATTTTAAAACGATTATGAAATTTCAGTCTTATTTTGCTTCATGTTCAGAAAGAAGCACCATTCTGCTTTGCCAGCAGCATTTAAAAGCCCTCACAAGTGTTCCCAACAGCATTTCTACACAGTCCCTACTCACTGCACACATTTGCAAAACTCAGGAGCAATTATCCATACAGCACATTGCATTCCGGCCTTCCCATTTGTCTCATAACTATTATTCTGCTTTTCAAACCACAGTGACAAACTCCTCCCCCAGCACGAGCAGATGGGGAAATGTCATCTCCCATTCATAGAGGAGCCTTTGACCAATGTTCTGACTTCGGCATTAAATAGAGCAGAAGTCTGCGTAGCTACCTATGCTTTATGGCACTTTTCTTATGCATGAGCTCAGCTGTCAACAACGTCAGCAGGAATATGCATGATTTTACACGCAGTGTTTGTCAGCTGGTCGTTTACTATGCAGCAAGGGCCCGAGAGCAGCGAAGAGCAGAAAATCGGAGCTCCCTTCATTTAAATTTATAATCTGCAAAATCAGGACAAGGAACGATAATAGCAGAAATCAGCCCAAGTAGTAAGATTTCATCCAAAATGCTGAAGGTGCAGAAGTGCCGGGGAGCACCAGCAGTTACCCACAGTCTTTTGAAACACTGCAGAGAGACAACTAGAATAGCTGGAGGAGGGGAGCAGGCGAGGACAAAAACAGCTGAATGCTGAAGCACAGTGAAAGGGGCGAGTCTGCTCAGCAAGGGCCACAGTAAGACGGGTGGCACCACTGGGGACTTGCTCCCGGGGACACCCGTAGGGATGTCCCCCCTCCAACGGGTGGTTGTGCAGGGATGTGCTTGGCACCATTCAAAGCGTGGCTGGAGGTGACAGCAGGCTCCAAACCGAGGGACACAACAGCTCTTTATTGCAGCCAACAGCTGGCAACATTCGCTGCACTCAGAGGTTGCAAATCAGTTTGCATTATAATCTCCAGGGTCTGCACGCTCATAGCATCTTGTATGTGGTCTCCAGAGAAAGATCTGCCACAGCTTTTTTGGAGGAGGGGGAAGAAATAGCTTGCACAAAAAACCCTCTTGACTTTTGTATTGTGGCTATGATGAATGGGAAGCATACAGCTGGCAAAACAAAGGCAAAACATAACTGCACTTCAGATGAACAAATGCCTCTGAAACTTGGGCAAGGCATGATGCTCCTCAAGGAAGGTCTGTACCAGGAGGGACCACGCTGAGCAGCTGTGGCAGAGAACACCTTTGTATACATCATAAATAACTCTCCAAAGCAATAGCTACCAGGAAGAACAAGCACAAGAAAAATTTCCTTAATCATGTGGTTCTCTGAGGATCTATCCAACACTTCATTCTAAGCTGCTGTCTATAACCAAGCTTACCAACTCTGCTTAAGCAGGAGCAGCAGTGGAAACCTACTTATTATCCTTTCCTGTGGAGTATCTGTTGGAAATGTAAAAATAATTTCCACTAACTTTTATCCGGGGTAGGAGAAAGTAACACGCTCGGAGTGGAGTAGCTAGGTGTAGGACCAATACATTGTATACCTGCAATTTTTCCTCTTCCTAACTATCTGCAAAAGATTTGTGTTACAAACTCTGTCCATCAGGAGGCAAACTGTGGCACGCAGGCTATACTATTGTTGCTTACAAACTTACCTATCCCATTTCTAGGTGGGATGGTTTTGTTTTGTTTTGTTACACTTAAAAATAACATATCATCCTATAAATTCATGCCCCTCCATTTATTCCCACCTTTTCCACAGCTGAAGGGCAGGAGGCTTCAAGACGGATCATCAAGCAAGAAAAGCCTTCCATGCACAGTTAAGTAAGGAAACTCATTACTATGGGATGTTGTGTATCCCAAAACTATAGGTGGGCTCCAAACCACAATTAAAATCACAAGCAAGAACTTCATTGATAGCTATTACACATAGCCTGAGGCTTATGCAAGCCTGCCAAACCCTGAGCAAGAAGGGAGCGTGGCAGAAGTTACCATTAAATACATGCCCAGTTTGGCCATGCCTTGCCAGCTACATCTCACTGGCCATTTTCCTCCTGCACTGTCCCAGGAGAAATCTGAAAGATCAAACAAACAGCACACAGCAGTCAGAGTTTCAGCATATCTGATGGGACTCAATGATGTGCTTTGGCTCTCAAACAAGACTACGGGGATCATCAGAGAAATGGTAAAATGCAGAATAATTATGGACAGCAATGATCAAAGGCTGCACTAGCAGATGCAGTGATGGACACATCTTCTAACTATTGTCTTGCTGGCAAAGCAGGTGCTTAGAAAAATATGAATGGCTGTAAATGCCTGGAAACTTAAGCTCTGCATCCTTACTTGCTTCCACAAGGAAGCAAAACCCTACAGTATTGGTTTGTTCAGTTCTCTTCTTGGGCATATTTTTGTTTTTCTTCTGAGTTGTTCTTGTTGTTTGACTGTTCTCCTTCAGACACACTACGGGTCAATGCGAGGTTAGGCTCCACCGCTCTGGAGGAGAGGTCAGAAGTCTGGCTGAAAACCTGCCCTTTTCCTAACCTCTTCTGAGGTCTGAGGGTCTAAGCAGCCAATGATTTCTGCCTTTGATTCCAGCCCTTCATCCAGAGATGTGCTTACAGACTTCCTCACAAATCAGTCACACATTTTCAAGAGAGAATTGCTATCTCCAGGGGTGCCAGTACCAAGCTGGGATGCCTAAAATGCTCCTTTTTTTTTTTACTGGGATTTGGGCATTTTGAGATTTTCCTTTTGAAAAAGGAAAGGATGAAAGGATAATTTAATGGTGCCAGCATGCTCACTTGCCCAGCACAAAAGCCTGCTGGCTCTGCATGCCTCCAGCAGCATCTCACCAAGCCTGGGTGCTGAGCTGCACTCTTGATGGCAGCTTAGAAGGAGGCACGAGAGCAAGGCTGGATTCACCCTCCCCCAACACTTCCCTGCCACCATTCCTCCACCCTAACCCAGGTGACAGCATTGCTCTCCCTCCCAGGGCACCGAGGCAACCACAGCCTACATGAGCCCAGTGCAAAGGAGGGGACAGACCTGCACAACTGGGGGACAGGGGACATTGCAGTGCTCAGCTGCATCGTGGGACTGCTCTCTGAATGCCAACCAAACCCCAAAAGTCTCTCACAGCAGACAATGTTCATAACCCTTCTCTCAAACCCAAAAAAGCTTAGAGCATAAAAGACATTCTCAGGTCAGAGAAAAGAAAGAGACTCTGTACAGAGGCTAGAGAGACAGAGAGACTTATTTGCAAAGTTAAGCCATTTCACTCGTGGAGCTGCTCTGCAGCACTTGCAGTATTGACATGAGGAGACAGTAATTGCCAGGATTGTTTTCTGCTGAGCTCTCACTTTCCAAAAAGTCATTACCCAATCAGTATGGAAAGTCATTAGCTAATCCCCATAGGATGACGCTGTTAACAGAATTTGTTGTACTGCCTGGACACTGGCCGAAAACATAATATATGAACATACAAATGAAGGAAACATCTTAAGCATTACTCAGCAAGATCCTCAGTTGCACTGGGCAAATCTCTGTGCTCAAACACTGGGTGGTTTTCCGTGCCAGGTTTAGCCCAGCAGATTTCCCAAAACAATTCAGAAGAATTTCTGAACTGTCCCAGTTGCACTAGTTGGTGATGTCCCAGAGTGGCTGCAGCATTTCTAACAGCATTTCCCCTGTGCCAAGAAGAGGAAGGGCTGCAGACGTAGCTCTGCACCAGAGGAGAAGACAGCCATCAGTGGGCACCTCAGAGCAAGCTGGGTGCCAGAGAGCTGTCCCTTCACAGGCTGCCAGGGAACAACTGACACAGCATCTATGCTAATGCAGCAGCAGTAACAGTATGCTCACTCTTGATCCCAGTTAAAATCATACCCCAAGACAAACCAGTCATGTTCAGAGCCCAAGATTAACTAATGTGAGACCACAAGCTAAAGGAAAAACAACCTCTCAATTAAATGTTAGGAAGGTCATAGGGAACTGGGTGAAGCACGGGGAAGACATAACAAAGGATATCAAAGATACTTGGGGTTTAGCAAAACCAGAGAAACTAGAGAAAGAGGAAATTGCAGCCTGAGATGAGGTTGCAAGGAAGGCGTTTTAAGAAAACAAATTCTAGGCAGAGCCCTAGGGACCGGTGGGAGACAGGGAAGTCACTGCTGGCCAGGGCAAAGGGTGCAAAGCTTGGGCACCAAATAAAGTAGTTCAGTGAATGAAAAAACAGGAAAACAATTCCACTAGAAGTAGACATTAAGGTAAGACACATCTTTTCCCTAAATGCACAGCAGTTCTGTTTGTTATTTTTTGTTTTTTAGCTATTTCTCCACAAAAATTTGTCTCCATATAAAAGACAGTGATTTGTACTGAGCTAGTTGACAGAAACTGGTGGTTACCATGGGAGAGAAAACAAACTTCAATTCCCATTAGGTCTGCAAATCCCAAGTACTTCCCTAAATAAGCTTCATGCACGCAAAGCATCCCCCATGGGCCCCTGACACACAGGAAGGTGCACTGCTGCATTGACAGGTTATTTGCTGATCACACCTGGTGGCATCCACGAAGTGATGCTGGCAGTGAAAGGGTAAAAAGAGGAAAAAAATTATTTATAAAGTACAATTTAGCATTTGTAAAGTGGTGGGAATGCAAACCTACATAAATGCACTTAGCTCCTTTTTCCAGATCTTGAGGGTTTTCTGTTTTTATTATGCAGGGTTCAGACCTTTTATTTAACAGACCCTCACGCAAAACTGTGAGCACCCTGACTACTACGAAGCTTTCTCTGGGCAGCAGAAACACTAACATACAAACCAGTGTGACTGAGATCCAGGTACACTCTTCTTTGCATGTGCTGTTTTCCCAGCTGTACTGCTCTGATAGGCACCATATCAGGCAAGGCAGTGTCTGTCAGCCTTCATCAACTATGTATTTATCAGCTGCAACAAAGCACTGGTGAGACTGTGGCAATGCCCAGATCACCTCAGAAGGAGCAAGGGTGGCAGCAGCCCATGCAGGCAGGTGTCCACTCCACAGTTTTCATGCCAGCAGCTCAGGCTTTTGGGTGCATAGCATGGGAAACCAACGACATGGCCAGGCCAGGCAGCCCTGGAGCTGGCTGCAACCTGCCATGACACTTGCAATTAACTTTGACCATCTACAATTTGAAAAGAGGATCCACCACACCACATCACAAAGCACAAACATCCCTCCACGTGGTACTGATAGTGCTTTTTATAAACTAAGTACCAGTTTCTGCTGCTACATTTTTCCCAAGAAACTAAAGCAAAGTACAAAATAGCGCTTGAAAAAAATGCTGATTTTGTACATATGGAGAACCAGGATGGGTAAATCACAATATTTTGCTGAAGCAAAATATTAATTGCAGATCTGTGGCACTGCCTTCTTTCTTTGTTGGGAATATTAGTGAGATAGTCTGTATCCATGGTATGGAAGCTGTGATCTGTTGAATAAATTTGGAACTAGAATTTAGTTAGAGTGCTTTTTCCCTCATTCTTCTCATTGCTTTAAGGAAAAGAGAGTAACTAGAAAACCCTCCCAGAGAGCCAAATATTCAGCAGCAACCAAGTAGCTGGAAGTCATTCAGATCCATGGAGAAACCTCAGCTCTGGTTGCCCCAACAGTCAGAAAGTTGCCTCTAGATTTCTAGAGGATGCATGATTTCTTCAGGGGGAATTCAAACAAAGAAGGGAGGAGAAAAAAAAAAAAAAAACACTTTATGATGCCCTGAATATTTGCTTTTTAGATTTTGAAAGGAAGAAAGTAGAATATTAATTGCTATTGTGTAAAAAGGATCTTCAGTAGAGTCTTGTCTTTGGATTTTTTGTTGTTTTTTTTTTTTTTCATTACACATGTTGTTATGTCTGGTAAAGTCATCTTTATAAAGAGGTTTAGATTCAGAACGAACAAACTGCTTAGATATAAATATAGGCACCACAGATCATAACAAACATTTTTCCATGAATCAGCTCCATTGTACACCATAAAAAAGTTCCCAAGACAACCTAGGTGACCAACAGAAATATTCCAGATTTTGGATATTTTACTGCAAGTCTTTGTGTCCCTTTGAGAAAAGTCTAGAAGAACAAGTTTATTCTCAGAAAGGAAGGTCTGAACATAATGAGAGTCTTCAAAGCTGTGTAAGGTTATAAAAAGGACAGCAGTCAATTGTACTACAAGCCCATTGAGAATAAAACACAAATTAATCTGTTTAATTTTCAGCAAGGACTATTTAGGTTACACATTAGAAAAAAAATGCAAGGACAAGGCATATAAGGAACAAGCTACTTGCTTTGCTTTCAGCAAGTCCTTCCCTTAGGTTTTTGAAAGAACAGACTAAGTAAGCTGGGATCAATCAAAGATGGCCTAAGTATATTGGTCCTGCTTCAAGATAGGCAACTGGATCCCACTGTTACTGGTGTCCCTCTGGCCCTATATTTTTTAACTTTCTGGTCCATATGCCTCCTTGGAGCAAAAATAGATACTCAGCAGAAAACAGACACAATGTACCCCAATGGCCAACTGCACTACTATTGACTGCTGTGCCCTCACCTAGAACACGAACACGTATTTTCTACACTGACCCTAAAGCAGGATATTCATGTACTCATTGCACTCAATACCCATCCATATTGCAGATGAGCATCGGTAAAGCAAAAATCAAGGGAAACAAGGTGCTGTAAGAGAAAAGCAGACATTTCCAATCCCCAAGAAAAAGTCTTGGGAAGGATCATACAGGTCAGCCAGAGACAATTCTCATAGAGCCATCGTAGGCGAGAAAATCCATGAGTGACAGCCAGCACTGCCAGTGACAACAAGTGACATTACCTCGGTCACAGACCCTCTTGAAGCTTGATTCATGTGTGGTAGTGATGCCCTAGAGATGATGACTGAGCGACACAGGTGGTCAAAATCAGATCTCCAAATCAAGTTGATCAAATCAAGATCTCCCGGCTTCCTACTCAGCTCCCAGTGGATTCGAGTGCTGGCTCTCTGCCCGCTGGCAGCACGTACACTCGGGGTTCACACACATTTCTGCAATTTGTACAGCAGTGTATTGTACCAAAAGGATGAGAATTTTCAAAGAAATTCCCTGAGGCAGAGGAAAACATCTGGCACCCCCCCTACAAAGTCTTCCCTGCCACCCACACATGGGTTGGACGCCACATTGTGCTGTCAAAAACCTCAATCTGTTTTTAACAACTAAGCAGAAACATTTCCGGCAAAAGGAAACTTAACCTAAATGTCCCTTTGCCAAGCGATGCCGCCTCCTTTGGTTACATTTAAGGGGGGAGGAAAACCATTTTCCTAGGAAAACAAATGAGTAATTCACTCCCACCCCACAAAAGGTCTCCTACCCCTGAGAAAAATGGCTTTCAAGTGATAAACCAGACCATTAAAGATTAGGAACACAACATGACAAAAGCTCTCAAACAGACCTCAAGTTCTACCTTGTCCTGTTTATAATTGATTGAAAATGTATAAAATTTATAAAATGTATAAACCTCTCATGTAAGATGCCGGCAGGTCTGGTCAAGGTGCAAAGGACACCAAGTGCTATCTGTCCCGGGGACACATGCACACAAGGCGCATTTTCAGTCAAATCCCAGAGAAACCAGCCATAAAAGATGCTCTTCCCATAAACAAGCTCACAGCAAAAGCCAATGATACCCAATCACAACTAGATTATGTTCTGCAGAGCGGAGCTCAGTGAGCCAGAGTTTAAAGCAGAGGCTTATTTTTCCTCACTTCTGCAGAAAGCTATCTAATTTGCAAAGAGAAGTTTTCAATGCCTTTGCGGACACTATGGTTCTGGTGTGCTGGCCAGACTGATGGGGTTTCCTCAGGGCTAAGCACTAATTACTCTTTGCCGCCTTTTATTGCAAAACTGTCCATTAACTCCTCTGTGCACGCAAGCTGCCACTAACATCATATCCAGATGCACGGTTACGTATTCCTGGGACAGGTAGCTGGATGGGGTTATTTGCTTGTTGTTACAACTACTCGGTGTCCTTCTCCCTTCCAATGTATTTCTGGAGTGTGAGGACTCCCCACATCAAGTCCTTCTCCAAACACCAACACTTGGCTGCAACCCTGCAACCCTGGTAAGGCTCTGCTTTCAGTTTCACAACTGGCAAGTACTACCCCGTAGTATTTAAGAAAAATGATAAAGAAAAACACTACACAGCACAGCCCTGTTACCACAGTACACTCCTTGCCAATGCAAGGATGCAGGATTGTAGCACAGCACCTTCAAAATCATATAGGCATCTTAATCCCAATTTAGGAGTCCCCATACCTATGGGGAAACCAGACTGGTTCACACAGACCATCAGACAGCCCCCCTTTCTTCCTATCTTTTTCCAGGTATCTGAAAATAATTTAATTAAGTCCTTCAAAAGGATGGTAAAGGAAAAAGCGCATACTTTCAGCAGCCAGAAAACAGCTCACAAATGAGTATTTAAATAATCATTTTTCTTTTTGTCATATTTACATGACAGTCAAATATATATGACCAAGCAAGAAAAAAGGTCAGTGCACTAAGCCTGCTGTCCATCTAGGTGTTAACACCAGGAACATGTTATTAATCTAAGGGTTAACCTCCACATCAAATAATTGGGTGAAAGCATGTTTATAAACAACTTCACAAATGGTTATGAAATGTCTCTTAATTCCCAATAAATTCAACCCCAGCCATAAGATTTCCTGTACCTCAGACAGGGATCTCTGCATGTCTGACTCCACAGATACAACCTGACATTGAAGATCTTCTCTAAGTTAATTCCCTATTATTGAAAGGACCTGACATTTTTAATCTTTACATCCATTCAATTTCATATCATTCGGCTGACAAATACTTTTAAGACAAAAGAATTCGAAAATCACTATGATTAAATCCTTTGCAATGGTTTCCATTCAAAAATAAAACAGAAAAATCAAAGCCATGAAAGAGAGGCAGACATTAATTAATAAACACATTCACAAAGCAAGGTCTAAACCTCTAACATGACTTTGCCAGAAATATTCAATTGCTGTGAGTTTCTGATGAAAGCTGCATTAAGTCAGCTTGTAAATCAATTCCAGCTTTTTCCTCAGTAACTCAAGAAAGTCTTGGGTACTTACAGAAATTACAGAATCCAAATTACAGAATTTGGAGAGGGGGAAGGGGTGACCGAGGCCACAAAAAAGAGGGTTCTCATACCAGATCTGCTTGGAGCTGTTATGCTTCTATCATCATTTAACTTAAAACCCCTTCACAATATAGGCCAGCTCAACAACAATCATCATCATCATCACCCCTTTTGTAGGAAGATGGCTAGTCAAAGCAAAGAGAAACAGACAGTTTGCTCACGGCTGGAAAGAAGCCTTTTTAAGTCTAAAAAGGTCAAGCCAGGACCACTCTACCAGCCACCGTTTTCCTGGCTGATTTTCTGCTTGGCTTGATCAGCCACTGGGAGTCCATGATGCCCGGTGATCCCATGCACCTCCAGGTGAATATTTTGACTGGATACATTGAACTTCAACTTCAAAACCCGCTATTTCAGCCATCAGGGCCTCAGCATGTCCCTCAAAGGGTGAGTGCCGCAGAGCCACCCACCACCTTTCAGGGAGAGGGAAAGGTTTTCAGAGACCCAAAGCACCAAACTGACCCTGCTCCAGCACTGGTAAACACACAGCAGACACACTGAGTCTTCAAAGTAAGGAGTGAAGGGAGTATTTCGTATCATAGGAAATAATTTTAAGAGAAACAAAAAAAATAAAAAGAAGTTTGTCTTTTACTTACATTATAAGCAAAAATTTAGTTCATAGCCCATCCATCTCACCTTCTTATTTCGCGTTAACAGCTTTTCTGTAGATACTGACTCTGGTTAAAAATAACAAACTTAATTGTCCGGCTGCATGTTCAGCTTTTAAAGCCAACAGCTCATTGTATCAAGGCAAAAATATAGTTTTATAACCAATGTTAAATAAATTACTTAAGAAATCATCCAGCTTAAATAGGCTTTCCTCAATTATGATAAATTACAGAAGTGATTTGTTGGCATATTAGTTACAGCTGCGTGTGTATGGGTGTGTTGGCCAAAACATTTCAAGATCAAACGAGAAGCTGAAAGCAGACTAGAATATTTATTATTTTGCTGAATGCCATGTTCAGGAAATCTTCACCATGGCCATAGGCTGCACAAGTACAGAACAGACTGATCCTACCTCCAAAAGCTTAGAGCTGAAGCAAAGGCCATGAAACAGATCCAAGCACACGGGACAAGTCAGGAATGAATGAATGCATCAACACCTCACTTTTTAATTTCGCTGTATTAAAAAAGGTATACTTAAATCTCTACATTACATCCTGCTGCCTCTGTCATCATGTAACCATTATGCAACACAGTGTAATTAAAAATAAACTTTTCACTCCCCAGCAACAGTTATGTAATAACTTTTAATTAACTGAGATCCTTCATGTTTAAGAAAACATTTAAGGAGTTTAAATTGTAACTCAGAGCCTTTCCTCATCGCATCGTATTCAAATCCTCCAACAAAATGTATCTACATCTTCCTTCTCATCTCTCCCGTACAAAGATGGTTTGTCAGGTTTTATTTGGTTTTATCTGCTCGCAAGATGCTGTCTCGGGGTCCTAAAAATGCAGAGACATATTTTATGCAATCTGTCAGCAACTGTCTTCAGATGTAAGGCTACAGGGAGCTGATGAGCTCTTTTCTTATCAGAATGAGTCACAAAAATGGATTATCCACACTTAATCCTCCTCATACTGGTGAATTTCCTCATTTTTTGTTCAATTAAAATAAAATAAAAACAAAAACTGGCCTGATGAAACCTTGTAAGAACAGTTTTACCTCGGGGTATCCTTGCAGAAACATCTGTCTGCCATTTTAGGTGCCCACAGAGTCCCAGTCTTCCTGCTTTCAGCACACATTCCCAGCACTGGGGATGGATCCCCTCTTGTCCCTTTTATTCAATCCCATGATGTGCCCCCACTGCCATGATCAACGGCTGCATTTTGGAGGTTCTTTTGTGCTTTTGCCTTTTTTTTTTTTTTTTTTTTTGGCAAATTTATCATCTCCCTGCAAGCTAAATAAATAAGAAATTGTTTAAGCTGCATCCTCCACAAAACTTTTTGACTGTAAAAGTCTTACTAATCTGATTTCCTTGATATTTTTTTAAAAAATGTTTCTGCTAATTTTCATGAAAGCCAATGCCATTCATGATCAGAACTGATACTCTCAGTTAAGTCTTAAAGTAACAAAACCTGAGCTTGAAAAACCTCCCTTCCATTCTGAATGGGGATTTAGAAAGAGAAGTGTGAGTTTTGCTGCTGTTTACTAATCCCAGCACAGAGAAAAAGAAATCCAAACTGCCCAAAAGCTCATCCCTGAAAATAAAGTGATTTTCCTATAAGATTAAAAAATGTGTCTATTCACAGTTTCAAGCTTAAAGAGGAAAAAAAAAAAAGAAGCCTGCATACTTCTAGCATATGGTCCATGGCCAACTTTTAGTGCAAAGCTGTCCCATCAGGCAGCAAGCGGAGAGGCAGAATGGAAACTAGGGTTTCATCTTTACGGTTATTTCCTTGCTTATTGGATTTGGGTTTTTAGCTTCACTCTGAAATGCTGCCATGCTACATTTAGCACGTAGTAGCTGGCACCACTTTAAAGGCCCCAGCAGAACTCAGTCAGCAAACCAGATTAGTTACACTGCACAGGAAGGGGGGCTTGTGCGTTTTGGGGAGCGAGGGGGAATCAGGAAGACATCCCATTGCGGTGGTGAAACAACAGAGGAAGGGGGAGGAGAGGAAAACAAGCCTGTTCTTAAATTCAACTTTCATCTTAGCCAGCGTGCTCTACTTAACCGCACCTGGTACCACCGAACTGTCCTAGGAGACTTCCCTGCAGACTGCAGTGCACGTGAACAGCCTGGCTACTGGAGCAGAAGCGTGTGTCTTGTCATGCCACATCAAATCTCAGGTTGTTGCACCCTGTCAAGGCCGTGGAGCAATGCAATCAGTGTCTGCATCAGTGCAGCCAGCGTCCTTCGGCTGACACGGGAAGGCAGAGGTGGGTGAGGATCCTGAGCGGACTGATGGCGCCATTTTAGCCGAGCTGGCTAACATCCCTTCTTCTTAAGATGAAGGCTCTGCCACTCAAAGCTTCATTTAATTTCTCACTGATATGAAGGCAGCTGCAGTGGGATCCACCTCCACATGCCCCTACGCCCCTCCAGTACCTAATCTGCCGTCTTCCATCACTTTGAGGATGGTTTGGGGCCAAGTGCTTCCTGTAAATTACTCCTTTCCCTGCAAAACCCACTTAATGGAATTAAAGCAAGGGATCGATTTGGCCCATGGTGTATGTGAAGTACAGAATTAGATTTTATCTCATTCCATTGCAGAAAGTTCAAAATTGGAGGAAAAGTTTCATTTGTAGGCTGACAAAAGTTATTATTAAAACACACTGCAAAAATAGGAAGGGATTTTTTTCTTATACAAGCCATTTTAGAATATATCATTTATGCAAAGCATGTACATCATTAAAGAGTTATAGATGACAGCCACAGAGAAAGTGGATAAGGAGAGAAGTTTAATTATTTTTAAAATTTCTTTTTCTGTTTTCCAGCTAGACAAGAAAATCATTAAAGCAGAATCATAAAGATTACTCTGCAAGGAGAAAAAAGCCTCCTCACATGCAACTTAAGGCACAAAATGAAGTTAAACACATACTTGATAATCTTCTATTCATTAAAATACAACTTCGGTTAATCCCTTTGGGCTTCAGAATTTCCAAAATGTATCTGTAACGTCAAGTTAAGGTACTCCATTTCTCCCTCTACCCTGTCACATTTTTGAGTATTTCAGCATCTCTTCCTCTAACACAGGAGGAAGAAAGTTTTTATCATTTTGGACCTGCCCCTTGGAAACCCTGCTTCCTCAGCAGCCAGATTTTGCTTTGGGAGTAACTCCCGTCCCTATCAAAGGAGCATACTCTGGACTGCTAATGCCCACATGACTTATCTTCTGGGGAGGAGATAAAAGAATGGAAAAATGGTTGTATAAAATATTAACATCTGGGAATTACACCACCTTATCAATAAACAAAAAGAATGGAAAGGGATAAAAATATATTAGCTCATGCTTTGGGCATCAACCAGCAGTTGGTTTGGCTTCAGTTGCAACCCTCCAAGCGTTGTCCATGCAATTTCTAACAACACCCTTTCCACCTTTGTTGCCGTCACTCAAGGACTGTGTAGCAATACTTACATGCCTGTCACCTCTGGTTTCTTCCCTCCACCTCCCCAGGAGGAGAAGTATGCATAGTTTAGATAGTAAAGATGGTACTTTGCAACTGTAATATTAGTTTGATTTACACACAGAATGCCCTCTTGGGTCAACCTGGCATTAAGTTATTTAAGTATTTTGTCACTGTAGGAAATACAGATTGGATTAATTTCACCTCACTTACCTTCCCTATATTATATATCTGAATGCCCATTTTAGCTGGAAGAGAAAAGCTGTGTGTGTGTTTGTTTTTTTTAAGGAGCAATTCATTGGACTTTTCTAGACATCTCCTTTAAGGCTTTGTGAACAGCCCCAAAGCACTGCCAATTTTTATGCACTAAATGCAAGAGCAGTAACTCTGAGAGCACATGTATTTGGTCAGATAAAAAAAAACCTAGGCACCTGTACACTGATTAAATGAAGCTTATGCTTCATTTTTTATGGGAGGAAAAACAAAACAAAACAAAACAAAACAAAACAAAACAAAACAAAAAAACAGCTAATTCTTGGAGAAATTACTAAAAATTAAACCACTATATTATTGGCATAAATGCTGAACTATTTCTCTTCCTGCTACAGAGGTTGAGCAAAGACCCCAGTCCCACAGCTGTGTCCTTCTGGAGGCGGCCCAATATCAGCCCAAAATCCACTAGCACCATGTGGCAAGCACAAACTTTCAAAGCAGCATCCAAAAAACACACAAAAACCACTGATAATCCCACAGACATAGCACTATGCAAGCAACATGACAGCGTATAGGGTTTTTCAGTATCCAAGCCGAACCCAAAGGAGTGTGAAGATCCAAAAATGACGGTACAATCTCAGTGTCACATGGAATTATTGGACAGCATGAGAGAAATGCACATTTATTCCTGATGGAGAGAATTGCCGTTTAGTAACTCTTTTACTCTTCTTCCAGTGATTTACTAACAACCAGGAAAGATACCAGCCTTTTCTACAAATATGTATAAAGTATTACTACCATGTGTGTGGAGAGGGGTTTTTTCACTTTCCTTCATTGTAGAGCTTAAGAGCAGTCTCAAGAGAAGAATGACACCAGTGGTCTGCCGGAGCCCCTACATGCATGTATCACAAACCACCAGACAGCATCATCCGCCACCTCTGCTCCAGACAGCCCCAAACCAAAATAACCAGGGTGGGGAAACTTGCAGAGCCATTACCCAGCCGCTTTTACTCAACTATATATACAATTTGTGCTGACTTTCAGAAGCTTCCTGTTTTCTTCAATAAATATTAAAGTTAGTTGAGGAAACCAGCAATGGCATTTAGTGGAAAAAGACGCTTTTGGCAAATTTTAGAAGATGTACAAGGAGAAAAAGAATAAACAACAAGAGAAGTTACAAGAACAAAAATATGCCCTAACTATAGAAGAGATGCTGAAGCAATTTCTGCTTTATACACTGGGATGATATTTTCTGCAGGGCAAAACCTGAACATGACTGTCCTTATGGAGAGCATGGACAGCAATGTGTGGAAAAGGCCCCCAGCCTGGTAGAAGCTGGTCTCTACCTGCAAGGCAGCAAGGAGGTAATACAGAAATCCATTGTCCCATGTCCTTCTTTATAGGGTTGAGTGGTTACATCTTAAACAAACAAACAGACAAAAAAAATGCTGGGAGAAAAAAGGATGGGCTATGAACACCTCTTCCCTGCACCATGGTCACACATCAACCCCAAGAAGCTGCAAGCTCATATGTTACCAAAGGGCTGCAAGGGGTCCCTGTCTGTGTGGCCTCCCCCTGACATGGCTGAATATACTAGCCATGCAAAGGCCATAAATTTGGCTATGAAATACAAGATACTGTCTCCTGTGGCAAAAGACTGGGAGGTTTGTTCACAGGTGGCTTTGCTGCCACAGCACCGAATGGCTTTGTGCAGGCACAGAGGCCTCCCAAAGCACATTGATATAGTAAAAGTCATCCAAGTGAGAATAAATCTGGATGTAAAATGAAATCATTGTTCTTGATTAGACACTGAAGGAAATTAAACAATTTGTACTAAAGGTTCCTCATAAGTGCCTCAAAAAGACAGGCCCCAAACAGCCCCCCACACCACCTGAGATCCTCCAGCCAGGCAGGAAATCACCAAACACCAACAAAAGCAGTGAAAACACATGGCCTCGCACTTTTTCTGGAGAGCTCTGCAGTGGGGCCGGCGCCAGGCAGCGTGGTAAATCACTCACCGAGCTCTTTGGAAGGATGCGGAGAAAAAGGCAGGCACTGGACCCGTGCCATCCCACCCCTGCGTCACCTCACCTCACCACACGGCTCCTCCTTGGGCCCACGTAATTACTGCCACAGAGCTGCAATCATCCCGTCACAGCTGGAGGCATAACCATGTTCTGGAGCAAGGCTGGCATCCCCACTCATATACAGAGACATAGCCCCGAATTAGGCAGCTGAGGGGCTATGAGGGGAGGGGAAGGCGAGGACAGCCCCCCCAAGGCTCCTGAAGGAGTTCAGGCAGGGGATGGAGGATGGCCTAAACACAGTCCCCAAAGGCAGAGCCACTGGGAGCTGCAATAAGCCTAACGTGGGTCACTGGGAAGGGGAAAGACACCAGGGTTTAGCATGAAGAAAGAGGGCAGAGCTGCTGGGTGAGCACAGAGGGTGGCAGGGAATGGCACAGGAAGGCAGGGGCTGCTGGTCCCCACTCCCGAAACCACAGAAAGGGCACTGTGCACCCCGTATCTGTCCTGTAACAGAGATGCATTTGGGACTGGGGGGAATAGGAGACAATATGGGTGTCCCTCCACCCTCCATACGGTGGTCTGCCTAAGTAAGCCCTTCCTCCAGCCACCCCATACAGTGGTCTGCCTAGTCTGCCCCTCCTCCAGTCTCTGTATTCTGACTAAAACCAAGTGAAGCAACTTTAGTCCATCCAAATTTAAAACCCTTCATGAGAGTTATGGTCACCTCTCGCACCCTCCTCCCTGATGCCTGAACAAACCCAGGGGTTTTGGAGGAGCCCCAACAATGGCTAAAGCTGGGGCTCACAGCTCACACAGGATCTTCTGGAAGCAATTAGAAACAATGAACACTAAACAGGACAAACAGCAGACCTTGAGGAGGAAGCCTTGTTTTTTTCCCTCTGTTTCTCCGACAGAGACTTTTGACCTTAAAATTAAACAAGCCAAAACCACTTCTGCATCTGTAGGTGGAGCGCAGCAGATGGGCTTGGGGCTGCCAAGCTCCAGGGTGAGGTGGGCCCCCACAAAACACCCAACTGCCTGTAACTGGAGTTACATTTGAAAAGTGGAAGGGTTTTGCAAACCGTGAACCTCTGAGCCTTGACAAGGGCCAGTAATGACGTCTCACTGGCAAAGGTACTGCTCAGCCCAGGACAGAGCATGTAGCTGAGAGCTCTCGTGGGGACCACAAGATTGCTGTTTTCCAGAGCAGGTGACAGTATCTAATAAAGACTTTGCTATTTCCTGAAGCCTCCAAAAAAAAAAAAAAAAAAAATGGAACTGTGCACACTTGGGCTTTCTGAATCCTACCACAAATCAGACCTTCCTTTAGCAAAACACCTTCCCAAGCCACATTACTGGAAGCAGAGCAGATTTTTCTCCACAGATCCTTGGGTAAACCAGCTCAGATCCCTCTTTCAGACCCGGAGATCCACTGGTGTGGTCTGTGGGCCCACACAACACTGCTACACCCTTGTCCTGACCTCCGGCTCCTTGGGTGGGCTATATATTCACTTAAAGACTTCCAATGAAAATATCAGCTCAAGAAATCACAGCAACAAGGGATAATGGGTGGGGAAGAACATTCCCCACAAGAAAGAATCTGAGCTCTCTAATTACACATATCCCATCTAGATATTGTTGTAAAGAGCTCTGCCTACATAAGGAATAGGAGATTTGATCTAATAAGCAAATAAAAATCAGAAATCTCTCCTGCCAGCCATGAGAAAGGCTAGCAATAATTCATTTTAACAAAAAAGAACATCAAAGAAAAATGCTGTGTTGGTTTGACATTTTGATATGTTGGTTCAGGACTCTTCTTTAATGTGATATGTAACAAACAGCAGAGTGCACCTATAAATGCCAGACATGCTTGTATATTGTTGAATATAACAGTTTGTATTAATATTCACTTAGGCTTTTCAATTAATTCACTTTGATTGCCTTTACATCTCTTTTACCTCCTTTATCCAACACTAGGCCAAGTGGAGTTCTCATAAATGGTTTCCAAAGACAAAGTTTTTCTCAAGGTTTCCAAAGACAAAGTTTCAAACTTGTCACCATATTTCCATCTGTTTCTTCATGTCTTCCACCACATAGCCTAACATCCAGCCCAACTTGCCTGACTTGCTGTGAATTGATTAAGAAAACAAGTGAAGACTCAAAACAAGGTGTATGTGTCCTAAATCAACCAGTGGTGCAATTTCACTCATATATAGTGGTTTAATTTCATTTACAATTTCCACAGGAGCCTTTGGTGGAGTGGATGAAATTTATTATATTCCAGAAAGCACAGGCTTGCAATCCACAGATTTCAATGTTATGTTGCAAGATGTATTTATTGCATGCAAGATGTATTTATTGCAGTGGAGAACTGTTGGCAAATTTAATGTATATTGCTCAAGCTCAGTCCATACTCCCTTCATGAGCTCTCTTGTGTTTCCTGTGCACTGTCTTCTAAGTTTAGGATGGGTAGGAAAATTTACTCCAAGATAAAATCTTCTGTAAAATGCAGCGAATGGTTAACTACCTATGACTTAGCAGTTCCAGGGAAGAGTAGAAAAGTAAATACTCTTGTTGTTACATCACTTTGCTTAAGGATTCTCCTTAAAGTACATTTTTACGCAATATTCACACCCTTCTTTAAAAATGTATTTCCCTGGAGGAAAGTCCTTGACAGTAACCACCTTTTTTAGCAGCTGACATTGCACGCACAATCCTTGGAGGAAAACCAGTCATCACTCATGTCCTGAGCATGGCTGCATCCTACAGTCTTTTGGCTATACATTCATAGATCCACAGGTTTTCTATGAATTGTAGTCTTTATATTACTATTTATATAGACTGTTACAACTATAAAAGAACTGTTCAGATACAGTTTGATGGAGGGGTAACAGCTACCGAATGTGATGACAGTCCAGATGGTAAAGCTGCTATCTAATCCAGATGATAAAGTCATATCATCTTTGTTATATCCAGTCAGTTGTAAACAGAAAGAGTCAAAAGGACATTTATTTATTTATTCTTACCAACTGTTTGCAGATCCCAGTGTTGACAATTGCATCTACTGGAATCCTACAGCTCTGCCAGCTGTAGAAAAACAGCACCCACAGACATGCGCCCCTTGATGCTTTAACCCATGCTGGCTAAGGGGGGGATCATTTTCCCACCAGCCAGTGAGCTGCCAGTGGGGAGCTTTTTCCACACACAACAACAAGAAACCCCCATCCCCAAGATCTCAGGTCCGGGCTGACTCTGGGGAGCAGCTCCACAGACAAGGTCTTCACCCCTAGGCCACCCGCACCCCACCACCCACACGGCTGCCTCCCAGGCATCCCAAAACCAAGCAGGAATTTCACCATACCACGTGCAGAGGAGAGTAAGTCCTGGCAGTGCTTGTAGATGGCATCCCTGCAGGTGGGACTGGCTGGTCCCAGAGGCAGCCTTGGGCCTCCCCTTAATCACATGGGGAAGGAGCACAGGGATGCGAGGAAATGTTGCAGCTGAAAACAGATCTTGAGTCCCTTTTACAAGCCAATAGCATCTTAGTCTTTTTTTACAGATGGCAGCAAATTTGTTAAATCACTTGGATGCTTCTGAAAACTTTAGGCACTGTTGGAATAATCCCAAAAGAAAAAAGAAAAAAAAGCCACTGCCACTCACTCAAAGGGCTACAATGCAAACGGCAAATCTCTGAAATCTATTTTAAAAGTCCTGCCATAGCAGGACTGCTACAGACAGCTGGTGTGGGGGGTTTTGAACCCAAGACCTTACTTTATATTATTTATATTTATATTACTGTCCCTGCCCAGATCTTTAGTTATATCATGAAAACTAGAAGGGGGAAAAAATATTTCCCTGACACACAGCATGAACATAAACACATTATTATTTGAAAGGCTGTACAAAGGTTAAGCCTTTAATCCTTTTAATCCAGACGACAAACAAACAAAACCCCATGCATGGCTCCCAGAGCACTGCTGAGTGCTGCCAGGTCTCCGGTGGGGACTCTCACCATTCACCACTGCAGCAATTGAAGAGCCTCCAGCTACAAAGTTGCTGCAGAAGAAATAGATGCATGCACATTTTTATTCCCAGCTCTTCGTAGCTTATTACAGGCAATCTGGTAGGCTGGCCTCATGTTTCAGTGAGAAGGGTTTAATTCTCGGGTCTGTAACAGCAAGGTTACCGGATTTCCAGGTCTGCCTGCTGAGCCAGCAGCAGCTGCCCTCTTACCAGCAGCACAGCCCTTGAACGTAGTGATTCCTCTTACCTGTCACTTGCATGTCCAACATGAAGCTGAAGTCTCCCAGTCCAAGGATCACCGCAGGTGACCTACAGGCCTGGAGCTAATCAACTCCCCACGCACCAGCACTTGTTAAGCGTCGCTGTCACTTCCAGAAGATGCTCTGCCATGCACAGAGAAAATGCAGTTTCTCCTCGATAAAATCAAGAGAGTTTGAGGCAGGGAAGTAATCACGCAGTAACAGCAAGCAGAATATAAACTGCAGAGCATCTGGGGCCCGAGAGAGCTCCTTGTTCGGTACACCCTACGGAAAGCACTTTGCCTGGTGCAGTGCGTGCCCGTATTTGTACCACTCCCCCAATGCAGTATCACGATAAGCAGACATCAGTGCAGTAGTCCAAAGGGTTAAACGGATTTAGGACCTGATCTGGGTTTATCAGAACAACGGGAAATTCTTCCACCTATTTCAATGGGAATTGGGTCACGCTGCAACTACGCATCTTAAATGAGCCGCAGCAAGAGTGCCACTAATTTCAGCAGTACTATTCGTGTGATTCAAACGAGAAGTGTGGTTAAGTACATTTATCAACAAAATCTAAATGAAAAACCTAAGCCATCCATATAAGCGACACATTTAAAATGCCATTCTCCTTTCTGCCATGTACTCAACCACAAATTGGTGAGCCACCACTTTATTTGCATTTACTTCCATCAAAGAGAGCTACCACAGATGAGTTGCAGTAATTAAAATCCACATTTCCTCTCAAACCATTTCTCACTTTTTCTGTATCTGCCTTATCAAGCATAAGCCACTTAGTGCAAATTCTGTCAATTTTGGGAAGAGTTGCTGGGCACAATGTCAACTACTTCAGCAGCACATAGACAAGTCAACAGGAGAGTTAACAGCCGTGATTTAGCCCAACCCTCAGCAAGAATTTTTGACCGTCTTTTTGGAACCCAGCAGTCCCCTCTCTCCTCATTTCGGATGCTGTCCAGGATGATGCAACAGCTCCCTAACCCTCACCCTGCTCTGCTACAAGATGGATTGGACCTCATCTCTCACTCTGAGCAGAGGTCAGGCTGGAGCCACACTGGCAGAGCGATGAAGCATGTGAAAGCTGTAAGGCTGCTAGATGTCCTCTGGTTATTAGTGTAGTAACTCTAGTGTGTATTGCACACACCCAATCCAAGTAAATACTTTTCACAGTGGTGCAGGGCATCACTGCCATCCTGCTCACTGCATCCTTGCAGCAGCCAGAACTGCAGATCATGCACAGGAAGGGAAACACAAAAAGCAGTGGAAAGATGTAGATGCAAATTACATGACCCAGCCTACACACCTCAGTGCACAAGGTGCAGAAAAAGAACACAAAGGCTCCCACCCCAGCTGGTGGGACTAATGCTGAGCAAATCTGAAGAGATGTGAGGTGGCACAGGGAGCTTCTGCTCTGCGCAAGCCTCAGTCTGTATCTGGTCTCAGCAAATTCTGCTAAAGCATGTTATCAATTTGAGATGACGTGGACAGCAAAGGAAAAAACAAACAAACAAACAAACAAAAAAAAAAAAAAAACAGGAGAAATTAAAAAAAAATAAAAACCACTCAACACACATCCCCATTTACAATGTGGCCCTGAGTTACTGTTAGCACAATGCTTCTGCTGCCACAAGAACAGCAGGTGTCTGATCTCACTCTGTAAAACAGCAAAGGTCATTGCAAAATTACAGCTGAGTTCTAGGTCTGTTAGAAATTCAAAATAAGAATAAAAATAAAAAATACCCACAGCCAATTTAGATCATTTTGGAATCAGTCACCCCTCTCCCAACCCCCAGCACAGAAGTGCCATCTCCCCAGGTTTTCCTCCCATCTCACAGCACCAAACAGTTGAACTTACATGCATTAGAATAAGATCTGTTGTAAAATCAAAAGAGATAGGGGAATGACTGTAGCAGCCAGGAAAGGGTGCAAAGAACTCTAAAGGCCAAAAAAAGCCCTTATTTAGACATCCTACATGAAGACTGCCA
Organism: Netta rufina; assembly: GCF_964035555.1. Classification (NCBI taxonomy): domain Eukaryota; kingdom Metazoa; phylum Chordata; class Aves; order Anseriformes; family Anatidae; genus Netta; species Netta rufina. The sequence continues at coordinate 7,523,740 of NC_140126.1, forward strand.
GTGCCACGCGCTATCGGGCTGCCAAGCTCCCTGCTTGCCGGAGTGCTGACAGCATTTCCATCCCTGGCAGCTCGCGAGGTCACGGTCCCTGGGGACACTTCATTCTGCTTCCCACCCTGCTTTCCTTTAGCCCCATAAATTTCAGCTCCGTTCTCGCAGCCAGTAGCTCAAGAATACGACAATTAAAGATTAATGTTTTAAATGCATGGAAAGTTGAAAAATCCAGATTTCTGAATGTCATGCCAGACATATTCATTTTTAAACCTTACCCTTGTGGTTTAAGACACCAGGCCAGGAGTGTCACTTTTCCCCAGCAGACTGCAAATGCTTTCTCCTTTTCAGCTGCCAGCTAGTTCTGTGGGCTTATATATTTTTTCTTTATTTAATTATTCACTGTAATACATGAAACATTAAGCAGCTTCTTTCCATGAAGAAATGAGCGTTGCTTCCCAATGACAACATGCTAAGCAGCCTTAATAGTGGGAATAAGGAAATGAGCTTCCTAGAACAAAGGGGAAAAGGGCAGGGAGAATGAGAGAGAAGCAACGAGCAGCTAGGATTTAATAACGCAAAAAGACAAGACTCCGTTTCAAATAAAATTGTCACAATCAGCTGACCTGGGAAATAAAGGAAAAAAAAAAAAAAAAAAAAAAACAAAGGAGACTTTTAAAGCATAAAAAGTATGTTTCCTGATATGACTTTTGGGCTAGAATTTTCTTCTTTCTCGATGTTTACAGGGATCAGTCAGCACAGAAGAAGCCATGGATGCAATGCTGAGATATGTGACACCAAGTTGTGTTTTCTCAGTGGTACTAAACCCTGCTAGCTGCAAGAAATGCCTGTTCTCCAGGAGAACAGGAGTTAAAAACTGAAGTCATTAACGAAAGAGAGTCCAAGCCACAATTTTTCCTGTGAAAACAGGACTGCATACACAACTTCCAGCTTACACCACTCTCATTTAATGTCTTCTGCAGCAGCAAAGAGATGGTCTCATCAGGTTACAGCACAGCCTCATCTCCTGACTGCATCTCATGACCATATCTCACCATCAACCCAGGCAGGACAACCCTGGCGACCTTGCCACTGCTGTTGGTTTTGATGAAGCTCTTTACCCTGCCCTTGAAAACCTAGGTAGGATTGCGGGGGCAAGAGGATTTTCCTGATTCTGCTTTTTATTTGTTGGGTCGCAGAGGTAAAATTATCCCAGTTTGATTATTTAAAGCTGTTGGCTGTGGGGATAATCTGTGCATTAGCAGCTGTCCGGTGGGTGGTTAGCAGCTTTCAATCCATAGTTGGAAGCAAAGAAGTTATTTTGCACAGCACTTAAAAACAGAAAACCAAGTGAACAGGACAAAAAATCCCATCACAGCCTGATGATGAGGTGGCTTTCTGCAGTAAGAAATCCTTTCATTTTCTGGCACAGTGGAGAGTGAGTCCTAGCCATGCCCTCCTCCTGCTCTGCGCACATCGCTGCACTCAGGGAGATGATCCTGAGCGAAGGCCAGCAAAGCACTAACTTCTGCAATTGCAATTCACATCCTTTTGCCTTCCCAAAAGGAGACCCCCAGAAGCACGGCTCAAACCAGCAGGTTCCAAAAACCCAGCTCAGGAGCCGCAAGCTTGCTATCATCAAGCTAAGTCCCATTAGCCTTGAAGTAAGGAGGGCTAAAAGCCCCCACCTGGGCAGCAACTCCCCTGGGAAAGGTTAACAATGGACCTCCTCACCATGGATAAACATTTAGAGTACAAACACTGCTGGAGACAACTCTATCTAAGCTCTCCATCTGGTAATCCACTAAACAAACTCTTTGCCCAGTTGCGTCCCTACCTGAGCCATAGCAAGCTGCTCCTTCCTGAGCCAGGACAGTTTAAGTCTGCTGATTTTGCTCTTGGGATTGGTGCTTTTTCTCCTCCTACCTTCCTTTTTTTTTTTTTTTTTTTCCTCCTCCTCCTACCTTCCTGTAGTCTGCAGCTGCTGAGCTCCAGTCCTGGCCCTAAGGGCTGGGAGCCAGGGTGGGGTCAGCACAGCACTGGGCAGATTTCAGGCTCAAAGGTTTAAAAAGAACAGACACCAACACCAAAGAGCAGGAAATCAAGAGAGGATAGCGAGGGATGCGAAACATCCCAGGGATAAAAGTGACGAGAAGCAGAGATGCATACTTTTCTTATTAAAAACCTGTATCTGAAAGAGAAGGGAGCATCCTCACACACAACAGACCTGCACCGTGCTATCTTTTCTCTTCTGCGTGGCCTAAGAAGGATGAGAGGCACACAACTTTCATGTTACAATTTAAAATATAAACTTATAAATGTTTTATCTAACCGTTTTGCCACCACCATACGTGCAAGAGCTTTACGTGCTACGTGACTGCACACACACAGGCCACATCCACACGACTGTAACTGCATGAAGGTTCTTCAGGCACAATTGATAATATCTGGAGCATGTTAAAAAAACAAAAAGGGAATATATAGTTCCCTCAGCAGCTGTACTACTTTTCTCAGTCTTTACTAATTAACATATATTAAAGAGGCACCAACAATCACAGACCCAAGGTCACGTTTATCTTCCCTTTAAACCAAGGCACAGAACACTATCTTCAGCATTGACAACACTGCAGTCTCAAGTGTCACATAAGTGAAACTTCAAAGAGTTTCTTTGCCATAAGCCTCTTTTTTTTTTTTTTTTTTTTTTTTTTTTCTGAATTATAGAGTTAATGAACATGGCACCTTTGTGGAGTGGTCTTCTAATTTGCTCTGCTACCTCTCTAGTTCCTCACCCCTTCCTGGTTCTGGGAGCTGCCAGCCTGAGCTGTTCCTCACCTCAGTGCTTCCCTGCCCTCCACTTTGGCCCCTCTCACAAAAACAAGCCAGTTGTTGGCTGCCTTCCTTCACGTGCATTGCCCAGAGTGATAACTCGTATTACACAGGGATTAATTTACTGAAGTTTTGCTCCCAAAGACAAGCATGAAAACTATTCTGATGCACACTCAACATCCCTGCTGTCATCCTCCCCACTCTTTAAAAGCCATCTCAGCCATGCAACCAAATTTTGTATCTTCTATTAAGTCATTTAGGAAAGCTTTCTGTGCTTATTACTTTAAAGAGTTAAAAGTTGCATGGTCTTTATTGTCTCTTGATGAGAAAGGAGATAGACAAGGCAAATGTTTTATTTACGCTTTAAAATTGGATGCAGAAAGATTTATAAATAGATTAATTTTAATTAGTGTCCTCATTTCATTTAAAAAAAACTAAAAAGCGTTCCTTAAAATTAATGCACTGCTGCCATGCATATTAACAAATATGCCAAGTCTCTGCTTGTTTTAAAGCCCCTTTGTTGGTTAGAGGGTTTTTTATTACATATCAAAAGCAACCCCTGAACAGTTACTCTCAGAAACCATGCTGGAATAAAGCACGGGACAAACATTTTTCCTTGCTTTTTAACAAGGCTGCCCCCATAAGCATTATCCTACAGGGTAAACATTAGCACCACAGCCTTTGTGCCCTATCTCGCAGCACCCTGAGGCCACGTTCTCCCTCCAAATTCAGCCCAAAGAAACTCTTTGCTGTTTGTTAAGTCAAAGCTAGGCACTGGCCCCAAACCAGAAGCATTTGAATAATGGTTTAACATTTATCTCTCACTGAACTGTTTCTCTAGCAGCTGCAGAAATTAGATTCCTTGCAGATAAAGAGCAGGTGCAGTACCCAGGAAGATTTTTAAAAGACCACATTTGATGTCTTGACATTTGCGTTATATTTCATTATAGCATGAAGCAGAAGTGGAATGACTAAAACCCAGCAAGTCCAAGAAATACTGATACTGTGTTTCTGGAGCTCAGTAATCCATACACTGGATGCCTGAGTTGCAGATGCCAGCACTACAGTCAGGAGAGTTACCAAATATCCTCCTTCATCCGCATTTCTCCATGCTGACCCGTGGTAAACATGCAGAGGTGTCAGAGGCTTTACCTGTAGCACAAACCATGCAAGAGAATCTCAAGTTGTCTGCTCTCCCCAGGGTCCCAAGACTCAGCCTTATCCCTTACACACAACTTTGCTTCCTGCCTCTAAATATTGTTGACATTTTAGGGTCATCTCTGAAGACGTCCTCTCTCCCAAACACAGGCTCCAATGAATAAAATCTCTCATCTGAGCTGTTTCTTCCTGCTTAACCTCACTAAGATATGACCTTCCTCCACCAACCACACCACCAGCACGATTTTCCTCATTTCACACCTCGATTACGGCAACCTCTTCTTTCCTCATAATCCAAGTCTGACTTGCATTCTCTCCAGCCAGTACCACAACAACAGTAAATTTAAAAAAAAAAAAAAAAGCATTGCCCTACTCCTGGTTTTTTCTTCTTCAACTCATCACTGCAAAAGTCTTCCAGTGTTGACTTTGAAATGTATTTCTATCCACTTTGACTTTGCGGTTCATATTAGCAGGGCTCAGCCCCTCAACCAGAGCAGCCTAAATGTTCCATTTCCTAATCAGGCTTGTGTTCTTTGTTCTTGTGCCAAGAAAGCGATGGAGAAAAGCTCCCTCGAAACACTCCGTCAGCGCTGGTGCCAATGGACACTGTGGCCACCACTTGGTGCCTTTGCCCACACCATCTGGGGGACCAACAGGAGACTTAACGTCCACACCTACACATTCTGGGGTCTGTGGCACTTGCAGAAGGAGGGCGGGATTTTTAGGCACTACCACATTGTCTAGATCATTTTCTTTTCCACCTTCCTCCTGTGAGCACCTTGCCCTATCCGTGAAAGTTAAGTAAGTTAGTATCACTACCCTTTAGCTCCTGGCAAGTTGATTGCAATCATCTACCCCAGTGGACATGCAGGCAGTCCAGGAGGACACTACATGAAACCCATGGCTGTTCTGAGGATGCATCACCACTGTGGCACCCCCAACAAAACCCAAATGAACATTTTTGGATGTCACAGCTGTGAATGATGGACTTGGATAGGCTGAAGTCTGGCACCTTCCTGTGCTTCAGGCCAAAGAAAAGAGAGGAGGGAGAGAGAGAGAGGTGACACTTTCCCTCTCTGCTTGATGAAAGGAAAGCTGATGGGGGTGGCAGGAGGGAGAAACAAGCTGGGCACTAAACCCCTTATTAATTAATGCATGTTTTGAAAAATAAATGCTACTGTGCACTAATTTCTGTTGGTTTCTAGGAGCTTTCGTGACCTTAATAATTCATGTTTATGCAAGCTACTTATAATTTTAAGCAGTTGTTTCATGCAGATTTTGTCCATTGCATTTAACTGTGATTAATATATCTAACTGTGAAATGAGGTTGGTCATAATACACAAAGGGAAGCTTTTTTAAAAAATGGTATTTTTGTAAGGATAAACAAAATTCACAGCTTTGTCTGAAATAATTTTCCATCCATTACTGACACACACAATGCAAGAAAAGGAAAAATATTTTTTTTCCCAGACTCATCTTTTCCCTTTCCTTTTCATGTTTTGGCAGCATTTCCTATACCATAAACTTTCATTGTTTCTCAAGCACGTAATCAGCGTGTGCTGTCTGTTTTGCTTTTCTTTATAGCAACAGGCGATTAAGAGGACTGAGGGGGGGATTACAAATACCAAAGTGATTAGGAAAACTGAGATGCAGGTATAGCTCCTGAGACTACCTTTATATTCACATTTCGGATAGCAGTTTGGGCTCTTGCAGTGCACAGGGTTAAGTACCAAGAGGACTGCCTCCACACAGGGAGAGGGCTCCTTCTTCCAGGCTCATGCCCGTCACCCACAGGCACACAAGTCCTTCAGCACATCACTTCAGGCGGTGGCCCAGACTGAGCAGCAGTTAGCCACCAGGTAGCCAGAATAAAGCCTGCCAGAATCCAAAAAAAAGCAGCTGCCTATGGGCCCAAACACTTCCCTAAGCCTTTCCTGATAAACCAGATCAGTCTATTCCTACCCATCCTTCATCAAAACATACAGGTCTCAGAAAATCTACATTTACTTTGTGTCAACACAAGCTAGACCACGTTTCTCACTCTCGCTTCAGAATTTGGCCAGATTTAAGGGAACTGAGAACCTGCTTCTTCCTGGATAGTTTCGGGAAGGAGACAGGGACGTCGTTGTGAAAGGTCACCTCTCCCAAACGCTGGCAACTCGTACATATCCCCACCAGGCCAAGTATAGACTGGAAGCTCTTCTGTAAAGACTCTTTCTTGGTTTTCAGCCTGATTCTATTTAAACAAGTTCTTATTTAAGAAAAACAGCACCTCATTTCAACTGGAATTGCAGTTTGCCCCTCAATATAAGCTGCCAAATACAGGTTGCAGCTATGCCTCCCAGCAAACAGAAAGTTTCCATCTGCAGCAGCAGAAGAGTGAACCATCCCTGCAGTGCCAGCAGCTTAATAAAATAAATAGAAGGGAACTGAAATTGAAAAAAAAAAGTAGATGACTGTAGGAGCCACAGGCTCTTTGTTCCATGTTTGCTCTGGCTCTAGCAGAAATGGGCCCTAATGGATCGTTTTTTCCACAAATAAGGGACGTGGACACTTAATACAACCTACACAAGTGCTTGTGCTCACAGCTTACACAATGGACTCCACATATCAACCAATTCCCATGGTCCATGCTGCCGGGCAAACTTCAGGCAACAGCAGCCAAAAATAAGATCAGGTATTTTTAAGGCCAGTCTTAGGTCTTCCATAGAACAGCTTGAGTTCAGTTATGAACTCAAGTCACTTCTGTTGTCCTTCCAGCCTTTATCAAGTTAACATTCCAATTAATGATTAAAAGCATGCAACTGTAATTGGTCTTAGCAGCTTGGAGTAGTGCTCAGAACAAGTTGCAGCCCTCTCCCTCCCTCACACCCACTATGGAAGTCAATAAATCCAGGCACAGTCCTATGAGTATGAGCTCACTGTGGTGTAAGTGCCAGGAGCTAAAATGAAAGTGTCTTGATAATCAAATAATACATAAAGTTCAAAAGTCTCCTAACTTTTTTATATATTTATTTGTGTGCTTACAAGATCCAAACAAATAGTTTTAATCACTACAGATTTGGTACATACATCAATCAGCATCTACTCTGAGCTCCATTAGATTTAAAGGCATCCCCTACCCTGAGGTAGGATTATCCCCACTGAATGCTGAGGACAGACATTAACAGATGCCACGTCCCATCTTCCAACCCGTAACACTTCCTGTGTGCTATCAGAGCAATTATCTCTGAGCTATCGTCCCATCTACAGGAGGTATTAAAAGGCTGCAGATAAAAATGTTATTCACAAAGCAGGCTATTTCAAAGCAGGACTTCCCATTCACGGACTCCATTTTTCCAAAGTCTCAGTACAGAGAAAAACCACCATTGTACCAGAGGGGCACTCCAAAGTGGAAATATCAACTCTAGAGAGTTTCCGCATTTCCCAAGCTGAGCCACCATTTTTTCTGCTTGCCCACATCCACAAAAGGAAGCACACAGGAGATACAGAGCTTAGGACAAATGCACAAACTTCAAGAAATAGTTTGTTGGGCAAAAGTGCAGCTGTGCTATCCAAACCTTTCCCTGCCTTACACTCCAGGACATGCATTACAAGAGGGCAGCTGCAGGCTTTCTGGCAGCATATGAGCCTCTCACAACATGACTGGTGATTTCACATCCATCAGATGGAGCACTCAAGCTGCATCCACACCAGGAGTGCCACGGTCCTTCCGATGAATGCTCCTTACTACAGTTATAACTACAGGCCATTACCTTTCATTTAGAATACATTTAAAAAGTAAATACATGAATGAAGTACCAAATGATTTAAGAGAGTGTTCTCCAGACAGATAGGAATAACTCATCCCTAAGACTCAGAATTAATTGGAGGAGGGAGAATATTTTCATTGATATATTCCTAGGCTGTAAAGTGGCACTTGAGTGACAGGCAATTACACATCAAGCAGTTTCTGTTGCACAATGTACAGTGGAACAGATACAGCAGGAAGGAGGAAAAAATACGCCTAAATACACCACAAATAAAATTTGTGTGTGCTGCCTGTATGATCAATGCAAACCACCACAAACATTTGCATTAAAATAGTGCAGTAAATAACCACCCCACAGCTGAGACATTTACAGCCACATTAGTAAATACACCTTCTCTTTCGCAGGAAGGGAGGTAATTTATTAAACTACCCAAACAAGACATCTTGCAATCACCAGTCGTGCTTTAATTAGGAAGGATCCTTTTGAAAGCAGAGCAAAGGGCTAGATGACCCAGCAGGCCCTTTCCATCCAAGTTACCCAGGAGCTGTCATTCACCATGCTTACGGCTAGGCAGTGCATGGAGGTTTACCTCCTTTGATGAACATGCTGGCACGGGCTGAAAGGAAAGGCTGTGGGCCAAGACAAGCCCATCACACCCAGCTCCCCGCAGCCCCACACCTGTCAGGAGCGACAGCACACCAGCCGGGATAACCGTGCCTTTTGGAGCAGTGCCACCCATTGGTTTGCTGCATTTATTTACTTCCAGATCAGCTATGGGACAGAAATCCCATTTGGCAATGCTTGTGGTTCTATTCAGAGAAGAAAGGGGAGGAGGTGTGTTACTCCATGCAAAATGGGAGGCGGATTGCTGCTGGAATAGGATGTGCTATATCTCATCCCACTGCCCAGGCCCCATCGTACCTACGAAGACGTGTTCCTGCTCAGCTCCTCATCCCAAATAGCGGAGGATCCAAATATAATGCATATGGAGGAAGGTTCCTCAGTGGTGTGCATGAGATGCTTTGTTTTTCTTCTGCAAAGACTAGAAGAGTAAAGGGTGGGGAAGATGATTAAAGGAAGGATAATATAGTCTATGCTGTTGGGAGCCTGGAAGGAAAACTGAAAGTTGGCCTGAAGTCAGCTCACCCGCAAGGTTGTATTCCTGCATAAACATGGTGAGCATGTTCCCAGCAGAAATACCTGTGAGTGCTCAAGAGCCGGAAGCTGGCACTGCAGATTTGGGCTATGGATGACCATGAGACAGGTAATCAGTCATGAAAGCCTCCAGTCCTTCCAACCTGGTCATGCTGGGAAAACGGGTAAGAAAGGGAGTAAGAGCAGGATTAATATTTTAAAGCCAAACAGCTGATTAACGTCTAATACCTGTCCCATTTGTCATCTGACATCCTTCATGCTGGCAGTTGAGCATGGACCAGACAGGGGCTTTAGTCTTCAATGCGAGGTCAGCAGCCATCAGAGCCCCTGCCAGCCCCAGCTGAAGCTGACAGGATGATGGCCGGGCACTACAACGAACAAGGTGCTGCCACGGGTCCTGTGCTGCCGCAGGGGACACTGAGGAGATGCTGGGGCTACACTGAGCATTAGGCTTGCATTAAGTCAGGAAAGACTTTGAGTGCTGTGTTTTGCTGCAGACTTTGGACAGAAACTCTCTCAAAACCCACATCATTTTGAAGTCTCTCCTTGATCTTTGATTGTACTGAAAAAGATGCAAATACCCCAACAGATCATGCTGCTTGGTTATCCCAAGACAACCACAACCACTAAAATATATAACTCTGTATCACAGCCAGACCTACCCCACTCCACTAGGCAGTCACTTTTGCTCCAGGAGCAGAGAGAAGCAGCGGTGTGTTAATCTCTTAGCTGTGGTCAGATGGCGATGGCTGATTTATACAGCTGCTACACCTGCACACAGCTGGACGTCAGGAGAACCCTGATCCCAAATGCGCTGCATTTTGGCCATCTACCCTGGAGAAGATGGGAACACTGCTGAACTTGTAGACATCTTGCAAAGGGATGGTGGTACTGGTAAGCCAGTACCCAGTGCACGCCACAGCATTTACAGAAGACCAAGCAGCTGGACAGATGCTCTTGAGCAGATGTGTAACACCGGGAGGCAGCAGCAGGATGTTTTCCCTGGAACACAACAGCAATCAAAGAGGGTTCAGCATCTGTTTTAATAGGGCCTGACTCTGTCAATCTCCTGGGCAATGCCCGCTCGTCTGAGACTTTGCGGAGAGTGAAGTGAGCATCAAAGCTCTCCTTCGTTTTGTAGGTCAGGAAGGCTTTGGGGCTGGCACAGCGTCAGCTCACATTTATTCTGCAAAGTGCGCTTCAATTTTTCATTATAACAGCACCTACAGACTTTGATTGAAATAAATAATGAACCGATTTGTATCATGAATCTAAGAATCACTCTCTTCTGGTCCCCATCACGGATGGGATTTTCTTCCCAGTGACAAGCGTTAATGCATTTATGCCCTAGTTTCACACAGTGGATGGCACGATTGAAGTGTCAGGAAGGAAGGTTAGCACTGTTTTTTCAGACTGCTCCAGTCAGCCGCAGCAGTCCATTTCAGATGAAAACATCCCGACAGAGCACAGGCTGAAAGGAGGCTGGGTTTTAAACAGCACAGCAAAAGTCTTTTGTGTGGAATATGATTAAAATGTAATACTGAATAGATTTTTTGTGCTGGTCTGAGACAGGGAGGATGTCAAATTGTGGGCTTTTTTTTTGCAGAGCGGCGGAAGTTTCACAAGTCTTTAATCCAGTTAGAGACTCTGTTTCCTACACTTTCTCCGTTTTTCTTTCTGGAAATCTCCCCCGCACAAATCCTGACAGGCACCACTCCATTTCTGAGCGCTGACAGAGGACACCTGGCCACTCCCCGTGATGGGACCCAAAGTCCTGCCTACCTGCTCTTCCCACCAGGCAAATATGGCCAAAGCCAAAACCCGGGGGGATCCTGACACTGCCTGATCTGAACTGCTCTGTCAGTGTGAATCACTGGCATTTTAATAATGCACAGTTATTCAATTGGAGACAAAAAAAAAAAAAAAATCAATTACCAAAAGTAGCCTTGCTGTCATTTCAAAGTTTTTGCCAAATTAGTTTAATACAATTCCATTTCGAGAGGAATTTAGATTAAGCACACACAATAAATGCTGTAACCCGCCCAGGTACTAATCCCCTTTGCTAACTGTCTAACACGGCAGGGAAAGTTAATCAAGTTCTGGCCACAGCAAACAGTAATAAAATTTAAGCACAGCTGGCATACCTTACCACAGCAGCCTATCTGGGAGGCTGCACCAAGAAGGAGCCATGGCAATTAGGCAGGTATGACAGCAGAGGCATTAGCTTGTGGAATTACAGGCCTGCTCCTGCCTCCTTTGCAAAGCAAGATAGCAATATCAGCGTATCAGCAATAGATGAGGAGCCTGTTTTAAAGAGAAAAATTACAATTATTTTATTCCGGGTAGTAACCACAAATTAATTTTATTCACCCGAACCACCTCTGTCAGTGCTGGGAGCTGCTGCTGAACCACCGCGGGCTGCCCTAGCTGGCTCCACATCGCATGCAAACCTCAGGCTCCATGCAGCGGGAGCTGCACGAGATACGATGTCTTGTGACATGGCGAAGGTCAGATTAGACTCCTCGACCTTCAGGCTAAATGCATCAGCTTCGTGCAATGTATTCATACGGCAATTTTTTAATGAAGACAACACAACATTCAGAGCAATAATGCTTGGTCCATGCGGATCTGTGTTAAAGCACAATATTAACGTAAGCACTTTTGTACATGATCCAGTCAAAATTAGCCAGAAGAGCTGTTACTGTGGTGCATGGGCAATGGGAGTGGGAGGCAAGGTGAGGACAGGCACTATGTGAGCCCAGCATGTTGGACACACCAGCTGGGAATAACAAAACAGGGAATACTGTAAGGATCATACACCCACCGTACAACCAACAGACCACAGGGAACAAAAAGCAGTTCATTAAAATGATACTGTTTCAAGAGAAACAAACCTCAATTTACTCATCCACTGCTGTCACTTTCCCTCTGTCAGCAAGCAGGTACATCTGAGTCGGTGCCCAGCACAGTGTAAGGCAGTGCCAGGCTCTCCGAGGCTCTACACAGCAGCCAGCTCTCGCATGGACAAGGGGGTCAAATTCAGAAAAATGCTCTTTTCTGCTCTCTCTCTGCATTTATTCATCTACGTGCTTATTCCTGTTTACATTATGAGACATATGCCATTAAAGAGCTCACAGGATGTGCACTGCAGCCAAGTTAATATTGCTGTTGGAGTCTCAGCCTCTGTATTTCCTGACTTTTACTGCTGACCAGTTCTATTTTATATATATATATTTATTTATTTATTTAATTCTGCATTTGTCTAATGGAGTTTGTAAGTAGTGTGAACCCATTTGGGGTAAGAACACGATGTTGAGCACCAATTAGCACCTGCAGGAAACCTGAGAAAGAACAAGCCCTATACTGAAGGCATTTAGAAATATTAGTATAGAATCGTGTACAAATATAGCACAGAAACGTATGTTTAGCAATGGCATAAATAAACAATTTGTAAATATGCCTGCATTATAAGACCTTTTTGTATATTTCCGTGGATAAAATCTACTGCTTTTGACTTAGGGCAACTTGACTGACCTTTCAAGAGCCAATGCATGTGGTTTATACAAGATTTATGGCCAAAACAGTAACAAAAATAAAAGCAAGACATTTTTTTTTCACAGATGTCACAACTTGTATTTTAAAGGCAGAAAGTAGAGCCAATTTTACTTAAAATAAGTTGAGCAAAGTGTTTCACAAACCTTGTGCAGATGAGCTAAGGTGGATGGACCTCACTTTAAAGCCTGCCATCACTGTGCATGCACTCTTGCACCCAGCCAGACTCCTGCCTGGAGCCATTTCTTTATTCTATGAAGCTACTGAAAATCTAGCAAGACACCGACTGCAATACCATGAAGACATGTAACTCTAAAGTCCTTTTAAATTTGGCCCTTACAACACAGACACTTGACTTCAACCAGCATTGCCAAACAATCCTGCAAGAGATACCTGCTCGGTGAGATTGCTGCCACCGCTCTCCTCATTTCTAGGAAAGCCTTTCCAGTGTGAATGTCTGCTCATAGTTTTTAGAGTAACAATCCCCCACCAACATTGTAAAGGGAACATAAAAGGGCCCCATGTCACAAAAATCAAAAGACTTTTAGGTCTTCTTTTAAATTTAAAAAAAAAAAAAAAAGGAATCACATCCTACTTCTGTAAAACATTGGTGAGTTTTATAAAAGTGAAAGAATAGGTTTCCTCCAGGCTAAGCATTGAATAATTTTAGAGAAAAAAAGACTTCAAAGACACGTTTTACATCCTATTTGCATTTAGGCATTTTGTTTTTCAGAAAATTAACTCAGTAATATTGCAGGCTATTCTTCCACACACTGAGCTTCGGCCACTGAACAGACAACATGCCCAGTGCAAGAACCACATGAGAGAGGGAGAAGCCACTCCACGAATAAACAGTAAATCCGGTGAGTTCTCTGGGGGGATTAGCACAATCTTTGCAATCTAGTGCATCCTTGGCATGAAAGGGAGGGTTACAGAGGGCACACAGGTGTTGCCATTTACCTTAAAATGAAGGTAAAGGAACTTTGACCAAAGCAGGCAAGTTTAACAAGATCTTCTTGCAGTTGCTCCTTTGCCAGGGGCAGACGAAACCCAAGCCCATGCCCAAGCCCTGATGGCTCTGCTGAAACCCAGAGGCTGGTGCAGGGACCTTGGAGAGGGCACCTCAGCCCCCTGCACCCACCACAGTTCGTGGACCCCTTGTACCAACACCCCAGCAGTGCAGAGGGGACAGGGAGCAAGAGTGTCCCAGGGATGTCCCCTTCCTCCCCTCCCTCGCTCTCCCAGCCAGCAGCAGGGACCTGACAGCACGCTGGGGGAAATTTGAGGGGGCTGCAGTTCATTAAAAGGCTACCGAGGGGAAGCAGTGAGGTTAACAGCTACATTAGGCTCATTTATAGATTTATGGCACCTTCTAAGGGGCACCAGAGCTTTTGGCAGCCAAGCAGACTGATCCCCAAGTTACAGGCTGAGACAGGTTGTACCGAGCACCCCGGCCACCCAAAGGAGAGGCACCACAGTTAACTTCAGAGTTTGAGGTCGGGTCTTGATGTTTTCCTCTCCCTCACCTCATCCACAGCCGCTCCCAGGCTCACAACACCGCATGTACCACAGCCTGCTCTGTGCAGACAGGAGTATTTAGTGACACAGAGAACTACTTTCTGATGATTGGGGGGGGGGGGAGGGGAGCAAAAAAAAAAAAAAGAAAAAGAAAAAAGCAGCCAGATGTTTCATGCTGTCTGATTTTATCAGTCTGCTGCATGCAGGCAGGTGGAGGGGGGAGGGATGAGGAGGGGGATTTATGGTACTGCCACCCCTCTTGCCCATATCCCAGAGCCAGGCTGCGCTGTGAGACAGTCACACACGCAGGACCTAATCCACCGCATGTCACAGAAGGTGACGGAGATCCTTGCCCTCCACGTGGGTGCACGGGGGGCAGCAAAGCAAAGGCAGGACAAAAGGGGACCCCACAAGCACCCCCCCAGCCCAGGTGATGCACCCCACTGAGCCCTGCAGGGATAGGACCACCCCAACTCTGGGGGGATGGACCCTAATAGCACCTGTGGGGCTGCACCCCATTGACCTACACGGAGATGCGACCCACTAGCCCCAGGGCACGGGGTCCTCTTGGTCCATGGGGAATGCACCCCCCTAGGTATAGGACACGGGGGTACCACCCTACCGACCCCCCGGTGGGGAGGGGAAGCACCCCAGTCCCAAAGTTGTGGGATGCACCCTCCAGACCCCAGGAGATGGAGCCCCCAGGGCAATGGGGGAGGCACCCACCGACCCCCGGAGACGAAGCCCCCCTGGCACCGTGCCGAGGGGGGGATGAAGCAGGTCGGTACCGGCGGGGGGGAGCCCCCAGCCGGTGCAACTGGGGAGCACCAAGCCCCGCGCAGCCCCGCAAAGCCCCCTCCCCGCAGGACCAAAGCCGACACCGGGGAGGTGGGGGGGCAAGCACCGACCCTCTTCGCTCCCCTCCGCGCCCCCCACTCACCTCGGAGGGGCCGTGGAGGGAGAGGGGGGGCCGACACCCGCCCGCCCCCGGGGGCAGCCGCTCCCTCGCCGCCTTCTTCGCCGCTCCGCACCGCTCCGCACCCGGCCCGGGGAGCGGCGGGGGCGGCCCCGACGGGCGGCGCGGGGCTCCCGAGAGGGGCGGCCCGACGGGGCGGGCAGCGACCGAGCCCCGCACGGGGCGGTGCCGCTAATCCAACCCCCCGGGGGGATCCCCCAGAGCACCCCGGTGGATCCCACCCCGGCACCAACCGGGAGGCTGGGGTCGGATCGGCTGGACCCTCACCCCCCCCACACACACCCCGAGCCGCCCACCGTGCGGTGCGGTCACGTCTGGGGGCGCGCCGGGCTGGTGACAAGTCCCTAAAATGTTTTTTCCCCCGTATCGCTTTTATCTGTCGGTGTCGCTCAGCAGGAAGCGCTGTTTCCAAAATGAGGGTTGGAGCGAGCACTGAATTACTCACCAAAAAAAAAAAAAAAAAAAAAAAATCTTTTTTTAATTAGAAAAAAAAAAAGTTCCTTCTTTACTCAAAACTTCAGATTGTTAAAGTGGAAACATGTTTTTTAATGTTTGGTTGCTTTTTAGGTCCACTCTTCCCAGCAGTGCGAAAGGAAGCGGTCAGCGGCTCTGGTTTCTCTCAAGCCAGAGTCCCTTCCTGGCTCATGCCCCGTCCGAGGCAGGGAGCACGCTTCCAGGCCTGCTGTTCTAAAGCCTAATCTAAAAATAAATAAATAAGAGCTCAGATCTACCAAAGCATCTCTAAAGGGCTGTCTTTATTACAGGCTGCAGCAGGTAGTCGCATGGCGATCTGGCCCAGATGCTCTGCCTGCCACTCCTTTGAAGATGTTTGCTCTTGACTGCAGCGCCCGTGCTGATAACCAGATGGGCACCAAGCCCTTGTTTTGGAGTGGGGTCTTTGCTTTCTCTTTCTTCTCCCCCATAACAATGTCATTTAAATCTCTGTAAAGTCAGGCAGACCCGTTTTCCCGTTTTCCATCCCAGCCATGAGATAACGTTTACCAAGTGCTCCTGCTGCAGCACATTTGGCTCCTGGCAGGGTCACACCGTGGAAGCAAAGCCGATGCTCATAAACAACACTTTTGCTAAGCACTTTCACAGGCAGCTGCTGGCATTCAGTTTTGTAATGTAAATCTATCTCGCTTCTGCCTGCTAGATATCGGGCCAAAAGGTGGGAAAGATACCGCGCTGCACGTGTTGGGTTTACTCTGCAGGTCTCTGTGGAAAGGTCGACTTTGTCTACATCTGAAATCAGGAATTCTGGAGGCTGCCAGCAATGTTTTACATTCCTCTCTTACACATCTGAGCAATACGTTTTTTCACCTGCTCTTTTTGAAGGTTGTGCACCTCTTCTGCAACATGACCATCAAAATCTTAGCTAAATGTGATTTCATGAGTATGGATCTCCCAACATTGATAGGTCGGATTTGCAGTATTTGTATTATCTGATGCCGATAACATCAGCAGTGTTCTGTTTTTCTTGGACTCCAGCTGGGTAGAGATTAAGCCTATCCCTTGCTGTTTTCCACGCTTCACTAACAGAGTGGCCAAAAATCTCATTTTATTTTGCTTCAGATAAGGTAAGGGTGCTAAAAGTAAAACAGCTCACGGGATGGCAAAGGAACCTGGGAGAGGAGCTGGAGCCCAGGAAAAGGGGAGACACCAGCAAGCAGGGAGAAAAAGCAGGTTTAGCACATGGAGCAATATTCAGCTTTCAGGATTCAAATGCTGCTCAGATCATGTAACCCAAGCTGGATGTATCAGCAGGACCAAATTTCAGCAGCCTGTTTCCAGAAAGCTGGAGCACTTTCAAAGTCACAGCACACTTTAGTTACGCTAACAATGATTCATCCTGATGCAAGCTTCGACAATCTGCAATTTGGTCACACTTCCCCAGCACAAGCAGGGCTCCCTGCCCTGACCTGTGACAGTGTCCAGAGACTCAGGCAGATCTGCTGAGCTGTCGCCTGCCCTCAGCAGTCCCCAGCCAGGGAGGTTCACGTTGTGCTGAAGCTTTTCTGTAGATGTTTTGATGCTGCTTTGGTGCAGTTTAGTGACTTGGGACAGGCCGGCAGGAGGCAGGGCAGAAGGTGCAGATGAAAAAGCAAAGGGGGTGTACGTAACACTACCATCACTGATGCTACAAAGTGGGGCAGTATGTGTCTGGAGTGGAGTGACTGGAATTGGGACTTCCCCCCAGCAGCTTCCAAAATTCAGGCTGCAATTCAAAAACCGCAGTGTGACTCCTGACTTGCTGGGAGCTCCACTAGCAAGGCTGGTGTTTTCCTGAGTTCATGGAGAAAAAGCTTTGCCTTTGACATCGCTCCTCTCTCTCCTCATCTCTGCCCTTTACGCAGACACACACGCTCTCCCGTGTACGTCGCTGGTATAAAATAGACTGGGGACAAGCCACCACTGGCTGTGCTGCTATAATTTCCATTCACAAGGAGGCTAAAATGAACTATCCTGTTGATTTCCTTATCTATGCAGAAAAATTAACCAGCAGGACGACCGTAATAACCTAGAGTTATCTTGGTCCTCAGGTGGATGCTCTATTCCAATTCTGTTTGGAAATAATTACCCTGAAAGCAAAGTAATTTCTGCAGGATGGTGCCTGACTCTGAACAAGCGTATCCATACCCCTTCCCCTGCGACAGCACCAACAGTGATTTGCTTTGCATAAGCAAAGCCCAAGAGAGAGAACACATTACATAAATCTCCTCCTTAACCCTCTGCAGTAAATACAAGGCCAAAAGGGCTGAATTAGAGAAATCTTGGAAGTCAGAAGGAGCCATGCTCAGAACACAAAAAGTCACAACAGGCTCAGAGCCACAATTGCAATTTTGGCTCTGCATGGCCTGTTGTCAACTGTAATAATGGCACACTGCTTTGTTCCAGCTTTAATTTGGATTCCCCACTGCAAATGGGAAAAGGAAAAAAAAAAAAAAGTCACAGTGCTGATCCAATACTTTTTGCTACCTTTTGAAATCCTACTACAGCTTTACAGCAAGAGGAAAAATAAGCTAATAGCTGTGAATCTATCACTAGGGATTTCTCTCCCTTTCTGTCTTTCCTCCTGTATTTTCAGACTAACTGCAAGCCTTACTAGCATAGAAAGTTCCCCAGATGCAATGGATTTCCCCCAGAGCACAGAGCTTTGCAACTCTTATGTATGACTTGGTTTAAATTAGCATGAAACATAGAAGATAACTTAACCATCTGCCTCAAACATACTGAGGTGGGGGGGGGGGGGGCAAATTTGGGGAGCAAACATGCTGAACTTTAAAGTAAGAAAATATACACTTGGATACATTTACTGGAAGCTGTGGATACTACACATTAAATTTATTTTGCTGCAAAAGTCTCAGATATGTACTGTGTATAAATACTACCTTTAACAGACCAAAATAAGTCAATATTAACCTTCAAAGTGTCTCAGATTCAAACATTCAGCTATAAATCTTCATAGAAACATTCATTTTCAAAGCTCCTGAGGGTAAAAGCCTCTCTAAGATTATTTTGCAATATACATAAGACACAGTTCTCTAAAGGCTCTCTTCCGTGTAATTCCAAGATCATCACTTATTTCAATTACAGTGACCTAAGATATCATAAGTCAAATTCATTCGCTGAATGAACTTGACTGTTGATCTAATAATTGCAGGGCCAAATACATTTCAAGAAATAAATACGAAAGTCTAAGTTTGAAAAAAATAAAAATAAAAATCAAGTACCAAAGATCCTCTTAGCAATTCTCATTGTTTTTTGTTTTTTTTCTAATTTCCTCAGCAAATTAGTCATCCTTCTCTTGATACCATCCAGTGGTTATCAGACCGATTTTGATGCTGCATTTATTTTTCTCTGAAGTAATAAAGTTTGGACTTCTTTGTTTTCTGTTTTTAGATAATTAACACATAATTCCTCCCTTTGTCTACAGCCTTCTTCCTGTGCATTTTAGGATTTATTAAACATAATTTTTAAACACATGGACACGTATGAAGTCATTTACTGTTTCAAAGCACCTTCTTATATTTGACCATGCACACAAACCCATATCTGGAAGTGCCTGTTGGAGAAACAGTAATATTTTTCACCATGGTTGCTAACTTCTGTGTGCTGCCCTGACAAAACAGCAAGAAAGGCGCTGATGAACCATTTCTTGCACAGAACCAGCACCGAGGATTTATAAAAGCAACTCTGTGCCATAGATACAGCACTGCCAAAGCAATATGCAGGGAAATGTCCCCATCTTCAATACGGAACTGGCAGAGGAAGGCAAGCCAACGCTTTATCACGATGACATTAATCAAGGGCTGTGCAAAGAGAAGTGTTTTGAGAGATTAGCCAAGTTTTTAATAAATGTGGCACCGCAGCCAGTGCTGCCCCTTCCCGGCACAGGCAGGGCTCCAGCCTTCCCCATCAGAGCCCCCCAGAAATGAGGGATCAGCCTCATGTCATAAACAGTGGCTGAGAGCCAAGATCCCCGACACGTTCATCACAAACCTGCAGCTGGGGGAAACGCAAACCACCACTCTGATGTCTTCTCCACCCCAGAGCAGGAAGCACTTGCTGCGGACAAAGCCCGTAAACAGCCTGCTCACCCTTCAATCAGAAACTCGTCGCATGTGTTAATCATTACAAGCTCTTGCAGTCGGGTGGTGGTGTTCATCTGATGAACTCAGCTGACAAATGTAGCTTGAATCTGGCCTGGTGTCTGCCCCGAAGTATGCTTTGATTTGACAATTACATTAAAACACTGCCTGGGTTTGTTTCTGTGTGTGCATGTGTGTGTCCGCGTGCGTCTGTACACATGGAAAGAAACTCCCAGTATTTTGGTGCTGTTTGAATGAGTGCTAAGCATCGCAGGCCATCTGTCAGTAGCTGCACTTCTAAAAGAGGGAAGAAAAGGGAAAAGATATTTTAATCCTTTTGCTCACAACTGACAATTTCTCTGGAGACTCATGCAGCTCGGAAGGAGCAGTGTGGTGTACAAAGGCAGGTTGTGTTCAACAGGTCCCTGAATCCTTCACATCTCGAGGTCATAATATTTTGCTATGCCAGATAAGGATGATGGCATGTCTCCAGACAGCCAGGGTGCTTTCCAAGGGCTTTGGAGTCTCAGATGTAAAGCGATAAAGGAAGGCAAAATAATCGTGCTAAACAAGGGCAAGGCAAAAATGAAGTGCGTGGTCAGAGCATCTTTGGGGATCATGAACATTCTTTGTAACACTGCATAAAGAGATTTGACAGTATGGAGAGTTTAATCTTAGTTTAAAGTGCCATTTTTTACCACTACAATATGCACAGCATCCTTTTTTAGTTTGTGAGTTTTTTTTTTTTCTACTTGCCTGAGTTTCTCTCCAGATTATATTTGATGGAAACTCTTCATCAGTAGATTTTTCTCAAGGAAAAAATAAATAATTAAATAAATAAATAAACTACCACCAACTGGTCTGCAGTTGGCATTCCTTTGTCATCACACACCTGTTGCACATCCACAGCAGCCTGTTCCGGATGACTTTGCGTTTAGACTTCCTCATATTTCCTTTGTATTTCTTGCGCTTACTCATTTTAAAGAGGGAGCGATCCAAGGCTGACAAGATACGAGCTGGCTAACGGAAAAAGCTGCACACTTGAATTTTTTTAGCTCTGAGAGCATGTGATGTGAAGTCTTGTGAAGGGGCAAAAGTCTCTCACAAGCACTCCCAGATCTTGCCTCAGTGTCTGTTTTGAGCAACCAATACCTGGTTTCCCATTTTAAGTGAAACTCACTGTTATTCAGCTTGAACTACCCGGGGTCTAGAACTCTGAAAAAGCTAATAAAAAAGTTTTCTACACAGTGCTATTTTTGTATCAAACCTAAAGCACTGCAAGCCAGAGCTGTTACTTCAAATGAACATTATTCTGTGTCATTGAGACAAGGGTGCATTGTAACAAGCGCAGGAAATCCAAAGGAACAGGGAATCAAATAAATCACCTGAAGTCCTGGCAGAGAGGGAGAGACAAAGAGACAGACCTCAAAAATTAAACCTCTGCATGGCTCTTGAAAAACTGCAATCTGCAGTGATAAAAACTGCCCTCGCAAATAACACCACCAAAAACTTCAGAGAGCTGAAATGTCAAATACTAATATAATTCTACTAAATAGCCCTGATATAAATCCCATTCTGCTGACAGTAAGGACTCAGAATATGGCAGATTTCTACCCAGGGAGCTGGCACAGAAGGGAGAAGGTAGAGGGTCTGAGGAGCCCGCTCGTGGCCGGGATGAGCAGCCCGTTACCTCCCCAGTCTGGTGAATTCACGCATGGAAGTGAATCAGCACAACAGCTGTTTATGCTCTGATTTCTTTCCCTAAGAGGTAAATGAACAAGCCCTCTCCACACTGGGGATCTGTCAGGTTTAATGGAAGGCAACGCCTGAATTCGAGTCAATTTGCTTGGAGCAAAGAAGCCTGAGCACCATAAACACTATGAACATCAAAGGGGTCTAAGTGATGCTGGTGAGATACAAAGGACTGTTACGCAGGCAGCCAAAGGCTTCTGCCTTTATATGTATATATATTTACATATATATATAAATATTTCATCGCTGGTTTGTGATCTGAAGGGCTGCAGGGGTGCAAGCAGCTGTTTTTGCTCCACTCCCTGTGCCCGTCTCAGCCCTGTTCATCCCTGTCCCATCATCTCCCCATGCCACCAGCCCCCTGCACCCACCCGGACAGCGGTGGTGAGAGCACACAGGACCCCAGGGCCACTGTTCACCATCACGGATCAGCACAGATATGGTGGTGAGGGCAGCAGGCATTCATTTAAACATTATGTGGATATTGTAAGTTAAGTTGCAAACACTGTCTGTGGCAGTAAGAGCACCCAGCCCTGGGGGATCCCAGTCCAACGCAAGTGGTCTGCTGCAGACCACCACCCTAAACAAAGCAAAATACTGATCGTGCCTCAATTCTCTCTCTGGTCAGAAAGCCAGTGTTTCACAGAGAAAAATCTCATTGAGAGCAACACCAAAGCTCCCTCCATTGTGGCACACGTGTAGCCACATCCAGCAGCAGCACTGGAACAGCCCATGTCTGCTGCACCTTTCTCTTCAGCATGGCTGCCTGCAGTGCAAGAAGCAAGAAGATACCAGGGTGCTTCTCAGGTGAACTTCAAGAGGAATTCGCTGCTCCACAGCCCAGCTCTGCCTGTCCCCTTCTCCCCCAGCAGCGGCCCCGTCTCTTGGAGATGCCGCGGCTCGGCACAGGATGAGCAGCCACTGTGAAACCCTTACAAAGGAGAAGGAACTAATGGGATATTGCTATTTCTGGAGCTGCCCATTAGAGAAGCTCTTCTATGGTACACAGCATGCCAGCGTACTTTAAAAAAAAAAAATAAATAGGAACAAGAATATTAGCAGAGGAAGCATATGTGGCCCCAAGACCATGACTCATCAGGTTAAATCGACCAGCTGAGGTCAGTGCTTCTACTTATCAGCTTTTAGTTGCAAATACGGTGATGGGGACTGTGATTCTATTACTTAAATTTTACATGCTGTGTAAAATACGGCAGTGATTAATGTCTGTAGCTAAGGCAGCTAGCTAGCTAGATGTGCTGTTTTTAGAATTTGGAAGCTATTTCAAGGTCGAGAGGTTTAGTTTTCTTCCTAAAGTGGGTTTTCAGCTGACAAAGTGGGCTTCCTACAGATCACAGCATCTGTATTTATAGGCAATAAAAGTATTGTGTGCTCTCATCAGCAACCAAAAACAACCCAACCGCAGCCTGATGAGAAAAGCCCCACTAATTGCACATCCACAGCCACACATCCTCCGAGCATTGTGGGACCCTGAAAGCATTGACCGTAAGCTGATGCCAAACAGGAGGAAATTTTGACAAACAGAGAAAACATTTCAATAATGTGCCGTTCTTTTTACCTTTTGGCATCCCAGATTTTTGGCAGAATCCTCCTTTTTAGTCAGTCAGTACCCTGGGCGTTCAGACCATTGGTGTGTGGGGGTCGTGTGAGATGGTGCAGCTGAGGGCAAACCTGACCCTGCTTTGCTCCTGCGTTGTGCTCAGCTTCAGGCAGATGGTGGGAAACCACCTCTCTGATGAAGGTCCAATTTTTTGCCGGGACAATGCATGCAGAATACTACAACAGATGAAAATAATCTTTCCTCCCCACAGTCCTATATTTGAGTTGTTGCTGTTTTAACACCATTTTTCACTTATTGGGAATTTTTTCCATTCTGGTCTTACTGTCAATTGAAAAAGGATAATAATTAAAAAAAAATAAAAAATCACAGGCAGTGATGATGGGAGGACAGTGCTGCTCTCTGTCAAACACCCAGGCACCCAGAGACTTGCTCAGGTACAAAGTATTTGTACAGTAGGAGGAGAAACACCGTTCTTTCCTCTCTTTCACCAGGAACCTGCAGCACGAGGACAGTGTAAGCCCAGAGTAGAAGAATAACCGCCTTACCACCGTTTATCTCCATTTCCCAGTGGAGGTAAGCTAATCCCCAGTGACTCACATCCCTGAGGCGAGGCAGCCTTACTGGGGGACCAGGGGCACCTTGGGGAACAGCCCTGAGAAGGGCAGCTCCATCCGCGCCACTCAGCCCACAGCCTCTTAGCAGCCAGGCCCAGTCGCCAAAATATGCAAAACCTCCTCTAGGAGCCCTGTAGGGCCACGGTAATTACAGACGAGCTGCAGCACTGGCTGGGGCTGTGCTGTAATTACCAGGAACAAAGATAAAACCCGCGAGCAGGCTCTCAAGCTACTGGGATCAGAGCTCTGCTCAGCATTGCTCTCCACAGCTGCATCTCTCTGTCCACAGCATCAGCTGGGCACCATGCAGGGTTTTGTTCAGCTTTACCCAATCTCCAGTTCTTCAAGACTATCTCTTTATTTTTTGTATGAACACAGGCTCCTGTATAAGACTTTTTTTTTTTTTTTCAAGATTTTCCCCTCTAAAGCCCTTGCTAGATGTTTCTTCTACATTTCACACTAACAAATTTCATTATTTTCCATTAAAATTGCACATACTCCAGGTCCCTGAAGCATCAAGGGGAGGTGATCTACCTGCTAATGTCAGCCTGATAATTTTGTTCTTAGGTTTGAGGCATCCTCTGCGGCCGTTTCCCCACTAAGTGCTCGGTCTCCTGAATTTTTCATGCCTAAGACGTCTATGACTAAGGCATCCAGAAAGATTATTCTTTTTTAAATACAGGTTAGCTACTCTTTTATTTGATTTGTGTGGGTGTTATTTCACTCAGCGCTTCGGCGTCTTGTGACCCACTTACAGGCTGAAACAGGCTCCGGTGAACTTTCATGTCTTTATGTTCTGGTTGCTCTGAACTTGCAGAAAAGAGCTCTGAGGCAACCATAGCCTTGAGTTTTAAATCAGAAATGGCTCTTCTGTGCAAATGATTGAAAATACATTATAGCAGTGCGATTCATGATTTTCATGAGCCACCAGGGCCAAGCAGGGTCTCAGCAGTGTGCAGGGTGCTGTGCTCATCTAGAGGGATGGGAAGCATCAGGGACTGTTGTGTGCTTTTTTAGCGCTCACAAAACCTCATGTCCCACATCCAAGGGGTCGTGGAAATGGCACAGAGCCTCCCCAGGGCGTCTCCTGGTTTACATGAGGCAGCTGGGGTGGAGGCGCTGCTGAAGCCCAGGTGCTCCTCGACCACCCCAAACCCTGCCCCAGGCAGGAGAGAGCAACAGGCGACCACCTCCCACCGACACCCCTTTGGAAGAAGTTTAAAAGAAAAGAATTTCTACCCCCAAACGAGTGTCCTTGCAGGGAACTCCGCTGGAGCCTGGCAGTTTTATTTTGCTGGTATAATCATGCCAGTATGACTTGTCTACTCTTCTGTACTGATATGCCCTTAAGGAGTTTAAGCTGTTCAGTCTGGTTTTGAAAACATTGTGCGGTGACTTAATTATGATATAAATGCATCTTCATAGGGAAAATATCACAATATAACGGCTGGGAGTTACAGTCAGAAGGTCAGGCTTAGAAACGTAGGACAATTGCACAATGTCTGCACAGAGTTAACCCTGCCCAAGTAAAACTACCCAAGCATGAAACAGAAGATGTGCAAGACTCCTGATCTCGTTAGCCTCACATCAAGGCAGGATGTCTTACTGGAAAATCTAATTTAGGCAAAACTCAGGACACACAGTAGGAAACAGATATAGCTTTTGGTCAGGAGACTGGACAAAATCTGCTAGGAGTCCTTCTCCTCCTTCAAAGTCACCTTCGTTAGCACAAACTCATGTGGTTTCAAGGAAGAACCTAGATATTTTGGAGCAGGCAAGTGAAGAGGTGGCTTTGCAAAAATATCCCAGTGACTCTCCACAACTTGGAATATTTGACTTCCATGTTCCACATTAAGATTTGCCTCTTCAGTCCCACAAGTAAGAAATACCAACAGAAATTGTATTTTATGTAAAACTTAAGAAGTCCAGCTCATTCATTAGAAAACCAAGCAAATTAAACATTAGGCCCTTACTGAAATGTACACCTGGTCTCTCTTAAGATAAAAGCTAGTTGATTATAAGAGACCACATATCCACATAGAAAAAGGCATTAAAAGAACAGAAAACTGATGTTCAAAGGCAGCAGGCATTTGCAGAGCCATGGATTTCCATGGGTGCTTGGGTCAGTCTGTGCTTTAAGAGGTCTGAGACCCTTCCCTTCCCTTCCCTTCCCTTCCCTTCCCTTCCCTTCCCTTCCCTTCCCTTCCCTTCCCTTCCCTTCCCTTCCCTTCCCTTCCCCTGGCACATCCCAGCCATGTGCCAAGAAACCCCAGCCAGCTGAGGGCATGCTAGTCAGGTTCTAGCAGCAGCTGTAAATCATTCTTTACATAAACATGGGACACCTGCTTTAAAAATTTCCCTTTCTTTTTTGCAAAGACTGTAATGGTCTTCAGAAAGTTTGCTTTACATTGCCTGTGGCTCAAAGCAGACAGAAAGCAAGACTGAAAGTGCTTGGTAGTTCCTAAAGAAATCTAGAATGCCTACATGCTTTTTAATTACATAGCTATATGTGCACTTCATTAAATTAAAAAACAATTACCGCAATTTATGATATGAATCAACTATTTGGCAAACTGTGATTGCAGCTGATTTTTTTTTTTTTTTTTTTTGTGGATTCTCTGTAATTGATACTGGCTGATGTTTCTCCTTACAGCAGAATGCCAAAAGGCAGTTAGTTACTCTGTGGGCGCTCTGGCTGTTCATTTCTGGAGTGACATGAGCCTTTTTCTCTTCCTGAGGGAGGCTGAATGGAGGTGGCAATTTGTTTATTGGCCTTAGTAAAGTTGAATTACAAAATAAGAGATGCCAAGAGCCCACGCTGAAAACCATGGTGTGAATGAGAGTCTCGTGGTGTACAGATTGGTACGTAAAGAGGGACCCCTGCGTGGAGTGCAAGTTCATGATGCACCACTAAGTTCCTTGATACTCTTTCATAAATATGGATGGGTATTTGTTAGGAAAGGCAAGCATTTTGCTGGTGTAGATACATAATCCTGTCTTTGAAGAAAGTGACAGATGTACATATTTGCTGAAAATATCCCAGAAATTCACGCTTTTGCAAAACAGTTTCTCACCTCCTTTTGTTTAACAGCAGTATCCACAACAGGATCCTTTCTATAGGGGATACAAATGCTCAAAGTAGTGAAACAACTTCTTAAATAACACCCATGGACTTGCATGACTTTGCAGAAGCTCAATAAAATTCTCAGCCCAAGCTATCCTGACAGCAGTGGCTGGAGGTGCAAAGCTTTTCTCGTCCCAAAGTCCCCCCAGCATACTACAGGCAGGACTTGTGCCTTTCTTTGGGTTGGCTGCCTGGATGAGATCACCTTTGTGCATTACCTGCCCGATATCAACATTGCCTCAAAAAATAAACACAAATGCTGGCAGTTTTGCAGATGGTATGATGTGTTCATTTCATCAGTCAAATTGGACATTAAAAATGTGCATCTAAATCCAAACCCATGAAAGAACTGAATAATATTTCTAGCAGGTATAAAAGCCAGATAGACATGCATACTGATTTTTTGTTTGTTTGTTTTTTGCTTGTTTTCTGCTTAAATAAAACCAGAACAGACCACCAGAGCCCAATCTCCCCCTTTGCTATTTGACCAGCTTGTTGAACAGGAAGCCTGCTGGAATATCCATTTTAGCAATCACACTCAAAGCGATGAAGCTGATCTCAGGGTTACAGGAATGTTAGTCGAGAAGGATGTTTAAAGCTCAGTGTTATATAGAATACCTCAGTTGAAAGAGACTTTCAGAGATTAGCACTTCAGGGCTAACTGAAAGTTAAAGCATGTTTCTGAGGGCATTGTCCAAATGCCACTTGGATTCTGACCGTCATGGGGCATCAACCACCTGATCTTTGGAGGCCATCCAGATCAACTTCTTGGTTGGAGCAAGGTTTTTGCCATCATTGGGTCCAGTCAGCTATGGCTTTGTCAAGGCAAAAGTGTAAGGTCTCCAAGGGTGGAGCTACCACAAAGCCTCCCAGGGCTGCATCGCCTTCTTAGTGAAGACTTTTTCCTGAAGTCCAGCCTGAAATGTCAAAGGTGCAGTTTGATTTGTTCATTTTTAGAGTCAGAAATGAAAGCATGTCTGACATGTCACTCCAGAAATGAACATATCCACTGCTGTGTTACCTGTTACTACTGAGATCAGTTGGATGCTGTCGTTTTTAACTCCCTCCCAAGTAGTTGTGAGCTGCTGTTAGAAAGCCCCCCTAGGCCTCCTCTTCCACAAACTAAACAACCCCAGTTATCTCTACTTCTTCTTGTAGGCCACATCCCCTAGACCCACGGCCATCCCGGTAGCCCTTTGCTAGATCTTATTTTCTCAACATCCTTTTTGATTCAGGGAACACAAAGTTGGACATGGGTATTCATGATAGAGATGAGATCTCCAGTGCGTAGAAGAGGGGGCTAACAACTTCCCTCAAACTGCTGGTCACCTTCATATTGTGATGAGAATGTCCTGGTGGCTTATATTCAACATGACACATGGCCTGCTCCCACTCGGCTCCCAGCCCAAACTGGTGTGTTCGGTGTTTTCCACCCCAGGTACAGGGCTCTGCACTTCTCGCTGAACTTCCTCAGGTGTCTGTCACCCCTCTTCCAAGTTTCTCCGTGTCCCTCCAAATGGAAGCTCATCCATTCGGCATGCCAAACACTCTCCCCTAACTTAGTACCATCCTCAACTTTTCCAAAGATGTTCTGTGTCTCCTTGTGTGGCTAATGAAGCTACTGCACAATATTAGCCCCAGCTTACTACAGGAGCCCAGCGGCCCAGCCAGTCCTCACCTCACCCAACAGCCTGGACTTCCAGCCCATACTTCCACAGCTCCTTACGAGCGTGCTATGGAGATGGTGTTGAAAGCCTCACTGAAGCCAAGTGGTCTCACAGTCACTGCCCCCAGCCCCCCCAGCCAGGCATTTCATCACAGGAGGCAGTGCAGGTGGTAGGGCCCAGTTTGCACTTCATTAATCTTTGACCACTCCCAAGCACCTTCCTCTCTGTTACACGCTGGAAATGGACTCAAGAGGACGTGCTTCCTGTGCTTGCCTGGCACTTGAGACAAGTCTGACTGCACCACGTTCCCTGTCCTAAGGACAGGCATAACTTTTATCTTTCTCCTCTCCCCAGGGACTTCCCCCAGTCACTGTGGTTTCTCCTGGTTGAAGCTCTCCATCTCTCTCAGCCCCCTGGGGTGAAACCCCTCATGGATCTACACACATCCAGCAGTCCCTAGTGCCAGCTACCCCCTCCATCCTAAGCTATCGGGGCACACACTGGTATCTGGTTTAGGCTTTTCCAGCATTTTCCATGTTTCATGTCAGTCATCTCCCCCAACCATTGGCAGCCCTGTGGCATTCACTTTGGGTATGTGCAGCTCTCTCGCAAGCCCTCTAGATCTGCAGTGCTGGGTGCAGGAAGCCACAGGCAGGAGACAAGCCTCAGAGAAGCCTCCAGAGCAGCCTGGGCAATTGTCTATGCCTCTGAAACCAGACAGCAGCAAATCTGAGAGCCTTGAGAGGCTCAGAGACAGATGTGGGAGAGCTGGAACTCATCTGATTGCAGCCAGAGGGCTGAGGACTGAGCAGACTCGAACCCCATTCATTACTGTAACCCCACAGGGTGAACGCTCAGATTTCTGCACTCTTTTCTGTGCAGCTGATGAATGTTGCCTGCAAGACACGCTAAGAGCAGGATAGTCACCAACCTGCTCATACCTTTAGTTATCTTCTAAGCAATTGCTTTCTGAAAACACACTTCAATTAAAGCTGAAGCAATGGTCTCTTCTCTCCATCACTGCACAGGGTAAATGAAAACATACCAGTTATTTCTGCTGCTCATGGCTCACAAATCCCTAACCCTCGTGCTGACTGTCAGCCAATGTGATCTTGGCAGCACGTCCTGTCCATTCTCTATAAAAAGGGGGGAAAAAGAGGATACTTTAATACCAACAACAGAAGACCTCTTCCTTTAGAAGAATGTAAGAAGTTGGTTCAAATGTCTCTCTGTAAATGCTGTGTGCAGATTCCCCTGCATATCAGCGCCACTCATGCAGAAGGGATCCTGTATCTCTTTGGCTGAGTGTCTCAGGTTTGGGTATATTAAAATACGTGTAAATCTTCAGCTGGACCGCTGTCAGTGCTGGTGCCTAACATCAGGCAACATCTTTGCAGCAAGCAATTTACTAATGCAGTGAATTTAGCTCCATTTCCTGTTTGCAATGCATCCAACAGACAGACCTCAGTTGTTATTCTAAATGTGTTTATAATTCCATTTTATTTCAGCCTGTTTTATTTGTACATGTTCCAGCTTATGGAAGGTCACAGGCACTCTGTTTCAAGTACAACCGCTCACCCCCATGACGTGTTGTTTTCCTGGATGACTGAAACCTTTGTGAACAGTCGACTGTTCCTCTCCCACGCAGGCACAAGCACAGCCCCAGATGCATCTGCAGCATGTTGACTGGTGGGCATGAGCCAGACCCCTTTATGCACAGCTCTCCAGTCTCTCCTGCTGTTCTCAGGGAAGCGCTTCAACCCCAAATGTCTCCCTGGTGCGCACGGGGCAGGATCACTGGGAGAGCAGCCTCCAGGAGAAGAAGCTCAGGTCCATAGCTCACAGCCTGCCCAGACCAAGAGCAGCACCCACGCCAGCCCAGAGGCAGAGAGGCTTCCTCACCGCTGGCCCCAGGCCAGCTCCTCTTTCACAAAGGAGTGGGGCAGAGAGCAATAAAGCTTGTAGCCATGCAAGAGCTTTTCAAAATGCCATTAAGAACATTGCATAAGGCGCCTCAGGAATCGCAGGCCTCACTGGAAGAAGCAGCCCTCCTGGAGCCATGTGTGTTCAAGCATGAGCGTGACTTCTCCATCAGGCTGACTTCTCCACAGCTGAGGTGGGTTACTGTGAGGTTGCTGCTAGGAGAAATGACCTGGTTTGACTAAATTTCTTCTGCAGGTCCCTTGAACATAGGGCCTGAGATTTTTTATGGCGTGTAGGCGTACTATTTAGCATTGCAAAACTGATATATTACTTAGCTAAATCTTACTTTCGGAAGTGACTGAGGTCCTCTGGAGATTATGGAGTCAGAGCAGGATTCTAAGAGCTGGTTATAACATGACTCCATTTGAACAGGCAGAAAACAAAGAAGGACCTATAAAGACGCTCTGACAGTGGCAAAGAAAGCTTACAAACTCCCTACCATTTTATTTTACACCACTGAAGTCCTCTCCTAACACCTACTTCCAAGATCAATCCCAGGGCAAAGGGAAAAAAAGCTGTACAAAAGGAAGGAGTAGAGAATAGCAACACGTGTTAAATACTGCTGGACTAGTGCATTAGGTGATGGCAAATCCTGTCTCAGAAGACATCAAATGCACCAGAAGGGAAGGAACTGAGTGATGTACTGGGAGTCAGGACAGCAAAAATGGAACAGTAAAATATTTCAGTCTGTTTTGCCAGGAAAACAGGACTTAACGCAATCACACTGTAAACACATCTATGCCTCTACCTTCTCCTACTTATCCCATTATAGAAGTGAAGCAGCCTTTAAAATAATTTGTCTACAACTTCCATAAAATTAAATGGCCCACTAGAGAAGATGCTTTTTAGAGCTGCAACACAAACTCTTCCCTTTTTAACAAGCAGATAGCCCAAAAGGGAGAATTAATCTTGTATATGACCTTACTACAATAAAAGCTTGAGTAAGGAGATAGCAAGTCCTTAGAGCACTGACTCAGGAACAAGATCTATTTACATTAGAGAACTGGTAAAAGTCACAATACTCAGCTCTAAGTCTTTCCTGCTGCATGGACAATAGCTTGCTTTGGAAGCAAGCAAAGAGAAGTTTCAATGTAAATTAGCATCAGCTTTTGTTCATCTGAACAAACCACATCTTGTAAGCTGGATCAGAAAGCCAGCTGCTTTAGTTCAGCCACTGGGGCAGCTAGCATAGACAAAGGCATTTGTTGAAGAAGGGGGAGGTTCCTCGAAGCATCACTAGGGAATTGAAGAAGAGGTGAAAGCAACTCTGAGGATCAGGTAATAGAGATCTAAGCTTGAGATGACTCTAAAACTGAAGGCAATGAAGAGCTTGGTAATAAATAGGCAAGGGTGGAAACATCTAGGTTAGAAGTTGGTAAATTGTGAGCACAAAGAGGAAGTCACCAAGAAACAGGGAAGAAGAAAGAAAGGAAAAAAAAAAAAAAAAACATCAGGTGCCAAAGTTTTGAGAGAAAAAAAAATAGAAACAGAAAACTGAATTTGGCAAAGTATTTGGGGGGGGGGGGGGGGGGGGGGGGGAAGGGAAAGAAAAAGACTACTGATCAGCATTTCTTTCCTTGTTCTTTGCACCGTCTCAGAAGCCAGCTTATCTTGTTTCTCCTCCTCCTGAGTCAGAAGTCAATTCTTATCATCAACTCTTCACAGGCTTTGTATTGCTGCTTTGTAGGATGGATAAAAAAGATGCAATGGGAGGAAACTGCAGATGAGCTTGTCCAGAGATGAACACAGGTAGTATTCTGACCATGTCTCTTCCCCATCCAAAGATCCCTCCTGCCCAAGGCCACCCGAAGTCACTTTTGTATTTGACACTTATAAAGCACTTGGCAGCACCTCGTTCCCTGAGTAATTAAAGTGTTGAAAAATAAGCATAGCCACAGAATAAAGGAGTTATTTTCAAAAAATGTGTACTTCTCTGAATCTGAAAACTCCTTTCCATTTAGAAAGATAGATGGACACAATAGGGGGAAACTAGGACACAAACAGGCTTTTGACTACCTGAAGTGCCTGAAGCTCAGTTTAGATAGAACTGACACTTCAATGGAAATCTGAAGTTCCATTTCCCAAACCGGTGAAGACCTTAGGAAAAATACTCAAACTACTGAATAAATGAAAAAAAAATACCTTCAGGTATTGCATGCATGTGATACACATTTACCACTTGCAGCTTATAGCTTGAAAGGGTGCTTTATTTTGTTTCAGTACAGATTCAGTCCAGTTCACAGAGAACACACTTAATACATATCTTTGCTTTGTAGGAGAAATGGGCAAGAACACAAGCACTCAGCCACCAGTCTTTTATAGCCAATTTATGCAACTTTCACCTCGAAAGCATCATGCATGGCACAGAGTTTTCACTAACACCTCATAAAGGAGCACTGTAAAGCCATCTCTAGAAACACAGGAGGATGGAAATCTCAAGGACTGTAAAATTAAATGTATGTCTATGCCATTTGTGGATTTATCCTTCAAAATCCTGTTTTTGAGATTAACTGGGAAGTTTGTTTTAGAAGAATGAGTCCCTGTATAACAATACTTATTTTTCCTTGAGGTTCAGGTTCTTCAGGCTATAGATAGCAATCTTTACTTCAGGTAGCCAGCGAGAGACAGACTCACAGCAGCCAGAACTGTCTTAAAACCTGATCTGTGAGCTGCAGCAGCAGCTAATACGAAGAAAGGATACCTGAATCTCAGCAGAACAAAGCAGCCTCCCACGTTCAACCACTTTATTAGAACCTGAAACGAAGGCAAGGATGTCTGCTAAATTAATCCCTGTTACCGTACCAAACTTACCTTTATTGTTAGACTTAAGGTCTGGTAGCACCCATGAGGCTTTGGGTTTTTTTAAAGCACATTGGACTTGAAGACTCCAAAAGCTCTTCTGTGTCCCCCATACACCCAGGTTTATATCAGGTGGTCTAGCAAAAGGTACCATCGCTCTTCACAAACCACTTGTTACTTACATCAAACCTATCAGAGGGTTCTTTGATACTCCTAGTATAAACTCTATCACACAGGTTCTACCTTGAAGGAAGAGAAAGCTGGTAAATATTGTAGGGAGTTATCTTCTATTTGGGGGTGGAAGCCTCTCTAAAGGTGGCTAAAGAAGGGTAACATTTCTAAACATATTGGCTCTAAGGGAGACAAAACCCCTGTGTCTTCCACAACCTAATGTGAAACCCAGCAGAAACATAAATACAGAATGAAGATGAGAGGACAGAAAAGGGACTACAAAAAGATACTGTCAGTCTGAAGGATGTTTCAAATACAGCTTTTCAAAGCTGTTTTAAAAAATTTGTGCATTCAACTTACTCATGAATACTTCACTATTTCTCTGACACTTCCAACTGATTTCTTTCTCCTCTCAAGGAGCTACAGAAAATCAGAAAACATCATGAGACAATAAAAGCAGTGAGTGAGAATATACTATCAAGTACAGAAAGAATTCTGTAAGCTGTCAAATGTAAAAGCAACGCAGCAACTCTCATTTTTCCTCCATTTAAAACAAACAAGTTTGAAAAAGCTTAAAATAAATGTCCAAGCTGAAAGTTCACGCCCAAGCTCCTCAAAGATTTAAACACAGCATTTTACAACTGAGAAAACACTGTATCTTTTTATTTGTAAACCAGAGTTTGAAATACCTTACAATATACTTTTAATTTATTGTTTGTTTGTTTGTTTTTTCTAAAGAAATAGCATTTAAGAACTGAAAGAACAGTGTGGCATTAAATGTTAAGGACCATATTTTAAAAACCTTTATTTAAAAAAAGGTTACTTAAGTATGATGAATTTAAGTTCTATTTTAAAATCAACTACCTAAGCATCTAAGTAATACGAAATGAGGTGCAAAATTTGAAGTCCAGTCACAGATGAGGCTGTAG
Organism: Netta rufina; assembly: GCF_964035555.1. Classification (NCBI taxonomy): domain Eukaryota; kingdom Metazoa; phylum Chordata; class Aves; order Anseriformes; family Anatidae; genus Netta; species Netta rufina. The sequence continues at coordinate 7,557,879 of NC_140126.1, forward strand.
AGTTGTGCTTGAGATAGAAGAGGTCTACCCATGGCGGGCACGGCTGCACACTCGTACGCTAACTCAATCTGTCTCGGTCATGAACCCTCCAGATCTGAGCGACTCCACCGATTAGGTCAGTTTGATCTACTTAATATAAACTCGCCCTTTCTAATAAGAAGGATATTAACTAAAGCTTTCAGTTAAGCAATAAAACCTTACTAATTAGCAACAAAAAATAAAAATGACATGCTTGCTCTGTTTCAGGCACTTTCAAGATCATAGTTTATTTACTGTAGGTAAAAAGCTAGTATACAGATTAAGGGATCTCTTAAATTTCAGCTCTACAGTTATACACCATCTAGTATTCTTGCTCTGAATATTAACCAATAAAGTTTCTAAACACCTGTAAGCCCCGCTATAAATCTGCGTTATAAGGAAAAAAATATATAAATCAATGCTTAATTTGTTCAATGCATAATATTTACACTGTAAAACGAATGGGAGATGTAACAAGCAGTGGTAAAGAGGCAATAAGTTTTAAAAAGCCAAAGTTTTATATAGTTGTTTTGTTGTTTTTTTTTTTACAAGTGTGCTAACCAGCATAATTGTATATAAAAATTAAAATATAGTAGAGTGTCCCATTACAGAAATCTTAATCATCTGAACTGCAGTCATTACTTGCTAACCATTTACATGCAACACCTGCTAGGACTGTTTTTAAAATGTAAAACAGATTATAACATTTAAGAGACAAACATTAACTTGTATACAAACAAAATTAAAAACTGCACTCAAGAATTGCACTGGTCACAAGCCTCTTCCATACAGGAGGGAGAAAAAGAAAAAGAACGACAGAAAGTGGTTTCTTTCTGTATGCTAATTATTAAAGGCAATGCATTGACAGAGAATACCCAGACAGCAAACTCTGTAGACACTGGAAACAAACAGCTTTCACATACATACTCCTTAAAAGAGGCCTTTCCTTCCACCAAATGGCAATGACTGACAGCAAGTAAGGGGCACCAGGTGTACAACTAAGTAGATCTTGCAAAATACTAAGATGGGGCAGTTGTTAATATACAACTTGAACTATATTTACAATATAATGGAATGTATCCCATCCCAAAACTGGTTTATGAAACAATTGGACCTTTCTACACTAGCCTTGTGACTCAGCTATCATTCTAATGAAAGTATAAGTACACAAGAGACTTACATGAAAAGTAAAATTTATGGGGCATTTTACAGGAACTATTGATAAAGCTGCTAAATGGAATTTCTGCTTTTAAAGTAATTTTGTTAGATATAATTGAAATAATACCTGTGTATAAAATGCCCTGACAGACACTTCAACATGGAGCTTTGGTGATTTTTTAAAAAGGCCCTTTTTGATCTGTTATGAATTGTACTGCAGAAGTACTGATGCATGCACACATCTGTGTCAGCTGAGACTAGTGATCCAATTGCATGCACATTTCCTCGAGGTGCTTTCCATGTTAAACCACTTCAATAACAATAAGATGAAAAATAGAGTAACAAATATTTCAGTTAACTCAAATTTAATAGGAAATGGAATGCCAATATGGCAGTAAAACCTTTTTCTGTTGTTGTTTTAAACAGGAAGGTCTCTTGTACCAGCAGAATCCTGTATACAGATGCACAGAGAAAGAGGGAATACACCACTTATAATCCCCATTAAACAAGAGCTGATTCATGTGAGAAGGTACAAATTACAGAAAACATGAATAGTCAATAGAAGAGAAACAACTGGTTTACATGAAAGAAAAGAGAACACTTCAGTCTGATTGCAGTTATTTTGTGAATGCTGCTACAACAGCCCACAGAACCTCATTCGTGTTGGCTTTCATACATTCAACCTCAGGGTCTAAATCCAGAAGCTGCCGCACTCTCTTTGTGGCTAAATCATACTGCTCATCCAAAAGGGGGGCAAAAGCGTTCTCCAGAACATCTGAAGCATGGGCTAAATAAACGAGTGCCAGCAAGCGCTTGTCCATGCGGTGGGGGTCATTCACCCATTTGTCAAGAACTGCTTCTTGAACCTTCTTGATGAGGCGCTGTTTGATATTGTTGTTGGTGAGTGGATGCGTAGTCATGTCAAAAAGAAGGAAGTTCTGTTTCTCTGTTGTCAGTACACCTTTTTCCACCAGATTTTTAGCTAACCGTTCACGGACATTTCGTAACTGGTAGTGCAACTTTAATGGGTTCCATGTTTCACCTAAAAAAAGGCAAACAAAAAAAGCCAACAGTCAGGCAAAATCTAAGCTGTACTACTACAGCAATTTTTTCCCCTCCTGTGGTGCAGAATGAGCTGTCAAATTCATATAGCTGACTATAACAGTAAGATAGCATGCTCATGTCAGCATTTCTCTGATCCCTGACCCATCTAGATACATGCATAGAGACTGAGACCATGAGAGCCTCTTTGAGGAGTTTGTGTGCATTTAAAGTTGGGATGCAACACTAGCCAAGCTACATCTTGAGCAAGGATATGACAAATAAGCACTCCTCTACTGATGAAAAATCAGTCATGGAGACTTTTTTAAAACAGTAACCATAAAAATAAAAATTAAAAAAAAAATAAATAAATAAAAAGCATCTCCTCTAACCCTGTCTGCTCAGTCTTTGTCAATTCAGGGACTGGAAGCAGCATCATCACCATTCTTTCTGTCACAAAGACAAGCTAATATATACCTATCCCATACGCCCTCATTTCCCTTATTTCTTCAGGTTCATGCTCTTCTTTCCAATTCTGATCCCTCCAAGGTGAAACAGGCATGCACTTTGTGAGTGTGGGTGAGTGGATGTACACAAGAGCACTTGTGTTGAGGTGGGCTTTGATGTTTCTATAATAATTATTTCTAATGCTTTCTGTTATGGCAGGACAAATGGGCACTTCAGAGCATGTGCATGCACTTGAAGAAATGTTAAAAGCACAAAATAATACAGCAGGAGCTACTGATAAAAGTGAAGTTGTTAAACACCGAGAAATTCTTCTTTGATTAGAAGTTTACTTCAGCTAAAGTTTTTAGGTCCAGCTTACCTTTAGTATTTACCTTAAGTATTAAAATCTCCTCCTGATATTAAAGAGCCTATGCTCTTTAAGAGGCAAGGGCAGAAACAGTATTAAGTATTTCTTATGTAGAACTGTTTTTTCCATAAACAATACGACAACTTACATAGCAACTTGTGTTTATTTTAGAAAGCTATCTTTGGTTAACTTTTAATAATAACAAAAAAGATGAATTTAAGGTTTCTATCATTGTGATAAAAGGTGACAAACTGCATCTAAGTAAAAGCCAGGTTAAGTACACAATCGAGGAGACACCAACTGCATAGTGAAAGGTAAAGAACCTACCCAGGCCTGAGCTATGCCAAGTCCCTGTAGGTCCTACACCTCACCAAGGTGTGATTTCCCAGCTTGACCATGAATGAAACTAACATATACCAGCCACTACCACCCTCCAAAAAATGCAGTCTCCCTGTAGTGTTCCCCACAGCAAAGGTTATTTCCTAGATGCTTCTGAATCTGTCAGGTGATCTATGCGATACTAAACACCAGTACTGTGCTGACACCTTGTGACCAATCTCCACCATTACACAGATGTAATGGTGTAACATTTGTTACATCTGCAGAAAGACCTGACATTTTGATCTGAACTTCGGTATTTCCTATACTTCCTTCCCTTAATTTTGTTATAAACAACAACAGCCTGACGAACATAGCCTCAAATGTCCATACAAGTATTTCCATGATGGCTTTGAACTTGTATGTACTAGAACTTTAAGCATTATTCTTTGCATCTCCGATAATTATGGTTGAAATAGCTATTTTCCAGGATCCAGCCCTAAAGTAAAACTTCGAAAGAAAATGTCAGAGGGCAGTTCTCTTAACCCTGGGAAATGCAAAGAACCCTAATGCCATCAAAGAACTAGTAATTAAACACCATGGGCAAGTAAAAAGGATTGATCCAAGTCTCAGCCACAGCACTAATCATGATGATCTTCCCAGAGACAAAGCTTAGCAGGCTCGTGCACCAAGGAAACCTACAGCATTGTTCATTCATTAGTTGACCTTTTTTGAATCAGTACTAACTTCATGCGCTCTTCCCTGGGAGACATAGTCAGTGCAAATTACGTATTTGGGCGGAGAAAAAGAGTCGTTTCTGCAAGCTGTAAAAGTGGAGGAGAGCTGATCAAGAACAGGCTAGACCGCAGGGATGTGCAGCAGCCATGCCCCCTACTGACAAGAAATGTTTTGTTCTCTCTCACTGACAAAACACTCACGGGACAGGAAGGAAGGAGTGGCAAGGACACAGACTATGAACTGTGCAAGTTTAATACTAAAGTACAAGGAAGGCTATTTCAGGCAGTACAGGAGGAATAGGAAAAACATAATGAAAACAAGAAGGCAGAGAAAGCTGGAGAGGTTTTGCTCATTTTTGAAACTCACTTATCTGTTGTTACTAGTAACAAACATACATGTATTTAGATGAACAACTTCAAGTCTCATTATCCCTACCTCCCAAAATTATGTTGTTGACAAAATAATGATTCCCTCCCCGCTACTGCTCAGATAATTGACGTACAGCTCTGATCTACTCCAGGGAAGTTGCATCTTGTGTGTTTTGTGAAAACAGCAAAGCCTTGGTAATAAATTTTGGTGACAGAAAAAAAAAAAAAACACTACATGCTCTTGGTCACTGGTCTTTTCAGTGTAATTTACGCAGTTTGTTTTATTTCAGTTTAATTTCCTTTACAGGAAAAGCTGTGCACTAAGTGCTCCTTTTGAAGCCTTTGTTTTGAACAACTATAAACACATGACATTAGAATGTATGTTGAATATATGTTACATCTCTTTATTGTTTCTCTGTGGTTGATGGCTGAATTTTCTGTCTCAATTTTTACATAGGAACAGTCAGCTCCTTATCTTCTTTCCTCATCAAAAAGCTCTGAATACTGAATCCATATGAATATCCTCTAAACTTCCACTACCCCTCATTGCTAGTTACAGAGGAAGGCAGTTATACATCTACAGGGCACAGCCCTGATTCACTCTGGATTCAGCAGAAGACATCTCTTCCACAGAGTTGAAGTGTTCTCTGACACTTACATCTAGATCCTTTCTGTACCAACTTAAGTCACAGGAAACACTTACTTATGTATGATTAAAGGCTACAATCAACAAGAGACTACTGCAGAGGACAGACTAATTACACTTTTGTATAATTTTTTCTCTAAAATCCTGCAGTGTAGTCTCTAGTGATGCCACATGGAGGGGGAAAAAAGCAAATATGGTATGTCCAAGGCTTACCACTAAGCAGTTCAATCCAATTTTGTACTGTTTCAGGAGGCTGGGTCTCTTTTATGTGTTTCAGAGCTTCATCAAGCAGAACATCCCCTGTAGGAGCATCTGACTTACAGATCACCTAAGACAGAATGAAACACAGTATTTTCACATAGTTCATACAACACAGACATCCATCAATATAACACAGGAAAATCTACCTGTTATGAGAAAAAAGGAAAACTTTAAAAAGTGAAATCTGTAAGAATCATTATTTTTTTTAAATGTCCAGTTGTTAAAAAACTATTCAAGATTTTAATTACAAAAAGCTATATTAAGTCAGTTACCTGTAACCTACATTAAAGGCTAGTTAACTAAACTTATAGCAATCATACATATCTAATATCTCTTTTTTATATATACATATTTTTAAGGAAGACAATCCACTGACATTAAGTCCTTCACTTCTTCCTCAAAACAAAGTATACTACAGTGTTAAACTGCTCTCTGATGGCAGTCTATTTTACTGCTTCAAATCAATTTATTCAAAATACTGCAGTATTAAACAATTAGGCCACATGAAACTGAGAAATCAATTAAAAACTGAAAAAACGGGAAAACTGGTTTTCTTCCATATATCAGCAGAAAAAAATGGGTTCATGACAACATCTGTAAGTTTTACAGCTCCAAAGAACATGCTGACCAGCAATATTACATTCCATTCACTAACAGTTAATTCATACATGTTAGGCAAAATATGTACATACCAGAGATGACATTACATAGTACAGGGGTTTATGTTTGTCGTTTAATAAATTATAAGATGATTTAATTGAATTATTTACCCAAGGGAACACAAGAGAAAGAAAATCATTCACAGGAACATAATAAATTTTAAGACCTTGAGTAACTGCTTGTTTACCAGTACACCAGTACAAGCAGTTATATCAACCATGTACAAATGTCTTTCTAACCAGAGGAAAAAAAAGAAGGTAACAGCACTGAACTAAAAACATATGAATTTCATTAGCTCAAGTCAATATATTTTAATTATAAAAAAAAATATTCCCCCCCCCCCCACAAAAAAAAAAAAAAAAAAAAAAAAAAACAACACTCTTTCTTTAGGAAAGAAAGAATTAGTACAGCATCAAAGTTGCTTATGAAAATAATGATTAGATATAACAATTCAAATTGTTTTATAAGTTATCTTTTTACCTGATGCATATAAAGTGCTAAAAATAAACAAAAAAAAATTAACCACATCAAAACAATTCCACAAATAAAGGAGAATCATTAGATATAAAGTCTTATTTTTAATAAAGCTTCCCAGTAATCAGGAAGATGCTTGTTACCAGCCAGTAAAAAGCTTTCAGCGTTCCACTGAAATACATCCCAAGTTTAGTTCTGTAGTTCTAATAATTCTTACTACAAACAATAGAAGAGGAGAATATGCTCTTATAGGGTCTGTAGATAACACTGAACAGAAATGAGTTGCAATGTTAGGACAACTTCATAATGGCAAAGTGATCCTTAACTGAAGATATATCCAAGGACAATGAGATAAAATCAGAAAGAAAGGCGAAGTCTTAGAGTGAAAAACAGGGAACAAATATGAAAGATACAATAAATGACTGTCTAATTTGGAATGGCAGAAAAAAACATCTAGTAATTCTAGCAGCAGACTAAAAAACGAATCAACAAAAAACAAGTCCTTTGGCAAAGGGATAATTTCAATCTAAACTGTATTAACAGGAAAATTGTATGAAAGATCTTAGTGAATACCTAGCAGGTCATAGCTAGAATATCATGTCCATTTTAGACAGTATATATAAAGTGCTAAAAATTAAAATTTTAATAAATGTTAAAATTTTATTAAATCACCAAGAATGAAGCCGTCAACAATGACAGGTTAAAAAAAATTAGGCTTGTTCAGACATAAAAACAAAGCATATAAAATATTTTTGCAAAGTGGTTATCAGTCAGGATTTTTATCAATCAGGAAATTTAGGATTTTAGTCCAGGCAATCCCTACTTGAAACTAAACACACTTAATGACCACTGTATTTCTGATTTACAAGCTTGTAGTGTAGCTTCACTCAAAAACTTCATTAACGATGTATAAGAATATATACTATCTCCCAGTTCTAAACCGTGTTTTCTGAACTTTTGGAAGTTTCTATTATTTAATTTCAAGTAAATACATTGTATTGAGGTTATGAGTATACGATTTGAGTATATAATATTGAGTATATTTAAAGTTTTGGTTTTGGTTGCTAGATTCTGCTCTATTAATAGCCACCTTTCATGTATTCCTTAAGAAACTAGTCAAAAAACACCCAACATATATTCATCTTTACTTCTTTTAAAAACTGACATTCTGGCAAAATTTTAGTTTCTTTGAAGTGTCCCAGATGATTAATTTCATGTAACTTTTTTCATTGTAACTTTAGTTATAGTGGATAGTTCCAGCCTCCTGCAGTTGGTAACCTACTACTATTCACCATCTCACTAAGATGCAAAGTCAAGTTATTGACATGTTTTGTGAAAAACAACCAGCACCACATATACCCCTCAATGAAGAGATATACCCCAGACTTCAGAGCATTTTTGAGAAAAAAAATCTTAGAAACTTTAGAAAACAGTTTTCCTTGCTTATTTGCACTTAAAATACTTTTTACTGCCACTGCAAGGAAGTTTAAGAAGTTAGTTTGAAGATAATGCACAATGACAGTCTGAGACTAAACATACAGGCGTTAGAGCAAAGACCTATAGGGAGCATAGACTCCTCCATTCAACTCAGGACACCGTAAGCCCTAGTGAAGCCATAAAACACGTTGTTTTTGTATCCAAGTTTACCATTCTCTGCATCCAGGCAATAAAGCACTGTTTCTTCTCACTCTCTGCTACAGTGAACATTTACTGTACAGATTCTTCCAATTATCCTTCCCCTGAAATAAAAGCATTTTGATTTATACCTCCCCAGTATTTCTTTTTCCTCCTCCCTTTTTCAGCACGTGGAGATGGGCAATAATGGGAGCTCAGCCACCTCTCTCCTGTGTTCACTGATCTGCTCTTTCTTGAATGAGGATTTATTGATCAATGTCTCTCGGTTAATTAGAGCACAAGAAAAGTGGGAAATTGAGTGGGTCGGGCATCTTGTGAATTGGATCATCACAGAAGACTAAGTATCCTCAAGGGGAATATTTTCTTTTTTTTAATAGATGAGTTAAAATAGAGAAAGAAGCTAAGAGCCTGGTTCTTCAGAGATGATGATCCTTAGCCCTATTAAGGAAGTCTTTCTTTATTCCAATTTTTCAGCAATTTATCACATATTAGCTTTGCTTGGTATCTGACTGCTATGAACATTTCAATTATACAGAGTATTTAATTTGCATTTTCCACAATGAAGCTCTGCAATTAGGCAATGCTAAAGATGAAGCACCTCATGCATTGACTTTGAGTAAACTCTTCATTATTTAGTTTTAATAATGAGTAAAAAGTCACTCATGCATGGATCACTCATAATTATCAGTTATAAAATAAGATGTTAATTCACCAAGGATTTGTTGAGATTTCTTTTATTTCCAAAAAAAAAAAAAAAAAAAGCTTAATTATTGGTTTTACTTTCTGATACAGTAAGGCAGCATAGAGTGCCATTTTCTGTCTTCAATAACCACTTGTCTTAGAAGTTGCTTATTTACATACAAACTTCAGCTTTCATTTATTTGTTTCCAGCAGTGATGCCATCAATAGAAGCAACTCTAAAACAATACAGTGATTATATACTCTCAAGCTAAACGTACAAGGATGTTGCAAGATAAAAACATGTCATACTGACTTTCAAAGTTTTACTGAAGTCCATCAGGTCTGCCTGCCAGTTTCTCAGTCTCGTTTGGCTCCAGCATTCAAGCATGTACTTGCTGTATCTGTACTACTGCCCAAAGAAGTAGTTCTACCCTCCTTTTCTTCTCAGTTATTACTTGTGCCACACCTCGTGACAAGACCAAGAAAATGATCCAAGTAAAAATTCAATAGATCAGATATGTGGAATAGTTTTCAGACAGTGATGACCTGACAAGGCTGCAAGAACACTAACGAGAGACTGCAAAAATACTAAGCTTCCTTGCAAAACAGGACTACCCTTCTCAGCTGCAGCACCAACTGAAATGAAAAGAGCTTCTGCCTTCACGCCATGGCTGGAAGATACACAATTTTTGAGACACATACCAGAGCTTTGAGTTTTCAGGAGCTTCTACGTTCCCACAAAGCTCCAGGAAGGTCTGGCACAGGGCAGAAGAGGGGTTAGCTTGAGGTGCAGATGCTATATAAAGTGATACTGCTGCCTCACTGAATCACAACCTTGTATGCAACTAGACAGCTCATTCCACTCACTAACCATGATATTTAATTCACAGCAAGAAAAAAAAAAAAAAAAAAAAAAAAAACACAACAAGGTCAAAACAAGCAAAGCCTGTGAGTTTGTACCAAAAAGGGTAGAGATGGACACTTGGTAGAGCTAAGGCACATAAATCTAGCAAATATGGGAACAAGACTGCAATTTCATATTAAACAACGCAAAAATTTGCATAAAATGAGAAATAAAACAAGAATGATTTCTAAACTGAGAGATGGGGCAGGACAGAAGAAATATCATAGATATCAGAAGTTAGGGGTTTTATTTGCATGGAATTATATAAGCAGAAATCAATCTTCATTTGAATTTTGTTATTTCTCTTTCATAGAACGCTCCTGCCTGCAAAAAAAGACACTCTACGTTTTCTTACAACAACAAAAAGAACAAAGCATTGAATACTATATAGCTTTTATCTCTCCTTAAAAAAAAAAAAAAAAAAAAAAAAAACAGACCCACCCCCAAAAATCACATGATAAAATTAGGAAAAAAAAAAGGAGGGGAGACAAACAAGAATTTGGTTTGTACGCTGTAGTAAAGATACACACAGGTTATTTCTTCATTTTCCTCAAAAAAAAAAGTAGTTAAAACTTCAGTTAGACAGACCTGATACGGTTTGCATAGAAAGAAAATAACTGCTAAAGAACATTCCTGAATACATAAGGAGCCAAAAGCTTTGTGGGGGGAAAAAAATGTACAAACTAATCAGTGCTGAATATGCTTAAATGAAGCTAAAAGAAGTAGGAGCTGTTTGCCTGAACAGAGGTTCAATTCTTTAGAGGAGAAGGAAGCTGGGAAAAGGTTAGGGAATTTGGAAGCTTTCCTTTTTAAAAAAAAAAATCAGCAAAGTGTAATATTGACAAGGAAACAGGCTATGAAAGAGAAATTATTTGTGGTGGATAGAAATATTTGACCAACTATTCAATAAACTTATTTTACAAGAATCCACTAATGCTGATGAAGTAGAAATTCTTCAAGTGGTATGACTTTGCACATTCTGTACTAAGGAAAAAAAATCCAGCAGCAAAAGTAATAAATTAAAGCTTCAAATCTTCAACCTAATTCAATACAGAACCTTAAAAATTTGCCCATCTTAAAGGTCAGTGAGTATAACCAATTTAACACACCAGTCACATGCTTCAGCTAGACAATTTTGTGCTCTCAGGGGCCCAAAGTACAAGGATGTTTTCTTCCCATGCAGTGCAAAGCATACCATGCAGAGGATACTGTGTACACCAGCACAAACTGGTGGCTTGCCGGATACATCTGGCTCGCTGTCAGTTAGCTGTCTGTCTCAGCCCCAGCCCACATCTCACTGACACTGCAAAAGCCAGTTCCTTGGACAGATTACAACTGGTGCTGCTGGCTCCCAGCAGTAACTGCTGTCACCGCACCCCGGCCACAGCCACAGCCAGCTGATTGCGTAAGGCTCCCAGCAGCAGCAGGAACACCTCAAGAGAACTAACAGGAGCTGAGAACAAGTACAGAAAACTTTTACGAAGCCTTTAAGCTCACCATTTAAACAGTGTAGTTACTAACTCTGTACCTGTGACCTAAGCCACTACTCAGAACATCTAAACCCATAAAAAGAAAAAAAAAGTTTTTCCTTACAACTGATTGTAATTCGTAACTACTGCATTGCCTGGAACACGACATAAAAGCAAACGTGCCCACTTACCTTTCTGGTCAATAGACTTTTGCGTCTCATTCCACAAGCCTCTAGCTGAAGACGCCCTCGCAATGCCAATTCGATTAGCATGCAGCCACGCAATCCTGAGGAGATGCAATCATTCCAGAACGATGTGTAACCCTGAGAAAATTGAAAGACAGTAAGATACTTCCACCTTAAAACAAATAGAAGAGGCTTGCTGTGTTCTGTAAGCAGTCCTCTTATCCTCACACACTTGTAAAATAGCACTACTAGACAACCACCTTTCCTGTACTGTAAACATGAAAGAGAAACACTCATCCACTGTTTTTTTCACTTAGTGTCTTTTTTTGAAGAACAGCAAAACTTCAAGAAAGTGACACCAAACAAAATAGTACATACCATTTAGTTTATACGTAGTCAAAATTAACTAACTACATTTTTAAGACATCAAGCATTTGGCATTACTAACATCACACAGGGCTATCTGTGTTTCCTGAGAAACATTAACATGCTTTTACTTCCATAAACAATATAGCACTGAAATAATAATGTGAAAATTAATATTAAAATACATATAGTTTTTGCATGGATTGCAAAGCTGCAAACCATGTTTATTCTATGAACCACACCACAGCTAACACACTTCATCCATATTTCCGCACAGATAGCTGTCTGCTTAAATAGCATAACCAAATATTTGATATGATAAATTTACTCAATCCCTAGAAATACATTTATTGAATTTTGTACTTCACTGCTTGACAACTCTGACAAAAATACGAAAAGGATTCTATTTAAATTATACAGTAACCGACATTTAATATTACCAAACATGCAAGAACAGTATTCAAAACAAAATCATTCTGAGAAATAATTTGTCTTTTGGGAAGTGGTTGTGGAAACACTTGGTACAACCCTGAAAGATCTTCCAAAACTTCTTTAGCAATACATCCTCTTTATGAAAACATCCAATTTGGAATACAGGAAACCAAAAACAAATAAAACGAGTACTCTCTCAAAAAATTTACCCTAGACAGCAACAAAGACCAGCCTAAATCATGAACAATACAACTTCATCCTATTTGCAAATGACATCTGCCATTGTATAGAGATTCCAGATAGAAACACTTGATGTCCACTAGACACACAACCCAGTCCCAATTAATGGCATGCCATTAAATACAGATCTCTAGAAACAATAAAATATTTGTTTCCATTTAGCTCTTAGCTATTTTTCCTAGACATAAGGAGGAAATTCTTCACTCAGAGGGTTGTGAGGCCCTGGCACAGGCTGCCCAGAGAAGCCCCATCCCTGGCAGTGCTCAACAACCATTGGCAACCTGGGCTGGTGGGAGATGTCCCTGCCCATGGTAGCAGGTTAGAGTTAAATGATCTTCCAATCCAAACCATTCTACGATTTTCAAGAGCTTTATTACATAAATGACCCATACTTCTAAAAAATTCTACAAAAATACTTAATTAGTAGAAAGCCATTACGGAAATGTCACAGATATTTACTTAAAAGGCCAGAAACATAAGGTTGGAAAGGCATTTGAGAAGTTATCTAATCAGCTACTCTCAGAAATCACCCATTTGGTAATTTGTTTTCGGTAGGCACCAGACATTTCTTTGCCAAAAAAATGTGTAAGATATGGTGCCATATTTTCTTGATAAAAACAAAACAAAACAAGGATTCCTACATTTTATTTCCAATCAAATAGTCTCTTTATACTATTAAAAAAAAAAAAAAGTAATTTTTGAAATCAGAAAACACATATGCAAATTAAATATCTACCAGACAAACAGCTCTGGCATAATACATACCTCTTTCTATTCACAAAAAGTGTTATATTATTATGCAAACAGTTTGTTCTAAAACCTTTTCCCTTGCTTAGTAATGAAAACTGCATTTAAAGCATTTATCAAGGAGGTGACGTTAACTAGACTATTCCCAGCAGCAATTACCAGGTATAAAATCCTTAGCTCCAGCACTTACTCTACATATGTGGCCACAAGCTGTGGGATGCAGAGAAATAAATTATCCTAAGATAATTCAGGTTGGAAGAGACTTCAGGTCTCTAGTCCTACCTCCAGCTCAAAGCATGTTCAGCTACGAAAGTCAGACCAAGTTACTTAGGGCTTTATCCAGGCAGGTCTTTAAAATCTGCAAGGAAGGAGACTGAGCAACCATCTGCTAGTTTTTAATCAAGTGATCCTGAAAGGCAGTTCAAAAAGATTATGACCTTCATAAACGGAACTGCTTGCTCTAGTGGGTTTGATGACATTAAAGTCATGAGAATGTATACTGCCTCACTTTTTTTTTTTTTTCTCCAGGCTCATAATTTGCAGGGGATCCAAGAGAAGAAACATCATATTTCAATATCCAGAAATTATACCGCTATTAATGAAGTGAGGAAGGAGGTATTATGTAACAGCCAGTGTCATCCTGAACATTTTTCAATCCATTAAACTGTTCTTTCCAGGTAGTTCAAGCAGATGGATAGATAACGTTTGGCACTTACTGTAAAGACCTCAGACAATTGAAGGAACTTTCAGAGAAGGTCAGGTTAGCACACAACAGTCTAACTAAATCATCCTTTAAATTAACTCAAGCTTCCTGGTGTAGCTGAAACAGAATAGAACCGGACATTTATCTTCAACACTGCAAACAGCTCCTTGACACCTACCTCAAGTGGCATATAGCACAACTAGAAGCAAGTGCAGAAAACAATAATGTTAACGCTCAGTGTTACAGAACCACTGCCTAATAAAGAGGCAACACGGACAGTGAAGAAAAGTGGAATGGAAAGGGCAGGGAGAATAACAATATACAGAGAGGAAGAACCGCAGTATGAAGTACTGTTTATTTACACAGGAAACAAGCATTTTTTTCTTTTTCCAGACAAGACCTAGAGGGTGACTATTGAAACTGACAGGTTAGTAAAGTCACAGGTCAACTTCTTCTCTACATGAGGATTCAATTGTCCTTACAGGAAGGCAAAATTAAAACCAAATTTGAAAAAAAGCATTTGTTAAGCCCCCACACAATTGAAGGTCAGAGTGTACAGTAGAAGAGGGGTCTGTCTGAGCCTATCAGCCCCTGAACACTGCTGGTTACAGGTTATTGAAGACAATAGGTATTTGGTTTGGCCTTTTAACACTGTTCTCCTACTATGTTCCAAATACCTAGCAGTCTCAAAACACTCTCATTATAGACCTAAGATCACTATTTACAGTACCATTTACAGCAAGTCATTCCACTATTTAATACCCTTGAATAGCACTAATATTGCCACCAATAAAACACCAAATATTTTTTGCTGTATCTATCTTCTTACAAGTCTTCTCTAATTTTATAAACGTCCTAACTCAATGAAATACTTATTTCTTTAAAGGTGCTAAGCAAGGGGCGCATGTGTGTCTTAAAAGGTACTGAATTATTTTTATCTGACAGCATTCGCATTAGAATTGCACTTTAAGCTATGAATAGCTGGTGAGCCAATTTTAAAATCTACGCTGATTCAATGATCAGAAGAACATTTACAACTGTCATGTTTATTTACAGAAACAGCATGGAAGTGGTTTTCTTCTGAGCTGACCTAGAAACTCTAAGATTAAAAAATGCTTTTGCTAGACAAGCATAAAGGGGAATGAAAATGAATTTTATAATGGAAACTTGCTACTCTATTAACTCTGAAAGCTCAGACTTTCCACTCAAGTATGGCAAAGCACATAACCAAGAGTAACATCCTCTTTCTACTTAAAGAATAGGTTATCTAAAATCCACATGCATTACACCATGTCCCTCCCATCACTTCTTGCAGCATTTACTCACTTTCTGCTCTTCACATGCACCTTCCCCAATTCCCTGCTGACACAAGCCTTCCTGCATGGTTAGCCTTTAGTCACCTGGAACCTAAATACCACCCATCTCCTGACCATGGCCCTGTGCTTGGGTATTACCAGCCTACCACCTTACTTTCCACTTCCCACTTTTGCTTTGCCTCTTCAGCTGCATGTCCACACCACCTGCCTGTGACACCCTATCCTACAGCTGCCTACTTCACCACCACATGTTTCTATAACATAAAATACATTAGATTTTCACTTCTGCATTTATAAAGGACTGAGTTTCTGCAACCCTCGTGGATTTCCTCAGATGTGTTCAGGCAGATGGGGCAGACAAGGCAAAGTATTTATGCTACATGTATATACGGTGAGCAGCCGCCAAGAGGGATGGAAAAGCCACACAATTATATTAAAACACATTCAAGCAAGCAAGCCTCACTGATACACCGGGTCTAGCTTTGCTGAGCAAGGCACAAACTCTTGCAACTCCTTCCTACGTGCAGGGAGAATCCACAAGCTCACATCTGAATACAGCACAGTGTAACCACATGCTGGGACTCTAACCCCTACAGATGCTGGCACACAGAGCGTGATGGGGCAGGGTTCACATACATACCCCACAGGGAAGAGGTCACGACTTGAAAGGTCCTACCAATGTCCCTCAAACCCTTCACTTGTGTTATTCCCTAAGGATGTCCTTACCCAGATTGATTTTCAGGGATGTTGGAGGCAATCTTCTCGAAACTATACTTAAAATAAGATAGTGTTCTAGAGCTTGCTAGAAGTGTTTGTAAGGATTGCTAGGAATTGTGAGAAATCCTGCATAGCCAAAAATATTGATGTCTTGAAGCAGCTAAAACGTTATCACTGTGATTACAAAAAACCTAGTGCCATCATCTGGTTATGCTATAACAAAGCCACACTGCAAAAAGAGAAAACACATACACAAGACTGACAACACCAGGGTTCTGTGCACAGTCTATTCGTGTATTTTTTTGAATCACTCAGTACTATTGCAGCATAAGAGCTGTAGCAAAAGTATCAAGAGTACACTCCCACAGAACACATTTATTTCCTATCCTCCACACCACTCAAAATATAAATTTCCAGATATTTAAGATCCAGAAGTTACATAAATGTCATGATTTGAAGATATTAAAAAGAAAAATCAAAGAGAAGATAACGCTTTCTTCATCTCAGATCCCAAAAGCTGCTGCACTAATGACCATTGTGACTGACCAATTGTGTAAACAATCAGAAGGAGAAGACCCTAACCTGACCAGAACAACTGCAAATATTTGGTAAATATCAATGCCAAGTGTATCAGTGATTTCAACACAAGCAGTGTCTCTAAAAAAAACTTGCAAGAAACTTCAAAGATGTTTCACTGAAGTATTAAAACAGCCCGCCTTGATGAAGCAGTCATTCAGTTGCCTCCTTCATTGCTCTATGCAGCTTCCAGGCAATTGTCAATTTTGTTCTATTAAGAAAAAAGTTCAATAGTTTCTCAAGTACAAATTAAAGCCACCTAACAGTAGCAATGCAAAAAAAAAAAAAAATAAATAAATTGCAGATGCCATTTCACATTTATAGCTGTTATCTTAAAAGTACTGACTGAGTAAATTTAACAGATTACAGAGTGGAGGTTAAAAAAATACTTCCTTTTGAAAATGAGGACAAAAAACTTGTATGGGACCATATAATGTCTTATTTCTGAATACTTTGTTTCATCCATAGGAGGTACTACGGATCTCTTCCCACTACAGAAACTCTCTCTGGAATTCTTCAATTAACTCACAGGGGGAGACCAGCAGCTCTACTCTACCTGGCTGAGATCAGAGCAGGGCGAGGAAATCTGAAAAATCTGCGAAAATATCTCAGATTCTGAAGAAAGGAAGAGAAGAAAAGTACTTGCAGAGTTCCAACCCTGAGGCTTCAATGTACACATACGGTAAAAAAAATAAAAATAAAAAAAAATCACATTTAACATGCTTGGTTAAGACTACCTGTTTACAAACCCATCTACAGCACACTGCAGACTACAGCTGCCAATGCATTCGCTGATCTAACCCAGCGAGCCTCACGCTATTATAGATTACTTTACAGACCACAGAGCCAGAGCAAATGAGTATCAGCTTTATAAGTCTTTTAATTAAAAACATCTTAAAACTATGTAATAGTCTGTGAATATTACTGAGGGATACAATGGCCTGCTCACCAAAAAATACAAAATATTTGTTTTATGAACAACAGGCCCTCTCAGGCCCACCCTTAGATCCAGACTCACATTCAGTATTTGAGTCTGAGTCAGAGCAGAGACTTCGACCCAACACTGACCTCTATTCACATTTATGAAGAACCACAACAGCAGAGCTCCTCTGGGATGGAACACAATGCTCACCCAGTCTAAACTTCTCTAAAAGCCTCTTCATTTAATATTTGGGCTTCAGAGCACTCCTTAAACACCTCACCTAGCATCCTCTACTTAAAAGCAAGACAAGAGATCAACTGTAACCAAACTGAAATAAACCAAGCAATTAAAGGGGAACATACTAAACCAGGACCATCACTGAAGCTACCCAAAATCCTAAATTCCTGTTCTCAGGAGATTCCAAAATCTTTTACGAAAGACACAAACAAAAAGACTTAAATTTAGCAAAGAATGCAATTTCTGAAATTTCATGTAGAGACACCAGGAAAAAAAAATGCTGTAAACCTTTTGAACCCTGATAGCCCCATCAGAACAGGAGCTGGCCAACTTGGGAAGTTAACAGAAAGCCATGAACAGCAACTGCAGTTCCCAAGAGGCTTGAAGGTTCTAGGTCCAAGGCAATACATCTGATAGTCTACTATGAAGACATGAAACCCCTCACTTCAGGGTGTCACAGCGAGGAGGCACAATCTAGGTCAAAGGAAGCTTTTGCTTTCACTAGCAGTAAATCCCGAATTTACAGGTAGCCTGTTTCCCATTAGAAGAATACTTCAGAGGATGATTTTCAACCAGCTCTGCTTGGATGCTGAGAGACAGAAACTCCAGACTTCTCGAACTCTGCTGGAGTTTGCTATTATATTACTTCTGCATGGATGGCATTCAAATACTGCATTAGTGGCAGCAGTATAAAAGCTCCATGACAAAACTATCATTATGTTTATACATAAACAAGTATCGAGCTTTCCCAAACAATGGTTTTCTTCATTGCCTTCTATTCTTTCTGATATGTGGCACACTATTTATGGTGTGTTCTCAGATATCACAGATGACAAACATACTGGAAAACATTCCGTGCTTGGTGTCATCATGGGATGTTACTGACATCAATTATCTCCAGGTCTCATTGATCAACATCACCAAATTTGCAATCCACCATAATAAAAATACAACGTTGGAGACCTCATGGGCTGCTCATGAGTCATGGTTCAGGAGGAGTAAAATACATGAGGTCGTTCAGTTTTCCTTTGAAGATGTTGCACTGCACAGTTATCAGAGAGTCTTCTCGCATTTACACAGCACGGTGCATCATGAAGCAAGAATACCTGAATGCTCGTTTTCAGTGCTGAGACACGGACTCACATTTTGTATCTACGTAAATTCGAGCATCTTTTCTTAGAGGTACTTAACATGGCAGCAAGAAATACCAGGGAGGAAAAGAAAAAACAGGAAGAGAAATCAAGAACAAAATGACATCCCAGCATTTAACTCCTCTGCCACCATAAGCATCTCTTAAACTGTAAAACTTTTCAACTAACCTTCCTTCGAGTGACTCACATCAGTTTTACTGACACTTAAAATCAACGTCAAAGCATTTCATTTTAACCTTGAACAAAATCATTTAACTTGAGAAGGTTAAGTCCTCCCCCACACCTTCATTATTAGCATTTGAGGGCCAAACCTGAGAACACAGTCCAACAAATCCTGAACTGCTGCTTAAGAAACAGTATTTACTCTGTCATCCCATAGCAGCTCGCTGGGCCCACAGCAGCATTTGCGTAGCACACTAGATGAGGAAAGTGGTCTCTGTGAAAGCTAATGGACGGTTCCATCACCTCATCTACTGAGCAGATGAATGAATTTCAGTGGCAGCACAAGCAAGGAAAGGAATATGGTTAGGACAGTTGGCAAAAGGCAAAGATACCCCTTCAGTGACAATCCCCTCTTTAGCATGACTTCAAAGCCACAACCTGAATAGTTAAGGCTAGAACTATTCAGTTAGTCTTTGGGATAAAAATCTCAAAAAAAAAAAAAAAAAAATCACACATTATTGGGTGACCTATAGTGAAGCCATTAATGAGCACTATCTGCTCAGAAGACACAAAGGACACAATGCTTGAGGTATCACACTCTATATTCATCACTACCTCTAGCTCCCTGTTTTTGGATCTCAGCAATGATTATTACCCTGATCATCATAAACTTGAAGTTATATTATTTAAATCTGACAGGACAGCAATAGCATCCCTTTCTGATTCTCTGAAGCAACAGCAAGTACTTTCAGAGGTGTCTGCTAGCCTATTATTAGCTAGCACAAAGCACAGACAGAACCTAATAATCCAAAATCATCATCCGTCACCCATACGAAACCTACTGTAAAAGGCAGGCAGAGACAATTCCTCTTGAAACGTGGGCTGTTGCAAGTCGTATTTCATAATGGACTTGATCACAATTGCGACGCAACTCTTGCTTTTTTCAGTCAAGGAGTTCCTGTCTGAAGTAATAATTTTGGGACCTACAGGAAGAGCTGGAGAGGACAGGGGGTAAAGGAGTAACAGCAGATGCTGTCCAGGTGCCATGCAACAGGTTATAAGGAATTTTTTCTGCCATGGTTTTCATGTTAGGGATGGCTGTTTCCCTCCCCTTGCATACTCTCGCTGATATATCTGATATATATAAATTGTAAAGCGGCTTGCAACAGATTATCTGCTGCACAGCTATGATTGCTGACTCCAAACACTGGTTTTAAGTGTTGTAATTTTAACAAAGACTACCAGCAGACTGGGGAGCATGGGGCTATCATAACCCCCACAAAGAGGAGAACGATCTTAACATACTGCTCCCTTTATATAGTCTCTGAGATTATTAGTATCTTGAACTTTTGAAAGCAGCTGGAAGCACCTCAAGAGCGTCAACATCTCCTTAAAGCTGTTCTCAAATCCAAAGAGGTAAAATATGAAATACAAGCAAGTATGTATACATAAACCAGATGCTTACATTATTCTTTATTACAAATTACGCTTTGACATAAAAGTTCACTCCTTCACGTTGACTCAGAAGGTTCATTTTATGAATTTCAAGCATACCTGTTATCAAGATTCTTCTTCAAGACACACACTACATCTTCTTGGATATTAAGGTCAAGTCATACAACTAAATGGAGATCCCAGGAGACAGGGGCAGGAGAGGATAAACAACAGTAAGTGACCCTCAAATCCAGACAATTCTTTATACAATTCTGTTGTTCCTATCCTTTTAGCTGAAAGTAAAATCACTGATTAAAAAGAAAAAAACATTGCCTGGTATTGTTACAAGTAAGTAAATCTATTATTTGAGATAATGCAACTTTAAGCAAAAATCTCATGCAGATCAAAGCCAGTAACTGAGTTACTGTCGAACACTTACAGAGTCTTTAGATAAGAAATCCCCTTGGAAGCTGGTGTTTTATTTAGAAACACCATCGTTCGACAAAGAAGAACAAATACAACTTCTGAGTGGAAATCAGCAAGATTGATGCAATGTATGCCTAATTTAACATTGAGCATATTTATAAAGTATTTGTCCAACAATCTGGTACCTGATTTTTTCAGTTAATCCTAAAAGCTTCAACCATATCCTTTTTTCAGAGCAGGAAATTCTTATATTAGAATAACAAACACTTTAAAAAATTATTTAAGTTTATTCTTCCAGGATATCATTGCAAGAAGCTTCTGAACATAAAAACAAGTAAACAGGATTTGTAAAAATGAAAACAAAACACACACAAAAAACATAATTTTTTCCATGTTCTCAGTTACACATAGGAAAAGCTTGTCACTACTTGGACAAATAGCTGTGTATTCATCCTTATCATTTGAATCCCTCAGATCAACATTTCTCAAACTGTGGTCTATGTAATACGGCTGGGTGGCACAACTTCACATAACATGCACTGCCACATCAGTAGGAACGGTTGGCAATCACACATCTCATTACAGAAATACCAGAAAAGCATGTAAAGAAGTTACTAAGGTTGTTAAACTTTCAAAGCACTGCAAAAAAAATGCTACTTATTTCTCCGATCTGCACAAATACTTAATTTGATGTAATACTGGTTGACATATTGGATAATACATGGTGCCTTTCAAATTTAATTACTGTGTTAAACTATAAATTTATCTAATCTGCTAATTACATTTAAATATTTTATCAAGTATTTCAAATACCTCTTCTGTATGTTTCCTATAGGCCACTAAAATAATTTAATTCTTGGCAACCGGGAAAACTGGAAATCTAGTTTTATCAGATGGGAAACAGATGATGCATACAGAATTTTGCTCTGCAAAAATCTGATAAGCTTCAAACCGCTGATGGCTCACTGTGGACACAAGACATAACAGGAATATAATGGGCAATTCTGCACTAGTTCTGCTCAACTCCTCTTTGCAGCCAGCCAACATCTGTTTCTACTCTACTAAGTCTTTATGTGGACTTCTACATGCTCTTAGCCAGCTATTCAAGTAAGCTGTGAACATACAAAGGACCTTAAACTCCAGGGAGAACCAATCAGAACTTCCTTCATCAGCATAAACATATTCACAATGAGCTGGGAGGAAATGCAAACAATAGAAAACAATGATGGAAGAAGAGAAAAGGAAAAGCTTCATCGCAACATTAGTTGAAGACAGGCTAGCATGTCTAAAATTGTTTGAACCATAAAGGTAATGTTAGGCTGATCTCACCACAGGTATTTTTTTATTATACACATTAATCCATTTTCACCCTCAAAGGATAAAAAGATATGTATTTTTATTCCCACCACAGGTTACTGCGATTTAATCTACCTGAAATTGGGATTAACCACAGCACAGAAGCTGCAGCTAACAGTGAAAAGAAAAGCAGACGTTTATTTTACTTTTATTTATTTATTATTATCTGCATGTGGTTTAATGACTTAGGCATTCTACGTTACTTTCTAATACACATTCAGAGCTCCTGTATTAATCTCTAAATCTAACAGCTATAGATTTTTTACCTCTAAGAAAATCTGATACTCCACAACACCACAGTAGTGCACAATGCCAGATGCATTAGAACACAAAACCAAATTGAGTTTCCGTGGCAGAATTCTCTAACAAGTCCTAAATCGATTTCCTTTGGCAAGGAACTGTGTGGTCTTACCCCAACCTATTCATGCTTGTCTAAAAAGATAATGTTCAGGGTTAGGGTCTTGCTTAAGGAGCTCCTTAGTAATAGCTTGCCTTGTCTCTTCTCATTGTTTATCAATCCATTCCCTCCTAAAAGACAAGAGGATAACAGAAGACTGCTCGGGAATATAAGAAAACAGTTAGCTACGAACATGCTCGAAGTTTGTGTTAGAATCTAAACATAAGAAAAAGCTTCTCTGAAATGCAATTTATTTTTTATTTTTTTGAGGGGTGGGGGTTGAAAGCAATAAGCTTCAATAAAGTTTATTATTATCATCTAGAAAATTATAAAAAGACCAAACTTCCCTTTTTTTTTTTTTTTTTTTCTTTAAACAGAATTGTTCTCACACCTACTGTTGGCCAGACTGCAATTTTAACTGTTTCTCTGGACCTACTTCTTTGGTGAAAGAAACAAGATAGATCTTCACCTGACAGAAATGTATTCAGAGAGGGCTGCTCTGTATATATTGCATGGCTTGTAACCAAAACTGGAATTACCATTTCTCAGGTAGCCCTTAAATGGGTACATAGAGATGTCAGTTTCAGCAACAGAAGCAGTTCTGTCTACCTTCGTAATTGGAAAAAAATATATCAATGTTCTTCTGAAAACAAAACAATGTAAAAGAGACATTCATCACTCTTACCAGTCATCCTTCAAATATAGTAATACACAGTAAGCAGTACATATAAACATGTAGATAAAAACATGTCCAGAATTTGTGAATATTCAAAATATTCAAGAAATACACATCTCTAAAGGAACATTGCAAATTTTCTCACTTATCAAAGGAAAAATATTCTAACATCAAGTCTGCGCTTTTGCAATTAAAATACACAGGATTCCTCCTCGTTCTCTGCAAACCAGACTAAGATTCTATGCCAACCTATACCTTGCTAGCTCTTCACTGAATATCTTATCTTTCAAGCAAGTCACCACCTTCTCAGCCAAGGTGGTTGCAGGAACATCTAATGATGCACTTTGACCTACAGAACCTTTAAAAACTAATCTCCGGTTTAAGAAGGAAAAGCAAGGCTCAGTGCAGAGTGCTTTCTATTGAAATACCACAACCTGAAGATTTTATTTCAGACTGCAGTCCCTATTTTTCAACTTCTGATGCAATTTACATCATTAGCCATTTTACTGGAACATAAATTGCAGTCTAGTTATAAACAGAAGGTAAGCTAGCGAGCAAAAGTCTCTGAAGTGTTCTGACAGCCAAACACTAGAAATACTTTTGGAAAGCAAGCATGCATATTCAAAAATCCAATATTGTTGACAAGGAACTTGTCAGGTATTTGATCAGCCTGACACTGTGTTTAAGAATAAATAACAAACAGCAACTGCTGTCGACTACCGAAAACACTAAAGCCAAATGCTACCGCACAGCTTTTTAAGCATGTACACAGACATCTCTTCGCTAAAAGGGAGACAAAAAAAAAAAAATGCAACTTTGCTGAAGAGGAGGCAATGCACCCACGCACAACTTGGAACTCTGATTGTTCCTTTAGGAATTAAAAGAAACTTAAATCCTCGCATCCTAACTTTCAGCACGATTAGCGTATGCACATGGAGAGAATTACTTCAAAGCCACCCCCTTCCATCAGGGTCCAACCTATATTCTCCATACTTCATGTAAAATGAAGTTGCAGTTTATTCCATAGCCTGCCAATTATTTCCTACAATACCAGCTATTGTCACTGAGCATAAAATCTGGCATGCATTTGAAAGAAGTGTTTATTTAGAACTGGAGCTCAGATCCTCCACATCACATACTTCACTCTAAAGAAGTCTTCAAACAGCAGTAAGCAAACATGGCAGGAAAAGAAGAAGAGCTCATATCCTGCCCAGATACAAGTATAACGAGCAGGAGCTTACAACATGCAATTTGCACACGTTCAGTGCCTCCCTGCGGCTGGCCCTGGCTGGCAGCTGAGCCCCACACAATTGCTCCCTCTCTTTCCCTTATCAGCAGGATTAGGAAGGGCAAAAGGAAAACCAAACAAAACACTTGTGTGAGAGATAAAAGCTGTTTAATAAACAAAGGAAAAGAAGAACAAAGGAAGCAAATAAAAAAGTGATGCAAAAGCCACGGCTCACCACCTCCTACAGGTAAGACTGATGTCCATCCAACCTCCAAGCAATGATTACGTACCAAAAAAAGTCCTTTTTCTGCTGATCACAATGCCATATGGTATGGAATATCCCTGTGTTCAGCTGGGGTCAGCTGTCCTGGCTGTGTCCCCTCCACGCTTCTGGCACAGGCCCAGCCTCATCGCTATGGGGAGCGGAGGGGCAAACAGGTAAAGCCTTGATGCTGAGCCCAAACTGTTCAGCAACAGCTCAGACACAGGTGAGTTATCACCACTGTTTTGGTCACAAATCAAAAGTAGAGTACTGAACTGGCTGCTACAAAGAAAATTAACTCCAACCCAGCCAGACTCAGTACACTTCTATTAAATACTCTAAGAAAAGAGCAAATCCGCTAAGTCCTTCTACTGCAATGAAGGCAGTGCTAGTACTAGCAAAGTAAAAGGAGAAGGTTTAACTGACTTTGACCAACTATCACAGAATAGTTTAGGTTGGAAGGGACCTTAAAGATTACACAACTCCTACCCCTGCCATGGGCAGGGACACCTCCCCCCAGCCCAGGCTGCCCCCAGCCCCATGCAGCCTGGCCTTGAGCACTGCCAGGGATGGGGCAGCCACGGCTGCTCTGGGCAGCCTGGGACAGGGCCTCACCACCTCTGAGTAATTTCTTCCTGATGTCTGATATAAAATCACCATATTTTAGTTTAAAGACATGCCCCTTGTCCTATCACTCCAGTCCTGACAAAGAGTCCCCCCCCAGCTGTCCTGTAGCCCCCTTTAGGCACTGGCAGGCTGCTGTGAGGTCTCCCTGGAGCCTTCTCTTCTCCGGGCTGAATGCCCCCAGCTCCCTCAGCCTGTCCCCACAGCAGAGGTGCTCCAGCCCTCTGAGCAGCCTCATGGCCTCCTCTGGGCTCACTTCAACAGCTCCGTGTC
This sequence comes from Netta rufina, assembly GCF_964035555.1. NCBI lineage: Eukaryota > Metazoa > Chordata > Aves > Anseriformes > Anatidae > Netta > Netta rufina. The sequence goes on from NC_140126.1 coordinate 7,583,494, forward strand.
CTTCTTGTAGTGAGGGGCCCAACCCTGAACACAGTACTCAAGGTGTGGCCTCACCAGAGCTGAGTACAGGGGGACAATCACCTCCCTAGCCCTGCTGGCCCCACCACTCCTTATGCAAGCCAGGATGCTGTTGGCCTTCTTGGCCACCTGAGCACACTGCTGGCTCACATTCAGCTGGCAAATGACCAATATCCCCAGGTCCTTTACACCAGGCAGCTTTCCAGCCACTCTTCCCCCAGCCCATAGCACTGCATGGGGTTGTACTCCCCCAGGTGCAGGACCTGGCACTGAGCCTTGTAGAACCTCATACAGCTGGCCTCAGCCCATGGGCCCAGCCCACACAGATCCCCCTGCAGAGTCCTCCTGCCCTCCAGCAGATCAACACTCCTGCCCAACCTGGTGTCATCTGCAAACTTACTGAGGGTGCAGTTGATCTCCTTGTCCAGATCATTGATGAAGATATTGAAGAGACCTGGCCCAATTGTCTATTGAGTAGGCAACATTACAACTAAAATGCCCTCCTCTGGGTTTATAAATATACTGTATCTGTCTCCAAATACAACAGCTATTCTTTAAAAAATAATAATAACAAAAATAAAAATAAACCTTTTCCACCCTACAGTTAACACAACTTAAAACTCTTAAGTAAAGCAGAGGGCTATTTCAAACTGGGGAGCAGTGCAGTATTTCATTTTGATGGATCTTCATCGCTCTTTATTTATCAGTCATCGATGAGAATGTACATCCAGAGTAATGTTTTTGGTGTCCAAAAAAAGCGTACATAACCAATAGGGGTTCCTCTCTTTTGTCTGAACTCCCAGTTTCCTTTCAGCTTGTCCTTTCCAGAACTGCTCTTTGTTTCACTTGCCCAGGTGCAAAAAATTTGCAAGAACCAGACCATCTCGCAACAGTGCCACATCACAAATTTTCACACTGTGAGATGAGAAATAACACTCAATGCACTGTTCTTGCATTAAAAGGAACACGTTATTCCATTTAGCACTTAAGATGTACCCACCAGCAAACTGAAAGCCCCACACACAGTCTGCAGATGCTGCTAAAGCAGAAGGCACATTTGAATATCCTGCATGGGCAAAGCAGTTGTAATTAGCATTTAAGAGACTAGCACAGATTTAACATCTACAGGGCATTTACCTCAACCTGACCAATGAATGTAATACCTGCCTTCTCCACTACGCAGAACGTGTGCTGGAACTTAATACGAAAGGAATGCTCCACTCGTGGAACAGGCTGACAGACATGGAAGTGCCAGTGTAAAGCCAGGCATCTACAAAAGTGAGAACTGTTAGTGCCATGTCCTGTGAAATAATCATTTTCTGGACAGAAAACCCATGGTACAATGTCTGCGTACACACTCTGTGTACCTAAGACAGCTAGCCTGTCAATTAAGGACTGTATCGAACCACACAGTGCTACCCAGTAAGACCATAAAGGGAGATGATGAGGAAGTATATAGCAATCAGCAGCTTACGTGTACTTAAAAGAAATTTAGCAACAGAAAGATATGCAAAGAAGGCCAGTAGCCGGATTTCCTAGTGTGAGAAATAAATCATACAACATCCACAAACAGCAAAGGACCTGCAAATGTTCATTGCATTTCTAATTACAAAGACCTAGCTCACAAGGCATACCATTCATCCTTTTAAAGCTCCACCACAAACAACAACAACAAAAAAAGGCTGAAATACAGTAATTTAGTTTAGGACATGGAGTTGGTGGACATAGCTTACTTATGCGTAATATGGGTTAATCATAATACCACATATCTATGTGTTCCTACTCGTCCAGGCTGATATACAGTGCAATTCAGAGGAGGAGAACAGCTGTATATTATTTTATTCACAATTTTACTGCAGAAAGATTTCAGAAATAATGTATTATGAGTATTTCTTTCTGAAAGGAAAGAAAAATTACTGAAATTTACATTTTACAAGCAGGTTAGCTGTGAAAAATAGTCATCAGTGGCACATAGTAGGCTGAATACAACTTTTTTTCCTTTCTTTACCAAAAGTTCAGACGAGACAGCCTGAGAATGTTGTCCATGCAGAGGAAACTGACAAACACCACTACTGGAGATGATTTTCCTCTCTTCACAAACACAAGTGCAGCAGTCATATGCTCTGTGTAGAACAGTCATTCTTAATTACTCTTACTGTCTGCAACACTCTGGCTGGTCATTTTAGCCTTGCAAAGGCGGCTCACTGCATGTAGCTTTCTAAATGCAGTAGTGCCTGAACTACTTTAGCATGAAAAACCAGCTGAATACCACTTTTTCTTTAATGGAAAACGTTAATTTTTCAGTTCCGTGATTAACCAGCCATGCTTTCTCAGGTATAATTCATACAAAATTTACAAAAAAATAGCTTGCTGTAGGAGACGAAGAAGAGTTACAGCCTTGCTTTTTAATAGCACTTAAAAAAAAAAAAATCAGAAGTGTCACTAGATAGGCGCTGACTAATTTTTGCCTGGTCTTCTTACAGCTTTATATTAAAGAAGGAGCTAACACTACACTTAAAGGTATTTGTGAATAAGTCATATAGACTACAAATTAGCCATGCTAGAAGAGCAGGGATAACCATGCTGGCTGCATGAAATAAACCTGAAAAGTAAACTCCATTTTAATACATAAAGTCAACTTGTAACTATAATGCTGCTTCCAGATGAGCATGTCCTCCAAAGAGCCCCAAAGCAGCAAGATTTACTGAGAAGCCCAGTGAAGAGGCACTTCACTGCATCTTGTAGTGCTCAGAACTTGGGCACTCCTCCTCCCGTGCCTCCTCTCTTCTGATGGCCTGCTATTTATGTATGGTCATGAAAACAAAAAAGACCAGAGAGGTAGGCAATTACGAAAAAGAATTTTTCATAACAGACATTACACACTTTGTTGTTATTAGGCCTTGAACATTTGAGAAAAAGGACGTCTTTGTCAAGGTTTCGACATTCATACATCATTCTTCAACCATGATGTGAATTCCCGACAGACGCCTCCTCATGTTTCACTCATTCGTCCCAGAATTTTTTCAGCAAAACCTGGGAGCTAGAGCTGATACTCTGGCTACTGCTGAAGCCTTTTATTAAACAGGTAGAACAACTGAAAACAAACAAACAAAAACAAACAAAAAAAATAGATACCAACAAGACTTTCCAGAACTTCATCATTTGTACACAGGGAAAAAAAAAAATCATAGCATTTCTGCATCAGGATAAGAATTCCTCAAGTCCAAATTCTAAGATCATAGAAAATGCCACCCTTATCTCAGATGTTTTTAAAATTATTCTCATTTTTAAACGAGTATCTTTAAAATTAACACACAAATTTCAGTAAAAAAAATCCAGCTGCTCAGATTTGTAAGAGAATTAAAGAATAAATTTCATTTTAGCCCCGATCTGATCAACACAAAACACCAAATTTGAAGTAAGCAAAACACCTCCCTAACAATTTGCTTCCTACAATGAAAACACAATCTAGAAACGTTCTCACGAACTATCTGGACAGAAAGCTATGCTGCATGACTACTGTAACACCAACTTTTCAGCAATACCCGAACCAACATGAGTAGCACATATCCAAGAGAACTTCTGTACTGAACAAAGTGACTGAACACCACTTCACTCACGGTGTTTTGGCTTCACCAAAGAATAAATAAATCCAGAGATATTCACTGTTGCAGTAGTGCAGGACTATTATTTCAGCACACTGATGTGAGTTTTCTTTCAGCAAATAAGGAAATAGTTTAAGTATTTTTACTTACTGAGGACGATTATCTGATCTAGAGAAGTAGGTGCCATGTCTCTACAGCTAGATCAATTTGTTTCGCTGTGGCACACTGTGTACAGGAGCAGCTGTGAGCGTTGCTGCATTTGAACAGATTCCCAACTCCTACTGAGAGAAAACTCCACAAAGAAAAAAGAAATATATATATATATGCACACACACACAAATGAAATGGAGAGACGGTCACAGAGCGCTGCCACCTTTCAGCCTGTCAGTTTTCTATGGGAGAGTCACAAGATGTCCAGAAGAGCCATAAGGAACAAACTGGTCTGCACTCATCTCCGAACTGTCATTTCCAAATAAGCTGACTGTCACTATTTATTACTCCATTCTTTTGGCAGCAGTGACCTCAGATGGTTCAGGAGTTCTACATAATAGCCTCCCTTTCAGTGCAGCTTTAACCCACCCTACCACAAAACTATTTTTAACTTAATACAGCAAAGTATTTTATTTCAGTGAGTACTTTTTATTCCTATAGCAACAGGCTATGGCTCTGCTCTAAATGGACAGGCACGACTCCTATTCCCAGCCTTATCTCTGAAGGGATTCCAAGTATTTCCTCGGGGATGCTCCCTCCAGAACTGCAGTAATGCATCCTGTTCCAGTGTATTACCTGCTCCTCCAAGGACACCGCGTTTGTCACGTTATGCAGGCATTTCAGCATTTACCCCTTGCAACCTATCCTGACTTTGGAATACAGAAACAGTTACATATACAAAGAAGGTACAAACCAAGAGTAACCACTGGTGGGGAAAAAAAAAAAAAAAAAAAAAAAAAAAAAAAAAAAAAGAGCAACCAGCCCTCCATAAATTACATTTTAATAAGATCATACTTGGGGAAAAAAAAAAGGCAATGCCCAGGAAGCATGAGTGAAGGCAGTTAATTGTGTGCAAGCATTAAAAATGGGCTGAGGCACGCTGTGTTTGTTTTAGGGCAGCTGGACATTCATATCACTCAACCAGTACGGCAGCGACAACCGGGCAACAACTCAAGAGTTCTGCTATGGCTGTTAAAGGCCCTGCTCTGTTCTGAAAGCATGATTCACATAAGGATCTAACGATCTCCTAGAAACATGCAACTCATCTATCCACCACTGCCTGAATCTTCCTGTAATACTCTCCTAAGAGTAAAGGCTCTTCCACCTACATGTACAAATTATAAATGACATTGCCTTGCATGCAAGGCGTTCCATACACAACTTATGTTGTATTATGCCACACTCACCGGTGTTTAACGTTGGAGAAAAAAAAAATTACCCCTCAAAACATCAAAGCTAAGTTAACAATGCAGTTATTAGTGACTTTTCCAAGAGAGGAAATATTTTCAGAGAAATATGCTCTTACACAAATTCAGCCTTGTGGCCAAATCATTATTTTATTCCAGAAAGGATAAAATAATTCAGTGTTCAGTTAAATAGGAATGATGTTGTCAGCTTTAGATTTACTGGTTTTCAGTTGAGTTTTAAGATCACATCCCTGCTTTTGTCTTTCCCTTATACTTTGTGTAGTTTCACAATTATACTTTACAGAGCTTGTTTTACTTTTTTCTCTGTTTTCTTGTCATGGCAAAGGCTCACAGAAATGTCATTGGGAACCATTTCTATTAGAAGTAAAAACTGTATAAAAAGCACTCCCAGTTGCATAAACTTCTTTTGCTTACTTATCATTCAAAAATAGAGAAAAAAGTCATCTCTGAAAACAAGCCTGTAGTTTAAAATAAAAAAGACAAAGAGCTTATTATAAAAGAGAGGGACACAAGGGACAGAAAAGCAAAACAAACCCTGGTGATTCATGTCCAACAAACCTCAGAAACCGTATATGCTGTTTGTACACATAAGCCCCCTACTCTAGAGATGACATTACCATTCTTCTTGGCTGATGTTTCCACGGCAAAGTCTTAAGGGAGTCATGAATATCCACTTTAATCAGTGTAATGTCACTGTAATCAGTTCTTCTTTCCATACAAAGAAATAATACATTATCTGTAGCATGTGCCACTGCTGCTCTTCCTAAAGTCAGGTGATTTATAATTTTGATGTACACCAGTGCAAAGCTGGATATTTTTTTTTTTAGGCCCCACGTTAATTACTAACTTTCAAATACTAGAAACACTTACAGTGTATATTCATAGGCAGACAGAACGCTACCTAACTTGAAATCTTTACAGCCCAGTACCCACAAATTCAGCAGATTTACCACAGATTCCTGAAAAAATGGGGTTGAAAGAAAAACCCAGTCTATCACCTCTTCCTCGCAGGCAATCCTGACAGAAACCTGTATCAGCATGCCTAATGCTTCCCTGTAACTATTCAGGTGAGTTGGAAGAGAAATGTGCATAGACACATCTTCAGAGTCAACAGGTGGAAGCACACATCATCGCGAATATCTACTGACTTTATTAGGGTGCCATGGCAAGCTCCATCTGAAAAAAAACGGGATTATAAGAATATGGCCTGAAGCACGCGGTCAGAGAGAAATAAGGCATGTTATTGTAGCAGGTATGTACACAGATACACCCCCCACACATTAGAAAACAAACGTTAAGCATGAAAACTACTCTTTAATCTGTCATCAAACAGCTAATCTATTTTAGATGCAGTGCACTGTCAAAGAGCATACAACTTATCAGCTTCCCCCCCCGTTACTCTGTGCTTGTGAACAGGCACAACTTCAAGATACTTCCACCCAAATCAATGAGCTGTCTTCATCAGTTTACTTAAAAAAAATAAATAAAAATAAAACAAGTCACTCCATGAAATTCATATTGTAATTCAGATCTAAAATAAACTCATATTATGCTTCACCATACACCATATCAAACTGTTTCCCCTGATAGGGCTGACTTTCTGCAATGTGCATGGTTTTTATATTGATTATCCCTTCCAAAAGATCATCAATATAAAACTGACCACCATGCCAATAGAAATATACCTTCTGTTATTCACAGCACCATGTCAAACAATTAATCTATAAATTCAGCAAGAACACAGAATTTTACAGTTAGGCAGTTTCCTCATTTTGACCCACTTACGGTTCAAGACCCATTTTTATCACACGTATCTCCTTGAATTCTAAGGCGTTTTTCACGTGCCTTAGCCTGAAAAGTCTTTTTAGAAAGGGCTGCTGCACATCCTGAAGGAAGTATAGTATAGCTGTGTCTGACACAGGGTGGACAGGTCTCCCAGGTAAGACCCACAGGTAAATTGGAGGAGAAGTACAAACATCACAGGTCTACCCAGGCCTCCAAGACAAGCACTTGTGCTGTCCAGAGACCTTGGCCTTCACCTCCAGGTACCCAACCCCCAAACTCTCCCTTGAGCCTTCTCTGAGATGCTACAAACTTAAAAACCCTCCTGCCAGGCCCACATCCAAAGTGGGTCCCAACTCTCCCCACCTCCTCCAAACCCCTCGGCACGCAACAGCACACAAATCCTCCAGCACCATCACAATCACAGAATGGTTTGGGTTGGAAGGGACCTCAAAGATCACCTCACTCCAGCCCCCTGCCGTGGGCAGGGATGCCACCCACCAGACCAGGCTGCCCAGCGCCCCGTCCAGCCTGGCCTCGGGCATTTACAGGGATGGGGCACCCACAGCTTGCCTGGGCAGCCTGCGCCACCACCTTCACACCTGAGAGCGAAGAATTTCCTCCTGACCTCTACCCTAAACCTCCCCTCCTTTAACTTTACAACCATTCCCTCGTCCTGGTCGCCCACCAGCCGCTCTCCGTCTGCCTCACAACCCCCCTCCAACCACCAAAAAGCCGCAGCGGGGTCCCCCCCGGGAGCCCTCTTCTCCTTCACATCCCCATACCCCAACAACCACCCCCAAAAACCCACCCTACACCCCCCCGCACCTCGCGGTCCTTGAGGCCGAGGAGCAGCACCTCCTCCATCAGGGTGAGCCGCGTCTCCTTGGAGTCGCCCTTCTCGTCGTCCCCCGGCTCGTCCCGCCGGCCTTCGTCCTCGGGGCCGCCGCCGGCCCCCCGCTCCTTGTCGGCGGCCGCGGCGCTGCGGGAAGCCTCGGTGCGGCGCTGCACCAGGCCGGAGCTGCGCTGGGTGAGGGAAGTCATGGCGGGGAGAAGGTGAACGAGGGGCGGAGGGGAGGCTCGGCGACCGCTGGGGAGGAACAGGAGGAAGAGGAGGAGGAGGAGGAGGAGGAAGGCGAGGGAGCCGCTCCCGCCTCGGCCCTACCCGCACCGCGGCTGCGGCCGGCCGGGCGGGCTCATGGGGAGCGGGGCTCGGCCGCGGAGGGGGGAGGAGGAGGCGGCGGGGGCAGGGGCCGGGGCCGGGGCCGGGGCCGGGGCCGGGGCCGGGGTCCCCCCCTTAGCGGCCGAGCTGGCGGAGGCGGCTCCTGGCGCAATATGGCGGCGCGGGCTGATGTCAGCGGAGGATGTGGCAGCGGCGGCCGGGGGGGAGGCACCGGAAAGGGCCGCGGGCGGCGGCGGCGGCGGCGGCGGGGATGGTGGCGGAGCCAGCGCTGTCCCCGCCTCCCGCCCGGCTCCGCTCCGCCCTGAGGGGAGGCTGTGGGGTGTGTGTGGCGGGGGGGTTAACGGTGAGATGAGGGGCGGAGAGGGAGGGAGGCGGACACGAAGCCCTCGGGGGTGTCCCCTCAGGAACCGTGGGTGTCCAGACAAAGGGGCAGTGTCCTGCTGACCGCCCTGGCTCGGCTTTGTGTCAGTTTCAGCCGCTCGGTTGCTGCTACAGCCCTCTGGATGTGTGTGTGGTATATAAACGTTATGTATAAACACAGCGACCAGGCTCAAGCTGTATTTTGATCGTAGCCGTCTGAACAAACACAATCCTTTGTCCCCAGGGCACCTTCGATTCCTCCTGTGTGCCTGCCCAACACCTCGCCGCCAGCGGTGCCACTGCTCCGGCCACAAACAGACGCAACGCAACTTCTCTACCCATGCACTTCTCTCCTTTTTACCCAATTCAAGCACTGAAGTGGTGTGTTGCACCAAAACTTCAGACTATCAAAGCCAGATCCCACATGTATTCATTCCAAGATAATGCGTTTTGTTGCGGAATAAAGCTGCCTTTGACGCAAGGACGGCCTGCACTCCAGGGGTAGGATAGACTCCAAGTCACTTTGTAAATGACTTTAGCCTCCATCATTTCCCAAACACGCTGATTTTAATATCATCTGCCAGCATTACTTAGTGATCATTCAGTATCACTTCTTTAAGGTCATCGATAAAACAGAACAGCAGAGGAACAAAACTGGTCACTGGAGGACCTTGTAGACCCTGCCACACTGAATCACTGATGTGTGTTTGCTAATCATTCCTCTTACGTATTTTGAGGCCCACCAATTATACACAGTCTTTCTAGTTTTTTTTTTTTATGTGTGTGTGTGTGTGTGTGTGTGTGTGGCTTTTGTTTGTTTCTTTTTAATTAAGATGTTTGCTGTACCAAGTCAGATGGCAACAGAAGCTTAAGGGTATAACATCATTATTGTTTTTATCAAATAAGCATTTGCATGAAGAAGAGATACCACAACAGCATTACAAGACCTGCTTTGTGGAAATGTATTTTCTGAGTAGTAATTACAATCAAATCCTTATTAATTTAGTCCTATATAAGCCACTCTGATATCTTGTTGAGGATTATGATCAAGATGACAGGCATGTAATTAACTTGGCTCATTCCTTGTACCTTCTGAATTAGCTTTCTTCCAGTTCTTTGGAACTCCCAAGATTTATTGAAAAGAAATCAAAAAGAAGTTCCAAAAGGATCTTCTAAAAACCTGTATGCAACTTACCCTGGCTTACTGATTACAAATTACGTAGTTCTAAGAAAATTTCAAAACAACAGAAGTACACTGTTAATGGAAAGCATTTCATCATTGTATTATATGATAAAACATTAATATTTCCTCAGAATGCAAAGGTTCAACATTTTTTAAAAAGGGTTGTTGCTAAAAATTCATGCATTTCCCTCTAGCAATTTCATTGTTACATTCTCCTTGCACCTGTATTAATTTCTCAGTTTCTTTCTGCTGGCAAAAAATTCTCTTCATCACATTTTTTTTTTTCTTTAATTAACAAAGCAATATTATCCTCTCCTTTCTTATCATTACATTGCGCTGTTTGGGCTGTTAAAATTGTTTTCATTTCCTACTATGCTACTACAGCATTTTAACTGTGTTCATTTTTTGCCCTGATTACATTTTAAGAGTTAACTGGTAGAGCGTTCATTGGCAGTTCCTAGTTATCAATGTATTTTTTGGTTTGGGTCCTTTTTTAGAGAACCCCATTATTTTCAGTTTTCTGAAAATTGCTTTTTAAAAGCAGTAGCTAACTATTCTGTTGATTTGCCTGCTTTTCTGTTTTGTGTTACAAAAGTGATCAAGTAGGATCACTTACAGGTTAATAATAATTTAATATTCTGTTGACTGATTTCACGTTTGTTAGGATGAGGTGTACTTTGAAATTCCATACATTATTTGATAGTGTCACCTTTCTGATTTACACACTCAGATGTTTGCATGAATTTAATGGTGTCATTTCTGATTCCTTATCATTTATCATTGAACTCAACTAATGAACTCAGAATCAATCAAATTAAGAATGCCTATCGTTGAATTTTGAGATGATTACTTTTTATTTTATTTTATTTTTTTTAACACCAGTGCAACACTGATAGACAAAACCAAAACTTGAAGGAAAAGGATATCAAAGGAGGCATTTCAGCATCAGATTTCGGTGGTGTTTATCCTTTGTACACTACCAAGAACAGTTGTTTCAGAAGGGGGACCACACAGCTTGTTGGATCTTCACCTAGGAGGTCCTAATGTGCCATATCACAACCTCCTTCTCATCTGCATTTATTTTACAGTACCAGGGTATATTTTAAATATATTTCTGAGTCATATATGGCTTTATCAGGAGTTCAGAAGGCTGTAACCCCCAGCCCTGTGCTTGGCAGTGGCTGCTGCAATGTATGCTTCCTGTCATTGTGTTGCCACTGGGCATGTCACTCCCCCTGCCCCAACTCCAGTGTCCCCCAGCCTGAGAGATGAGGGGCTAGATCTGTGACATGTTCTGTTAAGAACCAATAATGCAAAAGCAGGGGCTGTAGTCCATTAAATAGTTTTTGTTTGTCTTACAGTAATTTGACCTTGTAACGCATCCCTGTTTATTCTTATGCCAGTATCTGGCAGAATTTCTATTAACAGTTGCCGATGAGTCTAAATTATCTGTACTAGAACTTCAAAAGTACCTGGGTTTTTTGAACTGCTGCCAGCCCCCTGGGAAGGAGAAATGAAAGGGAAAATAGCAAAGGCATGAATCTTAGTCTCTCGTTTTGTTTTGTGCTGGTTGCAGTTCCCATGATTTACTTCACAGTGGGAGTGGGGCTTACCTCTAATGTCAGCAGAAAAACTGATTAACAAACGGAATGCAAATGTCTTGGGATAGCAGGTAAAACAAAGAGTAATGTTGTTTAATAAGCAGGAGGTCACCTGCTATTCACTTTCAACAAATGCATTGTAGCTTGAACATCCCGAGCATGACATAGAGCTGGTTAAAACTAGAACTAGATACTGCTGGGCAGATTTTTCTCTTGAAGGACAATCAGCTTAATAGCATGTGCTGGTTCTGAGACTGATAGCAAGAGTACAGAAGTGGTTTTCTAGAAGAAACAGCAGCCAGCTGCCAGCTCTCCTACAGCTTCACCATCCAGTGGTTTTGCCAGTTGGGCTTGTTTACATTCCTATCTGTGTCTTCCATTCCCTTGCAGTGAAAGTTTGCCACTCCCAGCTATGCCACTGCAAACTGGTGTCAGGAGCAGCTGTTGGAAAATATAATATCAAAAACAAAACAAAACAAAACACATAATATTTACCCCATACCATTTCAGAAATCTATTGACAGGCAGCCTCGCAAATAGGCACCGTATCATTGCTGAAGGAGCTATCGTACACAATGTGGAAACCAGTAGACAGGAGGAAAGGGAGACAGGGATTTCTTAAGGCCAAACCATCCTTAAAACCATGCTGATTACAAGCATGCTGCTTAAGTGCTGCAGTAGACATTAATAATAAAAAACGAAGGAACAAAATATCTTCTGAGAATTGTTCCATCCACTATTACCAGCTCCAAGAACAGGATTTTGACTTGCAGTAAGAATCAAGATGCTGAAAGATGCAGAGTGACGAGAGGGTTATTGGGCAAGAGAAGTGAGAAGACTAATGTGCAATATTATAAGAGGGAAGAAACCAGAGTTGGTGGTCGACTGACTGTAAAAATCACGTGTCATACACAGTGGATGCATAATAGTCTCTATCCTTTCCGCTCTTTCAGTTTCAGCTGTACCTGTTTTACTCATATCGTGTTGTTTTGGTTACCCAATAAATTTTTCACTAGCCAGTGTAGACCAGCTGGCATTTTCTTTTGGTTTTAGGAATAAACTTTACAAGACTAGCAGCACATTTTGCTAAGTTAAAAGCACCAACTGATATGTCTCTTTCTGTCCATACAACAAACCCACGCTTTAACAGCTGTTAGCACTCAATCATTAGACATAATTCAAATTATCAGTTCACAAGGTCGAAGTTCAGCAATATATCTTTTCCAAGAAACCTCTTTTTAAGTCTCTACCTTGGTGTGATTTAAAGATGTTTTCTCAAAAATATGAAGAATTATTCCATATTTGACATAGAATGTATCAGTAAATGAAGAACTCACAAATTACTTTCAGTGGCATAGTGCCAGATGTTAATACCTAGCTCATATAAAATCAGATTAGCCATAAAGTCAGTAAAAAGATTTCTTTTAACTTCACAGGGCTTTCAGTCAAAATTTTAGTACTGCTTTTATTTTTTTATATATATACAAAATCAATAAATTGTTGTGATTTTGTTTTGTTTTGTTTTTGCAGACTGTGACAAAAAAAAAAATAGGAAAAACAAAAGCAAACGTGGAAAGGTATTAGTCACATTTTCTCATTTCAAAAAGCATTTTCTTCATTCCATGTATTTCCAGATCCTCTCATCTTCTGTGGAGTTCAGATGATTGCTAGTTCCTGAAATCATTGCATTTTAATAGCATCTTCTCCCTGTGTTTGAGTGGTGCTGTTCAGTAGCAAAAATCTGCACTTGTTATTTTAATATAGCAATTATAGTACTTAAATCATAAAGACAAAAGTATCAGTTAAGGTGCTATTTCTAACGAAGATGTGCTTTCATTTCTACACATTGGTTCAATTCAACCAGCATCACTAGGAAAAATGTGCAGCTTTCTTACCATGTTCAATGAGTAAAATGAGGTGCAAGTCCCATGAAAAACAAACAAACAAACAAACAAACAAAAAAACACAAAAACTGTTATTGGTATTTGGCAAAACTGAAAATGCTTAATGCAATCGATTTTATATAAACTCAGTTTTGAAAAAGCTTTATTTCATTTCCCATGTAACAAATGCTTTACTGGCTGTTCCTTTAAAAGTATATAAATACTCATCAACTCATTAAAAAAAAAAAAAATACATAAAGCCAGATGGTGCAAAGGAAATGTTTCCAAGGAGTTGCAATTTACAAGATGAATAGTGATTAGAACAGTATTTTTTTTGTCTAATTAGAGGATACTCACATTCATGCAGAAGTGTGCATAGAACACATGCCCATGACTTTTGGTAGGTTTGCACCTTCTACTTATATCCAACGATTCATGCAAAGATAATCAAATAATGAGTGATAATTTTAGAACATAGTAAATGTTCTTTTTTTAAACAAACAAACAAACAAACAAAAAACATAGAGGTTAGGGAGAAATATAATAATAATAATAATACCCAGATCTAGTGGTCACAGAATCACAGAATCACAGAATTTCTAGGTTGGAAGAGACCTCAAGATCATTGAGTCCAACCTCTGACCTAACGCTAACAGTCCCCACTAAACCATATCCCTAAGCTCTACATCTAAACGTCTCAGTGTGTGAGCAGCTGGGGAAGGGGAAATGGAAGAAAAAGGTAGAAATATTTGGTAGCAGCCATCTTGAAGCCTCTATGAAGTCAGGAGATGAAGCTGTATTTTCAAGGAATCTTCTTCCTGAAAACTCAGACAAGCACATTGCAGGGTCTGGTCTGTGCCTGGGCAAGGTTGCACACCTGCCTTGCACTTACTCCTGAGGGCAGCCAGGCTGTGATCACAGTGAACACCAGAAGGTTTGGGATTTTGGCCCAGATGATAATGCCTTCCGTAATACCTTCTACTCAGGGAGCTCAAAGCCTGTGATAAGCATTTGTAGATTAAAAATGCCGACATCTCTGGGTTATGCTTCTCCCTGGCTCACCAAGTCAAAACGGCATGGCAGCACATCTAATTAGCTAGGTTTGTTTCACTTAAACTCATCTTTGAAAACACTGAACAAAGTCCTGTGCTACTCAAGTGTTACATATAGAGCACTGTGTCTTACCATCTTGCTGTGGACTTTGCACTGCCGTTGCCGTCACAACCTGTTAGAAACTAAATGTAGATTTGATTGTGACAGGACAAGAAACAAAATTCCAGTTGTCTGGAGGGGACGTACTTGATTGTCGTGGGGTGGAAGAGACAAGAATTGGGACTGCTCACTCAGCAGCAGAGCACCCTGCCAGGCACTGCTCTTTTTCTCCATTTTGACTGAATTTCAGGCACCTCCATTGACTGTGAAGAAGAAATCTTGAGAAAATTGTCCTGTGAACATTTCCCACAGGGATAAAACAAGCCAAACATGGATTGATTTTCTTTGGGTGAACTCTGCACTGAACAATGTCTGTGCAACCATCTATCTTTAATATTGTAAAATAACATTATCACTAGATCATTTCTATGTGACGGCTTTTAAAAAGATAGCACCAGCTAACACTTTACTATCAACACAAACATTGATTCATACGTTTGATGATAAAGAACTGCTGTTCTAACAGAAAGCTCTTCATGGAAAGACACTTTTGAATGAAATCTACTCTGCAGACCACATTCTTAAAGTAATAATTTGAATTGGTGGGACAAATGCAACTCAGGATGTTACCTGCATAGTATAAATTGAAGAGTGTTTGAGCATGAAATACAACATAATCTCTGAAGCCACCTGGTTATTTAAAAGCATGTTACTGCCCCATTGAATAAGCACGTTTCCATAAGTACTGATTGTGTCAGGAGCTCATTAATGACTATAAATATGTACGAGTTCCTGCTGTGTACTTGTGCAGCCTCATGCACAAGACAACCTGCACATGGCAAAGATGATGTACAATATCCAAACATGGGACATAAGGGTGTCTGATAACTGAGTATCTCCATTTTTTTAATACTAGTATTTGTAGCAATCACTGTGGATTCAAACGGAGCAGAAACTTGACGACATAATCTGAAATGATCTCACAAGTCATGGCAAAGCAGTAGTGTTACAATCAGCCTTGTACACTTAGCCTGCTCATGTTCCTGCCTTTTAGTGGACCTTTTTTCCCTTTCAAAACTAGACTGAGGAAGAAGAGAGGGCATTTGGGGCTTAATTTTTGAAGCCAAACAGCTCTAAAAAGAAACCGTATAGCTGGAAACATTAGACAAGAGTGACGATTCTTTTATTTTCTTTTATTTTTTTAGGGATCTGGTCCAGTTTTGAGGGCATGCATGTCACCTAAGAGTAAAATCATGGGCAAAATACTGTGCTTTCACTTCTTTATTGGATGCTTCCAATTGAGTTGAAATCAGTCCAGTGCAGGAGAGTCTGGCTTGGGAATGCTGGATTTGAGGTAGTTCCACATCCAAAGGGAACCCCACAGGCGGGGGGGGGGGCATGACTTGAGAGCATGACTGGATGTGGGTGTGGTCTTAGGGGGTTTCTTCAGACAGGGTGGGGGGGATGTATTCAGCTATATGAAATTGCTGGCTTGCTGATGGCAAGATATGTAATGGTAATAATGTTGATGGCATTGTTATTATATTTTTCTAAAGGTACTTAGTGGTTGCAGAAGCTAGCTTTGTACAGGGTGAAAGAAGCTTTCCTTTCTTCTTGAATCCATCTACTATTAGTCAAACTACAGCTTCAAGCATGATATTGATCCCTGTCAGCCACAAACCTCAGGCTACTACAGCAGTAGCAACATGTGGCAACTGGCCATCGGGCAGGTTTCCCTTGCTGAGGCAGCTGTAGGGCTGGCTACAGAACAAAACCTCCCAAAATATGTCTCCCACAGCCACCAGAGGCGATCTGATGCTCATGGAGGTGATGGAAGCCAGGATTAGATCCTCAGGACTCCAACAATTTCCCCAACGAATAGAGAGAAAAAGGAAAGAGCATAAAAATTATTGCCACACACTCTTCAATGAAAGTTAGAAACAAAAATTCAGTGGAGAAACCCAGAGGGTGACTGGAAAAAGAAATACATCCAGCAGCATAAGGTGGTGGTCCTGGCATAATCCAAGATCCCCCAGATAAAACCAATGCAGCTGCATGGGTGCAGCAGGGAATCACAGAATCATAGAATTGTTAAGGTTGGAAAAGACCTTAAGGATCATCTGGGCCAACCATTCTCCTACCCCCAATGTCACCCACTAAACCATGTCCCTAAGCACCACGTCCAACCTTTCCTTGAACACCCCCAGGGACGGTGACTCCACCACCTCCATGGGCAACCCGTCCCAGTGCCTGACTGCTCTTTCTGGGAAGAAACGTCTCCTCATTTCCAACCTGAACCTCCCCTGGTGCTGCTCAAAGCCATTCCCTCGTGTCCAATCACTAGTTATCTGCAAGAAGAGGCTGACCCCCAGCTCCTCACACCTTCCTTTCAGGTATTCCTAGAGAGCCATAAGCTCTGCCCCAAGCCTCTTCTCCAGACTAAACACCCCCAGTTCCTTCAGCACCCCTCACAGGACTTATGCTCCAGGCCCTTCACCAGCTTCATAGCCCATCTCTGGGCATGCTCCAGGGCCTCGATGTCCTTCTTGTAGTGAAGGGCCCAAAACTGAACACAGTACTTGAGGTGTGGCCTCACCAGAGCAGAGTACAGGGGGATGATCACCTCCCTGGTGCTGCTGGCTGCACTGTACCTGATCCAAGCCAGGATGCTGCTGGCCTTCTTGGCCACACTGCATGCTCATGTTCAGGTGAACATCAATCATCACCCCCAGATCCTTTTCCTCTGCACAGCTTTCCAGCCACCCTGCCCTAAGCCTATAACGCTGCATGGGGTAGTTGTGTCCAAAGGGCAGGACTCGGCACTTAGCCATGTTGAACTTTCTCCCACGGGCCTCTGCCCATTGATCCAACTTGTCCAGGGCCTTCCTACCCTCCAGCAGATCAACACTTCCCCCCAGCTTGGTGTCAGCTGCAAACTTACTGAGAGTACACTCAATTCCCTCATCCAAGTCATCCATAAAGATATTAAAGAGGATGGGCCCCAACACTCACCCCTGAGGAACACCACTGGTCACCAGTTACCAGCTGGATTTCACTCCATTCACCACCACTCTCTGGGCCTGGCCATCCAGGCAGTTCTTAACACAGTGAAGAGTGTGCCTGTTCAAGCCATGGGCTGCCAGCTTCTCCAGGAGAATACTGTGGGACACTGTGTCAAAGCCCTGTTGAAGTCTACGTAGACAACGTCAACAGCCTTTCCCTCATCCACCAGGTGGATCACCCAATGGTAGAAGGAGATGAGGTTGGTCAGGCAGGACTTGCCTTTCATGAACCCATACTGGCTGGGCCTGATCCCCCGGTTGTCCTGCACATGCTGTGTGATTGCACTCAAGATGACCTGTTCCATCACCTTTCCTGGCACCGAGGTCAGGCTGACAGGCCTGGAGTTCCCCTTATGAGGAGGATGGAAGAGAACGAGAAGAAGCTGCACAGCACATCAGTATTTTCACCTCCCTAGAGAGTTAGTCAAGATGCTGTCTGGTTTATAAGTCATCTCTGGAAGATAAATCTCTTTCTGCTCTCACTGAGAGAAGACATATGAGCTTTCCATATTTAACATGGAATATGTCACACTGATGAGTCAACCTTCCCGATCAAGGTGTCCTACTTTGGCATGTATGGTCTTACTAAATATTTTCACTGATACTTAGGAAACAGCTTAATTCTCTTTGCCAAATGATACAACATTGATTTTATTTAACTATATCCTATACTGTAAGTCCTGCAGAGAAAATTAAAAAAAAAAAAAATCTTTTAAAGATCCCTGAACTAAAACTACTCTCACTGTTCGTATCCTACCTTCTGGAACAGCAAATGCAACTTGTGTTTCTGTAGAACAAACACAAGGAAAAGACATTTAAGCTTTTACTGGCCTTAAGCCTCAAAACACACCTGTGGCTGTCATCCAGCAAGGTGATCTCTGCTGCTTACAGCTCAGCAGCAAGACCAGGCACTATGCCAAAGCAAAGAAAGCACTCCCTGTCCTGAAAGCACAGTCCTGTTCTAAAAACCAGCTTTGTGAGAAAAAAAAAATAGCCTTTAGGAAGTTCCCTCTTTTTTGACTGAAATGAGCTCTATTTTCCTAACGGCAAACTCAGCCTGGAACTGAAGAGCCAAGCTGGCACTTCACCGTCTGCCATAAACATCCAAAGCACGACCTGCACCTGTATGAACCCAGGAGTGTGAACTGGCCGCAGGTCACAACATCACATTTGAATATGTGTTCACCAGTCAGTGTGAAAATAAAATTAGTACAAGGTGCTAAAGTGTTTCTAACATCCTGTTTTCTGACAGGAGCTATATCTGGAGTGTGACGAGGCCACGTTGCTCTCAGCTCTACATGTGACTGAACTACACGCTTCAGCAGATGCCTTTTACAAAGGTGTACTCACAGCTCTTCTCCCCTCTCTGGAGTGCTGACAGTAGTGGGGATTTAATTTTGACACTAACATCAAGAAATACAGCATGGGATGTACATGAGGACCAAAACTGTTGAAATAAGAAAAATGCCATTTTTACCACTGTTGAGTGACAAGACCATACTGGAAAGATACTGTAGCACAGAAATAATTTTCAGATTTGAAAATACATGGATAAACTACTTCAAAGCAGGCTTTTTTACTATGTCTATTCAGCACAGCTGACAAAAATTAAAAAAAAAAAAACACAACCCATCAAAATTCCTAATTCTTCTCCGTCTGCCAACTTCCCTCCTGCAGGAAGAGCTCTTTCTTGATCTGGGCAGTTGGCCAGCTCAAAGTCCTATAGGTTACTCCAGTTGGGAATAAAGCACCTTTGATGCAGTTTGGTTTATTTACAAAAAACACACAGCCCCGCTTCTTTGAGCACAGCTTAAATCAAGCAGCTGGAGACAGTTTCTTGAAACACAGATACTTCAGTCAGCACCCTGACCCCAAAGCCCTCTTGAGGGGCTTCTCTTACCACTTCTCTGAGAAGCAACACTTTGGTGCTCCACACTGCCATCTAGCCCACTTCAAAACATGATCTGACTGATGCACCAAAGTTGCTCATCGTGGTTACGCCGTGATCACCAACCTCAGCACAGGACAGACTTCTCTGGCTCAGCTCTGAGGATCTGGTGATAACCAAATATCTTTAATAACATTATAAATGACATAGACAGTGGGGTCAAGTGCACCCTCAGCAAGTTCGCAGATGACAGCAAGCTGAGTGCTGCAGTTGACACAACAGAAGGAAGGGATGCCATTCAGGGGGACCTGGACAAGCTTGAGCAGCGGGCCCATGTGAACCAAATGAGGTTCAACAAGTACAAGTGCAAGGTGCTGCACCTGGGTCAGGGCAATCCCAGACAAGAACACAGACCGGGAGAAGAACCCACTGAGAGCAGCCCTGCAGAGAAGGACCTGGGGGCTCTGGTGGACAAAAAGCTCGACACGAGCCAGCAGTGTGTGCCTGCAGCCCAGAAGGCCAACTGCGTCCTGGGCTGCAACAACAGAGGGGTGGGCAGCAGGTGGAGGGAGGGGATTGTGCCCCTCTGCTCTGCCCTGGTGAGGCCCCACCTGGAGTGCTGCGTCCTGGGCTGGGGCCCCCAGCACAAGAGGGATGTGGAGCTGTTAAAGCAGGTCCAGAGGAGGGCCACAAAGTTAGTCAGAGGGCTGGAGCACTTCTATGAGGACAGGCTGAGAGAGCTGGGGATGTTCAGCTCAAAGAAGAGAAGGCTTCAGGGTGACCTCATTGCAACCTTTCAGTACTTGAAGGGGACTTATAAGATGGAGCAAAGAGTTGCTCTCCATCAGATATTGACAGGATGAGGAAGAGTGGTTTTAAACTAAAAGAGGGGAGATTTAGATAAGAGGTTAGGGGAAAAATTCACTCAGAGGGTGGTGAGGCTCTGGCACAGGCTGCCCAGAGAGGCTGTGGATGCCCCATCCGTGGAGCTTTAAAGACCAGGTTGGACAAGGCCCTGAATAACCTGATCTAGGGGGTGGCATCCCTGCCCATGGTAGGGGAATTGGAACTAAATGGTCTTCATGGTCCCTTCCAACCCAAGCCATTTTGTGATTCTGCAACATCCGAAGCCCCCATCAGAAACTTCCCACAGCAGACACAAGCAGACGTCCAGGAGATCTGGGAAAACCCAGATTTTAGATGAAAAAGACCTTGCAGCTAGTGTAGCTGTCAGAGTGGTACCTATTGGTAAACCATTTTGAATGAACAAAGTCTAAGATAGATGCAGGAGATAAGTTTTCCAGCTGTGTGAATTTGTGGAAAGGTTTTGTGAATTTGTGGAAAGGTTTTGTGAATTTGTGGAAAGGTTTTAAAAAACCTGTGGAAAGGTTAAAACCTTTCCACAAATTCACACAGCTGGCCAGATGCTGCTGAAGGCTGACACTCCTTCAGCATCTCTTTTCTGCCACACATGGATCGAAGAGCTAATACTTCTTCCTCACTTAAAAGAGTTCATTCAGCTGTATTAAAGAACTCCTATTCAGTCCCATGATTACATTTACCCTTTAAACTCCAGTTCTCACTCAGAAAATGATGGAATTAACCAAAGAGAACTTTTCAAAGGAAATTTCTTGGTGAGAGGAACAGCCATACACAATGTTACTCTGAAAAATGCAAAGACATAAGTCAACTTTTCCCTGAGCATGCGCTCTGGCTGGAGAACCCTTTGCCTTGTGAGGGTCAGCAGCAGGCTGGGCATTAACAGCTGAGAGGGAAAATGCTTGGAAAAAGGAAGGATGTCTACCAGTCTAGACAGAATATTAATGTCAGCAGCCAGCACCAATAGAGCTGTTAATGCTTTAATAAGATACACGGATTATGAAGAAACATTTATGTTCAGTCATTTCCTGCTGCCTAAGTGAGTCCAGGTCCCTGGTAATCGTATTTCATCTACATCCAGCATTCATTATTACCTGCAGAACTCCAGGGGCTTTGTGTGTTCACAGAGCCTCTACTTAATACTGATACATTAAGTAATGGTTTTACTATTAATGTATTGCATTTCAGTAACTAGCGCTTTTTATCATCATTTCTGCCAGATTTACATCTCCACTGCCATTTGAATCATAAAAAGGGCCATTGCCTCTGCAAAGGCACTAGGGGCATGAATACCCCTGGGAGATCAGGGTCTTCCTCAGAATGGAGAGAGCTCCATCTCCCCCTGACCCCGAGGCAGATAATGGGCTGCATACAGACAAAGCACATCACCTGCATTAAAACTAACCAAAAATCAGAAATAAATGAGTAAAATGCTAAAAAGGGAAAAAAGGTGTTTTTTTTTGTTTGTTTGTTTTTTTTTTTTTTTTTTTTTTAAAAAAGGTAACCAGTTAGCTATGTATGGCTGAAGCTTAAAAAACAGGAATGCATCAGGAGTCCAAGATCATTTTCAGAGCTTTGATTGTTTTCACGCTACAAGTCAAAACATGATTTTTGCTTTTCAACAGCCGCACTCAATCACTGCTAAATCACGGCCCAGGCAGCACAACGGTATTTAAAACCACCCCAGTCCAAACCAAAGTACAGCCTAAGGAACAACAGGCATTGAAGTGTCTGATGACTGTAGATCAGACTAGCTTTGTTTGCTTACCTTATCTTCTTAGTGTAGCAACCATATCCAATAAAATGCAACTGTTTTTTTAATCACCCTATAAAGCTTTCCCAGGCAACCTCAAACCAAAACTGTTCGGTTGGTTGGTGGCTTTTGTTGTTTGTTTGTTTCCCAAGTATTAAATAGCTGGAATTAGTTGTGCAAGTTATTTAAAACCTTTCAACTAGCTGCACATTAGATATTGTTCCCAGGAACTCCCTCTTTTCCAGAGCTAGATTTACTGCAGTTGTGTTTCCATCTTTCACCTCCTCTTTAATGGACAGCCCCCAGTCACAGCACAGGGCATCCTCAAGCACTCTGCTCCTGTTGTTTCCCTTGTACCACCATGGGGTGATTTGTGTCAACAAGCTGATGCAATAGAAAACCAACCCATAAAAGTAAAGCCTGTTTTTCCATAAAACATGCTGCTGGCTACATGACACTAATGGCAAGGCAGTGGAAGCACGCTGCTGGGGCAGGACACAGCAGGACCCCTTCGGCTGCAGCCTGTGGTTGCACCACATCAGTTGTAACCCAAACCCAGGCACCACTGGGAGAACAGACCATTGCTTCCAGTGCTGGCACCAGTGCAGCAATGTACTGAAAGCTACAAGATGTGTTACATTAGAAAGCATGGTATAGGATGATCACCCTGGTTTTTCCTTGATGCAGTTTCCATTTACAGAAAAATGGAACAGGATAGGGTTTTATTTGTTCTAAATAATTACCTTTTATTACAGGACAGCTACCAGAGCTGCCGTGTTCCACATTGATAGGGAAATGAGTGACCTTGCACTTTGAAAAGACTGCACGTTAATTGTTATGAGTTAAGCCATCTGCAGAAAATCTTATCTGGGTTTCACATATCCCCATCACCCTAGGAGAGCACAACAGGAAAAACCATGGCAAGCATAGAACCAATCTTTTTCAAATTTCAACAAAGCCTTTAGAAAGGAATGTCAAAAAGATTTTTTTTTTATTTTTTTTTAAGAGCAAACTCACAGTGGAAAGTCTGGGCTGGGAAACTAGAAAATAGAGGAAGTGGCTTGTAGGAAACAAACTGGATTAATCTGTGTAGGGAACATCAGGAGCTTGGTAAGCAGCATCCTGTTTTGATTTGTGCATCAGGGTCACAGTGAAAGTTAAAATATCTTGCATCATCACCAAAACATGAAGCAATGAGCTCTCTGCATAAAATATGTTTCTCTGTCATCACATTCATGCGTAAACATACTTTAAAACAATGCCTGCAGAAATGAAAAGAGGAAGTGAATCCCACTCAATGCTAAGTGAGCCAGCTAGCCTACAGAGCTCTGACGTTTAAATAGTTGATAGTATTTACAAAACATTTGAAGATTTACACTCAACTAGCAAAATTTTACATTAATTCTAGTTGCTAGCTGTTCTTAATTGGATTTACTTACTTTTTTTTTTCCCAGAATGGGAATACTGTTAACAATAAGGATTATAAGTGACCTTTCAGAAGTCATACAAATGCAGTTTATTTCCAGGAAACTCAACAGGTTCCCAAGCTTGAATTTTGGCTCCTACTTTGTAATGAAAAATACATTTCAGAGAGCAAAAACAGACATTAACCAAGATAAATAAAAATTCTGTTGCCTTAAAAGAAAGCCCAGACACCCGATACGACTGTAAACAAGTGGGTTTTCCTATCTGGGAGCTGCATGGCTTTTTGTCTGAAAATTGTAGGCTGAAATCACAACTGAGCTGCAGGCACAGGGGGTTTAAGTTTCCTTTTCTCACCTTCATTTCCTTAGTGGCCACACAGGGCAGCTAATGTTTGCTCTCCACCCACTTGCACCAAAGCTTTGGAAAACTAGTAGGTAATTTTTTACCATATTTGACATAAATAGATTTTAAGAGTTATTAGATTCCAACAATCTAACAGCCAAACCAACTCATGGCCCTTTATTTGGTCCCCAGGAACAGAAATACTGAATGTGGCTTGCCCAGCAAGTTAATAGCAGTGAGGAAACCTATTAACTGCTAACACAGCATGTGACTTAAGATTAGAAAGGAAGTTTAGGGAGGAAAGACAGATGTTATGGTATGAGGAAGGGTAGGACGCACTAGAAGAAAGGAGGAAGTTCAAAGAACTGCAGTGTGGCCAGACAAGACAATGGCAGGGAAATTGGTCTTCATAGTTCTACTTTTCATAAAATAATGTATTAAAGGCACTTCCGAGGTAAGGGCATTCTGCCTGCTTCAAGCAGCCAGGCAAACCGCTGGGGGAAATACTTAATTCATTTTATTGGATTGTCAAAGAAAAAAGAAACTGAGAAAATAGCTGTTTTTCCAGCTCAAACAGCAGCTATGGTCATCTGCGCCTGTTCCTTTCCAGGATAACTCTACTAACCCACCAGGCAAGAGTTTTGCCATTCTGCAAAGAAGAATGGCAAAATGCAGAAAGAATATGACACAAAATAACTTCACTATAAATGAAAAAAGACATGCAACCATTACAAAGATCTTGCCACCCCCTTTTTCAACCACTACCCTCAAAGTAGAGGAGCCTACGTGGTTCTTCATGGGGTATGCCCTTCATGAGAATCAGAAGAGTTCACTAACCCACCTCTTCCCCAGCCCAGAAAATGAAGTCCAGTCCAGGTAATTTCAAAACTGAGTTTTACGCAAAAAGTAAGCTTTTTTCAAGTGTATACAAGGCAGTGTGCACCGTGTATGAAGTTTCCAGCTAACAACCACCATGAAGGTAATCTGCAGTGTAACAGAAGTAGTTCAGTGATTAGGAGTTCATAGATTTAAGTGCTGAATGCACGAATATTCTGAGTATTGTCATTGCCCCTAAGTACTCATGGAATGCAGCCCAGGGGAATGCCAATGAGGAAATGTCATTTAATTCACCATAGTAAACCATGGTTAAAACATCTACTGCAGAAAGTACTTAACTTCTTAGGACGTAGTAAAGAAGTTATGGCTACATGGTTCTAACCTGAAAGAAAAAAAACATGAAAGGAAAAAGCTTTAATTGAAGGAACAGATCAGGAGGCTAAGTTGGCTGTAAGTACCCCGGTAAAGCACATGCCTGCATTCCAAAGCAGTGTCCACCAATAGCTGAACATTTTCAGCCCAGTGAATGCAGCCTTAAAGCCAAGCGGTCAAAGTACATGCGCTGATCTTTACAAGATGTGGGAGAGGCAGTGGCACACCTTGCATTACAATGTGACCCAGCACTTCACAGACTGAGCTATTCCTGTTCCTTCAAGAAGCCTGTCTTAAACCTCATCACAATTTTGTACATTCCCTTCAGGAAATTGCTTTTGAACGTGTTATTTGTGATAGCAATTTGTCATCTCTGGAAAATAATAAAAGAGATGTTTCTCATTTGTACTCTACAGTTTACTGTGACCAGCCTGCAATCTGTGCTCAACATGCATCTGGTTCAAGGGATGCTCTGCTGCTGTTATTTCAGCAAGTTGCCTCACTTGATACTGTAAGAACATTCTCTCATGAATTGGGGGAACTACATAATGAAAGGCAAGTATGCTGCCATGACTGAAGTGTTTCAATAAACCTCCAAATACCACCATTCAGCAGCCACTTTCTAGACCACTTCAGTGGTTTCCCATAGTCATCCTACAGCATCACTTTGACACACTTGTTCTACAGCACAGCCAGGTCAAAACAGCTTCCTTCCCTAAGTCTGTGAATACCCTGTGTACAACTCAGTAAGTCTTGGCCCTGCAGATTGTCAAATTTACTATGATTTAGTGTCATTTTGCAAAATATGAGCTTAAATATTCTTATTTCAGGTTACATACATCAAAATGTATTTTATTAACACTTTCCAAACAGCCCATTAGAGAGGAATACCAGTCTTTTTTGCATTTTTTAAAGCCAACTACAGTTTCTAGCTTGCATTCAGTGTAAAAACTCAGAGGTATAAACAGAAGCCTTAAGTAAAAATACTAAGTATATTTCCAATTCAACAGTGCAGAAAACCAGTAACAATGGTATTTATTCTACATTAGAAATGTTCTCATGTTCATTTCTAAATATATTTCTCTTCTATATAAACTTTGGATAACTTATGTACAAATCAGATGTCCAACATCTGTTAATATAAATATGTAATTGTCATGACTGAAACATTACAAGTTTGATCAAAAGTACAGAAAAAATCCATGTAATAGTTTTTTTTTTTTCCCTAATAGCAGTGTTCTAAAAAACCCTTGAACCCAAATGACCTTAAAATGATAGATTTCTTCTACATAAAAATGCATTGTTCATTCAATATGCAAGAGTTACTGCAAAACTGAATCACTTGAGCTACAATCAAGCCTGAAGGACATGTACTGGACAGCCCATTCTAGCAAATGCTAGCTATGAAAAAGAGAGATATGTATCACAGAATAAAGTGTAAGTGCTAGCACATTTTAAAATAAAATGCTACAAACTCGAGTATTGTCCTTGTGCTACTAACACTTAAGGCAATCAAGAGTTGAGAAGCTTCAGTTTGGCATATAGTTGCATCAAGGTCTCCCCCTTCTCCCACTAATACATTTGTTTTAACATAGTATATTTTTAGAGAGTTGCAGACAATATTTTGCTATACAGATTAAGTACAACTCATTTTGAAGTGACCGATCAGTAACCCAGTTTAGTAACACTGAGCTAATCAAATCTAAGTGACAACTTTACCACATAGATCTTTCAGCATGGATTTCTAAACTGGTGCAAGAATACAAAGAAAGCCATTAATGTCTACCCTCTCAAAGTAACTGATAATATGATTTGCATCTCTTCTTGGGGTACTCTAGAACCTAAGGGTTCAAAATACATTTGACAGTCAAACAATACTCAACTTTACAAAGGACAATTATTTGCAGCAAAAATACTTTATATAAAAACATACACAGTAGATCAAAAAGTCAGGCATTTCTTTATGGCTTTTTTCACTGAGGTACTGTTCTAACATCCAGCAAACAGGATGCAAGTGTTTCATAGGGTATGAAAGCCACATTCATAAGCTTTACCGCTAACTCATGACAAGTGGCAACAGACTGCAAATCCATGACTGTCTTTGCTTCTGTGTGATGGGTCTCAGTGCTAGCTTCAGAAATCCTCAAAGGCAACTGGGATAAGCACAGGAATTAGAATAAAAAGATCTCTCCATTAAAAGGACTGGAAAAATACCCATAACAATCCAGAATCTGTCAGGCTATTTTCTACAATTAACAGCAAACATTTGGAACTTAATACTTCAAGGCAGCAATGGAGTACAGCACAGCAGAGACACGCACGACTTGAAACGTTTAGGTTAGCCCTTGCATCTGATCCTTAAGCTAAGTGCATGCAGAGGCTTAGAAAAGCCAAGCTGCTATTACAATACTACACAAGGTAAAGTTCTGCAAGCCAAAGATGAACACTGTCAGGAAAGATGAGGTTGACAAGCACGTGACTTCAGTTGATACCATAACAGACAGAAAAACCCTGGTGACCACAAGTTCATTCCTCAGCTGTAAAAAACTTTTTGCTTAAAAACACATTTAGTTATACCTTCCCCTCTTTATTTTACATCAGGGAGAAATGCAGATGTATTAATAGTTTCCAGTACTTTTAACATATGGGGAAGAGGGCTTATGTTAAAAGTAATTTTGCACATTCCTTATGATTGTTGTTGTATTTAGTATTCTATCTTTACCTCAGAAAATATTTTTGTATAAACCAACCATATGGCTGCTCCAGCCTAGACTTTATTATACCTATGCTACAAGTGTTTCTGCAATCAGTACTGTTATAGTGAAACAGAAATTCAAAATACACTCAGTTAACTGAGGTGTTTAAAATCCCACAAATCCACTCAGCAGGCTACAAATACTTGAGTTCTTTAAATTAGGATACCGCGCAACATTTTAACCTCAGAGCTTAGCCACATACAATTCATACTTTAATATATACACTTTAACATATCACTACTTAGATCAACAAATTCATCATCCCTCTTGACCAAGTCATCTTCATCTTCCAAGTCTTTCCAGGTGCTAGTGGGTAAAGCTGGTTTGACAGACTGTCTATGAATTAAAGCAAATGGAAACAAAGACGACAAACGGGCAGAATTTCTGAGCATTGGAACAGCATGTATGTTTCCAGATATAGCTTGGCTATGTTCTTCATCCATTTTTACCTGTAATCTTTCCACTTCTTCCATCAAGTCCAAAATCCTGGCAGCTGTGGCTATCGTACCACCACCATGTAGCTGAACTTCAGGAATCCATCGTAAATACCGTTGTGCCCAGACTCTGATTTCAGGCCCATCAATGCGAGGTAGCAGAAGACCGTGATAGTCAACAGGTTTACTATGCCAGCTATCGTAAAATTCCCTGAAGCTATTAGGAGGTTCATCTGAAGAATTAATGAACTTGCCAATTCTTTTACCCAAAATGTTTTTAATTAAATGATCTGTTTCCTCCCTGAAAAATCCTCTCTTCGTGGAAGATTTTGTTTGTGTCAATGGACAAGAAAGCTGTCTCTGATGCTTTAAAGAGAAAAAAACATACAAAGTGTTAATGGGACAAGAAGAATGTCTTAAGAGAAAGAACAATATTAAATTGTATTCAGAAAATACTTGCAGTCACTGAAGTGGCTTAAACACAGCTACACCTTTGCTATAGTGTCTAAAAACTGTTAACTCTTCAATGGCTAATACGCTGAATACTTCACACAGATTATTTTGAAGATACTTCACCACTATAGTAGCAGGGAAAGAAACACTGAATAAAGCATACTTGTATGAAGAACATTTTTCTTTTTCAAGAAAGAATGACTTTGTGTGGCTAGCTTAAACTTGGAAATATATATTTGATTTTGAAGGTTAATTTGTCAGTTCCTCATTGCTTCCCACTACACAAGTTCCCTGCATAATGCTGTAAATCACACTAATAGCATCTCACCTGAGAATGCTTTTGTACAGAACAGAGTTTAACCAACATAACAGGGAAACTGAAAAATCAGAAACAGGTAGCAAAAAAAAACGTTTCTGCTGAATTTGTACTGCTTTTTAGTAATGAGGTGATCCATCTATAATATTAAATACCCTGGACAAATTTTGTTTGTTCCTGGGTTTTGTGTTTTAGATGCATGCACACTCTCCCATTACATTCAAAACAAATTTAGGGAGGCAGCTTTAAACCTGTTATGTATTTCAATTAAATACTCCGTGGAACAATAAAATCAATTCAACCATCACTACAAGTCACTTGGATGTTAAGTCCCGTGAGAAGTTATTACTGTACTTGCACAAAACTACTATGAGAAAGTCTAAGTTCATGGCTATGTACAGCAACTGTAAAAATAGTGACTGGAAAACTCAGGAAGACAAGCCACATTCATAAGACACAGGTGAGTCTGAGGTGTACATAATTTGCCCATTAACTGCTGGCACTAATGCTTCCACTAAGTACACTGGAAGTATGACTGAGTTATACCTTTATTTTGAAATGATAGAAGTAACAGGTTAAGCAGCAAATATCTTACTTTGAATCGTGCAGTTTTCCGTTGACTTTTATCTGGTTTTGGCTTCTCTGCATAAAGAGGGTTGTTCAGAAAAGCCTGGGCCTTGGGATCAAACTGCACAGACCAGTCCCACACAGTCAGAAATCTGAAAGGACCACTTTGTGTCTCGAGGCTTTCACCAGTCTGCCAAAACAAACAGGTCACAATTAGGACTGCTATAAAGGAGTTCTGACCAAGTCAAGGTGGAATTAAGAACTGGCTTTTCATAGAGAAGCCCACAGAGTTGCAACACACTTGATTTCTACATATTCAACAGCTGGACAAGATCACTACATCTAAGTAAGTAAAAACAAAGCCTACCTGTATAGTATTCTCTAACTTAAGACAGTATTTCGATTCAACTGTGTAATCAGACACTACCAAGAATGTCTTTCACAGCTGAAAATGAGACAAAAAACTGAGGGGAAAAAACAAAATTGAAAACTGGGCAGGAAACAGACACTTACATTCTTCAAACATAGGGTGCATGTTAGAATTATGGAATAAACCTCTCCAAACTTCAAAGTTAACTGCAGCTATGTAGTGCTGCCAGTTTAAATGTTATGGTCAGTATTTTTTATTTTTTTTTAGTCTTCGTTCAACCTTGCAGAGGATACCCTCATTGCTTCCAGCTTCTTAGGTTATAGAAAAGCATGAACCAAATGTAAAGCAACATTCAATAAGTGTTGATTTTGGAACAGAACAGTACATAACGATTTTGTAGGTAACTTATTATGGACGACAGGGATATTCTCCTTCAGTTAAAGAGCTCAATTTTCAATGGAGAGCAATGAACATGAAAATACAACCCCCCAGTACAAGTAATTTGAGTTATTTTCATGTTGTCAGAGTACTGAGCTTGACTGCATACAACTAATATTGCACTCATTCACCTTCAATGCATCACATTATCCTTCAATTAAATAGGAAAAAAAATAGGAAAAGGCAAAAATAAGCATGCTGCTAGTGCCTTTTTTGAGCATCCCTAGCTCATTGGTCAAACCTGTTCTCCAACACATTGCATTGACAAAACAAACCCTTACCGTATTAGTGTCTTTTTGATGTTGTGAATTGAAGAAGAAAGTGCTAAAAATTGGCACATAGAGGCTGTCTGACAAGACAGTTAAGTATGTTTCTGTGAACTCAAATGCTGCAGGATACTGTTGTACCAACTGCCAAACACAATCTAGCAAGAGCAGAAAAACAGGAGCCTAGAAGAAAATATTGCATCTGTTTCAGAAAGTGTTCTATCACACAGACCAATTATATTACAGTATTTAGTGTCCCCAAATACAAGTCTTAAGGAAAGTAATCTGGTGAACTACAAAAATTGCTGTAAGTAACTTAGGCTGAACTCTGAAGTATCATCCCTGACCAGCTGTTGATAGAAGTAATTAATACTTTCTAATGAGTGCAAATTCAGGTTAACTCACTATAAAAGGCTGCACAGCAGCAACTCTCACAGTAGACAGAGTAATTCTAGTTTACAGCAATTCTTGATCAGAACTGAACAGTTTACACCTAGGGCTTTCTTTTTGTGTAGCGATCTGATTTATGCCCCAAATACAAACATGTAGAAATGAGATTGCAGCGTCTAGAAATACAGTATAAAGCTACACTCTAGATGTGACAAAAATGTAATTCACTAAGTAATTTATATGAATTTCACCAATTAACAGTTTAAAAGTACACGAGATACATGTCTTTCAAAATACTCCTGGATCAGAAGTGAAATTAGTATTCTTTTTAGTTTTAAGGACATTGCTGAACTCTGAATAGCAAAAATAGTAACACTAAAAACACCCAGCCATGAATCAAAATGTAGAATAGAAGATCCTCAGAGCAATTAGAACTTCTGGGCTAACATCTGAATTCCTCCTCACATTAAGTAAACTTTTAAATATCATGTAAAGAAAAAAAAAAAATCATACCTCTTCTTTGTCACTTTGATGCAAGTGGTTACAACGATCCAAAAAGCCATGTCCTCCAATTACCCATTCCTTCTGAATAAGGCTCTGAAAACCTGACTTGGTTCTGCTGTATGAATCCATCATCACTTGAACCAGACTGGAGATTACACAGCACAGATCAGTAGCACTCTCTTCTACAGAAGAGAAGAAAAAGGCTACATTGTCTACTAAGCCATTCCTAAAGTTTTTGATAAGAAATCAAAGAACTGGTGGCTTTACTGAAACAATTGTACTGCAAACCCAGAGAAGCACATTCCTTACAAATTATATACCCGAATGGAGTTAAACCCATATTTCTAATACATTTTTTTGTGAAAACCTAAGGGTTTTTATGTACACTTATACCAGGATAAAACTTTGACGATTATACCTAAAAAGAAAGCTTTTAATACTGTAACTTTGGTCCCTACTCCTTCCAGTCTACTACAGTGCACATATTATTCCCCTGCATTATGCAACCAGGACAGCTATTCAAGTCTACCCCTCCTAACCTGCATACATCTTTTCACGAGGTGTGGCTGTGACTTAAGTATCCCTAAACATACACACATGGAGTGTGCAGCAGCACTGAAATTGCTTCCTCAAGCAATAAGCATGCTCTACCATTCAGGTGCCTTCTAGAAGCATCTCGTAACAAGTTACTCAAACAGCAGTGTGGGGGAAAAAATCCCTGAATTGACAACACAAAAAAAGGGTAACGGTTGACATTAAGATTGTTTTCCGTGTGATTACTTTCCTCAGTCTAGGCAAATTGCTCGAGATGTGTACAATAAACATTCTTTAATAAGGAGATTGCATATTATTCAGCATGCATCTAGAACAAAGGCATCCTCTCAGATAGTTCTTGTGTTCTAAGTTTTGTGTGTAACTCCTTCTCTTCCCCACCTGAAAGTACAGCAAAAGGTCTGGAAGACCTTTAATGAAAGCACATTAGGATAAGAACACATAAGAGGTAATGACTTTCATGCAAATTTATAAGCAGCTTACTCATTCATAATATATTCTTCTTTGCCTGGAACTATACTGGAAGTGTTTGCTTTTATTTTGGTTGGGTTTTTGTTTGTTTCTGCTTTGTTTTTAAGCTACAGGAAGCATTTCTAGGAATGTGTGAGCTTTAGCATACTTAAGTAGCAGATGCTTATGAATCGTACTAGGTTTTCCTGTTAATTACAAGCTTACAGCTTAAGCTACATTTAAAGGAGATCAGAAGAAAATTAAATGTAAGATACCTTCCTTATATATATTTCCTGATTTTATATATTAAACAGGATAGTCTCATGAAATACTTACCGATAAGGAGAACATTTGTATGCTGCCTTTCCAGACACTCAACAACTTCTATGGCTTTCTTCAAGACTCGCCTATTGTGGTACAAAAAAGATTAAGTGAACATCCTAATTGCACTTTTAAAAACAAGTCTTTCACATTAGTCTCCCCTAAAAAGGGGAGAAAATATCACACTGTTGAAGCTTGCCTAGTCCTTTACAACCAAAAAGTCATGCTCAACTTCTGTAAGTTAAAAAATACTTAGTTTCAAGACTTAAGAGGTATCTTTATCTGGCAAAGAATCATGTATTTCCATATTACCTCTGTACATTCATAATACAGTACTCTATTCTGGATCAGTATAAACTGAAACAGACTGAAGTGTTATTGCTAAAATCCAGACCTTTATCCTGAAGAGATGTACATTGCCTCACCTATTTTCAAATCTACTATAGTATGTTTCTCCCACAATCTTTCTGAGCACCAGAAGGATCAGCAACCAGATTTTGTAAGCAGGCAGACAATATTTATTCAGAGAACATCATTAAACTAAAATGACAGAAGGATTACAGACCAGGTAAAACCAGATTTAACATGGTTGGTTTCTAGTCCTAACTTCATAAAGTCATTTTCAGCAGAAGTCTGCACAGAAACTAGGATTCTAGTAAAAGAGTAGGTCTCGAAGCTGACTGTTTATTTTATAAGTGTGAAATTGTTTGATTCTTTGTTTAAGCATCTAGAATAGTTAAGAAGGCATTCCTACTGATTCCAAGAAGCTAAGAATAGACTAATCCAGGAAGCAACTGGATCCAAGTATGGAAGCAACCAGTCTCAAAACAACTTAAGGATAAGAATTTGGGATAGTAAGTACTTTTAACTACTTCTAAGTTACATCCATGCATTTCTCAACATATAATCTTCATTAGAACCTCTCATTCAACTTAAATTCAAGTTCTGGAATAATAAATGAACACTAAGGTCAATATTTGGTTATTATTCAGAATGCAAAGAACTGAAGCTGACTGGAGAAAACCACAGAAATACTTCATAGTAAACAAGCCAATCACAGAATAAGCTGACAGACAATTAAGCCAACACAAAATAACACTAAAAATAAAACAACCTCAACATTCCACTACAACAAGCCTTGCGTTAAGCCAACACCATTTCAAGACTTACTCACTGTGGACTGCTGAGAGAAGAAAAAGAACTTGAGGAATAATCAGGAGAGGAAGGGGACAAAACTGAGAACAACTGTCATTTTATAAATCTGTGGTGGGCTAGCATCTTGCAGTTCATCCCATCCTAAAGGATATTATAGAAGTAGAGAGTACAGAGAACGGCAAGGCTAGTCAGAGACATGGAATTGGTTTCATGCAAGAAAAGATTCTTCAGTTTGGAAAGAAGGTGGCTAAGTACAGGAGGGAAGTTACTGATCTGTAGCTTTTCTGTTTTATAGGTTTGTTGAATGAGTTTAGTTGGAAATGATCTGCTGCTTCCTACATCTTTTAATGTGGGAGGCTTAACACAATTGCACACTGCAAAAATACTGTCATCTCGTAGAAATAAGATATACATAGGACCATAAGTCTGTCTTCATTTTCTTTCCTACTGGAAAGGTGAGTAACAGTTTCTTGAAATACAAAGATCTCTCAAACACTACAAATTCCTTTAACAACTTGAAACCCGGAAAAATATGGATATCTATAGATATAGCAAACCTGATAATCTCCAGCCAGTTTGTGCTCTCCAGTAACGAAAACCATTTCACATCAGTTGCCCAGAAGTCTGCACTATTATCTGAAAAAAAAGTTAACTTATTTGTAGTGCTAATTAATAGCCATCCATTATATTATTCCTCAATTATGAAGGGCTATAAAACAATCAGTAATAAGGAGTTAGTAAATCCTGATCACCAGGAAAGTTGACACTATTTATAATTAAACCAATAAGTAAAGTAACCTTACAAATACAAGCACAAGTAAAGCTTTGTAGCATGACAGGCTTTTAGAGTAAGTACGCTGTAGGTTCATAATAACCAGACCAAGTAAATAAATCTGGTGGCAAAACTGGAGAATTAAGTTTAATCAGAGGAGATGAATTCTTTTGAGTTCCAGTAGCCTGGACCTTAAAGCACAAGCTATACAAAGACTAACATAAGGAGGTATGATTTTGAAAGTCACCACTATTGGAGCCAGAAATAAGTGGATTTTAGAAGGGAGTTACAAGTTTATGAGATGGAAAAATACCAAGACAAGTGTTAAGCAGTTTTCACTGCAACTATAAAAGAGGCATTAAAACATCAAAAAGGCAATAAATAACAAGGATAAACCATGAGAATAATACCACAGTCATTTAACTCTTATGAATTTCTCTAGGATGTTTGTAGCTGGTTAAACACAACCAAAACCTCTATTGCTTTTATTTCTACTGAAGTCAATATTCAGAAATGGAAAGGCTCTCACTAGCCCATATGGTCAATTAAAACCAGAAGAGATCACCTTTCCTGCGTAAGACACAAACCTTTAAGTCTCAGGGTCTATGACAGTCCTATTAAAACAATCTGATATCATTTGATACATCATACTTCCTCCCCAACCCTCTGTGCCACTCTGATACTTCAGTTCTTCATGCTTCCATATAATTTTTCACCCAAGTCTCTCCATATGCTTCCAATGTTCACTCCCAACTGCTCTCTGCAACTTAAGCATTATAGTGCATCTTCAAAGCTCTCTAGTCATTTCTGTTCACATTAAACATTTTTCTCTGATCTTTTCTGATTGACATCTTCAAGTTCACTTCCATATAAAGAACTTTAAAGTTAAAAAGTATTTATAAAGTATGTATAAAAGTACTTTACTTGAAAGTTATACATACTTTTTAAGTATATGTATTATACTACTTCAAGACAGACACCATTTACTCCCCAGTTCACCTTCTTTCCATCCAAGTTTTGAATGCATATTTTTGAAGGGCATATTCTAAGTCTCACGTTCCATTTAGCTTATCATCACTATCTGAAAGACTTCTATTCCATTCTGAAATTGGTGCAAGAGTATAGCACCAATTTCTAGTCCTATCAAAAAAAGACAACCTCCAAACAAAGTCACGATGCCAAGGAAAAGAGATTTGTCATCTTTGCCTGCCAAAATATTACATTTTCACCCAAGATGATTACACTTCACTTGTAATATAAATGTGTATTACTTCTCTTACATTATAGACAATATAGAATTCAGTTTACTTCAAAAATCTGAGTAGCTAAATTTGGTGTGGTGCTTTGTTGTATGTTTTTTGTTGTTGTTCCGTTGCACTGATTAGACTCAACTACTTGAATGTAGGCCTCTATAAACAATTGCCTAGTCTGGCACTTCCATTCCATCCAAAGTTATCTCCAAGTCAAAACAGGAACTTCTTTTTAAAAGCCAGAACAAAACACTTCCAGCGTGCTTTACCTTTAACCGTGGCATTTTTCTCAATATTTTCTTAATAACATTACAATGGAGAACAAGCTTTCCCTTTCTGCCCATTTTCTATGGGGAAGAAATACTTCAGTAGGATTTGAGAACTGATATACTTAAAGTCTTGTTCAAGGTGTGCAAAGAAATGGCACACACAGACTACTGATCAGTCAAGCAGAACTAGTATTTGTCCTTGCAAAATTGTTCCCCTTATTTGAAATGTAAAAAGATACAAGTTTTCCAATCAAAATACTCTTTCAAGAAGCTACCTATTTGTTTCAGCTTTTTTTAATAAGAATTTTTTAAATTTCAAAATTCTCTTCAGATTGGGCATGTATTCAGGAAATTTAAAACCACACTGAAAGTTAGTGAAAACAAATTAACTAGGCATGCATCGAACAAAAATAATGGTTACTGTGTTCAGATTTTGAAAAGCAATGTTAAGGCAGATGATTCATGTAAGATCATAATTCTTATGCAAAAATTTGCCTGAATGGTTCTCACAATCCTAGTACTTAATGTTATATTCAGTGAACTGTAGTTTACTAACAAAACTTATTTAAAAGTTTTATGATAAAATGGAACGTGTATTTCCTTTTGTTTTAAATGTTGTAAATGTACTACTCCTACATTATTTTAATTTAGTGTTTTGTGAGAAGTTGAGCAACTCAAATTCAAACCTTGGCCTTTTTCTTATAAGAGGGCAAAGTATTAGAAATTACATGAAAATACAGGCAACTGTTTTTAGCTCTGAAGTAGTATGAAGGATTCATTATGAATTTGACAGTGTATTCTAGAAAAACATCTTCAGTATAAACCAATACCTCAAATGCCAAATACCTCATATCCTAGACTGCTCTTCAGCATCACCAAAATACTTACTGCAAATTTAACAAGCTATTCATGCTAATTAACATACAATTTCAACTTACCAGCTACAATCCATGTATTAAATCAACAGAACTTACATGCTGTATGTAGGCTACACTACAAATATACAGCTCCTCAGTGATGACCAGTTCCTTTATGTCTAGCATCAGTAGCTTTAGGTGAACTGTCCTCAGCGTTCAGCATGTCACCAGAGGATATTGCAACACTTACACTCATTATCCTGTAAAGACCCACTTTTCCAAGATGGTCTAACTGCACATTTTGAACAATTGCAAGTTGGTGTGGAGCCTTTATTATGCTAGTATCTGAGATCCATGTAGTTTCATGGCAGCAAAATAGTTAAGGAGTCCCAGAAAAGAGCCTGAAAGACTAGATTACACTTTCACATGGCTCCAGGTTCCACCCCTTCCAAGTGGACTTGTTATTTACAGTGGTTATGTACAGCTCTACAGCCAGAATGACAACAGAATTTTAATCAGGCTCATGCTTCCTACATTTTGATGTGTAACTAGTTTACAACAAAAGCAAGGGAAAAATTAATTAGCATTTACTCTTAACTCTTGACATAGCCTAAAGGATTAAAAAGCTTAACACTGAGCATTCAATTTCAGCGGACCAGAGAGAATTGAAAGTCTCACATCAATTTCAATCCAGCTAATGTATTCAAACTAACGTTTAAACTCCAGTAATAGTTGCTCTTGAAAAAAGATTTTCAGATACTGTGACTGCTTAGCAAGAGGTACTAAGTTTAAGTACTACAGATCTGCATTCGTATGCCAGTCCTAAGCACAGTTCTCATTTATATATTTAAAAGTCTGCTTTTAACAACCATCAGAAGCCAGACACTAATCAAGACAAGCAATACATTCATTAGGCACGAAACAGCATTGTCGTGCCTTGCTTCTCAGTCCCTTTAGAGATTAACAAGTAAAGTTTGCCTTACCTATCAAAAACAGCTGCTTATATCTTGTGTATGCAGTCTGGATATCTTGCAGAGATGGAAGGCTGCTTGACAAGTCATCTGTCTTCAGGAGTTCATAGGGAGGTTTGCTAATTGTCTTGTAGATTCTAGATCAAATCATCAAGAAATTAAAGCTTTCTCCTTCACAAAAGAAACAATGCACCACTGAACTACCACCACTGAAGACAAAGTTAGCAGATATAGTGTGGGAAACAGCTGTAAGACTAAGTGATACACACCCATAAAAGTTAATGGCCTCCATACACATCTAAATACTGGTTGGAAGCTTATGACAATACCACCTACAAGCTTAGGACAAGTTTTGCTGCTCTGACCTCTTATACAAAGGGATGTTCATGCATATTTGTGCAATTTTATGAATATTACAAAGAATACTTGACTTCTATTACTGCTTCTTTAGTAGGTGGTATTCACTGGAGGCCAGGCACCAAAACTATTTTAATAGCAGGCTATATAGAAGTAAATCCAGAAAGACCAGATGGACAGAAACACCCAAATCTCCCAGTAGACACTTATTTTTCCTGACTTTTACCAAGTTGTATTCTGACAAGTAACTGCCAGGTCTGCTCATGAAACATGTGAATAAAAAGAAAATATTTTAATTGTTTTGATTCAAGACAGTATACCTGCCTTGTACTTCCTCACATACCTGCATTTTTCCCCTAGGAGGGGACAAAAATGCTAGGTCATATAAAGCTTTGATTTCGACCCAGAATGACCTCTGGAGCCTGAATAAGAGAGGTCATCTGTGAATACCGTACTTGAACACATATATTAGTAAATATCTGTTGTCAGGCTGACTCTTTATTGTCAAGATTTGGGAAGAGCAACTCCAGCCTGTACTTCAGAAGCAAAGCTTTGCAGACACTTGGCCAGTATACAAGAGAGTATCTAGTTTCCTGTTTATTGTAGAACAGGACCCTGCTTTAAGAAAGAACCACAGGAGTCCATGTGAGAATGCAGATCATTATACCTACTGGGAGATGTATCAGATCAAAAGAGAATAGAGCAAAAGCAATCATTTCAATCTGGAAATAGTATCATAATTGACAAATAATTTCTGGCAGAAGATTTGGTACTTAATAAATCATTTCAATAAAAGAAGCTGTTAATAGTATACATCTGCGGTGTGGTTGAGTTCAGATACTCATCACAATGGCTTAACACACCCTTATGGACAACTTGTATATATATATTTAAATATTAGTGGTTAACCACCTGCACTCCACAGCAGAAAATACATATAACAATACCTCCCACAAGTTCAGATGGCCACAGACAAGAGATCAGAATATCAGTTATACATTGTTAGAGCTTACTGCTAGTTTTACTTTCATATTTTGAAACAGCATTAAGAAGAGACACAAGACAAGTAAACTTCCCCATTTCAGAGGAAAATGCTAAAGAACCTGCAGGAAGGGTCAAAAGCCCTTGCAAGAATAATTTTAAAAACAAAAAGAGGTTTAAGAGCCTAATCAAGTTACCATCTATTAGTTCTGTATGATCAACAGGCTCCGCATCTATTATGAAGAAGCAAGAACTATAAACGGTATGTACGGACCTATCTTATAGCTTGCTCCTAAGAGAGAAGTTCTCTCCAGGACCCAAGTCACAAAAACAGTCAGGGAAAAAAGAGCACTAAGTCACTGCTGTAACTCCCAGACAGGCAACTGTGCTCTTAAAGGGATTTATGCTATGTTTGGCATTTTTGAAACTGCTGAGTAAAATCAGCGCACTAACTTGGCTGAAACAAAGTACTGTCTTGCCACCACATAATCAGAGTAGCAAATGTGAACCAATAAATTGTCTCTGCCATTCTGGGTCACTTTATCTAACATTACCTAAGAGCAAGAATTTAGTTGAAAGGACAGCTGAGTTTACAAAAATTTAAAACCTCAGCTTGCAAATTCAAGTTTGGATACAAAGAGTCTGAATTTCACTTCCTTACAAACACAACTAGGCCTATCAGTTAATGATACTTTCACTGTACTTAAGACCTAAAGAATTTGGTGCTGCTTTATTTAATAAACCAGTTTGTACAGAAATTCTTCTATTGTGTATATATACAAATACATATAGGCAAGTAAGCCTTCAGTGATGTTACAGTCCAGCACAATTTACAAGTGATGCTGTTAGGCCAAGGGCTTAAAACCACTCCACTACAGAGAACTACTTTTAGATCTAGCACTTGTTTCCTGATGCGTGCAAGCTTAAAGATATAGCATATATGGAAAAAGAGAAGCAAGGTCCATACCAAGCAAAGTGTTGTGGACAGAATAGCTATTACTGACCCATCCAAGAAGGCTTTTTGCATTTGTGCAGTACTGTCATCCTGTTCTTTGGGAAATGCAGACATTTTGAGAAGAGCAGCACCGTTATGGCAAGACCAACACCAAATCTGCAGAAAGACATTTACCAGGTGGATAAAAGTTGGTAAACTGTCCAGTACAAAATAGTTGCCTGAGTGACTGAGTCATTACAAGATGTTTCTTTATGCTGTGCTTTGAGTGTTTGGTGCATTCAGTGAATCTATCAGTAACAGCACACTCCTATAT
Organism: Netta rufina; assembly: GCF_964035555.1. NCBI lineage: Eukaryota > Metazoa > Chordata > Aves > Anseriformes > Anatidae > Netta > Netta rufina. The sequence continues at coordinate 7,623,934 of NC_140126.1, forward strand.
TTGCACCCCAACTATATGTCTCAGTATACTGCATTACCACTTGGAAATTTTAAGTTAAGCTTTATACAAGCACAGGAAAACGTAAGTATACATGAGATATAAGATTATAACAAAACATTGCTTTCTCAACTGTGCTCATGGGTAAAAAATGGATCAAAATGGCTATGTCCAAAGTATTTTAGAAGATACTCTAAAGATGGCTCTTGTAACTAACTCACACTAGTTTCTCCACATAGGTGGTAGCATTATTCTTACAGTTCAGCCTTGAGATAACTCAATAGATCCTGTCATGCCTTCCCACATGAACTGTTCATGAGAAGTCACCTAGGCACATGAAACACTCCACAACTGAAACAAGCTGTTCCAGTTTGTTGCAGACTTTCCCTATAGCAAGTCAGTCCTCAAAGTTTCTTATTTCCCTTAAACAATTTGAGTCACATCTCCTGCTTGAACCTCTTAAACTGATCTTTAAACTCAATGTGAAATTAAGAATCAGTATCCTTTTCATAAGAATTATGAAAGCCAAATTGGGAAGTTAAAAGTTCTGTGCTACCAATTTACACTAGCAAAAAATGCTGCATCATTACAGCCATACTACTTATCAGTACCCAAGGGTATTGGAGGTATTCAACTCTGAGCATGCATAGTGCTCACCTCAGTATCTAAAGACCATTTCAAGCCCTACATCCCACCTCAGCTAGATGTCAGCCAGTACTCAGTCATGAAAAACAGACTGATGGAAATAAAATTAGTAGTATGTGTGGAGTATAGGACATTAGGCATTTTATTTAAGTGCATGGTGCTTTGAATTGAAGCAGACTACTCTGTTTACTCTACTCTGTTTAGGGGAATACAGAATACTGTGTGCCTCTCCTTCCAAAACCTATTTTCCCTTCTATAAACTAAGTATTCTAGACATGACCTGTTAAAAACAAGTTCAAAAATAATATGCAGTAACATCTGAAATGTTAGTTGAATTGTCTTCTCAGTAGAAGAAGCCATGCAAATATACTTACAGGAATGCCTCTGCCTTCATACTTCAAGATAGTCTCTTCAGAAACACATATCGGAACAACAAAATATAGAGGCAACCTAAGATGATAAAAAAGTTTCTTGCACTTGAGAACTGAAAAAGGAACATCTCCAAGCTCCTTTTAACAACAGCAAGTGCTCTACCCCACATGATAATTACTTATTCACTCTTACAACTAGAAAAGTTTTAACTAGATAATTATATTGTCCTCAACACCCTTGCTTTATTTCCTGCTGGATAATGTATTCTCTTCCAACCTTGAGATGTTATTTTCACTGCAACACTACCCTGCCTTTACAATGCTGCAATTAACTCCTACATTTAATTGTAACATTCAAAACTGATCATTAAGACTGCCTTGGCTCTCTCACTCTTTGACATTTCAAAAATACCATTGTAATGCTGGATAACTACTTCCATTTTTATTTCTTGTAAGCTGTTTTCATAACAGTTTAAGGATGCCATTTGATGTATTATGAATTTCCAGCATCAGACAGCACTTTTATGTTAAAGGGCCACAGAAGTAATGACACGTACTTAACCTCAGTTTGGGTCTCAAGACAGCTCCAGAATGAACAAACATGATTTAGCTCTACTTTGAAAATTAGTCTTTGTTTCCAAGGTCTGTGAAGCTTTTCAGGATTTGACTACTGAACAGTAATATACCAAGTATTGTATAGATCTCAAAGGAATCACCTACAGATACTCCCTAGCAAAACTGGCAGATGAACACACCTTTAACCTTCCACTACAGGACATGCAATTTAGTTTCCATTAGCACATTTGCAGATATACTTCAAACCAGTTACTTGAGATACTTAGTCCGTCTCCGTCCCCAGCTAAAACAATAAGAAACCTCAGTTGCATGTTAAAGTCTTACCAAAGTAAAGATACAAGACCAATAGCATCATCTTGACTGATAAGTGTAGGTACTAGGTGTACAGATTTTCTATTCCACATTAAGGTGGTATTCTTCACCCCTGAAGATATTCAAAATTTGACAGATTAAGCCTGACCTAACACTGAAGTTCAGGGTTCTGTAAAACGACCTGGAGTCCCAAATCAAAATGGAAAACAAATCCTACAAAATGTTATAATGCTACCTCTTGATGATGAGCATTCATTTTTACAAGTATTAATGAGATGTATATATAAACATTGTCATTAGACAGGGCAAGCTTACTTTTCAGAAATTCTGTAGCCTTCATTGGTTGTCACCACTTTGTATTGCACATTCCCTTTGGTTCGCTCCAACTCATTGCGCCAGTCCTCAAGAGTATCAAACATGACCGTTTGGTTTCTTTCATCTGTTAGACATCAATTATGATAATTCAGATACTGCATTTTGTTTAATGCTCATTCTTTCATCAAAAACAGGAGTTTCCCACTGAAGACAACATTTCAGGCATTTGATAAGAACGGAAAAATTTATTACAGCAGTTAGACTCAGTTAATTCAACCCAGATTTCTTCTGTATTTTTATTTAGCCACGTCAGCAGCAGTTACAACAGCAGGCTGATTTAGCCACAGAACTTAATTACAAGCCACAACTTAAGGAGCGATGCCAATCATCTTAGACACTGGTCATAATTAAGCATCATGCAACACTGAAATAGCTAACAAATACCAAGCAGAGCTACAGTTTCCATGGCAGACATGATGGCAAGTTGAAACTTTTTACTGTAAGAAGATAAAGCAGTTGAAAAACCTACAGCTGGAAATAGAACAGTACAAGCTGTAGGAGACAAGTTAAGATTTGAAGAGTCATACCACCATGCAAAACCCAATTTTTAAAGAATGAGAAGTAGGCATTTATTACTGAAGACAATTGTGAAATTATGAAGGAATTCTGATACAACACTTTAATGTTGCTATAAAAGATTAAGCTTCTTCCGCATTTGCTTAGTCTCTACCTGGAAAAACTTATAATCTTCCTGATGTTTGTAGTTCTAACTGAATACCAGTTGCAGCTGAAGCCTCAAAAGCTACCTGAGCCAGTAACATACCCTTGCAGCAAAGAAAGCCAGAGTATTCTCAGGCTGCATTAGCAAAATCACTGTGTATGGGTTGAGTGAAGTATGGATTTCTCAATTCAGCACAGGTGAAACTGCGGACAGAGTGCTGTATGCAGTGCTAGGCTCCCCAGTACAAGACAGGCACACTGAACCAAGTCCAGCAAAGTCCCACTAAGGGCTTGCTGAAGCACCGGATATGAGAGCTGAACACTGGGATCAGTCAGGCTTGGAGGAGAAAGCTGTATGGGATCTCAGTGTGTGTAAATTCCTGATTAAGAATGAATAGAGGAAACAGGGAGTAAAGATGGAGCTAGACTCTCAGAGGCATCCAGTGACATGACAAACAGCAGCATACACAAGTTAAGATACAGAATATTCCATTTAAATGTAAAAGGAAACTTATTTGCTATGAGAACAGTCAAATAATGAAACAGTTTGCCCAGAAGTGTTGTGGGCACCACTCTCCTTGCATATATTCAAAATCCAAATGGATGTGGCCCTGGAAAACCTCACCCAGTTGATCCTACTCTGAGGGATGCAAGGCAAGTGGGAGGAGTAGATGGGCATGCACACAGATTTCCAGTTTTCACATAACCTCAATTGTTTGTAATCATGAAATATTTCAATAAGTCTTTTTAACACCACAGGCACATCAAAACATCCTTCTGCATGAGGGGCAGGTGTTCCTGGTGCACCAAGAATCAGGTTAACTCAAAAATGTACTATTATGTCAGGTGAAGTCAAAACTATGAAATGCTAGAGAATGAACTAACAACTGTTTATATTAAACTTTGCAGCTTACTATGTTATTAGTGAAGTTTGATCAAGTGGGAAGGTTATGTAATAAGTTAGCTATGAGATAAGGAGGAAGTCAGACAACTACCCAAACCTCATTATGCAAACCTGTATTTTTTTGTAGATGTCTGGGAGAAGCAGATTGCTTGTAAGAAGAGCAAAAAAGGGAAATTCTTTCCATCAGTTGCAACTGCAACTGTAATAATTTAAAAATTAAGAGCAGGAAGTTTGGTTCACTGCAATGGTACAGAACACCATAATAAATTAAGCAAAATATTTTCTAGATGAGACTACTCTGGGCAGAAGCACATGAAAAGCATTTGCATATACTGAACAGTTTTCAATCCACACATACTACTCAGAAAATTTCTGTGCAACTCCACAAAGATCAATCATAGATGATTTAGATATTTTGATTTTTTTTTTTATCAACAAGTCATTTTTCTCTTCTCATGCATTGTTAGAATCTTCAGAAGCAAACTGCTAACCAGGCAGAGTCATAAAGTAAGTGCAAACTCAGCTACTAAGTGTCCCAGACTGCTTAAGGAACTAACAGCATGCAACAAATACTACCTAAAAATATAAAAACATTTACCTGTGTTATTTGGGGCAGCTGATGCATAAGAGAACAAAAACAAGCGTTTAAGCAGCTTAGGAGTCTGGCTATGATGAATTATGCCACTGACAATCTAGGAAAGGACCAAAAATTAACATCCAAGCAGACTAATAAAACAGTGTAAACAGTATCACTTTTTAATCCTCTCTCCCAGGTTTTAAACAAAGTTGTTCCATGGGTTCTATCCCCAACAGCTGAAAAGTAACTTTTGGAAAGCCTTCTCCATTGTCTGTAGAACATACATATTTGACTCTGTGAGAAACATTATACATATTAAACTTACAGAATGTCTCTTATTATTTAAAACTACAAAGACTCCTAGTTTAGAGTTCAAATTAACTCAAAAGAATTCAAATTATCAGAAAACTGCTTCCATATGAGCAAGGCTTAAGTTCATAATGTAGTAAAATAATATCTTGAAAACACAGAATAGTATTACACGTTGGCCTAAGTTGAAGCTAATTATATGCAATACTCTCAAACTCTACTTCTCTTCAAAGAGCCAGTGCACTTTTAATTGTTATACATGTTACTAAATAACGTTAGTTTAAAAAAATACCCAAAACTCTCTCAGAAAGCACTTCAAATTAAAGGGATCTCTCAGAGTACACCATATCCTTCTCTCATCCCCAGTGAAGAAACCAACACCCAACAGCATGCTTAAAAAGAGGAAAAACACAAATGAAGTTACTATACTTACTCTTTTTACTTCCTCTTCTTTTGTGAATCTCAGGCAGAAATTAAATACTCTAAGGTCTTTACAGTAGATAATTAGCTTCTCTGGGTATTTTCTCAGTTGTCCAGTTAGAAGTTTCTTTTTCTCATCATAAACTAAAAAATTAAGTAAATATCAAAAAACTTTGCCATTACTTGGTAAAACTATCCCTGCTTGACATCTCAAAATTCAAGAAACTAATTCAAGCCCAAGTCAAAATAAGCACCATATAGCAGCATTGCAAGCTGTTGTGCTGATACGCTCAAGGTTTTTTAAATAAACCCACTCAAGCTACTCACTATAAAATAGGAACTGAACTTAAGAGCATGCCAGCTGCTCAGTGATTACCTCTGTACACATTCTGGCTGCACAGGAAGTTCAAAGTTTTGATAAACATAAAGAATTTAGCAGTTTTGACAAAAAGAGTCCCCAGGCAACCATCTGTATTAAGTTCCCTAAAAGATTTTTTTTTAAACCATCATAAAGCCTTGAAGACAACCATTTGTTCAGTTCTGTTTGAGTGTACCATTTCACATCTTCAAGTACAGCCAGATAGGCCACTGGAAAGGAAAACAAATACTGTCTCACAACCATGCTTCAATATTCTCCCTAGCCCACTCCTTCACCAATTCACATCAACACACAAATACTCTGAATACCAGCCCAAAGTCAAGCTACTCAATAAAGCTTTCCCTACTGCATACAAACTACCAGCCTCACTCTTGTGTACTCTTTTTTTAAAAAGCAATACAGGCACATCTGTAGGCCCTGCTGCAAAACATCAAGTCCTTTTTGTTTGTCTTGTAAAGTAAAAATTCATTTTTTACCATCTTTGATATCTACAAGACATGAAGAATCTCATGAAACAAAGATCCCTTAGATAAACAAGAGGTTATTGAGGAATGTCACCTGTACTGCTCTGCAGTACTACTGCTTAAATAAAGTTAGTACCTCTGTATTTATAGGAAATAGTTGGTGCATTGGAATAAGATACTTGTACACCTATCTTAACCAGAGAGTTTGTACAGCATGAATCGCAGCATTTTGAAGGAACTGTTTCATATGTCTCAGCAAGGTAAGTAATCAAAATGTAGACTGGACAAGCTTCACAGATGAAGCTGTATTCTGACAGATCTCATCTGCCATTTCATCAATTAACCTCACTGCAGTTGCTCTTTACAGACTGTCCACACCTAGTTTCAAAAGCAAGAACTCTACTACCCATTTTCTAAAACAGGTGTGGGTATGTAACAAGAACACTGGCATGAGAATTCATTTAGAAGTATGATGCATGTTAAATTAAGAGCTGACCTACCTCCATAGATTTGATCTACACATTGCAGGGTTATGTCATTTTCTCCTATGATCTTATTCTTAAGTTGTGGCTCCTAAAACAGGAAAAAAAAATCTCAGGAATCTCACACTAAACAGTAGCACCTTCTCACAAGTGAAGCATGTATTTGGTACATTTTAATATCAGTTTTATTTTTATAAGCTGTGCAAGGGAGAACACTGAACAGTTAGTAAATTACAAACAGATGCACATTATATAGGCATAATTCATAAACTGCAGATCCAGTTTGATTAAGTCTTAATTATGCCTGCAACATAGATAGTTATTACTTTTCAAATAACCTCAAAGTATGCATTTCTATTGAGGGTCACTTTTTAAACTAGAATCATTGCAGTAAACAGGAAATACAGTAACTTGATGCAATCCAAGCCCTTTTTACGAAAAATTTCCTTGCTGTGGGAACCTGGCAGGAAAAGATACTTATTCTCTGTCTTAAGAGAATAAGTATCCCACGTCTTCTTGAAATACATATTCCAACCTAAGAGTCAGATTTATCACTAGGCAAAATAAAGACAACTCTGTTCTGTTAGGCTCCCTTCAATTGCACTAATTCAGAGGTTAAAAAAGGATATGGTGAAAAGTTAACTACACTTAAACATTTATGTTAAATACTACCAGAAGGCTTATGGTACACTCCACGAGCAAATTATATTTTACATGAAGACAGCTGTGAACAGCCAATCTCATTCAAATGATGTTCAGGTCTGCGCTACTCTGTATTAAGTGACTAACACCAAACTTCCACTGAGAGAAATATAGTTGACCTCAGCATGCTACAAAACTAGGATTTAGCAAGCTAGTGATAGAACAGAAATTAGCAAGGTCGCTATGGGGTTTAACATATACCTCATGTGATCTGGGGAAAGGGCTCTGAAGCTTTGTCCAAATTAATTCCAGGCAGTCCAAAAATCTCTATTTTGCTGCAGAAGCTTTAGTTCTCAGCATTAAACTCCCTGGAATTTTAGCTTGAGAAACTTCGGATGACAAACAATATGTCAAACTATTCTCATTCTTGTTCACTTTCAAAGTCATCCTGCACTCTTGAGAATCATAGCTAGCTTCTCCTCCACTTGTAACACCTGTATTATGTTCCTCTAAATTTCATAGAGCATCACACGCTCTAGCATATCCACAGAAGTGTGGTGTTATCACTCCTCTTTGACAAAGTGGAGTGATAATGTTAGTTTGGGCATCTAAAAAAGTAAACTAGACTCATTTCTAAGAACTGGGAACTTTTTAGTTTCTCTAGTGTTTGTCAGCTTCAAGTCTTCGCATTTGACACCTGACTCTTGAATAACACAGAGCCACAGGGCAAGCATTTATCTGGAGCATTTCAATTGCATATCAGCCCACTCAGTCTTGTGCAACCTTAGAATGGTTCTGCACATGTAGCCCCAGTTTACAATTGTTTGATATTTCTAACACTTCTAACAACACTTTGACACTTCTACAATTGCAATTAGATGAGCAGTCAGAAATCAAGCTTAAATTAACCACAGATTTACCTTTCAAACCAATCCTTTCTTTTAACTTAAGCTTTACATGATTACCAATTCACAAGATATAAAGAATTATGAATCACATCTAACTGTAAGTGTCCACATACAGACTTCGGATATTTTCACTGAAATAGTCATTAGAGACTGGGGAAAGTTACATATAGACCAGATAGCACAGACTGATCCACATGAAGCTTGTGATCATTAAACTTTCCATAAATCTATATGCAGTCTGTGTTCTTATATAAAGGAAAGGTAAGATTTAATCAAAGAAACACTATACTTCTTCAGAGCCTGTTTGGTCATAACGAGAAGACTTGTCTTCCTACATTATCATCTGAAGCAGAATCATCATCAAGGAAAGCAATCTTGAAGTTTGTGCATACAAGTTTCCCACAGGTGCCACGATTTGACCCATCTTCATGTATGTACTTGTATACTGTGCTTGCCTCACATAGTAGCAGTTCACCTGTATAAAAAAACATAACATTAGTTGAAATAATGGTATGTCAGTTATCTCAAACACAGTATTTACTTCCCAACAGTTTCTTGTAATTGTGTGCCTGAAGATAATTCATCATTGTTAGGCAAAGACTAAGAGGTAGCTCCTGGAACAAGTACTCAGAGCTTCCCAGGTTGTTACTAAGATTTCAAAGTATGGCCTGAACACTGTTTAGCTGAACAGATTTAGGAGTTCTTTATCCAGAAGCATCTCTATTATAGCCAACTAACTGGTGGAAGAATAATACATGCAGTAGCAAAGAGACACCACGCAAACATACACCTGAAAAAAACAAATCCCAGTAAATATAGTTAATATAGTCAATGAATAATTTGAAAACTGTTCCAGTTTTCCACACTGCTAAACTCTTAACAATACTAAAACAAGCTCATCATAGTTAGTTTTTTGTAGCTTTGACTGGAGATGTTGCTGATTTTATAGGCCCAAGCACTATCTTAAGGTTCTCAAACAAATTTATATAAATAATGGTCAATGAAATTTTACTATTCAAATTAGCAGGAACTGATCTTCAAGTTTAAAATAAAGACAGGTTTTAATGGGTGAACTGTCAGACTAGTCGTTACTAGAAAGTACAAAAATCTGACAGAACAACACATTTGAGTTTTTAGTTGTATATTATGTTAGCAATGTCATCTTTCCTGACCTTGAAAAACACTAAGAATTTTTAAAAAAAGAACTGTAAATTTAACAATAAAATCTTAACAGTGAATGAAGCGTTGAAAGGCCTGAACAGCTCAAACTAGAAGCAAAGCAACTAGAAGTTATGTCTCTACTAGTTCTTGGTCTTTGGTCCCAGGACAAAAGGCAAAGCCACCTTTAAGAAGCAGGACAAACTGAAGTATAGACAATTTGCCACATGCAGCCTTACCTGAAGATACTGTTCTCTATATAAAAAATTCCAGTTTTTATATTTTTTCAGTAATCCATGCAAATACAGATACTTAAAATATTCAACCTGTTTGAGTGGTTACTCACAAACATCTATTTTACTACCATGGACACAGATGTCATTTGGGTGTTTGCTGAACAGTTAGAATCTTTGTAAGTAACAAAATACTGTAAATTACATAATTCTAAACATACAAGTTACCTGGTAATAAACGAGGATTTACTTCCTTTTCTATGGGTTCCTTTATCTGTATCTCCTAGAAAGAGAAGAGTAATTACTTCTTTGCAAGATCATATCTGTAATATATGCTGTGACTGCACCTTCTCTTAAATTCCTTACATTCTAGCTAATATGAAAATTACGGAGAATACTTACAAACTAGGGACAAAAAGACTGCAGTACGCTCTTCCATTTAAGGTCAGTGGTCTACTGGCTAGATAAGTTAAGTTGACACCCACAGTGTCAGTTAGAAAAACAAAAAAGGAAATGTATTACTTGCATAAGGAACAGACAAAAACAAAGCATTACTAACACTGTTCACAATTTTTCAGTACAGGGTATGCGTAAACCTGATGCATTACATCATCTCCCAGAGTTCATTCAAAAGCTTTTCCACATGACTAAATATTTGTTTCTAATGTACCCTTTGTAATTTTGCCATGCTTCATCCTTCATTACCCATTTCTACTTCTCTTATATGCATTACTGCAAACAAAGTTAAGTCACTTGAACAGTACTACTAAAATTGCAGAGAAAGGGATTTCAGAATCCCAGAGCAAGGAGGTAAAACAAGTCACAGGATATCCTTTAGTTTGGACTCAAACTGCACAGAACAGATCTATTCAACTCTCAGTATCACTTATTCTATCCTTGAGGTGCTGACAGCTGGGCTAAAAATCTCCAGCTGAGGGACTATGAAGCCAGAGGACATACTACACCCTTCCTGCTCAGCCCATCAGAACTTCCTCCTGCAGCCAGAGTCACTTCACACGCACTGGAGTCTTCATGGAAGGCTATTAGTTAATGGGAACCCCCCAGGGAGCCACAGCAAACTAATTTTAGTTTGTGACCAGCATCCAGAACCAGATCTTGCAAATCATGGCAAGCAATCAGAAGGAGACATAAGCAATAGCAGTTTTGCTGGATTAAACACAGAAAAAAAAGCCCCTGAGAGCATAAAAATAGCCTCCCTTTGCCATTCACATAAACACTTGCTCTCAAAGCTCAGAAGACCTAAAACAAAGCTTTAAGGAGACATAGCAAAATTAGAAACACCAGGAAACTGTCATGAGAGCAGCAGAGGCTTTCAAGGTAGGCTGACAGTGGTAAAGGTTCACAAAAACCAGAAGTGGTAGTGTCATGAAGAAGAGTCGCTAACTGTAGCTGGCAGCTAACACAAGAAAACAAAACATTTCATGGCCTTTGACTCCCAAGTCTGAATCTTGTACAAGTCATTTTTAATCAAAGTTCATGTTTTCAAGCTAAAAAATTATTATACAAATGTGGCTCAGGCAGAGCACTGCTGCATTCAGATAAATATGAGTTTTCCCTGTGTTGTGTCTTCACCACCAGCAGCTCTAAGCTAAATGTTGGGTTGCCTAGTGTCTGTATAGCCGTGCCTTCTGTCATCACTGTTTATGCACCACTAAATGCAGCACTGTTCCCTCACAAACTATATGCCAACCATTACTGCTATAGAATAAAGTAATATACTAACTAGGTGTTTTCTTCATTAGCCTTTGCTCTGCAAGATCTCATAAGACATGTGAGAACTTCTGGGTATACAGGAATAGCTTAAATTTCGCTCTTACAGATATGAGCATCACTATGTTAATGCTGTGAGAAAAGTAGACCAAAAACATAACTGACCCCAAAAAAGTCCTTTGAGCTCACATCCATCTTTTTTAAAGTGCAATGAAGCTTTTATAACAGGTTCAAAATAACTTGCCTGTATGATAGAAGTGGTTAGAGGGTAAATTGTCTGTCTTCTGAAAGCAGTGAGAATTTTAATTAAATGCATCACAGCAAGAGACTTCAGTCAAACAAGAACCAGAGCTAAGATTTAAAAATCCAGTTTCACTATTTGCTGACAAAAAAAAAAAAAAAAAAAAAAACAACACAAACTGAAGTGCTTACTGCAGGTAGAATTCCTATACAACAGCTTCCAACCTCTGAGCCTCTAGAAGCAAGCTCTATTTCAGAGTCAACACATGCATTCCCATAATAAAAGCATAGATATTTTAAAGACAGTTTTCATACAGATGCACTAGGGATGGCTACAATGCAAGTAGGGAACAGATGAATATTGCTAATGAATACATTCTGCCTCGCTCATTTTCCAAGGATGGATATTAAAATGTTAAGTTCTACTGACATAACATTTCGTATTTGTTCTTTTTAAGAGAGAAAGCAAAGATCTCCATGAGGAAAAGCTGTTAGCTTGCACTGATTCCTGGTGAGTTATGTAGGAACCCAGAAATTCAGCTAGTCTTTCTTCTCAGTTTGAACTTCATTTTTTTAATGGTTACCACTTTGGGACAATACAAATCTTAGTCACTTTAGTCTGTCCTTTTTCCTCAACATCGGTTTAATCAGAGGCATGAAGCTTATGCCCCTCTGCCTCCCCTTACACCCAGGTTTGTGCACCTACATGGTGAGATAATTCACAGTTCATAACATCAGCTGGGAAGTCTGTACTTTTGCTATGCTTGGTTTTCTTGGTACTGCCTATTGTTAGCAGAACTGGCTCATGGACAGAAGATGAGCAGAGAAACAACAACAGGGGAGCATCAGAAGCAGGTCTATCCCCTTGAACAAGTTGCTAAGTCTGCTCAGGCCTTAGGAAAATTTTACCCTTTGACCATTTGCTGAAATTAAGGACACAAACCACTCGAAGTCAGACACCTCTACATAGATGTTTCTTCACCTGGAGTTCCTCATTCCAAGTGCCCCACACAGCATATTTGTAGTTCTTACTCAAGACACAACACAGAAACCCTATTATCAGGGCTATCTAAAAACAGATACCTAGAGGACACCATGCAAGAAGTATGGATTTCCCCCCCAAAATTATAGAAACAAAGACCTCTGCTTCACTGGAGGCTTTATAGAAGCTTCTTACTTTGAGGTGCTTCCCACACTTACCATGGACTATGTTCCTCTTCCCAGGTTATCTGAGTAAATAGCAAGAGGCAACACATCAAAACCTTATAGTTATTAATTTTAACAGTACAGAGTACCCAGTCATACTGAAACTGCAGGCTGAAAGCATGTCACACCATACAGATTTGTTATTCACCATCCTTCTCATTAGCCCAAGCCAACCTCAGCTGAGCAGAGCACAGCACTACAACAACCCTGAAGTGCCCAGGACAGGGGCACCATGCTCTGTGCACATTCTCTGCTTCAAGAGCAGCAAATAATCAAGAAAACAGTTTTCTTAAAGGCTCACCTCTTCTATTATGAATATTTAGACAGCCTAGGGATTTACCCAAGTACAAGGAACAATCACAGTTTGCAATACCCAGGGACTCCATTCAGCTCTCTCTGCAAAAGATACTGCAGAGGGTCTACAGGGTATTCCCCAGGTCTGTCTGGGGAGGTAACTTTTTACCAAGTGCTGAAGCATATGAAAGCCACAAACATCGAGCTCAAGGCAGTAAGGTCAAGCAGCTGTTATGCTGCATTAACAGGGTCCTAACAGTTCGGGCAGGAGAGGGATCCCACATCCTGTTCTGCATCCTGGAGACTCACCACAACTGACAGCAATTCCTCACCTCCCACTCCACAGGGAAATAAACTGTGGACAAAAAAGGGGAAGAAGTGAGAAACATTCCCTGTATGTCTGCACCCAGATTACTCTGATTTTGTCATGAAATTAAGAATTTCTTTGAAAAACTTGCGAAATGCATATAGAGGCCTAATGATACAGGATATTGCTCATCTCTCATGCCAGAGAGAACCATATACGTGGTCTGTTACAGCAAATTACATGCTGTAAGCTCTGAACCTATCTTACCCCACAGTGAAGTTTCCACTTGCCCATAGCCTGACATCTTTGCCAGAGGTAATTCCAGCAGTGGAAAGCAAAATTTTAGTAAACATGCTGGGGAAAACATTTATTAGGCTCATGTCATGGAGGAACAAGTTGTCACTTCCAAGGTTTCAAGAGCACTGGCTGAAACATCTGTTCTTTCAAGGCTGACAGCAGATACTGCTGTGAAAACGCAGAGTATTTTAGTATTATGTAGCTTTCACAAGTAATCACTCCACAGAACAGCTCTACATTATGCTCAGGCTTGCTGTGAACTTCATTTTGATTATGGTTTGCTATAAGGCTGAGAGGGCGGAGAAATGTATAGTTAAGAAAGCTATCTTTCAGTTGTAAAGTTAAACAGTATAATGAAATACTTGCAAGTTATTGTGCTAAACAAGTGAATGTGCTATTTCTGAGCAAAATAAATCAAATTAATGTCTAACAGCTCTACTGAAATTTCATAGAAAAACAGAATACTGCGAACACAGCATATACAGAGCATTCAGAAGCAAACCAGAATCCATGCTTGGTATTTTCTGAATGACTTCCTTGATCAAGCAAACCTAACCCCATGTCGTATTCTGTAAAATCCAGGGGAGATACTTACTATATTTCAATTAAAGTAACACTGAAAATAATCTCTGAACGCCTGTTTTCCTTCCTTCCCTAGCTCCATTATCCAATAGCCCATTAGATCATAGCACATGTTTTCCATGGCTGTTTCATCTTTTATCCTTTCCTCTTTCCTTACATTGTTCTCTTCATCTCCTCTGACTTCAGTGCCTGGCTTCCCCCACGTCAATTCAGAGTCCAGCTGCCCACTTCAGCAAATTTTCCTCCTTACACCATGCTTCACCTCCACTACTAATTCAGACAGAGCATCGGAACACATAATACAGCACAAAGATTTACAGGGAACAAGTATTTGTAGGAGCCCATATTTTCAAGGGCTACTTAACTTCCACCTACATTCCACACAGGACACATTCTGCATTTAATAAATAAGCAGCAGCTGGCACCTCTTTCAAATCCTGCTTTGACTCTACACACATACCCATTCACAGAGCTCTGACTGGGCAAAGCAACCACTGGGCACCATTACAGCTGTTCTGAAATTATATGGAAGAGCATTACAGGATTTACAAGCAAGAAACAATTTTTGTTTGTTTTAAATTTAAGGGCAAATGTAAGAACTAAAATCTTTCACATTACTCCTTATAGTATATAACTTCTCAGAATGCACACAAAAATAAGCAGTAAGCTTCAAACCAAATTTGATACCACAAACTTTATTCAAATTGAGATTTTTATGGGAAGTATGATCCAGCTTGTTAACCTTGCAAGGCTTTTCCATTTTGAAGTTGGAAAACCTGAAATAATTCACTGGTCCCAGTTTCTGTGTCTCTATAGACAAACAGTCCTAGCCTGTGATCAGACATGTCAAAACATTGACTCTCATACCCTAGTGCTCACCCCATTTCCTGCAGGGTAGCCAAGTCTGTCCTGAGGGGAAGTGTGTCATTAATATCAACATCCTATGGGCTCACTCTCAACAGACCTATGATTGATCTGTGGTTCCATATAGCAGAGCATAACTAGGTTATATTTAGTCAGTTGTCAAAAACTCCACTTTTCCAGACATCCTGGGAAACACAGCGGAAGCCACCTCACTTCCTTAATAAATAGGATTTTCTGCTCATACCTTACTTCCATCTTGCCATATGTTATTAACAGGAACTGAATTCCTGTTTCTCTTCATATTCAAACAAAAACCTAATGCATTTTAAAGCTAACTCGATTTTATTTAACATTACCTCATGTGTCCCTCACATGTGAGGAATGGTGGCTAAACAAACTGGGACTAGAAAAAAAATTCAGCTCTACCTGCCACACTTTCTTATTGCGCAGCTCCCCTAACCTAGAGCAAGGTTTCAAACAACTTTCCAGGCAAAGGAGGACAAGCCCAACAAATCAAAAAGTTGCAGCATGAAGGACTACACTATAACACTACTATATTGCTCTGTATTGCATCGGGGGTGACAGAAAGTGCTATTACAAGTCAGAAGCATAAAGAGAGACAAAGCAAAGCCCCATACACTCACAGGCAATCCCACCACAAAGTCAGGTTCTAACGCAATATACCCTCAAGCTCACAAAGCCCCTGCACTGCACTTCCCACCTTCTGACAGGGTCTACCAGAGGAAACACCACGCTAAACATATCCATCATGCATGCACTTCCCCAAGCATCTGCTACTGAGAGAAGCAGGCTATCTAGTATCTGCCCTAGCATGGCAATTACATTACCTCGATGACAGTTTCCAGTCGACCAAACTAGGAGGGACTGAAGTATTTCCACTGTTTTACCTGTCTGATCCCAGTTTTAAAACTCAAGATGGCAGTTAAAGCATACATAAAGTTTATGTTCAGGAGGTGGTTATTCTCATGTTCACACAGAATACAGTTCCTTGACAGATAATCACTTCTGCTTATTTGAGGATAGCTACCATGCTCTTCCAGATCCCCAAACAACCTCAACAAGTTTCACCATATCTCTAAAGTTGTATTTCTAATCCGTGTAAGAACCACTCAAGTCTTCAGCTTCCTGTGTAACCATCCCATAAGGCAATTACAGGTTGTCAGAAAGGCAGCAGTGCCTGACAGGGCAATGAGTTAAACTTGCTTTACTTGCTACCAGTGCCTGACCTCAGTTTCAAGGAGCTTTTAGGCACTGCAAAAAGATGGTAGTTCTGTGGCAGAAGTCATGGCTGTATTTCAAAGTTTCCACTGCAATAGCCCACAAAGTCCTTAAATGTAAGTGCATCAGGGAGATGGTTAAAAGCAACAGGAACAAATAAAAAACAAGTGAGGGCAAGCTCTGATACATCAGGATATTTCATTAAGAACCTCATCTTCCAGTTTAAGTACCTTCGTTATTGTTCCTGCAGCCATTGAGACCTGAGGAGTTACACTACAGTAGTTACCATCACGTTAAAGCACCCTTTATTCATTGATGCCTTACCATACCACATATGACTTGCAGCTTTTACCATTGGTCATTTTTTTCATGAAGTTTAATCGTCCAGCATGCTTGTTTTAATGGTGAAATATCTTCCAGTAAGTCCAACAAGCGAAGCTCCTACTTTCACAAAAAATTCAGCTTCTTGAGTGTAAACGTTTTTGTTTATTTGTACTACGTAAACACCTTGCTAAAATGAAAGACTGACTTCACATGGATTTATTGGCAGACTCACGAAATCTTTGTACCTATTGTTTATATCCTTTTTCACCAGGGAGTATACAGAGAAGACAGAAAGCTTTTGAAGTAAAATTACAAGACTACAGGTCATAAAGCTGAGGGGAAAAAAAAAAAAAAAAGAATAAAAACAAAATTGCTACCAGTAACAAGAAAATAAGCTTTAAACAGCACAGTTGCCTTGAACAGGCTGCAATAACCGCATGGGTGCTTTAGAGGCACTGAAAAATAAAACAACATTCTTCAAGGTTCTGTCACTGATAAACCCAGTACTAATTAACAAGGAAAAACATTTTCCTTTAGTTATCAAGAGGACAGAAATCGAGAATAATCAGTTTCCCACATCTCACAAAGAATTCTGAAGGAAAAACAAGGGCAAACGGCTAGTTTCCACGAAAATTAACCTTCCCGGACAACTGTTACTCGCCGGCTACCAGAACGAGCAGAGCCCAACCGCAGCGCTAACAGCACCAACAATACACCCTCAGTGAGCAGACCTCGAGCCAAAGCACCAACAGAAGGCTCTGCAAGAGACGGGACTGAGGAAAGAAACCCCCACAGCCCCACGGAGACCCCACAGCCCCACGCAGGACCCCCCACAACCCCACGGAGCCCCTTCAGCCCCCGACCCGCTCTCCCCGCCGCTGCGGGGACCCGGCAGCCCCGCTCCGCCCCGCACCTCCGGGCTGACGTAGGACACGAAGGACGGTTTGGCCGCCTTGGCCCCGCTGCTCAACATGGCTCCGGCCGCCCCACCGCCTGTCTCTCCGTCCCCAGGAGCCGGCGGCGCCGCCACTCCCCAGGGCTTCTCCTTCAGCCGCTCCGCAGCAGGAGCTGCGGCATCCGGCGCACGTAACCGCCCCCGCCGGCCATTTTGTGAGGCACCGCCTCCCCGCCGCGCCCGCCCTGACTGGGCAGCGCCGCCATCAGTCACAGGCGCGCCCTCCTCCCATTGCTGAAGCCCGGCGTCGGCGCCGCCTTTGCGCAGCAGCTAATTAGCGCTGCTAATTAACCCCCGGCTGCTCGGGTGCTGGTGGAGGCTGAGGTGCGGGGCGTGGGCGGGGCGGGCTGCCCCGCCGCTGAAACAACAGCTGCCCAGGCGGCGATTTGCATGCGGGGTAGACTTTATGGAAATATATATATATATATATATTTTTTTTTTTTTCCCCCCAAATAAAGCATGCTTTATTTTAGTGTCAGTAGGCTGTAGGACGTGGGCATTTTTTATTTGAAAATAATAAAACAAAACAAACAAACAACAATGTATGAAATATTAACGATAAGCATGTCTCATTTCCTCCCACTCCTTTTGCTGTAGTGTTCCGCTTTATTTACTCCAAGCCCAGGTGTACAAAAAGCAAAGGCAAAAGAAGTGCACGCACTTTAGCTCTATAAACACTGTCAGGACTCTGTAAGGCAGCATTTATAGAGCTAAAAGGTAGTGACTGGCAGTTCAGAAGGAAATTAATTCCCCTTCCTTCAGCCCGAGCGCAAAGAACGAGCAGCCCTTCGGATTTAACCGCCTTCTGCCTAAAAATAAATAAATAAATGGATGAATAAAAAAAAAAACAAAAAAAAAAAAAAAACCACCGCAAACCCCAGAAAACTCGGAGGCTAGGTTTCATTAGCAGTTTCACAAGGGCTGCCCTGCTGCGTCATCCCACGCTCTTGTGTTTCTCCCCACAGCTGCTCCCACCCCATTCCTGTGCGCTGCCTCTGCTCTCGGCTGCGTGGCCCATGACATTACACTGGTTGGTGTAAGTCCAGGGGGAGGGAAAAACTGGGATATATGCAAAGAAACAGGATAATACATATAAAAAAAAAAAAAATAAGGGTTGGGAGTTAGGGTGGCAATCGCAGGGTTACCTCAAAGCACTCCCTGACTTTACAGCAGCCTAAGGCAAAAAGCAGCTGTTCGATGGCATAGCACATATGGAAGGGATGTTTTGACACTGGGCCAGAGTCTTAACTCGGATGGAAAGTGCAAAAGGAGCTTTAATTCCCACAGAGCACATGGGAATTCTTTCTTCAACTTCTCATCAAAAAAGCCCAGCATCCAAAAAATCGGAATGTGGCCACTGCTTCACATTAGCCAAACAGCCCCACAGCCCCGTGTCCACCCCCCAGATAGAAAGTAGGAGCAGAGGATGGGGGCAAGCAGGAGTGCTCTGTCTGGGGGCTTACTCCCCAGGACTCCTCTGTGCTGGGCAGAACCCACTGCAGAAGAGATTTGAAGCTCTTTTCCAGTAATTTGAGGGCCAGATTTAGATCTCTGGGTTTTCATGTTTTTAGAATGGAAGAAACAATGCTGCTAAGGCAGGCAAGGTAACTTCCCTCAGGAAAGTACACATGCATCTAAAAAGGCCAGCTGCCACCCAAAGTCACTATGCCCCAACAAACTACAGGGCACCAGGGGCTCCATTCCCTTTCACCTCCTCCTGAGGACCTCTGCGCTGTCTTCTCCCTTTCTCAAAATCTGCAAGATACATGAGGAGTGTTCACAAAAATCAAAGCTGGTTCCTGGGGTGGTGTATTCTTGCTGTCTGTCGTCTCATGTAACACCCAAATTCCAAGTCTAGTTCCGTGCTTCCACCAACTTTCAGTCCATTTCAAGATAAAAGTGAGCATATCAAGTGCTGTCATTTAAATTAATTCAAATTTGGATGCATGTCAATGACAATCATGCAAATGTGGGAGAGTAAAACTTTGTAAAGAGTCAAATTCTAGCTTGTCCACGGGGCTTGAAGGACATCTGGTATTTCATTGCCCTCATTTTATCCTTTTTTTTTAAACCTGCTCCTGATATTTTGCATTCTTTCTAAAAATATAATTGCAGTATTTACCTCTACAAAGCCATCCGCAGGAGGGAAACTCACAGAGCAGCTCCGCTCTTCCCATGAACAGGGATTACTTTGTTAAAAAAACTTACATGCCATGAATTTGAGTAATTCCTTGGGCCGAATTCCCAGCTGTGCCCAGGGATCAGTGGAGCAGCTGATGAAGGGGGCCCACAAAGGAGCTGTCTGCAGCTTTCCTATCAGCTCACTTTCAGAGATCTTCTGAGCTACAACAAATCGTATCTCCTATTTTCTTTTTTCTCCCTCCTTGTCAGGGTTCTGTTGGCTCTGTGGGTCCCACACAGCCTGCATAAGGCATTATCCCAGGCACTGGCTGGAGTGCAGTTGGCGAAGATCACCGAATACGGCTTTATGCCACATTTCAGCCTCTCTGCTGATCTTCAAGCCAAGCCCACCCGCAACCTGAGTTAGTAGCCTCTGGGTGTTTAAAACTGGTGTTGTGGCAACACTTCTGCTGGGAGACATGTCCTCTCTTGGGAAGGATCCGAATGTTTGTCTCCTGCCAAATCAGATCTGGAGTCAAGTCAAAGATCTATTAATTGAATTGTTTGTGATGGCAGAAATGCCTTGCCGTCATTCTTCAGGACTCCAAGGAAGGAGATTCAGAGAGCAGCCCAGCTTGGCACCCACTCTTCATCTACATTCATGGAGATACAGTTCTCCTCCCTGTTACCCACAGACTTTCTAGGTTAGGCAGGTTTAACAAAGTGAGCAGTAAAATCCATTCCTGAGCACTGAGCACGCTTGAATGACTACATCTGACCCTCCCTACTTCCTTATTTTGAAGAAAACAGAGGGATGCTTTGCCCTACTGTAGACCTGCAAAGGCACAGAGGGATGCAGAGCTTCTGTTCCAGGATGGGAAATCACTGGCAGGACTCTGTGGCTGTGCTGCCCCTTGGAGCCCTCACCAGGGCTGGATCCAGAGGCTGCTTCCAGAAAATGCACTTCCAGTGGTGACACAGGTAAAGATTTTGAAGTCGCAGCTGGAAGGAGAGACTCACAATGAGAAAGCTCCTATTTATAAAAGTCTCCTGAACCTTTTTTTTTTTTTTTTTTTTTTTCCAGAAAAGCCACCCAGATAGAATTGTAGGACTTTTCTTGTTTTACTCCTGTCTGAGCATTACAAGAAAAGTTGTCCTAAGGTGTGAAATCTGGATATTTCTAGAGTATAATTGGGCTGATACTCCCCAGAGCATTGCAGATGGCCATGCATGCTTAGGAGGCAGGAGGTATCCCAAAAGTGTTGGATTTACCCTGAGTATCCAGAGATCAGCCACAGTGAGTCTGATACTCCCTATTTGCATTGCTCAATTAAATAACTCATAGTTTATTATATTAAAAGGTACGAGACCACATTGAAGTAGCTGAAAACAGTGTGCAAGAAATGTGGAAGACTTAATCCTAACCTGGATATCAGATTACTGGAAATTACCAGAAGAAAAAAAAAAATGAAAATGCGAAATGTACTGCCATGTCCTGTGGGTAAAGGTCAGCGAATCTGTCTGCCCATAAACAACCAGCAGCTGTCTCTGCTCTACACAGGTTAAGACAATTTCATATTAAAAGTCTTAGCTTTATATAAATTGAGAGAGTTCTGTCAAAGTAAGAAGCAGATGAAAGAAGATTATAAAGCAATGTCTTTAGTGCTGGATTGACACTTTCATCTGCAGGTGCTTTCAGATGTCCTCTGGGACCTGGTTCCCAAACTCGGTTCAGATTTCTTCCTTCACAGTCTGGCACCTTCATAGTGAACTTCAAGGTAGCATTTGGAGCTTGGAGCTCTTGTTTTTACTCTCAGGTACTGAGTATATGGTCAGAGATTGTGTAATGCTGTCCTCCTATATTAATCTTTTGTGTTTTCCTTCTGTTGCACTTGCTTTCTCCACTGGCTGCATAGTGTACTTACATTTTTCAGTAACGTTTTCTATTCATTGTTGGGAATATCTCTAGGGAGGGTTGTGTGTGCATGTCTGAGAGGTGACACTGTTGCAGACCATGAAAAAAAAAATCCCCCAGTAAAGGCAAAGCAGCACCGTAGCAGCTTTCCTCGGCAGAGCCCTCCTGCTACGACTCCTGCACCATCCTCTGACTCAGCTCTGGGGCAGGATGTGCCTGGTTCCTCTCTGAAGGTCGCTGAAGAGATCCATTTTAACTTCTGAAGTGAAACTGTCTGGGAGGTCCCATGTGGCCATTTGTCATGACTCAGATGGCAAACAGCAGTTCCTTCAGCCCTAGTGATGCAGGCCATTACAATTTTGCATCCATCCCCTAATTACTAAATGTTCCATCCCCTAATTACTAAATATTTTTGCTTTACAAGGGCCTTCCAGAGCCCATTGAAGAAACTGAGATTTTTTAAGCCCTGGTCAAGTGTCAAGCCAGGTATTAAAAGGCAGTAGAGAGATGCCATGAGAGCATCCCACCAATTACCAGGAGGGTTCACGTGCCATTTGGGGTTCATCTGCCAAAACATGAATGCAAGACTTTATTAACAACAACATAATGAAGATTAGGACGGAGGTGTTCACTGCTGAGAACACACCCTGAAGCAGAGTGTTTACTGGAGTCATACAGACGTACTTGGGAATTTCATGTTTTAAACTTGAGAATAAAAAGCAAAATATTGAGAGCTGTGAAAAGTGAGGGAACAAAGTACTTCACTTCTATTAGCAGAACCACCTCCTTTTCTTAGCTTTAAGTGGGAGAAGAGGAAGTAACTAATATCTCTAATCACCCAAGGAAGCACATGCATCAGAAACAAAAACCACAGGAGCTAGGGAAGTTCTCCACCTTTTTTTAGCTCTCCTGAAAGCAAATGCAATTACTTGGGCATGCTGAGTCATCTTTGTTGTGTGGTATACCTTTGTTTTATTCTCCAAAGGCTCTGAATCCAAATTACATCAAGCTGTACACTTATTCTCTCTAGCCATGCCTCAGGAGCAAGCCTATGCCAGGACTGGATATGAGGCAGTTACGTCAGGGCTTGCCTCCCAACGTCATTTTTTCTCAACCTGCAGGCAAAGGGACCTGCTAAGGATTGTTATAAAACAAGAAAATAAGTGCAGACACAGATCTACTGGCATCAAAGAGCCTGAGTCTGTTCTTCTGCCTTGGAATGAACCCCAGGTAAGGAAAGAGAAACATTCAGCTCCCAGTCTGGATGTCAGTCCCTGAGAAGGGTGATGGAAAAAGCTGCCAAGGAATTCTTTCTAGAGTTACCAGGCAGCTCAGGTTCTTTCTGCCCAAGTAACTTCTCCAAATACAATGTGGGCAGAAATTTCCTGGGGAAGATTTCTAGCTATCCATCACCAGGTGAGAATGTGGTCCATCTAGCTCAATAGCTGTTCCTTGCAGGACTCTTCCTGATGGCTGAGTGGTCTCACTCTGGGAGAAGTCAGAGAGAACCGTCCGGCATCTGAGTCAGACAGGACAGGACAGGCAGGTTCCAGCGCACCAGTAGGGAGAAATATTCAGTGTTTGCTCGAGACAGGAGCCTCTTCTCTTTGTAAAGCAGACACAGAGTTGAAGCTTGTGCTAACAATGTCCTGTCTCTTTGGTTTTCTACTTTATCAGTAAAAATTGTATGTAATGCATGACTGAAGCAAAACATGTGTTTGTTTTAATTTGCCTGCTAAGCCCTTGACATACTCTTGGATTTGATTTCCCAATGAAAAATGCATGTGTGACTCACAGTAATCGCTTATCTTGGGTATTGACAGAAGCCATCCAGCCCAGCACTCCTGTTGTCATCCCCAGTTCCCATACAGTTGCTGTAACTAAAAATTCCAACATGGATAATTTAAGAAACAGGCATAAACTCACCCATTAAGGAAAGCTATGTGTCTTTTAGCAGAAACTGATGGTAATACACAAATGTGAGTCTAGGGACTGGATCTAGCTTCCCATTTTTGTCCTTGTCTCCAAAATGACCTTCATCTAAGTAAGGTATACTGCTAGGAAAATGAGTTGTTGAAGGAGCAAACCATTGCAACATAAGCAGATCTTGTAAAAGAAATCTGCTAATACCATATATTCTTCCATGTTAGCAACTGTCTTCCATTTGCTAGAACATTTTCTCTGGAATTACTGTGGTTTTTCAGTTCTACTTTTCATGTGGAAAGTTTCTTGACCAAATTTTCTAGACTTAAACCATGGCAGTGGTGATGCCTGCACTGGGTTTGGCACACTTGGATGTCAGATGGGTATTTGGAAATCTGGCTGTTTGTCTTGGGGAACCCAGCACTTGCCTGCACTTCCAGAATGTTTTGCCAGGGAAGTTAGTTACTTTAGTTACTTTTTTTTTTTTTTTTTTCCTTTCCCTAATGCATGGGTGACATTTGTAGAGGGGCTATTCCTTGGGGAAAACACATAAAAGAGCAGAGAGGGTGTATGGAAGTTTCTTGTGAGGGCTTTGTTCCAAGCCCGTGGCATTCAGGTTTGCTTTCTCTGATTTTGCTTTGCTGCTCTTTAGGAAACACTTCTGCTCTGGCTGCTCTTGTTATATGAGTTCTGAATCAGTTGTGCAGCTTGTAAACTGGCACATCTTATGCTTTTGGATATACTGGACAGCATGCCGGGAACATTAGTTGAGGCATCCAGAATGCTGGTTTATGATTTACCACTGCCACATGAGGAATGCTTATCCTGAATCCATTATCCTGAATTCACCCCTGACAGCACAAGAGGCAGACAACAAACACAGCTGCAAGACATTTCTTGAGAAATGGCTGCAAGAATGCAGAAATACGCTGTCTCCTCGTACAGGAATTACATCTAAAATGCCTCTCTTCCTGTTCCCAGTGACTTGCAAGACAGATTCTTCTGAAGCACATTTTCTCAAGTCTTCATCTGTAGCCTCTTTCTCAATGTGAATCTCTATTTACTTGGGAAAACTTCTAGAGCTCATTTCTTCTTTGCAGCTCCAAAGTGACTCTGGACAAATTGAATCGCTCTTCTCCCAAACCTACTTGCTGAAATGCTTCATTTCCTTACCCCAGAAAGTATTTGCTTCTAATTTATTCATGAGGTAGTCCTGCCTGGGCTTCTAACCACTGATCTCCTCTTATGCACTAGCAGTGATTGGATTTTGCTGCCATGGCAACTTTGATGCATCGAGGGTGTATTTTGGCGTTTTTTTCTTTCTCTCCCTCTCCCCCCCTTTTTTTTTTTTTTTTTTTTTTTAAGTGCACTCTTCTCAATAGAGGAACACCGGAGTAGCTGAAAGATCACAGTTTTCGCCTCGTGCTTGTCGCAGCGATGTGAGAATTAACCGTCCCCAGCCAGAGGGCAGCTGCTGCTAATGACAAGAGCGCTCTCTGCTGTTCTGAGCACACGGACACGTTTCAAGCATCTGCCTAGCTGAGGCGGTTGATTTCCTCCTGCATAAAAATGCAATTTTTTTGGCTGTGCAGCATCTTGATTTCCGATTTTTTATTTTTTATTTTTTTTAGCACTGATCGCTGACTCTCCATTCGTTCAAACGCAGCAGAACAAGGCATGAATGCCAGATGTACAGCTTTGCCTGCTAAGTAAGATGGATGCATATGGAATCTCAGCCCCCTCTCTTCATCTTCCCTTTCATTTCCCCCCCCAAGCACATGAACGGTGACCAGCTTAAACCATTTCAGTCTCAACCTCCTCAATAACCTGGCACTTTTTGTCTTTGACGCTTTAGTAGAGCACTGCAGTAGTTGCCACAGGTGGCAAATTACATACTGCACTGGCCCTTCTCTCTGCATGAGACAGAGCCTTCATGTTGCTGCACTATTTATATTTATAGTGATCTGTTTTAGTACTTGACATCACTTTTCTTCAGTTTTGCATTTAGATTTCATTGGTAGTTCTCCAGCAAAAAGCCTTCCTCATTTAATTTATTCAACTGGACCCATTTAACAAGTTCTGTTCTAATACTGTTTTACTCAGTTTCTTTCCCCTTCTCATAATTCATTAAAATCCTACTTCTTTTTCCTGCTTAAATGTGTACATCCTTGTTTCTGCAAAAGGGCACCAAAATCATAATGAACTTAAAATAAGCCACATTATCAGAAACATATTTGGGACTGGAAAAAGACTGTTGGGTGACATTCTCGAGATGTGGCCACAGAAAGCTGATTGCTCAATATAAGAAACAGGGAAATTCATGTGCACGTTTGTACAGGTTAAATATTTATATGGGTGATAAATGTTTTTTGTAAATGATTAGAAACAATTAGTCCCTCATGTGCTGGAAGAGCAACTTTCTTACTCCATTTAAGCAGTAAGAACACAATCCAACCAAGTTAGCCATTGTATGTTTAAAAAAGTTACTAAAATAGCTTGGAAGAGAAAAATGTCAAGTCAATGATTCGTAGAATCACAGAATATCCCAGTTTGGAAGGAACCCACAAGGATCACCAAGCCCAGCTCCTGGCTGCACACAGGACCACCCAAAAATCAGTCCATGCATCTGAGAGCCTTGTCCAAATGCTTCTTGAGCTCCAGCAGCTCAGTGCTGTGATCACTGCTGTGGGCAGCCCGTCCCAGTGCCCGACCACCCTCTGTGTGCAGACCCTTTCCCTAACCCCCAGCCTGACCCTCCCCTGTCCCAGCTCCATGCTGTTCCCTCGGGTCCTGTCGCTGTCCCCAGAGAGCAGAGCTCAGCGCCTGCCCCTCCGCTCCCCTCGTGAGGGAGCTGTAGACCATGATTCCTATGTATTCTTAAAACCTTGGACAGAAGTAAATCACAGAACAGATGCTTAAAAAAACGACCATCATTACTGGGACAAATCGGCATGGTATTTAATTGTCACAGGCATTTGAGCTTCCCCTCCTTCTGTGACAAGCACACAACATTGCTAATGCCAGTGCTTTCTCCATGATTATCCAGCCTCACTGTAGCTGTTTCATGTGACTATACTGGCAATGCTCTGGACCACACTGGCACAAACTCTAAAAAGGTAAAAATACCAACACTCTTCTATCATGGAAATGAATACATGGTACAATACATAGCTAAACAATGCCATTTTATATGTCATGTACTGAAATATACATACAGGGCTGGCTGATACAGTCAGACTTCTGCAAAACCTGTCCCCTTTTGCAGCACCACATACCTTAGGAGCACATAAAATAGCACTTAACCCTTGTGTTGAGGCATCTTAACCTCTCTCATAATGTTCTGACTTGCATTGTCAGCAATACAGCTCAGCTTCCTGTCCTAATAGCAAACCGTTAACTTGCACAACCAGCAAATTACTGATAAATCTGAACATATGCCTGCAGTTAAATCTGTGACAAAGGTATCTCGTATTCTAGAGAGCTTCCTAATCATATGCATACAATTGATGTAAACATGACACAGTATGCAGAAGAGGAAAGAAAAAAGGCTTATGTAAGGAGCAATGTTTATGACTCATGTAGAAACAAGACTTTTAATCTCCTTTTTAATGATGAAGTAACCTTCTGCTGTAAATGATTTATTTTATCTTTGTCAGCTGCTCCATTCTGCAAACTTAACATTTTCAAATGTAGGAAACTTCAAAAATTAATAGCTATTTCTTGATACCTTCTATGTGTCTTTGGATTTTAGGACATCAATTTGAAATAGGATTGATGTAGAATGTATTTGAATATAATTAAGCTATGCTGAGTCTCTAAATTTAAACTATCCTTCAATTAATTAATCACTGGCTTCAGAATATTAATAGACATGGATTTGCAAAACAGTTTAAGAAAACAATTGTATTAATTAGATGACCATTTCTAATGCTGGTATGTTAAGGCAACATTAAGTGGGAAAGTATGCACTGTGTAGGACAAAAATCCCCTGCTGCCAATCTGATAGCTATGAAAAATGATGCACACTACCGTTAGGAACTTTACACTTGCCAAGTATTATTAGGGTAGTATGAACATATATGTACAATTGCAATTTTCATAAATCCAAATGAGAAAATGGTACAAAATGGGTACAAAATTAACAGATACTTACAGAATTAAGCCTGATTTTTATTTGGTTGAGAACCTTTGTGGTAACACTATACTACAGATGACAATCCTTGGATTTCTTCCCCATCCCCAAAAGATTTGTTACCTGTTTCATTTGAAAAGGTCTGAGAAATACCACACTGAATAAAAAATAATGAAAAACTCTTGAGAAGATTTACAAAATAATCTATCAGAAGAAATTTGATTTGTAGCCTTTCTGGCTAGAAAATTCTTCAGCTTACAGCCTTCAGAGAAAAGAAAGAAAAAGAATGGAAGTTTTGTCTCCCTAAGCACACAATGTACTTAAAAGTCAAAACTCTCTGTACATTTTAAAATGTTGTTTTTCCATTCTTAGTTTTTCCAGAGCCAGTAGTTACCTAGTGAAAACAGCCCACTAAAATGGGCAGGAAAAACAGGAAGAAACCGAAATTAACTCTTCACCACACAGCGCAAAAATCATGGTCACAGCTTCGTATTTAATGTGGAATCACTTTAAGTATACAATATTTCGAAAGATCCAGAAACTGGTTAAGAGATAAAAGCCAGCAGAACAAAAATACAGGAAAACCAAAATAACATCTTTGACCTTTTTAATCCTAAAGTTAGGGTCCCATGCCTGAATAGACAAGTTTTAGCTTTATGAGGAAAGAAACTTTGGTATGGAGTTGAACTAGCCACACGAATAGCACCTGTAGCTTTCAAAATAAATAGTAATGGCTAACTAGACACTATGGCAGCAAGATATCCCCCTCTTAAAAAAAAAAGAAAAAAGACTAAGCACAAGCACACACTTGGAAGTTACGCCTCAAGGCTGGACAACAGAAACTAGTGTAATCTTTTTTATTTTTTTACAGGAATTTTAAAGCACACACTAATTATTGTATTTCTGATATTGAAATTATTTAAGAAATCTTACTTACAATGAGAATGTTTTCTCTTTATTTGCTTACCACTAATACTCACTCCTTTTAAAATTGCACTCTGATACTTGAACACTGTATTAACATTTTTCTTTAAGACCACTTCTATTTTCTAAAATATTTTATTTGCATTCCATAGACCCATGCTGTTAGCAGTGGGTGTTGCAAGACAAAAGTATCCCCCTACTCCAAAACTTATTTTATTTAAAAAGGTCAAAGATAAAATCAACCACAAACTGGAACAAAAGGTTTTTTTTTAATAAACTATCAGAAATAACAAATGATAGTTGTGATGCCTGACACTCTCATACAGCCAGTGATTAGATACCGGAATGTTAGTCTATGTTATCTGTGTGTTTTATGGGTTTGCAACAAAGCGTAATACACATTGAACAGAGTAATTGAAACTCCAGTTTCCAGTGTATAATGAATTTAAGTCATTTAATAAATTTTAGTTTTTATTCGAGTATTCCACTGTAGTGCTGTGACAACAAATCACACCTGTGTACCAGAGCATACATCAACAGTATGATGTAACTTTACTTACACCACTGCTATATTTAGCTTTTTGAAAGAGACATAAGCATACACTATGGCCACATCAAATAATTTTCTGGGTTTTTTCTTTGATAACCTTCACTTAGTAATACTTCACTTTTAAAATTTGAATATCGAAAAAAAATCACAGAAGTTTTATACAGGAATAGCTATAAGGAATAACCTCACAGGCACTGATATGACAAACATTTATTTGTTAAGGGCTGAGAGGCATTAATATCATATTGACAAAGTTGTTTGAAAAGAATGACAAACTTTGTCCAAATGGGAAATGCCCGCTTCTGCTTATACGTTGAGAAAAGAAATTCAGAAAGTTATTTTTTGGCCTTGCTATGTCACAAAGTCAATCATAAGAAGAACTACGCATTTAATCTAAAATTATAGTTTTAAAAGCCCTTCTATTAAAAACAAAAACGTCATGCAAAACTTTGATCAATTATGCAGCTGCTTTAAAACTGTTGCAAGACCATACTGTATATATTAGCTTTTATACTGCTAATGCACAACTAACGGCAAACTTGATTAGATTAACACAAATTTGTCTTAATTACACCGTTATATCACACTAAGAAGACAAATGCCACAAGATTGGCAAAAACATTTAATTCTGAGCACTCAAATGGCAGGATAATTGTGTTGTAACCCCTTCACATTTAGGAAAAAAAAAAACATAATCCTGCAGTCTCACTTTACAAAAAAAAGAAAAGTTCTGTGAAATATTAATTGGGAAGGGAACAGTTTATACTATCTAACACAAAGTAACTTATACAACTAGTGTCAAGGGCAAACAAAAAAACTTCTAAATAAAATGTCAAAATACACACAGCAACAGAAGCACAAAGGCTGCATTAAATACAGTCAAGGTAAGACAACACACTTCTTAATTAAAAAAAAGGACAAAAAAAGAAGAAAAGTTACTAAAGTTAGCAACACATTTAAAGAAAATGCAATGAAAGTAAAAACCTCAAACTATTTTTTTTTTCCAAGGACAGAGTTTCCATTTGTAGTCTTTCCATCCATAATTTGTCTGATACGGCACATCCATTACCATGTTCAGAATCTCAAAGAAGAGCTAGGTTGTTCTCTTCCAAATCTAATCCCCAAGTTAGTTTTGGATGTTTTAAACAGACATTATTATGAATGAAGTAAAAGCAAGGCAACAAATGGACTTTTTATCACCTTCAATCCTAGAATAAAATGACAAACTTTTTTTAAAAGTTATCATAATCTTTTTTGTCTTTTTTTCCCTCTGCTTCAAATCCATCAACCCCATCACTGTCCCTTCTCCTTTTACGATTGTTATGGATGTTGAAGCGTTGATTCATCTGTGGTAATGGATCCATTCCTAAAACTTTGTGTATCTGACGGAATGCAAGGAGTCTCAATGCAAACTATGAAAAGGAAATAAAGAAGACATTTCAGTTAGAAGCAAATGTCAGTTTTGAGTACTTTGTCAAACAATGAAGAAACTGTGTAAGATAATATCATCCTTAGCTCTCACTATCCATCCTTTTCCTTCCCACAATGTCAACAAAGTAATTAATATATGCGTGTCACATTTGTTGCTTCTGTATAAAATCCAACATCTCAACTTCAACATAGTCAGTGAGCTATTCAGCTGTGTGACTGGTCATTACTATAAATGGATAAATATTAAAATTTAAACAAATTTATTTATACAATCTTAAGTTCCAACATAATTTTAAATCTAATAGAATACTGCTGTAGACAGAGCATCCTTATGGTCATATACAGGAAGGAGTGCTTCAAACTTGTCACAGCTATTTTAGTGCAAAACACAATACTGCTCTGCATCCTATCCTGTGACATTTTCATTGCTTAGCTTCAGGATCATCATCTAAAAAACTGGACTATGTTCTTATAAGAAAGGAAAATTCATGTACACATAGCCTCATTCAAAAACAAACAACAAATGCCTTCAATTTTAGTAATGTTACACATACTCTCCCTTACCTGTGCACTTGAAGTAATATCTTCTCGTTGCTGATCTGTCATTACAGCAAGTGTATCAACAGGGTCTCTTTCACAAGGATCCAGAAGGCCAGGACCACCTAGAATGGTTAGGCTTGTTAGTAGCACATCTCTACCTTATTGTGACCACGACTACTTATTTTATATTACTTCAGCATTAAGTACATTGATCGAATTCAACTTGCCTTTAAGGATGATTCCTGAAGATATACACTCAAAAACTCTTCTAAGTGCATCCCCAGGACTCTGTGGTCCGGTAGCACTGCTGATTGCTTTTTCTACAAGCAACTCCATAGCCTGTAACAATAAGAAAACCGGCTAATGAAGAAGACTGATCGAAACAGAAAAAAGCTGCTACTCTTGTTCTATACGGAATTTTTCATAAAATGGCTTGCTTTGGAAGGATCATTTAGCTGCTACCACCCTGCCATGGGCAGGGTGCCCACTAGATTAGGTTGCTCAGGGCCTTGTCCAACCTCACCTTGAACACTTCCAGGGATGGGGCATCCACAACCTCTCTGGGCAACCTGTTCCAGTGCTTCACCTCCCTCTAGTGAAGAATTTCCTCCAGACCTCTAATTTAATCTCCCATCTTTTAATTTAAAACCATTCTCTTTGTTCTGTCATTATCTAACTGAGCAGAAAGTCACTATCGTTTTTGTAAGCACCTGAAAAGCTGCAATAAGGTCACACTGGAGCCTTCTCTTCTTTAGGTTGAACAACCCCAGCTTTCTCAACCTTTCTTCACAGGAGAGGTGCTCCAGCTCTCTGAGAACCTTCTTGGCCCTCCTCTGGACCCACTCTAACAGCCCCACATCCTTCTTGAGCTGGGGGCCCCAGCTCAGGATGCAGCACTCCAGGTGGGGCCTCACCAGGGCAGAGCAGAGGGGCACATTACCCTCCCTCCACCTGCTGCCCACCCCTCTGTTGCTGCAGCCCAGGACACAGTTGGCCTTCTGGGCTGCAGGCACACACTGCTGGCTCCTGTCGAGCTTTTTGTCCACCAGAGCCCCCAAGTCCTTCTATGCAGGGCTGCTCTCAGTGGGTTCTTCTCCCAGTCTGTGTTCTTGTCTGGGATTGCCCTGACCCAGGTGCAGCACCTTGCACCTGAACTTGTGGAACCTCATTAGGTTCACTCAACAACTTTTGATGTAGAAATTTTGAAGAACATTACACATCACAAAACAATTTCAGTTAAAATAGAAAAAAAATGCATAGAATGAATAGAAGAAAGCTGGGGCAAGATTAACATTGACTACCAATGTGGACATGCCTCTTCTCATCAGAGATTACCCAAAAGTCTTTTAGAAATTTATAAGATAACATACTGTATGACAGGTAGCCAATTTGTCCAACAACTTTTTTAGAACGCTTGAAAAATGATGGGTTATCTAAACCTGGCAGCCAGAGGAATAAACAGCACACAGTGTATCTAATGACAGTAACAGACTATGACAAAAAATATTTTTTTTCCTATAAGAACACAAAAACTCAAATCATCAAAAATGTAAGTGTCTTTTGAAGTTTAATCTAAATCGCTACTACTTCCTTGGTTTAACAAAACTGAAGTTCACAGCAATTTTTTTCTGGACATAAGCTAATACTAACTCAGATGTTAAACAATTTAAAAAAAAATCTTATTGATCAACAGATTTTCAAAAATTTACACATCAGAAATTGTTTAAATGATTGTTTTAAAAGGTGTATTTTAAATTCTCTCTTTTTTTTTTTTCCCCTCTGTGATTATTTCCATTGCTTCTTTTTATTATAGGCCTATTTTATGTATTTTTTTCATAAAACTGTTAAAAAGATTTGCAATGGCAAGGAATAGCTTTCCTTAGCTTTTTCAGCACTGAACAGATGTTTCAATACCACTTCATTTGCAAGTCTCATTTTCAAACAATGTCTTTTTTTCCCTTCCTCTGAGTTTACACTTTTTCAAACGCTGCCTTTTATTTTCACTTTGTAAGAGTAAATGCACATTCTGACACGTGCAACTAATTACAGTCAGTGTTGATTACAATTCTTCATTAAGGGTGCTCATTCCTTTCCATTTTAGCTCTGTTTAACTAATAAATTTCAATTCCTGTGCGAGGCATTTCCATAGTTCCACTGGATCACTGAGGACCAAGCTTTGGAGTACTATCCACAGTAACTTAGCTGTTTTCAGATATGAAGCAAAACACATCAGTAAATTTAAAAAACAAAACAAGTTTTTGCATTTATTCACTTGTTTTGCAACCAAAAACCTGAGGACAATGCCCTAGTGTTCATGTACATGTAAGGTCCTGGATTTCAAGTCTGGAAAATCACAGAATCATCTAGGTTGGAAGAGACCTCCAAGACCATCCAGTCCAACCTCTGACCTAACACTAACCAGTCCTCCACTAAACCATACCACTAAGCTCTACATCTAAACATCTTTTACAGACCTCCAGGGTTGGTGACTCAAACCACTTCCCTGGGCAGCCCATTCCAATGCCTCACAACCCTTTCCATAAAGAAGTTCTTCCTAATATCCAACCTAAACCTCCTCTGGCCCAACTTTAGCCCATTCCCTCTCATACTGTCACCAGGCATGTGGGAGAACAGACCAACCCCCACCTCGCTACAACCTCCTTTAAGGTACCTGTAAGTCCTGAGTAGTCATTCCTTCTAACATGCAGGAAGTTGACAAAATTCTTCCAATTTAGTTTTTATTTTTAGGTAAATAAGGATGGTGCTATGAATGTCTGTGTTTAAGCTTCCTAAGACTTTCTATTATTAGAAGCACTTAGGTTCTTTTTGAAAAGCTCCTTGACTTGTAACAGGCTTCTAGCATACAGGTCAGAACAAGTTCTGTATTCAGAAAAATACGTATGTTTCTTCAATCTGTGAAATTCAATCTGTGACCAGCATAAATTACAGGTATTTAAAATCACAATTTTTCATTCTGTAACTGCCTTGTCAGTAAGACTTTGCTAGTAGGCCAGAACAATTACTGACTACACAGACTTCAGTGCTAGTTCACATCACTGACATTTTGACAATGCATATCAGCATTGTCAAAAATCAATTCAGAAAACCAGGGAACACTCTTGTAGAGAATTAAGATGCAGCTAGACTTCACACACACTTCTCTTTCCTTTTAGATGTGCCTTAGAACAGACGAAGTGACAAAGAAGAAACAACATTCCTTGTTCTTCACCTTCATGTGTGTTGCAACAGCTGTAAGGGTGCTTTCCTGCAGGCACACCAGATTTTATTCTTTGGCAACTCAGCATCACAGTGATAATTAAGAGGACAGTTACATAATTTTCTAGCTTTTGTATGCTGTATTTATACAGTGTACCTTTCAGACATGTAGCACAGAAACTGGCACGATATCTATATATTACTATTCACACTTAAAAAAAATATGTAACTTTTTCTATATTTTTCCAGAAAAAAATCATCACTGTCAGAATTTAATAGAATTGTCTCAAAGTCTAACACATTTCTCATTCAAAGAGTATCAACCACTGAAACTGTCTTGACAATGTTAGTGATCTTCTTGTCAAAACTGAAAAGTTTAGACTGGGAAGCAGAACAATGCAACACAATTTGGTTTGTTAAACAAAACAGTCAGTTTATCTACACACATTTCTGAAATTTTCTTTCAGACTAATTTTGGCTGGTCCACAGACTGGAGAGCAAATTACACTCCTGTAGGGCATCTTTTAAAATAACCAATGCAAAAGCAATGCTACAAGAATGCTCAGCTGCAGGAATTATCAGAAGTAAATGGTTTCAACCTACAGATCTTTTTCGAAGTGATAATGATTAAAGACGCTAATTTTGACACATCCACTGACTA
The DNA here is from genome assembly GCF_964035555.1 of Netta rufina. Taxonomy (NCBI): domain Eukaryota; kingdom Metazoa; phylum Chordata; class Aves; order Anseriformes; family Anatidae; genus Netta; species Netta rufina. Next base: position 7,658,798 of record NC_140126.1, read on the forward strand.
GTACTGTGGTATTTCGTCTTGGAGAATGGTCACATTAACAATCACAGGAATTACTGTGATTTGTTCTGTAAAGTGACCTTTCTGTTATCACAAAGGTACCTGGGCATAGCTGACATCACTTCAAACCAGTTTCAGTAAAACCCAAGGAATTTCTAACCACCAGTAGGTGGTAAAACAAAACAAAACAAAGACTTATTTATATAAAGTTAAAATAAACAAACAACACCTGAAATCTAGAAAAAGGATGCTAAACACAAAGAATTCCAAAGAACAAGAGAATTCCTTTGGAAAAATTCCAGCTCCAAATGACTAAACTTCAGAAAATTATGTTTTTAGAGGCACCCTCTATATTCCCTGTAAATACAAGCACAAAAAACATACTACTTCTACACTTAACTGCAGTTAACACTTTCCAGTGCCCTACTTGCAGCACCATGTGCATTGAAAAGACTCATTCAGGAACAGTATTACTCACCCAGCTTGGAAAATCAGACCAAGTTGGAACACGCTGACAGAGGTCACGAAGAATACGTATGATAATCACACAGGACTGCAGACCATTAGCTCTAGCCTTGAGAGCGATACAAAATCAAATTAATCAATGCCAGCACCTACAGCAAATAGGCCTTGTTGAAAGACTAAAACACCACTGTTCAATGGAAGCTCAGATACAAGATTGAAACAAATCATTCTACAAGTTTATTCCATGAGCTGCCATTTACAGCAGTATTTTATACAGGGTTAGTAATTTAAGCTTGTAAAAGTCAAAGTGCACAGGTTATACAAGAATAACATTTCTTGATCCCCTGTACACTTTGACCTATGTTCACTTGTAACAATAAATACAGTATCTTTCTATATTAGAAATAAAAAGGATAAAGTAAATGCCTAAGAAGTAGGTATAGAGACTGAAAGGTCAAGGGAATCTGTTTGGTTTCTTTATTGTGCCTTTGCCAGAATGCAAAGTCACTAAACCAAACAGTTGCTTCTCACCTTTCATTCCCTACACTTAATGCACTTAAAAAAAATAGGAAAAAAAGTCTTAAATCTAAACACAAAGCTTTAAACACATATTCCATTATTTAAAGCAAAGTTACTCTGCAGCCTTATGGAATATATAACAAATATACAACATATGATCACCCCAAGCAAGTCAAACTTTCAACATCGCCTTCTCAATGACCAGAAAAAAAAATCATGTCAAATGAGCAATAACTGCATAAAGCAGTTCCTCCATACTCAACTTTCTACATTTAAATTTAGGGACCAGAAAAATAGTAAGTATTATTAGCATGAACAACGCTGAGTGTTTTCACACAATTAAACATTTATATCGCAACTGAACTAATCTCTCATAAGGCTACAAGAAGAAAGTAAAATGATGTTCCGAACCTGGAACCACTTAGCGTGGCGTAGAGCAGCCAGAGCGTCAAGGCATTTTTGCCTGTCCAAGACGTCCGCTGGGTCTTTCACCATACCCGAGGTTACATCTAAAATGGATTGAATTGGCAAAATGCAGTGAGGAATGGGTGTTTGACCAGGTGAGCAAGACACTTCCTTAAAGTAGCTTCAATGTCACACATGCCATTTGAAGTTTAAACCCTTGAACAACACGTGTAAATGTTCCATAAAAGGTATTCAATTAGGATTAGGGCAACCCAGCATGAAGATCAAGAGCATAATAAACTTCATTTAGCTCTCAGGTTATTTTCAAATGCATTGCAGATTACGCAATGCTTAGCACTTCTTTATTTAAGCTATCACTGGAAAAATACGTATCCCCTAAAATTAAATACTGAAGGAAGGATGGTTGGACACAGTGCGCCAGCACAGAGAACACAAGACAGACAGAACACAAAAATCCACTTTAACCAAGTAGTAACATTTAATCTCAGTTTCTTGTATGTTTTAACTGTCATCTGTTATTTGGGACCTAGTCCTCAAAAGACATATAACATCTCAGAAGCACTAGACGTTTAGTAGTGATGTTATTTTTATTACATCTTAACCTTGGTATGAAATGATTTTTGCTTTAAAAGCTAATTGAAGGAATCTGAAATGCTCTTCAATATTACAGAGTTCCACTACCTTCTAGTACCTAACCTCTCTTACTCAAATTCCTCAACCCATAATACATATGCTCCAATATAACTTCAGATGTAAAGAAAGATATGAAAGGGGACTGCTTTAATTAAGATTCAGCAGGAAAAAAGAAAAGCTAGGAATAGTTTAAAAAACAAAAGCACAATGTCTAAACGAAAATGTAGATCTTGTGTATTAAATATTCAGAAAAGGACTTAATTAAGTTACCAAGCTGACTGCTTTGTTACCTAAATAGAGTAGACCAGAAGGCCATTCTGGAATTGGTTTAATCAACAACAGGAACCACACTGAACAGTCTGAAATGGTATATTCAGGTTGCTTAAAATTATAAGCATATGATACATTTAATGTTTTTATTTTATTATTTATGAAAATGGTTATTGTGACCTGTAACAACAACAAAAAAGGTAGCATGACTGGTAATATACCAGGTAAGAGGAAACAAAAAGCCCTCTCTCAATGGCACTCGTTTCACAGGAACTGACTGTGTAAAACTATATGGTTTACTGCAGCAAGGTATAACCTTCGGTAAGTCAGAGAATTGAATTAGTAAAACAGAAAGAGGGAGACTTACGAAACAGGCCAACATGGAGAAAATTCTAGGTATGCTGCAGAGACAGCCCTGAAGCTGCCACATACTTATAGACAAATATATAATGAACAGTAGGATACTCTACTACGCAGAGCAAAAAAAAAAAAAACTGTAAATGAGCATGGTGCTCTAAGTTTCCAATAACTGAATTTCAACTAAGGTACTACACTGAGATTTAGGCATTTTTATATGATATTCTTATTGCTCTGCATAGGGTTAAAATGAGGACTAAGAACCAAGTTGAGAAAAACAAGGTTATCTTCTCTCACAGATAATCAACTTATGGACCATATGTTGAAGTGGAAATAAGAAACTAACAAAGCCTTTACAGAGCAAATGAAGACATTTAAAGTGTTTCATTTAAAACAAAATCAAAAAAGTCCAAAAAAAAAAAAAAAAAAAAAGGAAGAAAACCCAAAGAAACCATAAGAGAGGGGAGCTAAAAGCGACAGAGAAGGGCCGGGTGAAGTTGTCACTGCTCTCACTGTTGAAGATAGTAGGGAAAAACCTCTGAGTTGTCCCATAGGATTGTCTGAGTGCTCCTCAGAGAAGGCAATGATCCCAATACTCCATCCAGAATTTTTTTCTTCTTGCATCCCTCCAGGGGTCACTGTGCCTGCTGCTTCCCTGAAGTGCCTGTATAGGAATGCGCGGAAACATGGGAAATAAACAGGATGAGCGCGAGATCTGTGTTCAGTCGCAGGGCCACGATCTCGTTGCAATCACAGAGACCTGGTGGGACAGCTTGAATGAGTAGAATCCTGTCATGGAGGGCTACGGCCTTGTTACGAAAGACAGGCTGGGGAAGTGAAGGGGTGTGAGGGAGCAATTAGAGTGTACCCAGCTCCAGCTGGGGGAGGGTGAAGGACAAGTGGAGAGCTTGTTGGTGAGAATTAAGGTGTGGGCTGGTATGGGGGATACTGTTGTGGGGGTGTACTACAGGTCACCAGATCAGGAGGAGGAGGTTGATGAGGCCTTCTACAAGCAGCTGGTAGTAGCCTCATGATCATGGGCGTTGGTTCTCCTGGGGGACTTCAATTTTTGAGACATCTGTTGGGTAAACAACTTGGCCAGGCATGAACAGTCCAAACAGTTCCTACAATGCGTTGAAGACGATTTTCTGACGCAGGTGGTGGAGAAGCCAATGAAGCACGGGTTGCTCCTGGGCCTTGTCCTTACCAACAGGGATGGGCTTGCTAGGGATGTGAAGGTCGGGGGCAACTTGGGATGAAGCGACCATGAGATGGTGGAGTTCCAGATGGAACTTGGTGGAAGAAGTAAGGCAAAAAGCAGGTTTGCAACCCTGGACTTTCGGAGAGCCAACTTTGACCGCTTCTGGGACTTGCTTGGGAGTATCTCATGGGCTAGGTTGCTAGAAGGCAAGGGTGCTTGTGAGAGCTGAGCAACATTTAAACAGCACTTCTTCCAAGCTCAGGATTGATGCATCCCCAAGAGTAGGAAATTGGGAAAGGGGGGCAGGAAACCTGTGTGGATGAGCAAGGAACTCATTGATAAGATCAGAAGGAAGAGGAAGGTCTATGAAATGTGGAAAAAGGGCCTGTCCTCTTGGGAGGAGTATAGAAGGGTTGTCAGGGTCTGCAGGGATACGACAAGGAAGGCTAAAGACCACCTAGAGATGAGGCTTGCAAAAGACATAGAAGATAACAAGAAGGGTTTTTTTTTTAAGTATGTAAACAGTAAAAGGAAGACTAGGGATAATGTGGGTCCCTTGCTGAACGAGGAGGGTGTCCTGGTAACGGGAGATGCTGAGAAGGCAGAGATCCTGAATACTTTCATTGCTTCAGTCTTTGCTTCAAGGACTCCCCCCCAGGACTCCTTGACCCTGGAGGGAGGAGAAAGAGTCTGGGAAGTGGAGGGTTCCGCCCTTGTTGACAACGGAGTGGTTTGTGAGCGTCTGAGTGGGCTCAACCCACACAAATCCATAGGTCCCGATGCGATGCATCCACATGTGCTAAGGGAGTTGGCAGAGGTGAACGCCGAACCGCTATCATCTTTGAAAGGTCTTGGAGAACGGGTGAGGTGCCTGAAGACTGGAGGACAGCCAATGTCACGCTGGTCTTCAAGAAGGGCAAGAAGGAGGATCCAAGAAACCACAGGCCAGTCAGTCTCACCTCTGTCCCTGGAAAGGTATTGCAGCAGCTTGTTCTGGAGGCCATCTCCAAGCAATTGGAAGAGAAGATTATTATGAGGAGTAGTCAGCATGGATTCACCACGGGAAGTCATGCTCAGCCAACCTCATTGCCTTCTATGGTGGCACCACCAGCTGGGTAAGTGGGGGGAGAGCAGTGGATGTCATCTACCTTGACTTTAACAAGGCTTTCAATACTGTCTCCCATGACATCCTGATAGCAAAGCTGAGAAAGTCTGGGATAGAGGAGTGGACAGTAAGGTGGGTTGAGAACTGGCTGACTGGCCGAGCTCAGAGGGTGGTGATTGGAGGAGCAGAGTCTGGCTGGAGGCCTGTGACTGGCGGTGTTCCCCAGGGATCGGTGCTGGGTCTGGTCTTGTTCAACATCTTCATCAACGACCTTGATGAGGGAATAGTGCCCACCCTCAGCAAGTACACCGATGACACAAAGCTGGGAGGAGTGGCTGACATGCCAGAATGCTGTGCTGGCATTCAGCGAGACCTGGGCCGGCTGGAGAGATGGGCAGGAAGAAACCAAATGAGGTTTAACAAGAGCAAGTGTAGAGTCCTGCACCTGGGAAGGAACAACCACATGTATCAGTACAGGCTGCGGGATGACCTGCTGGAGGGGAGCTCTGGGGAGAAGGACCTGGGGGTCCTGGTGGATGACAGGTTGACCATGAGCCAGCAGTGTGCCCTTGTGGCCAAGAGGGCTAACGGGATCCTGGCATGCAATAACAGGATCATGGCCAGCAGGTCAAGGGAGGTGATCCTCCCCCTCTACTCTACCCTGGTCAGGCCTCACCTGGAATAGTGTCCAGTTCTGGGCTCCCCGGTATAAGAAAGACAGGGATCTCCTGGAAGGAGTCCAGTGTAGGGCCACAAAGATGATACGGGGCCTGGAGCATCTTCCCTATGAGGAAAGGCTGAGAGACCTGGCTCTGTTCAGCCCTCAGAAGAGAAGACTGAGAGGGGATCTCATCAATGTGTATAAATACCCGAGGTGTGGGGGACAGAGGGATCTGGCCAACCTCTTTTCAGTGGTTTGCGGGGATAGGACAAGAAGTAATGGCCACTAGATGGAGCACAGAAAGTTCCGCACCAACATGTGAAAGAACTTCTTCATGGTGAGGGTGACGGAGCACTGGGACAGGCTGCCCAGGGAGGTTGTGGAGTCTCCTTCTCTGGAGATATTCAAGGCCCCTCTGGACGCCTACCTGGGCAGCCTGCTCTGAGGAACCTGCTTTGGCAGGGGGGTTGGACCTGATGATCTTTCAAGGTCCTTTTTGACCTCTTCAATTCTGTGATTCTGTGAACCACCACAAACCTACACAAGGAAGGTTTCAGGTAAGATAACAGAAGAAATAGGTATGACTTAGATATTACAGACAAGGGCTACACCCAGAGAAAACCCACAGCAGGAAAAGAGAAGCTAATAAAGTTGATAAGCTTAAAACAAAATATGGGTTTGTTTGTTCTAGTAGCCTAAAGAGTCAATTATTTACATTCTTATAAAACCAATCACAGAATCGTCTAGGTTGGAAAAGATCTCCAAGATCACTGAGTCCAACCTCTGACCTAACACTAACCAGTCCTCCACTAAACCATACCACTAAGCTCTACATCTAAACATCTTTTACAGACCTCCAGGGATGGTGACTCAACCACTTCCCTGGGCAGCCCATTCCAATGCCTAACAACCCTTCCCATAAAGAAGTTCTTCCTAATATCCAATCTAAACCTCCCCTGGCACAACTTTATCCCATTCCCCCTCGTCCTGTCACCAGGCACATGGGAGAACAGACCAACCCCCACCTCGCTACAGCCTCCTTTAAGGTACCTGTAGAGAGCGATAAGGTCGCCCCTGAGCCTCCTCTTCTCCAGGCTGAACAAGCCCAGCCCTCAACTACTCCTCGTAAGACTTGTTCTCCAGACCCTTCACCAGCTTGGTCACCCTTCTCTGGGCTCTCTCGAGCACCTCAATGTCCTTGTAGCGAGGGGCCCAAAACTGAACACAGTACTCGAGGTGTGGCCTCACCAGAGGGACAGGGGGACAATCACTTCCCTAGCCCTGCTGGTCACACTGCTTATACAAGCCAGGATGCTGTCGGCCTTCTTGGCCACCTGAGCACACTGCTGGCTCATATTCAGCCGACTATCCACCATCACTCCCAGGTCCTTCTCTGCCTGGCAGCTCTCCAACCATTCCTCTCCCAGCCTGTAGCTCTGCTTGGGGTTGCTGTGCCCCAGGTGCAAGACCCAGCACTTGGCCTTGTTGAACTTCATACAGTTGGCCTCAGCCCATCGGTCTTGCATAATATGCAAATACGTAACACTGCAAATTTATAGCACAATAATTCACTATGTAATTTTAAACTCTGATTACTTCAATTCCAGCTCTCCAAAAACTTGGAAAATAATTTTGGAAAAAAAAAATATATTTTTTTTAATTTGGAAAATAATTTTATTAGTAACTATTACACTGTAAGCACACAGAAGTGCACTTAGTGCTGGAAATGTCAATCTACAGTGTCCCTCTAATAATAGAAATCATATGAATACCCTTGAAACTTAAAAAGACTGTGAAAGTCAGAAGTTGCCAAGGCACTTATTGAACTAAGAATATACTGACTTAAAAAAAAAAAAAAAAAAAGGAACTCTTGTAATATTTAATCTGTGGATTTTTGCATGTTTCACATTTTAGGATTAACCCCTTAAAGACTATTCAACTAAATTCAGACTCCTAACCTACCACCCTAAAGCTAAATCACAAAACTGAATTAATTTACAAAACACAAGCATGAATTCTCACGCTACATATTTATTACTAGCCTAAATATAAGGGGTTAATCTTCAGTTAAACATGCCGTGTCCACACTACTTCTTCATTAAAAGTTAACAGGTATATCAATTTTGGTAGTTTTATTACGTGAAACACATATTACCCAGTCAACTATTTCAAAACTAGTGTGAACACTGCTGAACTCTGAGAGACAAAGACGAAAAGAAAAAAAAAAAAGCCAAACACAAAGTAACAGGAGATGCTAGGACTATGCATCCAAACCCCCTCCTTTATAATGTATGGCAGGTGTGACAATGAGCTTTAGAAAACCTTGGTCAAAAATCCTTCCGATGTCTTGGCAGCAACCCCTGACAGGAATCAAGTCCCTCTGCTAGAAGGCTTTGGACCGGGGCTGTTAGCTAAGGATGGAAAAAAACACACGCGCACACACATATGTGTTTATAAATATGTACACTTTGTTTGCTGAAGGAAATATTCCACAGCAGGGGTTAGAGCACTTTGAATGTATCAGATTTGGGAAACTGTCAAATGCACAACACTGTAAGGAACAGTAGCTATGCAGTTAACAATTTTATTTCACACTGTATTATTTTTTTTTTTTCCTTTTATCTTGTAATGGGATTATTATACATCAAACACGATTCTACTCCAAGTGCAAATCTCAGTCTCATCTTTATTCAAACTGGTTCTTCCGGTAAAGCCTTCCTTATCACCTGAACTAGCTTCCCAAGCGAGCTAAAAAAAATGAAAACTTTAAACCATTGTAAGACACAGAGCATGAGAAGCTGCAGTAAGAAAAAAAAAAACAAACACATACTGTTAACTCTGCAGCAAATAACCAGCAGTCTTCAAAATAGGGCTTTCTTTGCTGCAATAATTTGCAATTCAGTCTTCTATTTTCTCTTGTTTCAAGAGTGAACTTTACTGCACATCCATTTTATTCTGCTCAGTGTCTTGAAGAGAAAACTAACTTGATTTGGCTTGCCTAGAGGCAGTACTGCATTTGGCAGTGAATAAACTCACAACGATCATTTTAACTCAAGTGTGGGTCAGACAAAAATACAGGTTTGTTTCCTTTGGGGGGCATAAGTTAAGGGATTGATTGTAGGCATTTGAAATTTATTTTTAGTCTGCATCATAAAATTTTAGGCCTGAAAAAATTCAATTGAAATTGAGTATTATGGCAGGAATCAATATTGCACTTTTGCATAGTACACTAAGAAATTAACATAGTGTTTAAGGTTAACTTCTTTTAATGATTAATCTAATTTAATAATCAAAGCTTTTAAGTGAAAGTATTCCTTAAGGACTTAAGCAATATGCAAAGTCTGATTCAGACAAACCAAAAGTCACGTGACACTTAAAATTGCCAAAAACCAAGTAGTATTGGTTGGATGTGACAGTACATGTACAAAGCATTTATAGTTAGGTATGATATGTGTAGCTTAAAAGTCATGTACAAAGCACTCAAAGACTCTTCAGAAGTCATCCAAACTACAGAACGCATCTTGATTTTGTTCTGATTACATAGGATGACTTTGTTAACCCAGTTTGCCTTTGATGCACTAGTCACAGCTACAGAACATTTACTAATACAGTATAAAACCTCAAGTATTTTAGAGGACATGTAATGATCAGATGAAATTAAAAAACTGTGGCTTATATAAATATGTATATACACAAGCACATGTATACATAAACAAACACAATTTTTCAACCTGCATGAGAAGCATTAACACCAGATTTCCTATTTGTAGGTTCATTGTCAATCACCAGAACCCTGTTTGCCATGTCTTTCAACTATGAAAATACAGGATTAAAAGGAAACAAAAGTTAATTTTATCTGACCCGTAAATAAAAAGAACCAATGTACTGCAGACATTAATCATGCTTGTTGGCTTAAAAGCTTTTGGAGCTTTGAAAGTGTTACAGAACAGACCCTAAAGCAACACTGCTGGCACCAGAGAAACTGTGGACTTCAGAAATGTAAATTGATTTATAAACTCAACCTTCTTCTTCAGCTCAACGACAAAGCCATTTCTTACACTACTCGTCTGGGTTTGCCAGTTGGATAGAAGACTGATTGTAATACCAGGAGCCTAAATATACTCAAAAAAGCACTCCAGACCAAGAAGCAACCTCAGAGAGCTGGAAAAAATCGCACTGTCTTTTAAAGTTAGAAGCACCATTACCATCAAAATTATTACACAAATGTATTTTAAGTGGTACTGCTAATTGGAAGTGTAAGTGACGGTAATACCGATCTGGTTTAAATCCAAGACCATATGATTTGTTTTTCTAAAATGATAAAATCTTTATCTGAGGGCAAGACTGCTCTACAAAGCCAGTTTATAGCCACATGCTGTAAAATACTTAGTTTTTCAAATTATTTTATAAGAGGGGAAAAACACTTAAGTTTGTACCTTTTCCAGAAAGCTGAGGTTGGACATAAAGTTACAATTTCAAAAAATTAAATAAATGCATCATATAAACATTTGTTTTAACCAACTGTTGTCTACTAAGACTGGTTGTTGAAAAACAAGGTTTCAATCAGTATTAGTTGTGCCAGCATGTTACCTTCCAGGACCTTAATGCCACCTTAAGCAGAATAGATAAACATATAAAATACATAAGAAAGAAGTAACGTTTTTAACAACTTCCCAACCTCCATCCCTCATGTTCTCCTCCCGAACGACTGGAGATGTCAGCGTGATAGTAACTTGCATTTTGGGTTCCACATATGAATTTAAAATTATTGCTGCTTCTGGGACTGCACACTTGATATCATATTTCTCAGTACTTATTACCTAAATATTGGGAAACAGAGATTTCTATCAGCAACAATAAAAGTATGGAGAAGAAAATGGACTTCAATGTAGTCTTTTTAACAGAAAGACAGAAATGCAGCATTAATTATATGAAGCAAATACCTCTGTATTCAAAGAGGTCACAGTATATGCAATTAAAAAAAAACGTATAAACATGTAGATGCACATAGATCTGTGAACTGACTTACTGTTATCAAATCATTAATGAAAACACACAGCAGTCACCAAGCACGCAAAAGAAAGAGGAAAAACTACCCATATAGGAAATTCATATGCAAAGTAAATTACACAGCATAAATTTGGACAGCATTTAAAAGAAAGAAAAGCCTCAGTGCCACTTGAAATGTCAGTTGGGTATTATTCCTGGTCAAACATACGAGTCTTTTTTAAAGACAAAGCCTCGGTGATTCTCCTCCTTCCAGCTCTCATTTAGAGGTTGGGTACTGCTAGGCACATTTTATACCTGGCTGTCACATCTTCAGACGAGAACAAAGATTACTCTGCATTTCTTCTTGCTACTGATTTAATAGTTCTAAATATCTCAAGAAGAAGCTGTAGGAAACTGTCATCTCGTTTTACAAACTAGAAGCCAGTTCTCTACAAAGACAGACCAGGATGAGCAATTTTCAGCTTTTCTTGCTTTATTACTTTGAGCAGGACCCAAGACTATTTCCTAATTAATCTGATCCTGCTAATGCTTCTACCATGCCACTGATTCTGCTGAGCAATTTACCAGACTGTACTGAAACACTGGTGCCACAAGAAACCTTTCTATAATGATGGTGGGCAGGCTTTTTTTCAGTAGGGAGCAATGGAGTTAAAGACTCAATATTCATTTGTTATAGGAATATAGCAAATAGTTTATATGCGTTCCACTGAATGGTCTAAGACAGCCTTTTTATTTTTTGGTAACTTTTAAGAATGGTGCCACATTAAGAAGCTACAAAACTTAATTTGTTAACTGTGGAACTACGAAGCATACGTACTGGAAGCAGACTGGCATTAATGGAGAACTTTGACCCTAAAGCAGTAAGCTTTCTGTAACACTGCACAAATTACCTCTGTCACTGGTGGTAACTGGACAACAGAAAGTCATCTTCTGCTCGTTTTTGTTTTCCAATCAAATGAAGTCTATTAAATGATGATTAATACTACACCACTAGCATAAACACCTAGACACTTAGACACTTGTAAACACAATGTACAGAAAGCAAAACATGCAGCGTGGTCACTGAATTCAGATGGAAACACTCAGCAAAACAGAAGAAATTCAACTTGAGCTATGGAATGCAGTAGTCAGCCCTGCAGACACATGACTTGGACAGATGTTTTTAATTATTATTATTATTATTATTATTTTTTTTTTTTACACAGAAACTTAAAAAAAAAAATCAGATGAAAGAATCTGAACTGTACTTACTGCAAGTTGTTTGGGAAGACTTTCAGCAATACGACTGAGTAACATCTTTGAAGGCTTCTCAGCACATAACAAAACAAGATTGACATTCCTGTCTCCACGGAGCAGCAAACCTTTAGCCAAAACACCTACCCGTAAAACTCCTTTCAGAGCTCTGTGAAGTAAATTATAGTCAGAAGTTGCATTTAAAATAGTATTTAAAGTAGTATTAAAATTTTAAAGCTAGTCCTGCAGACAGAAAAACAAAATGGAATAGGAATATTCCACATACTCTTGAGGACACAGTCCTCATCAAAATTTACTTAGTCAGGTATAAAAACCTGAACAGAACAGGACCCCAGGAAGCACTGAAAACAGTACAAGGAAAACCGTAAGATTTTAGAAACAAAAGGTGAATTTCTTAAAAAATAAAAATACCTGTCTTTACTGCCATCTTTTTTATCATCTCCCTCTTTGCTCTTGTTTTTTTCATGGTCGGTCATATTGTCAGAAACAAGTTTCAAAGCACGCTCAGTAATAGAAACAATTTTTTGGACTGCCTGAAGTTCCTCCTCTGTTGGATATATTGCTGCGTGTTTGGTCATCACGTAGCGGTCGTCAGAGGAGTCAGGGCGGCGTACAGGCTAAACAGAGAAAAAAAGTGTATTTCTGAAATGTGACAACATTTCAAAGTTCACAGAATATTCAAGCCTCAAATGACTGAAATGTAACAAAACATGAACTGAGATGTATTTAACAACTTACACTGCTCACAAACAATCACGTTTGAAGAAAGATAAGCTGTATCAAAATAAAACCAATTATGAAATCTCTAGATCCAAAGTACTCCTCTCCCCCAAAATAAGTATCTATTGTCTTTTTATTAAATGGGAAATACTTGCATACTTATTCACTGCTGCAAAACAAGGTATCTATAGTTGCTGTTATAGAAAGAAGAATTCAAATAGCAAGGTGCCTCAGGGGGTCTCTAGTCAAACTTTCTGTGCAAACCACCGTCAGCTATAAGATCAGATCACATTGCTCAGGGATTTATCCAGTCATGCCTTGAAAAATGCAAAAGATGGAGACTGCACAACATCTCTGTGAAAAAGTTACTTCCTGTATGTGGTCTGAACCTCTCTTGCCAGTGGCTAGATCCCTCCACACAGCACGTGTGTTGCAGCCCCCAGTCATTCTGGTAACCCCACACTGAACCTGCTATTATTTATCTATGTCTTTCTTGTACTAGAAAGCCCTAAACTGAGTGCAGTATTGCAGTTTGGGTTTAATGAAAGCAGATTGCTTTCTATCATCTATTGATTATGCTGCTGTTAATACAGATCAGGATGCTGTTGGTGTTCCTTGCTGGCAGGGCACATTGCTGGCTCATGTTCAACTTACTGTCTGCCAAAATTCCCAGGTTCCCTTTAGCAGCTCTGCTACCCAGCCTGTCATTCCCCAGCCTGCACCAATGTAATGGGTTACTCAGTCCCAAGTACAGCACTAGCTATTTGTTCTTGCAGAATTGCATGAAGTTCCTGCCAGCCCATTCCTCTGTCCATCTGGATGGAAATCCTGTTCTCAAAGGTACACGTTGTTCTCCCCACCCTGATGCAATTAAGTTTCACATCAGCAGCAAACCTGATGAGCATGCACTAACTCCATCACCTTTCAGATGATTGATAAGGTACTAAACGAGACAAATTCCATGATAAACCCCTGTGGTACTCCACTTGTTACCAACCTCAAAGGAGAGTAGGACCCACCACTAACCATTATCCTCTGGGACTGATGATCCAACCACTTTTTACACATATATTTGCCCACAATTATAGAATCACAGAATGGTTTGGGTTGGAAGGGACCTTTAAAGATCAAGAAGATAATGTTGTATAATGCGAACTAAATAAAAGTAATACACAAATCCAGAAAGACTTGTATTTCAGAAGCATCAGTATTTGTCTTCGAGGCATCCTATTGTCATATTAAGTGGACTTATTTTGGAAGAAAGGTTCGTCTACACGGTTTCATTAGCATGTAATTTTTTCTTCACCTTTCCAAATCCTTTATTAAGAAACAATGGAGACATCTCAGCACTGAATAATTTATAGCCCTTAACTGTGCCTCCTGGTAAGTAAGATTTAATTTCTTCTCCTCAAGTTAAACTCACAGCTGGTCCTTGGGGCTGAGGAGGCATTCCTGGTCTAACTCCCAGCAGGCCTAGAGGTCCTGGAAGACCATGAGGATATCCTCCATCTGGTATTCTGCGACGGTCATCCCAGTGATGCTGCTCTTCCTCCATTCTCCTCCAGTACATGTCTTCTTCATATCGCCTGAAGGGCATCAAAGAATTCTCTTTACATAGATGTTAGTATTTCCAAACATTCTAAAAGAATTCTTGGATGTACTAACTCACTCCCTTCTAGTAATTGTGCAAATACCAGAGAATTCCAGAGGGTAAATAAAAATGAATGGCTTTTTGAAAGTGAGTTTGTTTATAGCAAAGTAATTCTAGTAAGTCCACATTCCTCAGAGGGCTCCAACACTAGCAAATGAAAACCCCAGTGAGTTAACGACAATTTAATTTAAAACAAGACAGTACAGAGTTCCCACATCATTTAAAAGAAATAACCACAGAAGCAGAGTTAGTTTTAATCTGACTGCAGCTTTGTCTCATTTATCGATAAAACAACACATTACCTCATTTCCATCCTCCAGCGTTCCTCCTCTTCTCGCCTTCTCCAGTATTCTTCTTTCTGCATCTGTTTCCTCATCTTTTCTTCTTGGATTTTTCTTGCTCGAATACTGGGTTTTACTTCTACTTGTAGATCTGGATTTACTTTTTTCTAGTTCAGAAAAAAAAACGAATGAAATGTTGGTTTACCTCTTGCCATCTCAAAATTACAGACTTTTTTCTGGAATGCTCAACAGGGGAGTAAAATGCAGTTTCCGAACTACACTGAATGAGTAGTTGAAGAAAAATAGCTATCCAGTATTTTAAAGAAATAACTTATTACAAATAGAATGAATCCCCTCTTTACCTACATCAAGAACAAAGTTACTTAAGATTAAAATGTTACATGAAACACCAAGTAATTTGCTGTTCGTTCTGTAGCTGGGTGACTATTCTGTAGCCTGAAAAAAAATCTCCTCACACCTACTGTGTGCTTTTTGACACCCTATTCCTGAAAGGTACCTCATACAGATGTACAGGCATGAGTTACTGAATACATTTTTCCAGCAATTCTCTTCTTTCATCCCTTTCACGATTACACAAGTTAGTTACATCTCCTGAGACCACAGTGGATTCTTCTTACATTGCTCATAATAATCAAAATGCACACCATATGTCAATACAGGTGGCTTTCCATCCAGGACTGGAAAAAGAGCTCCAACGCTTGTTTATCAAGTGTCTTCACAAAAGGTTTATGTGGTCTATCCTGCCCAAATATTAAGCACTGTTCTTTTACACTGTTTGAAATTAATGGTAAACAACACAAAAGAACCTACCGTTGCTTGCATATGTTGTACCATATTTTAATGTTGCAAAGGTTCCCAAAAGCAACATTCAAAATGTTTAAAAAAAAACAAATTCAAAATGCAGTTTTATAGTCTGCCTTACTACTTTGAAGACTATTCTGTGAAGAAAATCAACTAGAAAGTGAATGCATTTCTCTACCTTCTTTAATGTGCTGTTCACTCAGAGTACTTAGCTATTCTTTAAATGTAAGACCGTGCAATTAGTCAGCTGTCATCTAGTGGATTTTCGTATAGCAGCATCAACATTTTAACTAACCTTATACTGAAGTCTGTGCCGCCTCCCTTTTAAGTGCATCTCCTTGGCATTAGGATCATTAAAACTGCATTCACAAAGTTTACAGTGAAAGCGGATCACCTTTCCTTCATCATTTCTTACCTGGAAAATAAAGTTTAACAGTTGTTTTTGTGGGTTTTGTTGTTGTTGCTGTTTTTGTTTCTTGTTTTAAACCCAAAAGTGATGTAAAAATTATTTTAATTTAGTGACATTGGATACTGTCTACTCAACATATGGTAAATTAAAGTTCACACAATAACTAAAAGAAGGCAAACTAGAACTTTCACTTCTGCCAGAGACACCATTGTGCTCCGTAACGAAAAGAGTTCTTCCATTCCAATGAGCACACAGCTTTAAACTTCAACCTGAACATACTGAGTTGAAATTCATAATTGTAAACCTGCAAATAATGAAAAATTTACATCAGATTCTGGTTCTAGTAATTTCATCCACATCTCATACCACCAACATGAAGAGTGCCCCACTCTGCTCAAAACATACACAATACAAAAACGTGAACATTTGCACAAGCCTTTGCAGGTTCAATGCCTTGTTTCATGATGAACAAATTTTCACTGAAATAGTTAAAATACACATTTTTGTATCAATACCTCCTCCACATAGTCATGGCCCACTGGCTGGACATCACTTTGCAAGGCAGCAAGAGTTGTAGGAGTCACCGGTTCAGTTTTTACTTCCTGTTTTATTTCCTGTGTTTGTACCATGGCAACAGGAGCTGTTTTAACAATTTCTGCTGACTTCGTATCTTCCACTTTAATACCTGTTGTCTGAAGTTTATTACCACCTACAAATCAAAACATTAAAATTTTTAACTTCCATAAAATGAGAACGTGATTACACATGATGTACAAATATCAATGTTCTGGCCAAAGCTTTATCAGTCTTCTAAAACAAGGTAAAACTTAAACATATTAAAACTATAATTAAACAGTCTTGTTTTTTTTAATAAGTTTGAAAACATTTGAGTTTGTTTTAAACGTTTAATATTAGTTTTAGCACAAAAACCTACTGCTTTACATGATTTTCATCATTCACTTTCATGATTTTTCAAAATGGGTGAGACTGAAAGGGACAAAGACATTGTAATAGTCTCTTGTCATCATCAAATCTTTTTGTAAATGGATCCAAAAACATGTTTTAAAACCACATAATTTGCATATTAGCAAAGGTACTACGCTCTCAATGTTGCAACTGCATAGGTTTCTCCCTCAAGAGGAGGATAGCTTATTTCAGAACAGTTGCTTCCTATCTCTGTATGTCTATCAAGCTCATTTCAAAAGCTTCCATGTTACACTTCCACTGTTATACGGATGTTTCAGTTGTCCAGTTATTAACTGGCCTGCCTGCCTTGGCAGCCCAAACTGTAAACTAAAATTAGGACCAACTGGATTATAAACTGCAATACTCCATCAGCTACTATGTAAGAAACCAAAACACTCATGAAAGAGGAAGAAGCCTCCAGGAAAGGTCAGGTGGAGACAACAGGTCAGGAAACACCATGAATTGTGAAGCAAAACTTTTATATGCATTTTTATCTTCAGCTATCATTTATTAGTCATGCATGGTTAACTAAATACATTTGCATTTGCTACACTAAGATCTTTAAAAAAAATATGGAATAGGTTAGGTTTCAAAATAAAGACTGACTTCTGTACTTGCCAACAAAGTTTATTTTCGGTGTAGATATTTTCTTTACAGCTATATTAGCAGCAGGTGAAGTTGTTTTGTTGTTGGACGCCGTGTTAAGTGGTGTGTTTGTCATGGGAGTAAGAATTTTCACTGCAGAGGATGCAACAGAGGAGTTCACAGTACTGCTGCTAGTTGCTATATTTGAAGCAGATGCAGCTGGTTTGGAAGCAGATGTGGATGTTGAGGAAGTTGCCTGGGTAACCACATTTGGTTCAGTTGAAGGAATGGGTTTGCCAAGTTTTGTGTGCAATTTTACTACCTATAAAAATAAAGAGAAATTCATATAATGTTCCTGGGACAACCAGAAAAAAAATAACTTGTTATAGGTTATTGAAGCTGTAATGCAAACATTAATATGATGCCCAAAAAAAAAAATCAAGTGATTTGGGCAAAAAAAAAAAAAAAAAAAAAAAAGAACATGTAGAAGTTTTTGTCATCTGTAAGAAGGAAATAGTTAAGTGTCATCTCAGATTGCTTATTTCCATCGCAAATTCAGCATTTACTCCAAAAGCTATGTGGATGAGAAAGCCAATAAATTGAAAGGCCCATAAAACTGAAGGAAGGATTTTGCTCAAACTGTTCTAATGTCACTGTTCTGCTGCTTGGTTGCTTTTTCTTCTCTTCAAAAAGCACAGTAAATTAAATTACTTTGGTTCCAAATATACACCTTAGAAGTAAAAGTTATTTAAATCTAATTCAACGATTCTCTCTTTTGATCACTCTCTCTTAAGTATATTCATTTTGAAAGAACAGCCAAATTACTTAGCAAAACCGAAGAGATTCCTTAGACAAAGTAATTGTTTTTCTCGTTAAGCACATCCACAGAGGCAACTAAGGAGGATGTGAGAGGTATTTTAGAGCTCTTAAAATTCATAGAAAGCAAAGAGTCACATGCTTTGTCTTAACTTCTATCTTAGTGCTTAAGGATATCTAGTTGTCTAGTACTTAAGGATAGAATATTGCTTTTTTTTGGAACAGCTGACCATCACCTGAAAAAGAAATGCAAGCAGTCCATAAAAACCAAACATGCAAAATGAAAGCTAAAGATTAGGAAAGATTTGAATGTAGCAGTAAAAAAATCTGCTAGACACACCGTTAACGCAAACATGTGTAGACAATAATATGCATACAACAGTACAAATACACTTAGTTTTTTTTTTTTTTTTTTTTTCCTTTTTAAAGTAAATCATATTTTCTCCACTGGAATACAGACTGTAACTTTAAGCAACTCTTCAAAATGACTTTTGCAGTAGAATGTACAGGATTCTTCATAGTGTGTCAAAGTAAGAGATTTCTTTGAGATTTCAGTTTTACACAGATGACAATTTAAATTAGCAGTAGACAGTGACTATCTACGGGGAAACATCCACATGTATGAGGTTAATATATACCACACTCCATATACCTACCCAATTACTGGGCACACCACAAAAAAAAATAATGGCTAAACATATTTATGAAAAAAAAACACTAGACTAGTCTAAATTGTATTTGTTCTTGCAGTAACAAAACTGATATTGAGGAAACTTTTAAATGCACTGTGAGATTTCTTTATTTTCATAGGAATGTTGTTACTGATACCACTTTGTACAGTCCACTGAGATAGAAGGGTAAGAGCTGTAAAAGCTGAATATTAACACTGTATTTGTTACTGACATCAATCCTGCTCAAATTATGAAAAAGATCTGTAATATATAAACACACACACACTACAGTGCTATTCCATTTACTATTGTATGACCAAATTCAAAACACAGGTCACAGGGTCACAGCGAAGCCTGTAGTCTTCATTCCAACACGCCTACATATCTGCACCCAGATAGCAGGGAAAGCATGCTTACTTGAAGTACTCCAAACACACTCATTATGAAGTCTACTATTGTGGGGCACTGTTCTGTGCTCCCACAGAGGAATTTTGATAGCAAGAAATGCCAAGGTGTGATGTGTAATTGTCCCGTCCCTTGGTACTGACTCAGCTTACAGTGTTTCAAAGCACACTGTGAACTCCACAGCACCAAACAAGTAGGCTGGCTACCAAGAAAAGTTTTGGAAAGAGTTAGCAAAGACAAGCATGACACTGCATGTACTTACTGACTCTTTTCCCCACCTTATTCTACATCTTCATGCTATGATTTCCACCCTTTCCTTAATACATTCCCTCCTCATTGATGCAGTGACAGTATTTTTCCCCCCCTTTCCCCAAAATGCCCTTCTAATAGTGAGCTTAAAGTTACATTTGAAACAGAAAGCAGAACTAAACATTTTTAAACAAAATTATTCAAATTATTTCTGCTCATTTTCTTTCCTCTAAGATGAGGGGGAAAATATACAACTGACTTGTGTAATAAGAACAAAGAAAGCTCTTACTTTCTGGTGTTTGGCTCCACGGATGTGGGCAGCGTACGCATCTGCTCCTGTACAAGACACATCGCAAAGCTCACAGCGCAACTGATTCTGAGTTCCACGAGCAGAAGTGCTGCTGTTATTGGTGTTCTGGGAAGCTTTTAATGCTGCTTCTTTCTTTTTGTGTTTCTGGCCTTCTAAGTGTTCTTTGTAAGTCTGTTTAAATAAATAATACACAGTAAACCACCTTTGTACTGCTTGTTCATCTTTCAAATGAATACACATAGAATGTAACATAAAATACATGCTTTGTATAAGAACTACTTCCTACTCTGAACCTTTATTTTATATGACATGCTCTCAAGAATAAGCAGGCCACTTGTAAGACCAAGAAATTTTCTTCTCCTCCACCAGAATTCCACTGTTAGAAGTAATACAGTCTGGGTTTTCCTCCCCTACCTGCTCAATTTCTCAATCAAGTACAGTTCTAAAGATACTGTGACTGTAAACTTGAGATGATCAGAAAACTGTATCTCAGTTGCAGTTTCCTGCATTGCATTGAATTATTCTCAAATTTGCATTTGCCTCAACCTGCATGATTACACTAATTAAGTGTATCCTGAGAGCAAAACAGTTTGATTCAAAAGAAGGTAGCACATAAAGCTGTGCTGAAAATGAAATGCAGGAGTTGATATTTGCTCCTATAACAGCAATGGCAACCTAGAGAGATACAGGGTGGGAAATAATGATATATTTACTTAAAGAACTGTTGAGCCAAGCACACGCAGATCTTATGTGAATTGGTATGTGCTTTTTTACACACTTTTACCCACTGTGAAACTAAACTGGATTGATGGAATACAATGAAGAACAAATTTTCAGGCTTAGCATTGACAAAATGTATATAATTGAGTAATATTGAAAAACTTATTTTCTAAGACATTTGCTATGCTAAACAAGCAAATCAAATTCATAGTTTATAATACTTCTGAAGTTCAAAATATTGTTGAAGCTTCTCTGTACAAGCTAACAGGATGCATCTTTTGTCTTCTCATAGTAACTCTGTAATAGCACACACTTTCATTTAATTAATTATTCCTTTAATAAAATTGCAGAATTGGTCTTTAAAATTTAACAAATGTTCTAAAGTGGGTCATTTTTTTAAGCTGAAGAAATTACAACAAAAACGTATAGCAGAATATTACATAATACAGGTACCTGTGGTCCAGCACAGCTGATCTTACAAACATCACAGTAGTGGATCTGGGGTGGTTTGGGAGGTTGTTTTGGTTTCAGTTGCTTGTTTTGGAATGGTGCCTTTTTAGTAAAGGTGGTCCCTGTCCAAGCAGCTGTTGCAGCAGCAGCAGCTGCTGCTGCCGCCGCCTGTTTCTGTTGCTGCTGCTGCTGCTGGTAATAGGATGATGCAGCTGAATACACAGCAGCTTCATAGCCAGAATAAGAGGTACCTCAAAGATCAAAATAAAATAAATATTACATCACTGTACATAACACAGTAGTTACAAGCATGCTGCGTAATAGCGTGTGGGGTATAAACAATTTGTTGATATCACATTACACATTCCAAGTTTTTCTTGATGTTTCACAGTACACAAATATACAGCATACTACTTGTATTGGGAATATTTGAATATATATATTTTTTTTGTCATCCTTGCAGACACACAGTTATGTTGCTGGATATATCAAAGCATCCCTAAAGAATACATGAAAATTCCTGGTACATCTGGCAAGACGGAGTATGATGTAACAAGAATAAAGTATTTCTCGAAGCCAATTGGAATGGTCTTTTGGAACCAGATTCACTGTTCAAGATACAAAATTAAAAGGAGGACAGAAATTATGTAAAGGGAGGGGAAAAAAATGAACAGAAAAGACAGAACTGCTAGTGCTATTACATTCTACTTCAGTGATTTAAATTGTTTTAGTGCAAATCTGCTTGTCTGCTAAAACCTCTGCAGCACACTCGACATATGCATTCCTTGATTTCTAGTATAAAAGCTGAATAAATCAAGGAAATTGGCCTTCATACCTTTGAGCCAGTTTTCCCATAAACTTTCTACATCTACTGGTTCAAATATTTTAATCCTCTGATCAAGTTCTCTTTCAAGGAAGTCCCTTTAAAATTCCTTTTTAAATAGAAAACAAGAGACTTCAAGGTAGCTATAACATGCCAGTTGATCACCATCTGGCTATACACCTTAATTTTCTTTTCACCTTTAACTAGGATTTGGACCCCTAAGGTTTAAAGGAAAGTGGTTTCGTTATTTTTTTAGCACCCATTCTCCCCCCATTTTGGGCCAATACATCCCCAAATTACAAGATTTATATTGGATAAATATAAATCCTCTCTGTTGTTTGGTAGTATCATGCTCTCTTCCAGTTTCCCTGGGTTTTATTTGTGTGGACATGTCTCTTCATTCTTTTCAAACCCCCCATATTTCCCCTCCAAATCTCATAGCAAGTCACAGAACACGGTGCACATACCACTGCTAATACTTTCTATAGTTTCACATGTAACAAAATAGGCATACTTGATCATCGAAACTCTTTTAAAGATAAATCATTATACTGGCAAAACATTTTGATGTAACTGGTTGACAATTCTCAGTAGACTATGATGTAATTGAACACAAATGTTCAGAGTATTTAAATCCTGTAATCTTCTGTAACAATTGCAAAGATCCCAGCAGCATAATATGCAAAACCCTTACCAGAGTAAGTAACCGCTGTTGTACTGTATGTTGCACTTTGAGTATAGGATGGAACAACAGTAGCTGCAGCTGCTACTGGCTGCACAGTAGAGGATACTGGATATATAGAAAACGTAGTTGTTGCTGGACTTGGGGTTGCAGGTTTTATAGCTGTCACTTGTCGCGTTTGTTGAGCTTGAGTATATTGAGTTGCCCCTTGGCTATATCCTGCTTTTGGAGCTAAATATAGAAAACAGAAGTATACAAACTTAGATAGGCTTTAGTTGAATGCAGTGTAAACCATATTAAGTAATGCTTAATACCTAATAATTCTGGGAATTAAATGTAACAAGGGGAGGTGTTTTTTTTGGTTAGTTCCTTTATTACTATTATTACTACTTTAACAGTCATGGTTACATATTGTGCAATTGTGTAACACACAACTGTGTAATTATGTCTTAGGTCACATTAGTAAGCCTCAGATTTATTTATTTATTTTTACTACGCTGTCACGTTCTCAAATGACCTTCTCATTCAGTGGTTTTACTCAGTGGAATATACTCAGCCAAATAACATCTAAACCTTTATATTACTTCTCACTAATGTAAAAAAAAAAAAATACACTTAGTAGCAGCCATGATACCAATAATTAAAGAACTACATATATCATTAAGTAACCACAGAATTACAAATGAAGTCTAACCAAATTATCATACGAACCCATCATTGACTATTTGTACCTAGTTCAGCAAACTTTCTAGACAAATCAGCATAGCGTTTGCCTAGAAGTATGTTTTGTGTGCATTTAATAACAATCCAAAACTCAAAGACAGTTGCTTACAGCAATGTCCCAGTAACGTTCAAGTTCTAGATGCAGCATATACTTCTACATATTGGCGAGAAATACATGAGAAAACTAACAAAAAAATCTAGGTAATGTGTTATGTTCAAAGACATATTTTTAAGGCATTAATGTATTACCCATACTATATAATGACAGGAGCTGGAAGGATGCAACCCACCTGTCTGGTAGTATGATTCAGCTACTGAAGGTTGAGGCTGGGCAGCAGCAGCCACAGCCGCAGCAGTTGCTGTTGGCTGTTGATAGTATTGTTTGCTGTCATAAGCTACAGCTGGGGCAGTAGATCGAACATATGAGTAGGAATCCTAAAAATTTAAAAAAAAAAAGAAAAAAGAAAATAGTAATTTTCTCCTTAAAATAAGGTATCTAGAGTAATAAAGATCATTAGAGTGTCAAAAAAAAAACAAAACATATTTCCTGCTAGTCTATACTAAAGGAGATATTTAATAGATATATATTTATGGAGACAATATATGTAGATATATGCATTAAAGAAATTAAATTATTAAATTTGTTCACAAATAGTTCCATACAAAAGACAATCCTGGTAATTTCAGACTTAATATAGAAATTAACCTCATGTTTCTAAATCACTTTCCCTTCCACACTATTTTTGTAACTGAAAAGCAACTGGTTTCTGTAGTTTTTTTCACAGGGACTATATCAAATTCCTAAAATATATGAAGGAAAAAACAACAATTTTGTGATCTCCACAAAATGTGACTTCCATAAACAAAAAAGTCACATAGTTAAAAACATCACCATATATTTGCCTTTCAAATCCCATAATCAAGAATATTTTTTCTTGGTTGTATTTTTTAGAATGTGGAAGTGACACTTTTCAAGCTTTCTTCTTTTTTTGACATATCAACTGTTCCATGAGGGAACCATAACTAGTCTAGACGGGCAAGGCAAATAGTCTATTCAACACGGCCAAAACTAAGAAGATGGTAAGTAAGCTTAGAAGAGGTAATCCTGGAAACCACTATATGCATGTACGTGTATTTTCTCATCCTTATCATATTTATGGTAAAGTGTGACTAACTGACTGACTAGTGGGTAGCAACACATGAACTACATTAGCTGAAGTCTACTGACACATGAAATTTCATTTCCAAGAAATATAACAATACTCTCTTCCATCCAACTCCATAAAATGGAATTGTTTTTCTCTTTAATTTAGGTGACCCTCTTATCTGTCTGAATATATCTTGTAACTGACTACCTTAACGACCTTGTGAGTATACACCCAACTGGAAGGACTCCTAGGTTACATACAATGCATTACTGTATCTAACAAATTCTGAAAACTGGACAAAAAAAACTGATAACACAGAACAACACTACCATCCTTTTAAACAAACAAAACTACTAATTAGAATTTATATAACGCCTTGATAATTTTATAACTAATATATTAAGGACATTACATGGGACATACTATTTCAACATCCTCTGCCTCATTAGTAAATGCAAATTTTAAATGAGCCATGTCACAAAATTTATAAAATTCCTGTGCATAAACACACCAGCCTAGAGATATCCACTGAAGACGTGGACTAATTAATGCTAATCTAGAAAAAACACTGTTAAAAATACAAATAAAGCTCACATTTCCAATGGAAAACTACCTGGCCACGTAAAACCCCCACTCTTTCTGCATCTAAAATGCCCGATCTAAACCAATGAGCTAGGATATTGATGTGCTTATACACCTGTATTATGTGAATCTAGACAGACAGGAAAAATTGCAACTTCTAACTCTCTTCTAAAAACTGAACAGGAGTAAACACGTATGTTATAAAGTCCCAAGATGACCTCTGCAGACTGAACTATTCCAGCTGCAAAACTGATAAAGCATTCTGATTTATACTGCATGTTTATTTATTCGTTAACTGAGGAGGAATATGATTCAGTAACAGGATGCTGTCATACTACGTTTAAGCCACTGCAAGAATGGGAAATTATTTGAGGTACCAATAAACCACTCCTCACAGCCTTGTGTCATCGCACCTTTACCTCTTGCACTGACATCGTAACTGTGCAGAGGCAAACAGATTTAACTCAGCTTATCAATCCCATGGAAAGATCCTCCTTTTTTCATTGGTTATTTTTCTACGGGATCCTTTTCCTGAACTGACCCACCTGAGTGCTGACAACTTCTGGACTCAACACAAGGAAGTGTCAACAGAAAACCGGGAAAAATGAAAATAGAGAAACAGTTCCTTTTTGTGGCAGTCTGTAGTCACACAAGGTTAGGCAGTGACCTCACTAGTGCAGAGAGGAAAAAGGGTGCTTTCTCTCCTATGGCAATCTTCTGTCCTCTTATGTTTGCTGCTGCAACTCCTGTGGCACCCAAGAATCTGATGAGAGAACAATTTCTACCTCCCACTGAAAAATTTTATTGAAACATTTCTGTCAGCTAAGTCAGTTCCATGACCTAATTTAACACATGCTACTTGAACATTTAGGCTAGCCAAGACAGCACTACTTTTCTCAGCAGCAGTTCACAAAATCACTTGGAGGTAAATGTCAGTTCACTATTGTGTGAACGTCTTAGATCTCACAGTAGTACTGCTGATAATTCTCTATGTGGGCCACGAGACTGCAGTCACTTCACACAATCAATTTTAGTTGCTGAGTAATTTGTGTTGTATTCATGCTGTGATTCACAGAAGGAAAAAAAAATACAAATACCATCACATTCTCTTCATCACAGGCCTCTTCTTTTTAACATGTAATTTAAAAACCATTTTTTAACATGTAATTTAAAAACCACTAAAAACCATTAAACAGAGTATTTTTTTTTTTTTTTAACATACCTGGTAATTCTGTGTAGTGACAGGAGGTGGGGGTGGTGGAGCTTCTTGTTGCCTCTGTGTGTAACCATAATCTGTAGCTGTGTGTGCTGTTGGGTAGCCTCCATATGCAGCAGCTGTTGCAGCAGCTGCGACAGCTACTGGAGCAGGCCTGGCTACTGCAACTGTAGCTGCTGCTGGGGCATAGGCTGCAGTAACCGTGTGAGCAGCGACTGGGGCCTGGTGGACAGTGTAGCTAGCAACTGTGGTTGGATGGGAATAGGCTACACCCGAAGCAGGCTGCTGGCTACACGGGAGAAAGACAGTAAGTAAATAATTAGATTAATTCAACATATTAAGCTCACACGTAAACATTTCAAAATCCTGGATTTGATCAATACTTGTCTGTTCTACAAACAAAACAGGAATGGCTATCTACCTATGTATACACTTCAATGGCTAGTATTACCTCTTTTCCACTCTCTCAAAAAAAAAATAAACAAGAGTATATTATTTTGAAGTTTCTGTGGATATAGAAGTATCAAGTGGCTGATTACTTTCTTCTTAGAGAAGGTTTGTGGGTTGGTTTTGTGGTTGTTTTTTTTCTGAAGCAGTGGAACAGAAGTCTTTCACTCAATGTTTTAAACCATTATCTTTTAATATCTGACAAGTTTATATGTGCTTCATTAGTTCTTCAATAAAACCACCTGTCAAATTAAGAAAAATACTACTTTTCTATGACAGCTCATTATTGACCTGCACTTGCACAGTAAATGAAAAGTTTTTCAGTAAATCATATTAAAGGTATGAGCTTTTAAAGACTTCCATGAAAATTAGCTCAGAACTCTAAAAGTTAAGGCAGACACACTTCAAAACATACCTCTAATATCAGGCTTTTCCCACTAAAGTTTAGAATTATAAAATACTGGCCACACTTGCACAGGAATACACTGCCTCACCACATGAAGCATCATCAAAAGACAGCCAAATCAAGCAAGAAGACTGCCACCAGAGTTCTGGCAATCTTCCAGGCACACGCTGTGCCTAATGTGCCTTTCTAATATTTGCAGGTAGGACATTAATGTGCCTCTATTTACTAAGAATGAGTAATTACTAACTGTGGAAACAGAAAATTAATAATAGGTTTAATTATTTTAACAGAAATTGATGTTACTTACTTCTGTACCCATTACGATTAAAAGCTTACAATAGTGCTTTTGCTTTTTAAACAAATAAAACAAACTGGGCAAAATATCATTATCTGGAACAACGATATGAAATGGGGATTCAGTGGTTATTCTGATTTTTTGTACGCTTCTAGTACAGTCCAATAATACTTAAGAATCTATATAGGGTTTTACATCTCCATAGAACTACTACAAGCTAATTCAAACTCAATTCCATGTCCATCGAGGAGATAATAGCCACTATTTTAAATAAAATAGAAACTATATTCACTTGAAAGAAAACCAGTGACAAAGTGGAATTGAAAAATGGTTATATTCAAAACCAGAAAGAACAAAAAGTCACAACAGTTTTTCCAAAAGACAGCAATATTCTCCCTGACATAACTACCAGAAACAAAGCATGTTTGTGCTGTAGAAATTTTTGCTAAAAAGATTTCCATAACTCCCTTGTGTTTAGTAATTAAAAATAAAATAAAACTGTCATTCAATTAGAGCAGAACACATTGATTTTAACATATTAAAAAGCCATTTTTATGGCAGAAACACACTGAGAAAATTTTATTACTATTGGACTTCCATGTCTGGACTCTACCTTCTTTCCACCATAGTCCCCTGACATTTCATTTGTTAAAAGACCATTTACAGTACATCCAAATTCAACGCAGCTGTGGGTTGTACTCACAATTATATTTCATTTTATTTTCAGCTTCTTAGCATTAACAGTGGAAGGGTAAGACCTAAAATACTTTGGTGTAGCTCCTACCACCGCTTGAAACAATTCCTCCTACCTGATCTACATAGGTAGGGCCTTTGTTTTGTAAGCATATGGTCAGAAATCAGACTGTGTCAGAACACTCATGAAGACTATTTTAAGATAGTAAAAGTGAATGATAATCTATAAAATTAGGCTGCAGTATCTATGTACGTAGCAGCACAGAAGTGTAAAATATTCACAAGTTCTGAGGTAATTGTATTACATTGGGAAAACAGGCAGCCTTACACTTTCATTTGGACTTTACCTGAACTCATCAACAGTCCAATACTGACAACGAAGGGTCAGTCTTGCTCCACCCCAGCCTCATTCTCGCTCTTCCCTCCTCCCATATTCTGGATCTGGCCATGCCATATTGCATCCCTTGAGCTAGTTCTGCTGTTCATTACTCTAGCAGAAAAGTACAAGTTTTTTTTTTTTTTTTTTTTTTTTCCCTTGGCCATGTTTCTGACATGGTAGAACGGTTAGAAACATTGGAGCTCACAGAGCAGTCTGACTGCCAGAACTGACATGAGGCATATGTATGGAAAAAAAAAAAAACAACTTGGAGGGGGAGACAAGAAAGGGGCCTGCCAAGGAAGCAAAATTGGCTCTTCCAGTTTCATGAAATCAGGCCCAAATTGCTATCACAAAATAGTATCACAGAATCATTAGGGTTCAAAAAGACCTCCAAGACCACCTGGTCCCACCATCTCCCCACCCCCAATGTCACCCATATGTCCCTAAGCACCACGTCCAACCTTTCCTTGAGCACCCCCAGGGACGGTGACGCCACCACCTCCCTGGGCAACCCGTCCCAGTGCCTGACTGCTCTTTCTGAGAAGAAATGTCTCCTCATTTCCAACCTGAACCTCCCCTGGTGCAAGTCGAGGCCAATCCCCCTTGTCCTAGTAACAGCACTACAGTGCTCACACCACATTATGTGGTAACACTATCAGCCGGTTTATCAAAGAAAATGCTTTTATTCTCAGAAATACATGATTAAAGCTACCTGCAAGTTTTCTGTATTCAACAGTGTAAAGAGATTGCGATGGTAATATTAACAAGATTCTACTCAGTCTTACTTTTTTGTTATTTTTGTATTAAATTTCCTTATCATGGTATAGAATTAACAGCCCCAATCATTTGATTTCTAAGGCCAGTACAGTTCTATCACCATTTTTACTTTAGCAAACCTGTTCCCCTCGCTTCTGCAACAACATGCAGAGCTAGTGATCGAGTTTGCAAGATTACAAGAAAAATATTCTAGAACTGGCTGCTTCTTCCTTTTTGAAAGAACTACTTATCGTTACAGAAGTTCACACAATCGTTTCCAAATGTACGGGCTTCCTTTTGCTCCTCAGGTCCTTACTGAAAACCTTTAACATTTAAGATGACCAGACTCTTCCATGTAATTATACCTGTATTTAACGATTTTTCTGCCAACTTTGTCACTTGACTTACATGAGGTTTTATCCTTGTTCAGGGACAAGCGTCTCATCACACAACTTAACTCCTCTCAGGCTATTTGGTCAGACCCCCTGTTCTACCTATCTTTCTTGCAATGCATCTTTGCACCTATTTACTACCTACTCATCTTTTGTGGCTATGGATGGCATCAATTCAGATGAAGGTTCAGCTGTGCTTGCTAGCTACTGCTTTCTTCCCAGTCTGGCTTTCTCAAATAAGCTTCTTGTAAAGCTACCCACGTATTGACATTACTTCCCTCACGTCAAACTCTAAGATGACATGCCATACTAAAGTAAATACTAAATAACAATCAACCAAACCATGGATAACTCCGGTGTAATTATTCCTATTTGACGATCACTCTTCTAATAACCACCCCTACCAGCACGTCTCTACAATTATTTTATTAATCTCTACATTAAGTAATAGTTTTCCATACTGCACCTCATCAAGTATTTCAACTTAATCCCAATAAACAAAACCCAAAGACTTGGGCATGTGATCAAGTTATTAGAGCAACAATGAATATGCCAGCTGAGCTATGGTAACAAAACACGTGCGTGTTCTTCAACACAACAAAGAAAGTAATTCAGTTTAGCTTAATCATCCAACACAGTGGGAAAAAGTTGAACTAAATTCCTCCGTATGTTCTATGGGCTAAGAACATGCACACAATTACTGCAGCACAGCTAACACAAACAAATTCAATGCTCTGTTAACCTAGCCAGTTTTCTGTGCAGGTCAAATCTTTTCTTGCCCAAAACAAATTCTCACGTCCTTATAAGCATCTCTGAATTTGGAGTTTCACTGAGACCAACTGACTTCACTAAATGGGCAAAGCTTAAAAACACTAAATAATTCAGATTGAAACAAACCTTTGGAAATCATCTCTGCTAATTCTACACTCAAAGCACAGATATTTTCGAAGTTTAATTATGTTTCTCAGGGTTTTCTCTAGTCAATTTCTGATTATTTCCAGGAAAGCAAAGGAGTGCTAGATGAACATTTACTTAAAGCAAATCCAGCTTGTGACCACTCAATTCAAGGTAACTTCATATTACAATTCTTACAGTGTTTTAGCTTACTCTAAGAACAAAATCAAAATAAACATAATTATTTAAGTTATTAGTAAAGGACTTTAAAGAATTTTGAAAGGAATTTTAATTCAAAAAATATTTTCAATTCATGCCAACCTATTTCTTTAGCTGATTTTAACAGCAACAGTGCTTCCCCACCAACAAGCTCACTTCCATTTCTCTATTCTAGGAACAATGCACATTAATTAGTAAGAATCTTCCAGTTCAGATTTCACTTTATTTTCACTATCCCAGCCACAGCCAGTTTACAGTCTACACTTAGTGCTAAAGTCGCCTGCTCCAGTCAATTTCAGTCAACTTTAATGTCATTTCCAGCACCATACTGAATTTACTGTCTTTCCCTTCCTGCCCTAAACTGCTACTATGCATATTTGTATTTCCCCATGCTCTTTGCTCATTACTGCCACATAAACCTGCTTCTTTTCAAATTTTACACCCCACACTATACCTAGTTTGCTCTTATCTTCCATAACATACCTAAGAAACCTTGAGATTGAGAATGAAATCTACAGTCATAATTATTGGACTACAGTGAGTGAGAAAAGTATTTTTTGTATGAAAAAAAAAAAAATCATTGACTCAATCTTTGAAGAACATCTATACTAGTTTCTACTGGCATTGATGTTGGAAAATACTAATAAAATCTTTCTGATGTGTTAGTATCAGGGAAAAAGTACCACATATGAAATACCATGACATTAGACCTCCTAGATAAGACTCTCTGCAGTGAGCTGTGACCATACATCTTTTTCCACACTAAACTCCAACCCCGTATCAACTTGATATTCTGAAGGGTAAAGGGATGCACTGTCCTGCAATCTTGCAGAATTCATCCCAGAGCTAAGGCCACTGCAGAAGTTAGCCTTGTCCATATTGCTGTGTGCTGTACAAAACTTCTTTCACGAAGTCAAAGAAAGTTTTCCCAAGATAGATGCATGTTTTGCTTTTATACTTTGCAAGCTGGACTTAAGACCATGACTGTAGCTGCAGTGTTAGTATCACCATTTGGTATTGTGTATACCCAGATCTGTGATTCTCAACCTGTGTAACATAGAAAACTTTTCCATGTTAAAATTTTAAGAATCCCAGAATGGCTGAGGTTGGAAGGGACCTCTGGAGGACATGTGGTCTAAACCTCAGCCCAAGCTAAGACACCCAGAGCAGGATGCCCAGCTGTCCAGATGTGAAGACCACCAAGGAGAGAAACTCCACAACCTCTCTGGGCAACCTGTGCCAGTGCTGTCACCCGCACCGCAGAGAAGTGCTTTCTGATGCTCAGAGGGAACCTCCTTCATCTTGGTGGCCCACCAAGGTTGCCCTCAGTTGGGCTCTTTTCAGTATGTCCATGCCTCTCATGTACTGAGGAGTGAAGAACCAGCCAGGCACAGTACTCAAGGTGTAGCCACACCAACACTAAATAAAGGGGAAGGATCATCTTCTCCTGACTTGCTAGCAAGACCTTGCCTAATGCAGCCAAGAACTCCTTTAGCCTTCTTCACAGCAAGGGCACGTTGCTCACTCGTGTTCAACTCATGCTGCTGACTCATGTCCACCAGGACCTCTAGGTCTTTTTCTGCAGAATTGCCCCCCAGCAGGACTTTGTGATTCTTCTTGTTGAACTCCATCAAATCCTTGTCAACCCACATCTCCAGGCTGTTGAGGTCCCTCTGGATGGCTGCATGGTCCTCTGGTGAGTAGACCACTCCTCCAGTTTGTATCAGCTGCACATTTACTGAGGATGTACTCTACCCCATTGTCTAGATTGGGAAGGAAGATGTTAAACAAGACTGGACCCATTCCAAAACACAGAGGCATCGAAGAGTTATGAGGGCCCAATTCTACACTGTGAAATCCGCTAAGCTATAGTATAGCTTAAAAAAATAAAAAAGTGTGCTTGTAGGTATATTCAAGAAACAATTCAAAGCCTCTTCTGTGCTGCACAAAAATCTTCACCAAGGAAACTGCAGCAGTGTTTTTGATATAGAAGAAGAAATATGGTCTCTAGAAGTGTTTTTTTTTTTTTTTTTTTTTTTCCCCATTTTGAAAGTCCTTATTCCTTTCTCCACGTGATGGTAGAACACTTCAAATTATTGTAGATCACAAGCTAGCCAGGAAGCAGATGTTGCTGATCAATAGCAATTAATGAAGAACTGGTGTCCACTTAGCAAAACATTATTGTCCAGTTCCAAAATAATAAAAGTTTGTCTAGTTTAAACAGCTATATAATAAAGATTGGCAAGTGAGTAGTATCCTTCCACAAAAAACAAGCTTAGATGGGAACTTTTAACTGTTAGATCTAATACAGCAGAACCCCCACCCCTCTTGTTAGTTATTTTTGTAAATGAACACTGATGGAAGGCTTGGATTTCCTGTGATTTATCTTCCTAACAATGACAGAGAACTAAGAGCACTTAAATTTAAGAAACAAATACTAAATCCTCCTCTGGAGTACACTTTGCTTTTGCCCTTTTCCAGATATTGGCCTTTTCTATTAAAAATAATTGAGGCTTTGCTAAAAAATTACACTGAAAGTAGAAAGCTTTATTTATTTAATGCTTTATTTCTTTTTTTTATTATTATTATTATTATTAATATCAAGCAAATGTAACACGTGGATATAACGCTGTCTGTTTTACCAGATAACTTCAGGTGACTTGAGAGTATAAGATACTTTATTTTCCTCATTAGGACATCTGTGGAGCAAGCCATGCATTAAGAAACTTAATATAGTATCTTTTGCTATTATTGCCAGAGGAATTAACTTTCAAAAGAACACAGAATTTCTACACAGGGTATTCAGCATGTGAAAGGTAACAAAGAATATTACAAAAAAGGCTCCCTATTAGCCTTGTGTTTCACCACACAAACTTATTTAACTTAAAAATGAATTACAGCTCACATGCACATAAGACCATAGAATATAAAAATGCTGATCTCCTATGCATGTGTACTAACAACCAATACATAAATTTTAACTCTGCTGCTATTCCAGCTTGGTTTAGAGCATTGAAAACTCTTCCTAGAGGCAAAGGACATTCTTGTATTTTCATTTTTAGCGTTCTGAAGAGTGCTATTTGGACAGAGATTTTAGAGTAAGTCTAAAACCAATTGTCTCAACCCAAATTACCAGCTTCCTCAGAAACAACAACTTCACTATGTTTCTTGCATATTTTTTCATTTAAATAAGTGATTTACATGACATCTTAGCACAACATTTGAGCTACTCAAACATAATTTTAAAAATACAAATATCTAGAACTTAAGACAAAAAATAAGCTTTATTTCTTGAAAATTCCAACCTTTTCAAATATTTTAATATTAAGGAAACTGTACTTATTGAGACCCAACTGTGGGATTTTTCAAAGTTTCATAGACTATTCTATCAATAGCAGAATAGAAAATGTCTGTCTAAAAATATAATTCTGCAGTTTTTTCTTTCAATGACATCAAGATTGAAATGAGTACGACCTAACTCTGCAAAAACTACATGAAGCGCTACAACCTGCTGCTTCTACAGAGAAATGGATAAAGTGGCACTACTGAATTAACTGGTCAGATGAAGTTTCAGATGTGTTAATGAAACTTGGGCAGAGTGAAAAATACTAAACATTTTTCTCCTGAACGATAAACAGCATAAAACACTGAAATAAGATATTCAGTTACAGTAAGTTAGTTTGTATTTTAGAAGAGACTTCTGTTTTTCTGTAGCCTGTCACTCAATGTAAGCATCAAACTTTAATGAAGATTTAATATAATTTTTTTATTACTTCAACAAAATTTATTACTTCCTATTATCACAATTCTGTGAACAGAATATTGATTGTAATGCAATTCACAAAGAATCCAACTGGAGACATGAAGATATGCAAGTGTACAACTCTCTTGGATCCTGTTAAATTTTAGCAGCTTCTGGTAATGCATTCTACAGTCCAACTACACATGACCTGAAGAAGACATTTCCTTATAGCAATTTTAACTTTCTCTTCCTCTTCCTTGTTTCTAAAAACATCTTTGTATCATTCTATTACAAGAAGTACCGACTGCAACTGCATAGCTAAATCATATGCTATCAATAATTCATCTCAAAGATGAATATGCTCATGCTTTTAATATACCTCTACCATTTAATCTTCACACTCATTCTCACCACCTTCTTAAGCCAATCAAATCAGATAATGTTTCTTCTCTCTGTACCTCTGACCATAGCTGCAAGCATCTACAACAGTGATGCAATATACACTCTGTATCTACCACCCCCACACTCAGTTGCACACAACAGACGGCTCATCCCTATATTGCTTTCTTCATTATCAAAACATTACTTTTCTTCAAGTCTAGTTAACAGCCACGTTCACAATGATAGCACAACAGAAGAAGAACTGAGCTCAAGATGTCACATCTGCCTGAAAAAATACCAACTACTAACATTTTCCCTGTCAGAAAAAGACACACTAAAATTGGCAAATTCTCTATTAGATGATAGAAACTTCAATAGTATGGAAAAATGTATTCAATTCTCAAAGCACTCTATATTTCCTGCCTTTAGCTGCTACTTTGCTTTTCTAGGTACCAATAATGCAAATGCACTTCACCCTACCTGGTGACAGACAAACTTTACAAATAATTTAACACCTCAGAGTTACAATCAATCTATTTTGAGGTTACAACTACGAAAGACTTTAGAATCAACTGAAAGTTTCCCCAAGCTCTTGGTTCTTAAAGTCACAAGCCTTTTGCAAATTTCACTTCATTGTCAGACTTCTCTCCTACAAACGACAAAGTTTTCTCTTATTACTGAGGCACCTTTCCTCCCCAAGCACCACCACCTCCCTGTCAATAGTCAACTGCAGAACTGGCACACAGCCTACACTAACAGACCCAGAGCTCCATATTGCCTTAGTGATGTTGGCACATCTCACTTGAGGGTGGCACTTCACTGGTTTGGAAACAAGTCTATCAAAATCTTTGCATAAACAGCAGTAGCTTATTGGACACTTCTTGTGTACATTAAGCAAGATGGAATAGCAGGTTTAAGACTACCATAGATTGAGCAAAGGAGAATCAGCAATACAGGCACCTTGATCATATCAAGAAGTTCATTTCACTAAAAGTGCACATCCTTTAAGATGTGATGCAACTCAGAGCAGCAAGGGTCATAAAATTCACAGATTGTAAAAATTGTAAATGCTTTCTATCTGATATAAGTAGGTTCATCCTGTGATAAAATTATGATTACTTTTGTTCCCCATTCATTTTAAGCACAGCACCTGAATGCCACACGAGCTAGAACTGTAAGAATTCACTTCCATATGGCTGCCTAGAAGACTGCATGTTAACCTAAACTCACAAGTGTCATGATTTGCTCTGGACCCAAGCAGCTTCCTTTGCCCTTATGTGTTACACCTTGCAATATTGAATGTACAATATTCACGCTACTTGAGAGCAATTTGAAGTTAACAAATCACTCCTAACTACCCAAGGGTCTCCCATCTATGACCTGTCTCATTACAGCAAAGCCTTGGTAAGAACATCACTAAGATGAAATTCAAATAGTTACTCTATCTTCTTGAAACCAAAGTTTTAACGCGAGGTTGATTAAATGAGACCATTACATTTGCAAGCAAAGAAAAGCTCACTTCTCTATCCAAATGTTTCTCAATGCTCTCATCTTTCCACCAGCATCCCCATATTTTAATCAGCCAACTTTAAAATAAAAGTGTAACAATGACTCTGCAGCATCAAAATAAGAATGCCTTGTTTTTTTTTTTTTTTTTTTTTTTTTACTTGTGAAAGACAAGCCAATACTAAGCTCTTCATTTCAAACCGAAGACACACAGTGGTTCATGTGAGCTACAATGTGCACACACACAAGAGAAGAATAGTGGTATCACCAAATTACACATTTATTTCAGACTCCTAAATAGATTAGAACAGATACTGAAAAAAGTAACAGATGAGTTTTGCACTGCACGCAGATTTATAACTTTAGGTCGTAATACCACCATCAGCAGAAAGTACAAATTGTAAAGCTATTCCAATATTCAGAGAAATTTCCTGTATGGGTATTTGCATAATCTGATTCTTCTCTCATTAAGTCATGATATTATTACTGTGCAGTTCACAGAAGAATTCTAAATGAAGCGGGCAGCAGGAAATTTTATGCAGTAACAACATTGAAAGGAACAAGAATGCTTCTAATCCATTATTTATAGGTTTAAAGGGCACTTAGCTCTTTTGCTGCCTTTGATTAAGTATGAAATGAGGTAAGATTTCAGATGTACTTTATGAAAACTAATATTTATGAACAAATAAAAAAGACATCTATTCCCTTTCTTATCTAGCCAATTCAGGAGCTATACTGCTTACATGTCACAACAGTAAACATGTTATCAACTCCTGAACACTCTGCTCATGAATCTCCAAAACCCAAGATCTAACATATGTGCAGCTACTGATCATTCACTCAGCACACGAAGGATGAGACAATATTTAAATGATCCACCATGGCCACAAACGACCCAGAATCACAGGAAGACATGCAGTGATTTCTATGTCAATAATAGCTTCATCATCTTTTCATTTCTTGACCTTAAGAAGCCACCTCCTTGAGCCCAACGCTTTTAATACGTTGTGTCTTCACTACCATTAATGTGAATCAGACTTAACATTTTGAGAAAAAAGAATTCCAACAGGCTTCATACCGGTCATCTATGAGCCTGCAATTAAGTACAGAAAACCTCTGCTGCAAACACCTTTCAACTATCAATTAGTATGTCAGATTTTCTCCTCTGAAACTGTATCTCAGAAACTACTTAGACCCTCTACTTTCTGATGCAAAGTTCTTTTTATTCCCATCTGCATGTTTTCAACAGAAAATTTAACGGTTTTGCACTTTGAGATATTCCAAGAAAGGCCTATATCCTACAAAGAACTGCAAAGACTTTTTTGCACTTAGCTGAAGTGCTGAACAAGATTCTACAAATCATCATAAAGAAGCACTGATATTCCCTTTAAAGTCGTATCCTGAAGTCCTCCCAATGCACCAGAATTTTTGACAGCCATTTTGTCAAGAGAGAAACCAAAAATGTGACTAATCATGTTTATTATGAACATTTCTGTTACTTTCTATAAAACCCAGAGCAGTAAAACTTATGTCCTGGTTTCAGTTAGAACAGAGTTAATTTTCCTCCTAGTAGCTAGTAGGATGCTATGTTTTGGCTTAGGATGAGAAGAGTGCCAATAACATGCTTATGTTTTAATTGTTGCAGAGCAGTGCTTACACCGAGGACGTTTCAGCTTCTCACTCTGTCCTGCCAACGGGCAGGCTGGGGGTGCAACAAGAGCTGGGAGTGCAGCAAGAGCTGGGAAGGGTCAGATCTAGGACAACTTGTAACTGGCTTATCACAAAAAAGAATAAAAAAAAAAAAGTCCGCAGTTGCAAGTGTCTGATTTTCCCTCCTAAACCACCTGTTATTTTGATCAACTTTTTTAAATCCACAGACTACTTTTGTGGCCAGAAGTCTTCTGTGGATTTATGAGGCCCACCTGTGTGTTAGCTAGCAGATAAACATTCATCCGTATTCTCTACAATCCTGGATTCTGATGAGGCAGGAATTTTAGTATTTTTATATATTGTGATACTTTGAATACTGGTAACAAGCTTGAAGAGCATTTTGCAATATTACATCTTCAATTATCTTTCCCTGATGGCCTCTATCTCTACCTAAAACATACTAGAGTAGAATATACATTTTGTAGCACTCAGTAAATAAGCCACTAAGGACCTGTCAAATCTGCTTTATGAATCTAAGACCCCCTTTCAGCTGCTCCAAGTGATTTCTGTGGTTTTTGATCAAAGTATTCAATTTCTCTCTTAAGAAAGGACTGCTTTAATACTGGTTGCTGTGTCTCATCACTTTCAGACACAGTACACATTCAAACCATTTATAGGACACAAAGTCTTACTGATATACTTGTGGTAGGAAAGGGGAGAAACCATCTTTTGATCAGTTTTTCCATTTTCTCAAGAACGCATTTATGATTAACTATGAAAACAGTTTTGAACTTGAACTTTATTCCAATTACACACTCTAATATTACAATGCAAAAGGAAAGTTCAACTGAGCTGTTCAGGTTCTTAAGTCTATATACCTACCCCCTCAGCTTCACAACAAAAGCAAAAATAATTTTAAAAATTCATCTCCATAACTGCAGTCATATGGACCTCACAGTTTATTATTCATTAAGAATCATTCATTAAGATCATTTCTTAAAAAAAAATAAAAATAAAAGAAAATCCACTATGCTATTTAAATTCTGTTCTACAACCCATGAGAACCCAGTTTCAAATTTCACTATAACTGTCAAGTAA
Source organism: Netta rufina (assembly GCF_964035555.1). Taxonomy (NCBI): domain Eukaryota; kingdom Metazoa; phylum Chordata; class Aves; order Anseriformes; family Anatidae; genus Netta; species Netta rufina. The sequence continues at coordinate 7,697,783 of NC_140126.1, forward strand.
CACATAAATACACCATGAGCACCTCATCTTAAAAGAACTAGTAGATGTGCTAATTTTAATCCCTTCCTTTAAATATTCAACATTGAAGATAAATGAAAACAAACATATTTTATATCTATTTCCAGGAAAGAATAGATGCACCGACTTTAGCATCATTGCAAGACCTCTATAGAACTGTACTCTCCTGAAACTACACCAGGTATGCAAGTTTGATTTGCTTGTTAACAATGGTTAACATTAGCTTTTTTAACAGTAATCACATTAGCTTGTTAACATTTGCATTTGTTTGTTAATAACCTCTGATATATTTGCTTTATTACTACATTTTTTCTATTAGTCAAGACTTAGGTGTTTAGGGCGATCTTTATTAGAGATGTATAAAACAAATAATGGGGATTAAAATGTTGGCTTCAAGGTACTACTCCAATACAAATCAAAAATGTAAAGATGTTTCTGGTTATATAACTTGCTTTTTTTTGTTGACAAATTAAGAGCATTCATTTCAGAAAGAGACAATAGATGCTACCAATTATCACTTTTTTGTTTTTCAACTCCGATACACAGCCTTTGATGCACAAAGATACCAAGATTTAAGGGAGTACGTCATGCATTACATAAAAGAGGTACAGTTTCAGATCCCTGAGCTCCACTCCAAGACTTTCCCCTGGTCCTAGATAACCAAGTAAGGAAATCTTTTTAAAAAGGTGCTTGCTTGGCCATGAAAGTACGTTCCCTATTTTCTCAGGCAAGCATTAATTACAACATTGCTTCAGCGAAACGAGACAATCCCCCGTATTTCCCTGAGCTTCAGCTCTTGCCCTATCCATCCAGTCTCCCACCAGCTGGGATGGTGTAATTTTAAAGGATTCTGTCCTCCCACGCTGACAGAGGTGGGGGCAAAGACCCCCGGGGGGGGGGCAAACCCCGTCCTCCCTGCAGCTGAAGGAGATGGGCCCGGGGGCGGCAGGCGGTAATTCGCTGGTGTTGTTGACTGCAAGTGGCCATTTTAACGTTAAAGGCCTCGGGACCTGATGCTGCCGCTGATCCTCCTCCTCCTCCTCCCACCGTGGTGCCCAGCTCCACCTCCCCACCCTCACACCACGGGGGACGCGGGTGGCAGCAGGATAAGCAAAACACACCCTCGGGCGGGGCAAGGCGAGCAGAAGGGTCCCTGGCACCACCACCCGGGGGGGTGGGGGGGGGGGTTGGGACGGGGACGGGGTGCGGAGGAGGCCCCCAAAAGGGGGGCAGCGAGCCCCAGGCTCCCCTCGGGAAGGGGGGTGCGGGGAGGGGGGGAGGCTGCGGGAGCTGGAAGGGAGGGAGCAGGGGGAGAAGGGGGCTGCGGGCCCGGGCGGAGGGGAAGGAGGGCGGGGCGCGGAAAAAGAGTGAAGCGCATCGGCGGTTACCTGTACTGAGCAGCAGCCCCGCTGTGGGTGAACCCAAAGTAGTTGCCGGTGGCCATTTTGGCATCTTCTCCCAGCCGGCCGGGCACTGCGGCGGCGGCGGTAACCGACAGGAGGCGGCGGTCGGGGCCATGACAGGAGTAGGGGAGGGTGGAAGGGGGGGGGATAGAGGTGGAGGAGGAGGAGGGGGTGAGGGGGAGAAGGGGACAGACGGACAGGGGACAGACAGAACGAGCCCGGTCAGCCGAGGCACCTCAGCACCCCCCCCCCCCCCCCCCGCATCCCCTCCCCCTCATCCCTTCCCCTCACAACCTCCCCCCCCCCCCGCATCCCCTCCCCCTCCCCCTTTCCCCGCTCCCCTCACGGCCGCCCCCATAACCCCCCCCCCCGCCCCCCCCAGCGCCGTTACTCACCATAGGTGAACGAAACTACCGGGCATATGGGAATCATGAGTCCGAGCTGGCGGCGGCGGCAGCGGCGGCGTCTGAACTCTCAACTCTCACCCCCCCCCCCTCCCGCCGCCTCCTCCTCCTCCTCCTCCTCCACCACCTCCGCCTCCTCCTCCTCAGCGCCGCGCTCGCTGCCTCCCTCCCTCCCTCCCACCCACCTACGGCGACAACGGCGGAGTGCGGCCGGGCCGGCGCCGTGCGCACCCAGAAGATGCGCGCGGGGGGCGCTGGGAGTTGTAGTCCGCCCGCCCGCCCGCCCGCGCCGTGAGCGCCGCCGCAGCTCGGAGAGCCGAGCCCCCGGAGGGTGCGCGTGCGCGGGATGTGCGAAAGGCTGCTGGGAGGTGTAGTTCTTCTGTGTGAGGCCCTAGGCGTGAGGGAGCAGTGCGTGTACCTCCTCGCTCCCTCCATTACTCTGTGTGTGCGCCCATAGCCGCAACACGGGCGTACCCGTGAGCTTATATGGAAAGTATAGGGCTGATTTCCCGTTCCTGCCTACGCAGGGAGCACACGCAGCAGCCAGTAACACAAGGGGTGCCCACCACCTGTGCCCCACGCCATACCTGTCCCCACACACCTACCAGAGGTGTCCCACCCCAGCACCTTCCCACCCCAACCCTGACACACACACCAAGCACCCAGCTACTGCACTCACAAGGCCACGCAGCCAGAAGACAGCACAAACAGTTGCATTCACACAGAGCTCGCCACAAAGCCTACAGTTGGCTCCATTTGCCATGGCTGAGCTCCAAATTCACCTGTGCACTGTGGTGTGCCACCACAACCACGCAAGAGAAAAGCAGAGTAGCTGTCACCCAACTGAGGCCATGTGCACACCTAGCCTGACCTGTCCCCACCATACCACAGCTTGCCCACAAATTCCCATAGTTCCCTATGCTTATTTTGCACGCAAGGTAAAGACTTACATGTACACGGCACGTTTATCAGATGTTTCCACACGGCAACAGTCCACCAAATTGCTCCTAGAAACTGTGGGGCAGCATACTTCAGGCCATGCAGTTAGCTCTGGGTGACTGAACCTGCACCTGTGCAGTTCTGTTCCTGTTAGCGTGGGAATAGAAATGTTGTTTTTGCACAGTTATGTTGTTTAGACGAAAGGAATGTAGCATTAAGATATACTTACAGTGATAAGCATATCTTACCCCTGTAGCCCCCCCCAGAGGGGTGCTTCATCTCCGGCATCTGGAGCACCTCCTTCCCATACTTCTGCGCTGATCTTGGTGTCTGCGGGGAGGTTTCTCACTCCTCGCTCTCCCAGCTGCTGTTGAGCAGCAGGTTTATGTTTGTTTGGTTGTTTTCGTGGATGTGTTCTCACAGAGGCATGGACTGTGTTGCTCATGGCTTGGCTCTAAGCAGCGGTGGGCCTCTTTGGGGCCGGATGAAATTGTCCCTTATCTGCCACGGGGAGGCTTCTGGATTTTTCTCACGGGGGCTGCCACTGCAGCCTCCCTCCTTCCCCCCCAAACCTTCCCATTGAACCCAATACCTGGGACAGCTAGGTCATTACTGGCTTGTAAAGTATGAGGGATTAAATGAACTAATGAAACCGTAAATGTGATGGGGGTAGAAGGGGCTGGGATAACAGTGCCACTTTTGGGGGATACCAAGCTGAGACTAGGGGATAAAATGATCACTGGGCAATTATTGTATGTACCCAAGGCAGGGACTAACTTGTTGGGAAGGGATTTGATGATGAAATTGGGCATTCAAATAGTAAATTGTTAGACTGGAATAACAGTGTTATTAATGGAGTGCTCTCAGGCCCTGAGAGCAAAGATACATTCACCTCTGGCTGGAAAGACCCTGAAACGGGGGTGGAAGCAACATTACAGGCAGACAGTTTTACCTCAGGGGTTTACAGGGCAACCTATTTGTTTGGGCAAGTTCTAGAACAGATTTTGGAGCAATTGCAACCTCCTGAGGAGGTATTACTGTTACAAATATGTGGATGATCTTTTACTGTCAGGACAGGAGAAAACACTTGTGAAGGAAGCTACTAACAAGCTATTCAACTTTCTGGGAAAGCAGCAGTGACCATGTCACCTTTAAGTAATGCTTCCCTCTGAGCATTGGCTGCTTCTCAAAACTCTGAATACAGCAAAACTTGAAGCCTTAAATACTTTCATCTCGTTTGTGTGCTTTGCACTGTGACATGCAGTTTTCATAAACGAACCAAGGCTCATAAAACAGCACTTCTGGATTAATCTCATCTGAAGTTTATATTATTACAGCTACATATGAAGCACAGGTATTTAAGAAGCCAAGCATCCTTGCCAATTCAATGAACATAGTTCATTGGTCATTATTATTAGCTTCACATAGGAACTAAATAGCACTGTACCTCTCGTTCTTTCTTATCCTAATCAAGCACAATAGGAAAATGAACCTGCATGGGAAAAGGAATAAATTTCCAACCTTTGTTGTGCACTTTTAGTAAAAAAGCTGTTCTGTGAAGAAAGCAGATATCGGGTAAAGACATTTTATTGTTGTTGCTTAGAAAAACAAAAGTCCTAATCCTGCAACTAAATAACAGAGTACTTCAGGAGAAGGCTCTATACAAATGCTTCATAGAAGAATTTACAGGACATGACCTCTGTCACTATATCCTTAATGGACTCAGGATACATAAATGAGATAGCTATACTCTCCTCGTTTTAGTAAACATTGTTCATAATTCAAAAATCAAAGAATCAAAGAATCATTGTTCATAATTCAAAAATCAAGAATCAAAAAATCATGGCACTTCAACAAAAAGGAAATTGAAGTTTTATTTGTTCCACCGCCTTTCAAGTTCTTTCAGTTAAAACCTCTCAATATAGTGAAAAATAAAGTATACAATACACATTTCATTAAAAATATATGCATCTCTATACACACATAGACATTCACACACCTTTTGAAATTGTACCAATAAAGTTATATTTTTCAAATAGTCAGGCTTGCAATTGCTTATTTCTTCTAGATTGATGAATGTGGACTATCTTCTCCCTGTTAAACCTTTGGTTTCAAAAGCTGAAGAAAAATAAATCTTTTTTATTCATAAGACATTTGCATTTTAGGTTTCATAGTTTCTTTTATTCAAGTACTTTCTAGGAGTCTAACCTAAATATTTCATCCTCTATCTTGTGATTTCAGCACTGTATATGTCTGTGCATAAGCTCCTGCTTGGCAGCTCGATTCAGCTGCAATTTCAGCAGAAGTTTCAGATTACTTTTCCAGTTGAATTTTGTACATTGAATCTTTAGTATATATATCACTTGAAAAAGATATATAACACATTATGAGAAGCCACACTTATTAAGCATGACAAAAAAAGAGTTTAAGACTTGTCATATTCTTGGAAAAAAAAAAAAAAAACAGTGGTAGAAGTCTTTCTCTGAGCAGTTCCCTCATAAGAACCTGATGCTTCTTGATGACTTTGTAAACCATTACATAACATCTATTTATGTTACTGCTAGCTCACAGGATCAGATTCATAGTCTATACTTAAGAAAACCTCAATGGTTTATCATTCAGAGATGCGATCTTGTTTTATGTATATCAGATTTACTGCAAAATGAAGCAGTAATAAATTTAATTAGGCCCTTTAGGGCATTTTGAACTTTACCTATTTCTATATCCTTGACTGGAAGGAAAATAAATGGAGTGATAAACAGCAAATCACGAGGCAGAGGGAGAAATGCAGAAAAGCTTTAGTGAAACATTCAAAAGATTTTTTTTCCAAATAGGAAAAAAAAATTCTCCATCTATGTTCCTATTAAAGTTATGGAACAACTGCCAAGAATTTCCAGAATGAAAATCTACAGTGGAGACAAAACTTCAAACTGGGATTAAACAGTACAGCTACTCTATTTGTCCAAAGCTCAGTGCATCTAAAAATACCAGACAAAACTGGCAAGCTAGCATTAAGAAAAACAGATCTTTGACCTTCATTTCATATATATGAAAGGAGATCACCAAAATACAGCAAGAAGAAAGTCCACAATTTAACATGCAGTGGCATCAGTCCTACTTTAAAAGAAGCACGTCCCTGCCACTACCACAGGCCCCCAAGACCGCAATTTAAACAGAAACAAAACAAAACAAAACACACCTCTAAATTTCTGAATCTTACTCTGAAGGCTCTCAGCTGGCTTGTTTGACCACCAGAGGGCAGGGCAGATGTAGCAGCAGATTAAAGCTTTACTCACAGCAAGTACAGAACACACTCACAAAAACTGCAACTTTTATTTCCTGAATAGGTAATTTAACATCTAGTGCTCTCTTTGAAAAAGCCCCGAATAGGAGCTTTTTTTTTTTTTTCTATTAGTTTAAGGAATCCAGTACTATCTTCTCACCTGGAAATTATTTCAGAGAGCTATACAGAGGTAAGACATTTATCACCGTATTGACATTCTTTTGAAGTGAAATTATGTTTTATAAGCAGAGAAGACAAAAAAGTGATGTTTTCACTAAGACTTTAAGTGATTAATGTAAAAAAAATATTACCTTTTAACAACAGGGTTTAGAACTTGAACAGTGATGAGAACAACATATATGACAGTAAAATAAATAAAAAATATTTATTATATCATATGTGAAAGTTATTAATGTTTATAATACCTACTTGCAACAGGAAAAAAAAAAAAGTCCCAACATTCAACCATAACACAAAGATATGTAAGTGTTAATGCAAACTGAAATCACATATCAGACACATGGGGGAAATGAACCAGTTACAGTATACAAGCAAAAATAATGCCTAACAATGCACTTTTTCTTTCCTGAAGCTAAAAGAAAAAAAAAAAAGTCTGTGTGGAAGCTAGCCTTACACTCCTCTTCCAATTTTTTCACTCACCTGTTATACTATTAAGTACTGAATATTAAAACTTTAAGAGCTGTCTCTCATTCTGTCTTCCCCAAAATGTGTCTCATACTGTCGCATTAAGGGGTGTAGCCGATTAACGGTTATGGATCCAGTGGGATTCAAGGTACTAACTATCACAATCACAGATTCACCAATAACACATGAACTGTTAGGGATTCAGTCGGATTCAGAGCACTAAACTACCGCAGTCATGGATTCACTAATAACATACAACCACCTTTACTCTAGTCGCATTTAATGAGAACTATCACGGCTAGGAACAACGCATTCAAGTGCAATTTATTACAGCAACAGGTACACACGTTCTTTGAATTGCCAGCAATAGTGATTGCCTGCAAAAGCAAGCAAGCATGCATGAAATACACAGGTGACACAGGTGCGCAGCCTGGAAATTCATGCATTAAAAGGCAAAAAGACTCTACAGAGATTTTTAAGTTTCCACAAGAGACACACAGTATAACCACATGTTCAAATCTTACCCAAAGGCATCCCAATGGAGGGGGGAAGAAAGACTCAGCCTATCAACTGATCCCAGGAGTCAGGAAGTCCTCTGGATGGTGTATTCCCTTGGGATGGTATCTCCCCTGACAGTCATATTTTCCCCTCACATCCCCTCTCTCTTAGGCCAATTTATATTATTTTCTATCTTTCAGGTGGAGGTTGAGTAACTCTAGTCAAGCATATCTTAGTTATGATTGGTGAAAAGTTCTCCCATCTCCATTTAAAGTAATAGGCTCTGTGAAATTCAGAGCGCATGCTCAGTGAGGGGTGGTCACACCTTGGAGGTGGGTAGCTTTTGGGATGGAGGTGTGTTTTGGTATTTTAACGATATTATAATGAGCAGAATGTGGCCCTCATAATCCACCAGGAAATGTTTGGTAACCTGCTACAACACTTGGATGTAGGCAAGTCAATGGGGCCAGATGGGATCCACCCAAGGGTACTGAGAGAACTGGCAGAGGAGCTGGCCAAGCCACTTTCCATCATTTATCAGCAGTCCTGGCTATCGGGGGAGGTCCCAGTCGACTGGCGGCTAGCAAATGTGACGCCCATCTACAAGAAGGGCCGGAGGGCAGACCCAGGGAACAATAGGCCTGTCAGTTTGATCTCAGTGCCAGGGAAGCTCATGGAGCAGATCCTCCTGAGAGTCATCACGCAGCACTTGCAGGGCAAGCAGGAGATCAGGCCCAGTCAGCATGGGTTTATGAAAGGCAGATCCTGCTTGACGAACCAGACCTCCTTCTATGACCAAGTGACGTGCTGGGTGGATGAGGGAAAGGCTGTGGATGTGGTCTACCTGGACTTCAGCAAGGCTTTTGATGCCTTTTCTCACAACATACTCCTCAAGAAACTGGCTGCTCATGGCATGGACTGACGTATGCTTCATTGGGTTGGAAACTGGCCGGGTAGCCGGGCCCAAAGAGTTGTGGTGAATGGAGTCAAATCCAGTTGGAGGCCAGTCACTAGTGGCGTTCCCCAGGGCTCGGTGCTGGGGCCGGTCCTCTTTAATATCTTCATCGATGATCTGGATGAGGGCATTGAGTGCCCCCTCAGTAAGTTTGCAGATGACACCAAGCTAGGTGCGCGTGTCGATCTGCTCAAGGGTAGGAAGGCTCTGCAGGAGGATCTGGATAGGCTGCACTGATGGGCTGAGGTCAACTGCATGAAGTTCAACAAGGCCAAGTGCCGGGTCCTGCACCTGGGGCACAGCAACCCCAAGCAGAGCTACAGGCTGGGAGAGGAGTGGTTGGAGAGCTGCCAGGCAGAGAAGGACCTGGGAGTGATGGTGGATAGTCGGCTGAATATGAGCCAGCAGTGTGCTCAGGTGGCCAAGAAGGCCAACGGCATCCTGGCTTGTACAAGAAGCAGTGTGGCCAGCAGGGCTAGGGAAGTGATTGTTCCCCTGTACTCAGCTCTGGTGAGGCTGTACCTTGAGTACCGTGTTCAGTTTTGGGCCCCTCACTACAAGAAGGACATGGAGGTGCTCGAGAGAGTCCAGAGAAGGGCAACGAAGCTGGTGAGGGGTCTGGAGAACAAGTCTTACAAGGAACGGCTGAGGGAGCTGGGCTTGTTCAGCCTGGAGAAAAGGACGCTCAGGAGAGACCTTATTGCTCTCTACAGGTACCTTAAAGGAGGCTGTAGCGAGGTGGGGGTTGGTCTATTCTCCCATGTGTCTGGTGACAGAACGAGGGGGAATGGGCTAAAGTTGCGCCAGGGGAGGTTTAGGTTGGATATTAGGAAGAACTTCTTTATGGAAAGGGTTGTTGAGCATTGGAATGGGCTGCCCAGGGAAGTGGTGGAGTCACCATCTCTGGAGGTCTTTAAAAGACGTTTAGATGTAGAGCTTACTGTTATGGTTTAGTGGAGGACTGGTTAGTGTTAGGTCAGAGGTTGGACTAGGTGATTTTGGAGGTCTCTTCCAACCTAGACGATTCTGTGATTCTGTGAAAAGTACACTAGGGTACAGCATTTGTCAAAACATGTCAGGTTGTTGGCTCAGGGTAGCAAAAAGTGCAGCTTATCAGTCTCAGTGTGCACAAGAACAATCGAGTCTCCACCTGGTCAAAGAGCCTAGCCGTGGTGTCTCCACTCCACTCTACGCTCCGTACTGTTCCTTAGAGCTAGCACACCAGGTTTCCGCAGCACGACAGCATCTGAGGTTGGAAACCTAGGGAACGCTGAGGTAGTAGAACTACACCCTACCCTGAAAGCCTCTTCAATGCCGTACATTTTCTTTGAAATGTGAATGTTAGTTTTATTTTCCTAGTTACTTTAGGCAATTGCACCACACATACCAACTCTAGTATTTGTAAGTAGCAGAGTCAACTATTGTGGTTAATAATTGCTCCATGTTCTTAAGTATGAGCTTGCAGTTTTCAGCATTCCTGTTCAAATCTCCATGCTATAATTCCTTTTTGAAGAAAAAGCTAATGCTTCAACACTTTTCTCAGCTGAAGATGTGTAAGATGAAATGAGGCAGTCAGGCCGTAACTAGAAGAATTTAAGCCCTTTTAAGGCAGCTACTGAAGGAAAGTGTCTGATGAGAGAACAAATCCATTACAAAAAACTATTTCAAGAGCTTAGAAGGTGAACTATACCCCTTTGGTGGATAGATGACTCACTCAGAAGGTAACAGAACAAATTTACCTTGCAAAGATTAAGGCTCCTTCCCCACATTTTAAAAGCCAGCATTTTTTCTTAGTATCTTCTTTCTTCTTTTTAAATAGAACAAAATACAGTAAGGGTAATTTACCAAAAAGCTCAAAGAGCCACTAAACTTAACTACTAGAATAATTCTCAAAGAAACCCATCATTACAGAAGAATGTAACATGAAAACCTCAGATGCAGCAAACACTCCCTTCCCCTCACTCACCTGTTATTTGGGAATTCAGCTATAAAAATAAACTTGGTGCTTGCTTTGGAGGAAATGTTGCAGGTAGAAGAGGTTAACTCATTAAGATCCAGCAGAAAAATCTCTTTTTTTTTTCAGTCATTTTGTTTTATTTCAAGGCTGAGGGACTCACATAAAAATGCATAAAGCACTGCTGATCTGAATGTGATGCTCCTAAAACCTTTGCGTTCTTTGTATACCAAGTGTTGACCTATAAGAAAGCAAAGCAGACAGGGATTACAAAGATCTGAACTGCCGTTACTATTCTAATATGAAAATTAGTAAAAGCCTTGAAGCCAATAGCTATGTCATGGTCTGAGAATATTTTTTTGCATTAATGTTCTCTATATGGAGACGATCTTGTGTGGAATGCCTTTAGTCTTGCTGTTAAGCATTAAGTATGGAGAGATTGTTTTTTCATCTTCCATGAATAAATGGCTTGACAATCTTGATATTTGATCAGTGGTGATAATTACTAATATTTACATGAATGCGATTTACTGTGCTTTACTTCTAGGTAAACAAACATCATTTTATTTTCCAAAGGTCAGGCTTGTAGTAAGAACTGTGTATTTTTCTATTTGTTTTGCAAGACATGTAACAGCATTATGAAATGGGGAATTTCCAAGAATTAGTTAAAATAGCACACCTCTAATTTTTGGTATTAACTTCCTGTTTTTCTCTTACTAAAGTCAAAAAGGCTCTACTGAACGCCTATTTACCTCACTTCATAGTGAAAACTATGAAAAACTCATGGATTCCTTCTAGAAACCTCATCTCTCAACCTCCCTTTATATAAGTATTTCAGAAACACTGTCTAGGATTGCTGACTTTTGGTATTATCCTCATTTGAAATTTATTTATCCTTCTGACCCTGTCTCATGAACAGGGATTCTTTGGAACCCAAAACTTTTGATTTTAAACACTTTATGAAGAGACGTCTGCTCTTGGAACAGCAGGGGCAGATTACATAGCACCCTGTGCCATCTTTATTCATAACAGCTTCATAACTTGGAAGCTAGGGCTGGGACTAGAGCACACTTCCCATTTCTGATTGTTTACACTCTATTTTTTTTTTTTTTTGGAAAAACTCACATTGTCATGGTAGCAAAAGCACAGGTTGAGAGATAATGATAAAGGGACTAAAGTAAACCGACAGTGAGTATCTGAAGTACTGTCATCCTGCCATGCTTACAGTACTACATGACCAACTGGTGCTAACAGGGATCAGCAAACTATGACAGGCTGTGGTAGTTTCGTGTGAAGTTGCACTGATTGCAATAATACTTTAACAGTAATAAATCTCATCATGGACTCCTAGAATCCTGGAGTCATTCAGGTTGTAAGAGACCTTCAGGATCACCAAGTCCAACCATCACCTAACACTACCAAGCCCACCATTAAATAATGACCATGCCTATTAGTGCCACACTGACACAACTCTTAATATCTCCAGGGATGAGGACTTTACCACTCCCTTGATTAGCCTGTTCCAATGTAAAACTTTCCGTTTTTTTTCCTGATCTCCAGTTTAAAACTCCCCTGGTGCAACCTGAGGCCATTTTCTTGCGTCCTATCACTTGTCACCTGAGAAAAAGCAACCAACACCCTCCTCACCACAACCTCCTTCCAGGTAGTTGTAGGGAGCGATGAGGTCTGCCTGCAGCTTTTTCATCTTGTTTCTCAAAACGTTTTGAAGTGTTCACAGACGCTGTCCAAACCCATGTTGCTCTCAAGTTTATCTGCAAAGGAAGGCCAGAAACTGAGAGTGTAGGGAATACAGAAAGAACACGGTGAGAAACCGCTCCTGCTCCAACAGCATACCTGGCTGCTGCACTGCAAGAAGTCTTCTCCACCAACAAAGACGGGGGAAAAGGGCACAACCTCCCAAAACGAGGCATCATTTTGGCTTATCCCAGCACCTACTTGCACACGTGTTCAGGTGAATTAAGCCTACTGCTCTTTCTCAGGCACTGACACAGGAGAGAGCACCAGCAGGGCGCTTCAGATGCAGCGTGCTTTGGCGTGAATACCCACCAGGGGATGCCAAATTATATTTTCAAGGTCTTTTTGGTCAGATTTCTGGGTTGGTTGGCTTGCTTTGTGGTGTCGTGTCCCACCCCACAGAGACGGGGGCTTCCCAAAAGCGGATTTTTACCACAGACACCGAGAACCTGCGGCCCCGGGAGGGAAGCCCTGAGCTTGCCGCCGAGAGGACGGCAAGGAGGCTCAGCCCTCACCCTCCGCCACACACCTGCAGGGAGGAAAACGAAGAGGGAGGGGAAGAAAGGGGAAGCGGCGCTTTCCTGGACAGCGCCTCAGGTGACGGCCGGCGCTGCGGTTTCGGCATGCAAAGCAGGAGCGGCGGCGGCGCCCTTTCATCGCGTTTCCTCCCGTCACCTCAGCGAGCTCGAGGAACGGCCGCAGCAGGCGGCCATTTCCACCCCCCACCTTCCCGCCATTGCCCCTCAGCAGCCGCCATCTTCCCCCCCTCCTCACCCCAAGGGGGGGGGGGGGGGGGGGGGAGTAACGCAGCGCCGCGTCCCCTTTAAGCACCCCCTCCCCTCCCCCCTCCCGCCCCTTCACGTGGTGAGAGGGCAAGGGCGGGGATCCCGCGCTGCGTCACTTCCGTTCCTCTGGCGGCGCAGCCGAGCCCCGCGCGGAGCAGGACGTGAGTCTTGGGGTCCCCCCCCTCAGCGCCCCGCCGCCATTTTGTGCCCCCCCCCCGCCCTCCCCCCCCCGGTACCTCACTGACGGGGGCTCGGCGCCCCCCGGGGCGGCTCAGGGCGGCCATGCGGCAGCGCTTCCCCCTCCTCCCCCTTCTCCTCCGCCTCCTCCTCCTTTCCTCGAGTGCCCGCTGCGCCCCGCGGGAGGGCTGCCCCGGCGGGGAGCGGGCCGGGGGCGGGAGGAGGAGCTGGTGCTGAGGAGAAGCTGCCATGTTGGGGGGGCAACGAGGGAGGGAGGGAGAAAATGGCGGCAGGGAACCGCCCGGGTCTGTTACCCCCTCCCCCCCTTCGCCCCCTGCAGTCTGCCCGCGGGCGACCCCCGACCCTTTTTGTGTGTTTATTTTTTTGGGGCTGGTTTTGCTGTTTTTCGGCGCAGTCCCCTTTTGCTGCCCTTCCCTCCCCTCGCAGGGCAGGGGCTGGCCTTGCCCCTGCCCCCCCCCCCCCCTTTCCTCAAGCCTTCGCCCCCTGCCCCCGGGGGGCGAGGAGAGGCTGAGGGGAGGAAAATGGCGGCTGGGAGCCGCCTACCGGTGCTCCCAGCTCATCCCGGCCCCGCTTTCTTCTTTTCACTGCCCTCAGCCCTCCCGTGGTCTGTCTCATTACGCCCTCCTTCAACCCACTGCTGCGGGGTTGCCTCGCCCTCTGCTTGCCAGCTTCTCCACAGGGGGTACCAGCCCTCCCTCTCCATTGCTCTTTCCTCCAATTTCCACCCCCAGCCTTCCTCCATGTTGCCGCCCTCTCATCCTAATGCAGATTGCAACCTCTGTCTGTGGCCCCTGACCCTGGATTATCAGTCTCATTCTGCCCCTCCATTTTATGCCATTGCTGTGCTTGGCTTTGCCTTGTCCCGTTCCAGCTCTCCTCTGCCTCCATCCTGTAGCGTGGTTTGTTAGCTCCCACGTACGGTGTTTCATTTCCAGCATTACGGCTTCCATCATTGTGCTCCAAGCTATTACGACAGAACTTGCCCCACTTTAGAACCGCATGGAGCCATTAGCATTATTCAGACTCCATTTTTACCTGTGTACGTGGTTTATTTGACCACAAGTTTATTTAAAAACACCCCTTTTCCTTTACTGAGATCTGCTTCTCTAATATTTTTTTTTAGTCTTCTATAGTTTGAGTTTTATATTCAATTTCTCTGTGATGTTTATTTTTATTCTGAAAGAGCTATTTGTTTGTCACAAAGAGTTTCTAGTAGCAGGCAAGATCTTCAGCTGCTATATCTAACCACATGTTTGCATAGTAAAGAGATGTAGAAACACACCTGGCAGCATGCATTCAAGGAAAATTGAATGTCCGCTTGTCTGGCAAATGAATAGACCATAATGACTGATGTGTTAAAGCTGCAGTTGAAATATTAATTGCAGTACTGTAATCCATTGTAACTAAGGTGTGTTTTCAGACTTCCCTATGACTGATGGGAGGCTCATCTTAATGTACTGTCATTATACAGCTCTTGCTGGCATATTCAGCTAGGCGAAATGCCTGTATAAGAATATAGATAATGCTCTGTCCTTAATAGTTGATGAATGTAGTATTGAGAATTCAAACTATAAGGATAGTAGTGTGCAGTATTTTTGAAAAAATTGTCCCTTTCTAAACAGTTTGGAAACTAAGACACTGCATTTAAGGCCATTGCAGCAAAAAGGGGAATAGGGAATGGTGTTTGTGATTGCATCAAGAGTTTATTAAAGCTTATATGAAAAGGCAGGAAAAATTAGGAGGGTTTTGAATAAGGTGAGGCTTTACAAACAGGTTTGAAGATTGCTTTCCAGATACAATGGGTTGTATTTGTTGTACAGTGTTCTCATGTTATCTTTCTCTTTGTAGAATGCCTAAGTCAAAGGAACTTGTGTCTTCAAGCTCATCTGCCAGTGATTCAGATAGTGAAGTTGACAAAAAGGTGAAAATTATATTCAGTTCATTACTACTGTAATAACTTATACGTGGTGAAGTGCATGTCATTCCATATGATTTGTTAGACACTTGAGGAAAAAAAAAGCAGGGCTAGGGCTTGGGTAGTTAAGAGGTTTTTGCCTTGTGGTAAACTTTTTTCTTACGTTGCATTTTGCTTTATACAATATTTTCCATATGGTATATCTGGACACAAGCTTTCTGTAATTCTTGTTTTGTGGCAAGAGATAGGTTTTGGTATAAGCAGCCCCTTGTGGCAAGAATTTGGACTACTTTTGAGAGACAACCCCCCTCCTCTTTCATTCTGTTGTCTGGATATCTTGCAAGTCCAAAGTGAAAACCTCCACCTGTCTGGTTATCCCCCTACCACTTGCTTATCTTGTTTACATGTTCTTTTTCTGTTTCAGATTTTCTTTTACTATCTGCTAGTTTCTTACTTAAAAGCTGGGCCAACCTGAGTGTCTTTGAGCTGATTAATTTTTACATGTTAACTGCTTTTAAATGCATAAATCACATGTTCCGAGTTATTTTTATTTCATTTATAAGTTTTTGTTGGTGTACCAGTCATTATGATCAAAAACTGAGTACAACAGGGAATTACCTTTTTTAGAAACACTAGGTGGTAATGATGCATCAGGTCTTTTAATGTTGTATGTGAAAAAAAACAAGTTTGCTTTAATGAATTGATTCAAATGTGTCTTAGTTGCAATAAGCAAATTAGGTATTCTGTCAAATAATAGTATCAGATAAAATGGTCAGGTGATGGCTTTTTGGTAGGGAAATGTATTCTTGAAAAGTCATACTCAAACTGTTTGCTTCAGTGGGTATAAGTCTTTTTTTTTTCCTCTGACAACCTCCCATATTTGTTGCAACCATTTCTCTTTGAAAAAGGTTACCCACAATATGGTTCTAGCAGGTGAGACCAACTTCTGGTATTTCTGTATCACTGTTTTCTTGGTGGGAGGGAGGTCGGCTGGGAGAGTGTGCTTACCGTATAAATATTGACAGAGTAACTTTGTAGCACCTGCAAGTAATCTAATTTACAGGTAATACCATCTGAATGTTTTAAAACCATTTATTGTGATATATAGACAGAGATGGGACACTGGTAATGAAGAAAAAAATGTTCCCCAGGTGGAGGTGACTTCCAGATCCTTTCTTCATTATCTCATTTTTAATTTTTCATTTTTTTTTTAGAAGTTGGTAGCTGTCCTGCATTTTTTGTTCATTTCAGAAGAAAGGAATGTGGAACTTCCATCAGACTTTATTTTTTCGATTAAAACTATTGAACTGATAATATTGCTGCGCAAAAATAGTAGGCTTTTTGAAATGTATTTTGATCTAACTCTCTTTAAAGCCAGAGTATTATTACAAACTTCACTGGAAACAGAATTAAACTCATTTGGAGATTTTTTTGAAATTCCAGTCTAAATTGTACAGTATTGGAGGTCTGCCATCACAAAAGGAATGTGATACAGTGTGTAGTAGTAGTTTGTAGCCTCTAATGGAAGCTTTGTTTGTAACTAAATGTTGCAAGGTGTGGTTCATGCATTTCTATTTTATTCTTGCTCCAAGGCAAAGCGGAAAAAGCAAGCAGCTCCAGAAAAGGCTGTAAAGAAACAAAAGACGGGTGAAAGTTCAAAAGGTGCCGCTTCTTCTAAGCAAAGCAGTAACAGAGATGAGAATATGTTTCAGGTAAAGTTGATGATTCTTTTAAAGCCTGGTTAAAGTAGCATGTTACATCATATTCAATATAAATTTTGAGGTGGTATGAATATGGTGATAGTGTAGAGTCTAGTTTCTTGAAGCCCTGGTTAAAGAGTTGTGATGCTATGGTATAGGTGAAATACTCAAAAAGCA
Organism: Netta rufina; assembly: GCF_964035555.1. Taxonomy (NCBI): domain Eukaryota; kingdom Metazoa; phylum Chordata; class Aves; order Anseriformes; family Anatidae; genus Netta; species Netta rufina. The sequence goes on from NC_140126.1 coordinate 7,714,412, forward strand.
TTTCCAGTAGAGGAAAAGAATCTGAGTTGTGGTAAGTGATCTATCCTGTTCCTCATGGTCTTTGTCCATGGTAACTTTCTAAGTAGTAATTTTGTCTTTAAATACAACACTCGTCTTGAATATACTGTACATATTAAATCAGGACAGTCTCTGGGTGGAAATGTATTTTAACCAGGGCTCTTGAAAGAAAGGTTTTTGGAAGGCTAAGTATGGACTCTTCATTCCTATTTAACTAGGTCAATGGCATCTTGACTTTTGTCTTATAAGACAGTGTCTTGGCATAGGTTTTGCTTGTTTATTTTGTGATGCAGGTTTTTCTCACTGAACATTCAAAAAGACTGTAAGATCATCTGAATGTAGATCTTTTTATTTGCAGCAAGATGCATTTATGAGCTCAAGGTGTGGTTTTTGGGGTTAGCTGTAGCAGTAGCACTGTGTACTGCAATGGGAGAAAAATCTCAAGTTTTCTTCAGACACGATCTTCTGTGAAGTTATTTTATTTGTGATTGCAACGGCATGCCAATTAGGAGCTCATTTTAGTAAACAAATCATTACCTTTTATTCCCTATTACCTGACACACGATCACCTCTCCTGTTTCCTCATTGGCTGAGTACTACAGGTTCACAAGCTACTTGATGCTCCACTATACCATATCTGTACAATTTTCCTTTTTTCAACCCTTTTAATTTCTCCCTTTTTGCTTTTTCCTCCTTTTTTATGTTTTGAGAACTTGTGATTTTTGTCTTACTGTTCCCACACTGTTCATCCTGTTTTTCTCAAGTTTCCACCTTATTTTGGAACAGTGAGGCCTTCTACTGTCCACTTACCTACTTAGCATTTCTCCTTGTTATATGACTACACCTTTAAGTACAGAAAATTAGTTCTCTACTGCAAAAACACAACTTAGTTTCTCATGTTTAAGGTGTGCAAGAATTTATGTAGCTTTGAATTACCTGTTCTAGGGGAGTGTGTCAAAAGTTAATAAATGTCTGTGTATAGGTAGCTTGTTAAGGGCAGGGAAAAACTTAAGAACCAGTGTACTAAATACAGTGAACTAAAGTTTGTGGAAGGGCATGGGAAGGATGTCTAATAAGATGGTCCCAATATTGGGTAAGGCAAAAGAAATGGCTTTGGGCTTTAGTTGTGCAAAGGAATATGGCAAAAAATAAAAAAATCTCTTCAAGAAATAAGACCTGCATGACTGATTCTGTCATACAGGGCAGTTACTCTTAGTGTTATCAGTCCTTACATTGTTTATCATGTATAGTTGAAGAGAGGGCTTCAGCTGACAGCACCATATTAATGGTTGTACTTGACCATTGATGTGACCTAAACTGTTGGTCGCTGCCTGCCTTTCAATTACTCAACAGCAAATATTTTTTAGATTGCTTATTCTGTTATGAGAAGCATTGTGTGTTTTTTATGCTACATCAGCCTAATGTGCATTAACTGAGGTGTAACCGATTCAGTGTAGAAATAGCATTGCTGGTCAATGGTTACTTCCTCTCTCTCCCCTCTACCCATGATAGCATGCTAGAAGCTCCAGCTGCATTTAAATTTTTTTAGGTACTTTTTTTTTTTTTTTTTCTGGGGATATTAATACTTCAAACCTCCTTTCTGTTTCCTTGTGACAGTAAAATCGATGTGCAAGTGAATTCGCACAGATGTGGCTTGAACCGATACTGATAGAAATCGGTCAGTGAAGCATTCACAGGATGGTCAGAAGTTTTATAATATCCATATTGTGTGTAGGAGTGGCAGCAAATGATGAGAAGCTTAGTGACTTAATGTACCAAACCTCAGGCTGTGTTCTGGAAGTATACAGGTTCACTTAATGTAGAGCTCTTTGTGACTGCTGTACTCAGAAGATTCAGCATTTTTGTCAAGGTCTAGGTATTTTTCTTTTAAAGCAGATGTTGGTGTAACTCTTCTTGAAGCTCATTAAGAGGAGAATTAATCTATGTAGTAGAGAATTATTTCAGTATGAGACCAAATGTATCTTATTTGCATGTCATGGCCTTTATAGGCTTTATAGGTAGCCTAGCATACGTTGGAATTTGTTAAAAGGGTGGTTTGGGCACAACTGAAGTGCAGAAGTTTATCTTGTTCCAATTTGTGATGTACTGCTAGAGGTCCTAAGGAGAAGCATCGATCATGTTAATGTGGAAGGGCTTAGTGTTCATGCAGTAGATTCCTATCTGTTGCTTCAAGCCCATGTAAGCTCTGCATCGTGTGCTTTGGTTAGTTTGAGAAAAATCCTGTCTTCTACCTATGCCTGATTTGAATAAGGTTTGTTATTGCTGTCTGGATACAGTATTAATGACAGTCCAGAATGGAGCCACACTACACAAGGTATTTCACAGAATTTGTTATTTCAGTTTGTGTGAAAAGAACTTTGCCCCCGCTCTCTCTCATTTTAGAAAGTTAAGTTGTATGTACTTTTTGACTTGTGGGAAATAATTTCATCAGCTTCACAGTGTAAAGTCTTTATTTATCATAGGTCCATGAAGATAAATAAACAAGCTTGTGATGCTCTCTAGAGGTGATTGATCATGGAAATAATGAATAGTGTTGCATAGGTAACCACCTCAGTTTCAGAATTAACGTTCTGAACCAATTTGTCCTGCAGAGCTCAGCTGTATACAGAACCTTGCATTCTAGGGGTTTGTATTATCTTACTGTGCTCCTTCTAACACTATATATACAGTTACCAGCTACGATAGAAGGCTGACTTTTGGCAATTCCTACTTTCATGGTGTGTATGCAGTTTAAAAGCAACTGGCAATTTAGGGGGAAAATGTAGATAAATATACTCGGTGAAACTCATTCAGGAAGTCAGATAAGTGTATTTGAAAGTAACCTAAGCATTTCAGTGCATTTTATTCTAAGTAATGGAAACCTGGAAATAGTATCTTTGACTTAATATAATAGTGTATCTAAAGAGTTGTGATATTTAATAAAAAAAAGCATATTAGCTTGTGTGTGAAGGTTGAGCAGCATTAACTGCCCTGCGTTAAAGCAATACAACCCTTGGAACACTACAGTGATTATAGTGTTATATCTAGTGAAGTTATTCCAGTACTGTCAGCTGCTGTGTGGAAAAAAAAATATTCCGAAATGACTTGGTGCCAGAATTACAGGTATCGCGACCTTAAGAAAAATCAAATTACTTAGGTAAACATAGATTTTGGTTGATTTTAACATTTGTTGCTAATTAGAACTGTATGTTAGAAACCAGCATTAAAGCTTTTAGCAGTGAGAACTGTTTTGCATAGAGTTCAACTAAACATTCTGAATTTAATGTGAGCATTCAGAGGAAATGTAGGCAGAGGCATGAAACCTAAGAAATTCAGCACTTTTGTTTGGAACTGTTTCCAGTTAAGGTAGACTTAATGACCAAATAATGCATGCTTTATACTCTTGCACCCATGTCTTACTGTAGTTGAATTAAGATATGTAGTCTTTATAATCCTAAACCCTTCTACTGTACTTGCATCTCTAATCTGCTGTATTGTTTTAGGATTTTATTTCTTAGAGCAAATCTGGAATTACCTGGCAATGCACTAGTGATCTTTCATAGACCTGGGATAAAAGATGTTCTGGAGTACTAGTACTTGGAGACCTAAGTCACTTGAAGTCGGTGAAGTGTTACAGTGTAAAACCAAGAAATGTTGTTTATGCAGACTACTTAGGCTATCCTTTGCCAGCAGTGCTGACAGATATGGCCATGTTACCAAGTTAAGTCTGAAAGAACTCAGCTGCTCTGACATCATAGCTTATTTTTGTGTTGTATTTGTAGTGCTGTGGAAGTATTTAATAAATCACAAAATACTATTAAGAAATGTAAGCTCATGTTCGTTTTAAGGGCTACTTTGAAGTAAGAAAAAAGCTTCATGCTTATGGTATATAAAGATGTTCCATTTTTTTAAAAATAAATTTTGGAGATAATTGAACAGGGTCTGCATAAGAAGAAAAATGTCTTTAACCAAACATAACACACTTGTTTATATCTATTTTATGAAGTAACAGCTTAGACTTAAACATTCGTGGATGACTTTAACTGATATAAGAGTTCATGTTTTCTGGTCAGGCTTGAAGCTAGTAAGATGTGTTTTATCCCCTGTTAAATTATGTTTGTGCAAGATGCATCAATTAGGGAAATTTGATATTCTTAATAAAGCTGTTTTACTTTTTCTGTTTTAATATTGTTTGCTTTAGGATGTGTTCTTTGTTCAGAAGCTGTATCCAGAAAGTGCATACAGAACCCTTAAGTGTTTCTTAAATTAATTGCTTCATTTTCATTATCTAGTTTCTGATTCTCAAATTCACATACATTGAATTGATGTGAATAAATATGTCGTCAAATGTGGGAAAAAATTAATAAGCCTAAATGTATAGTGTGGTGCAGTATGCTATGCTTCCCCATCTGCTCTCAACCCCCACCCCCCAAAAAAAGAAAAAGGCCTCAAAGTTCAGTTAAGTTGTTGTGGTACAGAAATTCCCAAAGCATCACTTTTAACGAAGATAATTTCACGCCGTGGTACATGCTGGCAAACTTTGAAAGTTTTGATTTTTTGCAACATCTGGTGACAATTGAGAAATTTTTGCCCTCTGTTCCAATGAAGTACCAAGCAGATTTGAAAACAGATGTGGGGCCACTTGGTCGTTTCCTTTCATTTTCCATCTGTATTTGCTTTGTTTTAAACAAGCTAACCAAATATCACTAAGACTCCTCTAGAAATTGTGCTGTTCTTGTGTGAATATCTAAGCGTTTTTTTTTGGGTTGTTCTAAAATTTAATTTTGGTAATAGAGCTGCCTCTTTCTTTGTTCACAACTGCTGCTAACAAAGATGGTTATAGTACAGGTAATAATAAAATAAAAGGAAATTAGTGGTTTTTGTAAGAATTCAATTTGATAAGAATATAGGTATTTCTATTCTATGAGAGCCTCTTCTGAAAAAAAAAAAAAAAGTATTTAATGCTTAACTGGTTTAAGTCCTTCATCCATTTATATTGTCATTACCTATTATCCTACTGACTACTCCAGATTAAGCTCTTGATCTAGTTGTTTCTCTCATGTCTAAAATAAGCTGCAGTGGGTAATGTCACATGTCTGAGTCAAATACTGTTAGGAAAAGTGGTGTAATATGTAAAATACCTAAAAGATCCTTCTATGTGTTTTGACAGATTGGCAAAATGAGGTATGTCAGTGTTCGTGACTTTAAAGGGAAAGTCTTAATTGATATTAGAGAATATTGGATGGATCAAGAAGGTGAAATGAAGCCAGGCAGAAAAGGTATCGTTCTGCTTCATCTTATTTTGTATTAAAACATTGTCTGCAATTTATTGAAAATGTGTACCAAATATTTATGCTTTGTTACTGCATGGCATTTTAAGAGTAATACTTTTGTTTTAACAGATGACTAGTTTTATCTGTACATTATTAACAAAAGTGAAGTGATTTTGTTGGCCTGAGTCAGTTTTTCTAAATGGATCCTGCATAATTTATGGCAACAAAGCATCGGGTACAAGCAAACTTATTATGGGAGCTGTAAATCTCACCATACTTTTTCTACCTTTTTCTACTTTAGTTGGAATACAATGTTAAATTATGCAAAACAATTGTGTTCTTTGTTTTTATCAAATTTCAAATTAAAATAATAGAAATGTTTCATGTGACAAATTTTTTTGGAAAAAATATTTTACTTGAGGTGAAAATACTTGAAGTGCTTGAGTTTTAGTACTTTGCGTCTGTCTAATCTGCAACACAACATAAGCCTTTAAGCCATTAGTTGCTTCTCCCATACCTAATTTTTATGTCATCCTTTCACTTAACTGGCTTTGGAACTTGGGCCACCTGCAGGATGAGGATGAGTTGATAGTTGCTTTCCTTAATGTCATTTGGTTGTTTAGAAAAGCTTACTTTACTCCTTTTTCACATTCTGCAAAGGAAAAAGGTGAGTGTGAAACATTCTGTTCTGAAGATCAAAGGCATGCATATTTTTATGATGTGTCCAGGAGCAGCACAGTGATGTTTGGAAAGCTTGAGAATTTCCAACATCTCATAGATAATCACTTATAGTAGGTTTGTATGATCAGAGTATTATAGGCACCTTACAGGAAAATTTATTTTTTTGGATGTGTTGCTGCTGTCTAACAAAAAACAAAAAACACAAAACATGACTTTAGTGTTTAAAGACTAAACTGGTGTATTTTGAGGTGGAAATTTAAAAGCACATCAATCAAAAGCTTGAGTGGGAAACAACAGTGAGACTTGGTGGGAAGGCGAAGTGGTGGTCTACCTACATGATATAGATAGAAATGTTTATCATTGTGGCAAACAGGACTGGATTTTATTAGGATACCACTAATAATGTGATAGCATGAGGGTTTAATGTTCCAGTGATACATTTACGATCTGCTTACAAAGCTATGCTGCAAATGGTATAAACAATTGAAATTTTATAATAAAAAAGAAAAAAGTCTTAACAGTTAGGAATTGCTTTGTCAGATTATTTCAAATAGCAGTTCTAAATTCATGTCTGTGTACAGTTCATATAGTATGTTGTTCAGGGGCAACTTGATGACATTTGGTCCTCCAATAATGGTTAGCATGTCTGGCATAACTATTTTCAAAATAAATCTTCCACCTTAGGACGGGTGGGAGAACTGGCTAGGAAAGTGACAATGTGGAGTGTGTGCTGCTTAAAATAACAGTACTCTGGCAAAACAGCGGTGGTAGAAGAGGGAGGGAAAAAGGTGATGAGTCCCAAAGATGGAATTCATAGTTTCACCTGTTTTCAGGTCCTGCTCCACCTACAGTGAGAAAGCAATGAATGAAGCCTGATCACTGAGGGGGGAAAAAGGGGGTAAATAGTAGAAGAGCCTGGCTGAAGAGAGTGAGAGGTAGGCCTGTGAGTCTGTACTTATATAGAGTGGGCATAAAGATTAATAGTGGAAGAAGGAGGAGGCTACTACATGAAAGAAAACATGCCTGGACTGAAGCTTGAGGAAGTAAAAACTCAGAACTGAGGAGATGGTTTCTGGGGTACTGAGTGATTATTGATTGAATGTCACAAGAATCTGTAGTGATATTGAAGTTTAAAAATAATAACCAAAAAAAAACCAACCTTTCATGTTAGTTTGTGAATCCTAGGGAATAGGATAGAGTTTCTGTAAAATGTTACTGATAGCATACATTATTCACAGTGGTTTAAGACATGCCCCTCCCCCCACCCCCCATTTTTTTCTTCACAAGAGAAGAAAAACAGACGTATAGTACATCAAAAATACTTAGTTCAGTCTACAGAGGTATTTGGCTTTTAGCAGCCAACCTAAATAGGATTGGTTTCCCATCTCATCCAGTTTTGTGCCGCCTCCTATCAGGGCGATAGGTCTCTTTCCCCTCCTGCGTTTCACAAAATACTTGTGAATGAATTTTGTATTGTACCCATTTTCTTTGTAAGGTAAACCTGCCCAGACCAGGGCTGAAAGCCTAAACTAAAGGGTTCCAAGTAAGTAGTTTAACCATGCAGCTGAGACTTGTTAGTAGTACACGTGATGTAGTCCAAGCATTAATAGTTGTGACAGTCTTTGTGTATGAAATCAATCTTGGTTGTAAGTATGCAAGATCCTGATGACAATTCTCTTTTTGTACTAAGTATTTGTTTTTAATTATTTCAGGTATTTCTTTAAATCCAGAACAGTGGAATCAACTGAAGGAACAGATTTCTGATATTGATGATGCAGTAAGAAAACTGTAAAGACAGCCATACAGAAATCTTTATCACTTTTGTTGGTTTAAGCGGTCTTTATACATTGGCTTTTGTTTTCTAAAATATTGTTTTCGAAGCTATTGTATATTTGGATTGCAAAACAATTTGTAAGATGGATACTTTTTTTATGTGCATTAAAAGTGTATTCTGAGTGAGGCTATTTGTGTATACTTTACTAAAAAGAACTGTGTTGCTTTCACCTCATGGTGTAAAATAAACAAATTGAGTAATATGTAAAGCATAGTTGTTATGGCCTTTTGATTGAAGGTGTTTGTTGATAAGGCCACCTATTGGCTTTAGCCTTTGTTTCAGTTTAGTTTACAGTTTGTTTTCTAAGGAGATTTAAAAAAAAGTCTCCATTTACATTTTTTTTTGTTTCATACCCTTTGGTATTGCCCTCAGCTTTCTGCTTTAAAACTTGATACAAACAGTGAATACCTGGTAAAAACACGTTTTTGTAGATAATTTTAAATACTGTATTTGCTAATTTTCCCTATTTATTCAGATGTAAACAGTCCTGAGTATATAGACTTTTTTGCATTATTTGCATGGAGTGTTATGCTAAGCAGTAACACTTGAACATCACCCACACAGTCTGTTCCCATTTTTATATAGCTTGCTAGACTTAGAAAATACAATTAGCCTTTATTCATGGACTCTAGATTCTAGAATGTGATGCATAAACTTTTACAGTATTATATATATATCTAAGAGTAAGGTAGGTTTAAAAGCTCCAAACTTTGTTATTATTTAGGCACACTTTTCAATCTTTGCATTAAATTCTTCAACACATACTGAATTATTCCATATAAAATAGCAGTTAACCTGCTTTTGTAGGGCTTTTGTTTGAGAGCACTTTTAAAATAATAGTGCTTAAAATAGGCTGTAACACAGGTTAAATGGTCATACAGGGTTAAAATTGCTTCAGCCAGACTATCATGCTTTTGCCCTGACCACCCTGCCTGACCAAACCATTTGGCTTGCCTTGCGTGGCTTACATGGTTCTTACAACTGGTTCTTCTTTTGTACAGAAGGTACGTAGTGTTTACAGTGGAGCACTGGTACCTAGTGGATCCACAAGTAATGAACTCTGCTTGTCTACCAGTGTACATTCTGAGAAGCCTCTGTCCAGTGGAAGTTCTATTAGACTAGATGTTGTTTTAGCTGCAGGGAGATCTTGGTAGGCATCATGAGGCTATGGAAAGAAGAAGGATGGATATGTTCAAGTAGGACTTACAGAGTGAATGAGCACTCGAGTAGAGAAACGGCTAAAGCTCAGAGTTAGCTGACATAATAACTACAGTGAAGAAGCTTAACATTAGCAGAATTGGAGAAGAGTTCATTTTAAGAGTTCATGATTAATAGAAGGAAGAAGATGAAACAACTTCGTGAAAACTGTCATTTCAAGACTTTGGTACTATGTAGTGAATGTACAATTTATTGGTTCAGCTGTAACTTTCCCATTTGGTAAATTTAAATGTTTTTAAATTTTGTATAGATAAACAGGATTCACTGTTTAACTGTGGGATATTTTAATATAATTGCTTATATTGCAGACATACTTGGAAGTCCTGTTCTGCTAAGTGCCATACACAGACTGTTCCTGTGCTGTGGAGTTTTATAATTCAATACAAATGGTATATGAATGGTGAGGGGAGGTGACCTCATCAAATTAAGTATAGATCATTTAACTTAAATACTGTGTTAGATAATTTCATCTACTATTTGACTTATTTGATTTCTTGAGATAGTTCAAAGTTAAGATCTTGTTTTGTGTAGCTCAGGAAATGTTTCAGAGCTATGAAAAAGTTGAATAGAAGAGGAAGAGATGTGTTGTGGTAGCAGACATGTTTTTGGGCACAACTTCAAGTGGTGTGTAGGGACACTTGGACCAAACAGTATAAACGAAATATCTGCTAAAATTTCTCAGATTAGTAGATCAGTGAATCAAATAAATTGCTGTAGATCATTACTGACAGTTTCTAGGACTCTTTTTATTTGGAGCGTGTATTTTGCATTTTTTTCTTTAAATCTGACTGCAACCAGATTTCAACTTTTTACCTCAAAACTTCCATGTGGCTCCTTTAAAGTGCGTAAGTGCATGATTATCATAAGAATAGGAACATTATCCTCACTTAGATTACTGTGATAGTAGGTCATTGGATGGGAGTTGTATATTAGAGTACAATATAATTGTGTTCAGGAAGGTGGAAAATTAAATTCATTCATTTTGGGAGGGTAAGTGGAAGAAGTTTTTCCTGTAGTGATTACATCTATTGTGGAAACTGATGGTAGAGATGTTCAGATAAATTAGTATTTGTTAATCAAGAGCTATTATTTCTTACAGATAACCTCCTTATTGAATTTGTGGAGATAAGTACTGGAGCTGTTTATCCCATTTTACTTGGTAAAATTTGGGGCCATTTGATTTTACTTAGCTTGTGTGTTTGGAAAATAGTTTTCCATCTGATGGGTATATATTCCTGCCTGTAACACTGATTGAAGTACATTTTATTTGCTCTGGTCATAACATCTGCATGTCCTACAAAAATGGTAACTAGATAAACTAGTTAGTTTCACAAATGAGCTCCAAACAGAACCTGAATTGTGAGGGAGTTCTTTGCACCTCAGCTGACTGATAGTTAGTTGACATAAATTTGACACATTCAGTGTTATTTTGAAATTAATGGTTGTGATTTGTTATGTGTTGTCTATGGCTGTAGTTTTTCTAATTTGAGAGAAGAAATTTTTTTTTGAATACAGATTATTTTCTTGCAGAAAAAATGGTAGTTAGGATATATGTACAAGTGTCCATGGAAGAAAACTGCATGTATGAAAAAGACTAGTATGAGATGAAAATAAACGCTGTTTGCTTTCCCACTGAAGTTGCAAAAGAAAGATGCATTTGGTTCTTAATATTTATGCAGGGCATATTAGCAATATGTTTTATAATTTATACCTGCTATGGAGCATAGGGGGAAACATACATCAGAGTTAGATATGCCAAAGTACCATGTGTGCTCAATCAAACTGTTATGTATGATGTTGCTCTTATGTAGAGACGTTCATATTGAAATTAAACAAATGCAGTACTGAGTTTGATATTTCTGTTAAAGGAAATGCCCCAGTTACGTATTTCTTATGTGATTTGTTAGTAAAAAAAAAAAAAAACATAAATAAAATTGTAATTCTGGTAACTCAAATGTCATATTGTTAACATGTGGAATGTTTAATGTTTTATTCTGGTGGTATCTATTACAGAGGCCACTGGAAATATGAGCCCTCCAACTGTAATTTTCTTAATGTTCAAATAAAAAGTAGTTAAATGGCATATGTGTAATAACAGTTTGAACACCTGGAAATAAATTAAGACTTCTGTTGACATAGTGTTATTTTTAATAGAAACTTAGCTGCACTATTTTTTTTCTTAAGTTGTTACGAAGAATGCTGTTTCTTGCAACTGTTGTAATTTGGAAATTTGAACAATTAATCATCTTGTACTTCGTCTGTGTTTGTGGGTGGTGGCCTCAGAAGGATAGAAGATTTAGTTTTTGGACAATTGTTTTTTACTCAGAGGTGTTGAGGCCCTGGCACAGGCTGCCTGGAGAAGCTGTGGCTGCCCCATTCCTGGCGGTGCTCAAGGCCAGGCTGCATGGGGCTGGGGGCAGCCTGGTCTGGTGGGAGGTGTCCCTGCCCATGGCAGGGGGCTGCAACTGGGTGATCTCTAAGGTCTCTTTCAACCCAAACCATTTTGTGATTCTAAGCGTCTTTTGAATTTGGAAGCAGCAGATAGAAACTCATTTTGAAATACCAAACTGAAGGGCTTGAAAAGTGATTGATCTATAAGGAATGAATTTATCTGATTGTAGCCTTGAACCAAACAGATGCTTTAAAAGTAATTTTGATTATCTCAGCACTACATAGCTACAGAAGCTATGAGTGTGGCTTGAAGGGAAGAAACACTGATTGGGGTTGACAGAAGATTCTCTGTTTATGTTTCCCATTACTGCCTTCCCCTTATTGATAGGATCCATTTTTGACTATAGCTCTGGTGACTAGAGTATGGAAGAGCAATCTGATAGGCAATATTTTCCTGTTGTGAACCAAGTCCTTTTGTCCTGTGTTCTCAAGTTTACAAATGTAAGAGTGTGAAGATACCTGCGAACGAACTGAAATAAGTGGCACTTAGCTCAGTGATGTTTAAGATTCCCTGAAAAACTAATGCTCTTTTGTGAGCAGAGGTGACATACCATTAGTTTTGGTGATAATTTAAGGCTGAGAACTTGGTGATAGAACTGTTCCCTTGGTACGACACTTACTGCTTAATTTAGTCTCCATTGTACTTCCTTTCGGCTTTGAACGAATCCATGCGCTCATCATTGATGTGGTGAAGAATGAGGAAGGAAATGAGGTTGAGATGAATAGTCAATTTTTAAAAGTATTTTTGTCCTTGGTGAGGAGGTAGGCTCTCAAAATGCTACAGATGAATACATCTTGCTGTGAAACTGCAAGAGCTAGTGGAACAACCAGAACATCCTTAGAAATCTGTAGGTATAGTATACCTTAAGGGTAAACAAGAAAAACATTTTATGCTTCTTTGGCCACCATGCTTAATAGACTACTGTTAGGTGTCCATTCACTTTGGCAGAAGTTAATGAGGTGAAACCTGCTGAAGTGAGGAAATGGTAAGATTTTACACAAAACTGTTAATTGTGTTGCATAGAGAGTAGCTATGGAAAAAATAACTATTTCACATATTAAGAACTTTAATGTTTTCTGCTTTCACTGATAGGCTAATGTATCAGAATAATTCTTGGGGCTGTTGAAAACAAAGCCAGTTTCTTCTCACAAATGAAAAGACAAGTTCTGTTCACTAAAATATGTAACATGTCAGGGAGAGGTAAACTACATTGAATACTAATTGCTGCCATTGCTAACACAGGCCAATTAATAATCATAGGTCAATTTTGTTTTTTAGTGTTGTGATAATGCAACTATTTTAAGTATATTTTAATTTTGCTAACTAGTCAACTCACATGCATATATCCTGAAGGAAATAATTTTCTTTGTTCTATCTTGGATGATCACGTACAGTGAAAGTCCTGTACAAATGCTTTTTCCTTCAAGTGATTATTAACAACTTGAAAAATGCTACAGTGAGAGAGTTCATGTGGTAAAAATAGCTATCACTCGGATATTGTCTCCTTGTAAGCAAGGGCATTTGTAACTGCAAATGCTTAATGGAAAAAAACCTGAAAAGTTCCTGAAGTTGTGTGGAAAAAAAACATAGCACTTACAGTGTAAAGGCTACCCTCCTTTTCCTATGTAGGGACAAGCAGACAAATTAACGTTGTTCAAGGATTTCTTTGTTACTTTTCCTGCTTGTTCCTATGTGTACCCTTTTTCTTTTCATCCATCTCTTTGCCCTTTTTTTTTTTTTTTTTTAGAGATTTGTCAGCGTATGTTGTGTAGTCTGTTTAAGTAGTAGAACTGTTCTTCCTGACACTATCGCTCTCTGAGATTGCAATAGGGGAGAGTGTGTATCTTTTTCTCATTTTGACACAACATCTGTTATGTTACTGCTCCACAGTAATGTGCCTTTTATCTATCATAAAAGGTTTCACTAACCTGTGGATAATGTTTGTGGCTTACCTGCTAAAGTGTTTAGGGACAAACATTTTTGGTTTGGGAAATAGTTTTTGTAAATTATCTAGCTCTTCTCCCTACTCCTGCTATAGACTTGTTCATGCCTTGGTATTTTAATTTTGTCACTATTTTGCTGGAAACATGATTTAAGCACCCCCCTCCCCCCTCCTCCCGGGATCACTACTGGTTTTTGCAACTTTTTTTTTTTTTTTTTTTTTAACACATGCTGTGCTTATAGCTTTTGAAAACGAACTTGTTAAATTCAGAGTTGGATGCATTTCTTCATAGATTTTGTTAGATATATAATTGTTACCTTGGTGGTGGTTGTTTGCTCTGTAGTCTTGGCACCTGTTGAAAAGAGATAGAAGTGTATTTTGGGACTACAATACCGTGAGCTTGATAAGCCTTGTGAAAAGGTGAGGAGAGGGAGTTGTGCAGCTAAAAACTGAGATTCTTATCAACTTCTTCAGGACTTCTTCCAGAAATAATGTTTTTCTCAATTGTAACGCAAAATCTATACCTCAGTGTTTTGTGCTTTTTTAAAAAATAAAGCTGAAATTTGGAATTGCTGCTATTGAAACACAAGTTCATCAGGCACGTCCTTTTGTTATACAGCATTTTTGTAAAAGCTGTAATATTTTTTTGAGAAATCTGTCTAGATGAACACTGTTTAGAACTATAAACCTACACCATTATATGATTTTTTGATTTTTTTTTTGTATTTTTGACACTTGGAAGCTCTCATGTTACTTAGTAGGTAAATTTCAATGCATTTTTAGGAGAACTTAGAGCCTTCTACAGATGGAGGTTTTATCCTTGGCAGAAGGAAGAGATCTGTTACTTCCTCATATGGAAGTCCTTGGACAGAGTCTCACTTAAGGCTATAGTGACCTAAACTAAATCAGCCATTGCTAAAAGCTTTGGTATTAGCAGTACCCTATGTTAATGAAGGGCACAACTGAGGTTTTTTTTTTTTTTTAATTTTTGGTGTATTTATTCTATTAAAGTTATATTTGTATTATTATTTAGCTTTTTTATAATTAACCATTCTATTTTGTGTGGATTTGTCTTCAAAAGAATTGAGACTAGACACATATAGCAAGATTATAATTCCACAATCTTTATTTAGTTTGGATAAGTTTCCAGTTCTGTTTTGTATCTGGTTACATTTCTGCTGGAGACAGATTGCTGATGTACTTCTGCAGGCATCATCTGTACAGTGTTTAGGGTGGGAGCTAGGGTGCAAGGTAACCTAATACTGTTCTGATGATGAACAGTGCTTTTTTCTCTAATATGGATCTTTTTATGCAACCTATATGGCAACATATATGGAAACGTGTAATGAAGTGGAATAAAAAAAATCAAATCCTTTCCAAGTGTACAAGCTTTGAATTAAAAAACTGTTATATAAAGTTCAAGTACCTCTTGGTTAATCTTTGCCAGTGTTTTATTTCAGAGACATAAGACTTTTGGGGGAGATGCAGAGTAAAAAGGTCACTGCAAGTATTTTTGAAGAAGACTTAAAATTTTCCATGTGTGCAGCCCATAATAGTCCTAGTCCTGTATTGCTGGGTTGGAGTCCTTCGTTCTGAAAGTATTTCTAAACCTAGATACTTTCTGTACTTTGCTTAGACTTTAAAGGTCAAACTCTCCCATGTTTTATAGAGGGCTGTTGTGAAAAGAATAAGGTTTGAAGCTAGCTCAGAGAGTATTAGGTTGTAATGGCAAATGTAGTTTTACTTGTTTGAGTTTTCTGTACTGCTGGTTGCCAATTGCACAGAGGAAATTGGAGCATTTGGAAATGAAACATTTGTGGGAGTGCTTTTCTTCACTACTTGACACATTAACCTTTGGTCAATGCTTTGACTTTGGGACAAGGATTTGAGTCATTGTTTTCAATGTAATAAGCTGAAGTTAAAAACACTGTCTTAAATAACTCCCTCTTACTGTGTTAATGATGGGGTTGGGGATATTAGAAAACAGTTGTCTTCAGCCTTCAGGAAAAATGTTCCTGTGTCAGTTCCATTCGATGTCCTAATTGCCCAATATTCTGCAGATACATTTTTGTCTTGGTATGACTACTTTGAGCAATATGTTCAAACAAGACAATGCTCATTGTGCAAGATATTTAGAATAACATGTGTTTACAGTTGCTGAGAATTTTGTTTCAGCCTATTGGAACTCTGCCAGAGCACTTAGATGAAAAGCAGTACAGATCACACTGACCACATTGTGCCTCTGTTGCCTTGGCATTTCATTATTTCAGACACCACTGAGCTGTTAATGCTATAAAATACAAGATGTGGTCTGTTCATACTTGTTCTTCTGGTATTGGAGTATGCTGTTTTTTGTGACATGAAATTCATCTCTTTACTGCAAACATTTTTTCCTGAATGATCAGCAATCTTACTATGGTCCTACCTTTTGTAATTCTCCCTAAAGTATCTTTCACCCCTGTCAGCTTCTCACAGTGTGGATGAGCACACCGCCTGGGATATTGGTAGCAGCAGCAGTAGTGCCTATGAGATCTTCCTTGCCTGCTTTTGTACCTATTATCTGCAGTACTCTGACACCTGGAAGATGAGGAATAGCTTTCCACCAAAGTCTGCTCTGAAACAAGGCAAGGTACTGTTGTAAGGTTCAGCAGCGGTTTTGGATTCTTCTTGATAGGGTTAAAAAAAAAAAAAAGTAAAATACGAACAGCTGTATGAAGTGTGTCTGTAGAATAATAACATCTTTCTAAGAAGAATGTGCCTATCGTTCCTTGAAAATAGCAAAACTTTATTTCCATCGTGAGGAAGACTGACTCGCCCATCTCTGGAGTATTTTACTTCTGCACCAGGTAAGATGAAGGATCAACATATGCTCTATCAACAAATGCTTTAATAACCAACACTCAGGGAATTCCAGATTGACTTGTTTATCTCTGACAAAACTATCCCACAGTTCAGCATATGAATATATGCATGGCTTTTCAGTCTCATGATTAGCTTACACTAGAAAATGTAAATGCCCTGCACAAGCAAGGGGTCTGTTCTTGCTTTTTCATGTATCAGGAGGCAAATGTAGTGTGGGAGTAGTGTATGGGCAGTGCTGTTTGTTTGGAAGTGCATCTATTTAGATTTTTCCTATATTCTGGCAGTTAAAGTGAGAAGAGCTACAGTTCTGGGCCAAAGTGAGTTCCACTCAAATGTCTTTGCAGAACTTTCTTAGTTCTGAGGAAAAAAAAAAACACAAACAAACAAACAAAAAAAAACCACAACAGGGTCATGTTTGTGTAGAGCTATTTGCTTTGTAGCTTTTAGGTCTCAAAAAGTTAAATGTCCAGACAAGGCTGAACAAGGCACTAATCTTTGTTGTCCTGGCTGGGTTTCATCCTTCTCTTCTCCATGAAGAGAAGCTGTCTTGGTATCTCAATGTCCCAACTTCTTTCAGGAGTTGTTGTTATATGGGTAACATAGGACCCTTCAACCTGTAAAGTCTCCCTGCTCAGAGGTGGCAGTGCTCTAGTGTGGAGCCAGCCAGCAGCCCATTAGCTGACACTGAAGAGTATTTGGGGTAGGGTAAGTATCTGATGTGCCTCACTCCAGATCATCTGATCTGACAATTTTCAAGCACCTGATGTTCCTGGGAAAGAGTGGTTACTCCAGCCCCATTTGGCTGCAGTATTGACCCTGTCAGCTTTTAGTTGTCTGGCTTCCTAATTTCCTTATTCTGTAGTAATTTCCATTCACAAAATGGGAAGAAAAACATTTTTCCCCTTTCCTTGCCATAAAAAAAAACTCGTATCTGTAGAACTAGGATGCATTTTCATTGAATAGTGCATGACTAGGTGGGATGTGACAATACCAGCTGAAGCCTCTTAACCACTAGATGGTAAGAAATTCAGGTAGATGCAGACAGCAATAGCTTTGAGCTACAAAGAAAGGTATGAGCAGAGCCAGCCACTAGATGTCAGCATTATTTAAGAATTACCAGCTGAGGGACCACACTTGTCCATTCCTGTTCAAAACCTGCTGATGTGAAGTTGATTTTTGACCGAGTAGTAGGAGTTGCATTGTATGTTTAGGCTCAGAGTCAGTAATTAATAGCTGTTTTTGTGGGTTCATTCTACTGAAACAATGGGCTGTGCACAAGACTTAGTAACTAGTATGAAGAGACTACTGGCAGTTATATTTGTGAAACGTTCAGTGAAACCCATGTTGCTAGCAGCATGCCAGGGTGAGTTTTCCTCATTTCTCACATTTTAATTATGAGAAAGACGACATTACCTGCTAAAATAGCTAAGAAAAAGTGATATTTAATAATAAGATATTTGAAGTTCAGTTGTGTTTGTATTCAGGTGTGGATCCATCAGAGAGGTGGGGGAGACTGCAGCCCCTGCCTGAGCAGCTGCCTGCCAGCAGAAGTGCTTTTGCACCACAGGGTCCTCAGCAAAGCTGAAAAACGTTTGTGTGCAAATTAGAGCTGCATCTTATGGGGTAGTGTTGGCTCAAACTTTTTAAGGGCTCCCTGATGCAGAAAGGGTAGTCCCCTTCATCTCTCCATTGCTGTTCATGTGGCTAATTTGGCAGAAAAAATAACACAGCTGGAACAAATGAGGAGTTTTATTTTGGGGAGGTGACTCCTCTGATCAGACAAATGCCCAAGCCAGCATCAAGAATGAGACAGTACAGCCAGGGCAGGAGGGAAGGAAGGCAAAGGGGTGACTCTTTTTGGCAGATATGAGTCATTAGGTTTTTCCTCACTTCTATTTGCTGTCTTTGCCCAGGCAGCACAATATCAACCTGTCCTATACAAGCCTTAACTTCTACCCCCTTTTTCTCTTTTTACTTTTCATGTCTATTCCTTTTCATTTCTGCCTTATGCTGGGGTAGAGCTCTGCAAGTCGTATGCTGCTCTCTACTCTGTGCCACTTTTCTTGTTTCCCTTATTTCACCAATCTACCTCTTCAAATCATCCTTAAACATTTTATTTCTCTGTATTTCCCACAGTAAGTAATTTGTGCAAGTGCGATTAACTCTTTCTGTATTTCTTACTGGCTCATACAGTTTCTTCATCACAGTCATTGGGTTTGTGTTGGCAGATCTCTTTCTCCATTTGACATTAGGAGTTTGAGAGGACTTAAGAATTGGCTGGAACAAATGGCAGAGGGCCTACAACTGTAAATTCATTAGGGCAAGGGCCCTCTGGTAAAGAAGAGCTTTACAGCTAATAAAGAATAACATGATCATTTCTAATCTAAGGCTCTACTTCATGTCAGTGTTGAAACTACTTCGGCTGACTTGCAAAGGACATATAAACTCTTCATTTTTGGTGTACTGCTACAGTTTCTGTGCTGCAGTTACTACACAGTTCATTTTAACTGGTTTATAGTATTCTGTATTTTATGTGGGCTTTTGAATGCCTCTTCTAGGCAGATCTTTTGCTGAACTCTTATTTTAACAATTAGCAGTATTCACTCAGGGTGGATCTCCTTTGGTTTTCTGGAGGAAGGAAAGAAGTTACCCCCTGTGGCTTGTGGATCCCTGTGTCTCAAGTGTATCTAAGAGGTTTTGAATTGTGATTGAATCCTATACTCCCCAAAGTCCTTATGTTTTGCAAAATTGCTGTGTTTGGTAGAATCCAGTAAATACCAGACATATACTTTATTTTGAGTTGGGAATTTCATATCCTTCTGGAACAAAATACTTTATTTCCCACATGTTTTGACTACATTATATTGGCGCCGTTCATGTCACTTCACTTAAGATTGTGTCAGCATTCTCATTATAAGCTATTTTTCAGAGGTTATAACTTGGACATAGAAATTTGCTTCCACTTGGAAACTTGGTCTCAGCCCAGAAATAATTAGAAAAAATAAATGCAAAATTTTCCATAAAATTTCTTGTTGTTTTGGGAGGGGAAAAGAGAAGGAGATAAATTATACTGTTGAAGTGTGTATTATAATATACACAAATCCTCTGCTTGAGCAGAGCATTAGACCAGATGACCTCCACAGATCCATTCCAGCCTTAACCATTCTCTGACAATTTGTTCTACTTTGACCAACTAAACAGTGGGAAAACAAAAAATCAATTTGCTAATTGTGTTAAATTGTAGTATGTATATATTTTTAATCTTATAATGTAGGAGGTGGGAAGATGTGGTGAAATCTGAATACATGAAACAAGATGCCTATGGTTCTTAGCCCTGTGGATTTGCAGGTAGAAGCCTTTCAGCATTTTTTTGAAAGGTGAAAGGATTGTGCATATTGAAAATTGAAACTGTTTTGTCTGGATTTCTTGGAAAAACACAAGTTAAATCAGTGTACCTCTTGCCATGTTTACCTATGTAAAGCTTCAGGAAACATGCTGCTTATAAAATGCTATGGGGATGCGAGGTGACTTTTCCCTATAATAGAAACAGGAAAGCACATTTCTTTAATAAATGTGCTCAAGTAAATAGCTCAAGTTATTTACTATGAGAGAGAAATCTAGGAGCAAACTCTAACAACCCATTAAGCTAATTGGGATTATGTCAAAGATGCACTTAATACATTTCAGCAAGCCGGGTGTTCTCTGTAGTTGAGAATTTCAGCTTTAGCTATTGCTGAGGATATCTGGGCTATTACTTTTACTCGTCAGCAGAGATTTTAAGGTGAAAAAAGGTGGCTGTCTTGTGGGAATGAAATATGTAAAACTCAAGCGTGCTATCCTCACATTTGAAAGTGCAAGATTATAGTTTTTATGCTTTCCAGCTTGGACAGAATCTGGGGAGAAAAGTCATGCTGAATGCAAACTCTCCCTTCATCAAACAATACTGTGTCTTTCCAGTTTTCTATACATAAGGAAGTGGAAAAAGAGTACTCTCTAAAACTGACAATCTGAAAAAGCGCCATTAAAAAAAAAAGACAAACTTTATCCTGAAGGAAAAGCAGATGTCTGTGGGAAAAAAAAAAAAAGCTGCAGGTCCAGCAATGCAAGTAATAGTGAGTGTATCTATGGAAAGCAATGTATAAATGTGTTCAACTTTCCCCTCTGGAATTCTGAATTTGGTAATTTATTATGCCAGTGTAGTTTCTCTGGATTGAAGAAAGACCTAGGATTAACTGGTAAACGATGAATGTTTCCTGTGTGCACCAGTCCAGTAAAAGCACTGGCAAATAACAGTGTAGAGCAGGACCTGTTGCAGGCCTTTGGTTTCAAGGTCTCAGTGAGAACAGGAGGGGAACTGATATGATGATCAAGGGGGCTGGAACACCTCTCCTACAGACAGGATGAGGGTTGGGTTTGTTCAGCCTAGGGAAGAGAAGGCTCTGGGAAGACCTTAAAGCAGCCTTCCAGTGCCTAAAGGGGGCTACATGACAGCTGGGGAAGGACTCCTTGTCAGAGGGTGGGGTGACAGGACAAGGGGGAATGGCTTTATACTATAAGAGAGTAGATTTAGATGAGATATAAGGAAGAAATTCTTCACTCAGAGGGTGGTGAGGCCCTGCCACAGGCTGCCGAGAGAAGCTGTGGCTGCCCCATCCCTGGCAGTGCTCAAGGCCAGGCTGGATGGGGCTTTGGGCAGCCTGGTCTGGTGGGAGGTGACCCTGCCCATGGCAGGGGCCTGGACCTAGATGGTCTGTAAGGTCCCTTCTGACACAAACCATTCTGTGATTCTATGAGATCACAAGGGAGGGTCAGTGGTGTAGCTTTGCTCTTAATTATGAGAAGCTTTATTTAGGATGGCAAATGGTTGAGGGAGGTTGAGTCCTTCTGTATGGCACTGATGGGGCATATCTGGAGTGCTAGATCCAGAGCTGGGCTCCCCAAAACAAGAGAAAGGTAGGCATATGGGCATGGACATAGTGGAGTACGTCCAGCAAAGGGCTCCAAAGATGATGAAGACACTGGAGTATCTGTCCTGAGGATAGGCTGTGATGTGGGTGTCTGTTCAGCATGGAGCAGGGAAGGTTTGGGGTGGGGCTATCAATGTATATAAATCCCTTGTGGGGTGAGGAGTAATAAGGACAGAACAAGACTTTTTTTTTTTTTTTTTTCCTCTAATGGTCATCAACACTGCAACAGGTTCTCCAGGGAGCTGGTGGGGCTCCAACCTTGGAGATAGTCAAAAGCATGACCCTTGGTCACCTGCTGTAGTTGCCTCCCTTTGAGAAGGGGGATCGAACTATGTGATCTCCAGAGATCCCTTCCAATATCATCCCCTCTCTGAACTGTGGTCTCTGAGAAGTAGATCTCAGATCTGGGGCCAGACAGACCCTCTATAGTATCCAATAGTAGTTTTGTGAATTGTAAAAGCAGACCAGCCTGATAAGAATCAGAGCATCATAGAACATCAGAGCAACAAAGGGAATAGAAACCAGGCTCAGACACCATGGAGAACTGAGGATTCTCAGTTTAATGGAAGCAGGTTTTTTTTGCAAGCTTGGCCTTGAAATAAAATCTACAAAGTGAAGACTGTTATGCCAGGCTTAAAAGGACAGTTTTGCTGGTTGCATCACAATAGTTTTCTTTTGAAATATGTTTTACAGAGCTTAGTTCAAACAAGCTTTTTTTTTTTTTTTTTTTTTTTTTTTTTTTTTTTTTTAAGTTTAAAAACAAATCCGTAGGAAGTTTATTCTAGAACAGAATTTAACTATGAAAAAATGTCCCCCAGAGAGTCGAACACTCGCCTGGGGAATCAAATATGTCTGTGTTCTAGTCCATGAAAATATCAGCTGTAGTTCATCTTCATTCATGAGTGAAGGTTATGAGGAGCTGAGCCTGAGCTGATCTGCTGGGGAGCAAATGGAGCTTTTAGCAGGGCTAAAGATGTAGCTGCTAACTAGGAAAAGAGGAAAAAAAAATAATAGTGAAACATGTTGCCTGTTGAGTATAAAGATGGGGAGCTTGAAAGTCTGGAGTTCAGTGCAGTGAAATTTGGGATGTGAGCCTTGATTGATTGAAGTGAAGAGGAAGTATGTCTTAGGGGGAGAGATAACTAAGGCCCAGCTGCAGGGAGGAGAGGAGACAGAGATGAAAATGCACTTAAGCGCAGTCTCTTAGGCTTTGATTTTGCAAACTGATCTGTTCAGGCAATCTTTTACACCCACGCAAAGCCCTGTTGTAGATAATGGGAGTTTGTGCAGGGCCACATGCATCAGCTTGCAGGAAGGGGGCCCTGAGTCCTCAGGATGAGTTTACACCAAGTATAAGTAACACAAGAAACAGTTTACACCAAGTATAAGTAACACAAGAAATAGCTGGAAATGGCACATCTCAGCAGTTCCTAGTTTAAAATCAGAAGCAAACCAGCGGCTGGGGGGGAGAGAGCATCCAGGAAGATAGGGTTGCATTTATGATGTTGTGCTGTCAGTGCTTCCATTAAAAGCCCTAGTGGAATTTAACATTTGGTCTTGTGTCCCCCACTCCCAAATACCTTTCAGGCTAAAATTTGGCAGATGCATGCTCAGCCTGGGAGGCTGATGTTTTCTGAAATGTGAGTGCAATTGGTTCAGACACTTGGCTTTGCAGGGAATCTGCAAGGGAAAATAGTATTAGCTGGTTTCTTATTTGTTTTACAGAATAATATTTTATATTTTAAAAGCTGGGTGATGTGGAGAATATTGTTAAGGTTTGCCATTAAGCTAAACTAGGCTTTTATTGTTCACCATGCATACTGACAAGATATTTATCTTCTAGAAATGCTGTTGACTTGATTGCTTTGCAACCCCTGTACTGTATATTTGAATGTTTGAAAATTTCTAACCAAGCAATTTCAGTTAAGGACTTTTATAAATTGCCTTATTGTGATTGTTTTACCTAGCAGAGCCTGGCTCTTCTGAATGCCTTGTTATGCCTCATTGCAAAGGCCTAATGGGACAGGATGAAAACTGAGAGATCTTTATTACAATTTGAGTGCTCCCAGGGCAGGGCAAGTCTAGAATTTGGGATATGGGAATATCATTTTGACAGCATAGCTCAGTTTCAGGTGGGCAGACTAATCTCAATGGATCTGAACAGAGCTGGATGTTTCCAGTGGCTGCTTGTTAGCACAGCCTTTCCATACTTTCTATGGAAGCTGGTCAGACCTCCTCTTTTAGCTACAATACTTGCAACTGTCTGCCTGAGAGCATAAAACTTCTGTCAATATTAGTATAGTTAGTGCAAGTCCATAATTCAGTGTGACGATTTTTATATGCTGTTAGAAAACAGTATTGCAAAGAAGTAATGAAATCTTAAAATATTCACCTTTCAAGCCTTACGCCTATCTGCTATCTTATTTTCATCCTTGAATAGTCATTAACTATAATGAATTACATTTTTTGCCTATTTCTTTTTGCCACAGGAAAAAAAAATTAAAAAATTACTTCTTCAAAAGAAAGGCACTGCTAGACAGATGCATGGAATTGCTGTGCCTGTGTGAGACCTCAGCAAAACCTGGGACTCCTCAGTCTGTGGGGAGATGGCTGAGGAGCTCTATGGTTATGATTTAGAAAATCTGGAAAGTGGTGGATAACTGAAAGGGAGGATTTCTGTTCTGTATGTCATACAACACAAGAACTAGGTGGCACTAGGTAAAATCAGTGAAATGAGCTGGGGAGAGGTTTGGGACAGAAAAAGGAAAACACATCTGGAGCCTACTGCCTCAGGAGTGGTGGAGACAGGTTTGAAAGTGTGTGACAAAGGCATGTACATGAGGGGGGAATTAAAAAAAAAAAAAAAAAAAAAAAAAGGGGAGGGGGATATACTCACATCCATCTTTATGGATGCTGGGGAAGTGTGGGGGAATGGACAGCAGGCAGTGCTGGTCTTGAAAGGCCAAGCTCTGAAACAGTGCCCCCTTTACCACTGCTTGATGTATATACAATACTGGAACACCCAGAAGGGCAATTTTATAACAGAATCAGGACTGTACAGATCTTGACTTCCTATCTTGTTAACAAAGCACAGAGGTGACGTCCTAGTCTGTAAGAACTGTTGGGTTGGACCTGTGCAGTGACAGAACCGAGGCAAAGTTTTCCTTTGGCTGTGAAAGCCAATGAATCTGCAGGCATGCAGACAGCAGCAGCAATTTGGCTCATTGTGTTAGCTTTTAATTTTGTAAGATGTAGATATACTGTTGGCAGTGCTGATGCAGAACTTTCCAAATGCAATTCTATTGTGGTCAGTGTGATGGCAAAAGAGATTAATTTGGCCCTGTGTATCTTTTCTTAGCGTATTGAAATAAAATTCTAAAATATTTTCTTTCAGCTTTTAATATTTTCCTTATTTTTGGAAGATCTGCAACTCAAGCAACATACGACAGATTGCACATAAACTGACTTTAGCTAGAGAGGAATGCCTTAGTTCATTCTTAAAAATACTGTCAATGAACATCAAAATCTATCCTAAATACATGGATGGAATAATGTTCAGATGCATATTTATTGTTCTGTGGCTTTGCTTACAGCCAGTTTCAGGTTGAATCTTTTTTCATTTGACTGCTTTTTTTTTTCACTCTGCTTGGAACAGGAAGCAGATCTGATGGAACTGGATAACTATGAATTTGTGCAATTTTTCTTAGAAGTCATTGAGATAAGTTTATTAGCTGTGTGATAATCTGATCCACATGGATCTTGTGTGCATTTTTAATATTGAGTATAAGCAATAATATCGTTCTTCACTTACATAAGGTACCTAACTAAATAGTTTGGCTTCTCAAGTGCCACACTAAACAACAGGAATTTAAGCAAAAAGTTATTCCTTCAACCCTTTATTATTTTTGTGGTACAGCTTGTAATCTTACAAATGGCATTTGTATTGCTGTTAATTCAATTTGCTAATATAGCCAGGAATACAAAGGAGGATTTTCTGGTGAGGTAGAAGAAAAGAAGGGAAGAATGCTTTGGGGTGGGGGGGCAGAGTTGGTATATTGGAAATTGCCATGGCCTCTTGGGACAACTACATCTATTCTGTGTTTTCATTTATAGAAGTCCTCGTATTTCTTGCTGCATTGAATTTGGTGGGTGCAGAGATATTTCCCAGCCGTGTCATGACATAGTAATGGAACAAAGCTTCTGGAACAGTGGTTAGAAATCGGCTTTTCTTGGAGGAAGGTGTCCTGTATTCCATCCGTGGGAAAGGTGTTTTAAGCAGCTGGTATTTTAGACAAGATGTTGAATTGGAGGGCAATAGGCTGATCTGGTTTCTGGCACCAGAAACTAACACCAACTGTAAGCCTGTCCAGGCTGAAAGGAAAGCAAAGAATTATGTGGTTAAAAGGAAATATGTTTTACATGATTTCTGATTTGGGAATAAATAATTGCATTAATAAAAGTGATAAGTAGGCCTTGTGATATCTTTAAAACGATCACTGTTTTTCCAGGAAATGCAGGCTTACTGTGACAATGGCACAGCCAACTCTCTTTCAGATTTATATGTTACTGAACATACAGTATACAAACTTTCATCACAATATCACATAGCATAAGCATGACTGAGTACAGACAAGGCTGCCCATAGGGGAAATATACTTAAAAATATTTTTTCTTCCAAGACATAGTTGAGATCTTTATTTGATGTTTTGAGACCTAACAACTGTTCTGCTGCCTCTTGTTTCCCACAGGAGGTATGATTTGCCAACATCTTTCACTCTTAAGCTTGCTGGGTATGAGCAAACTTTTTTTTTTTTTTTTTCCTGCAAGTTGTTTTTCCCAAAGGTGGACTTTAAATTAAGGGAAAATCAGAAATAGTGTAGTTTAAAAAGTAATACATTCATTGTCTCTTAATAGTTCAAATGATTTTCTCTTCCCTGAAATCAAGCCATCTGACGGTAAAACCTCTTCTTCCAGCACCATTTATATTCCTACGTTTTTAATCAGTTGATGTTAATCATCAGTCTTCAAATCAAAAAGTCAAATCCTGAAGACTAGTACATAGCAAAAAATCTGTTGATTTCAATCCTGTTCACTTGGTCAGACCATAATCTCCACTGCCTTTTTACCCAGGAGTGGTGGCATCTCCCCTTCAGGACACAATCTGAAAATTTAAGCGCTAAGTGATGCTCTTGGGTGTCAGTGTACACTTTTGGAGGATTGTTGACAGAATATAATTCTCTTCATATAGCTTTCCCTGGCTGATTCTCACTTCAATTCTGAGGAGCTTTGCTGGATGTTTTCTTCACGTCTGTTTCTTGTGCATTCAGCGAACCACGTTTCTCTGCATGCTGTTTTGCTCAAGCTCCGTCTCCTTCCTTCTGGCAAATGATTTTCCCCTATCCCCTGGTTCCTGCCCTCACCTATTCTGGCAGTCTCCTGCATTATCTTCAGTTTGTATCTTGATCTCTCATTTTGTCCTTATCTTATCTCACTATGTGTGCAAACCATGTTTTCTCTCATCTTCATCTCTGTTGTGCTCTCTGATCTCACCTCTGCCTGTGTGGTGTGCCTGTCCTGACACAGTGTCTAAGGTTGCAGGATCAACTGTGGGCTCCCAAGACTCTTGGGTGGCCCAAAAACTTGGTGCACAGACAAAAGGAGGAGGATGGACTGAGTTCAGCTGATCTAAGTGCATCAGCTGAAAATATATTTTTTTTATATAATTGAAATACAACTTATTTCAGTCTTTTTCTGTGTAACTGTGGGAGCAATGGATTCCAGAGGAGGAAGGAGCAGGAACGTGGATCTTAACATGAGTGGAGACTGTGATGGGACCTTTTTGGTCATGATATGGGCATAGCTCAGCGTTATCTGATTGTGAAATCATGTCCTGAACCAGTTTAAGGAGTAGGAAGGAGGGGTAAAATCTAGCTGTGTCAGTATTTCTCTAGCTGCTTAAAACATAAAAGCCTTTAGAAGGAACATGCTAACATGAAAAGTGAAGTCTTTTTACTCTGACTGAAGTCTTTTGTCCCAATAGAAATATGCAACTGGACGTCTCACAATGTGAAATACAAAAATGCAGAGAAATAAGTCTGCTTTCTTTTTATTCCCTCTTCTACACAGTTGGTAACTGACCTCCAGCACACCTTAGATGTGTGGGAACTTGCTTGTGGACTCAAGAGAGGAAGATAAAGAAAACAAATGTTCTTTCTGTCAAAAGATTAGTTGGGTGAAATACTAGCCACCTAATACCAGCTACCCTTTTTAAGGGTGGCCTTAGGTCAGTGGGATAATTCACAGGCTTAAAATGTTCATCTCCAACTCCCTTGTTACAGGACCTCAAGGAACTTTTGTGCCCAAGCCCCAGTGGTGCTCACTGGGAAACAAGTATACAATTCCCTGACTGTTTTGGAAATTACAACACTAATTTGCTATTATGTGCACCAAAATAACTGATTCACATGTGATTGTTTTTGCTTTTTAGCCTGCTATAAGTGTGCTACTTAAATCTGATTTCATTACAAACATCAGGAATAATCCTTGGTAGCTGTTTATTAATATATACAACTTGTATCCCAGTGAAGGGATTTAGCCTTCAACCTATTGTTTTGCAGAGAAAAATGATTTTTCATATATTTTTTTTTTTAAAGTAAAAGTTGAAGGGATTGGAGCTGCTTTTCCCATCACTAAGAATGATTGGCTGATCTCCTGTTGATGCTAATATTATTTCTTCAAATAAATCAGTAAACCCAGCATACAGAACTGCTGCTTTGAATGAAGATTTAAATCCCACCACTCATACTTGGTTCCTCACCAGCTGAATAACTCCAATACTGCATTGCTGCAGCAGCTTCTTGGTGATCAGAGCTGTTTGTTCATCTTCTGGCAACAAGTCTTAAGTTACTTTGAAAATAGGTCCTATTACAGCTTATTGTTTTACATAAATAAAGAAACCAAAAATCTGTTGCGGATCCAGGGTGGGAGGCCAGAGCCCCGGTGTCTGATCAGCTATTCTGGTCAAATGTTCTTGAAATGAGAACTTGTTTTCTCAGTTGCAGCAGTTTTTAACCTAACCTCCCCGGGCTTCAGAAGTCAGTGACTGATGGTGTCTCATATGGGTTGTTATTTTATTTTCTCTGGACTTCAGTGCTGGTTTGGGCACAGTAAACCAGGCTCTTTGGGAAAGTGTCTGCAAGGGTACAGGGTTGTCTGAAACATTGCTCAAGTAGCTTTTGGCTCTCCTTAGCCAAGGTTACACTGAACTTTGTCCAGACTATGTTAATTCTTTCTCAGCTGATAAGACTCAAGACTGATTTTTATTTTGGAATCTAAGACTTAATCAGAGGTTAAATTTATTTCAACACCTTTCTTTTGCTCATGTTTATTTGATTAAAATTTAATGTTTTCTGCAATAAAGGCTGAATTCTCTTCCAGTCTGTGGCATATGTAGTATTGCTTAGGGAATAGTAGTGCTAGGAAATATGACACGGCATTTCTTCACTGACATGGACAGTCCTGAAAGATGTCTTCACTTCTTGATGTCGTACATACTAAACTGTTTTTGTTCTATTTAATATATATTTCAGAGAGACTGTAACTCCAGTCTCTGGACACTTCTTACTCTAGCTTTTAGGCCCAACATATGAACTACCTACATATAAGCATCCACAAAATGTATGTTGTGCCCATATACATGCTAAAGCCACTGAAAGGAGAATCAGCATCAGACCACAGTTACTGCAACTGAACAAGAGTAATATGAGTTGTCAGAAAAAAAGTGGCTATCACACCATTGTTACTGAGATAATTTGCTTAGCTCTCCTTAGTTTCAGCACTGCCTTTTAGGTGGAACTAGAGCTGATGCAGTGGAACTGCCTTGCCCTCTCACGCAAGAAACCCAGGCAGGTTTAATTTTTAGGCTTCTTCCTTTTGTTCCTGAGCCCAGGCTCCAAGGTCTTTCCCAGTTCTCATGGGGAAACCAGGCCCTTAGTTTATGTCTGCTTCAGGGAATGCAGATGCACTTTTGAACTCCAGTGTTGTGGGACTGTGCTCTGGTCATATCCTAGCTCTGTATTGAGGCAAGACCCACAGTGTGTGGCCAAAAAGCCAGACCTTCATTCTCAGCAACTAAGAGACCAAAAACCTTTGACATGCTGCAATGTGCCGTCCAATACTTGCTCCTGTGTGGGCTGCCAGACTTTCTTGGGGAAGGATGCATCAGCCAGATCAGATTCCCAGGGTGTGCTGGGAGCCCACCAGCCTGCCAGCTGCAGAGATGGGGTGAAAGCAATGCCAATGACAGTCACAGGTATACAGACACCCTTGGAGGTGTATTGACATATGGTTTTATCATATTATTATCTATCATATTATTATAATATTATCATATTATTAGGCCACCCTTGGAAACTTTTGGTATCAACTTGGACATGTGTGTGCTTGAATTACAGCAGGAACACAGCCTGTGCCAATCCACAGGTGAGTGTAAGTAGGGGAACAGCAGGGCTGAGCCCCAGATGCACTTGATGCAGCAGTGACATTGAGCCTTGAGCAAGGAGGGCTGCCCTGTGGTAGTGGCTGTGATCCCAGAGGATGCAGAGATGCACTGAGACTGGTGGCCTGGATGTCAGAGCTTGCCTGGGCAGCCTTGAAATCCCCCAGAAAGAAAATATCACAGATGAGATTGGCTGTTGTTGTGGTTTAACCTGGCCGGCAGCTAAATACCACACAGCCATTCGCTCATGCTCCACCCTCCCTCTTTGGGTTGGGGAAGAGAAAGGGAAAGTGAAGCCCGTGAGTTGAGATAAAGACAGTTTGTTAAGACAGGAAAGTAATAATAATAACAATGATGACAATAGTACTAAGAATAATAATGTGTACGAAACAAGTGATGCACAATGCAATTGCTCACCAGCCGCTGACCGATGCCCAGCCTAACCCCAAGCAGCCAGCCCCCCCACCCTGGCTAGCCACCCTTATATACTCTTCAGCATGACCCCAGATGGTATGGAATACCCCTTTGGCCAGTTTGGGTCAGCTGTCCTGGGTCTGTCCCCTCCCAGCTCTTGCTGCACCCTCAGACTGCCTGCTGGCAGGACAGAGTGAGAAGCTGAAACGTCCTTGGCTTGGTGTAAGCACTGCTCTGCAACAATTGAAACATCAGCACGTTATTGGCACTCTTCTCATCCTAGTCCAAAACATAGCACCCTACCAGCTACTAGGAGGAAACTCTGTCCTAACTGAAACCAGGACAGCTGTGCATTGTGTTCAGCTTTCCTTCCCTTTTGAAAGATGGTGAGGGGAGAATGGTCCTCCTTTACCTCTTTTCAAATTCAATGAAAAAAGAAACTAGGGCAGTCAAAGGAACATCTTCTTGGTGGGATAATTTCCTGCATAAGAGGTCAGGAAGTTCAGCAGCTCTCCCACCATCTCCTGCTGTTCCCCCTTCAGTGCTTCCTGCCAGTGAGGAGGAGGAAGGAGGGAGTGCAGATGGAATGTGATTTAGGAGGAGAATTTAGAAAGCACAGAAAGATTTCCTAGAGATCTGCTGCTTCAGATGTCTCCCCTGTGCCCTATATTTTAGCTGCATGCACCCTGTCTGTGGGCGCCTGAAGGTTTTTTGACACTTGAAAGAGGAGGCACAGCCTGGCTTGGGTCACATGAAGAAAAGTCAGTTTTAGGGGGTGGGTGAGGCGTCTGCTTCTCCCTCAGATTAATGGCTGCAGTGGAAGCTCCTGTCATCCATCGCTCTGCACCTGTGTCTCCAGCCACTTCTCTGTTGTAGTTATTTCCAGGTGATGATTGATTTCGTCTGTCTTCTAATGCAGTGTGCAGGCTGGGGCTCCTCCAGGTGCATGCTGTGGCTCACAAGAAGCCCACTGGCCAAGAAGGGCCCTCTGCCTGCAGACTGGACATGTTTGGTTAAGAAGAACCTGCCAAAAATATTTATTGTTTTGTGTTGTGGGTGCTTTTATGTTCTAGACAGCATGCACAATGTGTTTATTAGTGTTGTGAAGGGGCCTGAACAGATGGAAAGCTGAGTCCCTAACTCTGGCTACTGCAGAGGTTATGGAGGGAGAGGGCTTTTTTTTTAGCAAAACTGGAGGTGGGAGCCCTACAGATGGCTCCCTTGTCCTGACTTCTCCCAGATTCAGCTAGAGTGAGAATTCCACTGGAACTGTGGACTTGTACCAGCACAAATTTTGTGTATCTGGACACAATTTTGGATTAATACAGTGCTCACTGCCTGGTGAGGGCTGTCCCGTAACTTGCTGGTTAAAGCAGCTGAACTTGCAGTGATATCCAGCCCCTGGTGAATCCTCTCCCTTGTTCAGCTTCCATGTAGCCTTTTGCTCTGCTGTGATTAACCATAACCTGAGCAAGATGCCTTTGCCTTTCAATATATATATATATATATACATATATATATATATATATATATTTTTTTTTTTAAGCCCCAGAGCTCTGTTCTGTGCTCTGTGGCTCCAGTAGGCTCGAGGACCAGCTTCAACCTGTTTTAAGTGATGTCAGGGCCAGGGCTGCATTGTATCACAGGTCAGCTTTGAGCATAAATTCAGATAAAGCCGCATGAGGAATGATTTAATAGCAGTCCCATGACAGAAGACTTGCCACCCAGTTTTGAGGTTAGCAAAAGGGCTACAGCTCCTTTTATACCCTGATAAATCTGCCACTACCTACACTGTCCTTCTAATTTATATCATCTTTTGCTTTGCAACACTATTTCCACTTCAGTTTGTTTGGCACTTGGCACAAGGGGCTGCTCCCATCATGGAAGTAAGCGTTTAGCCCTGGTATTCCAGGAAGGGGCAAAGCAGGCTGAAAGTAAGCTTGCTGCTGTATTCCTTCACCACACGTGCCTCTGTCACACTGTCAAGAGCAAAGAAAAGGACAGAATCTGGCAGCTCTGCAGAATTCAATGATCCCTTGAGACTCTTAACAAAATATAATAGAAATGTGTAATGCGAAGCTCTTTTTCTTATTGTCTGTGCAGAATAGCTAGCACATAGATATAAGAAGGCAAATGTGAGATTTAGAAGATAGCACATTGCCCTGGATTTTGTATAAGGTTAAAATCTTATTTTAAACATTCCCTATATTGTAATCTAAAACCCTTGAGAGTGTTTTTGTTTGGGAAAAAACAAATAAAAATAAGCTAACCAAACTGGATTCATCTAAGTGTTGCTCAGTAAGCTGTGGGAGATTTTTAATGTATCAAAGGATGAAGCGCATTGGAGTGAGAACTAGGCTTTTAAATATCCTTAACAATAAGAGCTAAAGTTCCTGGATAGTTGGGTGGTTTTGAAGCTCAGCTTTACTGGAAGTCAGTCATGCTAGCAAGAATGTCTATTTCATGTGCATGTGTCTGTATATATATATATATATATATATATGTATATATTTATGCACTGTCACATGTGCAGATGTGTACTTGAACCAGCTGTGGCAGAGGAAACAAGAGCAAGCTGTATAACTGGGGCATTACAACATTATAATCTGCTGACTGCCCTGTGGCTGGGGGGTCGATGGATCCTCTGTGCTCACTGGTATCTTTCTGGAGGCTATGTTCCCACTGATCACACCACTTTTTCTCCTGGATGAACAGCCTCTGAACCAGGCAGCACTGTCAACTGCTGGAAAATGTTTTTTTGTGTTGGCTGGCAGTCACAGGCAAGCAGGCTGCTTTCTTTTTCACCATCAGGAGGGGGCATTTCAGAGGAAATCACTATGCATAGCACAGGACAAAATATTTTCCCATTGTGCCGGAATGCATCTAGAGCAGGGAAACTGCACTTAGGGTATGAAAAAAAGAGGGAAATAACAACATGGGGCTGTCCGCAGTGCAGTAAGGGAAACAAAACACACCAGGAGAGGCATCCTGAAGTATGCTTCCTGCATGTATTGAATGCTTTAAAACATGATGCTTTTCCTTTCAAAAACAGTGAACCTACTGGCATTACAAGCCCTTATTTTTTTGAGTTGAGTAATACATTCCAGGCTTCGCAGGACACTTTGCTGCAGCTGAGATGGCATTCAGTTGTAGTTACTATGACAAACAGAGGAGAACTGGCATATGGCAGGCTTGGATGAATATGCAGACAAGTTTTGTGAGAAAAATATCTGTAAAAATGAATCAGATACTGCCTTGCCATCTACTGAATGCTCAGTGGTCCATGGTACTGAAAATGAACAATGTTTATAAACATTTTATGGGTTAGTATAAAAATACACTGCATTTGGCTTTGTAAATTTGTAGGATGATATTCAGCTTTGCTTCCTTTAGAAAAGCTTCCTTTATTGATTATTTATTTTCATTCACTGTGGAAAATGTTTTCAGGCTCACCAAAGATGAGAACACAATACAATATTTCATTAATATTCTTTATTATTGTATCTTGTTTCTCCAAGATGAAGAATGTGCTGTTATTCCCAGAACTTGGTTAGAATAGCAAACCAGTCTCCGCAGGGTAACCCAGAATCAAGCATGTTCTTTCATATGCCCAGTCATTGGTCAACAGTAGGGGACAAAAACAGGACACACAGTGGGGCATATGAGGTTTCTAAGGACAACTCATTGTTCTATTATTCTTAGTAATAATATTTTTGTTTCTTTCTCTGGAGCCTCAAGCTAGATGGTGGGCTGAGGGCACAGTAGGCACATTCCTTACATGAAATAAAAGACAGTCCCTGCCTGAAGAATTTTGGTCTGACTAAAGGAGAAAACATGCAGGGAAGAAGAGTTAAGGATCCAGAAAAAGACACAGAGGTAGGAAACAGGTTGACTGCATGTGCCTAACAAAAAAGTTCAAATCTCCAAAAGCTTTTTTAGTTGCTGTTTGACTCTATGACTGTCTTAAAATTATCAGGCACTCTCATATGTGACCTGGATTTGTCTTTCATACTTGTCACAGATTTAGCAAGGAGAGTGTCCTCCCTTTGCCCCTTGTCTCAGCCAAATCTCTAGTAGGGAGGGTGAACTCAAATGCTTGTGTTTGGAGGGTTGTGGGGAGCCTGGCCACCCTTCATGCACTGCTGGCCAGCATGGCTGAGGGATATCAACATGAACCACAAAGGATGTGAAGATGGCAAATGAGCTGTGCTATAGCTCTCTTTCTCATATTTTTCTGGTTTTCTTCACAAAAAGGCTGTTCTCCAAGGAGGGAAACCTGAGTACTAGTTTGCCAGTCCCTTCCATTAATGCATTTTCAAGATAGTGTATGTATAGATACGTGAATGCACATCATAACTAATAAATAAACACAACCTGTGTATTAATTGTGCCTTACGTGGCTGTGTTTTGGAATAAAGCTTTAGAGACAAAGTCAGACTCTGTAGCGGCTTTGCACACCTCAGCTGGATGGCAATGGGGTGAAATTTTCTTTTATAATGCATTTCTAGCATGGGTTATAATCAAAATGATCTAAAATTCAGCAAGCCTAACTACCAGCAGAGAAAGAATGGATGTTTTCAATTATTTTGAAATAAAGTAATTGCTAGCTCCTATCAGGTGGCAACTTTTACTAGTTTGTTTCCACATTACCTTTTTTATTTATTTCTTGCATGTATTTTGTGAAATGATGTCTGAACCTTTCAATGATGAAGCAGAGATCTGGTTTGATTCTAGACATTTTTTCTGCTCTTTCTATGAGCAATTAGGGACAAACTGCAGTAGTGCAAACAGTTGGTCTTGATGAACATTGTAAACTGGGGAGATGTTACAGTTGTAACCCTTCATAGATAGCACGACTGGATGATATGCAGTAAAAACAGAGGGACCAGCATTTTGTAAGCAGATACATAGCAATATAGTGTGTAATGAGTCATCTCAGCAACAGAAAACACTGCAGAAATGTTACAAGGCATTTTTAAAGTGAGAAAAGCTGAAGGAAGATTACAGACACTTCATTCCTCCAATGTTTTGGGCATATGACTAGCCACACTGAGGATTGTACTGGTAAGGATGGAAGGGCCCAGCCTGATCCCACTGTCCATAACAAGAGAAAATGTTCTTTCACAGTGGTTTAATATAATAGGTAATGTCTTCTTCCAATCATTGACCCCAGCAACCTATTGACCTACTAATTGCTTCTAAATAGAATTTGAGGTATCATGCAAGGTCTTGTGTATGACACATGCTTATAGCTTCAGTAATCATTTGTGACTGGTAGACCCAGACATGTTACTACATCTTTTCAGATCACTTTTAAGGTCCAGATCACTTCACCTCCATGGTGAGCTGTAAGTCTGCTATTACAGAATCATAGGGTGGTTGAGGTGGGAAAGGACCTCTGGATATCAGATGGTCCAAACCCTGCCCAAGCACATCCACTGAGGTTACCCATGGGAGGTGCTCCCTGAAGGGAAGACCTGTGGGACAAAGCAACAGCAGTTGCAGATGTTTCACTGGCCACCTGTTCCACATGGGAAAAGCTGGTGAATGGGGCAAAGATGGTCTAATTCCACATTATTTATTTGTGTTCACTTGGAAGTGTAGGCTGCATGTCACTGCTACTATCTATATGTAGCAACCAGGATTGATCCTCCAAATGATGGGAAGAGTAGCCATTGCTGAGTATATGAAGACTATGTAAGTGGAAAAGGAAGAGGCAGGGAAGGAGAGGAAAGAGGAAAGCATCGCTAGAAAAATACTCAAGGTAATATGGTAGTCAGGGGAGGAAGAACAACTTTTTAAATAATCCTCAAGCACAGACCTGGGGGAAAAAGAAAAAAATAAATAGAAAAAAGTGAACAAAACAAAGAATCTGTGGACATTTTGGATGCATGAACTTAAGCACTGATCCTGAAGCAAACCCTACAGTCTCCAAGTTCCCATCACTGCCTGGTTTTGCACAGCTGTGTGTGTATCCAGGGCAGCTGGCTCATTGCATGGTCTGCATTTCTCCTGGCTGCTGACTGCTGCTCTGTTGTGCCCTACCTGTTCTAAGCACTTTGGCATTGCATGCCCGTGTTTTGTAGGTCTGGTTGTTTGAAATATTGCCCAGGTACTATCTAAAATGACAAAAATAGATGTAGTAATAGTGGGTGATATCTAAAGACTTTTTTTTCACTGTAAAATCTAGATATGATCCCAGCCTGCAAGCAGGACATTTTAAGTTTTTTTCAGTATCTGTCGCATGCCAGGAATTTTATAGACAAGCAAGATATATATATATATATATATATATATATATATATATATATATATTTGCATAGTTAGACAGAGAAGCAGGCAGCAAGAGTAGCAGAATAACACCAGATCATTTTTAGTGTAAAGTTAGCTCAAGTCTCTTAAAGCAATGAAATCAGAGTGAATTTTCTAAAACTGCATGGAAAAAGGTACTGAGATGGTGGCTGAAGAAACAAATATAGAAGCCTGGAAAGATGAGGGGGGTTTTCAGACTAGAGAGGGTTTGGGATGACTTCACATGCTGTGTATGTAAGAGGAATGGACCAGTAATACAAATACGATCAGAAAGCAGATGGTCAACTTTTTGTGTTTGGTTCAGTAAACCTGGGAGGTATGCACGTTTTCTAGAAGTGGACAGATTTTGATGTTGCCAGGTATGCTAACAGGATAAAATGTTAAGGATTTTACACTCCTCTATGGGATATTTGATCAGATCTAAACCTACCTTAACTAAATATTTATTGAAATAGTAAATACAGATAAATATATTTTGGAAGCTCTCATCTACAGCCCTTTTCTAATGGAAACAGAATGTTTTACGTGAAACAGTGGTCTTACGTGATTCACTTACTTATCCCCACCCTTAGAGAAAATATATTTTGGATGCCTCTCTCTTAACCTGACTCTAATTTTCATGAAAACATGTCTGATAGCTTTGGAGACAATAATGGTATGTTCTGTACAGAACTTTTACTAGCTTCTTTGTTTTTTTTTTTTTCCTTTGGCATCAACTTGAAAGAATTGTTAGAAGATGATGCCTGCTGGAAACATTTATCCATTTCATTTTAAGAATGTGAGTAATTGTGTAGTGTATGTCATGCATATTAAATGTTTCACTAAAAAAACAAATTTTACTCATTATTGCTTCTTATGGTATTCCAATACGTTCTCTTAGAATACGCTTCACTTTTTGCCATCTGCCCAGTTCTGGAATTAGGATGCAGGACTGATCCAAAACTTCATACAAATCTCAATGGTTTTAAGATTAGGCTTCACAAGAATGCATTCCACCAGCTCTCCAGCCTGGAACCGACAACAAAATAAGTATGGGGTGGCAGGAAGGGACACAGCCCACTGTAAGCTTTGACTACATGATCAAGTGATGGAAGAACATTGTGAAGTCTACTCCCTGGCAGACAGGCTGTTAGTGTAAGGCACAGCTTAACCCAAAACTATGTCATATGGGCACTGGACTGGTGGTACTATCAATTTTTAGGGAACTTCTTATTTTGTTGAAATTGTAGATTTTTTTTGGACTTTGTTCTGAGCATGACCAAATGCTCTCAAGACAGCAGAAAGGCTGTACAAAGTTATAGTTCAAAAACTACAAAAAGTTATAGATCAGAGGTATGAAATGCAAAGTGAGAGATAGAAAACATCCCTGAAGATGCTATCTCATTCAGGAATCACAGAAACAGCAGTGGGGAGAGACCTATGGAGGTCAGGTAACCCAAAGATCTAGCCCAGGCTCCTGCTTAGATCAGGACTATTGCCAACACCAAATGCTATTTGTGTGCATCTGTCTAAGTGAATCTTGAAAGCTTCCATGCATGGAGAACCCACAGGAGGGTGACTAACAGGGCAGCAATGAGAGAAACAGCAGGGCATGAGGCAAAACACTTAGCCAAGGCCACTTGAGTGAAAACTTAAGACAGAAGTTGTGTGAGAAGGCATTGGGAAGACATTTAGGTGACAAATGTAAAAGCAGTAAAAGCAGAGTGGAGTTGCTGACTGAGGCCAAAACTGTCAAGAAGTGTGTAAAATGAGCAAAGCTGGAGCCAAAGGGGAAAGTATCAAGCAGCATGGGTTGTATATTTGGGTATTGTTCAGAGAAGGGGGAAGGAGAGAACTAAAGTCACGGCTGGAGAAGAAGCTTTTGACACCATCGGCAGGAGGGGAAATTGCCATGGGATTTTTCCTGTGTTATGATAAATGCAGTTTCTTTTGTAAAGAATATAACATGTTTTGAGGAGGCTGTAGTTTTCACAGAATCACAGAACTGTAGGGGTTGGAAGGACCTTGAAAGATCATTGGGTCCAACCCCCCTGCCAAAGCAAGTTCCTCAGAGCAGGCTGCCCAGGTAGGCATCCAGACAGGCCTTGAATATCTCCAGAGAAGGAGCCTACACAACCTCCCTAGGCAGCCTGTCCCAGTGCTTCGTCACCCTCACCGTGAAGAAGTTCTTTTGCACGTCAGTGCGGAACTGCCTGTGTTCTAACT
This sequence comes from Netta rufina, assembly GCF_964035555.1. NCBI lineage: Eukaryota > Metazoa > Chordata > Aves > Anseriformes > Anatidae > Netta > Netta rufina. The sequence goes on from NC_140126.1 coordinate 7,753,087, forward strand.
TGCAGCCATTGCCCCTTGTCCTATCCCCACAAACCACTGAGAAGAGGTTGGCTACATCCTTCTGTCTGCCACACCTCAGGTATTTATATGCATTGATGAGATCCCCTCTCAATCTTCTCCAGGCTGAACAGACCCAGGTCTCTCAGCCTTTCTTCATAGGGAAGATGCTCCAGGCCCCGTATCATTTTTGTGGCCCTCCGCTGGACTCCTTCCAGGAGATCCTTGTCTTTCTTGTACCGGGAAGCCCAGAACTGGACACAGTACTCCAGGTGAGGCCTGACCAGGGTAGAGTAGAGGGGGAGGATCACCTCCCTTGACCTGCTGGCCACACTCCTTTTAATGCATGCCAGGATCCCGTTAGCCCTCTTGGCCACAAGGGCACACTGCTGGCTCATGGTCAACCTGTCATCCACCAGGACCCCCAGGTCCTTCTCCTCAGAGCTTCTCTCCAGCAGGTCATCCCGCAGTCTGTACTGATACATGTGGTTGTTCCTTCCCAGGTGCAGGACTCCACACTTGCTCTTGTTAAACCTCATTTGGTTTCTTCCTGCCCATCTCTCCAGCCGGCCCAGGTCTCGCTGAATGCCAGCACAGCCTTCTGGCGTGTCAGCCACTCCTCCCAGCTTTGTGTCATCAGCGTACTTGCTGAGGGTGGACACTATTCCCTCATCAAGGTCGTTGATGAAGATGTTGAACAAGACCGGACCCAGCACCGACCCCTGGGGAACACCGCCAGTCACAGGCCTCCAGCCAGACTCTGCGCCGCCGATCACCACCCTCTGAGCTCGGCCAGTCAGCCAGTTCTCAACCCACCTTACTGTCCACTCCTCTATCCCAGACTTTCTCAGCTTTGCTATCAGGATGTCATGGGAGACAGTATTGAAAGCCTTGTTAAAGTCAAGGTAGATGACATCCACTGCTCTCCCCCCACTTACCCAGCTGGTGGTGCCACCATAGAAGGCAATGAGGTTGGTTGAGCACGACTTCCCGTGGTGAATCCATGCTGACTACTCCTCATAATAATCTTCTCTTCCAATTGCTTGGAGATGGCCTCCAGAACAAGCTGCTGCAATACCTTTCCAGGGACAGAGGTGAGACTGACTGGCCTGTGGTTTCCCGGATCCTCCTTCTTGCCCTTCTTGAAGACCGGAGTGACATTGGCTATCCACCAGTCTTCAGGCACCTCACCCATTCTCCAGGACCTTTCAAAGATGATAGAGAGCGGTTCGGGAAAGGAGTGTCATGTGTCACTCAGTATCATGCTCCTTCTTGCTCCACTCCCTCACATTTGGTGAACAGGATGGATTTAAATAGGGAAATATATTATTTAACATACATCTAAACTGATTGACCCCAAAGTAATTAATCAAATCTGATGATACAGGCTAAGAACTACTGGTACATAGATTGACACAGTTCCCTTGCCTTGTTGGGCTGGTATGCTGGGGCTGTCATTACAGTCATTATTATTTTGTCATATTGACAATATTATTATTATTAAGTAATTATGGATATATTTAATAATATTAATATTATTTCATTGTCATTACAGTCTGAGTTATGAACCCTAGCAAAGAACCCTTGGGAGTGATAAAAATTTACTTTCTACTGCACTCTGACCATAAAGAAGGGACGAAATTTTCTTCTACTCATGTAAACACTGATGGAATCTGAAAACGTGTAACATTGGCCTGGCTGGTAATGTTTAATAGTTTTAGTTGGTCTCGGAGATTTTTTTGGTACACAGAGTGCCACAGCCCTTTTCTGTGTCTCACTGTTGTTCCCAGTTCAGTGATTTACAGATTTCCTTGAACAGAGTAATAGAATGTCCTTGCAGGCCAGAAAGCATTGAGAAATAGCCAACAGGTAAGCAGACACTTGTGGCTGATGCTGCTTTAAACAGACATAATCTGGAAGCAGTCAAGAATCCTAGATCGCCCTAAATTCCATGTCCCCCAAAGCTTGCCCCAAAGTTTTTTTTTTTTTTTTTTTTTCTTTAGTGAAGTGGTACCACTATCATTGCCTGTGGACCTTCCTTCCCTTTAGCCCATCTCCCTGCTGCACCAGAAGCTTTGGGAGGTGGATAACCAGGTAGCCCAAAAATCTGTGTGGCAGCCTCCTGAGCTAGAAACCTGCATAAGTAGATGAACCCAGCTCACAGCTGGGTAAACCCATCAGGCCCCCAGAAGATCTCTAACTCTATCATGCAGGAGTCTGAGCTAGGCCACTGAGAACAGGGTTTGCTGCACTTTCTGACTTTATTGCCATTTCACACTTCATTTCCTGGCAGCTGAGATGTCCTTAACGGTTCTCAATGCAGTATTTTTTAACAGTTCTTGGTTGTAAACTAAATCAGCGTGTGAGTCCTTGGGGAAAGACCAGAGAATTGTGAAGCTCATTAAGAAGCTTTTAATAAAGTTTTGATTCCTAATAATCTCATGAAAGCAAGGGAAAATACAGTGGCCTTGAGTTACCATGCTGTGCAACATCCCCATTCCCCTTGTGCAGCTTGCAGTGTGTTAGAAGGGCTGGGATACCTCTTGCCAGGGCTTTGGGATGGTCAGACTTGTATTTACTTTATGTTCCCTGAAATGCTTCCCTGTTTACTTTATGTTTCCCTGGAAAGTCTTGTGGGATGTTAGCAGGCAAGGTACAAGGGATGTTGAGATGCATCCCAGAAGGCTGACCATTGAGCCAGGGTAACTGAGGGGTGGAATAGGTGAAACCTGGAGGGAGATGCAGCTGGGTTTCCTGGAGGTCAGCTTTGCTTAAGACCAAACACTTGCCCTGCAGTGAAGAGGTACCTGCTTCTAGAGCTCCCTTCCTAGGTTTTGCAGCTTTATGTAAGAAAGCAACTGAAGAAACCAGTCCACTGTGTGTTTTTTTCTGGGAAAGCCAATGTCCAGGAATGGATTCTGAGCATGACACTGTCACATGTAATGTATATAATATGACTGCACTAAAGTAACCTGTAAAAATCAAGACTGAATATGAGGATTTTTTACCTTGCAGCCTAGTTAATTCCTCCATGTATCTCAAATACATGCACTCCATGCATGCACTCCATCCACTCATTCCTCCATGCACTGCCAAATGTGAGATTAGAGATAATGACTGACTTACCACTTCTAAAGGAATTGCTTTCAGTTGCTTTGGTTTTGTATTGGATCCATTTCATAAGGCTATTGATTCAGCAGAGTATGACCAATAGTATCTAAAACGGATGTGAAATGCGGAAGCAAAACAGGTTTGTCAGCTATTACTAGTAGATCTCAAAACCATGAACACTCTAAGTCAGGGGCACAACAAATCAGATGCAGAGTTATCTAGCTTCAAACAACATTCCCAAATCTCACCAGATTTCAGCCATGTGTGAAAAACTCCTATTTCAGATAATGGCAGATCTTCTACTAACTTCAGTGGGAACTGCCTGCTCATTTCGGCAAGAGTTTGGTGAATGTTGATTTTGAAAAGTAAGCTGGATTGAAGTTAGAAGTCTGATGTCCCTGTTTCCATCTAAGTGCAGATGGTTACTGCTTGGGATTGTTCTTTGAAATAACCTATTTCAGGATAATAACTGTCACAAGATATATGTTTTATCCTGTTCTTGCAGTGCTTTTTACTGAGTGTTAAGTTTATTCCTTTGTCACTCCTTTGCCAAAATCCTATTTAGTGTCCAAGACAAACAAGTGTCTTTAAAGGCTTATGAAAAGGATCATAAACATGATTTCCACTTGTGGAATTACTTCTTGTTGGAAACAAAACAAAAAACCTCCCTATGTCCCATGCCCAACTGGCCCTGGGAGCGTAACTCCGCATTTTTCCAATTGTTGCCCATGTGTTGGTAAATTCTTTTGTAAATCTGTGTTTTCTTAATGAAGTCACTCATGGGTTCTGCACCCTGTATTCATCCAAAAATAGCATGAACCTTACCTGACCATATAATGCAAGTAATACTTCTTTCTCTCCCAGAGTTGATAATGGCAGATATAAGATTGTATGTAGACAGTGAGGAAAGTGAGCAAGTACCTTTAATATGTGCTGATCAAAGTGTAAGAGAATTAAGTCAACGATATTTATGTCTTTAATTTCAGTGGTCTACTTTTCTCCTGTGTTTGGGGAGTGGGGTGGAGGATGCCACGTTCATTACATATCAGCCCCTTCCCCAGGGGGTGAACTGCTGTTTCACATCCATCCAATGAGAGCAGAAAAGAAATCCCTGCTCTTTCTAAGTGCAATGTTAAAGTTATAATCCATCCTGCTGATATTAAGTGCACCTACTGAAAATGAATTTTTTGTCCTCCTCTTCCCATCTCCTGCCTCCATTCATAATCAGGTCATTTCTTCAAATGCTAAGAGCTCTGTTCCATCTCCCTGTCTTGTACTGATGGTCTCTACCAAGGCCACCGGACCCATCATAGATGGTCCTCACCCTCCATGGCACCAAATGGCCAGCTATCCCTCTCCCTGGTGGTTCACCCACCAGGTGCCATGAGCAGATCAGAGATGATGGAGAGGTGATACCTTGACAAGACTCATTACATGTAGGTTGTTTTCCTGCAATGCTCAACCACCCTTCTTTGTCGGCTGCAGAATGCACAGAGAAGTTCTATCCTGGGGCCTGGAGGTAGAGGGAATAACACCAAGTGTCTAGAAAAGAAAAACAGCATGAAATCCTGCGGAGTATAATGTTGTTCCATCATATCAAACCTTAACTCTGTGCACATTCTAAGTGAATCTGATCTGTAAACCAGCTCTGTGAGGTCAATATGAATATTTCTTTCTCGCACCAACCTCTGGGAAAACATTTGGATGAATGTTATTAATCCCCTTGGTGCCCTGCACGTCTAGGAGATGTCTACAAAACAGCACGCAAGCAGTGCTTGGAATGAACATAATGAGGCAGGTCTGATCCAAATAACAACGGAAGCCTCTCACACACCTAAATAAACAGGCGAGCATGCCAACGAACACAGTAAGTTGCAGGGTGATGTTAGTGGTAGGAGCAGCTCGTTGCTGCCTGAATATTCAGGCTGAAGACCTGTTAAAGACACACAAATAAGATGATTTTTTCTGCTGGGCTCAGCTCTGCTTTATCCAGAGAAATGCAGAAGAGCTGTGGCATTGCTGTTGATGCTCTCCAGCTTATCTAAGCCTTGGGCAAACACTATCTTCTGTCCCCTCCACAATGAGAAAATGAGTTTCATGTTCTGCAGGTGGGGTAAGGAATCACAGCTATGCTGGCTTCTCTTTCAAGAGAGCAAAACAAAGTATCTCTAAGGTGGATGTAGAGAGCAAGGAGCTGACTCCTAGCTTCACAGAATCCCAGAATAACTGAGGTTAGCAGGACCTCTGGGACCATCTGGTCCAAACTCTGACTAAGCAGGGACACTCAGAGCAGGATGCCCAGGACCATATCCAGGTGGCTTTTGAAGATCTCCAGGGAGGGAGACCCCACAGCCACTCTGGGAAACCTCTGCCAGTGCTCCCCCTCCCCCCCCCCCACACAGCACAGAAGTACTTCCTGATGCTCAGAGGGAACCTCCTATGCTCCAATTTGTGCCCATTGCCTCTTGCCCTGGCACTGTGCACCACTGAAAAGAGCCTGGATCAATTCCATTTGGACCCTGCCCTCAGGTATTTTTAGACATTGATGAGACCACAGAATCACAGAGTGTTTGGGATTGGAAGGGATCTTAAAGATCACCCAGTTCCAGCCCCCTGCCATGGGCAGGACACCTCCCACCAGACCAGGCTGCCCAAAGCCCTGTCCAGCCTGGCCTTGAGCACTGCCAGGGATGGGGCAGCCACAGCTTCTCTGGGCAGCCTGTGCCAGGGCCTCACCACCTCTGAGTGAAGAATTTCTTCCTAATGTCTAATATAAACTCACCTTCTTTTAGTTTAAAGCCATTCCCCCTTGTCCTATCCCTCCACCCCTGACAAAGAGTCCCTCCCCAACTGTCCTGTAGCCCCCTTTAGGCACAGGCAGGGCACTGTAAGGTGTCCCCAGAGCCTTCTCTCATCCAGGCTGAACATCCCCAGCTCCCTCAGCCTGTCCCCACAGCAGAGGTGCTCCAGCCCTCTGGGCATCCTCATGGCCTCTGGATCTGCTCCAACAGCTCCATGTCCTTCTTGTGCTGGGGTCCCCAGAGCTGGGTGCAGGGCTCCAGGTGGGGTCCTACAAGAGCAGGGTACAGGGGGGACAATCCCATCCCTCCCCTGCTGCCCATGCTGTGTTGGCACAGCCCAGGACATGGCTGGCTTGCTGGGCTGCAGGCACACGTTGCCGGCCCATGTTGAGCTTCTCACCCACCAGCACCTTTGGGTCCTTCTCCTCAGGGCTGCTCTCAATACATTCCCCACCCAGCGTTTATTTGTGCTTGGGATTGCCCAGGAGGAAGTCTAGAATGACCAGCAGTTGCATTTGCCCTGTATAAATAAAGGAGCCACTGCAGTGAAACATCTGGGAAAGCCATAATATGTGAATCCTAGCATGAGGGCCCCTAAAAACATTCAAAATCAATCAAATTAAATCCTGTGCCTTTAAATGTAAATTGTAACAAGTTTTTTAGCATCTCAAAAGCAGCTCTTGTCTGCAGCTGTATATTGAATTAAGGACTTTGTCTATAATAACTCAATGTCCCTGGTCAATCAGATACAGCACCTGCATTTTAAACATGTATTTCCTGTTGTGAGGGTTTGCTTCCAGCCTTATTGTCCCCCAGTTATGTCTTATGGACTATGATAGCTGCATGGTGCAAATTCTTGGATAGGTTCTTAAATCCTTTGTATCTGCGTAGAGATTTGCTGAATCTAAATATCAAACCTGGAAACCTTCCTTTTGCACTCGTGCTATTTATTTACACAAACCAAGAGTCCAGGAATTCCTAGTGATTCTGTGCTGTCCTCTGGTACCTGATATCATCTCCATGTTAATCTCCTCTCTGTGATCCACATAATCCAGCCAACATTGCCTTCAACCGTCACTCTCAAAAGGCATAGGGCAGCCTTACACGTGTAACCTTAAAAATTCCCAGTTTCAATCAGCCAAGGCAGCGGGACTCAGGAGCTGTGCTTTGACAAGCACCCCGTCTGCCTGCCCTAAGCCCTTAGCATGGTTTCTGAGCGTTTTGTCACAATTTAAATCAAACTAAGCCTTCCACTTCTCACTGTGTCCATGCTACTGAGAAAACACTTTGTTTACCTAGCCCTTAACAACTTTTACAGGGACCATGAAATAGTGAATTTATGCGAATTATGTGCTCCTTCAGCACCTACCTTTTGAGGATCACAGCGTGTCCCCTGGCTGGGTTAGAGAAACTTCCTGAATTACTCGCTTTTAATTGAATTACTCGCTCAGCACATGAAAGCGGGATGGGAGCCCCTGTCACCAGGCTCCTCTGCTCTCACATAGGATTCAGCAAGCTTCCCAGAGCAACTTCATTTAGAAGCATTCCTCTAATTAGTTAAAAATCCTTTAATTTTAAGCTTCCATTTCATACTTTTAACAGCTTAGAAGGAGTCACGGATCCTCTTTTCTTTGCTGTGACTCACTTTCCAGCCAGAAAGCAGCAGAGGAAGAGCATGATGCCCTCTTTCTCATATCACCCCTTTTACAGGGCTCTTTCTGCCCGCATGAGGCCTCTCCACATCTCTCTCCCAGCTGGGCTCCTGCCTATGTGCTGCTCTGCCGCAGCAAATGATCCCTCCAAGCCTTAGCCCCAGCAGTCAGGATTTCCTGGTGCTGGCTGCAAACACAGATACCTGACGCTGCAGCGCCTGGTGTGAGAATAAGGGAAATCGATGACTTCTGAGGGATAAATTATTGCTTTTTGTTTACTTTGGCTTTTGTTTGTAAGCCATGCAATGCACTGCGTGGTTCTTTAACTCTTCCATCACTCATTTTTCTGGAAAGCATGCAAAGTGCTTGTGTCTCCATCTCTCCTGGGGTGATGCTGCCCACAGAAAATCGGCTGCCATGGGCCTGGCAGCCCACTTTGCAACCCACATTCCTCTTGCTGCCCCTCTGAGCCCATGAATAACTGAAATCCCACATGAACTGTGCACTTTTTTATTTTTTCCCCTCTCACTGCAAATCTCTTATCTTTGTAAACACTTCCTGGACTGCCTAAGTTCTCATACAGCCCAGGAGCTCTAACACAATTCGCCCGAACAGACTACTGAACTGGGAGATTTATGATTTTTGTGAGTGAGGCTGCAGGTTGTTTTTGTTCAAATTAAACAATGGAAATAGGGAAAAACACATGGTGCTGTTAAAATAATCACAGAATCCATGCGAGTGGGGGGAGGGGTGGGAGGGATGGGCACAAGAATGGAGTTCACTGCTGCTGTGCATGTATGTGCATACTCCACATCCTCTTATATAGATACGGTATATAGATATGGTACCCATGACAAAATAATAATAAAAAAGTATTGCTTAATTATCAAATACCTGGGTTTGTACTATTTCCTTAGGCTTTATTCTAAGTTCTGGATATTAAGTTCCTTCAAAAAGGCAATGGCCTTTTGTTTTGCTTTGTTGTTACAGTATTTTGTATTATGCTTTAGACGTATACATATTCAAAATCTACATGTCACAATTAGTTTTGACATTTTCTGTTCTCCCAAATTACTGCTGCCTGAACATAAGCAGAAGGGATTCCTTTTTAGGAAGTTTTTTAAATCCTAAACTGTCAAGAAAATAGTGACCTAGATTTTCCCCACTTTTAAGAGACAACTTGAAAATTCAAAGCCATCTCATCCTATATAGCAATAATGTCTGTCTTTCACAATTAACTGAAAGTTGGGCCAAGCCTTGAGTGTTCATGTAATATTTGTAATCCCCCTCATTTTGTTGCTTTACCTGTATGTGGCCATGAGTGCTTGTTTGTGCTATTGTTTTCTTCTATCTGCTTTGCAGACACCTTATGATAACTTATAGACTGCAGGGTGTAGACAGCTCAACCTGGGAAAGTCTGGTCTAACACATTTGTAGGGAGACTTTTAATCATTTGGAGCTTTCTTTTGCCTGTCCCTAATGAAGTTTCACAGAATCACATTTCAGTATGCTTTGTTGAACATGGGTAAATGAGGGACATGGCTTTTCAGCCAAAGCAATACAAGAAGTGGTACCAATAGGAAGGACTCCATGACATGTAACAGTTTATACCTTACCTGTAATATACCAGAGATAAATTAAGGTACATATACAGCATATAAAAATATCTCTGCAAAAAGTTTCTGATCTGATCATATAAGGGATGTACAATAAAGGAGAACATTTGTGTGTACATTGAATAACTGTATTTATCTAAAAATCATCCTCATCAAGATTACTGTTAAATCTTTTCTCAGGTGAGTTTTTTCAATACTTTATCACTTACAACAGGAGTCATAGAATCATAGAATCATAGAATATCCTGAGTTGGAAGGGACCCTTAAGGATCATCAAGTCCAACTCTTGACACCGCACAGGTCTACCCAAAAGTTCAGACCATGTGCCTAAGTGCACAGTCCAATCTCTTCTTAAATTCAGACAGGCTCGGTGCAGTGACCACTTCCCTGGGGAGCCTGTTCCAGTGTGCAACCACCCTCTCTGTGAAGAACCCCCTCCTGACGTCCAGCCTAAATTTCCCCTGCCTCAGCTTAACCCCGTTCCCGCGGGTCCTGTCACTAGTGTTAATGGAGAAAAGGTCTCCTGCCTCTCGACACCCCCTTACGAGGAAGTTGTGGACTGTGATGAGGTCTCCCCTCAGCCTCCTCTTCTCCAGGCTGAACAGGCCCAGTGACCTCAGCCTTTCCTTGTACGTCTTCCCCTCAAGGCCTTTCACCATCTTCGTAGCCCTCCTCTGGACACTTTCCAACAGTTTCATGTCCTTTTTATACTGTGGTGCCCAGAACTGCACACAGTACTCGAGGTGAGGCCGCACCAGCGCAGAGTAGAGCGGGACAATCACCTCCCTTGACCTACTAGCGATGCCGTGCTTGATGCACCCCAGGACACGACTGGCCCTCCTGGCTGCCAGGGCACACTGCTGGCTCATATTCAACTTGCTGTCTACCACGACCCCCAGATCCCTCTCTTCTAGGCTGCCCTCCAGCGTCTCATCACCCAGTCTGTACATGCAGCCAGGGTTTCCCCGTCCCAGGTGCAGGACCCGGCACTTGCTCTTATTGAACTTCATGTGGTTAAAGTCATATTAGGTCCCCTGTTTTGCAATTTGAGAAAATCAGTTTTTTAAACTTCCATGTGCAATTCTTATAGCAATAAGGATGTTCAAAATGAGGTTTTTATTGTCTCATTTTTACAGTAAGACAGAAAAGGATATCAGGACATAGATTCATCCTACATAGCACTGGAACTCTGAGGAATTGGTCTTTATATACTGAATGGAGGAAAGAAGAGTCTCAGATGAGCTTTTCTATGAGGCTCATTTCTTTTTCTAATAACTGTGCAAGGAGCCTGAATCACTCTCAGTTTAAGGAGGATGAAGCTGATCCTTTAGTATGTCCAGGAAGTTCATCAAAGCAGCTGTCCTGGGTCAGTCCAAGTTCTCTTGCAGCTCAGTGTCCTGTCTCCAGCAGTGGCTGTAAGTGATAGGGAAGAGTAAAGACGGGAAAAGCGAAAAGGAACCTTCCCTGCTGCAGCCTTCTTCCTCTGTCTTCAGCACAGGATTTTCTTCAGCTGGTTGTGTTTTCTCTGGGACCCTCAGTGTATTTCTCTTCTATGTGCTTTCCTGGTCTCCCCTTGAGCCAAGCAACATTTCACGTGTGTCACAGCATCTGCTGGCAGTGACTTCTCTGGGGGCCCTAAGCACCACCTCCATGTGTGTGTTTTAAACTTCAGGAGCTTCTTCTGAGGTCTTTAAGCCTAGTAATTTAAAAGAGATAGTGATCATAGTCAATCCTTCTCTGCCTTTTTCATTCCAGGAAGAAGCTGGAAAGGCATCATGTCATACGTGTTGTCCATGCCCTGCGTGCATCAATGGGCCCTGCAGCAACATGGGATCAGACTGCTGAGAAACTAATCCATGTAAAAGAGCACAGAGAAGGTTGGCTGGGATCTCCTTTTCTCTGCTCAGCAGCTGCAGCCAAGCTCAGGCCCTCAACATGGATGTCTTCTCCAGCCATGCTTCAGGAATGTCAATACCCAGCCTTGCACCTTGCTCATCCTCACCCCAACCTGCTGAGTTGCCTCCTCAGCTTGGCCTCCACCCCGTCTCATCACCATGGGCCTGTCTGGTGATCCCTGGGTGGTGGTTGACACCAGGTACTGCCCCAGTCTTGCGGGAGGGGGTTGTTGGTATTGTCACTTCTCTGGTGGCCTTGGCACCTTCGGCTCTAGCTTGCCAGCCCTTGCAGGACATCCAGCTCTTGTTGCTTCCCCGTGTGTTTTCTGGTCTCATTGGTGTATTGTCAGCTCATCAAGTCATTCTTGATTGATAAACAAATCTACATATAGCAGTGTCCCCCTCTCCCCTCCCCATTCTACTGCATGTACAAGGCCTACAGGTTAGCCACTAAGCCCAGCTGATGGCTGCAATCCTTTACCTGCCTCTTGCTTTCATGCCCTTCTCCCTTCCACATGAAATTACAGAGCCTGACTCATACGGCTTGGCTGTAGGCAAGCCTACTGAGTGCAAGGCATAAAATAAGGAACATGCAGATATTCTTTCAGTTTCAGCATATCACAGGCATAAAAGGAATTATGACAACTATGAAGAAGTGTGAGAAAACGGCCAAGGTTACGGATCTGTTAATGTTTACAGTAACAGTATTACATTATTTTTTTTTGGTTCTCACTATGGAAATTGAGGGTATGGTAAGGTGATGATCTTAGTGTCTGCATGGAAAGATGTAAGTATTCTATAAAGCTTCCATTATTTTGGAAAGACTCAAGTAATTAATTGTTCCAAAAAATGTGTTTTGAAATGTTGTTGAAAGCTATATTTCCTTACAGTTCTGATGAAATTTTTAAATATGTGAGTTTATGGAGAGTTTTTTTATTTTACAGTTATTAGATTATGAAATCCATTCTTTTTTCTAATCCTTTTACAAGTTCTTGGCTAAGCTACAAAGTGCAATGAAAGCTTGAGACCTGTTTGCTAGTTTGAAATGCTCTATTCTGCTAGCTCCCTGTTACAAATCCTCTGGCCCTGTTATGGGTTGCTAGGCAGAAGGGAAATAATGTCATTTGTTTAACAAAGCAGACAATGTCTTTCTTTGTAGACTTTGCACATTCTCTCAGTGGTGTGAAATCCATGTTAACAATCAGCTCACAGTGAAAAGGTCCCAGTTAAACATTACCACAAAAAAAGTGAGGTTTGCAAGCCATCTGAGGGCACAAAAAATGTCATTTCCCAAAACTTCACCTGGATCCTTAAAATGGTCAATGAATTTGTTGCCAAGGTGTTCTGACCAGGGGAAGCATGGTGTGAACCATGCTGTGTGCTTCAGAGGAGACACAAGACAGGCGTCTGGTGGGAAGGTGACACTGGTCCAGTTTTCCACTGGATTTATTTCTTCCCTTCCCCTCTGTTTGAGTCTGGTAGTTATTTTTCTGGTTATTTCAGATATTTTTCCCACTATAGTTTGGTTAAGGAGAAGTCTTACCTTCCCTATGATAGTTTACGTATGCCTGTGGAGCTCCAGTTACTGTTGGGTGCCCTGTGCAGTCCCAGCTGCAATGATGGGCTTTGTGCTTTGCTGAAAGATATCTTGTGGGTCTGAAGGAGAGGGAAATCACAGAAAATACGTTATTCTAAAGTCTCATACATCATCACCAGTCCTTAAGCCTCAGAGTGAAAGTTATGCTTTCCCCCCCCCCTTTTTTTTCTTTCTTTTTTTTTTTTTTTTTTATTTCCCTTTTTTTCTTATGCTTCTGTCTTCTGAGTTGTCTTTTCTTGCTGAATCTTTGCCTTTTTCCTTCTTAGATTTCTTTAGAGGGAAGCAGTTCTTTCCCTTTGAAGGAAATAACTGCAGGATAGACACACATTTAAAGCATGCATATGTCAACTTTCAGAAGGGAAAGAATGCAGTTCAGAGACTCCATCAAGTCTGCATGTATCCGACCCAAGGCTCTATTGTCACCAGCATTTATTTGCTAAGTGCTGACAAATAACAATGCCATGTACAGCAAGTTTTGAGTCTCCCTAGCAGCCTGAGCCATACCAGGGTGTGATAGCAGAAAGGAACTTGAATAAATCCTTGATATCCAGCTACCTGCTTTCTTTTGCCTAGGCAGTAATCACCCTGAATTTCAAAAGTATTCCTTCAGCATCAAGCATTTGAAGCTAACTATGGACTCCATAGATTGGTCTGGTCATTATCTATTCATTATCTATCTCTGTTGCCTGAAAAGGAAAATTGGTTTACGTTCATGAGAGTGAACTTAAACTCATGGCAACTTGCGCACCTTAAATCACCACACTCTCTGTCAAAGTGTTTTCCTAAGAATATGGGGTAACATCTTTTGGGGTTTCATCATTTACTTCTAGGAAGCCTCAGTGTGCTACTTCACTGCACTGACTACAACGCAGGTTGGAGTGTGGTGCTTACCTTCACCTCTGGCCACCATAAGCATCTCCATAGATGACACAAATGAAACTACTGGCAGGTGGGTTACCTATCACCACAGTGCTGTTGTACTATTATTCTCTACTGCCTGCTTTAAGATGTCCAGTGGACTTGCTCTCTCATCTTTTTGATGCTGGGAGATTTATTCTCTCAAATCCACAGAATCATAGAATCACAGAATCGTCTAGGTGTGAAGAGACCTCCAAAATCACCTAGTCCAACCTCTGACCTAACACTAACCAGTCCTCCACTAAACCATACCACTAAGCTCTACATCTAAACGTCTTTTAAAGACCTCCAGAGATGGTGACTCCACCACTTCCCTGGGCAGCCCATTCCAATGCCTAACAACCCTTTCAGTAAAGAAGTTCTTCCTAATATCCAACCTAAACCTCCCCTGGCGCAACTTTAGCCCATTCCCCCTCGTTCTGTCACCAGACACATGGGAGAATAGACCAACCCCCACCTCGCTACAGCCTCCTTTAAGGTACCTGTAGAGAGCAATAAGGTCTCTCCTGAGCCTCCCCTTCTCCAGGCTGAACAAGCCCAGCTCCCTCAGCCGCTCCTTGTAAGACTTGTTCTCCAGGCCCCTCACCAGCTTCGTTGCCCTTCTCTGGACTCTCTCGAGCACCTCCATGTCCTTCTTGTAGTGAGGGGCCCAAAACTGAACACGGTACTCAAGGTACAGCCTCACCAGAGCTGAGTACAGGGGAACAATCACTTCCCTAGCCCTGCTGGCCACACTGCTTCTTGTACAAGCCAGGATGCCGTTGGCCTTCTTGGCCACCTGAGCACACTGCTGGCTCATATTCAGCCGACTATCCACCATCACTCCCAGGTCCTTCTCTGCCTGGCAGCTCTCCAACCATTCCTCTCCCAGCCTGTAGCTCTGCTTGGGGTTATTGCGCCCCAGGTGCAGGACCCAGCACTTGGCCTTGTTGAACTTCATGCAGTTGGCCTCAGCCCATCGGTGCAGCCTATCCAGATCCTCCTGCAGAGCTTTCCTACCCTCAAGCAGATCGACACGCGCACCTAGCTTGGTGTCATCTGCAAACTTACTGAGGGTGCACTCAATGCCCTCATCCAGATCATCGATGAAGATATTAAAGAGGACCGGCCCCAGCACCAAGCCCTGGGGAACACCACTAGTGACTGGCCTCCAACTGGATTTGACTCCATTCACCACAACTCTTTGGGCCCGGCTACCCAGCCAGTTTCCAACCCAATGAAGCATACGTCAGTCCATGCCATGAGCAGCCAGTTTCTTGAGGAGTATGTTGTGAGAAAAGGCATCAAAAGCCTTGCTGAAGTCAAGGTAGACCACATCCACAGCCTTTCCCTCGTCCACCTAGCGCGTCACTTTGTCATAGAAGGAGGTCTGGTTCGTCAAGCAGGACCTGCCTTTCATAAACCCATGCTGACTGGGCCTGATCTCCTGCTTGCCCTGCAAGTGCTGCGTGATGACTGTCAAGAGGATCTGCTCCATGAGCTTCCCTGGCACTGAGGTCAAACTGACAGGCCTGTAGTTTCCCGGGTCTGCCCTCCGGCCCTTCTTGTAGATGGGCGTCACATTTGCTAGCCGCCAGTCAACTGGGACCTCCCCTGATAGCCAGGACTGCTGATAAATGATGGAAAGTGGCTTGGCCAGCTCCTCTGCCAGTTCTCTCAGTACCCTTGGGTGGATCCCATCTGGCCCCATTGACTTGCCTACATCCAAGTGTTGTAGCAGGTTACCAAAAAGTGCTGGCCACACTGCTTCTTGTACAAGCCAGGCTGCTGTTGGCCTTCTTGGCCACCTGAGCACACTGCTGGCTCATATACAGCCGACTATCAACCATTTCTTATTATTCCTTAATCTCTTCCTTAATCTCATCCAATTATTCCTTAATCTCTGCAAATTTTGACACTGAGCAAAAATAAAAAGCTGTAGTTCAGAGCAGGATATTCAAGCAGCTTTTACACATTAACTTGTTCTGTGGGGTCAGTGGCTGCTTCTTCTTGTTGTGGCAGTGCTGCAGCTTCTCTAGCTGTGATGTGTGAATATAGTCCAGGCCTGGCCAGAACTCACTCTTCTCTGAAATAGTCACAGCTACTGTGTTTTATTCTTCACAGTTGACTTTGGCTTTCCTTTGAGTGTGAAAAAACCTCTAACACTGCTGCTACTGCCTCCTCGAAGGGTTGTATGTACATACATCCATGTTTTTCCTTGCAGCACATCCAGTTACAGCACACAGTACAGGAGCAAAAGCAGCCCTATTCTGATCACCTTTGTTAACCCCCATTAGCACAAAGGGGAAATGTGGCAGTCTGTGTACAAAGCAGATGACCATTGGGTTCTGCCCATCTCCTGGGTCATTAAAGGGACAACTCAGTCATCAAAGTCAATCACCCACCAAGGGAGAAACAAATAATAAAAGCAAACTGAAAATAGGAAGGCAGAGCAAGTATGAGCAGTCTCTCCAGACTTCCTGGCCCCATACTGCGGGTCATAGCAAGGTTGGTCCCCACCACTCTTGGCATCTACATTTTCATGCGTCTGGAGTCATCAGAGTGGCTGTGTTCCTTCTCACCAACCACACCAGGAAAAACAGCCTCTTCTGGGGAAAGCTTCTAAGAACTACAAGTAACCTTTGCTGTTGAAATGTTTTCTGGGAGAGAGGGTGGTGTGTGCAAGATGAAGATGTAAAGAGTGGTGGGATACAGCTGCTGCTCCTACTCTTCAGCAAAGTAGTGCCAGCCATGTCTCTCAGCAAAGCTTTATCAGGTCTTGCTGGGAGCTGGCATTTCGACTCCTGCCACATTGAAGGCTGCAGAGATAAAGACAGCTCAGCTGTGAGCGCAGGAAGAAAGCCACCCTAGTGGGTGTAAATGTTAATGACCTGACATGTCTGCTCAAAAGAGCAGACAGACAATCAGCCTCATAGGAAAACCCTTTGGACGGAAAGCTTCAAGATAGCTGACTGCCCACCCTCAACCTCAAAACCAAAGGGTAGCCTTTGAAACTTGGGATGCAGGACTGGAATGACGATCAGGCACACAAGTGCTTTCGTCTCATTTTTGATGGAGGAGCTTCAAGCTGATGTGGAAGTCATTTGATCTGCCTGACCTTTTGGAGAATAATTGCTGGCTTAGAATTCACAAGTTGTTAATAATTTATTTCAAGAGAAGGTGCTGCAGCAGCAAGGCAATGTCAGAGAGACGAGAGGGTGGTGTTTGAAATGAGACACAGCTGCCAAAGGTAGAGTTTCTTTGGATGCCATTGAAGAAGGGCAAACTGGATCAAGGAGAGCAAAATAAAAGGAGTCATCCTCCTCAACCTTAAACCAATTTCTAGAAGCCAATTCACTTTGAATCTTTTAAAGATCTGGAAGCACTATGATCCATTTTTAAATCAAAATAATTTTGATTTCAAAGCTGATCTCATTCTAGTCAGTAGAGGAAATACTGAAAATCTTGTAAGAGATCCTGTTCTCATAAAATGCCCAGCCCAATTTTGTAAATTCAGGAGGTTTTGGCTAGGCTAGATAAGCTTTGGAGAAGCATCTGAATATTCACTCAAGCTGAACCCACACTCCAGACTGTGGTGTGAGCAGTTTCCTGCACTTCTGAGCTTCTGATGCTTTGAAAAATTTTACTGACTCTGGAAGAATGAGAACAGTGAGAAAAAAACAACAACAAAAAAACCCTTGTTGCCCCTCTATAGTTAGTCCTCTAGCTAAAAAGAAGCACAGACAGTTGCCCAAAGGCCAATGGATAGAATAAATTCAGCATGGTTAATGACCCCTCCCTAGTGGCATGCAAACAAGAAACTGTGAAAGCCTCCCAAGTCCAGAGACCTCTTGGGAAATAGTAGTTACAAAGGCTGCTTTGGTGGTGACCGTTTAAGGTAAAAATTGCCTAGTAATTACTGCCACTCTTGAACATATGACATGTCTCCCACAAGAAAAAAATGCGTCCCCTATTCAGCCTCATTGTTTGTGTAATTCCCATCACACTAATATTTGAGCACCTCCCAGGCAGTCAAAAATAACCCAAAAATAAACATAAGAAAAAGGTGGTGTTTCCTCAAACTGGTTTGAACGCAACAGTTTTCCAGGCTGACTCTGACTTCATGCCAGTATGTACTACAAGCAGGACTGCATATTTCTCTGTGTCTCTGGATCAATATTTTGATCAGATGCCTTTGTACTCAGCTTGCTGACATGACAATAGGCTCTCTGATGTCTAGGCTGATAAGGGACACATGTGAAGCCATGCAGTAATGCTCAGAATCTCTGCGTATTTTGGACCTACTTGATGCAGAGCAACATTTCCCATCTGGGAAATATTACTATATGCTAAGCAGTTGTTAATGTATGTGAATGACATCTGGAGGCTTTCAGAGAAATCTTGGGTGACCAAAGCATACAGAATGGTTGCACAGGAACTTCTGAGTCTGCCTATAGGTCTCGACAAGAGTTTTAAGACACTAAGGTAGGTTACTCAGATGGTACCTGGTGGCTTTGCAGAGACACTTGCTCACTTTATGAAAGTCTGTAAGGGCACAAAGCAGAGGTCATTAGGGGGACTAGGTCTGGATTTGGGCTATCAGGCAGGCTTGTTATGTAAGTAGGGTAGGTAGGTAGCAGAATTTTTGTGCCCAGTCACTAAGGTAGAACACACAGATATCCCACAGACAGTCAAACAATGAGAAATTTCCCTTCATGGGACTGCAACAACACTGAAATACCAGGTTTTCCCTTTGTTATAAATCTCTCTTCAGTACCAAACTGTACCATCAGCATCCTTACAACAACAGACTCTTGATTTTGTCTTTAGCCATGTCTCGAAGACTTTGAAACATGGGGTTGTCTCATGGAAACAGTGTTTCTCTGCCCATGGCAGAGCCATATGCATTTAGCAAATACAGTAAAGAACTTTGGGCAAATATACACAGATGTCTGTAATGCTTCCTTGTATCAGCACACACGTCAGTGGGTCAGAAGTTCTTTTCCAGAAACGTTAGTTGGCATTTTTAATAACTTCTTAATTTGCAGAATAATTTTGCCAGTTGAAATTCAGATCCTACAAAGTGAAATTAATCTAGTGATTAATGAAAGGTGTGCTTCTTTTATGCACCCTTCTAAGTATACCTGAAAAATTGTTTGTAGAAAAAGCTATATAGAGAGTTTCCCAGGGTCACCCCCTTTCTTCCAGAGTAAGCAGTTCTTCAGTCCAAATTAGCTTTCTGGAAGTTACAGTTTAGTCTATCTTTCCTTTCTGAAAAACTGCCTCAGATTTTTCATCTCTAAATAACCAGAGCCAACACCAAATCCCAGCTTGTATTGCTATCCATGCTTATTGATCTTCTTCATTTTGACGTGCAAGTTAGCTCCCATGGATAATGCCAGCATTGCCAAGAAAATTAGACTATCGTAAAAAAAGATAACATTTTAAGCATAACACCTGACTTTGCCATCTTGAAAGGAAGCAGTTAGGGAAATAGTAGAATTAAAGTTATCTGTGCAATTTTAACTCTCTCCTCTGCCATGAAAGTACCTTTTTATTATGTCCCACTATTCAAACTCTGTCCTAAATCAAGAGTTACTGATTTTCTAATGTGCTTTTGTTTCATGGTACTCTGTTTTTATAGCCAGGCTCTCACATATAAGAGGCATCTAATTCATTTTTACAGTATCATTCAGAGGTGAAGTTTTTACAGAATAACCCTGAAGATTAATGTAAAGGACAAGTCGATGGGGCCAGATGGGATCCACCCAAGGGTACTGAGTGAACTGGCAGAGGAGCTGGCCAAGCCACTTTCCATCATTTATCAGCAGTCCTGGCTATCAGGGGAGGTCCCAGTTGACTGGCGGCTAGCAAATGTGACGCCCATCTACAAGAAGGGCCGAAGGGCAGACCTGGGAAACTACAGGCCTGTCAGTTTGACCTCAGTGCCAGGGAAGCTCATGGAGCAGATCCTCTTGACAGTCATCATGCAGCACTTGCAGGGCAAGCAGGAGATCAGGCCCAGTCAGCATGGGTTTATGAAAGGCAGATCCTGCTTGACGAACCTGATCTCCTTCTATGACCAAGTGACGCGCTAGGTGGACGAGGGAAAGGCTGTGGATGTGGTCTACCTTGACTTCAGCAAGGCTTTTGACACTGTTTCCCACAGCATTCTCCTCAAGAAACTGGCTGCTCTTGGCTTGGACTGGCGCACGCTTCGTTGGGTTAGAAACTGGCTGGATAGCCGGGCCCAAAGAGTTGTGGTGAATGGAGCCAAGTCCAGTTGGAGGCCAGTCACTAGTGGTGTTCCCCAGGGCTTGGTGCTGGGGCCGGTCCTCTTTAATATCTTCATCGATGATCTGGACGAGGGCATTGAGTGCACCCTCAGTAAGTTTGCAGATGACACCAAGTTAGGTGCGTGTGTCGATCTGCTTGAGGGTAGGAAAGCTCTGCAGGAGGATCTGGATAGGCTGCACCGATGGGCTGAGGCCAACTGCATGAAGTTCAACAAGGCCAAGTGCTGGGTCCTGCCCTTGGGGCACAATAATCCCAAGCAGAGCTACAGGCTGGGAGATGAGTGGTTGGAGAGCTGCCAGGCAGAGAAGGACCTGGGAGTGATGGTGGATAGTCGGCTGAATGTGAGCCAGCAGTGTGCTCAGGTGGCCAAGAAGGCCAACGGCATCCTGGCTTGTACAAGAAGCAGTGTGGCCAGCAGGGCTAGGGAAGTGATTGTCCCCCTGTACTCAGCTCTGGTGAGGCTGTACCTTGAGTACCGTGTTCAGTTTTGGGCCCCTCGCTACAAGAAGGACATCGAGGTTCTTGAGTGGGTCCTGAGAAGGGTGACGAAGCTGGTGAGGGGCCTGGAGAACAAGTCCTATGAGGAGCGGCTGAGGGAGCTGGGCTTGTTCAGCCTGGAGAAGGGGAGGCTCAGGGGTGACCTTATTGCTCTCTACAGATACCTTAAAGGAGGCTGTAGTGAGGTGGGAGTTGGTCTGTTCTCCCACGTGCCTGGTGACAGGACGAGGGGGAATGGGCTAAAGTTGCGCCAGGGGAGTTTTAGGTTAGATGTTAGGAAGAACTTCTTTACTGAAAGGGTTGTTAGGCATTGGAATGGGCTGCCCAGGGAAGTGGTTGAGTCACCATCCCTGGAAGTCTTTAAAAGACGTTTAGATGTAGAGCTTAGGGATATGGTTTAGTGGGGATCGTTAGTGTTAGGTAGAGGTTGGACTCGATGATCTTGAGGTCTCTTCCAACCTAGAAATTCTGTGATTCTGTGATATACATTCACTCTGGTGCCTGGGCTGAGGCCATGCATTTCACATACATTTGATGTGGCACGTAGAAATGCTGACCCTGGACTCCATGACATACATGTAGTCCAGGGAAACACATTCTCAGGTGAGAAAAGACTTTGCAGTGTTGAAGGCCAGGTTGGATGAGGCTTTGGGTGACTTGATGTAGTGAGAGATGTCCCTGCCCATGGCAGGGGAGGTTGGACTAGATCAGTTCTAAAGCTCCCTGCTTAATTTCACCCAACCTCCACAACCACCACATTCCTCTGCCCCCTCCTGCCACCCTGCTCTCCATCCATCCCATACTGTTGCTCCACATCTATGTGCCATCCCTGAGTCCCTGCTCCTTCTGCTTGTCTTGTCAGAAGGATTTCTGAGACTTTCCCTCCCTCATCACCGCCTACACGTCTGGCTCTTGTCCTTTCTGTGTTGGAATACAGGAATTTTCTCCTCCACGTTGTCTCACCCCAAAGAATATCACTGAGAGTGCAAAAGAGACAGACTCCTGGCTCCCATTTCAGGTGCCTGGCCTTGTTTTAGGCTGTGGAAGTCTGCAGTTGAAATTGCATGGAAAGACCTGATTGACCTCAGGTTGAAACCTGCTCAGGGAGGATGAAACCTTCAGGCGTTCAATTGCTAAAATGAAAGGAATCTCATAGCTATACACTGAGCATGTGCAAATTCAGCTTTCCAAAGGCTTAAAATGAAGCCAAATTTGGGCAGATTTTCAGAAGGGCAAAAGGGATATCTCTGATGAAAGGCAACCCCCTAAGTTCCTGCTCCAAGGAAGAGGGGTGCCAGAGCTTTTCAAAGAAAAGGTCACAATTGTTTTTTAACTTGGACAAAACAAGGAATTTTTCCTTACCCTCATTATTGGAAACGGCTGAGTTTGTGGACATTTTCCAAACACTTCAGCCTGAGGCAGATACCTGGCATGGAAAATTTCATTCCAAATGGTTATAGTTTGGCAACGTTGTATGTGGTTGAAAATAGGATCTTACAATGTGAGGGATCAAGCTTTCACTGTAATGTGAGAGGTCAAGTCACCAGCCTGACCTTTAGTCACAGCCCAGTACCTTGCTTTGTCACCTGTACTGCAAACAAAGCATGTATGCTTAAGGTAGGGCTGAACGCCTTTCTGGGGGATTGTATTCTGGCCAAAAGCAAATTTCTGGGATCCATACTGAAGAAATGGATTAAAGTGAACAGTGTGTAATGCAGAGGGGTTTCATAATACAGAGGGGTTTCACACAACACAGCTTACAGCGCTCCTTTTTGAGTTCTGCTTGCCTGCAATTATGTGCATTCATCATGTTTAAATAGATGGGGTTTTCAGTTTACTGACAGATGTGTTAGCAACAGCTTACCCTGCATTGTCCTGGTTTCTAACAAGCTCCAGTTGGGCTGTCATTGTCATTAACTCATCCTTCTTTTATCACACCACCACCACTTCCCCCTCGCTGTGTTCTGGAGGGATGAATCCGTAGACGCGGGCTCCCCCCGAGGCAGAATAAGAGCAGACGGCCACCGATGCTGTGTAGCGCGTGATTTTCCAGGGATTGCCTCTCTGCCTCCTTCCAGCGTGTCCTCCCCTGCATGCCTAGCACAGTCCCTGTCTGTTTGGCTGTATTTTATGCACCATGGAAGATGCATGGGGTCATTGGCCATAATATGCAGGAATAGTCCGATTCCTGGAAAAGGCAGAGGAGTCATGAGTGGTTAATGAGCTCCAACTGAGTTACAGATATTTCACATTGGCCGAGTATGAATCAGAACACAGCATCTCCCCCCATGGCCAGACTGTTGGCAGCTCAAACTACCTCAAGACAAATGAGCCATGACAGATATTTGGGCATCCTCTGTTGCTGTTGTGACCTATCTGACATCATTTCGTGTTATTTTTTCACCGTGCAGGTACACTGCCATCACCAAACACCGCTGCACTGTATCTCCTTGGAAAGATGTGTGTCCTTTGCACAAAGCCCAGCACAGTGGATGTTATGGCAGGGCACACTGCCTTGTGTAATACTAGCTCTGTTTGCACAGGTGTTGGATGGCTTTAGAGCCTGGATCCATGGATGATGTGAGTGTCCAGGAGGTCTTCTGTGGCTTACAGAGTCTGCTGGGAGGTGAATGCTTTCAAAATTTAATCCTCTTTAGAACTGCTGAAACCTTCATGAGTAACAGTCATCATTTGCATTAAAAGGTTTGCTTATTGCCGAAGTTATTTCATATTCCTTTTGATTAGTGGCAGAGAAATATTAGACTTTGGATATATAATTCTTTCCTTATCATCAGCTTTCTGGGACATCAGAAAGGAGACAAAAACAGCAGGGGCGGCTGTGCTCTCTGTGAAATCCAGGGCTACCTGGATGGTCTGAGGAATGGCTCTAGTCATTTATTTTTCTAAAGCTGCTGGAAACTACTGCACAGGAACCTATGTCTGTTTTGTGAAATGAACAGTTATATTTATTACTGAGGAGGTCAAAAGGAAGGAGAAACTCGCTGATGGTATGCAGGCATCCAGGTAGTGAGAAGCAGGGAGTGGAGATTTCCACCAGTACTGGTGGAAAGACCAGAGCAGAGGCAGTCACAGCATTTGATTAAAATCAGAACTGATTAAAATCAGAAGAAAGGACGAATAAAACAAGAACGGATTGAAAGTACAATAAAACATAACCGGTGCAGAAGCACCAGCCTTTTATCTCATGCCCCGAGTAAAAACAAACCCGTTTTCCAGCGGAAGGAATAATGACCAGAAGTTGTTTTAGGAAGGGCTACGCAGGCTGACTGCTCACCACCACGGCGAGCAGCTCCCGGAGGCAGTGCCGCAGCTAGGTGGCATTGCCGGCTGCTCTATCGCCCTGCGCCTTAGCTCCGAGCAGGGCTCCGTGCAGAGGCTTTCAGCTTGGTTTGCTCAGATATTGTTGCTTTTTCCGAAAGGCTGTGGCTTTGGATTAAAAATGATGAAGATAAATTTTACGCAGAAGCCTTAGCAGGACGAAGAAAGGTCCAAAATGACCTGTTGGGACAGCCTGAGGGCTGACTGATTTCAGTCCTTGCTGAGTAATTTCAGTGCTCTCTGGACCACAGGTGTTTTCAAAGAGTTGTAAAGATTTTTAAAAAGCCATTGTCACTGTGAAAAACAAACAAACAAGCAAATCCCTCTTCTTTAAGGTAAAAAGGCAAGATTTTGTGTCTGCCCATCTGTCTGTGGGAGGAGAACTGTACCCCACTTTTCTTTTTACTTCTCTACTTAGCAGTTACTAAATCAATCTCAGAATAGTAGCAACAGTTCACAGACTCAATGAGTGACCCTTCGATCCATGCTGATGCCCACTGAGGTAGGCACAGTCATCTTTATGAGACTGTCTGGAGTTTTGTGTTGCTGAGAAGCACTTTAACACCACTTTCTGACCAGAATTGTATCTTGAGGAGCTTCAGATCTGAGGCTGTGATTTCCCAGGACAAAGTCATTGGTCAGATCCTGGCCCTGTCTCTGGTATGGGATTTTAACAAACTATCTGTATGACAACAAGACCTGTTACTAGACTGAGAAGCAAAGAGAGGGTTTTTGTCATGTTGGATTTGTAGTCATCAGAAATGCTGTGTTTAAATGCTGTGTTAAAAACACAGTGGATGGCTGTGTTTTCATATTGCCTTCAAATCTCTTCTACAATTTCTTTCAGCTACCTTCCCCCTGGTTCCTACTCTCATCCCCTGCATGCATTTTCCATAGGGAATTACTGCAAAAAGCCATTTATAGAGATCCATGACAAACTTGGGAAGTAGGAATGTGTGTTCAAGTGCCAGCTGAGCACTTACCTACCGGCTGTACCATGGGGGGTGTGCTTCCAGGCCATCCTTTGCTCTACTGTGCATGCAGCCTGGCTCTGCTCCCCTGGGTGCCTCCTCCATGGCAGCTCCTGCTTCTCGCTCCCCCTGATCAAGACGACACCAGGGGCATAGATCAATCCTGGCCTCCATCCCCTAACTTCTGTCAGGGTGTTGTGGGTGTCAGGGAGGCCCTAGGGAGTTTGGTGAGGGCCAGAAGTTCATGCTGGTGCCCTCAGGGCACTGACAGCTTCCTTCAGGAGTCAACTGCTGTCTACAAATCTTTGCAGCAGCTTCAGGGACAGTGGCGATGATTATTTCTCTTAACTGTGGGACAGCAGCAGAAAGGACCCACATGGAGAAACCTCAGCAACAACAAGAAATGCAATAAACCCTTGGCTTCACATTTATGATGTATTTTTTTTCAATTCTAACTTGAGAAAGTCCACCTTTAGTGTGAGTCTGGGCCATGTCCCAGAGGTGTCTGATTACTGTGTGCAAAATGGTGTTGTCCAACCATGACTTTTAGAGAAAGAGGCAAGAAATTGACCATCAGTTGAATGGGAAAGAGAAGCCAAAATGAGACCCCAATGCTCTTTGAGTCACAGTGTACTAAGTATCATGAAAAATCTTTTCCCTGTCCCACAAGTTCACCCCCTGGAAAACAGCCCTATGGTACAAGCTACACACACTACATGGGGAAATGCTGAGGGGTCCCATCCTAGCACTTATCAGGCAATCATCCAAAATGCAAACCCACCCCTCTGAGAGAGGGCCAGGATTGTTACACAAGTGGAATGAAATACAACCAAGCTCCAACAGAGGAAGAATCTGGATGCAATCTAGTCCAATACAAAACAAATAACTATTTCTCATTTATTGAAAGACTTTTCTTGGCGATGGTAAACAGAATGAAATATCCTTCCTCCCTCGTGCCCCCAAGCCCTCTCTGAACAAGCCCAAGCTCATCTGTTCCAGGCTGCAGAAGAAAGGTCACTGCTCTGCTCTCTGCAATGCAAGCAGCGCATCCGGAGGAGCACAGCTCTGCTCAGGGAGCTTGGGGAAGATGCTTTGCAACTGTGCCATCCCTCGCCAAGACTCTTGCTTTTCCCTGTGGTTTCCAGACACAGTTACTGCAAGTTCACAACTAATTCTGAGCTAGAAAGCAGGGTCAAAATAGAAGGAAAAAGCAGAGTACACAGCTCATCTCATCTGAGGAAGCAAAAATATCTCTGCAGTGGGATGTACTCCTTATGTTTCATTTGCTGTGGCTACCTCAGTTTAGGAGGGAGCTGCATAAACCAGAGTGTGAAATCCAAAGAGAAGGCAGTGCTTCCATGTGTTTTTTGTCCCCTTGCTTGCTGCACATGTGAGTGTTTTCCCCTCACCACCTCTTCACCCTCACTCTTTCCTCCAAACATTAACTCATTTCCCTTCTGGTTCAGAAATATCTCCCTTGGCACACCTTCCTACAGCCCAGCATCCTTCCTCATGATCTATCCCTATTCAACCATTCTTCCTCAAAAGGCTGAGAAACCCTCCCATACAGGCTGACACCTTCTCCCTCACAAATGGGCTAAAATCCTTTCTTGACCTTGGCTAGAAAAAAAAGTTCAAATCCTTGGTTCAACAAACCAAGCACTTCCACAGCACTTCTACAACCCTGCCCGTGGTTGCAGGCCCAGCAGTGAGTACTCATGTGTCCGTCTGCCCTCTCGCAGGACTGACCCTTTGGTGTCTTTCCCACCAGCCCTGGTGGGTGACACCTGCCATCCAGTGAGCCTTACTGACGTCCTTAGCTCAGAACGAGATCCTGTGGTTTCAGCTGGAAAGCAGAATGCAGTTTCTTACCAGAAATCCTCTGTGCTGTGCTCTTATTACATATTTAAGCCATGGGAAACTTTTATCACTTTCAGTTGGTGGAGCAAAAAATGTTCATTTTAAAGCCCCCAAGAGATGTACTTTGGGCAGTTTGGCATGAGGATATGAATAAGCACTTTTTGGAAAGAAGTGAGTAGCAGCTCTTTCCTCATACTACACCTTGACTTGTTACTTAAAACTGCCCTTTGAAACTTCTATTCCTGCAAACTGAGCTCTCGTAGTGTTAATCTCTTACATGGAGATACTTAAAGCCTGGATTCCTTGCTCCCTTAACTAGACCAGAGAGACGCTGTGAACGATTCCCCTTGAAGAGGGGAACTCCCTACTGCTGGCTGAGGTTCAAGCATTTATTACAAGGGGAGAAGGGTGCACATCTGCACCGTGCTGGGGCAGCAAGGGCTGCAGCCAAGGCCAATCTTTTGTGCTCAGCCCCCAGCTTCACAGATGTACCTCATACCAGTGACACAGCGCTTTCTGAGCACGGCAATGGGATGGCGCAAGCTTGCCACGGCAGCCCTTAGGCACTCTGAGGTCCCAGACTCACTGTTTTTCTCCAACAATTGTTGAAATAGATCCAAATATATTATGAGAAGTGATGTTGCATCAGTTTAAACAAATTGTTTTTAGGGTAAACATCCATTTTTGCATTTAGGCTGGTTTGGAAAACTTTTTTTTTTTTGGTTTTGTTTTGGTTTGTTGTTATTCCTTTTTTTCACATGTGGCCCAGGGTGAAAAATAACTACTTTTTTTTTTTTTTTTTTTTTTCATTATTGAATGAAAAAGCTCTTAGTATCAAGGGATAATTGCTTCCAATCCATGTAGGTCACGGTTAACATTGAGTAATTCTTAGCCAGGCTAGTTAATGACTATGATATGCAAAGAATTTCTGTTTCCAAACCAATACAAGCCAAAGGTTTTCCTTAACAGCATCATAAAATCACTGTGACGTCTCTCAGAGAAGAAAAGGGATAAGTGCGTGTGTAGACTTTATCTGTTAAAAATCTTTGCCTCTCATTATTTCTTTTCATTTACACTGTCAAACTGAGTCAGATGGTTGGAAGAGTTGTCTGTCCTATCAGCCTCTGCAAATATTCCCCCATTTTGAAAATGTGGCAACAAAACTTTTGAAATTCTTCTTGTGCATCAATCAAAATTTTTATTTAAAGAGTAGCTGACCTGAGACAGGACCCACAGACACCTAACTTATAGTTCTGCTTTCCTGCATCACTCCAAAATATTGTGTGGAGGAAATCACTGTCACCTTTGATATCCTTGGGAATGGGTGAACACATTTCTCTGCCTGATGATGAGACTGGGAAAGTAATGGGAGTATGAAGGGATATTGGTTATAGCACCACAGTAATTGTCCACTGGGTGCAGAGGCTGCTTTTGTAAAGGTTTTAGTCATTTGCTCCAGAACACTTTGTTCTTGGATTAGATGCCCAAGAAGCAGAATGTGTCACAGGGGATTGCCTATTCCCCCCCCCCCCCCCCCTTTTTTTTTTTAAAAAAAGCAAAAATTGTCCCCTGTTTTCAGCTCTTTCACTGTGGAGTTCTTTCACCCCACACACAGAGGATCAGTCTGCTGGGGAACACAAATGCAGCTCTGAGCCCTTGCACACTGCCTGTGGCTGCAAGATGAGAAAAATAGTGAAAGGAGGTTCTGGGGCAAGAGTGCAGGAATGTGGCTTGGAAGTTTCAGGCTGAATGGTTAAGGCAGATGTGTTGTTCCTACAGGTAATTCCTAGGGAAGAAGCACACTGTAGAAAGCTGGGAGATATCTAGGAATTGCACAGAAATATCAAAGATTGCGCACTAGGAAATGGTATCCCTGAAAGGACATCTCCATTCAAATCACCAAGGTATTTTGAAGGGAAAAAGGGCTATACATACATCCTCTGCATCCTATGATAAAAAGAGCAAATTCCCTTGTCCAGAAGGTCTTCCTCTGATTCTCCCCTCTGTTCAAGTGTAATGTGATCTTTTTTTCTCCTTTGGGATGGGGAAGCTTGGAGCTCCTAATGAAGGCAGAGCTTATTGCAGTGCTTAGATTATATCACTGTATATTGTTAAAACTTTCACTTTAAAATAACAGCAGCCCTAGAATGTCATCTAAACAGACACTGGATTATTGGCAAAGACTTATTTTATGCCCTCAGTATTTATTTTGAATGCTTAGGTTTGTGGTTTTGTTTACTTTCAATTAAATTCATTTCAGCTGTTTTGCTGTTTTGCAGTAGTCAAACTTCTGCCCAAAGTCTGTAGAACAGTCTGCTTTTAAGGCCTGAAGATGTTTGTGAAGTAAATTGGCTTCCTTTAAAGCTCATGCCTTGTTTACCTTCCTCCTGGAAGGTCATCCTCCTTTAAAGCATGGTGTGGTTTGGGCACTGTGGATATATAAAAAGTGTAATTGTGTAATGCTGTTCTTCTTGTCCCTTCCTTTCCCTCTGGACCTTCTGTGGCATCACAGGCTCTTACTCTCACCTCACTGTTTCAAACCACTCTGGCAAACCTGAGATGGCCTCTTTCAGGGAACACTGGAGTGAAGGTGGGGTCCCATCCCAAGTATTTTTTCAGTCACTGTTGAACAGGGTCCAGCAACGAGGTCCAGACCCCGGAATTGCTGTTCCTTTTTGATCTGGAGCAGTCCCAGCCTTTCTGCATGGCATCTCTTTTTGGTGTTTTTGATTTCACTTTCCATTTGCAATCTCTTTTTCAAAGTCACAGACTTACAGCATGGCTGAGGTTGGAAGGGACTTCTGGGCACACCTGGTCCAACCTGATCAAGCAGGGACACCCAGAGCATGTTGTCTAGGACCAAGTTCAGGTGGCTTTTGAAGATCTCCAAGGAGGGAGATTTCACAATCTCTTTGGGCAACAGTGCTATTGAAGTCCACCTTTGATATGTTTAATTTCTGTGAAGCATTCCATTTCTCTCCTGAATGCCACCCTATGCTGTGCTGAGAATTGTCAAAACGTTACTCCATTCTTCAAGAGTTACTGTCAGAAGTAAGGGTACATTTCATCTGTCCTCCTTGCTGGTAGGCGTGGTTAATATCTTGCAGGGTAGTGCCTTCCAGCTCCAACTGTGTATTCTTCTGTGATTTACTTTGTATTGCATCTCCTGGTTAAAGGAAAGGCTGCACCTATTCCCAGAAGCACTGCAAATAGGCTTACTCAGAGAGGTTGACCCTGATGTATGAATGCTGGGTCCTCAGCCCCAGCACCTTTACCAGATCACTCCCTAGTAGAGACCAGCATAGTGTGAACATCCCCACTTGTCTCTTACTATTTCCTGTATCTGATACTTAGGCTATCCCAAAGACCTGCAGGCTTGAGGGTGACTCAGGGTTGACCCTGCCAGGACAGCACTCATGGAGGTTGCTGTGGGAGAGATGTGGTTGGGACTAGAAACTCAAAGAAGGGAGGAGGAAGCCAGGTGTGTGTTTATGACTTGTCTTCTTACCAAAGGATTTTACTGGTGGATGCTAAGTTCATCATTTTTGTGACCCCACTTGCAGAGGGCAGTGGCTAATTAAAGTGTCTTTTCCTTGCAAGTGCCTATTTTTTTTCCCTATCTAGCCATGACCTGGGAAGGTTAACCAGAGAAGAACATACAAATGAAGAGCAGAAGATCTTTATATAGCTACTGGTTTGGCAGACTGAGGGGCCTCAGACTCAATAATGCACATCCCTGTGCTCTCTTTGCTTTTTAACTCTTTATTTATTTATTTATTTATTGAAAAAGAAAGTTGTCAGAAAGCTCTGTATTTTTTTTTTTTTTTTCAATAGCGGTGAACTCATGAACTCCTAACCTTCCGAGAGACTGCAAGCTGAGAGGAAGGATTTTAATCTGTTTCAAACCTTGTTAAGGACTGAATTTAGCAGGAGATAACAAACAAACTTGGGAGGAGAGAACTTAAGAGCTGCAGGAATTCCAACTTGTTCCCTCAAGAGCTGAGAAGCCTAAGTATCCAGAAAAGCTTTATAAATTGTAAGACCTTCTACACTTTTCCTTCACAACATGACAGCCAATTGTTCCATTAAGAGACTGTTTACCCTTATTAGAGGCTGAAAATATATATACAGTTCTTAAGAGCATCATGGTCCCATTTACATGTGAAGAAGTATTTTATTTATAAAAGGGAAAATGTATCTGTAGTATTTCTATAAAAATATATTTGTATTTCTATAAAACTCACGCTAGCATGGAGGGCACTAATGTTCACTGCACTTAAAAAGCACTTTCAAGAGCTCAGATTATCTCCAGTACACTTAACAAAGACTTCCTTATAGCTTTTCAAAAAGGGCTCATAAAACTTTATATGACAGCTTCACATATGGTTAGAGAACCCCAAATATACTTTGCTTCTCTGCTTGGATATTCTTCCTCTGAAGATTCCCCTAGGATGTTTCATTGCTTAATTTTGGCAAAAAAAGGATTAATTTTATGTCCTTTCAGTTTTTCCTCTGAGTAACAATGATAGAAAAGTATGGTTTTCATTAAAATTATCCCATCCCAGTTCTCACACTTGGTTGCATGCTTCTGATCTCCTTTCACAACATACTTTAGCGATTTCTTTAAAATTCCATGTTTAGAAAACAATGACTCTGGGAACAATATAAAAATCTGAAATTGAATATTTAAACTCAACTTCAGGCCTAATTCGTATTTAATTTGAAGGGAGCAGTGGTACCTCATACTCAATAAGTTTTATGTCATGTTTTGCACAATGATTTACAACTGATGGGAATTAGTTAACAGATGAGTCTTGTAATATATTGGCATTACATATGAGGGAGAAGTGGACATGTTCTGAGTTTGTGAATGAACCTGATGTCACATATAGAAGCCATCTCATAAATACTGCTGCTAGCATCACATGTATATGCTAGCATCATATCCTCAGTGTTTAAATGAGCACCCAGGACTTGAACACCTCTCCCAGGATTACGTGGCACTTCTTAGCAGCTAGTCGTATCTGTGCAGCCCCACACAGAGCAATGGGAATTAGTGTTACAACCCCCTTGCTGGGCTTCAATGGCATGGCATCTTCTTCCCATCAATCTGTTCCTTGTGCGTGCAGGGATGTACTTGCTTGCTTTAACCATAAAGTATTTTGAACAAGCAAACAACAGTGCCATTTGTTTCTGTTTTCCTTTCTGAATGACTGCAATTGTCTTCTACAAGTTGTATGTTCCATTGTTTCTGTGTGTCATCCAGACAATCAGGTTAGTAAATAGTCAGTGGGGAAATGAGCAACTACTGATCTATATTTGATCCTTAACAGATACCCTAATTCAGTCTAAGAGTGTCTTTAAAGCTTCCTAAGAGGATATTGTGATTTGAACTTTTGATACTACAATGAATGTCACGTCATGTTGCAAATGGTAGAACTGGACACTGACAAAAAATATTTATAACTCTCCTAGGAAGGCTGCAATCAGGAATTTATTGCTAGTACTGAAATAATGAAGTTTAGTATTTGAGGATCTTTCCTTACTTTCACAGAAATCAGCAAGTTTGGTGCCATGTTTATAATTCATATTGTTTGCTAAGGAGTTGAAAGAAACAAGTATGTATAGGACATTCATAAATAACTAAATAAATTAAGCAGTCTTTTAATCAGCCATGCAAACTCTAAGAGATTATTCTCATTCAGAAAAAGAAACAAATTAAAAGTGAGTAGTTTACCAAACAAAGAGTGAAAATTGCAGATTTATTTATTTAGTTATTTTTAAAGAAACTTGAAACTCTAAATATATGCACAGATAACTTTTCTTTTAACAAATATTGCATCTATGTTTTTTTTGTGTTTTTTTTTTTTTTTTTTTTTTTTTTTTCTAAATAGGAGTTTTATTCAGCTACTAATGCAAAGAAATGTATAAAAACACATATTTTCTGAAGCAACCATAGGAGATGCGACTAGTCAGAAGCCATACTCTTTAGCATTATATTTTCAAATTTTTCTGGGCAGTTAGACTTTTCCAGCAGAATTTTTTGCCTACGTAAGGTATACTAATAATGGTTATGCTAGTTAACTTGAGACTTACTTAGCAAAGGAAGAACACAGGCTTCCTACATGTGAAGGGAAGATAGAAGAACCCTGAAGTAAAGAGAAGAAAGCTGCAGTCACTGACTACATGAAGTTCAACAAGAGCAAATGCTGGATTCTGCTCCTGGGAAGGGGCAACACTGGCTATATATGCAGACTGGGGGTTGAGAGGCTGGAGAGTAGCCCCACAGAAAGGGATCTGTGGGTTTTGGTCAACAGCAAGCTGCATTTGAGCCAACAGTGTGCTCTGGCAGCTTCGGGTGCATCAGGCACAGCATTGCTAGCTGGTCAAGGGAAGGGATGGACTTGCTCTGCTCTGCACTGGTATGGCCTGTGTGTGATTTTGGGCACCACAGTGTAAGAAAGACATACAACCATTAGTATCCAAGGGAAAGCTATGAAGATGGTGAAGATGGGTCTAGAAGGCAAGATGTGAGCAGTGATTGAGGTCCCTGGGATTGTACAGCCAAAAGAAGACCAGGCTGAGGGCCTCACAGTGGCCTGCAGCTCCCTCACGAGGGGAACGGAGGGGCAGGCGCTGAGCTCTGCTCTCTGGGGACAGCGACAGGACCTGAGGGAACGGCATGGAGCTGGGACAGGGGAGGGTCAGGCTGGGTATCAGGGAAAGGTTCTGCACCCAGAAGGTGGTCGAGCACTGGGAGAGGCTCCCCAGGGACATGGTTATGGCCTTCAGCCTCACAGAGTTCATGGTGTGTTAGACTTATTGTTTGTTTTTTTTGGGCAGTCCTGTGTGAAGCCAGGAATTAGACTTGATGATCCTTGTGGTTCCCTTCCAGCTCAGGATAGTATATCATTCTATGATTCCATGATATGATCTTGATGGGAAAAATATGTTTTCCTGAATACTGAAATAATTAAAATTCTAACCTTTATTCAACAAAGCCAATTTTGGTGTGCAACAAATCTAGCATAAGCAACACTACTCCTGTCCCATTTTGTAATGTTATTCTAGTTATCTCTTTGGATACAGGTATTTTAATCCAACTTTTACAATGTAAAAATGCTCAGCTACACCTGTTAATAGGAATACTCCACAGCCGTGGGGATTGATTGTTATATGACATTATCTTTTTAATCCTAGTGTTAGCTCTGAAACAGGTTTTCTGTGAAGGAGCACTAAAAGGTATTATTAGCTGTTTAATAGGGTGCACTGGTGAGATTTTAAGCAATTACCATCGTATCTAATTATGCCTTTGGGTCTTTTCTTTAGCCTAAGATATTTGAATATGAAATTGCATCTTAGTTCATTTAATTGAATTACATTTTATTATCATGTAGTCTTTCAGCAAATTTTCATAATTGCTTTATTGTCTTTATGATTAGTCTACTTCTGTTGATTCATAAATACCTGAATTTAAAATTTTGGGCTCCAAACAACTGTCATCACTGAAGACACTCTGATATTTCTGATTGTTGTTCATTGCCAAAATATGAATACTACAGTTGTAGATAATCAAATATTTTGCAACACATAGTTCTCTTATTTCCCTTTATTAGGCTGCATAACTTAGTTTGTGATTTGCTGTTTTTTTTTTTTTTTTTTTTTTTTTTTTTTTTTCCCACTATCTAGTAAAAGTAAATAAGACATTTGGCAGCCCCCAAATACATGAAAGAGCAAAGTGGGAAAGTGGATTTTGTTTTAGAGTAACTATTGGTAACTTCATTGTTTGTTTATGTTTTCTTTGAACTAGTCCAGCAACAATTATTTAATTTAATATGGTTTTTACTGGTTATGAACTTTTAAAATTGGGTTTGGTAATTTGAACATTATATGATGCTCAACAACTCTGTGAAATATTCTTTTAATCTTTTGCCTCTAGAGATACGATGTTCCAGGGTAGTTATTACCTTAAAGAACTTACAGTAATATGGGACAAAACTGTTCCTGAGTGAGAAGCTTAGGAAATGCTGTGTGATTTACCTGTGTATCTGCCCCTCTTTAGCAATGATTTTGCACCTGGATAAAAGCAAGCAGGCCAAACTGAAGGGTATCAGAGGTCTCTGCCTAGAGAATAAAAAGGGAGAAGAGTAGGGAGAAGAGTAGGCAGCCAAGTGCTTGTGAAACACTTGGGTCAGTAAGTGTTCTTTATTGTTCTTTTCATGTCTAATGTCTTTCTCTGGGAACTAAATCTCCTTGGGACCTTCCCTAACACTGTTTGCAAGGTGATGAGAATGTGTCTGACCTCCCTGAGTCTTCTCAGGGCAGCACTTGCATAATAGTAAGTTTGAAACATATCCATAGAGGCTGATAAATATCACTGTGGATTCAGACCAACTTCTCCTGATGGGTATCGCACAACTAGCTTAATAATTTACTGTATTGTTTGAAACTTACTGTACATAATTTACCATACTCCTGTGATGTGGTACTTATTTCATGTGCTTTGATATATCTACCTCATAAAAATGTTTGTCTTTAAAAACAGTTAAATTGCAGAGAAGTAAATCTAACTATGTCAGTGCTGCAATAATCTATTTTCATCTCTGTGTTAAAACCTTTGACAAAAACTTTTAAAGACATTTTGGAAGAGGCTTTACCTTCTTCTTTTGTGCCATGTTGGTGCCTCTTCCAAGAGTGTCTGACAAGTCAGGCCTTTGCGTGTATATTGCCTACATGCACAAAATAAAGTAGCAAAAAATGCCCTTAACAAACAAATGCTCTCTTTTGAAAGGTGTTGAAATGCCCTATCATTAGTCTTGGCATCCAGCCTCTCCATCAGGCTGGTGGAGGGCGTGCCCATGCTATGTGTAAATGAAACGCATTCAACTCAACATGACCTGCACTCATTTGCTACCCTGTGCCTTCAGCCAAGCATGTTCTGCTTGTGGGGGCGGAGGTTGCCCACCCTTAGACCTCTGGGCAATTGAGAACAAGGAAGATCATTCTCTCACTCTTTGGATTGACCTACGTTTCTCAAAGATCACGATGCAAAGTAATTTACATTCCTAAGTAGCAAGTCATGTTTTTTGAAAGTAGGAAGTGGGCTGCTAACTTACTTGGGAGCAATTTTATGAAAAGGCCAAGTTTTTGTAACATCTAGGAAAAGGAAAGCTGTTCACTAGGGAAAACAGAAAAGAAGCCATAACTGATTTCCAAGCAGGTAGTCTTGCACAGTGGCTAAAAGCTGACCTGTGACAGGTGCTAGCACAAGCTGGCCATAAAAAAAAAACTTTAACTGTGTTTGCTGTCCCTAAAAATGCTCATTCTATGCATTTAATCTCCCCATATAATTTAATCATGAAGTCATATGCACTTCTAGATGTTCTGGTCATTTCCTCAGTGTTCGCTGTTCCCAGTTGCCACATATTTTGTAGACTACTGGACTTGCAACCTATCTGTCTTGCTTTAGGGCAGTGTGCACATTTTTATGGTAATAAAAAATTATATTATGAGGAATGGCTGAGAGAAGTGGGATTGTTTAGCTTGCAGAAAATGAGTCTCATGGGAGGCCTTATAGTGCTGTACAATTACCTTAAAGAAGGTTATAGCAAGGTGGGGATCAGGCTCTCCTCCCAAGCGCCAAGTGATAAGACATGGGGAAATGGTCTCAAGTTGTGTCAGGTCAGGTTTAGGTTGGATATTTGGAGAAATTTCTTTCCTGAAAGCATTGTGCAGCATTGAAATAGGCTGCCCATAGAAGTGGTTGAGTCACCATCTCTGGAGGTCTTCAAGGAACATGTAGATGAAGAACTGAGTAGCATGGTTTAGTGGTGGACTTGTTGGTACTAGATTAAAGGTTGGACTAGATGATCTTAGAGGTCTTTTCCAACCTGAACCATTCTAAGATTATATGATAATAAAAACAAATACTTGCAGACCTACTTCTTCCACCCACCCAGACAAAGCATATTGATATTTAAACCTAACTGCAATAAAAGTGTGCCATTTTTCATTTACTCACTTGCAAATTCTGTTGTACTCACAACTATTTTCCTGCCACAGATTTTCTTCTCCTGTATTATTTAGAGTTTCAACAAATATCACTTGCATTTGTCCTTCCATTGGTTTTCTAAAATGTTAAAATAGATAAAAATGTATCATATTTCCAGGTTTCTTGAGTTGTTTTGGATATACCTATATTCTAGAGTATCCCGTCTTCTTGATGATAGTTCATTTATTCATGGAGCGTCCTATACGAACTTCACCTGCTCTCAGTGCTACCCAATCTCGTGACTGATTTTCTTTTCCAAACAATTGCTTTAATTAAAAGTATGGAAGAAACTTTCCACAAGTTCTACATCTTGGGGATTTTTAACCACAGTAATGCAGCAACAATTTTGTTTTGTTTTTACAAATGCTGAGCTCAGTGCCTAATTATTCTTGTTATAAAATCCTCCAAGTGGTTTTAATCTTCTAAACAACTCCTGCAGCTGTAAGTCCTTATCAAAATTTCAATTGCTCAGGCAGAGATTCTTTGACAAGGTTAAAACACAAAAGTGAGCAGAGTTAATCTTGCTTGAGTGCAGACATTGTTCTACATTTCTGTTGTGGTTTAACCCAGCAGGCAGCTCGGCACTGCACAGCTGTTCACTCACTTCCCCACAGTGGGATGGGGGAGCAAATCAGAAAAACGGTAAAACACATAGGTTGCAATAAAGACTGTTTAATAGGACAGAAAAAGAAGGGAAAATAGCAATAATAATAATGCTGAAAGAATATACAAAGCAAGTGGTGCACAAGGCAATTGATTGCCACCTGCTCACTGATGCCCAGCCTGTCCCTGAGCAGCAGCACCCCCCAGTACAAATCCCCCAGTTTTGTCGTTCAGCATGATGCCATATGGTGTGGGACATCCCTTTGTCCAGCCTGGGCCAGCTGTCCTGGTTCTGGCCCCTCACAGATCCTGGTGCACCCCCAGCCTTCTTGCTGGCTTGGATGCACAAGAAGCAGAAAAGTCATTGACATGGTGTAGGTGCTGCTCTGCAACAACTAAAACATCCGTCTTATCAGCATTATTCTTATCCTAAATCCAAAACTATACCAGCTAAGAACCAGGACAATTTCTCACATTTGGTTTCTCTTTTCCAAAAAGTGAGTAGAGTGAAATGGCAAACTGCCTTGAACTGGCCAGAATGTTTCCAGTTTGCCCACAGGCAGTGGAGTCTGCCCAGCAATACGTAGCCTGCTGGGAAACAAAATGTGATTTGCTTCCAGAAACACACATAAATACTGAAATATGTAGTGAAATTCTCTCTCTTTTTTTTTTTTTTTTTTTTTTTTTTTTTGGTTGCCTGTGTGGATTATTTCCTTATCAAAAGACTCTTTTTATTCCTTCCCCAAAGTAACTCTTCTGTGAAGCAAAACACCATAGAAACACAATTTATTAATAAAAGTTTTAAGCCGGTGATTCTTTCACTGACCCACAGGCTGGGTAGGAAATTGATGAAATCTCATGACGTACACCATGCAGCCCAGCTAACTAGGTATAACACAACAGGCTCTGAAAATTGCAAACCTTCTTATAAAATTGTGAGCTACTTTTGGCTTTCCTGATTCAACAGCTGTCTGATCTCAGTGGGCAAAGACTTCTGATTCAGTAACCTTACAGACAGCTTTTGTACTCTTTTATAACCCTTACTTCTGAGATGAAAACAAAAGACATTAGGCATAACTTAAAAGCCAGAACTTATTACTAGAATTCTGCAAGCTTGACAGGGCTTTGCCTTTTTCAGATTTGATCCTGGATGCTGATCTCTATAGGCACTGCATCAGTGCCATACTATAAGTGTTTTGTCCAAGAATAAGTGATTAGACGCTTCTGAGGGAAAGGCAGGATTATAAATATGTATGCAGAGAGTATAAGAACAAACAAACAAAGATAAAAACAAAGGAAACAACCTTAAACTTTTGAATTGTAATTTAACCTTATGACAGATTAAACATTTCTTTGTGTAACATAATGGCATTTATTTAAAGCCAAAGTTTATGCAGATGGTTTGTCTCTGTGGAGAAGGTGGCAGGGTGGATGTAGTGGTATCAGGCAATGGGCCCGTGGGCAAGAAGCAAATGTACCATTCTGCAACAAATGGGGAAAGAGAAAATGTGGTCTAATCCATTTCAGCAGCTCTCATGTTAGCTGCGTTTTGCCAGACGTGATATCCAAACATGCAACCTGTGCCAAGAGGAGAGGGCAGTGCTGTCTGGTGCAGCATCCATGCTGCACTGTGTGTATTTACAAGACAAGAGTCTGATTCCTGTTCATCTGTTGCAGTGTTTTGTGTGCACATCTCCTAAGGCAAAGGTGCTATATGTCCTAGTAAGTCTGTTTTTCAGAATCTCTGCACTGTTGTCTGACTTCATCTGTTCAGACAATATAGGCATCTTCGCGTGCAGTTACTGCCTGTGATACAGTAATGGAGGTTACCGTGCCTCTGACACTGCTTCAGCCAGTTTGCTGGTAAATGCAAGGCTGGCTGCAGTGGGACATTATCTTAAAATGATGTATGCAAACTCTTTGGCTTATCGGTGTTTTGAATTTGTAAAAGTGATACCTTAAACACCTATTTTTAAAAATTTAAACCAGAAACTTACTCCAGGTATAAGCAAATGATAACTGACTTTTCTTGATAGCCTAATGTCTGTTGCAGATTTTGCTTCATAGGACTGTTGACTTCAAAAACACCTGAAAATGGTAGAATGAAAATCTGAAACTAATTAAGATACAGTTCAATAGCTGATGATTCATATCTCCTTTATGTTGCTATTTGAACTCATGTCATATATGAAGCTTTTTCTGTGAAACACTTCACCAGTTTGTGCATCTGTTAAAAGATTTAGAATGGAAAAATTCAAGGTGTGTCTTGTGTGAAAAAGCCCAATAATAAATTCCTGCTGCTTCAGCACATTATTTTAACAAATATATTGAGTGGAAAGACTGGCTGAAGATTTAACATGCTACTTAAATTCTTACCACCATTATTTTCTGAACTTTCAAATAAAAGCAATGCAATATGTATGGATGAATTTTGAAATACCCGTTGTTGGTTCAGGTGTTCAAATTAAGCTCGCCCTTCAATCAAAGCTTGGCACTTAATCCAAACTTCCAAACATGAACTAAAAGAGTTTTTCTCTCCTTTTAAAAAATGTGTGTATATATTTTCTCACATCACAAAACACTTTACATAATACAAATATAACCTATTTTACTTTGCCCTGGGGCAATTTCCATTCTGTAGTAAAAGTTGTTTTATTATCACAAAGCCATATGATGCATGGTGAAAACTTATTCAGCTAAAATACTGAAATTATGTGTGGATTCCAGCACAAGTTTGTGACTTTCATGGCAAAGTGCACATTTCTTTCAGAACTTCCCTTGCATATGAAAGAATTGCAAATAAATCAGAGTAAGATAACCTTCAACAGAAGACCACAGAGCCCATTCACCATGGGCTTAGATTGCAAGAAAATAGCATTTTTAAAGAACTGCTTGCATGCACACTCAACCTTGACCCTGACACTAAGCATTGACCCAGCTCAAAGTCAGGTTCCCAAAGTGATTTTGCTATTGTGACTTTGGGAAAGGCTGTACAGAGGTCTGCTTGCACAGGGTAAGCACTTCCAGTCCAAAAGCCCAAGGGCTGGCCAAGTAAATCTGAAATTTAAACAGTGAGGTCAGAATGTCTTGACTCAATGGACTTGAAATTAAAGCTTGGCAGGAAACAGTTTTTCTGTCTTTTAACCCTTTTCATCTTAAATATTTCAACTTTTTTTTTTTTCTTTTTTTTTTTTTCTTTTTTTCTACAGTGGGATAAAACCAAGATAGTTTGAAGCTTTTTGAGAAGAAAACGCTCACATGCCTGTTATTAAATATCTTGTATATGAGCCATGCAGGATGCTTCTTTCTCTTCCTTCAGACATGGTCATGCCTGGAGAAGAAAAGCCCTGTAGGATTGAACAGCCAGGGCAGCAGTATGGGGAGGGAGGGTGTGTGGTAATGCTGTCAAAATACTGGCAGCACATCACTGCATATATCCATTCAGGATGCACACCTCAACTGCCAAATACTCTTATTTTCTGATGTGTCATTATCTGGGGGCATCCAAGCCTCTGCTCCTTTACTTTCTCATTATTATTATGATGAACTATGTGTTCAGGAAGAAAACCAAAGATTTGTTCTGCTATTTCTCCCCACTGAAAACTGATTTCTCACCTCTCATGTCTCTTTAATCTCTGCTGGATGGAAAGCTCCAGGCTCTGGAAGAGCTGTCTGGGTGCTTATCATGCCCTCATCCCTAACTGGATCTAGACAAGAATGTGAGCGTACCCCTATCCCAAGAGGGATCATGCACTTTGCTCATAACAGAGAAGCAGCAATATATTTATGGATGAAAACAGTGATTTAGCAGGTCTTAGTCATGGATGAGGCAGCAATTTAACAAAGTTCAAGTGGTAAATGTGACATTTACAAGTTTTGTGAAGGTGAGGCCACTTGATTATTTACTGCACAAAGTACAGGGTCAGACTGAAAACATCAGGCCTCATATCGTGTAACGAGGTTCAAAATGGAGTACCTGTCCAAACCCCAAAGAATCTAGATGACCAGATCCTATCCCAATCCCAGACTTAATGTTTTATGGCTAAAGGATTATATGCACAATCAATCTTTTATGTCACTTAGCTAAGATCACAAAATTTCAGCATGCTCAGCAACTTACTTGCTGAGTTTCAACTGGCTAGCTATTAGTCAGTTACCAAGTATCTATTGCAGGTCAGGAATCTCTTGACCTTTAGGAGTAACCTCAAGGGGCATCCCTACGGAAGGGGAAGATCCAGGCATGCAGCCTGCAACAGCATGGGAGAGTAAAAGGGGCTCTGGGCTGTCCCCTGTTTGCGGGGTGAGATGATTGACTATTAGTTGTATTTGCATACCAGCTGTATTTGGGCAGTGCATGCCCCCTTAGCCCTTGTATTTCTCTGCCCCAAACACACCCTGAGCCCAGTTTATTGCCCAAGCAAGTTTACAGAAGGAAGGGTCAGGCTAGGAGGCCCAGAGAATAACACCACCACACCCCCTTACAAATAACCAGCTTATGTTTCCATCAGGTCTTTAGAGATATGTGTGTTTGAAATATGGTATTTAGCTAACAAGGGTTTAATAGACTGTATTCCACTAAGTCATTCAGCCTCTGCCTCTTCAATATGCCAGAACTTTCTCAAAAAGCTGATATTCTGAAATTTCTCTCTCTCTCTCTCTCTCTCTATTTATTTTTAGGGTTCTTTGTAGACTTTGACCTGTTTTATTCTGTTTCCTTAAAAAAATGGACCAAGATGATGGCCCTGTCTGTCCTTCCCACCCTCAGAGATTATGATGGTTGTAGTTCCTATTTTATTCTTTTTCAAAGGATTTTGTTTTCTTGTTCATCGATTCCTCAGGTATAAAGTGCTCTGTAAATCTTTAGTGGTTCCCAGTGTTAAATTTGATCTTAAAATCTGTGAGTGTGATGGTGATGAAAAGCTAATACAAATGTTTACAAATTCTTGATCATATTTTCTAAAACTCTTGACAAGGCTGCAATTCTACATATTCCATGTATTGCATTAAAACTCTAGGTGTCTTGTAGCAGCATCCAGGAGAGTTTTGATATAGTATTTTTGTCCAGCACAGAATCTTGTCCAATAAATAAAATTAAAGAATTAAAAATACATACTCAACACACATGAAAGACTAGTCAAGAGCTTTTGAAAAAAATGAAAAACAAATGTGATTAAAGTTTTGTGTCTTTAACTTAGTTTTTCTGAGTGTCTCAGTTTTCATTCTAACTATGTAATGTTCTCTCACTTGATGAAGGCAAAAAGTGATGGGATGTGAAAATGCCTTTGTGAATCTTCATAAAACTACTTGCATGTAAACTCTAGACCATGTAAATTCTAGGCCTGCTTGAAATCCAACCTTCTCTCCCCCTCCCCTCCCTTTTGCTTTTTTCAAACACCTAATTTCGTTTTGGAATAGAAATAGTAATGGAGATGTTACCATCTCATGATGGTAACGGTCCA
Organism: Netta rufina; assembly: GCF_964035555.1. Classification (NCBI taxonomy): domain Eukaryota; kingdom Metazoa; phylum Chordata; class Aves; order Anseriformes; family Anatidae; genus Netta; species Netta rufina. The sequence continues at coordinate 7,795,731 of NC_140126.1, forward strand.
AGCAAAATATTGGTAGATGTCCCCACATCAGGTTCTACCTTCCTTTTTAAAGCCCACGCTAATGTTCCATTGCAATTAAAATCAGAAAAAATGCCATGCTAGGAAGGAGATGAGTGTTTTTCTAGCCTTGACCCTAAACTAGGATCAATTGCACATAGACACTCCTCTAAACTGCTTCACACCAAGGCATTGCTGGCATCTCCCTTGATGAAATGTAGGCCTGTTAGCCCAGGTTTTAGAGGGCATACAGGCCTGGGTAACAGGCTCTGCCCTTCTGCTTTGCTTTTACTTATCACATATTTGGAGGCAAATACCACTTTTCAGCTGTGCTTCCTTTTCTCTGGGCCAAGCAACCCCCCTTTCCCTTCTGCTGTTACCTATGGCAATTCCTTAGGGCTCTCAGCCAGCATGTCCGACCACTCCTCCCTGCCAGTGCCAATTTATTAGCAATGATGAATTATATCCCACTAACCAAATCACTCATGAAAAAGTCAAATCGGTCCCCACTTAGGGCATAGTGGCTGAGATTCCTGCTAGATTCTTCCTTGTAGTAAAAACAAAACAAAACAGAGACCTACCTGCTCTGGTTTCTACCAGTTAAGCACCCACTTCATTGTTGATTCATCTAGAAAATTTTTCTTTGGTTAACTTCTGAGAAAGCCTAGTAAGGGTTTTGTCACTGTTCTGTGTAAATCAACATAAATGACATTTGCGGTTTCTCTCCACCCACAATGCCTGTTATTGTCATAAAGAAAGCTGGAGTGGTTTCATGTGATTTGTTCTCAACAATTTCTTGTTGTCTGTAATTTATTGCCTACTTACCTCGGAAACAGTTGTTTATTTTCCTTGTATATTTTAGTAGCTGGAACGAAGCTGACTGGTTTCTCTTCTTCTTTTTCTTCTTTCCTCCCTGTAAAAGTACCCTATTTCTGCTTTTTCCAGTTTTTGGGAACCTCTCTGTACATCAGGTGTTTTCAGTGAGAGCAGTTAGCAGCTCTGCAGCTGAACCACTGCTCTGCCTGATGTGAATTTCATCAAGTCAGTTCATTCAAAAGTCATACATTTGCTCCTTACTCTAACCTAATTTCTATTATCCCATGGAGAATGTGAATTATGTTTGCCATCAGCTTGAGAAAATATGGTTAAAATCTTCAGATTTTCTAGCCTTAACTGTTTGTATCTTTTCCTCTACACTAAGTAATGGACTTAATCTTCTTAATACTAGTGTATGTTTACAGTTCATTTTGTTGTTACATTTGGTGTTCCTTGTTAAGACTTAGGAAAGTTACAGGTTCTTAGCTCTGAGGCCAAATCTTACATGCACTTTGTTAGTATCAGTTAAATGGAAACATCAACCGAACTGGGACATCCCTGTGTCAGTTTAGAGTTGTATTGACAGTGTCACAAAATGTGGGGTAGAAAGAGAATAGGAAATTTTATGGTAGCATAGAAAGGATAGTTTAAATATGTTTTATGTAACCTGATGGGTCAAACAGGTTGGCAAAATTTCTCCTGGGGAGAAAGGACAATGTGTTTGAAGAAGAAAGATCCTGTAACTGTGTAAAACAACAACAACAACTCATAATTTACCAGTACTAACTTGGTTCACTTGGATCCTGATACTGGTGACATAATGATATCAGTTCTGATTTACTCTCCACAAGTAAGGTCAAAGCCTTGGTGACATGTATAGCCCTTACATCTCTTTCATAATTAGGTTTACTGTTTTCCAATCTTTCCTCAGAGCCCTCACCTAAGACAATAAGATCTTCATATCTCTTGTTAAAAGATCAGGTATCCTTCATCTGTATGTTCAGAAAAAATATCTTAATATATCAAAGCATTATCTTTCATAGATGGCCCATATATTAGTGCTCATATAAAGTTTTTTTTTTTTTTTTTTTAGTTGTGGTTTTTGTTGTTTTTGCAAAATCCAAAGAAAGCTAAATGAAAGCCATGAAGTGATGCAAACAAAGTACTTCAAAGGGTTTAAACCATACATGTATAAATTTATACCATTCATTACCACTACAAATTTATATCCATACATACATATGACTTACAACCATACATGTATAAATAGGGTGAAAATCAGACCCAGGTTGCATCTTCAGCTAAGGTGTAAGATCATCTCCTAGCTGAGGTGTATCTTTGGTGCAGATCTTGGACTTTGGACAGAGAAGGTCTGAGGGCTGTGATATGCTGCTGTTCCTACTAAATCAGCACTCTCCAAGCCCTTGTTCTCAGGCAGAGCACTGCAAAGCTTCTCAGAGATGTGAGTTGTCAGTAGATTTCTGTATAAATGTTATTTTTCTAGGTCATTTCTGCAAGGCCTCTGCAGCATTTGCTGACTGCAGTGAGTAAAGGGGGGATGCTGAGAGCACGAAAGATAAGCAAATTTAGCAAGTTCATGGAGAGGAAACTGTACTTCCTCCAAACCATTCTCAGCACTGTTCCTAAGCTGTTTACTTCCTATTTTGATACCTAGAGCAACAAGAGACAAGGTTTCCAAGCAGGCTTCGATTGGCCTTGGGCTCTGTTTAGCCTTGCTTCCTACCAGGAAGCAATTGTGATAAGGGCTGGGACTTTGTTCTGTGAGGTTTTTCCATCCATAATGTTGGGAACACAGTACTCTATTCTTGTGCTGGTTTATGAAGAAGTTTTGAGGCACTTTAGTGATTTTAAGAGGTTTTTGTGTGCTAAGCACCGCGGTTCTGACAAGCACAGTACATATTCAATTTCATAGTCTCCATATTTCCTGCTAAGATCATTGAGCACTGACCACTGCCAGCAACACACAGACAAGTCCTAGCACCCACCTACCTTATTCCTGCGGTCCAGCTTGTGCTGGTGTTCCAGCCAGCCTGAAGACTCCTGAACCCTTCAGCAAAAAAATTGCTTTGCACTTTGCTTGCTGTCCCTCATGCAAGTGGCCTTTCTGTGTGAAAGATTGGTCACTTAAGCCACAAGATCCTTCCCAGCCAAAGCCAAAAGAAGAAGGAAAGCTTGAGTACAGGCAGGTAAAACCCACTGGTAATTCTTCTTTTCACTGAGCTGTCCATCCAGATACATTTGCAACAGGACCCTAAGAAAAACAGTCCCTAGTAAGTAGTAAAATGAAAGGTCAGGAATAAATACAGAGTAAAATATACCAGACGTAATTCACAGTGTCCTGCTCCCTGCAAAGATGTGGAAGGACCATATTTAAGGGCAAAATTATAATTTTTATTTATCAGGTTCCATTCTTGGCTGTTTTGACAAGAAGATTGGTGAACAGCATAATCTCCTTGCTTCAAAATGAATATATTATGCCCAATAATTTCTATTCTCCTCCTTCAATTTACTATCACTAGTATTGTTGAGCAGGAAGAGCAGAAAAGAAAAAAATAATGATAAAAGGCAAATTTTCTTGCAAGCTTTTGACAGAGACCTGAGGTATCTGCGATGCTTGGAAGAAGTCTTTGTCACCCTCCTTTGTGTCTTGTTTGGTAGTGTCAAAATATGTTTCTTGATTTATATCCATCTGTGTACTAGTTGTGCAGCCCTTGTTTTCTAGTTTCTCTTATGTTTGTAACTCTCACCCATCTGTCAATGACAGTATTTTTATATTTGTTTCGCATTTCCTGTGTTTCACTGAAACGCAAGCATTTGCCTGTTGCTTTCTTACAGTTTTGTTGCTGATGCCAGACAGGTGCCTTTCATGCATACCGGATTTCTTTTTCATTTCTCAGTGGTCTGCTTTGAAAATTATGGCTTGGGATGGGACCTGCTTATTCCTTTTGATTGTATAACTGCTGGGGACCTCGGACAGCAGGTGCTGTTGCTGTTACTTAGCTTCCTTTCTTTGTTTTCATTTTGACTCCGATCAGAATGCTGAAGTATTACCAAGTTGCTGGATTTTTACAGACTGTTTTTGTTTCTCTGCAAGAATTAGAAATCTTCGCACCATCTTAATGTAAGAAAAACACATTTTGGAAGAAATATGCTCACAGGCTTGCTCTGTAGTTGATGGGTTGCCAGCATCTTTTGGCTCCACTTGGAATGTGTGAGAAATGGTGTGACTTTCTGTGTGAGTGGCTAGAAGCTGTAATGGTCTCCTGGGGTTTGATAAATGAATAAGAAAATGTCAGGGTAATTTTCATGAATATTATAAATTACACGTGGGAGGTCATTTAAAAAGTGTACAAATAACTGTAGGGAGGCCTTATTTGCTCTTTTCTTTGCCAACTGTACTGCAGAAATAAAAGTGTTAGGTAGAACTGGGGCTTTGATTTATTTGCTCTGAGGAAGGAAAAAGAAGAAAAAATATATGCATATACATGCCTACATTTCTCATTTCATTTCAGCAGAATGTTGTTGAAATACTATCTCAAAACAAACTTTAAGATATTTTCTTTTAGAGAATGTGGAAAGCTGTTTTTCAAGGAGGATGTTATCTGCCTGGGCACTTGGCTGATCTAAAAACAAATTTACATTGGGCACTTATACTGCTTTCTACACTGGATCTACTCAGGGCTGGCAGTGAGAAGCCCAAGAAAGGCACAGCATACGTGATGGCACAGGTGGGATCTGTGCCTCTTCATGGGTGAGGTTTTGCCAGACAGCTGAAGGAGCAGCTGCAGAACACCTGATCTAAGCGCTGTGGTTTGGACCAGCAGTGCTGGTAGCACTGGGAGTGCAGCAGGAAAGCAGGCTGGGAGTGTCGCTCCCATCCACCCAATGGTCATCACTCAGTTATATTGAAAAAGCAGTTCTAATATTTAAAACTGTATAGATCTAAAAAAAAGAAGGCTGATTTTTGAAGGAAACTCACATGAGTTTCCTGACATCTCTTTCTTTGCTCATAGGTATATCAGTAAAGCACAGGCTTATCACAGTTGCTTGATCACACCAGGCTGTGACCTATTGACAGAAGAAGGAATACAAAGGCTGGTGAGAAGGAATGTATTTTTTCTGTTCAGGTGATACTCTACTACTTCATCCTATAGCTTATTAGCCAAGTACAGTGTTACTACTGCTGACTTTCTCATTCCATGTGCTGTGGAGCTGAGTGTAATTCCTGAACTTAAAACCCTGTCTTAACTCATGTGGTAAAGGACAAAACCAGTCTCAATACAAATGACAAACATGCCCTTTGGGGTAACATTTTTACATGCATTTTAGTTTGTAATCATGTCCATCCAAATCTGTAGATGTGTTTCTAATTCAGAACATTTTATAAACAATGCACTCCCAACAAACCAAACTATTTTTCCTGCTGCCTCCTACTGACAAGTGGCCACCCAAGCTAATGAAAAAAATCAGAGAAAAAGCACATTAGGCAAGCACATTTTGCTCTATTTTATTTTAAACCTGCCAAACCAGGCTCTGATGGAGTACAAAAGCACTATATTTGAGCCAACCGTAATGATGTGGAAAGGCAGGCCCTCTAACTTATTGGGGTTCAAGTCTAAGCAGAATATTAAATAATAATTGGCTCCTTTTCTACACAGAAAGACAACTGGACTTTTTCTGTGGCAGCTTGTGTGGAGACACTAATAGTGCTAATTGCAGTATCTGACAGGTATGACTGCAAGAAGACCATGGCATTTTCCTCATGTGCATACAATGGAAGGTTACTGTAATGAATTGAAGGGTGTTTTATAGCATTGTCCTAAATAATTCTGTTCTGATTTTTCTTTCATTTTTGGTGCTCTTTGATCACTTCAGGATGCATGAGAAATAAACTGATTCATCCATTTTACATGTCACTTTTAGAATCTGGGAGGACTCAGTTCTTCCTTCATCTTATACAGACTAAACATTTAATAACAAGCCACATAAAATTCTTACTTGGGAATTTTAGCAAGGGAAGTCAGTTTACAATCTCCTGCTTACACCTTATAAAGACACATTTCAAATATAGTAAGGCTTGATGCACTGTACCTCATTTATTTGTTCAGTGTAAAGCAAGTGCCCAAACTTTTGTTTGCTTCTTCTGTAGAAGAAACAAGCATTTCACTTCATTTCTCTGTAAAAAGAGTTTACAGTCCTTGCATCATTTTATATCTTCATAATTGGCTAAGACCATCTGAAAATTCAAAGCAGCTGAGGGAACAGACTTGCAGCCAGAAGAACTAAAGTGATGGGACTGTGGTTCCCTTCTGAGGCATGTTGAATAACCACAATAATTAACTTAGTATTTCTCAAGTTTTTTTTTTTTTTTTTTTTTTTTTTTTTTTATTTAAGGCTACAAACACCGGGGGGAATAGCAATCACCTAGAACACACAAGCACTGAAATTAAACCATGAACGTCAGAGTGGGAGATGGGGTGCCTTCGTCTTTCCTTTCCTGGTGCCAGAGGACAGACTGTACGTCTTGCCCAGAGGTCTGGGGGAGGACCTCCCTTCCTACTGAATCCTCGGCAGAGTCCTCTGTGCCATGAGGTTTGGCTCTGTGCCCCTCTTGCTGGAAAACTGCCCTCAGTGCAAGAAAATCCCAAGGCATCATCAGCTAGTGCCCTCCACATCGTTGGAGCTGCATACTGTGAGCCCTCTCCTGCCATTGGGGCGATGTCTGCTGGATGCTGCATGGGTTTGGTCCAAGCAAACTCCTGCTCTGTGGTGCATGGTGACAGACCAGCACTGCTCCATAATGGGAGGAGGAATGTGAGGTATAATGTATAATGTACAGAGGGATCTGGATTCTCTCCTACATGGCTACTGCAGAGTAACCATTGTGGCATAGGCTGTCCCTGGGGTGATACCTACATAAATCTGCCCTGTGCTGCTGGGTAAATCTGGGAGGTGATACAGCGTGAGAATGCTGTTTGCTCAGATAGACAGTGGTGGAGAGAGGGATACATAGTGGAGATTGGACAGGTATATATGGGGAAGACAGATTTCCCATATAGACAGTGTCAAAAATATATATCTATATCTATATTTGTATGTGTATATGTTTATGTATTCTAATGCATAACACATACAGAGTTTTAAAACTTCTTACAGAAGGTCATTTAGTACTCCACTTCTCAAGCTTCTCATCAAAACTTCTCATTTCCCATGGCTGACCCTTCTCTGGAAATTTACTTCTGCCCATGGTGACACAGTCCTTTCAGCTCCTCCAGCAGCACTGGAAAACACAGGGATCTTGGGAGAGAGACTGTAGAAAACTGCAGAATCAGTATCTGCAAAGTTTTTTGGAGCCAGCACCCCAACATGGAGTGGTGTGCTCCTCCATCACTCTAACCACCCATGTCCTCCTATTCCCAAAGTGAAGGATGGGCTGAATTACAAAAGTACAGCATTTTATTGACCAAGACAAACATATACACCTCAACTTGCCTGTTTTAGAGAATACCTTTTCAGACATAACTTTGATATTAGCTTTATTTTTTTATCAGTGATCGGTAAATTTTGAAGACATTAAGAATGTGAGATTCTCTGTGCTTGTAGAAACCCATTTAAAGCCTCTTCTTTATTAATGGCTTTGGAAATTCCTTACCAAGACTTACTGTAAGTTAAAGGTAAAGCATGGATAATATTTCAGCCATCAGGAAAAAAGGTTTTCAGAATTGCTGGTCAGACTGTAGCATCCTGGGGCAAAATGGAACCACATGGGGTACTGAATCAGGACTGCTGTCTTCAGAGGTGATCTTCAGAAGATGAATTTCTACACCAGATGTTCTCCCATACCATGGTGCATAAAAAACACCGTAACGAAGTGAAGATCCAGCAGTAAAAGACCAAAAGACAAAACTGCAGGGTGATTTTGGAAGAAAACAGGAGCAATCTGGACCATCAAGTGCAACTGCTCTGAAGACCTCACTCATTTTTTCCACAGAAATCATGAGTACAGTACATAAGTCTATGGCAGGGAATAAAAGAAATGTTCAGTAATAACTGGGACTCAGTATAAATAATGAAGGGGTGTAAAGAATGTATATGACTGGAATGTACAGCCATAGAAGATTTTAAAAACCTAAAATGAAAATAAAAGTCTTTATGAATTCTGCAGGGAGTGCATTCTTGGCACCATCCTCCAGAGGGGAAGTTAAGAAAGGAAAACCATTACGTGATGAGGAGGGTAGGTAGGTAAAGGGGAATGTAGGTATTGAAAACAAAAACAAAAACTTTTTAGGGATACGAGCTAAGAAATGTACACAAGAGCTACGGGAAGAAGGAAACATTCTAAGTTAAATGATTGTGGTTTCTCCTTCGTCTGGAGAATTATACAGCATTCTCCTGACTCCAAATGGGCATCACATCAAAAATGTTAATGAGAGACACTGTGTTTTCAGCTTGTGCTTTATAGGTGGTTAAGCATTTTCTTATTGGGGCAGTAGTAGCAAGGACAGGTTCACTGGTGGTTTGAAACAATCTGGGATTTGTAATTTTATTCTAGAATTGCTACAAGTTATCTCTTATGAAGGCATGGGGAACATGCATTTGGCTTTTGCAGAGAGGGTAAGGGGAAGTATGCTAGAAGACCTCCTTTCCTCATATATATCACAAAAGGCCAGGATGCTAGCAGCTCATCTGCTTCCTTTCATGTGGCAATTTGTCTGAACACAAGCTGGACAAGCTCTTGGTTTGCCTGGTGCCAATCAGCAGCCAAGACTGCATGCACTGTCCCCACAACTGCCTGCAAGGGATTCAGAAAGGGGACAAAGTCCTTTGTTGTTGAACCTGTGTGCCTGAGACACATCTTCAATGTATTTTCTTAGCAAATTTGCTTGTATGAAGTTTGGATTTTACCTGGAACAGGATTCCTGGACTTCACAGCAGTAGAGCATGGATGCGTGCTGTCATAAGTTTCGCTGCCTGTGCCTGCCTTCATGCTTGTAGGCAAAATTTTTGGAACCTGCCCCCTTATCTCCTGGGCCAGACAGTGGGGATAGCTTTGTGATGCCTGAACTCCTGCAGCTCCCCAGTGGGTATAAAACCCAATGTGTACATTAACTTTATGAACCAAACCAGTGTATTTGCAGTGTTTCAGCAAAATATTCTCTTTGGCACAAATAGTGACAGATTACAAAGGTGTTTAGGAGCTGCAGGTTGTAGATAAACACCTACTGGGATTTCAACAGTGCTGGTGTTGGCCAGGTGCCTAAAACCCAGTTGGCTTCAATTCCTAATTACCTTTGTTATGTTGGCCACACTTTTAAAGATGCATGCATACAGTAGGAAGGAGTTCCCTGAAAGTGTATGCTGCAGTTCAGAGTGCACAAATTCCTGGGCAGAACTTAAAGCTTCAAGAAAGTGAGCTGAACAAAAGGTGTAACGCATACATGCAGGAAGAGTTTGTTGCATGTCGGGTGTATGTGCCACTCTGCAGATACTGCAGCTTGCTGATCACTGGCACTGTTTTGCTACAAGTTTACACAGGAAAACCAAAAGCCTAACAAGAACCCAAAAAGCGCAACAGCTGTAAGGTACAGCAAACAATTGCTAAAGCAGGCTGAGACTGAATGCTTCATTTTGATCACAGGGAGCCCTGGTCTAAATGAGCTGCCAGATGGCAACTCGCTAAAAGCTAAGGTGATTTTCTGCTTGCAGACAAATCCTGGGATCTAAACAGTTTTACAGAGGGCCAGATTCTGCTCCCCTTATTGAAAACAAAGAGCCCCTTCCTCCTGGACACTGTTCACAGAGAGCTCAATGGGAAACAATTCTGGAGCTGAATGCATCACGCTGTGAAAATGTGGGTGCAAGGTTCTGCATGGCAGAGAGCCTGTATCTGCTTGTATGCTGCCTTCTTATTTTCATTCTTTCCCAGTTAATAGTGTACCACCTCATGTCATTGCAAAGAGACTTCCTTTGTTTTGTTTTCCTTTTGTTTATAGTTTGCTGTTATCATAGATGACCTCAATGGGTGAAAAAGTGAGTTTTTCTTTCAAGGGCTGTGTTGGAAAGTTGTCTGTAGGAAGTACTACAGGCCTTGGTGTCCTGCCAGTTCAGCACACTGAAGTGACTGCTTTCTCTTGGATGGGAAATCCTACTTTTATTCCCAGAGGGCTGCTTTAACACTTAAATATTTTAATTTTATTTTTATTTTTGTTTTTATTTTTATTTTTATAAATCCGAGAGTCTGAGTTATATCCTTGTGGTTAGGAAAAAAAGACATTTTACTAGAGAAGCAACTTGTTATGACCTTAGGTAAAATGCCAACTGCAATAAAACGTACTTTCAAGTGTCATTTATCTATTAAGCAATATTTAAAGAGGCACTCACAAATATCTGGCTCTGCTTGTCAAAATCTATATAGCCTTTTATTCTCAGAGATATTGAGGTAAAATGTAACTTATCTCTTTCAGAGTAATGGACTGATTTTTGTGGTCAATACACATTCACTTGGAGTTTTTTCAAGTAAGCATGATAAGTTCAGGCTCTAAAATCAGACCTGATTATACACCAGGCATTTTTCTATCTTCCCTCCAATGCAGAAGCTGGATCATGACCAGCAAGCTTCACAACAGTTTCCTCCATATTTTCTAAGGAGTTCACAAGGTGTCTTCATTTCCAAGGGGGGTGGGTGGGAGGGAAATGGATGATATCCAAGGGAAGTGTGGGGATCCCAGAAGTGCATCTACAGAGAAAACAGATTGTTTCCCCATCAGCCCCACTGAGGCTATAGACAAAAATAAGGCTTGTTTGCTCCCCTTCTGTTGCAAGCTCTCTCTCTCTCTTTTTTTTTTTTTTAATTAATTAATTAATTAATTAATTGATTTATTTTTAAATTGTGCTAATGGACTAGTGAGTCTCTGGTGTTGTGCTGCTGGAAAAACGCTGTCCATTCCCTGGGTGTTGGCAATGAATCTCATTACTCTAAATCAATGTAGTATCAGGCAAATCTCCACTATGTTATAAAAAAATTAAAAATCTCTGAAACATCTCCTTCACTGTGTTCTTTACTTTAAGACACTCTTGAGTCCCTTCTAACAAAATTCTATCCTGATTTTCATTGTAGTCCTGTATTAATGCTTGAATGACATGAATGCTGTGTAAGCCAAAATTTGCCTCTTCATACTTCATGTTCTGAAGCAGAAGCAAGACAGTTTGTCTTTTCCTTTTCTTATGTTGTGAACTCTGTTCACTCCTTTGAACTCCTTTGTTGTTGTTGTCTGTCATTTGTTGTTGTTGTTTTTAAGACCTCTAAGTAATATTAATTTAATAATATTGAATTGGATTACTATTGAATTGGAGAGGAGTCTGAGCAACCTGGCTTCTAATAGCACTATTTGCAGCCTAAATAAACCTAATGTCAAGCTATACTTAACTCCTCAGAAGAAAACAAACAACAACAACCACAACAAAAACCTTATTGCTTTGCCATTCTGTAGTCTATCCCAGAAGCTTTTCAGTTAAGCTCTTGGGTGATACGTAAACAAGCTGAGATGGAACTGCCTTCATACTTTTTGGATCCCAACTTTGCTACCTGTTGGCACAGCAACAGAAACAAAAATAAATAGCACTTCAAGTCCAGAAATACCAGAAAGGGGGAAGAGGAAGGAAATGCAGTTGTTTATGTGTTTGTCCTTTTTCTCTAATGCTCCTCACTCATAAGCAGGAAGTCAGTTTTAGTTTGGAAGCAAGGAATGCTCAGACATAGTTCAAGGTCACGTCTCTGTAATGAGACATCTCTTCCTGCACATGCTCCTCAACACTGGAGTTCACTTTTCCCTTTGACCTTCCAAGCCATTTGTAAGACCTTTCTCTGATTCTCTCTGACAGTTATTCACCCAAAATCCCAGATGAATTCAAGGTCTGTTCTGTGTTTTCTCAATGGTCATAGGCAGCACTATGCACTCAGTTGTGTGCAGGACAGTTCTTATCTTTTGAGGAATTTTATAATTAGAAATGACTTGAGCTTAGAGAACAGGCTTGGGAGTGGATCTGCCTCTAATTAGCTGAAATCCTTTCTTTCGTTTTTCACACATAAGGCAATTTTTGTTCATGTTTCCTGACGCTGAGAGAGCAGATGAGCAAAACCCCTTTGTGTTAGATAGTAGGATTTTTAGGCATTCATCCTCAAGCATTTAATGAAAAATTGAAGGCTCGAGGAGTCTGGCACACAGGCACTGCCATGGCACATTGCAGATGTCTGATGTCAGGTCAAAATGTTCGCAAACCTCTGGAGAGAAGTGGTACTAATTTCTGTCTGAGGTTAAACTGATCGTCTAGAATGGTGCTTAAAAATGCAGAATATACAACTCCTACATTTTTGTCCTCAAACTGTGTTGGGTTTACCTATATTTTCATCTCTTAGTTTATGTGCTAAAAATCATAGAAGAAGTAGGTTTTGTGGCATCAAATTATAGTTGCTGAATGCATATATTCCATTACTAAAAGAAAAAAAAATATATAAATATATATATATATAAAAGGGAATGAAAAGAAGAGAAAACAGCCAAAACACAGAGGTAGAATGAAACTGATTTTTGTAACAAATGCTAGAGAAAGTAGTAGCAAATTTTGCAGTTGAAGCAAGTAGGGTGCTTTTGAAAGTGCTATATGAATGTGTAATAACGAAGATCTACAGAAATTAGGAAGAACAAGCTGAACAGGAAGAAGGCAGATTTCTTCTGATGAAGCATGCTTTCTAACTGTAATTTCTCCTGGTCCCATAGACAGGATATTTGAGTTACCTTCATACCACTAAATAAAACAGGTCAAGTGTTGTGCTCCAGCTCTGAAATAATGCATGTGTGTAACAGGCTACGGGTGGGTACCTGTACTGCATTAGCCTATAGGTGTGCATCGTAGGCACGGTGTTAGGGCATCCAGGGTGCTTGGGGGTGTTGAGTTCTCCAGGAGGGTGCTGGGGGACAGTGTTGAGGGGAGGGAGCCACAAAAAGAGTGGTTTTACCCATGCTCTCATCCCAAAGGGGACGGTTGGGCTGAGACTTGCTGACAGAGAGTCAGCCCAGGCGATCAGCAGCCCAGCACTAAGCTTGCTCACTGACTGCCTTATTTAGCAATGCAGGCACAGCATCAGTGTCTCTTAATTGGAAAAAAAAAAAGCCACCAGCCATTTTACTGTATGTCAGAAAAATCCCTCAGTCAGTGAATCACAATGTGTGTTTTTTGGCAATCAGTCGTAACAATACAGCATGGGGTACAGATGGTTTTTGCTGTTGCATTTGTGTTTGTCAGCAGCAGAGGTTTGGCAGATAAAGGGATAAGTCCTGTCTCATCTACCCCGCTGTCTTCATGTGGAGCTTGTCCCAGCAGGCCAGAAATTTTTAGTAGGAGTTTTCCTCCTGCCTCCCTTAATGCTGGGTGCATCACTTCATGTTCCTGGGTGTTTCTTGTCCAAGAACTATGTGTTTTGGTAGTCTCATATGAGTAAAACCACAGCAGAAACATAGGTTTTGTTACCAGAGTAGAGCTGGATAAGCATGAACGCAATCAGTGATGAAACCTTTGTTGTCAAGATGTTCTTTCCCTGCAGAGCTGCTCTAGGTGAGAGCTGTTCTGTCCTTGCCATCAAGCAGATCCAGTGAGCATTCAATTCATGTGCATTTACACCTTGCAGTGTGAATTAAAAAACTATAATTTTCAGCTGATCCAAGAAATGATATAACTCTTGCTGTCATCATTTAGCAAGGTGTTTCTTTACAAAAAAAGAGAATAGTGTGCTGAACTATGTATGAATGCTATAAGCAAATGTTGATGCATTTTGGTCTATGAATCTCCTTGTTACCTTTGGCATGAAAATTATTCCAAGAGCTGGAATGGAGACAGGGAGATGAAGCACCTTCCTTTGTACAACTACACTGAGTGTAGTGCTCTCTGATAACAAGGGATGTTTCAGAGATGGTATCAGATCACCACTGTTGGTAGGACTTCTTCATGATGCCAAGAAAAACAAGGCTGGAAATTTGCTAAAATCAACAGGATCTTGCCTTAATAGTTCAGGCAAATGTTTGTCAAAAGTCCAAGTCTGATAGTGCTGGAAATGAATTGCAGAGTTTACCCACAAACAAATGAGGCAGTGGAGGTCAGGTATATGGCAGCCTGAGGGGGTAGGGTAAAGCCTGACAGTTCCTCCTGTCCTTTCAGTGACTCTCAGAGGTGCTACTTGCTTTCCGTTGTTCACTGAGAGTGGGACAGTGACTGCAAAATGAAGGCAAACAAATCTATGGTGCAGTCACTGCTGCATCACCAGGCCACAAAAAGTGAAAATTGAGTGCTTCTTCCTGGCTTCTGTGTGAAATCCTGTGGGGGCAGATTCCTTGGAACCATTACAGGTCAGAGTGGCTTTTCATTAGCCATAAAACCCCCTTTCATTCAAGAGTGTGAATGCCTTAACTCTCCTGTGAAGAAGGACAGACAACTGGCCGGTTTAAAATTTGGTGAAATACAGGTCACATTACAGAAGAAAACTGAATACAGGCTATAGCTCTTGGTCTGTTTCTAAGTGGCTATAGGACATTATCAATGGTCTTTGGTTATTTCTGTCAGTATACAGTAAAATCTGCAGACTACAGATAGAGATAGCAACGTGTAATTATGTTATGCAGGTACATCTATCCTTAAATACCCACTAGACCCCATTTCATTTTCTTCTTCCTTCAGCTCAGGTGCTGATAAGGAGTCCAACTTGGTGTTTTGAGAGATGTTGAGGGAGATCTCTGCAATCACAGCTGGTTTGAACTCTAAATTGAAAATTTCTTTCTTCATCTCCATAGAGTGACTCTATTTGTGTAATCTTACTGCCAGGCACCCGTTAGTCTTAGCCAGATCTGTAAAACCTAACCACACCTCTCCAGGAGCCTGGGAAAACTAAAAAGCCAGATCTAGGCACTTAAAAATGTGTGATTTCTTCCTTAAGCAAGCAATACTTTTATTAAGCAGTTTATATTAACAGTGCTTTCCAGGGTTGAGGCAGGGTAAGAGAAAGGGAAGTATAATGACAAATGCAGTTGCCAAAGGTTAACAAAAGTTTCCTACACCTACGGCTTAGCTCTGGCTTTGTGTCTGTGTCTAGATGTGTCTGGGGACCATGATCTGAGATACTGAACAATTGAGGTCAATGTGGCTCAGTTAGACTCTTGGTTGAATCTCCAGGTAGGAGCAAGATATTATTAATAATCTATCAACACTGAAGAAATGTTGAGAGCTCTGTTCCCATCTCCTTGCCCCTGTTCAAATCACTTCAGATATGCACATTCAACATTGAATCCCTGAGAGGAAGATTTGTTTTTTGTCCACTGATGCAGAACATCTTATTATAAGAGACTCTTGCTAGTTGATAAGGCTTACTCTCATTGTCAGAAAGAGTCTGACAGATTTCTCATCTGAGAATACAGTTACTCTGCTCATCATCAAAAGTAGGTTTTGCAAAATTTGACTAAAATGCAGAGAAGCAAAGTCCAGCGTTACATTTTGTACATAATCAGACTTTAAAAAAGAAGCTGACTAGATGTGTATTGCAGTAGATGGCTGCTGACAGTCACTGTTCAGAAGTAATTAAGCCAGTACAGCTGAGTAGCAGAGGTAGTATGCTCCCACTCCCTGTTGATACTTCAAGAAGGAGCTGTCGGTATTAAATGAGATTTTACTAAAAGGCAACTGGGTTGTAATTGCTAAAAAGTTAGAGACAAATAGATCAGTGGTATAAGGTTTCAAAGTAAAGCACACTTAAACCTGAATGCTCAGTTAAAGCCTGATAATCTTCAGACCCAATAATCAGCAGAAAGGATTCAGTGAACTATAGTGTTTAGTTACAGACATTTCTTTTGACAGAGCTGAACATCATCGGCATTAAAACCTCCTACCTGGCGGCCTATGAATATGCCAGGAAGGGGCACAGAAGGCAAAATGAAACCAGTGTGATGCCAGATCCTGGGAACCACCACTCTCCTGTCCAGATCACAAGAAGGGGTGAGTTTGAGCCCCAGATTCTCACCTTACACTACTGTTTGCAGGTCCATGCAGCAGAGGACACCTAAGGGATTAATTTGTCTTGACAAGCTCGTTCATTTAATTTAGTTTTTAGTATTTAAAATCTTAAATGGTGACTGTAGGAAGTGAAGAAGTAGGGAACTGTGCTTTTGAGGAGTCCTGGCACGCCGGGTGGACCTGGGTGTTGTATTATGCTGAACTCATGCTATGGGATGCTGACCAAAGGACTGTGGTATCCCAAAACACTCAGGTTTATGTGGGACTCCTTGACTTTGTCTGGGCACAGCAGAGCTTCCCATCACTTTTTAATCTTGTAAACTTCCTATATTTGCATGATTTTATACAGATTTTTTCTCAGTAAACCAGCATGAGCATGACCAGTCTTACATTTCTTGTACCCACAAAGATCTTGTTCTGTAACAAAACAGAAAATATGGCTTGAGGCTTCATATCATCAGCAAGCCTCTGGCAGAAGCCTGTGCTAAATGATTACATGAGACCGTACAAACCCACCAGCTAAATGGCATCCAGAGTGCAGAATGAAGTTACTGCCTCATACATAAAGTGCAGAAAATGCTGATGTGATCAGATGATCCTAAAATTACTATGAAATTGTTGAGGCTGGCAAACAAATTGTATCTGCTTTGGAAAATACAATATTTCTGTGTGCACCCTTGTGGCTTTCTGAGCACTGTGTGTTGTCCATCTGTTGCTTGTCCCTGGACAAGGAGGCAAGATTGAAATCCAGCTGTGGAATGATCTTATCTATAGCCTCTGATTAGCTGTACGCAGTGAAAGAGTGTATGTCCGGAGGTGACATATATCAAGACTGTCAGATGCTACCTGTTCGTCTTCAGAAAGCTGATTGCATTCCAGCATCATCTAATCTTGCACAGAGAAATTTTTCATGGCTTCCTGCTACCAAAAGCGTATAAAAACAAAAAGTATCATCTGCCCATCATTGCTAGCTCTGTCACAGCTTGTGACATAGAGTACTCCTGATCTCTTGAAGACTGACTCCTTATGATATTTTGAAAGTACAGGAGACAGAACTGGCAGCTGTGGTGCCATTCCTCTCTCGTTCCCTTCAGTCTTTGTCAGTTTTGTAAATTCAGGCCATTGCCCTGCACTCTGCATCAATGCAGCTCTCATGACAAGCATACACAGATGCCTTTTTCTGATGGATTTATCTCATGACTCCATCAGTGTCACAGAGCCTGCAAAAGAGACACACGAATGAATATTTGTTTATACATCATTATGAATGGAAAAAGGTGCCTGTGTGAGGGTTGGCCACAGACTAGGCCCTGAGTCTCTAGAAGTGCTGGGGCTGCCTGTCTTCAGATCTTGGAGAAAGCGTTAATTTGCTTCTTGAAACACATACTGAAAGGCAGCTTGTGGTTTGCAGGGGAGGTGAGGAGGTCAAGAACAACGCCAGCTATTTTTTGGGGAGTGCAGAGCCATGCCAGCACTTCTAGTCACCTGAGGAATTGTGCCCATCTGTTCTGGCCATGTGTACCTGACATGGGGAGTGTCAGAAGGCAAATGGGCTCCCTCCATGCTCCACTGCATTTCTGCCACAGCAGCTCACCCTGGTTCCACCTATTCATAACAAATGTTTTTTTTTTTTTTTTTTTTTTTTTTTTTTTTTTTTAATTCCTATAAAAAGAGAAAGAAAGAAAAGGTGATGTAGTGATGAATTTTGCAATACAGTGGATGAATTTATGGATTTATATACTCTTAAAAGCTGTTGGTTCAAAGGCTCTTCCAAGGTAAATGGCAGTTCTTCACTTGCCTGAAATACTGTTCTGGAGATGGAAGTCAATAATAACTTGTAAGCTTCCCTTTTTAAATTATATATTTATCTGATGAAAACAATACTGATTTTGAAAAGCCCATACAGGTTCAATTTTGTGCATTTCACTATTATATGCTTGAAATCAGAATGTATATTATAAATAAAATCAGTTAATACGAAAGGAAATTCATTATCTGCTTAGAAAGAAGACCAAATTGAGCTTGATGCAGTTTACCTTGTTTTGAGGATCTGTTTTTGCTCCCATACATTTTAGTGGCAAAACTCCCACTCATTTCAGCAGTGTAGGAGCAACTCCAGAGACAAGAAAGCAGCTAAAGCTCTCACAGAACAATGGAAATATGATGCTGAGAAACATCAGGACACTCAGCTGATCTCTCAGCAAGTGGAACAAAAAACAACAAATGAAAGCTTGATCTTTCAGGAAAAAAAAAAAAAGTAAAAAAAAAAAATCTGTTTGGAAAGTGATGTATTCAGCAAAAGATATACTGAACAGGAGAAAGCTGTGCATTATGGAAGGAAAAACTGTTTGCTGAGAGTTACCAGGACACTGACATCTGGGAAGCTGGACTTTGGAAGTGTGTAATGCGTTTGAGTGTGCAATGCTCCCAACACTTCACAGGATAGATAGAACAAGCCTAGACTGAATGTGCTAAGCTTCCTCTGGGATGGAATCCCCTGTGACTTTGGGAACATGTCAGGTAGGTCCTGGGAAAAAAATAATATAGGAAACTTGAGGAATGCAACTAGATTTATTCCTTTCTTCTGTAAAAGAAAAATTACTTCACCCTTGCTGTTTCTAAGGACCGTTAAGGCTTGTTTGTTGTCAAAGGGTTTCCTTTGTTCTGCATCTTAAACAACCCAAAACAAAGACTTCTTGTGTCCTTTCAGGAGCCTAATTCTCTTCTCAGTGCAAAGCAGTTGTGGGAGTCCAGATTCTGCAGACTTCCTAAGTGGTTTAAAACAACCCCAAACATTATGGTCCTGGGTACAGTTTGCATTCTACTTGTTAGAAAGGGGGAAGGTGTTATTATTGCAGACAATTTAAAAACATAACAAAATGTGGGCTCCGGTTTAATTTGAGAACGGAAAGCGAATGGTATTGTAAAGCTTAATGTTTATAGGAAAGAATGCTTTTCCTTTTCAGATTTTTCTTAAGTCTGAAATTTGTAAGAGGAAGTTCAAAGAGGATATACACATTAGTTCCTACTTGGTTATTTTCCATATGTGAGGTCAGTAGATTTCAGCGGATTAGTTTGGGTTCCTGAACATCTGAAAAGTTTTGAAATTACCTTCCTGAGGTTTTGAAGTAGGGTATTATAGTTTGCAAAGAAAAAGATCAGTTCAAGCAGGCTTCCTGCACTGCCTGTTTACTAAGAAAGTGAGAGTAGAGTGGTCTGAAACGGGAGATGCCTGTAATCAAAATAGTTTACAGCATCTTCTGAAGCACATCCACTGTGGCAATGATTTAAAACTCATCAGGCTTTTCAATAACCATCATACCTTTCAACAGCCTTGAGACATTCCCTCCTGCTGACTGCTGATTATTGTCAAAAACCTTTGGGGAAAGGCCTTTTTATTGTTTCAGGGCAATTTTCAGTGTATTTAAGCAAAAGATCCACTTTGGTGAAACCTGGTTTTGTAAAGAAAATCAGACAGCAAAATACACCTAAAACCAACTAGATTGGCACTGATTTTGTTTCAAACACTTCTGTATGTTGGCATGTAGGTTTTTCAGTTCTACACAATATTTCCTCTCAAAAGCATCAGTAATTAATCTAATGTGAGGTTGCAGAGCAATTTGCTCACAAAGACTTGGTTCAGGTTACTAGAATTGGAAATATTCACCTGTGGGACTCAAATATACTTTTCCCAGCTTCATTTCAGAACTGCACTGAACTTTAAATGAAGGATCCAGATTTAGTATTGATGAGTTTCTCTCCAAATTTTGAATATTTGGAATTGAACCACAAATATGTCACAGAAGGTAGGTGCAGAGAAAGGTGTGGGAATGGCAGTGATTCTTTTTTCACCAGTAATTTCATGCATAAATGAACTCCATATACATGGGTATGATGGAGATGTTCTCAAGGGTACATTAAATAGCTCACATCAAAATAGTTTTGAAAGTTTTTGAAGATGCTGAGACTGGCAAAAGTTTCAGTTATGTGTTCTGTAAACTAGTCTCTTCCCATTCTTGAAAATGAGCATGAATGTTTTTGAACTGACCCACAGAGGAAAAGGTGAGGTTTGAAATGTGCAATTTGGATTCAAAATAGCTTTGAGCATTGAGCAGTGCCTGGGTCTGTTCCAGGAAAAATAGGTCCTGAGTAGCCTTAGTAATGAGTGGTTGGTTAGTAGCATTATATTTATTACCTTACTTTCTTTTAAGGCCTGTAAATCCTAATCTCTTCCTTCTGAAATTTTCTCCTGCACATTATTCTGTTTCTTCTGACTAGTTATTTTAAATAGCTGACATACACTACAAGTGGGTAGAGCACTATAAACTGAATGTTGGCAGAAAGAAATGTACTTTAAAATTAATATTGTATAGTCTTAAGATATGATTATTTGTTAATATATAAACAAAAGAAAGGAAATTTAAAAGTTCTTATCAATCTTTCATTTCAACTCAGCAACACCCCTAGAATACATCTGAATTTGAAACCAGTGAGTCTGCTTTGAGGCTTAGCTGTTAAGCCAGTATTCAAGACTCTTTCTGGATCAGAGCTTAACTTTAATAGCAGGAATGGTCTTTATAAAAAGCCAACTTTTTATGAAAAGCTAAGAAATTTTTCTGCCTGCACAGAAGTCCCACTTCATGATTATTATCTTCAGAGTATAACTCCATTGAATCTACACATAAGGTATGTCTAGGGACAGGGTCTGTCATTTAAATGTCATTAATACAGAGGTTTATGTCTGTAAATGAGCAGTTCCATAAAAGATATATTTGAGCATCATATGGAAATTTATAAATAATTTGTAGGTTGTACTCATCTGAGATTAGGGATTTTATTATGGACATTATGTGCACATATGCAGTTTTGTTCCATATGAGTTCTAGGCTCTTCCATGGAAATGAATAGTAATTTATTAATTGCACAGTACAGTTCAAAAAGTGCTACCTGAAAGAGTTTTTGTGTTTAAATTTCTTGCTAGCAAAAGTTCAAAAGTACAGTGTATAGAAAGAGAGGAGTGGTATACCTCATGCAGCAGGGAAAATTGCAGCTCTTTCCTTGCCTTTATCAGATAAATGCATCCTGCAAACTCTGCCTTCTCTTAAGTTTGTGCAGTTCATGGGACTGTAGACAAAAAAAAAAAAAAAAAAAAAAGGCAAGAATTTTGCAGGAGTTGGTGTCTTTCGGAGAAGACTTAAGTTTTGTTGAAATCTCTGATGTTTTACACAGCAATTTAAATGCCACCATTTTGGTGGCAGATCGAACTGTCCTTTCTTGTGCTGTTTTTATTTGCATTGTTTCCCGCAACCCTGCTAAACATAGGATCATCTCTGAAAATGAAACTAAGAAAGGACAGTGATGCTATGTGTTTATTTTATTTTATTTTATTTTATTTTATTTTATTTTATTTTATTTTATTTTATTTTATTTTATTTTATTTTATTTTATTTCATTTCATTTCATTTCATTTCATTTCATTTCATTTCATTTCATTTTATTTTATATTTCTTAATGACTACTGCTGAAATGCTCTCAGTTTCAATGTGAAAAAGAGTTTCCTTGTAACAGCCCCGCAAATGCAGGATTTAACAGGGGATAGCCAGACAGACTCTTTCTGTCTCAGGTCTGGGAAACATGACAAATGTGAAAGCAAATATAGGGAACCTGGGGCAGCATCTACCTTTGGTGCTTCTGATAGGAACATGCTATCCCAGGCTTGACATAACTGCAGTAGAACCTTTTAGTTTCTAGGAAAAAAGGTAATGGTTGTCCTACTGACCAAATTTCTGTTTGCAGTAAACTAGCAAAGGAACTGTTGGATGACAAAATGATCAATAGCATAAAGCCTGGAGCAGTGCAGTGGTGCTGCTTCCAGTGGCTGCAACAGGCTTTGGATCAGGCTGTGAAACCAACCCAGATGAAACCTAGGCAAGCACAGGGTTTTTGTCTTCGCTGAAGCAACATTTGAATTGGCTTCACTCATTGGAGGATTAGGCAGTTGGTTTTCCAATATATGTATTTGGAAACTTTTCCTTGAGGTTAATGCAGAATAGCTAAACCAAAATAAATCAATTTCCAGGTCAGTGTAAACGATATAAAAGTAATTTTCTTCCTACTTCCCAGCTTCATCTGTGCAAATGTCACTTTGTTGGCCCAGACAGCCATCTGGCCAGCTCAAATACAAAGATTAAGAAAAACAAAAACAAACACAAACAAACAAAACAAACAAACAAACAAACAAAAAAAAAAAACACCAAAAAACCCCCTACACCACTATTCTGCATCTCCCCATTTCCCATTCTTTTCCTGGAAGAGAACAGGTTTGTTGAATCATTGTTGTCGTTGGAGGAAATGGCACCGGGCTGCCAGACTTCATAAACTAGTTTCATTGATTCAGTTTTGTCAGTCCAACAGCTGTCTCCCAGCCCCACTCTCCTTACTAACGTCAGAACTCCCGTCACTCCAGGCTTCAAAGAAAGATAAAGATATCTTTTTTTTTTTTTTTTTTCTAAATAAGCATTCAGTTCCAAGGGATGGGTGTGTACATAGGATTCGGTCCAACTCAAATCAATCCAATTCAAATCAAGATTTCACCTTGCATGGGATTGGTTCATCCATATAAACTCAGGTATCATCAAAGGAGAATAAAAAGGACCATATGGAATATATCTTGTGAGAAAAATACATTTCCCAGCATAAAAGTGTTTTTAAAAAATGTTTATTATTTTTCTCCAAATCTTCATAGTCTACAAAGAAAGGCAAATTCAGCACTAATAGCCATGAAATTTATAGCCCTGTGTGTTCTTAATAGTACATTGAAAAGAATACAGCTACTGGACTGTTACTCAGATGAAAACATTCCTGGATAGAGTAAGTTAAAAAGACTGATAGTCAAAGCTGTGCCACTCAGCTACACACTACTCTAAAATACTGTTCTGTTTTCCTTGGAATGGGCTTGCAACACCAGTGATGTATAGTCATTAAAAGATGATCTGACATTTCTCTTTCCACACAGTTCTCCTGGATTCTGACGACAAGTCATAGCCGGAGCACATTTTGAACCTTTTTCCTGAAGAGAAAAAGCTAGATAAATTGTGCTGTTATCCTTTCTAATACAAATATACCAGTCCAGCTTCTTCTCTAGTTGTAATGAATGTTACATGCCCTTGTTTCCAAATGAAAGACTGGATAAAAGAGACTTAGGAGGATTAGGTCTGCATTAGGCTAGAAGATTTCGCCTTTTGGGTGGAAATGTTGAATGTTCATGCACAACCAATACAAAATTCTCCCAAAAGATTTTTATTTTTTTTATTTTATTTTTTTCCCCCGCAATCCATTTAAAACTAAGCCACTGTAATGTAGAGGTGAAATGTGATTATCAGCTATGTTTGGAAGCAAAGCCTCAATATAAATCAACTTTTCCTATAGTTTTGGAAATAAAATTAGCTTGTGTGGAATCCAGATCCAGTAAGAATATAGTTTAGGGAAAACAGGCACTTTTTGTAGACTTCTACCTGCTTGTTGTCTGTATTTTCAAAGTGCATCAAAATATTTCCTGCATGTACTTAACATATGGTGCTATAATTTTTAAACATTATGTCATTTGTAATCCTGATTATTACTTTAGTTTCAAACACTCCCATAATTTTCATTAAAGGCTTTGCACCACCCTATTATGAACATTTTTATGATTCATGTTTACATGATCTACTCACTCCTTGTATAGATCACTTTTATCTGAAAATTTTTAAATTTTTCCAAATGGAAATTAAATATTATCTTCTATGTTATTGCTTTATGAAGTTTGCTTTTTCAAATGTTTAACTACTGCATATGGTAATAATATAAAGCATCAATCACTTATCACAAATATTCATGGAAAATCTGATTCTGCACTGAGCTGTATTTTGTCAGCAACTTTGGTAAATGTTAAATTTTGTTTTCTTAACTGTAGCCAGGAAAATTAACATCCACTTTAGAAATTCATTTGGAAGACTTATTCTGTGAACTATTTTTTTTGTCAAATTTCAGACATTGTAATTAGTTACTCATTAAACACTACTGTGCTACTCATATAGACATTTGTTATTTCTACCAGACTATGAAAACACAATAAATTAATTTTAATTAAAAAGATAGCTTGACATCTCCCTGCACCTGAGGCCAGAACATACTAATATACAGATGATCCGCCAACACTGATTTTAATACTGATTGAATTTGAATCTTCATGGTCTCAGGAGGAGATATGCGAATACACTAAGAGCAAACACTATTGTTTGCATTCATACTGTTCAGCACACATGCCCAGCTAATGATTTTACAGCTCTTAGTTAGACTTTAGGAAGTCTTTGCCCTGTATGGTATCCTTAAGCACAAAAGCAGACTCCCAAAGTACGTGGAACACTTACAGCTATGAAACTTTTTGGTAGCTTGCCAAAGGGCAAGCATAAGGACTAGCTCCAATCTAATAAATGCAGTAGTTTCAGTTTAATTGCTCATCCTTTGACTTCTAAGCAAATAGGATTGACTGCACTTATTTTCTTTCTTAAGGATGAATTCTTCATCAAGAAGCATCAAGAGCAGATTTTGCTTCCTTTTTTTTTTTTTTTTTTTTTTTTTCTCCTTATTTCTTTTTTTCCAATAAAATGCAGAGAAGGTCTGTCTGAGGAGCTGCTATTTTATTTTCTCTGTCAAATATCACACAAAAAGTGAAACATCTGTGGCTAACTGCTGTGACAGGATCTATCTGCTGGAAAGCTGCAGGTAAGTGGTGAGTAAGAGGTGTTTGCTCCAGCTGCAGAGGAGAACCATGTGGATGATTATACCATGCTTCAAAAGGACCACCCGGGCAAGGACCTTTTGCTTCTGTCCTCGGAGAATCTAAAATGCACAAAGCCATTAAAGAGCTGTTGTGGTCCTCCCTACAGGTGACTGTCAGGTGATGAATTATTTTGGACATGCACTTGATTGTCATTGCAAGCACTTAATTTAATCCATCTGTTTTGCAGAGTGTTTTGGAAAGCTTTTGTTTGTAGGCTTGAAGTTCATGGAAATATTCTCTGTGCTTAAAGTTTTGAATGTGCTTAATTGCCTCTCTCAAACAGATAATTTACTAAATCAATTACGTTAATAACTCTGTGTATCAGGAATACAAAGAACAGCGAAGGTGCCCTTTAAATGGATTATGCAGCACCACCATATGTGGAAAAGACATGGGAAACAGCCAGGCTGAAAATGCAGCCAAAGACAAAACATTCCTCCAGTGATGTGCGGTAAGCCCTAGCTGAAGGTATTCAGCACCTCACAGGATCAGGCCTTGTGTGACTAAATTGCTGTGCAAACCCCTGGTAATAGATCCTTAAATAATAAAGTGAAAGGAGAGATAGGAAAGTTGGGTGGGAACAAAACTAACCCAGTGTGCTAGAACATTATTGTTTGAGTTCCCAGCATTTTGTGGCTGGCTTAGCAGTGCGGCGACTGCATTCAGCAGTGGTGTTGTTCTGGCCAGTTGTTCACTGGGAATGTTGACCTGAGCAACAACACTGTGGTATGTACAACTCAGGTCAAACACATCTCTGATTTCTGACCACTTTTTCTCTTGGGTGGTGTTTATTTTCTTCCCAGAAAGTATAGTAATATTTGGTTTTATTCAAACTTGTGGCAGTCTTGCATTGCTTATTCTAATACCTCTTGCTGAACCTGACCCACAAATTATCCCTTTGTGTAAATAACTCATTTAGGCCTAATCCTCCAACCCCCTGCTTAAGGCTGAAGGAAAATAATATTTCATCATGGGAAGTGGAGCTCAGAACAAATGTTCTTTCACACCCTCAGTAAGTTTGCAGACAACACCAGGTTAGGTGTAAATGTTGGTCCCCCTGCAGAGGGACCTGGATAGGCTGGACCGATGGGCCAAGGGCCAACTGTGTGAAATTCAACAAGGCTCAGTGCCAGGTCTTCACTTTGGTCACAACAACCCCAAGCAATACTACAGGCTTGGGGAAGAGTGTCTGGAAAGCTGCCTGGCAGAAAGAGAGCTGGGTGTCGATGGCTGGCTGAATATGAGCCAGCAGCATGCTCAGGCAGCCAAGAAGGCCAACAGCATTCTGGCTTGGATCAGGAATAGTGTGGCCAGCAGGAACAGGGAAGTGATTGTCCCCCTGTATGTGGCCCTGGTGAGGCTGCACCTTGAATACTGTGTTCAGTTTCAGGCCCCTCGCTACAATAAGGACATCGAGGTGCGTGAGCATGTCCAGAGAAGGGCAACAAAGCTGGTGAAGGGCTTAGAGAACAAGTCTTATGATGACCGTCTGAGGGAGCTAGGTTTGCATAGCCTGGAGAAGAGGAGACTTAGGGGAAACCTCATTGTACTTTAAAATTACGTTAAGAAGGTTGTAGCGAGGTGGGGACCGGGCTCTCCTCCCAAGCACCAAGTGGTAAAACGAGGGGAAATGGCCTCAAATTGCACCAGTGGAGGCTTAAGCTGGATATTAGGAGAAATTTCTTTACTGAAAGGGTTGTGCAACATTGAAACAGGCTGCCCAGGGAAGTCGTTGAGTCACCATGCCTGGAGATCTTCCAGATACGTGTAGATGTAGAACTTAGTACCATGGTTTAGTGGTGGACTTGTCAGTACTAGGTTAAAGGTTCGACTATATGATCTTAGAGGTCCTTTTCAACCTGAACAATTCTATGATTCTGTGATCCTAAGATTCTTTGACCTTGAAGGAGCACTTGCCATGCTGGGTAGCATCGCCTCTGTTCATAGGGTACACATGCAACTGATCTCCAGTTTCATCCTTTCACGGGTCCCACAAAGAGGATGAATGTGCCAGTAAGCAGCGCATGGAAAGCTGCTAAGGCACATTTGGCTCTGGCATCTCTTCTCTTTGGCAGTCAAGGGGCCTTAGATGTAGCAGTGAAAGAACTTGAAAATCACCTTTTCCTTTTTTTTTTTTTTTTTTTTTAACCTTTTCAAATAACTGAGTTCACGAGGTAGCAGAAAGAGTGACTCTTCATTTCATTTCTGCAGGTTGATGGTCTTGTCTCTGTTTGATAGGTCTTGGCCATGAATGGCCATGGACAAACCACTTCATCCAAGAGTTTAGTGGAAAATTAGAGAAATTGTTTAGAACGATCTAAAGGAAGTTTATTTGCTCTCAGACAGAAATAAAATCTTTGTAGAGGAGGTAGCAAGTGTTGCAGTTTATGTTCTTTCAGGAAGAAAGACCTTTTTCTTCCCCAGAAATAGAGGAACAACCACATTCGCAGGTAAGACTCTTTTATAGTAGATACAAAAACAAGAAACAAATTACAATCACTTTGCAGGTAAATTTTGTCCCTGATATAATCTGGCATTTCCATCAAGCCATAAGTAACGCGTCCTAGAGATATCAGGACAAAGCAGTAATATTTTATCATTATTATTATTACTATTATTTTTACTGAGGTGATGCCTGTAATCTTCATAAATAATTTAAGGCTTCTCAGTCTAGGCACAATACATGTATACAATAGAAAGATGATTTCTCTCTCTGAAAAAGCACATCTTCCACAACTTTAGAACAACAGCATTACATCACAAGGCAACCTTTTGTTTTGTTTTGTTTTGTTTTGTTTTGTTTTGTTTTGTTAGTTCTGCCTGTGTCTGCATGTTAAATTATGTGAGAATTGCCAGGTGGTGACTTGCTGAATAACCATCATAAATAAAATTCAACTGCACAAATCCATATTTATTGCATTCATGGTATTCAGATATTGTAGGAACAACTATATTATTTCCCAGTTTATTGTGATTAGATCACCTGAATCTTGCATTTCTTATTTTAAACCTAAAACTATTTTTACAAATCTTTATAGAAAAGTAATATATATCTCTATGGTTTCTAATTATTGGTTTGCAAGTGTAGTCATTCAGTTCTAAATAATCATAACAATTTGAGTGACTTAATGATAAAGAATGAAGTAAATATAAATGCTTAATGTCTAGATTCTGAGTATAGCTGTAGTAGTTACCAATAGCAAGCCCTCCTGAATCTGGTAAGAATGATACTTTGTAAAGTTTCTTACAGAACTGTTTCAAGGTGATGTAGACCTTTGAAGACAGTGGATTGGTCATTGGCTTGATGAAACATTCTTTTGTGGACTTGGGCTAGCAATGAACATCTATGCTCAGTTATATCAAATTGAGTCATGGCTGAGAGATTTTTAGATATTAAACTCACCACGGAATAAAAAATTCTCTCTATGTGTGTGACAAAAATCCAGATTATGCAGTCTGATATATATCAGACTGATGTACTAAAGCCAGAGATACAAAGATGCCTGTGGATTATCTGGAGGTTTAAATGTATTAGTCACTGAATGATAAATTAGCCTAAAAATATTGGGCAAATCACGTGAGAATATATGGTATCAATGTGAAGAGAACAGTATATTTAAATGCCTGCTTGTGCAAATTGTGGTCAGATTCTTAGTATAACAGAGCAATATTACTATGTGAATCTTGTTCACTGCTAGCAATGTATAAGAAGTAGGGAAATTAGACATAAAACAGGTAT
This sequence comes from Netta rufina, assembly GCF_964035555.1. Taxonomy (NCBI): domain Eukaryota; kingdom Metazoa; phylum Chordata; class Aves; order Anseriformes; family Anatidae; genus Netta; species Netta rufina. The sequence goes on from NC_140126.1 coordinate 7,824,182, forward strand.
CATGTTATTTTTTCTGCACAGATCAAGAATGCAGAGCCAGGCCTTCACCTGTTATAGTTTGCCATAAATCCACTGTTTTCAGATGAAAAGTCCTTTTCATAAGGACTGGAAGTAGCCCCGTATGTTACTTTAATGTTGTCTACAGGTGAATCATCTTCTGAATGTTAAATGTTTCATAAGCAAAACATTTTCATCTGTCATCCATGAAATGTCCTCAGATGCATATAAAGATACATCTTGAATGTATTAGCCCATCTGTATGTAAGCAGATATCTGAGGAAAACAAACAAACAAAAAGACAAAACAAACAAACAAACAAAAAATAAAAACACACGAAGTCTTATGTATTATATTAGATCCCTTAAAAATGTAAACCATACCAATGAGATGAGGGCTGTCTCTCCTTGGAATTTCTTTTAAGATCACAGCAATCTTCGAATTTTATTGGATAAAATGTTACGCATTTAGGTGTTGAAGTGGTGTATTTGAAGGTATATAGGCCTTTCCATAAAGTGAAAACTTCAATCTAGCACTCAGATTCTTTTTATCTGAAACCTACATTTGGACATGGTATTTGAAAGTGGTGGGATTTGTTTCCAGTATAAACATATGAAAAGCCTGATCCCTGACATTTACTGTTTCATGCTTCTGAACATCTAAAGAACATGGTCAGATGTCAAATGTCTTTTTGGGGGGAAAGAGGGAAAGACCTTTTCTCTTCCTTTTCTTTATTCTATTTAAGTACTTTGGTGGAGGAGTAGAGCCTTGTTTCATTGCAAAGGCAAGGTATGCCACAGCAAAAACGTGCAAACGTCACATTTGTGGGGTGAGTACACAAAGCAAACAGTGGTGCTTTGATGTGAGAATGTGCTGGGCAGCAAATTCCCGCCACATATTCAGCCTTCTTGCAGCCTCAAATATTCCTTGGTTTTCATTCCTTCCCCAAGCCTCCTTGCTTCTGTCATGGAGTGCCTGCTTCTGCTTTCCTTGAAGTGAAACAGCCCCCTGTCATGTTGCCTGCATTCAGGGGGAAAGCTGCTTGCTGTGCATAATGACCACTGCAGCACAGGGTCTGTGGAACAGAGATCTGGCTTTTTTTTTTTTTTTTTTTAATAAAGTCTTTCAAGTGCCATTCAGATAGAAAGGTGTGTTCTGCTCTCATGATTTGGTGCTCACCGGTGTCAAAGAGAATATTTATTATATGTTCAGTAAACTGACTTAGTAAATCATTTTGTCATGCCGTGTCCATTCTGGTGAGGCAGATGGCCAGTAAGGCACAATGGCAGCCCTTCAGGTGCCCATAACCAGGTCTGGATAACATACCCCACTCCTTGCCTCCAGACAGGTCTGGGGACAAAGGGAAACCCTTGGAAGAACACCTGTAGCTTAAGCAGCCTGGTCTGGTGTTGGTGGGTATGTTGGAGGCCACTGGAGCCCTACCTTGCTGCCATGATTGGTCCCAGCTCCCCGTCCCTCAGGCCACAGATGGCTGTGTCTCCCTGGCATGACCCCACCGAGAGAAGAGGCAAGTATCAGGACAACAGCAAATCTTCTCTCTTGAAAAACAGCTAGCACTGGAGGTGAGTGGCAGCACACAAATGGCTGTTCTAGAAACTTCTGCCAAGGAGATGTGATCACTGAAGCCCAGAGGCTGGCCCTCCAGGCTTCGGCATGGGCTGTTCACACAGGCTGCAGCAGCGTCGGTAATGTGGTTGGGAGGAACAAGACGTGACCCATAACTGCAGGAAGCTAGTTATTTACATCTGAAATAATCACTCTGGTTTTGTTTCCTCACCTGCTTCAGATGCTGATTTGCCTCCCCAGTGTTAGATACCAAGGATGAATCACCCAGAGGTACCAGCTTCTCTGTACTGACTTGTAAAAGAGGTCTTAAGCAACAAGCCAAGTTGGAGGGCTAACCTTGGGTTGCCTAGATTGGGCTGCCTAGGCTGTCTCACTCCTGATTTTGAAACCAGGTGTGGATCTGCTATGGCAATTCAAAACAAAAATTAAAAATCAACACCAGTCTTAAAATAAGGAAAAATGGGTCTGAAACCTGTTGCCCCTGAACTTTGGAAGAAATTTCTTTCAGCTCTCCAGTGCATGGGGTGGTTCCCACATCCTCTTTTTACTAAAGTCTCTTTAAAAAAGTCATGAGTGATGATAGAGATAGAAGAGGAAGAGTCTCAAACTGTTAAAATGTCCTTGGCTGTCTTTCTGCTACCTGGGTAGATTTTGCCAAGCAGAGTGCTGCTGATCCTTGAGTGATTCAGGTGCCCAAACAAGTTTATTTAAAGCCAGCTTGGGTATTTCTACACTACTCTGAACTTTGGAGAACAGATAACCCTGAACATGCAACTGGGCAAGGTGGAGAGGAGTCACACTGTGGTTTATGGCCTATACCTTTGCTATTTTTGGAGGCTGGCTTGATACATGCAAGCTAAAATCCCCAACTGACACCTCTCTGAACCCCTGAGGCTAAGGGCTGATTAGCTAACTTGCAGGATTTCTTTACAGAGAAATACATTTTCCATTTGTATAACTGTGGTCTAAGAAGTTGTTTTAAAGTTAACTTGCACAGATGCGTCTTTTAATGTGTTTTCTTTTCCAGTATGACAGTTCTGGGGAGGTGGAGGGTTATAAGACATGACAAATGCCTACTATTTGCAAATTCCAGAAAAAGCAAAAGGCACTATTTTACTATTTAATAGACTTGGCAAGTACCTGGGTACAAATATCAGGAATGTGCTCAAATATACATGCCCAGCATTTCCAGAAAAAAAATAAAAATGGTTTTCTCAAATGAAAGGTGCATTTTTGCCACACAGAAACAGACTGCAGTATTGTTTGGAGGAGTGGGAGTTCTGGACAGGGCAAGTGAAAAAACAATGTTCGCAAAGTTTATCAGCTAGTCCAACTATTTAAAAACAATTTCCTCCAAAATTTTATTTAAAAAATTCATGCAATTTTAGTAATCCAGCATTTTTCCCCCTATTTCATCTGAAGTATGTTAAATTGAAGACAGAAAGATCTTCAGGGCAGATTTATTGAATAAGTTTTCAGAAAAGAGCCTCTGAGAGATATGTTTCACCAAAATGTTTCAACATGGGCAATGTGCATTAGTTCTCATGTGCTGTTCATGGGAAGAGTCTACGCTCCTCTTGCTTTATTCATGCAATAAATGCATTTCTTCAGGAGAAATAGTAAGAATTTTATTTTGAACCCACAATTTTTTAGAGAAATGTGGTCAATTTGAAATAGCGAGAAAGGTCCTTTCCTCAAAACAAAGAAGGGTATGAAGAAACTTTTGTAGAAAATATTTTTGCAGATTTTATGTAAAAATATTTCTATCATTCAGAGGAAGATAGCAAAAACTCTAGAATTTTTCCAGACTCTGTTCATTGAAACAAGAGGCAAACAAAAAGCATGTGTCTCACTGAAATTCAGCTGTCTGCAGTTATGTCCCGTGTCTTTACAGGCTTATTCAATTTTGGGGGACATCTGTTTCTAGGATCCCTTTATGATGTCCCATCTCAGACTTTTTAAAGGGTTCCTAGTTAAGTAAAAGAATATTGTTTTTAGACATCCAAACACAGTGTTCATGTTTTCAAAATGCGGCTGAGTTCTTAGGTACTTTTAAATCCCAGGTGTTTATTCCCTGCAAAGAAGATACTGTAGGACGAGCTCTGACAAATACATTTCCAAATGTACTGGAAGTGATTATTTAATCATTCAGGTCTTGGAGGCTGGGGGAACTCAGGGAAAAGCAAAAAGAAGGTTTAGCACTAACATGCATCATCAATTTGGTCCTCCACCTATATTAAATTTTCATAATTCTATTGTTCAGATAAACACTTGTAAACAGTAAAAGGGTAGATGATCCTTCTAAAAATGAGGAACACATGAAACTTAGGCTAAATACAATGATAGCTGTTTATTGCCGTGTTAAGATGCTTGTCTGTTCCCCCTCAGTTTTATTTCACTAGAAACTAATTTAAGGGGATTGTCTCTAAAAACATAGTGCTAAACTAAGAGAACTTTAAAGTAGCCTTATTTCATGCAAAAAATAATTCTACCTGTTTGTTCTGTCTGGCTGTTTTATGTGTGCTTTGCCCTCTGGACTTGCTTTGTTTTAACTAGTTTCTGAGATTTATTTTGAGTCTGATTTTTTGTGTTCCTGACTCATACAAAATTGAAGAAACAACAAACTAGTTTTAACAGAGGCTGTAAGAATTTTGCTAACATGAAGAATAAAGACTATTCTGTTAACCTGACTGCAAAACTGATTGGAGAACTCTATTCTGTTTTAGTTGGCATGGGAAAATAGCAAGCTATGCACTACGGATGATCTAAAGATTGAGATTAATCTCCATTTGCCTGATTGGAAAATACATTCATTTCTCTTTACATCCTGTGTAGGGTTAAAGAAAAAAAAAAAAAGAGTATCTTTGCTTTGCAATAACTCTCCTTGCTGTTATTATTAACAAAGAACATCGCTCTGTTCCCCAGCAACAGATGCTGTTGGACCCAAGCCTATATACACAAAAGGTCTTGGATGCTAATGTGGGATTTAGGTGAATAAACCCAAAAGTTAGATCCTCAAAATCCCTATTCAGCTGTTGCCTAATCCTGTAGGTGCCTAGATTCTGTAGAATCCAAATGTATTAATTTTAAACTTCCCAATACCTACATGTCTTTTTACTTGGAAGTGCTTCAGGTGGTGTTTATCTCCTTCCTGGTCATACAACAGATGTTCTCAGAACATTTGCAGCTTTCTCCTTCACAATATGCAGCAACCTCTTTCTTTGAAAATTGTAAAGTGCTCCTTGCATGGTAATTCAGAGGTTAAATTCTTGGGAAGAGGGTGACAGAGGAACAGGTTCAATTTATCCTCTTCTTGCTGGTCTTCAACTCTACATCCCATTCTCCCCAGGATAATGACTTACTCAACACTCTTGCTGTAACAATCCTAGCCATGTGCTTTTCTGCTTACTTGCTTTTACTGTTTTCTCTTCCCATCATGAAAGAGAAGCTTGAGCCTGGGTTAGTTATATAAGAAGGATATGCTGCTTATTTTCAGGAAAGGTCTAGGACTAAAGCTATGACAGACAGCAACACCTTCTTGTAGACATGGGTAAGTCACTCAAAATATTCCAGGTCATTCTTATAATGCCTATGGACCAGGTTTAGATCTGAGGACTTAATAATTACTTTTCCCATGGATTCATAAAGGTATTTTTCAGGCATTTGGTAAATGCCAGTCATCTTAATGTAGTAGCAAGAAAGCTGGATGGTGAAAACATTAGGAAATGAAAACAATTGAATTAGAAATATATATTTTTTTTCTTCTTCTTTTTTTTTTTTTTTTTTTTTTTTTTTTCTTCTGATGTTGCTCAGTAAGAACTTCACAGTGGATTCTGAATAGATGGAGTCTCAGGGTTCTCCCTATCTTACTGTATTGCATGTTTTCCTACTGCTGGATTGTCAATAAAAATGCAATCAAATTGAAAAACTGATTACGTTGGGATGCAGCACTAGAACTACTTAAAAAGGAACTTTCAAGTTCCTTGTTGTTTTCCTTCATCTTGTTATTATGAACATTGCCAGGAACTTGGCTGGTCCCCACAGAAATCTCCAGGTAAAAAATAGGAGTCAAGTTACAAACTCAGACACTGTAAAGATAGGCAACAGTGGAACTAGGGAAAGCATATGAAATCTGAGGCAGGTACCCTTGTGAATATCCATTGTGAGACAGTCTTTGTGATCACACAGCCTTTTGTTTTTGTTTTTGTTTTGTTTTGTTTCTAGATTCTATGTCTTCTGGTCTGTAGAAATTAATCTCAATGTTAACTGATCTCCTCAGTACCTTGCTTCCTTGCTTATCCTCTTTTTTTTTTTTTTTTTTTTTTTTTTTTGTCCTGAACTCTGTTCTCTGGAGATGAGATTATGAATTTTCTCATATGTTCTAATTGGGCAAGCACCATTAGCGTGTTTATTTTCAGAATGATAATGATGTAGGATGGGATGATGTTTGTAGTCCACAGATGGGGTGTCCCAACATTATCCAACTCAGAGATATATTCACAGCTTGTTCTAGAACATTTTTCCCCTCACTCACCATTAATGTATTGCCATTATATAAACTACACATGGTTTAAACCTCAAAGAGCAAGAATGTGTATCTACAAAGTGCAAGGCTCCTCTGTTGCATTCCCTATATGCAGGGTGAAATCAATAGTAAAAGATCTTATAAATGCATCGGATTTCAGGAAGGTAAATGTTGATAGTGTCAGATTACAAAGAAGTAACACCTGAAGCAAGAAACATTAAAATCCGCCAAGAACAGAAAAATCATGAAGAGCCCACCATTACTCTGTTGGAAACTTCTCTTAAATTTGCAGGCTTTTTGAGCACAAGTATGTTTTGTTTTTTGTTTCGATACATTTGTCCATATGACCTCTTTAGGAAAGATAGATCATGGAAAGTTCTTAATATAGGATTGTTAAATGTCTTTTACTATATTCAAAGTATTCTTAAACCTTGAATAAAAATAAAAAAAAAAGGAAATGACAGCTGTCAATGCTTGCTGGCATGTCTACTCTAATGGACATTGATTAGGAAATGGACATCGATTAGGAAAAAATGTTTCTGTAACAAAGGACATAGAAATGCTCAAAAAAATTTCTGGGGTTCATTTAAGGCTCCTGATGTAAAATGAGGGCTGGGAAAACTGAACATGTAGGCAGCATTCTTCCCGCAAGTTGGACATGAATAACAAGAGGAGCTGGCCTACCATGCCTGTTACTGAAAACACTTAGGTGCTTTGAAAGAAAAAAGCCGTTTGCTTGGCAGTCATGTTGAGATAACTGGTAAATAAACCTCTGTGTTTGGCTTGCTGTCAGGATCGGTTTTAACACTTGGTTTTGATTATCCATGTTTTCTGTCAGATGCTCTGAACTCTTTGCCTGAGACATATGCAGTGCCAGTACAATTCATAGTAGTGCAAGTTCATGCAAAGCTGCAGTGTTCAAGCTCTAAAGGGCAAAATAGTATTGGTGATAGTAATCCTCTATCCTGCTAGGAGTTTCTGATGTTTATATCTCACACTATCTTGATCTGTGTTTTGGAGAAACAGTCCTAACAACCTGGGGCATTATTATATTTAGTGTCTTATGTGCATGGGCTAGAGTCTGTAGTTTCAATCAGATATTCATGGCCAAATGGAAGTAATGAAGATTAAAAACAATATAGAAAAATGTCACCTACTTTTCTGTCAGTATCTCTCCACCTACATATAGATGCACTTCAGATTTGAGTTTCTAAACAGTCTGTTTATGTATTGAGTATAAATATGAAACTTGTTTTAGTCTTACACCTAAAACTCTGCCTTCAAGTGACAATGTGTGTTTGTGAAATGTTTGTGAAATGGTATTTTTTTCATGTAGGTGTTGAAGGTTATTTTGGTTATGTTTGTTCCATTTTTTTCTGGATTTTTCCAATACTTTTTAGTATTGCTAACTGTTTCCATTGTATTATTTAAACTGTAGTCTCATTTGTATCTGCATTTTCCAATTTAGTTTAACATTATGCCATTAAAAAAGCTTCACCACCAGCTGTGACTCCCTATCTTTTCGGTCCTGTTTTCTCCTCTCTCTTCCCCTCCCCCCCCACCTTATTCTCTGCTGTCAGCCTTCTTCTGACACTGGTCTTGCAGAAGTAATTAAGTCTAGTATGTATGACTCTGAACCTACAACCAAAATGCTCAGGTCAGTTTAGAAACTATTAGGGGAAATCTAACAGGTTGACATGCTATAGCTATTGGGTTAATTAGGGTATGCTGTGCTACTTCTGTGACACAGTAGTCTTGTAGTGGATGCCTGCAAACTGAAGTACTAAAGTTGATGGTAAGTAAATGTGGTGATGTAGCGGTCTACTGTGTCCTTATCCTGTGGAATAATAGCAGAGAACATTGGCTCCTCCTGTATTAAAAGTACTCAGCCAAAGACCTGAAGAGAAGAAAAAAGAAGCTGTAAGGTCTATTATACTTCTTTATGGTGTTGCAGTCATGGATGCTTTTCCTCTTCAAAGTATTAGCAATATTAAACCTGATCTCTCCTGTTTTCCCTAAAAGGCTCTTTGGAGGTCCCATATGCGTATTATGAGCTTTCTCAGTCCTCCAATGAAATCCAAAATGGATTTGATATTTCTCCCAGGCGTCTCTCAAGTATTTGAGTTAAGTAGGTGTTAACAAAAATAACTTGAAGCATTAAACAGTCCAAAAAATAAACCACTTCCCCTCTCTATTAATTAGGTTTTACTTATATGCTACTGTGGTCATAATCTCACCTGTTCTCCAGCCATCCATAATCTTCCAGGAAAAATCATTTAGATTTCCTCATGCAAATAACAGGCAGAACTCCCTTTCTTTTTCTTTTTCTTTTTTTCTTTTTTTTTTTTCCTTTTTCTTCTTTTTTTTTTTTTCTTTTTTTCTTTCTTTTTTCTTTCTTTTTTCTTTTTTCTTTCTTTTTTTCTTTTTTTTTTTTACTTTTTTTTTCTTTTCTTTCTTTTTTTTTTTTATATATTAAAATAAGATTTATTTTTCTAAAGTTTCTACTTTGTAGATTGTCTTTAAATTGACTGTGAGTGGTGATTCCAGATGTAACTGTACTAGTAACTGTCATTTTTTCTTCTAACAGGGGCAACATAACCTTCCATTTCTTTGCCAGCAGTGAAGTGCTAGTAGATGGCTTTTCACATAGCCATGCAGCCAATAAAACTAGTACCATTTTATTTTCATACAGTCTTCAAGCCTTCCTTGATGTATTGTTAATTCTAATCCACAAGCCCCATTTCACTCCCCCTAAAACCAAAAGACATTTTGTGATAAATTTCCAAGGAGCTGGAAGTGAGGAGCTTTTCTTGGAAAACCCTTTTCTCTGCAGTTTGCTTCTCCTAGAATTCTCCATTGAAGCAAAGATTTTCCTTGTTGCATACATTGCAGAATATCTTTGCCCCATAATTAACTGCAGTTTGTAATCACATGAATTGAGGTCACTGGCTATTGTTATAACCCATCTTTGTCCTTTGAGGCTACTGTTGCCAGCAGCACAAAATAGTTCTTCATACACTGTTAAGATTTCCCAAGTGAATCCCTGTAGCGCTCCCAGGTATTGCAGTTTGTACAGCACATTACAAAACAATAATATGGACACCGAGGAAAAGCATACCATTAATTTATTAATGAAAGGTGTCATTTTAATATAGAAATAATAAAATTATATAATGAAAATAATTATGTAATCTCACAATTATTTAAAATTAAATATATCTTCTAATTTTTTCTTCCTCTCGTGATTACACAACATGCCAGAAAGGTTAGTTTGCATCATGTAAACTGACTGTGCTGGAAAGTACTGCTTTATTTGGTACACGAATATATTCTTCTGAAGAGTTTGTTAAATCAGTTTGTGTGTAGATATTTCACATCACTTCAACTATGCAATCTTGTCATGGGTCTACCCCTTGCAAATTTTTCCCAATCAGTAAACTCTCAATTCTTATTAAACAGTGAGTGCATTAGTTATTCTCCTTCACCCTTCAGAATGAATCACTTCTCATTAAACATTTTAGCTGAGTTTAATATTCATGGCACCGTAATGATTGAACTCTCTGCCCACAGACTTGCTGGTGTGAATAGCATTTCCTCTACTTGGTTAAACCAGCCCAGTTTAGTTACAGACAAAACCAATGCTAAGCTTCCTCATTTGTACAGTCTGGGGAAAGATATGAAAAGGATTTGCCTTTCTGGCTGTGTCAATGCCCATCTTGAATCTCATGCTCTTCACACATGCCATGCCCAGTTGTTTTGACTTTGTCAGCTGGCAATGTGAGTGTGACCTGTATGTTCAACAGTAGGGTGCAAACCCACCTTAAGTTTCCTTGTATGGCCCAGCATAACAAAGGAAAGCCATACTTGTTTCTACTCCTGAGTTAGTTAAGTTTATACAAATAGTGGCTTATAGTGTCCTTAAGTGATTTCTTTGGGTCCCACTGTCTGTTGTTTTAACAGAGTAACAGCCCTGGCAGGAGAAGCAGCAAATAAAGTGTCCGGTAATTTGCGACACCTTTTTCAGAGTTTCCTGTCCTTTACATAATCCCCATGTCAGTAATCTGCACAAAAAACTTTGAAGTGCTTTGAAATCATTCACATTAGTGTGAAAGCTGAGGTCTGAGGGAATGGTGTTGATGGGGTGTGTTGGTATTTTTGTGCATTTCCCACATGCTTTTCTTGGATCTCTAGGGTAAGTGTCTGGAGAGGAAGATATTTTTTCTCCTCCTCCAGGCTGAGAACTGGTAGTGGGTTTACTGGTAGCTGAGTTAATTTTCCTTATATGCCAAAGCATCAATTTGCAAATGTTCCCATTGGGAACTCTTCACTTTTCCCAGTTTTAATCCCACTTCTGCAAATGAATTCTACTTGGCTTGTCACCCCAGACATAAATTGAAATAAAGCCTATATTTTGTTCTGCAGGTAATTAACAGATTCCAGAGGATTTTTCCTTTTCTCTATCATGAAAATTATCCAGTTATCTAAATAACTTAGAGGAGGCTTTCAGAGAAAGGGGATAAGATATCTTTTCCTTGATATATCAGGTATTCTCAGTGCTAAAATCTAGACACTGCAGTTTATGAATGTGGGAGGTTCCAGATAGCTATGTTCATAGCTCCCAAGAGGGATCTCTTTTTTGAACTTCCCAGCAGGGGTGTCTTTGCCTTACTTCACATGTTGTTCTGTCAACATTTTTGCACTTGCTTATCTGTCCCTGCCACAATTTTTTGTCTCAGAGGTCAGGTTTCTGTGCATTAAAAAACTATTTTCTCACAATTGCACATGTGTATTATCCTCCCATTGGCTCTGTGATGCTCAATGCTATGAGCAAAATCATATCACAAAGATACAAAGATACATATTTCAAGATACTGTTGTGTGAAAGTGTTTGAGTGCTTTCCACCTTGCCAGTAGTTATGAACCTCCGCTTCCACATTGCTCCACTGGACTGGTCACCCACATCATGTCAAGCAGAAGTCATGCTGGTTTACCCTATTTCACCTCCAACCTCCAGATTTTCTGGAAAATAGCTGAAGACTCTGAGATATTGTGATAATATCCAGTAACTCACCAAAGATGTTTGAGGGTCAATTCCATCAACTTTTAGACCTACATACAAGGAAGTAATAGAATCCATGCAGGGTTAAAAAAACAAACAAACATGCAACAATGACATCTTGTCTATCTTTTCTTAAATAAGGTATAACCACTTCATTAATTAATTTTAATTTTCTTTTCATATAGCCCTTACTAGTGAAATAGAAAAATACAAACAATAGTATGCGAAAGAAATGCCACAACTGACTCAACTCACAAATTTCAAAAGTAAAACAAATCTTCACAAAGTAAACACTAAAGGGGGCATGGCAAGATGCAGTGGTTGGATCTTATTTCCACTGTAAGGGCAATTAATTGTGATATTCTGAATTCCTGACTTTTGAAACTGAGATAGGACTTCTCCCTGGAACAAATTAAGGTTTTAGAGCAGGAATTAGTTAAGTGAAGTTTTGTGTTTTGTGCTACTCAAATGTCAGAGTATGTCATCACAACAGTTTCTTCTGAAGTTTAAAATCTACAACTAGAAAACTATTCTAAGCAAACAACGGACATACTTTTAAAAGCTGTATCTACTGAAGAAAAGTAGTAAAGCCAAAATAATTTACAGGTTCTCATTTTTAACTTGATTCCATTATGACAATTCAGGTCACAATGACGCAAACTCTTGGTTACACAACAGCAGTACAAGGTGACGTGTTAATACCTGAGTCTGTCAGTCACAGGTGAAACAGTCATTGCCAAAAGGTGCACTCTGGAGAGAACTTAGGCTTTGTATGAAGACAGGGAATCTTGTTATTTAATATCATTCTAATTTATGGAGAAGTGAGGATGTTCATGATGGAAGCTAGACCAAGGAAAAGGAGTATCTGCTGATACTTAAAATAACAGAAATACTGTGAATTAAAATGTGGACAGAAACCTTTCCCATGTTCCAACTTGTACAAAAATAAATAAAAAATAAATAAATTAATTAAAAATTAATGGGAGAATGACAAATATGTTGTGTAGGAACAAACTGCAGGAAGGGATCAAGAAATCTAGTCCCCTAGCTATGGCAGGGAAAGGAAGCTAACAGCATGTTGTTGAACTCAACCTGGAAACTAATTAAGGTTTGACCTGATTCTTTCTTCTGAAAGGCTCTTTTAGAAGCTCTTTTGAAGAGGAAATTTTATATTTAGTCATTCACTACCAGTTCTTTTGTTATGTCAAGGTGTAAATACTGTAAAAGTTGTCTTTCAGTTTAATTAGCTTTTCTCCACCACTGGTATCTATCCATCTGTGTTTGTAGAGAGCAATACTATGTCCTTTCAGACTTAGCAAAACAAAACTTTCTGTTTCCTATATTTTTTTCTTTTGGATACTGTTGTTAGCTCTTCACTGAAGCTTTTCTGGCTTCAGTTCACCTGTATCAGGCATTAGGGTTGAGAAAGGCAAACACTATTTCAGATCAGTGTGCTGTTGTGGCTTCCATTGTGCATTAAATGTGCCTCTTTCTTCAAAGGCTGTCCTGTGAAGTACACTGGGATACTCCTTTCTATCAAGGGGACATGTTTCTTTTTCTCCAGTTGTTGTGTGATAATAAAAAGTCACTGACAAAGGCTAAGGTATTAAAAAGGCATATAGCTGGATCTTTACTGCAAGATATTTAAAATATAGTGTGATACCAAAAGTTAAGATGAAGGTTAAAGTTAACAGCTCAATTTAACAGATTTAGAATCTGATTTTGTTATGATCACAACGGGTTTTTTCTTTATCATATTCAGACTGATATAAATTAGTTTAGCTGAATAGGAGTAAGGCAAAGTGCAGAACATAGCTACCATTGGAAAAGAACAAAATGAGGGAGAATATGCATAACCAGAGTCAGCTATCAGTAAACTGGATACACGAGTTACTTAAAGCTGTTTCCTTTTACTCTTCCTGCAGACGTGCATGCCATGCAGCTGTGCTTTTTTCAGTCCTATAAGTACTGGTAAATTTTACAGAAAGCAGAGTGTTACTCTGGAGGGCATTCCAGTGTGGAAGAAAGCACAGAGAGAGGTCAGTGGGTAGTGGTGCAAAATTAGAAAGTGTCACTTACACAACCTTATTATGAAAAAGAAAAAAAAAAAGGTACTGGAATTCCTGCAGTATTTTTTTAAACTTCAGATTGTGAAACATTCTATGTGTCTTTAAGTAAAATATGATCTAGTGATAAAATACAATAGTGAATTGCTGTTTTTCAGCCCGTTTTCAATGTTTTCTTTACCTTTGCACATAACTGGCTACTCAGAACCACACATTACCACCCACCTTCTAGGCTGGTATCAGCTACACAATGAGAATGTCCTTGCAGGGATCTTTGGTTGAGAGACGATATTATTTCTTTTACTGGCCCATCCCCAGTGACATGTTTGCAAAACATTCCAATTCATTTTTAGGCACAGAATCCATGTTCTGATATGGATGTGACAATCTTTATTTTATAAAGATGGCATGAATACATATTATTGAATGAAAGGAATTTTTTTGTGGTTATTCAGAATGCCACTGAATATCAGAAACTTAGACATCAAAAAAATAAAATAAAAATCCCATGTCTTTGCATATTTTAAACACTTTTAAAAAGTGAAAAATGGACATCTTCTCTCAGTCTTTCAGCCTACTCCTGAAATAATAATGAAGTAGGTGCTGAATCCTACCATTTGACAGCTAACAAAAATCTCAGTAAATTCAGTAAGAATTTGGACTTTATGCATTTTGTCTCTATTATGTCAAAATGTCTTAAATGTTGCCTACCATCAAGGTTGGAATGTGGACTGAGAAGATACTTTACTTCTTTATAGAGCCATCTGTAAAGGAAACTCAACGCTATCAATTTGGAGGTTTATCAGTCATTTGGAAGAGTTCTTATCTATTTTTGCGATTTTGTGCATCAGCTGCATAAGCTTCCCTGGTGGTAAAGCAGGCTAGGGATGAAAATGATCTAGGGTTCATTTTCCCTCTTTTCTGTCTTTGGTTGGATGAAAATATCAGTACATGAACTAACAGACCTATAAGTCCAACCCCATTCCTAACTGCCGGTTCTGTTACAACTGAAGAGCTTCAATAAATCAAGAACCACCACCCTTGGACCAGAATGACGATATGGGTGTTGAGCACTGCTACACAGGTGTTATTTCCAGTTTGGGCTGAGGGCTCTGTCCATCCCAGCAATGCTGGTTTTGCAACATAATGCAAAAAGTTCAGTGTACTACAGATTTAAAACCTTGTACACTTCAAACAGCTGCAGCTCCCCCCAGACCCCCTGCTCCTGCATGGGCTCCTCTCCACGGGCTGCAGCTTTGGCCCAGGCCCTGCTCCTGCGGGGGCTCTCCATTGCCTGCAGCCTCCTCCAGGCCACATCCACCTGTTCCACCAGGGGCTTCTCCATGGTCTGCAGTGTGGAGATCTGCTCCACGTGGGACCCATGGGCTGCAGGGGGACAGCCTGCTCCACCAGGGGCCTCTCCACAGGCTGCAGGGGAACTGCTGCTGCGTGCCTGGAGCACCTCCTGCTGCACTCACCTGGGGGGCTGCAGGGCTGGTTCTCCCACATTTTCTCACTTCATTCTGCTAGCTGCTGTCACACAGCAGCTTTTTTCCCCCCCTTTCTTCAATCTTCTCTCCCAGAGGCACAATCAGCATTGCTTGTGGCTTGGCTCTGGCCAGCAGCAGGTCCATTTTGAAGCAGCTGGAGCTAGCTCTGATCTGACATAGGGCAGCTACTGGGCTCCGCTCACAGAGGCCAGCCATGCAGCCCCCACTACCAAAACCTTGCCATGTCAACCTAATAAAACATGTCTTTGTTGGATAAGTGACCATAGTACATCTTCTGGACTTGCAGATTTGTAAGCCCTTTTGTTGAGTTTTCTGTGGTATGAACTCTGAGGAGTCCTTCCAGCCTCAGCGATTCCACAATTCTGCAATGTATTTTTTGCAAGTTGCAGCTGCATCCAGAGCGATCTCTGTATTCTCATTTTCTATACCTCTCCTGGACAGCCTTATGTATTAACTGGTATCATTTAGGAATAAATAGGCTACCTATGGCCTTGATTAAAAGAGTAGTTGGATACAGTAGAGAAGGGCAAGTTTCAGGAACTAGACCTCCCCAATTCATAGTCTCAGAACTGATGGAAAATGTCATGACATGAATGAAGTCATCATTTGTCTCTTTCACTATGACCCACCTCGGAGAATTTGGAAAAAGAAGAGCAGGGGCCCTCCCTGTAAAAGCTAAATAAATTATTCTTCTAAAAGAAGTCTTCCCTTCAAAACATTCATATTTGTGCAAACTTCTGACAGTTCTTTAAGGCATCTGGATGGCAGCTGCACTATATTTTGTTTGTTTGCTTTCACCCTGGTTTTAAAAAATAAATAAATTACCATTTGATGTTACATGTCTTCCTAGGGCCCCCCTCCCCCAGGTCACTGTAGTAATAGTATTGGTTTTAAGAAAGGAGGAAATTTACTTCTTTCTTCCTGGCTAATTTTTGTTCTATATTATTTTTTATTGTTATCAAGGGTGCGTACAGAAATAAGTCTGTGGAGCAAGCATGGGGAGATATAATGCCTTCAGTATTTTCAATCTGGGACAAACACAGATGCCCAGTGATAGGAGTATCAGTCTGAGAACAAGTTCTATCAGGTGTGAAGAACCCTTTCAGATAATTATTAGCTGGAAAGATAAAACAAAACAACAAAAAACAGTGCAATAGAAAACTATGGTGTAACAGTAAATCTGTTTCCTTGGGGGATGTCTTGGGTGTTCTGGTCTCTTACTCAGCCATGTTAAAGTGACCAGTTCAGTGAACAGGCTCTTGTAAGTCTGATGATATTAATTTTGCTTGACTTTCCACCCTTCCTGTTTCTCCCACAAAGTCACAGAAGGATTGAGTATTTGCAGGGATAGCTTTTATACCTGACTAATTCACTCACCACTAAAATTTTTTATTTTACTCTTCAAAAGAGAGTGCAAATTCTTGGCAAACAAAAATGAGGAATTTGCTCATGACTTTATTTTGCAGTGAGCCTTCTCCTACCCTGAACTGCAATGAAAATATCACTCAAGTTGATAGAGAGGAAAATAACTCATTTGCAGACACACAGTTTGTTTAAAATGCCTTTTGACATTTTTCATTGTGTTCTTTAATGTTATGAAGATGGGGATATAGAGATTGATAGGGCCATGTTGTGTCTCTAAGACCCACACAGGCTTGCTGAAGGCTCTGAACAAAGCTCTTTCTCTGAATAAAATTACCTTAGTGTCAGAGCATAGCTTCTGTTTATGTCAGAAGACGGTTGGCCCAGTGATAGAATAACTCAGTTTTGTCAAAACCTGTAAGTGTCAAAATAATCTCAGCAGATCCACTCTTACTTTGGCCTTCTGATTTTCAAGGGATTAGTGGATTAGAGAGCTTGTTCTAGGTCCCAGTACTGAGTTTAGTGGTCTGATAGATCTTGCAGAAGGAGAGTTCAAAAAATATTTTCAGCCTCAATTCTTCAGAGGTTTGAAAAATCTGGAGAAACTTCAAATATGCATCTGAACACACTGTACAATTCATGGTGCCTTCCTCAGTTATCCTTTGTTCAGGAAGCATAAGTGATGCTTCACAGTCTGTCTACATTTGCTCCTTCCTGGGTACTTTGTTTTGCATTGTAGAAGTAATCCAGCTCCTAGCTAAATAGCTAGACACATGCAAACATACAAAAATTTGGGGTATTAAAAAGCTTTCGTTAAACAAAACAAAGTGCTTCTTGGTTCATTTAAAAATAATCATGGTGCTTGATTTACATATACTTTGGAACATCCTCAGAATAACTGTTCCAAATCTATAATTTCAGCTACTGCTTCTGGCACAGTCAGATTTAATTGGGTTAAAAAATGTAATCCTAGAAGTATAAATTCTAAATCTTTGCACATTCCTGGCATTCCAAAAACATGCATACTTTCATAATTTAGCTTTTGTAAGATCAGGCCCAGAGTGCCCTTCTTGCCCACTGGCTTGGAAAAGAGTTGAAGGCCCTTACCATATCATTGCAACAGAGAAGTGAAGGAATTCAAAGCAACCCTGGAGAACCATTAGAAATAAATTCATTCATTTGCTTCAGTTTTTGAGATTATATATATATTTATTTCAATTAAAGTCCTCCCTACTACAACTGCCATTGCAAAACTGCAGTATTTAAAAGCCTTGACCACCTCTTAGGTCTGATGTCTTCAAGTCTGTATAGAAATGGGGTATGCATTTACTGGCTCTCTAAAGCAAGTATTTTAGTGAAAAAGCATGATATTTGATGCACCTGATGTAGATGTAGATTGAAACAAGAAGCTTATAAAGCTGGTTGTGCCCTACAAAGCTCCATGGTCACTGTATTTCCCCATGTCCATTAAGGTTTGCCAATCATCCAAGTAAAAGTAACCAACGGTAATATGGCTAGATCAAGGAGGTTGAAGGATCTGTGAAATCTCAGCATTTCTGTGTAATATCAAAAATGGTACTTTTGCTGCATTTTTAAGTTCTTCCTCTGAGTTAAACATGCTTCATGTACTAATTTGTATATAGATTATTATTAATGGTATATATATAATGAATCACAGAATGTTTTAGGTTGGAAGGGACCTTAAAGATCCCCTAATTCTAATTCCCCTGCTATGGGCAGAGACACCTCCCCCTTGACCAGGTTGCTCACAGGCCCATCCAACTTGGCCTTGAACCCTTCCAGGGATGGTGCATCCACAGCTTCTCTGGGCAGCCTGTTGCCATGCCTCACCATCCTCACAGTGAAGAATTTCTTCCTTATACTTAATATAAACCTACCCTTTTTTTAGTTATAAACCATTTTCCTTTGTCCTGTTACTACACTCCCTGAGAGGAGCAGAATGTATTGAAAAATCACTGAAGTGTGCCAAAGGAGAACTGAAGTCTTGGTCTTTAAAGTACTGGCACACTGCTGACACAATCGTCTGGATGGCAAATAAAGCAGTTTTACTGGAAATATACCTTCCGCATATACCTTCCACGCTCTGTCTGACCTTTCTGTTCAGTTACTTATATGAATTTCTGTATTTTTCTTTTTGTTCCTGCTATCCTATAATTGTTGCTAGACTCCATGATTTTGTTGTCTGCAATGTCTGATACTACCATATATGTGAAGAATATTTCCTGTAGTAGTTTGTGAAGCTGCTCCCAAACCAAATTTTGCCTGAAGGACTGTCATCAGGATGACAATAAACAAAACATCCCAAAAGTGATACAGTAGGTCTCTTTTCAATTGTGCCCAGTGACAGGATGAGAGCCAATGGGCAGAAACTGAAGCACAGGAAGTTCCAGCTCAATATGAGAGGGCACTTTACTGTGAGGGTGACAGAGCACTGGAACAGGTTGCCCAGAGAGGTTGTGGAGTCTCCTTCTCTGGAGATACTGAAAAACTCACCTGGATGTCACCCTGCATAATGTGCTCTAGGTGATCGTGCTCAGCAGGGGTTGTACTAGATCATCTTCAAAAGTCCCTTCCAACCTCGGCCATTCTGTGATTTTGTCATTCTGTGAAAGAACTTACCTCATTATTATTTATTTAATAGTTCAAGGGAAGTGATCTTCCTCGTTACTGTCAGAACAAATTGAAAAGTATCATTTAAAGGTGAGTAAGAATGAATATGACCTAAAATTTTAGTATTTTGGAAAGAAAAAGGAAGATGGCCTGAACTGAAGTTTGCCTATGAAAATGCACCAACATCTGCCAATGAGTCTTTATCCTTCTCTCCTGATGGAACAGCAGTTCATATTTTAGGCCTTTTCAGCTTTTTGTTTCTCAGCTAAGACTGCTGAATGCCAGTTACTGTCTGTCCTGAAGGTAGCTGGATTACATTCTTAAATCATCTCAAAAGACCTTACTTTTCACTAACTCGAAAGACAAAAAATGAGGTATTGTATATGAATTCAGTATTTTGTATGAAAATGTAGGCAATCTTTCCCTATTTTAACCACAATATAAACCAGCACAGAAAACAATGTAGGTTTTGGCATCTGTGTCATGTTAGTTTTGAATGATGAATACATACCAGATTTGGGAATTACAAAAGCTGCTTGTGTGGTATATTACAGTTTTTCCAGTGTATCTCCAAGTACTTGAGCTGTCCATGTCCTAAATTCTCTGTTGTTCTCCTTGGCATTTCCCGCTGGGATTTCCCACTAAGCACAAGGAATCTTCCCTTGGGATTCATCTCCCCAGTGGTATATCACTACATGATAAAAATGGAGGGCTTTCGGGAACAGAGTGACACGTCTTATCTAGAGCTATTCTGAAACAGAACCAGATATCCTTGCACCTATACAATAAATATTTTTATGAACTATATTCTAAGACCTTCAAGAGATGCCATAGCATACTAAAATACCCTATTCCAGTGGTTTAACACATTTTGATTAGAGCAATTTTCTTAATATCAAGCCAATCACACCATTGATGTAGTCTTGTTCAATAATTTCTAATAAAGGTAGGGTATGATATAAATGATACAAGCAAGTCAAAAAGTTCGCTGTTCAATTTTTAACCCTTCTTACATAGGCTCTCACACAAACTTAAGTATTTCTTTTTCCCCTTTGGATCAAATTCAGTTATCTTTGGAATACTACTGTGTCATTTTTAATAGTCATTACAGGTGTTAAATAAGATTCTTATTTGATAAGAATCTGTGTAATAGGATTTTTGCAATAGGATTTTTGACACAATCAATTTAGAGCACACAATTCACCTAATCCAGTATTTTATTTCCACACCAGCCATGAATGAGATGTTGAGAAGAATCTCCAAGAAAGAGAGAAAGAGAGAAAGAGAGAAAGAGAGAAAGAGAGAAAGAGAGAAAGAAAGAGAGAGAGAAAGAGAGAAAGAAAGAGAGAAAGAGAGAAAGAGAGAAAGAGAGAAAGAGAGAAAGAGAGAAAGAAAGTGAAAGAGAGAAAGGAGGGAGGAAGGGAGGAAGAGAGGGAGGAAGAGAGGGAGGAAGGAAGGAAGGGAGGAAGGAAGGAAGGAAGGAAGGGAGGAAGGAAGGAAGGAAGGAAGGAAGGAAGGAAGGAAGGAAGGAAGGAAGGAAGGAAGGAAGGAAGGAAGGAAGGAAGGAAGGAAGGAAGGAAGGAAGGAAGGAAGGAAGGAAGGAAATTATTGTCAAATATGCCCAAAGGGAATTTGCTTCCTTCCCCTATATTTGATAGTTGTCTTATTCAATGATTAGTGAAGTCCTGAGTTTTAATCATGTTTTATGCAAGAGAGGGAATTTGTGCAATACATGTAATGACTTTTTGAGAGTACTCTACTGCCTTTCTCTTTCAGTTAGTCCTGTGGTAATAGTTTTGTAATATATACGGGATTATTTGTAAAAAATTGCTTGCTTTTATGTATTTCTTAATTTCAGCATCTTTAAATGAATAGCCTTTTGATTTTGTCAGATGTATCTTTCATCCCATATTACAGGAAAGAGTAAACAAACAAATATATAAATTAACTTTCCCTTAACTGTTCAAATGTTTTCCTCAAAATCACACTCAGACATGATCTTTTACTGTTTTTTTGCCCATTTTCATTTCTACGATTTCTGGTTTCATTTGAAGGTATATCAAGTTTCTTGATATAGCCACAGTCTGTTGGTGATGTAGCAGGCACAGTTCTGTGTTGCTACATTACAACACAGCAAGGGGCATAATATCTTCCTATTCCAAACTGGTGGGAACATTGTATACTCACAGGTGCTTAAAGTCTTTGTGAGCATATTTGTGATGAATTCTCAGTCTAAACAGAAAAAGTGAAACTTCCCCAAAACCATCGTAGTATAGCTCACAATCACTGCAATATCCCACAGCTTCTACTGAAAACTAACCTAACAGTCATTTAAGAGGGTCATTATGGTCTCAAAATTTTGATTCATAACCATTATATTTAAAGAAGTTGTTTTGCTCCTATTTTTCTCATCTGCACAATGTCATATTACCTCTCTCCTTTACAGGATGTAAAGCTAAAACCAAGATGCTAAGAGTCCAAAGATACCAAAAAGTTTGGCTTAGGTGGTGGTGACCACATAAAAGCGTTAAGTTTTTCCCTGTTTCATGTGGCTTTTTACTAGGCTGAACAATAAAAGCTGTGGGAAGAGGCTGAGTAATACATCCATACTTAATTTTAAAAAAGAAAAAAAAAAAAGGGGGGGGAAAAAAAGCATGTATGCTAATGAGAAAAAAGTGAGCATAAAGAAATGTTGAGCTGAGTATATTTTCCGATCAGATTTTTTTTTTTTTTTCAATAAACATAAATAAATCCAATAAAAGTAGTCAGTCATCATTACCAATTTTAGGGATGTAACTTTAGGAAGAATTTTGGCCTACATAATTAACAGAGATGGAACGGTATTGACAGACAGGTACAGGATTGTATTGATTGGCAAATATTTGAGCTTTAGTTTACAAGATTGATCTTCAAAAGTGATAATTCTTAGCTGGTAAATCTGTGAATGAAGAACTGGCTAAGAGGAACAGTAGATGTGTAAGAATCTGTGGTCTGAGCAGACATACTTGGTCAGACCAATTGCCTTCTAATTCACACTCTCACTCCAACAGTGGCTACAAGCAGATGTGTAAGCCAAAGAATATAAATTCAGCAAACATACAGTGAAGCATCCCTGGAGCAATCTACCAGTCTGATGCAAGTTGTGATTCTGTGATTTCTTGACAGTGTGTAGTATGTATG
This sequence comes from Netta rufina, assembly GCF_964035555.1. NCBI lineage: Eukaryota > Metazoa > Chordata > Aves > Anseriformes > Anatidae > Netta > Netta rufina. The sequence continues at coordinate 7,846,100 of NC_140126.1, forward strand.
TGACCATCCATGCATTTCGATGCCTTGAACTTTTTTTTGTTAGAAAGTTTTGTAATCTGCCTTTGTTCTGCCTCCTTTTGGCTGGCCTGTTTGCTGTTTGTCTCTTGGATCATTTCTAAGGTAAGTTTTTTATCTGTTCTAAATATACAAAGTGCTGCTCCTCACCTCATTCAGAGACTTCAAAGTCACGTGTGAGACATTTTCCAAAGTTTTGCGGTCTGCATAATGAACAGTTCAGAAATACAGTGAAATGTTTCTATTATGCAACTCCATAAACTTTATACAATGTTAGGTTTGTAGTCTAAGACAGTTGCCCAAACTCCCTCTGCTTACACTGGAGAACAACAGAAGCTTCTGGATGGCGATTTATCCCATTTATTTCAGGCAACCATTTTTGGCTGGAGTGAGTTGCCTGTTGGAGGGCCTTGTCTCTCCCTGAAGGAGAAGTTGGATAGCCAGCTTAGGCAGGCTGCTCCACTTTCACAATTAAAAATAGGTTCCATGAATCCCAATCTAAGAGCTCATAAACAGTATTTACTTTGAAATTCCGTAATTTGGAAAGACAATGTAATCTGAAAGCAAAGGAGGACTAAGTTAATGAAGTAACAATGAACAAGTGTATTAATACAGTTCCAAGGAGCTTCCAAGGGCTGAATGAATAAGGCAGCCTGGCAGCAGAAACATAACCCTAGAATATAGAAGTCTGGCTGAGGTCTGGCTTCAGATCAGTCTCAAATAGTCCTCCAGAGGGTCATTCTGGTCAGGTGTTCTTCTAAGAGAGGAGAAATACTAAAATAGCTGCAAAATTGAGCATATGAAACATAAAGCATTGTGTTCTTACCATGAACCTGTGTCTGTTATCCTTAACATACGACTGAAAAGCACTGTTTTCTGTAGCTTTCTCTGTATAGGCTGCATGAATTGGGCAAAGTCTGAATAGTTCAATGACTGCTACTGATAGAGATACTGATACAGAGATTAATTCTCTGAAGGTCTAGCAATTCAGGGGTGTTTTGTTGTGGTCCCATACAAATCTCCAGTTTGGTAGGACATAGTACATATTTTCCTTTTGATACACTTCATAAGGCTACATACAGACCCAAAACTGTCAACGTGAGTTTCAATGTGAGTGTCAACAGTGGGACTTAACAAGGTTTTAGCTTTTCCATTAGCAGTGACCCACATGTTTGCTTTTCAAATATGAAATCATCATGCAGCTGCATTGCTCCCAGTCCCCTGTTTGGACAGGTCTGTTTCCCACCATGAATTGCGTATGTTGTTTGTATGTATACTCGGAGCTTCCCACGCTGTGGTTCATTCATGAAACCGTACGATGGTCCACTGAGCTCTTGCTTGTGGTGAATGTAGAACAACTCTGGCTTTCCTTGTTTCCAGCTGTTAGTGTAGGTGTGTCACAGCTTACAGGAGAAGCCTGGGGTCCTGTAAAAGCAGCTGGAAACAAAGAGCATGGAGATTTCAACTTCTTCAACCAGGGATTGCTGCTGCACTGGAACCAAGGCTCAACAACAACACCTGTTTGTTAGTAAGGTGATTGCACCTCATGACAAACTCTTGACAGTCATACAAGTATGTAGACACCATTGTTCATCCCTGCTTGACAGTCCTTATTGCTTTTTCAGGTGAGTGCTTTCCTGCATATCAGATATCAGTCAGATCTGTCTCACCTTGATAATGTTGTCATAACTTTTGCAAGTTGATGTTTTAATCTGAATTCAACTGACATATATTGAAATGAACAAAAGCTGGGTCAGGGGTATATCACGTAACCTCCACTAACAGAAGTTATCTTGGTTGAATGAAAGGGTTCATTGAATATTTTTTTTATTACTGTGTATAAAGGGTCCGTGAATAGGTGGACAGAGAACACCCAGTTTGAAATTTTCAGGCAAAACTTTTAATGTTTTATTTTATTTTGTTTTTCCTTTTCTGTTTAAACACCATGCTTTTCTGTTTAAGCACCAGGCATGACTGACGTTGTAAAGTGATGAATCATAATGCAATATGTGAGCCATATTAAGAACTTATTTCCCAAAGAACAGTGGAAAACCAATCAGGAAAACAAAACATTTTTAAAAATTACTATTTTCAAAGACTGGATAATGTATACAGCTCAAGATTTTAGCATAAATGTTATGACATGATTTGCTTGTGTGTGCACGTATTTCATTCTCACCCAACAATTATTTTGACAGTATTATGAATAAACAGAAACAAAGCTGTTCAATCATTACCTGCATATCCTCTCAACAAAAACATGAAGTCTTATGACCAGAACTTTGAAAATGTACCTAGTCATGTTAATATCTAACTCATCACTGCACATCTCTTCCTTCCCCAATCAGCTGTCCCTCAAACCCACAGTGGGCATTGTATCAAGTTCTTTGGTGATTCCTGTTGTATGATTCTGGTGAGGGTTGAGCACTCTTGACACTGGGTCTGAGTGAATTACCTAATTTCTGGTGTTTTAGAACTCAGTGGTAATATTTATATATGGCATGAATGTGACCCTGAAGGTAGAAAATTGATAGGGGTTTTTAGAAACCTTTATTATAATGAGAGATTTCTTAAATGCTCCTCCACAAATGACCCTCCAGATTTCTTGCTCCTGTGTTATATTAAGGCAGGATGAAGGATTATACAGAGAGTCACTGATAGGTGAGTTTACGTGGGACTGGTGTAATTCTAGTGGCCATAGCTAATAGAGGGAACACACAAAGGCATTATGAGAGCCCCAAATGTATAACTACAACCATAAGTTAGTTTTCTGGGTCAGCATGGCTCATTTCTAGATAACAATATAATTGAGCTGATGATGCATATATTTCCAAATTCCACTCTTTTTGGCTTTTAGCTCTTTCTTAAAAATGATGGCAAAAAAGACATTCTGAATAGAGCAGAAATCTTCAAAACAGAACTCAGAAAAACTAGGCTTTGTTTCAAAGTTAATATCCTGGCCAGACTTAAGGGAAGGCTTGTCAGGGTCTGTGCATCCAGCTCAGCCAATTCATGCTTCCAGATGGAAATTCATTTTTTGGTTTTGTTTGATGATCTCGGACAGGTCAGAAATAGATATCTTATCCATGTTTTGTCTCATGTTCTGAGTTCATTCAAGCAAGAGGCTGTTAAGGGCAGCAGATCTGTGTAAAAAAGGAAGCAAGGGGTGCAAGGGGTGCAGATAAGTACAGACTAGAACCATCTTTATTGTCAAAGCTCAGATGTAGTCCTTGAAAAGAAGAAACACAAACTTGTATTGAAATAGCCACAGCTTCATTTATTACATAAAATTCTACTGTACTCAAGACTACTTCAGCTGGGCATTATTAAATACAAACGTACATGTCTGCATGATAGTGGGAATTTCATTGTGTGCTCTGAGGCATCTGTAACCTTCTGGAGACCACCTGCCCAGGAAGGTCATAACATTTCCAAATCTCAATATATATTCCATGTCCTGCAGTGGGTTATCCAGCCATGATGTATTTTAAACTGAGGGAACTGGGCCTGGGTAAAAATGCAGCTTCCAGCTACTGTCATTCCTGACCTTTGCCTTCTGCCTCTGTCTTCTGCTCTCAGTTCCTCCTGCATTACAGCACTTTCTCAGCAGCAACTTGATTGTGCTTTCGGGTGGGGTGGTGGGGCACCACACAACTATTTAGTTTATAAGCAGCGTCTTGCTTTTATACTTGGCATGTTAGGAGGAAGATGGCATTTAGCAAATGCTGAAATTAATAGTAACTCTGGCTCATGAACATGTCCCACAGAAGACAATGAGATTGGCAACAGCTACAGGAAGAGGAAAGAAGAGACTAATTGGAGGAAATCTCTTGTTTTAGCCCAGAAGTGTAGTTGAAGCCCAAAGCTGGGAAATATCATTGCATTAAATTTTGCTATTCTTTGTTTTCCTGGGGAAACGGTGTAAATTCCCCTTAGAAAAGAATGTGTGACTGAGTAGTGGACCCTACTTTATTTGACCACAGAAGGGCTCCAGCACATAAAAAGTTTCAGTGAAATAATATGCTCCTATAAATCCACATGAAAGGGAAACGATGGCATATTTGGATCCAGTATAGAAAACCTAGATCGTGTGTAAAGTATCTCCTACCACAGCTCAAAATGAAGAGATAGCAGCTAAGGTATGAGAGTGTTTCAGGTTTCCTGAGGCTTGTTCCACTGACAATCCTGCATCCACTGGCCTCTTTCACAGACAAAATGTCATCTCTCAGGTTAGTAAGCTCTGCTTTCCCATCACATACATTCCTCAGCTTTCCAAACTATGCTAAATCTATTTATTTATTTATTTATTTATTTATTTATTTATTTATATCAGTAAATATTTTTCCTCCTGTAAAGGCTGGGATAACCAGAATCTTGGTTTGTCTGTTTACTTGACCTTAGTTCCTCTCGCCTTTGCACAACAGCAAACTTCAGGACTCACAGCAGTTCTTTATACATCCTCTCTCGCTGAATAAACAATAGGCCTTTCCCATAATGTTGCACCTCACCTCACTGCACTTGTTTTAGTAAAAATCTACCTTGGTTCTCACCCTTCACTTTTTTTTTTTTTTTTTTTTTTTTTCATAAAAACTCTGCTATTAATTCTGCACTGCCTTTGTCTGCAGTCAGGCAGGCACTGGGGTTGCAAGCTGTGGGAGATCCATTATTTTCCCCTGCATGTATGGTTATTGGAAAGGCCAGCTGGCCTCAGTATGCTGTCTATATGATATCCAGTGTCTGAGAGCAAGAGACACTGAGTACACAAATGCATGGCATGGCAGGATGATAGAGAAGAAACTGTTAACAACTTCTTCCTGTCAGCAGAAGGGTGGCCTCTAGAAAATACCTTTTATAATTTGTTTTCGAAAGGAGCCAATTTAGTTGCTTTTCAACAGATGAACAAAATCAGAAATTAAAGCATTTTTACACTGAGAGAGAGTACATAGATTTAAAACAACTGGTTTCCCTGTAAAGCATGCATCAGACTCATTCAGATTACCTTCAGATCCAGAAAGAGAATACTTTTTGCAAATACTTTTTGCAAATTGAAGGATTTTTAATCCTTCCTCACATAAAAACTACACTGAAGACGGTGTTACCTTCCTCAAATGACTAAGAGGAAAGATCTTAGGATACAGCTAGGTCTCATGCTTACTATGGTATATAAGCATAAACACCTTTTCTTTTGTACCAGGGGAATCACCAGTTTGTAGTCTCAAAGCAATTGTAACTGAAACTGAAGCAGAACTGCCAGCACATAAAGCGAGTCTTCCACTATCAGTCTGTTGTGTGCTCACCTGGCAGGAAAACATCTATGTGATTTTGTTACAATCCTAACTAGTAGGACAAGGGGTGGAGGGAGGAATACTACATCTCTCTGCATTTTCAAAGGGAGGGAAAACAGAGAGGGGATGCATGCCAGCTCCTCAGTATTTTAGTAAGTTATGGTTGGTTTCTCTCTCTCTTTAAATTTTGTGCATTTGTCTGACCCCAGCAAGTGGTGTGATGTGCTTTCACCATACGCTGCTTAAACTAACAGTTGTCTTTGGCAGGTAGTATAACTGCTTGGGCTCTTTTATATGTCTGGGGTTCTTATTGTGGTCAGCGCTTCAAGTATAGCCCAACCTAAATGATCTGAGGAGAAAACATGGAAATGAAATGATTTTTTCCAGTAGTGAACAAATGGGCTTAGTAGTTATTAATATTTTACTAGCACTTAAGGCTTTCATTAGAACTTTGAGGGGCCATTGTTAATATTGTTGATGTCTCCATTATAAAAAAAAAAAAGCAAAAAAAAAAATAAAATAAAGCACCTTTAGAATTTACTACTTGGCTCCTCAAAATGGTATTCAAATCCAAGTTCATTTCACATTTCATGTCTCTATAAAATTGTGCTATATATATAATTTTTACAGTGGCATTTGGGATTGATTTTCAGGGACTTTTGTTGCAGCAGAAGCTGCTGGACTCCATAACAAACATTTTTGGTATTTTAAAATTAATTTTTAAGGGCTTGGTCTTTTAAAAATTTATTTTGGAAATGGTTAGTCTTTTTATAACCAAAAGACAGTAACCCTTTTCATGCTGGCATTTTGGACAACGTCAAATTAACATTAACTCTTCTTAGACTTCCTGTCACCATAAACATGAAAGAAGAAGACCTTGACAGAAATGCATGAGCTCACAGTGGTGATTGTATCATGACTTGGTGTCATTGGAGGTACAGCTCACCCTAGAGCCAGCAGGAGCAACAGTTCAGCTCAGTGTAACATATTTTTCATAGAGGGAAGTAGTACATGAAAGACTCAGGCACTCCTTCCTGTGCCCCAAACTGCAGTCCATGTGTACAGATAAAGCAGTTGTTTCATCATATGAATGACCCTAGTGCTGCAATACAGTTTGAGTTAGACACATTTTGTGCAACATTCAGGAAAAGAAAGAAATCAGTAGAGTAACAAGATATGCATTATAATTTTAGAAATCAGATTGCTGAAGAGTGTATTGCTTGATACTAGCTCCTCTTTAAAGAAGGAGAAAAAATGATTCAGAACCATAAAATGTTTTGGTCTGGTGTTTATTAGTCTAGTTGCAAAGTGGCAAAAGTATAAGTCAGCCAAAGCCCATGTTAGTATGATATACATGTAGAATACATATCAATGAAACAAAAATAACCTGATCCAATTGTCAGTAAGATACATGAAAACTTGATTGTGAAATGAATTGGACATAACTTAGAAGAAAAGAACAGATATCCCTGCGCAGTTTTCAGAATCCAATGGGATTCCATGAATAAAGCTGGGCTAGGCTGTGTTCTTTTGCACTCATCCCAGAATCTGTACTGCTGTCCTGAAAATAAGTAGAAGCTAAGCATAAAAAGGTTGTTCATACCAGTATGGTGGTCTCATTAGCTTTAGCCATTCTGAAAAATTTATAGACCACTAATCACATGTAGCTAATTATTTTAGCTGCAAAAAGGTAACAATCCAAATAACAGGATACAAGACTTAAAATATTTAAGCACATAGCTAGTGCTCTGCTGAATCAGAGACAAGTTTTGGTTTTATTTTCTAAGCAGTATTTAAATGAACAATTATGCTGTGAACATAGATAAGACATAGTTGAAATTGCCTGCACATTGTACAAAAATAGTTTCAGAGACATATCTTTGGGAACTTCATGTATACGTATGAAAAAACATTTATTTTTGGAAAAATACTAATAATTATAACTATTTAAAATAGGGACTTGGGGACTGATATCCTTCATTGTAGTTTATTGGTGTTGTTTTTATACCTGGCTTGTCAATGGACAAAAAAAAAAACTCTTGTCAAAAAAAAAGAAAAAAAAATGAAGAAAAAAAAAACACCTTTTGTCAACAAACAAACAAACAAACAAATAAAAAAACACCTCAGTTGAGATGGCTGGATTGTTTAAGAATACAATGGAGTAGATGTATGCCACACAGTTTTGAAAGTCTAATTCCATTGTGACTCTATTCTAGAAAGCTAGAAAGCTGTAATTTTAGAAGACTAGAATAGAGAAGTTAATGAGGTGACTAATTAAAAACCTAATAAATTTGTGTATATCTTACTGCATGGATGCCTTTTACATTGAATATTAATAATGAAAAACATTGCCTGAACAGTTTAGTGTTAACCTTGATAGGAGCACGACTTGTTTTTTATTGAATAAGCTTAGTTGAATATCAATTATTCTTACATCTTATGGGTAGTGATCCATAAAAATTGATGTTTGGGAAACAAAGGTGGAAGAATGCTATTCAGAAAGTCAAGTTTCAGACCTAGAGTTTATGAAACTGCATTAAATGACAAACCCCGGAGTCTGTTTGAGTCACAGCTGTTTTTATTAATTAATTTTACTACTAAAAATTTTTCAAAAAAGGCTGATGATGGAAAAAATATTGTACCTTAATAACTGAAGTTCTTTGTTAAGTGATGAAGAAATCTGAACTCTGGAACATTACATTCTCTCCAAACTGAGCAAATAGAATTGAAATGGTGCACTGAATTAGTGAGGGTTTTCTGTAGGGAAGTAAGATTCATCTAAAGAGAGAAAAAGTGTTCCTGGTTTATTTTGTTGATTCTGATTTTGTGGAAAAAATTAGTTCGGTTGGGTTATGAATATAAATCAGGTAATGATCCTTTTTAATTCTGGGACATAAATCTGATAAATATTTTCTTTCTAAAGTGTAGATTGTCCAAAAACTCCCTCAGAAACCTTTCCATTCCACCTGTGGAACGAAACCTGTAATTAGACAGGGCCTACTTGTTTTATGGATTAAGTAATGTACGTCATACAATGCCCATGCGGATTACTTTCAGTAAGAATGACAACCATTTCTAAGCAAAGACAGGAACTTTCCTTCTCTGTTTCAAAATGCTTGGATAAGGAAACATGTCCCTCTTCATGTCACCAAGAATCCTGTTTTACCCTTCTGTAAGTAAAAGTTCTGTAAGGAATCCCTTAGTACAAATAATAACTTTGGTAATCGCTTAGTACCAGTAAGTTTGAAAGGTGAGAGAAGGCTTCTGCATATATGAACTAGAAAACTAGATTATTTTTTTTCTTTAAATATTTTAATTTATATAAATGAGACCTAAGATTTGAAGGTGAGCTACAAGGAAATAGAAATGAGGTTAGTGCCTTTCAGAAATGCAAAGAATTTCTACTCTTGTTTTCTTTAGCATTGCTGGCAGTTAGCTTAGGAGATCAGAGAAATGGAATAGGAACCTTCTTGGCTCCACTTGTAGGAGGAAAGGTTAGAGACATTGTCTTCTAATTGTTTTTAAACATTATTTTTGAATTGTTATCAACAAATTAATATTTTCCAATACATGGAGGATTAGAATTTCTCATGTCAGCTTCTTACAAATTCTCCTGCTTATCACAATCCATAGCTTTCTTTCAAAAAGACCTAGAACCAAGAAGATTCTAGAACCAAGTTGTCCTTGGATAGTCGTATGAGGCAAGCCCTGTTGACTAGTAAATGCAAACAGTCAGGGACATGCTTCAACATGCTTTTACGTGGAAGTGCAGAATTTTTATATATCTTGTTGACTTTCAAAAGAAACAAGTCCTTCTTAACTTTTAGATGCGTTTGCACTGTTTATCCACTCTTTAGGGAACTCTATACTGGATTTTTAAAAGGATTTGCCAAAACTCTTCCCAGTCACTTGAGGTTTGCTCCTCAAAAGGTGGAAAGAGTCAAATACAGATCAAGAAGGTCATGTACAACTGCTGCTGCCACATTGTTATCTAATGAGTGGTAGGAGCCAGGAAGACCTGGATAGCACTGTGAAGGGGAATTTTTCAATGGTTAGCCCAGAAAATTCAGTGGCTTTATTCATAGTAGTTAATGCAGCAGTGCCAGGGCATGCTAGTTAATTGTGCTGGTACACTATTATACTGGTATCCATCACAGTTTGGCCCTTACAAGTTTTTTTTTCTCAGCATCAGACTTTACTACTACACTTAGGAACTCCTTACAGAACTTTTGTTTTTACAGATGGATGGAACAGGATTCTCTGCTACATGGTAGGGATGGAGAGAATTAAGAGCCCTTACCCAAACTATTTCTGTTCACAGTCTGAGACTGACCATTCCCAAACAGGGTGTGTATTGGCAGGCATACCCGTCAGGGTAGGAGACTTTACTGGAGTCGACACAAGGTGCTGTGTGCCAGCTAGTTTGGTGCTGCAAAACAGTCTGGGGCATGTCCATTGCCTTAGTATAGGCATAAATTTATTTTCCTCTAACAGCTTTCAGTCTAACACTTACTCTTGAATCATTTGGAAGGGTATTTTCTAATTCTCTCTTCAATGGAAATTCCTGGGAAATATAACAAGTTTACACCCAAAAAATCAATATACTGCATTCCTCTTCCATGGATGGAAGAGTTGAATACGGTCCAGTTTCTGAGCTCACAGTCAGTGGAAAACACTATTTGACTGAACAAATGGACAAACTTTTACTGCAGGTTATTTTCTATGTAGCTGGTGGAGTGAAGAGTGAATAGAAGTAGGAAAAAAATGTAGGCACATGGATGGTAAAGAGGACACTGAAACAGGTACTTCTAATGAAGACAGGAACCAAGCTGCACACACACACACACACACACACACACACAATATATGCAGGAACTTTGGACAAAGTCACCTCTGGTATAGAAATTAGTTTAGTTTAAAACCCCAAAATATAAGAATTTGTGATAGATCAAAGTGGAAACTGAGTCATGTAGGTAGCATGGTATGCTCTCTGCATGAATCTCCACTAATATAGCAGAAATCAAAACATGATCCATGACAATTTCTGAACAAGTTCATGAATTCACTCTTCTTTTATTTCACAAATTAAAATCACAACAGAAAAAAAAAATATTCTTGGTAGCCAGACTTGGCATTATGTTCAACATCACTGTGTTTAATCTAAACTAAGCTAATTAGTAGTGGAAAATTCAGCATTCTACAAAAAATTCTTCAGAGCAGTCTTACTAGTAGTAATTTCATGTTGACAGATCTAGGATTGTGTATTTGCATTGTGTGAGTGATTAAAAGACATGGGGATACATGAATCTAATTACTACCTGATCTGGAATACCTGATCATACCAAGGAAGAGTTGAGTGATGCTAGTCTGAATTAGAAGTTATTCACCAACTGTACTATGCAATGAGGGACAGCCTTAAAAACACCAGAGTTATTGCTGCCTCTGTAGTATTTTACAAACTATTATGGGAAATTGCTCTCACCTCACTCTAAGCCTTTATGGCCAAAGGACAAAAATGATAAAAGATGGCAAAACTGCTGTGACAACCTCTTTGTGTGAGCATTTGAGCTTCTGATGATAACATCAAAACCAGTTCTCTGTTGTTTTATTCTCAGTATGTTTCTTTCACTTTTGTTGTTGTTGTTGATATTATTCTTCACCAAGACATATTCTAGTAATTACATGGCGTAAATTCCTGGAATTAAAAGTCATACTCAATATGTTACATTCACCAAAAAGTCTGTAGTATGGTTTTTCTTCTTTTCAAAGACAATTTAAAAGCTGGAAATGTTTAAGGCTTGGACACTGAAAAGAAAATCAAAACAAAAAAAGCTATTTAGCAGACTAGTCTGGTGTGAGCTTGTCTGTTTCCAGTCTTGTGGGAGTTTTGCCTCATTCTAGTGTTTTAATATTTATCCTGAAAAAAAGGTTAAAACAGAGAGGGAGAAAGAAAGGAAGAGAGAAGGGGAATCTCTCTCTCTCTTGAACTGTTCCCACAGTCTGCTGTTCCCCAGCTGGAATGAATGGCATCCCAATAACACTCATTTGCTCAGAAACGCTAAGCTCACCCAGCCCTTGCAGAGACAGCGTTAGCTGAACGTTGTGTGGAACTTCAGATTACGGGAGAGAGAATGATAAAATGATAAAAAGTGGTATCATCAGAGAAAAATCAAACTGATAGGGAAAAACTACATAATCAGTACACAAGGTACTACTTTGAAAAAGATCATGTTAAGATGAGTTTCTCTTTGGCCCTTTTCTGTCTGTTTCTTAACATGTGGGAATACACCATCCTATAGCCTCCTATTTGGTGCTTTCCTTAGCTGCATCAGCTTTGCATGTTGGAGGCCAGCATGAATTTGATTGCTCCTCCATAAAGCACTTAGCACCTTCCTGAGTGGTGGGCACTTGTTCCTCGTCTTTCCCTCTAAGAGTAGTGATTTGACATTTCAGAAGCTGGTGATTTCTAGCAGACCCCAGAGATCAAATTCTGTCCTTAGCTATGAAGACAGTAGGAATGTCTATCTGCATGAGATAAAACATATTAGATGAAGGCCTGTCTCTGTTATTCCCCTGCTAATTGGCAGCTCACTCTGCCAGGAGCCATGGGGAGTGTCTTTCAGAGATTTCTTCAGTTCGAAAGACATAAAGATCAGCTACAGAAATCCAAAGTCTGGATATTTGTAGTGAATATTGTTGATTTGGGTCCACAGCCTACAGGAGGATTTACTTCAAGAGATGTAATCACATGGTTTTATTGTCATGGTGAGAAACAGACCAGCTGATGAGTCACCTGCATGTTCAACAAGATACAGCTAAAATGCTGTAAATTCTTTTTGAACCTAAATACAAAGAAAGAGTTGACCATAAGAAAAGCAGAGAAACAAAAAGATTTTTTCCCCTTTGATAAATATTAAAGTAAGTTGGTATTTTTTTTTTCAAAGCATTTAATAATGCTGCAGTTTCTGATTTGTAGTTTCAGGATTCTGAATAATAACTTTAATATTTCTTTAAAAGTTTTTTGCTGAAAAATACCTGGAAACTACAGACATTCCAGTGAGTGGAGACTAATGTCTTCTTCTAAAATTCTTCTCAGAAAGAGAAGTATGACATTGGAATGGGTTGCCCAAGGACGTGGTGGAATCACCATCCCTAGGGATGTTTAAGGAAAGGTTGGACATGGTGCTTAGGGACATGGTTTAGTGGGTGTCTGTTGGTGGTAAGGTGGTGGTTGGACCAGATGATCTTGGAGGTATTTTCCAACCTTAATGATTCTATGATTCTATGATACTAGATTTCTTCAAACTATGGTGGGTGACTGCTTTTTCTCTCTGAGCATCTTGCTAAGATGTTCCCAACATCTTGCCAAGCTCAGTGCTAACCTTATTGTTTTTTCTTCTTATTTTTCAAGATCTGCAAGAGACTTCTGAGAGAAGGGGAAAGAGAAACACCATGATCTTAGCTACCAATAATAGAATGATAACACCCAACTATTTATCTTGTTCCTCGCTGATGCAACTGTCATTATGTCTAATGCATCAGCATAGGTCAGGAAATAACCTTTCAGCTGACAACAAACTGACTCAAGCTGAAACAAGCAAGATGAAGACGATATTGTGGAAGGAAAGAACACATCAAAAAGTTGTCCATGATGTAAGTTGTTCGTGATGTTGTTTCCACTTGTCCCTGTAGGCGTTTAGCCCACAACACTGTAAAACCTTAGCATGCTCTTCTAGACAAGTCTGAATGAGTTTGCCACACTGTTTCTGGAGGACAATCTTACTGTGTCAAACTGTGACTTTGACTCCCAGGTTAAAATATATATGTGACTTATGACCTGTGACTTCAGCTGACAACTGGTTCCTACTTCACTTGTGATCACAGTCCAAGCTTTTGATTCTAATTTCAGTAACAACTCTATAGATGAAGTTTAGATCTTGAATTGTGGGGTCTCAACCACTGCAACAACTGCTTCTTCTAGAGCAATACAGACCACAGAATGTGACATTGGAAATAAATCTTCTGTGACATTCTGATGGGCAGAAAAATCCACAAAATTTCAGACTAGTTCATAGTTTACATTCAGAAAACATTTTGAAACCTGTTTGTGTGAAAACATTTACTACAAAATGAGTAGTAAATGAGTTGCTGGGGTTTTGTTTTTGTTTTGTTTTAGAAAATGAAAGACTTAGAGGGAAATGAGAAAAGTTTTTTTAAACTTGTGTTGCTGATAGAAAAGTTAGAAAAGCTTGCGTCTGGATCACCTTTCCTCCAAGATCCTGACTATATTATTTTCCTCTCTGCATTAGTCACTCATCAGAAATTATGTTCTCATTGTTCAAATATATTGTGTGTTCCAAATCCCTTGCTTTATTTTCATCTCTGCCAACTTAACCTGCCTCAACTTACTCCACATTCCCACTAGAATCATTGCTACTGATACTCATTTTACATGCTGACACCAGCTAGTATAATAGTTTTCCTAAATCTTTACAAGATTCTTCATTTTATGAATTTTCCTGTAATAGTTATTGCTTTCAAGAGCACTTACTAACTTGCAGGTTTTGTTCAGAAAACAAGACACTCAATTTTATGTCTAAGTTTTGATGGTAAAATTTTAACAAAAATAAATTGTTATTTAGGACTACTAAGTTTGAGGTTTTTCATCTACCAGATATTTATAAATGGATCTGAATTCAAATGTCATATCAAAACATTCAGAAAGCTGGGCAATTCAGCAATTCTAATTTGTATTACAACAAATGCTCAATTCTGGTCTGTGGCTAGAGTGTGCAGAAACTGAGAAAAAATTATATGAAAGGGAATTTTCTGGATGCTTTAGAAACAAAAATATATGTTTTTTTTTTTTTTTTTCTCCTTTAGAGAAAAAATAAGAGAAATTATTTAGCAAAACATAGATTGAGGTGACCTAGACCTTACTGAACGTTTGTAGAACCTTGCAGAAGACAACATAGTTTGCAAAGGGATCTGTTTGGAGATCAAATTCTGCATTTCGTTATTTGCACAGGTGAATATAAGGCCATGAATTTAAGGGCAGAATTTGACTTGCAGAAACATTATTATTCTTGATGGGTCACAAGAAAGAACTTAGCTTGACCTTTAGATCAGGTCCTGTTTGAAAGAGTAATATTTAGAGGAGCCATCTTTTCACGTAAACCTTATGTGTGATTCTGAGCCAAGCTAAGCATAAATGTATAAAACAGTGCTAAGGATTGGAATGCAATCAGACTAGCAGAGTTTTAGACAGATAGAATAAGAGGAAACTATGACTATTGATCAGATTAATAGATTTCTTTGAAATTTGTTAGGAACCACTTCCAAGCCTGTACTGTACTCATGTTTAAGTCATTGCCCTAATGCAAAGGCCCCAAACTTGACTTAATCCATTTTATATCATGCTGCTCTAATGTAGAAAAATGAAGGTATAATATAATCTGGTTTAATAACACTTCTCTCTTCCCAAATGTACTAAATTCTCTAGTAAAATGTGTAATAGGAGGCTTCCTGGACTTCCTGGACTTCCTTGGTTCCTGGACTTGTTGAGCACCATAAGAACATGATACAAATCAGCCTATGCCACAGCAAGGAAATATATATGATAAATATAAGGATGCAGTGCATATCCTGCAAACCTCCCACAAAAAAACTGTGCCTTGAGCTGACTGAATTCCCCAACATATGAAATACAGCACTTCAGAGGTAAAGAGGGGCCAAATACCTACACACAGTGTCTCCACCTAATCAGCAAAATAACCCTGAGACAATTCTAGTTAAAGAGCTTTGTTAAATTTGGATAATTTGGTTCGTATCAACAGGAAGAGCTGTATAAGAAACTCATTAAAGGGTTGAATTGTACAGACTGTTCTTCTCAGAGCACCAGACAAGCACAGAAACTATGTGAAACCATTTCCCTCTTCCCTATCACTCTGCAAGTCTCCAGCTAAGCTTATATAACTGTTTCAGAAAGGTACGTTACAACCTAAGATTAATATTTCTTCATATCAGGCATGAGAATTGGGTTAACATTTAAAAAAATTTGTGAAGGAAGAAAGATTCTTCTTTTTTTTTTTGGGGGGGGGGGGGAGTTGGGGGGATGGAGTGGGGTGGGCAGGGGGAGTGGTGCAATTGAATCAGACACCTAAAAGATAGGTCTAAAAAACTTTTAGGAGTCTAGTGTGTGCCTTAGGTATATAAATTAAATGAATAATTGAATAATTTATAGCTTCTGCTTCCCAAATTGAAGAAAAGGACAACAGATGCCTATTTACCACCAATTAAATTACTTAGTCATCTAGAATATTGCTGTATCATGTACTATAAGATATTTTTGGTTAGAGTGACACTGAGCAGTGTGTGCACACCTGAAATTCCTGAAACAGGTTATCCCATTTGCAAGTTTTATGAGTGACCCAATCCCAAGGCTGGGCTAAGAGAACAGCTTCTACATTTTTTGCAGATGATATTAAATTGCTGGGAGCTGTTGACCTTGTTGAGGATGGAGAGGCCTTGCAAAAAGACTTTGACAAATTATAATTTGGGCAATCACCAACAATATAAAATTTAACAAGAGCAACTGCCAGATTCTGCGCCTGGGAAGGGGTAATCCTGGCAAAACCAAGAGGCTGGAAAGCAGCCCTGCAGAAAGTAATCTGGGGATTTTGGTCAACAGCAAGCTGAACATGAGCCAGCAGTGTGCCTTGGCAGCCAAAAGGACCAGCCGTACCCTGGGGTGCATCAGGCACAGTCCTGATGTCCAATTAAGGGAAAAGATTGTCCTGCTCTGCTTTGTGCTGGAGCAGCCTCACCTTGAGCAGTGGGTGTAGTTTTGGGCACCACTGTGTAAAAAAAATACATGAAACTGTCAGAGAGTGTCCAAAGGAGGGCTACAGGGATGGTGAAGGGTTGAGAGCGGAAGACATATGGGGAAAAGTTGACGTGCCTTGGTTTGTTCAGCCCAGAGCAGAGCAGGCTGAGGGGAGGCCTCATGGCGCCCTGCAGCTCCCTCACAAGGTTGAGGGGAGGGGCAGGCGCTGAGCTCTGCTCTCTGGGGACAGCGACAGGACCTGAGGGAACGGCATGGAGCTGGGACAGGGGAGGGTCAGGCTGGGGGTTAGGGAAAGGTTCTGCACCCAGAGGGTGGCCGGGCACTGGAACAGGCTCCCTGGGGCAGTGGTCATAGAATCATAGAATTGCAAAATGGTCTGGGTTGGAGGGGACTGTAAAGACCACTGAATTCCAACCCCCTGCCATGGGCAGGGACACCTCTCACCAGACCAGGTTGCCCAAAGCCCCATCCAGCTTGGCCTTGAACACTTCCAGGGATGGGGTATCCACAGCTTGTCTGGGCAACCTGTTCCAGTGCCTCAGCACCCTCATAGTAAATAATTTCTTCCTTATATTTAATCTAAACCTACCCTCTTTTGTTTTAAAACTATTACTCTTTGTCCTATCAGTATTCTGATAAAGAGTCCCTCCCCAGCTTTCCTGTAATACCCCTTTAGGTACTGGAAGGCTGCTATAAGGCACCAAGCCTGCTGGCATTCAAGAAGCATTTGAACAACACTCTCAAGACAAGTTTTACGTTTTGTATGGTTCCTTGTGGACATAGGAGTTGGACCTGACGATCTTTGTGTGTCCCTTCCAATTTGGGATATTCTGTTATTTTATGATTTGACATACAGCTCAACAGTGGCAACCTAGCCACCTTAACTAAAACCACACAACTGATGAAGTTGGTTATACTAGCCTTTTGTGTAGTAAGCCTTTAGGTCAAAACACTCATTCAAGAATGGCAGTCTATTGTTCAGCAATGCTCTGGTTGTATTGCAAAGCTCCCATGAAATCAGAATTTGTGATGTCACTATCCACCAAAATGCAAATTAATTTTCTTCTAAATGTATTAACATTTCCAAGGGTTGTAATAACAATAGTTATCAATAGTAAGAGTAATAGTTATAATAATAGTTATAGTTACCAATAGCAATAAGTTATTTATGGACATTTTCATAATCCATATATATTATACCACTGAACCTAGGACTCTCAATTTGCATAAAAGCTCTCACCCCTACAGTATTACAAAAAATGTGGTGCTACCAGGATCTCTCCCTGTCCTTTAAAAGAATAAAACTAAGCAGCTTCCCACACCAAATGTAGCAATTTAAGTCAAGGATGGGTTTGTGACTGTTACACACATTCTCCAACAAGCTTCTAATTTGATGCTGTAGACAGTCCCTACATCTAGAAGGAAGGTGGCCATTAAGATGTCTTCATCCAGCTCTGCTCCTGACTGCTGGTGAAGATGTCCTCTTCTATATACTGGCTTCTGTAAATGCTATTATCGAGTGTGCAATTCATAGAATAGCTGTTTTGCCATACTCTGCAATTCCAAAATTTTGTGTCTGATTGCTCTTATTAAGAAACTTCAACAATTGGGTAATTTTTAAGTCAATAAATTAGGGCACCAGCAGTCACCAATTACTTTTTCTTTGGTGACCATTTCTAGGTAAGCATGATCCTCTGGATTGCTGGAGCCCATTAGCTGTGTTGAGGTGGATCTGGAGAAACACACATGAACTTATCTAAAAGATCTGAACCTCTGACCTTAAATACAGATTTGAAGTTCTTTTGAGAACAAATGAGCACTAGAAAAGTGGTTATTTATAATTCAGCTGAAAATAAGAAGACAAGGTCAGGAAAATGAATAGTTAGAAGAAAACACTGACATTTTTTAAACAAGAAAATAATGGGACTGGTTACAGTGTAGGTACATTTTCAGCAGTCTAAGGAATATGTGAATACCTTATTAATGCATCAAAGAATATATGATATTCATCTAAAGCCATTAAATGTTCTGTTTAAAAGAACACCTCATAATATATTCCTTTTCAGGAGTAACTGTTGAGAGCCTAAACATTCCGTTCTGTGGGGCTACTATGCTTAATTCTTTAAATATGTTTTAGACGAGCTATGATTCTGCTGAAAATGTGAACTCAGCTGTGGGTGGTAAATGGTAGAGGTATTTTCAGTTTATTTGAAATATTTGACACTTTTTGTTTGCCTTGGTCTTCAACCCCCCATAAGTGAGTGAAATGGATGATCTTAGGGTTACTGACTCATATTTCCTGTCCTCATGATAATAAAACATAGTAAGAACAAATATGGAGAAATTAAGAAACAACTTGGGACCAATTATAAGTTGGGGTGTATTCAAGAAAAACAGCGATGTTCAAAAATAAATACTTTTATTTCGTTTCAGAGTCTGACTGCAGGGTGATATTGAGTGAATTCTTTCTGCTTAAACTTAGCAGCCAATGGGAAGGCAGCAGCTGGAATATTTTAAAGTAAATACTTTTAAAGAAATACAGACTCTTTCATACTTGGGGAAAAAAAAAAAAAAAAGCATACCTGTGAGTGAGCAAAAGACAAGAAATTGAATTGTTAATTCAATTTCTTTGTAATTATAATTTCTATGTAATTATAAGCCTAATTTTCCTACAGAAAGACAGAGCACAATTCAAGACATAAGACAGAATTCATTGTAGGCATTTGCTGAACATCTCATAAGGGATGGCAGCACAGGCACATTACATAGGTGTGCATATTGCTTTTCTGGTTCTGCTGCTTATAGACCAACAACAGGCATCTATCATTGACTTCTCATCAAAGCTTGCAAGGTGTTCTGCCTCATTTGATGTGCTCTGGTAGAGCCAGTCTAGGCTCTGTTTTGACCACCTATATTTATTTCCCTACACTGTGGGAGGGCAAAAGATGGAACACTGGATGGGGGTTGCTTCCAAATGCTCCTTTTCTAGGGAAACTCCTATATACACTTATTAGCTGATGCTTATGTTAATTGGTGTTGAAGCAGAGTAAGCACACAGCTAGCCAAACCCTACTGCTTTCTTCCTACAACCTTTTCATTGAAGCTGGGTTGACTTGATTTTTGTTCTGCTGTGCGTTCTTACTGTTGCATTTAGCATTTGTCACAATAAAATATTTGTCTACAATAAAATCATAAAAATGTTGGCTGGAAGAAATTATGGAGGTCAACTAGCATGATATCCCACTTGGAGCAGGATTTTCACTAACACTAGATCAAATCAGCCAGAGATCTATATGTGTAAGTGTTGAAAACCTCACAGATCTATATGTGTAAGTGTTGAAAACCTCCTCTTTGGGTGAACTCTTGCAATACCACACTGCCCCTATAGTGAAGAAGTTTTTCTAAGATCCAGTTTGAACCATATTTTGTCATATGCATCTATAGGGAAGAGTTCAGCTCCATTGTCTCTGTAATTACCCTTCAAAGAGTTGTGGGCTGTTATGACAGAAAGTTTGTATCTTTGTTTTGGAGATCAAAATGAACAGAAAACTTTTTCCTGCTGGAATAGCAAATGAAAAAAAGTACTTGCAGGTCCTTTTGACATTTTGCCATAGGCCACATCTCCAAGAGGGACTGCTTCACCTGTGTTTTAAGCTTAGTGTAGCAAGAAAATATGACTTGTAGTGAAATATTCTGCAATATAATCCCAGGCATGAAGATTTGTTTTTTTCTTTCTATTGCATACATAGCTCCAAAATGCTGTTTTGATACAGTTTTTGGTATTGCCACTTAGGGCAATGGAACAGAACCATATCAGTTTCTATCCCACTGAGCATAAATATATTGACTTTCATCCCAAACTGCAGAGACTATAATTTCTCCTAACACTTTTGGGAAAGGGGTGTTTGTTAAAACACTGGGTGATGAGAGAATCCCAGCTTGAGGTGAAAGGTTCTGTTTTGGTTCCAGCTGCATGTATGCTGTTTATGTGTGCGCATTTTCAAATGAATTATCTTTAAGAAGGCATATTAAGGGCTGTAAGACATTATTGCAGTAGTACCCATATACTGAATAGCAATAATGTGTACTCCAGGAAACTGTCATCTCTTCTTTACAAATCCATTAGACAGAGTCCATCTGCTAACACTGGCTCCTCAAAGATGTAAAGGAACAGTTGACTCACTGAATGAGCTATCCAACAAACCCCTAGTTGCACACACTGAGTACAGCAGACATCCTTGTGGGGCTAACTATAAACTCTATATCTTGTGAACTGTGATATTTGCATTATGTTTTTTTCTGCTGCTCCCTCAAACACTTTCTCATGTGTTCTTCACCAAGCAATGTCTGTTACCCAGAAATTATGATCGTGCAAATAGATAAAAACATACTGAGAGCTGATTCACATAAAGCTTTTTATGACAATAACGAAGGCACATGACAAAATGGCTTTTTCTACTTCATCTCTAAACCATTTTTTCCCAGTTTTAGTGGGAGAGAATTCAGCAACTGTCAAAAGAAGCAGACAGAATCCTTAGTGCCAAAGTGAAGTGCCTGTGTTCTCAAGATCTTAACACTCCTAAAGGGGGATGTGGAATTAGTCTTCTGGAGATGTCAGCAAGACCACAAATAGCTTGAGAAGAATTAAGTAAATTTTTAAAGTAATGGACTACAGGCAGCCTGTGGGAAGACCCCCAGTACACATGGAATATGTGTTTGGCTTATACCAAGAAACCTTGCAGCTGTGTTTTTAATATAAGCTGAAGTCTGGAATATAACAAGATTTAGTTAGATGGCATGTATAATGGAATGATAGCATCTATACCATAAATTATACCATTAATTCAGCATACCTAGCTGCATTAGAAAATATTTTTGTCACTGCACTTAATGCTTTGTCAGTAACATATATCTAAACTCACAATTTATATCTACATTATTGGAAAAAGCTGATCTGAAACAAGCAGAATCAAATACAAATGTGAACTAAAATCACCTGTAATTTAAATCTCTGATTCTTAATTTTCAAGAAATATGTAGATTTGAAATTACATTATAAAGGCTGTATATAATCATTATAGTTAGTACAAAGTGTTGTATTTGATTCTTGTCTTCAGGAACAACTAACACAGGAGAGGATTTCAAGTTTGGCAACCAAGTGTCCTCTATTCATACCCATAGGCCCCAGGAGGATAATTCTTAGACCTACAAACTGTCTTGTGCAGCCTCTTTTTTTTTTTTTTTTTTTTTTTTTTTTTTTTTTCTGAAAGAATATCCAATTACTTAGTGCTGTGCTGGGAGTACCTGGGGAAATAGTAAAAGGAAATACAACTGAGAGCCACTGTGGTTTGAGTCCTCTCCAGATACTTTGAAAATATTTTGGCAAAAACAAGATTTTAAGTAAAATTGTTTCCTTTGGTAACATACCCAGAACTGCAGGTTTTACATTTTTGTACTTAGTATGGAGGGCCAAAAAAAAAAAAAAGCAGAAGGTTGTACACGTGGTAGTAATATTGGTGGAGAAGAAAGAGAGAGCAATGGGGGGAAATTTGAACAGGATGCAAGAAAAAAAAAAAGACACGGAGAGAACTTATTAAAAATATCTATCTTTTGCTGGGTAAACTGGGTAAACTAACTAACTGCACAGTTCTGCAAAAGGAAAAATTTCTTTGGGTACCTTAGTAGTAGTGACAGGAGAAGCATGATGGTTTGTTCATCAGAGGATGACTGTGATGAAAGGGGAAAACTAAACCATGATTTCTTTTTTTCTCTGTTTTGTTATCAGGCAGTGTCAATGAATTTTTCGTGTTTCTTGAAATGACAATGATAAGCAGGATTTCTTTTAATTACAGGAGATTCTTTAGACTACTGATTTCTTTTTCTCTCTGAAGATTTTAGTGAGAGGAGAAAGAAGTGCCATTAAAAGCTTTCTAAATGCATTGTTCATACAGAATTCTCTAGGTACCTAAGTAATTGGGAGCCCTATGAATATTTAAATGAAGGAAATGTAACATTAATACCTTTATCTTTCAGGACAGCTTTTCTGCTTTTTGTTCAGCTGTCAGTGATTATAAACTAGCAGGTTGCATGCTTGAATTCTCACTCCCTCATGTTTATGGTTTCATTGCTGTCATGCTCTGTATTTATAAATAACATAAATGTTGGCAGTCAAGAAAACAGTGCTGTTATTGGTCACCATCAGTTAATGAGCATTTTTGTTCAACTTGTGAGAGTTTGTTTTTTTCAAGTCTGAATTACTGTTTTTCTCCAGAAGTGCTCACCTTACTGGGGCTTGTCACCCCTTCCCTGTTTTGAATGGAAATATCACAGGTTAACCATCATAGTCTTTCAATAGGATGTTTTTCCTATCCTAAAGCCACTTGTTTTGGGGAAGAATTCAAAAAGCCCATTGTTTAAAAATAACTGTAGGATAATAGAAGTCAACGTCAATGGGGTTATACAAGTGCTCCTAAACTGTTGCAAACTAGAGTGCTGACACATGGTACAGAGAGAAGGTATAGAGCATGTGAGGTATGAATTCAGAAGTATTCAGAAGACAGGCCTGCAAATCTCTCTTTCTCTCTCTCTCTCTCTCTCTCTCTCACACACACACACACACACACACAAAGGAGAAAATTATATGTTGAGTACATGCAGATGAGAGTTGAAGGGGATTGAGGATACTTGGGAAGTAAGTCTTGGAAAAGATTGTGTTTAACAGTGTGTACACATGAGGCAGGAGGAGTACACTGATGCAAAGCTCTAAAGGATAGCTATGCAGCTGAACATTGGTATTTGAGAAGAAAGGCATATGGACATAACTCTTTAATGAATGTACCTGAACTCATAACTTTGATTTTCTTTTGAACAAACAATTTGGATGGATTATTATTTAGTTGAGCCAGATATAACTAATATGAAATGAAATGTAAGAGTCTATCTTTGGGAGGAGGAAAAATCTACTAACATGAAACAATATATAAGGTCCAGTAACTGGCAACTTGCCTCTTCCTGTACCATGCTAAATCTTTTTTCTTAGAGGCTGAGCTTCATTGTTCTCTGTACCTTGTTGAATTCCTTAGTTATTACATACTGAGATCTAGAAGGTTTAACCATGTCCATGTGGCCTGTTTGTGACCATTCTTTGTTGTGCCATGTTTATCAAAATCTATTTCCACAATTTGACCCTCTTCAACTTGGAAGAATAGTGTTTTCTGCTTTTCTTTTGTTTACAGTTTGTTTACCCAGGAAACCTGAACTTGTCAGGCACAGACAGTGTTCAAGGAGATAATGACCTCACATAAGTGACAGTACACTAACATCTAATGGAGCCATCCCAGTGAAAAGTCCAGACTGCTGTTTTGGTAGTCAGTGAAAGGAAGGAGGCTAATAATGTAGCTGTTCCTTGAAGGCTATATTGAGTGAAACTGTATGTACACCTTGTTTTGTTTTTTTAGAATTTAAATCCTCTTTTATGTAGCTGTCTATCAGAAAGAAAATAGTCTGGAATTTAGAGCTACATTTCTGTTTTCCATTTCACATCTTTTTAGATGGGGAATGATCTGTCAGTTCTACAACTGGAGACTGCAACTCTGGCCATGAAACTAATTGGCTCTAAATGATATGCTGAAGACATGGGGAAATAGCAGCCCTATCAGGAGTGTATCCCCTCTCTAGGAATAGAAACAAGCAGCACAAGTAACGTTCTTCTCAGCCCCATACACTGACATAATGTGCAAATCTGCATTTGGATTCCTTAAGTAAAAAAAATGGATGGTGCTTAAAGAAAGATCTTAATGCACTAGCAACTATCTGAGATGCTTAGATGTGGACTGAGACAAGTAAATATTCTTAACAAGTGCTTGGAGGAAGATAAATGTGGCAATTTAGTAGAACAATTCAGTGAAGAGCCTTAATTCAACTGGAGAATAGTTAATTTGTGAGAAAATACTGTGTTTTCACATATCCAGTACATTTGGGCTAGTTGTTCCATAAATGATGAATGTGTTCCATTTAAGTGTTATGCCAAGAAGCTTTAATTTCTACACTTAATTCTTTCAGGATCTGAAGCCAATTTTTAATGTTCATGTACTGTCTTTGAAAACAAAAGCTTTGATGGAGAAATTCCCTGGATTATTTTAGCAGTGGTCTGTTCTAGTGGTTCACAGCATGCCATGAAGAACTGAATGGATTTTTTCTGAAATTTCTTGAAGATCAATTTTTCAGTAATTTGAATAACTATTCTTAAATTGACTGAGACTTCAAGCTGTTATTATTGTAGCTTGGAGTATTTTTCTCTAGCTGTCATAAAGGATCTTATAGTGATTATTTAGAGAGATAAACAACATGTCCATTCAGACTTTGGGCTGTACTGAAGACTGGATTCTTTTTTTCACAATGGCACTAAACTTTAAACGTGTGTGTCATGTTAGTAAAAGATCATAGCAGTCACAGCACACAGTATGCTATTTTCAGCTTACTACCAGACAGAGCATTCACTATATCTGTTCTCTTCTCCAGAGAAGTTTACTCACTTACTGCCATGATTTTTTTTTTTCTGTCATTTTTTCTTTTTCTCTTTCCATTTTTTATCAAAAAATAAGATCACATCTTACTCACTGATCACTGGAATTGTTGAGCCCATGATTCACCTCTGTATATACACACTTACATGTATGAAGTTGTGATTTTGCATTCCATATTATGTAAAATGACCTCAACCGTTGTAAATCTTTCAATCACAGGAGATTTGAACACTAGTTCTGTCGAATCTATTCAGTGTAAGGCAATATTCTAAGATCAATGACCTTCAGCTCCCACGGGCTGGCAGGTATTCTGCTTCAGGGTAAACCGGAACTTACATTCACTCACAGACATCTTTTTAACCCTATATAACATGGAAACAGAGGAATGCATTTGATTCCATACTACCCCCTTTTCCTGTTTTTTTGTTTTTTTTTTTTTTTTTTTTTTTCTTTTTACCTTTTCTGTTTACTCCTGTTCTGCTTGTGTTCATTGTCTCTATCATCTACATTTCCCTTTCCTTTCTCTGCCTTCTCTTTCCTGTGAGACAGCCAGATGATCCTGCCAGTCTCCACCATGTAAGGAATGATAATCTTATACATTGAGCATCAGAAATGAAACAATTCAGGCAAAGTCAAGTCCCCTTCAGTTTGCAGCCTTCCTGTGGCATACTTCAATCTCTGACAGTGATCGGTGACTATCATTTAAGCCTTTACCAAGAACAACCAGAATGGTGTTGACATCATTCTGTCAATGTTCATGTGTGACATTGACACTAGTTGCAAGTTAATTCTGTATATATTGCTTGCAACTGCTGAAAGTTTGATAGAGCAGGAGCATGCTACCTGAAGATAAAAAGAAGTATCTATTACACTCTTGAAGATGTAGTCTGCATGCATCTTTGCTTCCTAACCTTGATCCCTTCATGCTGCAGTCCAAATGACTCTGATTAGATTGTGGGCTTAGAGGAAAGGAAGGCATGGAATGACACTTAAGCATAGGTACAGTCACTGTGTGCAGGATTGGTGCACTGGAGCAGATGTTAAGAAGACTAATTCTACCACTAGAAGAAAAAAATCTCTGTGGTGTGTATTTGATAAACTATCACTTATACATGGGGACTACAAATCTCTTTTATTAATTAGTATCTTTCATTCTCTCAGTCAGCTTACTGAAGGCCAACTAACATTTTGAGGGAAAGACATTAGCATTTTCATTCCAATTTGATATTTCTGCCTTTTTTTTTTTTTTTTTTCTTTTGACATTAAGAGTGCATTAAGGTAATGTGGGGATTTACAGCCACTCTTATTATATGTGTGTGTGTGTTTCTTTTTGTGTTAACTCAGTTTTTCCCTATTTTTTTTTTTAAACATGCTGAATTAGAATTTCATCTATTATTTTAATTCTTAAATAACATATATCTATTTGAGACAAAGATGTCATAATGAATGTTCTTTCCTTTTTTAGAAGTTTATATTTAAAAATATATTGTTATGCATTTTAAAGTAACCTAGACAAACAAGATTCTTTGAATTTCTTTCAAATTCGCTTGGAAATGGACATAGATTAGCAGGTGTGATGAAAAATGTTAGGCATCCTTTTGCAGCATGCAGGTCAAACGCAGGTTTTTATCAGAGGCAAGATAGAGGGAAAAGCTGACACAGAGACATCTACCGGTAAAGTGAGAGAGTAGCGTTGAATATAAGCACTCATTTAGCCTTCCTGGGAGGCTTTTTTCATCGAACATTTACATCTTCATAAATGTATTTGATTTGATTCACAGTGCTCTTATCTCCCTTATTATCTCTTATTAAGCTGAAAATAAAATATTAAAACATTAAGAAGTCATATGAAAATCAAACCAGTCTTCACTCCAACATGCCATCTGTGAATAAATTTTTTGATATCTTCTTAAAATAACAATTAAAATAAATAGATTTTTCTGCAAGAGTTTAATGTTGGGATACTTGGGTAATTCCAAACCAAAAAGAACAGTCCTAAAGTAAAGGAATATTTTTTCATGTTGAAGCAGATGAACCCCTGGCCCAATTTCCTTGGTGAACTCAGATGGAAGATATAGTTTTCCTTGTCATCCACACAAACACACTACTAATTATACCAAGAAAAAAAAGCTGGAATCTCCTTCAGTCTTCAAAGCACAGAAATAAAATGGTTTATGGTGGAAGCACCGTCTCCTTGGGGACTTTATAGGTAGCAGTCCACAGCTAGGACCAGTTTTATGAACAAAATGAATGTCTTTTATGAAAAACCTAAGATGAATACTAATAAGTATCAGAAAATTAAGACTGATGAATGAGTCAATGGACTTCATGGCTACAGAACAGTAGTGCTGTCATAGCTTGAAACTTGTTTGCTCTGACTCAGACGGAAAAGGAAGTTTTTCAGACTAGGTACAGATTTTTTTTAAGGGGTGGCACCTTCATTAATCTGAGTCATACTGAGCCTGTGGTTGGGTAGAGTCCCTCTTGTTATGTTAAAAAAATAAATAAATAAAAAGATAAAAAGATTTTTCTATCGATCAAATAATATAAATTTGAATTTCTCATTTTTACAGCACAGAAGACAGAATTTAAGCTGATAACTGCGGCACTATGCTACCAGATTTTCATCTTATCTATCAAAGCCCAAATGGGGAATGCACTGTGTTACTCTTAGGATGGGCTGGGGAACTAGGATATCTGCCAGAGTTGCGGTTTATGGATTTACTCCACACTTTTTGTTCTCCAGCTACTTTAAATCTACTTACGTCAGATCAAGAAAAAATGCAAATCCAAGCATTCACCTTCGGCATTCAAAATAGCCAGTGTAGCTGAAAATGCTCTTTAAAGATGCAGGTGAAGAAATGGAAGAAAAATCTATAGTTGAGATAGAAAATTTTTCTTCACAGGGCCTTTTCTTCCAGCATCTGGCTGGCTTGTTCTCTCCTGACCATCTGGTAGTTATCACAGAATTGAACTTGGCAAGGGATGCAAAGAGTCTCAGGAAAGGGTTCTATAGGTACATAGTTTAGAAAAGTGAGGCCAAGGAGGGCGTCCCCTCTCTGATATACAAGAAAGGAGTAAGAGGGAGTAAGAATTGGTAACAACAGGCATGGAGAAGACTGAGGTACTCAGCAAGTTCTTTGCCTCAGCCTTCACTGCCAGTCAGGCTTGCCACATCTCTCATTTCTCTGAACCTGTAGGCAAGGGCTGGAGGAACTAGGTCCCTCCCACTCTAAGCAAAGAGAAAACTTGAGACCACCTGATGAAACTGAACAGGTACAAGTCTACGGGGACCGATGGTCTGCATCCCAGGGTCCTGAGAGAACGGGCTGTGGAGTTGCCAAGCCTCTCTCCATCACATTTGAAAAGTCATGACAGTCACGTGAAGTCCCTGGTGACTGGAAAAAGGGAAACATCACTCTTGTTTTTAAATAGGCTACAAAGAAAGACCCGGAGAACTACAGACTGGTGAGCCTCACCTCTGAGCCTGGGAAAATCATGGAGCAGATTCTCCTGGAAGCAATGTCAAGGCACATGTAGGACAAGGAGGTGATCCAAGACAGCCAGCTCAGCTTCACCAAAGACAATCGTGCCTGACCAATCTGGTGGCCTTCTATGATGGAGTAACTGCGTCAGTCAAGAAGGGACGACCAACCAATATCATCTACCTGGATGTCTGCAAGGCCTTTGACACTCTCACACACAACATCTGTATCTCTATGTTGAAAAGAGATGGATTTGAAGGATGGACTATTTGGTAGATGAGGAATTGTCTGGATGGCCACTGCCAGAGAGTTGCAGTCAACAGCTCTATGTCTAAGTGGAGGCTAATGATGAGCACTGTCCCTTAGGGGTCAGTGCTGTTTAATGTCTTTATCAGTGACACAGACAGTGGGATCAAGAGCACTCTCAGCAAGTTTGCAGAGACACCAAACTTAGTGGTGCAGTCAATATAAAAGAAGGAAGAGATTCCATCCAAAGGGACCTGGACAAGCTTGAGAAGTGGGCCCATGTGGACCAAATGAGGTCTAACAAGTCCAAGTGCAAGGTGCTGCACCTGGGTCAGGGCAGTCACAGACCTGAGCACAGTATGGGAGAAGATGTCACTGTGAGCAGCCCCGTGGAGAATGTCTTGGGGGTTCTGGTGTATGAAAAGCTCATCATGAGCCAGCATTATGTAATCACAGCCCTGAAGGTCAACTACGTCACAGGCTGCATCAACAGAGGCATGGCCAACAGGTTGAGGGAGGTGACTGTCCCCCTTCTGCTCTGCCTTTGTGAGGCCCCACTTTAGAATATTGCATCCAGGTCAGGGGCCCCTGTCACAAGGGCATGGCAGGGCATTTGGTACTTGATGACCTGTAAAGTCCTTCCCTCTTCTTCTTATGGAACATGCTCATTATTCTAGTCGTTCTTGCCTTTGGGGTCTACTAGATCTACCCTGAAGTTTCTCCCTGACGTTCATTCTATTCCTTTTGTAAGTAGAAGTTATCCTTACCAGTATGCTAACAGTGTCTTTCATTGGAACATATATTCTGTGTCAAGATGTGCATTTATAGTGGGCATGGTATGACAAGTTTAAAAATATAATAATAATCTTAATGGCTGTTGTTGGACATCATGCACAATAACAAGTATCCTCTTAGAGGTAAAAATATCAGATTTCCAGGCTCAAAGGTAAGAAAAAAATTAACTTTTTTGTCACCATGATCTTTATCAACGGGATGGTTAAAAGCATCTAGGTTGTATTCCATATTAAACTCTTTCTGAAGG
The DNA here is from genome assembly GCF_964035555.1 of Netta rufina. Classification (NCBI taxonomy): domain Eukaryota; kingdom Metazoa; phylum Chordata; class Aves; order Anseriformes; family Anatidae; genus Netta; species Netta rufina. The sequence continues at coordinate 7,875,544 of NC_140126.1, forward strand.
CAGAGAACAGCATGAGAATTCATTTCACATTCTGTAGAGCTGTTCAGTGAATCAGCTGGTGCAGAAGTTGTTATAAGGCAAGAGAGCTTCCCCTGCCTCTACTTTTAGTATACCAAGTCACATTTGTCTGATCTCTTCATAAAGACGTCAGATGTAGGCATTGTGCAGACAGTTTTCCAAGCAACAAAAATAACTTTAAAGAAGAAAAGATAAACAAATTGTTTTGGTGGCTTTCTCAAAAATAGTGGAGCACCTTAACACCAAAGACCAGATTCAAGAGTGTGCTGCAACTGTTCTGCACAATGCAGAATAACTGTAAACTTAGTTAACAGAGACTCACATTTCAAATGTGGGAAGTGCAATTGACCTACCTGTCTGCATTTCTGCAAATAGAATTCATACTTATCATTGTGATTTACTAATTAGATGCATCTGGCATTGTGGGTCAAGAGTAAGAAACAAAACTAACCCAAAACACTGCAGCTAGAATTGTGCCATTCCCTGGACACCTGCCCCAGGAAAAGACACTCAACACTTCAGCAGATGACAGAATGCATCTACATGGAAAGAGGTTAGCCCAACAGAAATAGTTTTTTTTCTAAGTGTCTTAAATACAAGGCAGTTAGTAGATTAAAGATACGTTATATCTTACAGATATATTGTAAAATAGATTTTTTGTATTTCAATATATGGGGCAGGTAAACCGGAGACCCATGCCAAGATCTGAAAAACAGACTATTTTCAATGGAATTTGAATCACACTTGTTCTTGTAGGATGGTGTGTGCTTATGGTGTTTGTTATCCAGATATTTTAGCCTGAAAAAAGTGTTATAAAGGAATAAATGTCCTCTGGTGTATAAGTCTGAAAGCTGTATCAAGTGACATTTTCTAGAGGTTAATAATTTAATCTCTAGTTAACACCTTAATGAATTAGTGATGCAAACTTTTTGGAAATGTATATTTTTTAGTTCTCCATAAACATTAGCATTTCCTTTTATAATGAATACACACAGTAAATTATTCTTTTAGAAAATTAATTTAGAGTTCAGGCTTGCTCAACTGCATTTCCTGTCAATGTCATAGTTAAGTTCCAGGAAATTGATAATAAAGGCATCAAATGACCCATGCTAACCCCAGATCATGGAATCTTAACCAAAATCATCATGCTCAAACACCCACAAAAACACCTCACCCCCCTCTGCAAATTTAGTTTTATGCAAATATACAACAACCCATAGTCTCCATCTTCACTTCCTAAACAAGGGAGAATTCCTACTCAGTATAAAATCCCCAAAGAGCCTAAAGCTGAAACTTAATCAAATGTGTATAGAGACTCATACCTGTACTTTACCTGCCAGACCAAGAGGAAACTTAAGGTCTTACAGAAAAAATTTTGTAAAAAGATAGTGATTGTTGTGCCATATGAACATAACAACCTCCCTGCCCCGAATTTTTGGAAGAGTTGTTAACTTTCAAAGCTAAACTCAGTTGCCAAAATTTGAAAGAAAGTGATTTAACTTTTTGTTTTGCAAACTTAGTATACAAGGATGTCTGTTCTCTCTCTGTAGTTACCTATTTGGTTTTAGATATAATTTATTATATTATATTGTGATGGTTTTACTCAGGTGGGCAGCCAAGCTCCACCACAACTGCTCTCTCACTCCCCCTCTCCTCAGAGAAGAAGGGGGAGAAAACACAACACACAGAACTTGAGGTTTGAGATGAGAAAGTTTTAATTAAAGGGAAAGGGAATGGGAAGGAAGAAACAAAAGAAACAATAAGTCCACATGGAAGCACAGAGAGGAGGGAAAAAAAATTATTCTCTACTTCCCATCAATGAGCAATGTTCAGCCACATCCTGGGAAGCAGGGCCTCAAAATGCATAGTGGTTGTTCAGGAGGAACAGCCCCCTCCCCCACAAGAGTCCCCCTTTTTATTGCTGAGTGTGACATCAGGTGTTATGGAATATCCCTTTGGTTGGTTTAGGTCAGCTGCCCTGGCACTGTCTCCTCCCCATCACTTGCCCACCCCCAGCCTGCTGGCTCTTGGGGGCTTGGAAAGAGTCCTGATGCTGTGCCAGCACTATGCAGCAATAGACAAAACACTGGAGTGATATCAGTGCTGTTCCAGCTACGAGTGCAGAGCACAGCACTGTGTGGGCTGCTGCAGGGAAAGGTGACTCCAGCCCAGACAGACCCAACACATGTATCTCGATATCTTTATCTATTTATCATTATCCATTTTAGTTTTCAAGAAACAGTAACTCAGGGATTTAGCTAAACAACTAATTGTCTGTTACAACTCAGAGATGGCTTGTTTTTGGCCTACAAGCTTGTAAGTAGAGATGAATTTATTATGATGAAAGAATGACCTGTATAGGCCAACCTTCTCTTCAGTCTATTCTAGTTTTCAGAAGCTTGTGACTATGAAATTTTTGAGTTGAAGACTGTATCAATTAAGTTATTGGCTACTAATTTATTTATCTTTTCATTCCTTAATTGACAAAGGATTCTAACATTTAAACAAAATGGTGTAAGTCCTTTTTCTGACTTTTCATCTGTGTAATGATTAGTCAATTCACAGAAACAGAATCATTGAGGTTGGAAGGGACCTCTGGAGGTAATATAATCCAACTTGCTGGTTCAAAGCAGAGTCAACTAGAGGAGATTACACAGGACTGTGTCTGGTAGGGTTTGAATATCTCTGATGATGGAGACTGAACAACATCTTTGGGCAACCTGTTCTAGTGTTTAGCCACCCTCAAAGTGAAAAAAATAAAATAAAATAATTTTTTTTTTTTTTTGCATGTTCAGGCAGAGATTCATGTGTTTCGTTTTGTGCCTATTGCCTTTTGTCCTGTCACTGGGCACCACTGAGAAAAATGTAGCTGCAACTTATTTATTCCTCCCAATCAGGAATTTATGTACATTGACAAAATCCACCTGAACTTTCTCTAACCCAGGCTGGACAACCCCAGCCCTCTCAACCTCTTATACAATAGATATTCTAGTCCCTTAAACAGCTTTATGGCCGGTCTTTCACCATCTCTGTATGTTTCTTTTTGGGGGAAGCCCAGAAGTGGGCTCAGCACTCCAGACATGCTTTCACCACAGTTGAGTAGAGGGGAAGGATAATTTCCTGCAACTGTCTGGCAAGAGGGACACAGTACGAGACGGACATAGTCCCAGTACAAGAGGGACATAAAACTACTGGAGAAAGTTTGGAGAAAGGTTACTAAGGTGATTAGAGGACTGGAGTAACTGTTGTAGCACAGGCTGAGAGAGCAGGGCCTGTTTAGCCTGGAAAAGAGAGGTCTGAGGGGTAACCTCATTAATGTGTATAAATATCTCATGGGAGGGTGTTGAGATGATGGAGCTGGTTCAGTTGTGCCCAGTAACAGAACAAAACACAATGGGCACAAACTGAAGCACAGGAGGTTCCAGCTGAATATGGGAGGGCACTTCTTTACTGTGAGGGTGACAGAGCACTGGAACAGGTTGCCTAGGGAGGAACTGGAGTCTCTGTCTGTGGAGATACTCAAAACCCACCTGGATGCCATCCTGCACAATGTGCTCTAGGTGATCCTGCTCAGCAGGGGGGTTGGACCAGATGATCTTCAGAAGTCCCTTCCAACCTTGGCCATTCTGTGATTCTGTGAGGTTCTTCCTAATGTAGCCCAGGATGCTGTTGGTCTTCATTGCTGTAAATGTTCATTGATGGCTCCTGTTCAACATGTTGTCCACCAGGATGCCCAAGTACTTCTCTACATACCTGCTTTCAGGACAGTTAGCCTACAGCCTGTACTGATTTATGTTACCCCTTCCCTGATGCATAGCTTTGCACTTCTCTCAGTTGAACTTCATAAGATTCCTGTCAGCCCTTTTCTCCAACCTGTTGAGGTCCCTCTGAATGGTGACACAACCCTCTGGACACCAGCCACTCCTTCCACTTTTGTATTTCTGTGCATATCTGCTGAGGGTGCAGTCTGTCCTATTGTCCAAGTCTGTAAGAAGGATGTTAAATGGTAACAATCTTGGGATACACCACTGATCACTGGCTTCCAGCTGGATTTCATGCTGCTGATTGTAACTTTCTGAGCCTGACAGTCCAGCTAATTTTCAGGCCAACTCACTCTCCACTTGTCTAGCCCGTTCTTTCTTAGGTTCACTATGAGGTTGTTATGGTAGAGAGTGCCAAAAGCCTTGCTAAAGTTGTAACACACAACATTTGCTGCGCTCCCTCCGTCAGGCTAGTCTTCCCATTGTAAGTTGATCAAGCATAATTTTCTCTTCACAAATTCATGCTGATATCTGCCAGTTACCTTCTTATCCTTTATATACTTCAAAATGGTTTCCAGGATTATTTGCTCCTTCACCTTCCCAGGGATCGAGTTGAGTCTGGCCAGCCTGTAGCTCTTCAGACCTTTCTTCTTGCCCTTCATGATGACAGTTGACATTTTCTTTCTTCTCTTTCTAAGGAACCTCCCCTGATCACCACATATTTTCAAAAGTCATTGAGAGTGGTCTTACAGTGACTTTGACCACCTGAGAAACTCAGTGAAGTTAGAGATAATCTCACCTGCCAGACAAGAAGTCTGATGAGAAGAAATTGATGCTGGTATTTGGGCAGCAGCGTTTTGGAAGTATGGAAAGCCTATGTAATCCTGGATGCAGCTCAAAAGCGTGGCTGATACTACCACTTTGGAAAACCTCTTAGGGAACTGTGGTTCAACCAGCAGAAACATTGCCTCTATCTCACTCCTTCTCAGTTTCTACTAGAAATGGCAGAGATGCTCTGTGGACCAAGTGAGAAGTGTGTAAAGGTACAAACTGGAAATCAGGATACCATGCTATCCATGGTCAGCCAACTATTTCCCAGTTGGATTCTTTCCACATGTTACTGCTGCTTAGCTACTACACAATATCTGGCCATGTGAACAGTTTTAATAGAAATGAATCTGGTTTATTTTGTAATAGTATGGGCAAAGGCGTGCTTACTCCATCTCAGCTAAACATTAGAGTCATGGGAGAATGGCATCTCATCTTTCATAAGTGAACTGTGTGACTAACCCACCCCTGAGCCCTGATTCTCTCAGGATACAACGTAAGAAAAGTCATTTCACAAGTTTTTGCACAATATTGTTAAATACAGAGTGACTGGAAATGTTGTTCTTCACCACCATTAAGAAGGAAAAAAGACAGAAAAAGGAGTTAGAAGCTGTGAAATTCAGACCCTGGAGCATTTTCTGTGAAAGTGGAAAACTACTGACTTGTCAGCATTATTCCATTGACTGGTTATGTCACAAATTACAGCAGGACTGTGGGGATCTTCTCTGGAGAAATCTGTGATCTCTGAACAAAATTTGCCCTTCCAATGCTGATTTGTTGCATGGTGTAAATTATAGCCTTATCAAGAAATCATGTGATCCTATTGCTTTTACTTTTTTTTTTTTTTTTTTTTTTTTTCTCCTTTCAGCAGCTGCTTACTGTTTTGTGTTTTCATATTAATTGTAACACTTCTGATATAAGGCTCTATTATTGCTCACAGATGTTTGTGAGGGTGTCATTTTAGACTCTAAGAAAGACTTTCTGATGAGAAAACAAACTTATTTTAATGTGCGATCTCTACTTTTATAGACATGTCCTGCAGCAAGACTTGATAACAGATGCTTTGAAAAGTCACTGGAATCTAGTCTTCTGCATCACTTTTAATGACTTCAAGCTTAATTTTAAAAACAGAAACGAAGTAGTGTTAAAGCTATCATTTAGCAAAAAGTAATTCAGATGAAAGGCAATTGTCTTTCAAGATTCCTTAGACTTAAAGCCTATCTGATCCAGGTTAATGCTGTATATTGAAATGGACATACGATAAACTTATTTTCTTAACTGTAGTTTCCATCTCCCTCTTTTCTGTCTTCATTTTTTCCCCTTGTAAGTAGAAGACAAAACTCCAGAGGAGTCTATACTGTCTGTGGCAGCAGAGTAATCCATGACTGAACATCACAAGTCTCTTTATGAGCTGGAGTTGCTCCATTAGCAACGGATGATGTTGGGCATACTTTTGATTACTTACTGGAGAAGCGGCCCAGCAGCTGTGTAAGACCTTGCAGCCCTGAACAGAAGCTCAGACACAAAACCTGGGTTTCCCAGTTGTGGTGTAATTGCCTGAAGTAACTAGGAAAATAAAACTAACATTCACATTTTTAAGGAAAAGGTATAGCATTGAAGAGGCTTTCAGGGTAGGGCATAGCTGCTTTACCCGAGTGTTCCCTAGGCTCCCAACCTTAGATGATATCGCACTGGGGAAACTTGGTGTGCTAGCCCTAAGAAACAGTATGGAGTGTAGAGTGGAGTGGAGACACCACGGCTAGGCTCTGTAACCAGGTGGGGACTCTATTGTTCTTGTGCACACCAAGAGCGATAAGCTGCACTTTTTGCCACCCTGAGCCAAAGACCTGTTATGTTTTGACAAATACTGTACCTTAGTGTACTTTTTGCTCATTATAATATCATTATAACACCAAAACACACCTCCATCCCAAAAGCTACCCGCCTCCAAGGTGCGACCACCCCTCACTGAGCATGCGCCCTGAATTTCTCAGAGCCTATTACTTTAAACAGAGACGGGAAAACTTTACACCAATCACAACTAAGATATGCTTGACTAGAGTCACTCAAGCTCCACCTAAAAGATGGAAAATAATATAAATTGGGCCAAGAGAGAGGGGATGTCAGGGAAGATACCACCGTCAGGGGAGATACCATCCCGAGGAAATACAACATCCTTAGGACCTCCTGACTCCTGGGATCAGTTGACGGGCTGAGCCTTTCTTCCCCCCCCATTGGGACGCCTTTGGGTGAGATCTGAATACTTGCTTATAAATCTCTATAGAGTCTTTGATCCTTTTAACGCATTTATTTCTAGGCTGCGCACCTGTAACACCTGTAACACCTGTGTATTTCATGCATGCTATCTTGCTTTTGCAGACAGTCACTATCACCCGCAATCCTAAAGAACCTGATTATCTGTTGCTGTAATAAACCATACTCGATTGCATTGTGATAGCTCTCATTAAAGTGCAGCTAGGGTAAGGGTAGTTATCCGTGATAGTTCAGTGTTCTGAATCCAACCAGACCCCCATATGGTTAATGCATTGTTGGTGAATGTCTGAATGGACCCCCAGTTGTTGGTGAATGTCTGAACGGACCCCCAGACGGTTAATGCGTTGTTGGTGAATGTCTGAACGGACCCCCAGACGGTTAACGCGTTGTTGGTGAATGTCCGACTGGTTCAGTACCCTGAATCCGACTGGCCCCATAATGGTTAATCAGCTACACCCCTTAACGCGACACCAGTTTCTCAGTCCTGCAGATTTAGGAGTCACTGTGTTATCTCATAGAATCACAGAATCACAGAATCACTTAGGTTGGAAGATCATCAAGTCGAGCAGATAACCTAGCACTGCCAAGTCTACCATTAAATCATGTCCCCAGGCACCACATCTACATGTCTGTTGAAGACCTCCAGGGACAGTGACTCAACTGTTTCCCAGAGCAGCCTGTTCCAATGCTTCACAACCCTTTCAGTGAAGAAGTTTATCCTAATATCCAACCTAAGCCTCTCCTGGCGCAGCTTGAGTGGGCCATCCAGTGGATAAGGTCCAAGTGGATAAATCTTGCAGGTCATACACACAAGGTGGTGGTCAATGGCTTTATGTCCAAGTGGAAGCTAGTGACAAGTGGTATCCTTCAGGGGTCTGTCTTGGCACTGGTACAGTTTAATATCTTTATCAATGACATAGTAAGATCAAGTGTACCCTCAGAAAGGTTGTAGATGATACTAAGCTGAGTAGTGCAGTTGATACTGCAGAAGGAAGGGATGCCATCCAAAAGGACCTGAACAAGGTTGAGAATTGGGCCCATGTGATCCTAATGAGGTTCAACAAGTCCAAGTGCAAGGTGCTGCACTTGGTTACAGGCAATCCCAGACAAGAGTACAGACTGGGAGAAGAATTAACTGAGAGTAGCTTTTCAGTACTTAAAGAGGGCTTATGAAAAAGGTGGAGAACAACTTTTTGCTCATTCAGACTATGACAGAGCAAGGGGAAATGGTTTTAAACTAAAACAAGGGAGTTTCAGATTAGATTTTAGGAGGTGATTCTTCATTCAGAGAGTGGTGGGGCAACAGGTTGTCCAGAGAAGATGTAGATGCCCCATCCCTGGAGGTGTTCAAGGCCAGGTTGTATGAGGCCCTGGTTGACCTGATCAAGTGTGTGGCATCCCTGCCTATGGCAGGGGGATTGGAACTAGACTATCTTTAAAGTCCCTTCCAACCCAAGTCATTCTGTGATTCTATGATTGAGGCCATTTACTCTTCTTGTTCTTGAGGTCTTGCTGCTTAGGAGAAGAGACTGACCTCCTCTGAGGCACTTGTAGAGAAAAATAGTCTCCCTGAGCCTCTTTTTCTCCATGCTAAACAATCTCCCTCAACTGCTCCCTCAACGGCTTCTCACAGGGCTTGTGCTCCAGACCCTTCATCAGCTTTGTAGCCCTTCTCTAGACACATTCAAGCACCTCCATGTCCTTTCTGTAGTGAGGGGTCCAAAACTGAACACAGTACTAGAGGTGTGGCCTCACCTGAGCAGAGTACAGAGGGACAATCACTTCCCTAGCCCTGCTGGCCACATTATTCCTGATCCAAGCCAGGATGCTGTTGACCCTCTAGGCTGCCTGAGCACACTGCTGGCCACCTATTAAGCCACCTATTGACCAATACCCTCAAGCATAATCTGTTCAGTTGGCTAAAGTTTATACAGCAGGTTTCCGTTAGTGTTATCAATTTAATTGTCAGTTAATTTTTCTGTATACATATACTATGTGGGACAAGAATGATTTATTCATGTTAATGTAAGAGTAAACCATGAACCATTTCATTTGCAGCATGGTTAACTGTGGTATTCATGGCAGCTCCTCTGAATATTTTTGATGAGGTCTTGAAGTACATGTAATTCTGAAAACACATTCCCATTCATTAGGACACATATAAGACGTTAAGCCCAACATGGCAACTAGCATCTAGAAAAATTCCATAAACATTAAGCATATTTATGTCATAGCATTAAGCTCGGTCAATTTGAACCTTACTGTATTGTAGTATAAGAGGCATCTTGTTTGCTTTTATTTACCTTCTCAGTAGTAAATGTATTTTGGTTAACCACAATGGCAAACTTAGGCAAGACATTTATGTCAACAGATCCTTCTTCTCAACAAAGTAACATTCTTAGTTTCTAAGGCAGCAGACTGGATTCTGAGTAATAAGGTGTTTATAAGCCTTGTTATAAATCTGAAACCATAAACATGTCTACTTTTCTATTAAACCTGCTGCTGTGTTTGGGACACAATAAGTTCTCTTTTAAATTTGATGGTAGCAAGCGTGTTGGTTTTCCAGTTTTGATTGCTGTTGATTTAACAACTGCCAGCACCTCCTGCCAAGCTTTTGACCGAAGTCATGCTCCCTGGTGATGTCATTAACAGTGCCTAGAATTGAGAAGTTGATGGTACCTGCTGGGAAGCTGTAAAAGGTTTCATACCTCCCTTGTTGTGTTGTAGATGCATTTGGGAACAGCAGTAAGAAACTAGTCCTTCTCCACAGCTGACCTTTAATTAGTCATTTTTTGCTAATAGATTCAAGAAACATTTGGGCCTGGAGAAGTTTTAATCAGGACATTTATTTGCATTTTGTAATACAGTCTTTCAAACACACCTTGCATAATGTTAACAGTGAAATGAATGCTGGAATATGTCTTGCATTCTTCAGCTGCTGTAGGGTACTTGCCTCCCAGTGAGGACAACAGTGTTTTTCCCATGAGCATAGGGTATTCACACTGGCAAGTGCAGCAGGCCTTTTTTGTATTATATTCCTTTTGAATATGTTGATAGTTATATACTGAATTATTTCTTCTTCTTTTTTTTTTTCTTTTTTTTTTTTTCTTTTTTTTTCTTCTTCTAAATGCTTCAAATACCTATGTCTCATTTATTGTGTTATTATGAACAATGCAAGGTTATGCCCTTGTCTGTGTGTATGAATGGAGGTGGGTGTGCATGTCAGTTCTGTGTACTTTTGAGGATGCAGGAATCTGCTTAGCTGAAGCAGTGTTTAGGATCAAGATCTAATGTTGAAAGTCATATATGTACTTTCATATTCAAAGTTTACAGTATAATAAAATAAGAAACAGGAAGGAAGCATAACAATGCTTATCTCCCTCTATTATTTCTATCCTCATCTTGACATCAATGGTTAGGACACAAATTCCTGCATTTAATTAAAGGTACAGCAAAGTGACACAGCAAAGAGAATTTTGTTATTTCAGCGTGTGTAAATGAAGGCTGGAAATATTCCAAGTTCCTTAATCTCAGTGGACAGCTGCAATTGCAAAACCAAAAATTAGTGTGTCCTGGAGAGGCCCCAAATTTTCTTGAGTATTTTTCTAAGAGTAAATCAAGGAACAACTTACTCCAGTAGTACATTCCATCTAAAACATAGTTAAGTGCTTCTATGGTGCTTGGAAAAAGACGCCTACACTCCCAAACTCCTGGATACTTTTCTAGTTTCTCTATAATCAGTTTGCATACTATTTCTCATGCATCAGGTTTCACAGTTTCCCTAGACACTCTGATTATGGTTATCTGGCAATTTTAAGCACTCACTAGACTAGACATCTTACTAAAACCACTTGCTGATCACTGTAGAAAGTTGATCAGGAGAAATTATGTCCAGAAACAGAGCAAAGAATTAAGAGAAAAACCTCAGCTGAATGTCATCTCTTCATAATTTTTTTTTTTATTCTGCACTGCTACAAAGGATTACCTCAGCTTGCTTTGTTTCAGCAAAGAAAAGAAGACTTCTCAGCAAAGAACAGGAGAGTAGCACATTCTTTGTGAAGTTTTTCCACTTCTGGCCCTTTTGCAGAAATTATGGAGAGTAGGGCCTTTTGGGATGGCCTGCAAAGATCTTCCATTTGCAGAACATACATGAGTTTTAGGCCTTCGACCTGAAGTTTTAATGCAGGAACAGCACCAAGGCTCTGTGCTGTCTCACCAGTCTCACAACCTCATCTTCTAGATCATGAACCTGGGTGCTTTTCCTGAAGAGAAAGTTCCCTTGGGAACAAGCAGGGTTTTGCAGCCAGCAGCTACTTCAAAGCTCTTCCAAAAGAGGACATTTGTGCTTGAAGATCTACATCAGTCACATCCCAGTTGTTCCTGCAGGACACAAGACAAAAAATGTTTTCTCATTGGGTTGGTCCTTACTAACTATTTATAAGTGAAGAACAGGAGAGTGCTCATCTGGCACAGTGCTAGTAGATCGTTTTGCAAGATCTTCTCTACTTTTGATTCATAGGCAGCATATATAGGAGGCAAAGATTGCTGATACTGAAGCACAAGCATAGGCAATCATTAAAAATAAATAAATAAAAACAGAGCAAAGAAGGTTTTGCACCTGCAGACAGCTATTACCTTTTCCTCTTCTTCAGAGATTTTTGCACTCTCCCAAAGCATCAGATTCCTCTAACACTCCTGCACATCCCAGACCCTTAAAGTGCCAATGTGCAGAGCTGTGCTTCTCCAGGGGCAAGTGTATCAGGTCTTACTGGGTGCCAATGTGTGACTGGTTGAGAGAGGCAAGCACATGGGTGTGTTGATGTACATAGGAGTTACTCCTGCAGGGCAGTATAATGCCTGGATTTCTCAGTGTTAGATTTAAAAATGAAAGACCAGAGTTGAGTTCCACCAGATCAGCTAGCCCAACATTACTTTCACTCTGTTTTCAATGAAATGTTTAAAGACATGGAAGTAAGGCCCATGGTTTAATACCATGTCTTTAATTCCATGTCTATAGTATGCCATACAGTGAACAGCATGTTGCAGAAGAATTGATAAGCGACATGGCTTGGAATAGATGATGTGGAATTCCAGTAAAACAGTGCATGTGAAGGAAAAGGAAGGAAATGCATGAATCAAGGCTGGATGGCAAAAAATTATTGCAATATTCTAAGGAAATAAGTGTAGCAAGAGAAAAGAGACATGCTAAAGCATGAATCTTATAGAAAACAATAGGATGAGAGCAGAAAGAACAGCAAAAACAGAAGACACAAATTATTTTACAAAAATCTGACCGAATAGAAAGCATTCTTAAATTAACTTGTCAAACATGATAAGAAACTTAACAGGTATTTGGGCTGGGATTTCACCCAAGGCAGAAAAATGCCAGCAGCAATTCTGACTCATGTATTTGTGAGTCAATTTTTCATCAGATGGCTGCTAGAACAAGGACTGTTTCACTTGAAAATGTATTTTTGTGCTGATCTAAACAATTTGAAGACATTTTCATTTGTTTTTCATGAGCAACACAGATGTTGTTTGGCAACTTCCATACAAAGCACCATAGATAAAAACCGTAACAGCACAGCGGAAATGGATGAAGTCTATTTTTTCAGCAGAACCAAAGATTTCCAAAGCTTTATACAGTCTTTGCCAGGAAATAAGGGGAGATTAAATGAGGTTGGGGTCTCTGTGTTTGTGTAGTTTCATCCATCTCACATGGAAACAAAAGAAAAATCCCTGAAGATTTTGTTCTCATGCTGGAAACTCCAGTAGGCAGGAAAGTACATTCTTTTAAATCCACTGAACATTTTAAGTTTACTCATTTGTACTGCATATGTACTTTCCCCAGATGTAAATCAGTAATGGAAAAGCTAATATCAGAGTTTGCAATGAATGTGTAGCCTGCATGCAAGTTGTAGCACAGAAACTTCCAATTTTTGATGGCTAAAGGCTGTAATCCTTATACAAAATACTTTGTTTCCACAAAGACTTGAAGAGTTTACACATATAAATCACACCATTTGTTCACCCAGAGCATAAATTGCACATCATTAGCCACAAATTAATTTTGGAGTGAAATGGCTTTTACTACCTTCTTTTCAACTCCCTGCGTGTACTCTTGATAAACTTACAGACAGACAACATGGCAGTTAAACTGAAGACTATAATCATGTACTACATGGTTGAGGGCCAGCCCTTTCTCAAGCCTTATCACTTGAGACCATACAATTTCATTAACCTTAACTACATCCTCATAATATCTCACTAAATAATTCATTTAATTTTTCAGCCTCTTTGGCATTTAAGCCTTTGAATACAGACAATTAATGTTTCCCTTTAGATATCTCATAGCCAAGCTATGTATATATTAAGCTATTTTATCTTTCCTCATAAATTCAGCCCTTTAATAATTGTTCTGCTGTTCTCTGAATCATTTCCAGTTTGGCACAATCATTCCTATAGAAAGTTGCTAAAACCTGAATATATATACATTTTAGGCATGGACTCAACAGAACCATATGGCCAGGTTTCTTCACCATGACCTAATGCCCCACAGCTTGTAAATATTTTTTCTTGCTACCATATTGCACTGAAAAGTCATGTCAAATGTTTTATCTATGTCTTTTTCAAAGCGGTTTCCCATACCTCTCCATTTCTGTCTTTCATTCTGTCTATGTTTCTTTTGTTGTCATTTGGCAGTAATTCATTCACTGGAAGAGTTTACATTGTATTTTTCTAGTTATAACAGGAGAATGGTAGTTTAAGGTACTAGTAAAAGATTTGAGAGGTCTGAGCATATTTTCCTGCTCTATGGAAAAGTAGGCTGGTATGACACTTTTGCACTAAGTAGTGCTGTGAGCATAAGTACATTTCAGCACTGCAAAACACCTATATGTACTGATATTGGTGTTGTTTAAATGCCAGAGATAAAGTCCCTTATTTGTTGCAATGTTTTCAATTTCAGTAAATATTTGAATAGTAGTTTTTGTCCTTCACAGTGTTTATCCTTCCCAATTTATCTGTGATTTCACGGAATACACTCCTAGGTACCTGCCAAATAACTGCATATGTTTAGCATGATTCTGGATTGGTCGATACATGAAAGAAAGGGCAGGTTGACAAAAGAAAAGAAATTCCCAAATGTCTCTATACTATTTGAACAACTGTTTCTGCAATTAAACATTTCTGAGAAATGCAGACTCACTAGCAACTGGTTCTGTTCTTGTGCAAGGCAGTAAAATTACTCACATTGTCTCATTGCTTGCTGGTATTTACAGCTGTATCTGTTAGCCTTTAGAATGGATACAGTGGGTGGGCTGGTTTTTCCTGGTAGCAATTACCAAACCATTAATGCTGGCTTCCCAGTATATCAAATTGGAAAATGCCCCTGCGTTTTATTTAGCAGGTAAAATCCTGTCTAAATCTGTTGGCTGATATGTACAGTATGTGAGTCTGTGTATAGGGCTACGAGGCTGGGAATTGGCTATCAGCCTTCAAAAATCATTGTAAGGAAAAATGTCTTCTGATATTTTGAGGAAAATAGTTTTTCAGTCAGACATTCAAGCCCATCTGTAGGCAGGACCTCTAGTGACATAGATGTCTACCTATTTCTTTAAATAAAAGCTCAGAATGACTTATTACTGAATCAGACTCATAGAATGGTTTGGGTTGGAAGGGACCTTAAACACCATTCAGTTCCAAACCCCTGCCATGGGCAGGGACACCTCCTACTAGATCAGGTTGCCCAAAGCCCCATCCAGCCTGGCCTCGAGCACTGCCAGGGATCCACAGTTTCTCTAAGCAACTTGTGTAAGTGTCTCACCACCCTCATGCACAATTTGAAAAGTGATCTCAAAAGAAAATAATAAAATAATGCAAAACTTAAAAAAAAAAAAGAGAGATAATATTGAACTCTAATAAGTCTTTTCTTTTTCAATACTGAATAATACTGAATATTAATCCTTCCCAAGATGAGTTTTGCTGCTGTGTGAAGTGAATATGCAGGCTCATGTGGATTTTCTTAGGAAAAAGGCAACAATTTACTTTACTGAGGAAGGACAGACCATGCTTTTCTTTTCTTTTCTTTTCTTTTCTTTTCTTTTCTTTTCTTTTCTTTTCTTTTCTTTTCTTTTCTTTTCTTTTCTTTTCTTTTCTTTTCTTTTCTTTTCTTTTCTTTTCTTTTCTTTTCTTTTCTTTTCTTTTCTTTTCTTTTCTTTTCTTTTCTTTTCTTTTCTTTTCCTTTCTTTTCTTTTCCTTTCTTTTCTTTTCTTTTCCTTTCTTTTCTTTTCCTTTCTTTTCTTTTCCTTTCTTTTCTTTTCCTTTCTTTTCTTTTCTTTTCTTTTCTTTTCTTTTCTTTTCTTTTCTTTTCTTTTCTTTTCTTTTCTTTTCTTTTCTTTTCTTTTCTTTTCTTTTCTTTTCTTTTCTTTTCTTTTCTTTTCTTTCTTTTCTTCTCTTCTCTTCTCTTCTCTTCTCTTCTCTTCTCTTCTCTTCTCTTCTCTTCTCTTCTCTTCTCTTCTCTTCTCTTCTCTTCTCTTCTCTTCTCTTCTCTTCTCTTCTCTTCTCTTCTCTTCTCTTCTCTTCTCTTCTCTTTTCTCTTCTCTTCTCTTTTTTTTTTTTTTTTTTTTTTTTCATTATAAGAACCAGCTTGTTCACTGCTGAAAATTATGCATCCATGTTTTCACTAAGTAGTTCTTACTCCATAAATTGTTTGCAAAGGTTTCAGCATCAGCATCTGAAATTTGAAATGTCTGCTGCTGGTTAGTTGCAGGGCTGTGAGATATTTTTCCTGCTGTTAGACTGGGCCATTCAGCCATGAACAAGCTGCTGCATGAGTCCCAAGTGGCATATTTGAATGTAAAATGTCACTGTCTTTGTTTATATCATCCAAAGTCGGCACCAGTTACTGTTTCCACAGTTGAGCCTCAGTGTTTTCTTTACCTCTGTTTAGGCAAGTAAAACAATTTGCATGCATGAAATGATTTAAGTGCATCTTAATTTTCCACCTCTCCCAGCTAGCAGGCTCTGGGGAGCTGCTGCTGATTAAATGTGAGTAAAAGGTTACCTTGAGCCTCAGAGTAAGATACATGGACACACAGTTTGCTAAATGCACTTTGGGCCCCTAATCTAGTGAACTATTGATTTCCATTTTTAAGACCCTGAAAATGGATCTTATGGTATGACGTTCATGGTAGTTATTCAGAAATGCTGGGCTTAACATGAACCTAGCTTTCAATAGCCATAAAACAGCCTTCACTAAACTTTTCAGGATGTTGCGATATTTAATGTCCGCTGGTGCATGTGTTAAAGAAACACCCTGAGGACACAGGTTATGTGATGAATAAGAATCTGCTACTGTGTTGAAATTCAATGGAAAAATCTCTACTATATTCTTAGCAATTTTTTCTTTTATTATCTGTGGGTTTACACTGAGAATGTCTCTGTAAGTTCTTTCAAACCAGTGTTCACTGGCACAATTGAACATGGTTTTCATTTGCTCAGAAATTTGGTTGGCAATTGTCAAATAAAGAGACTCTTACCTGCCTGAACCAATCCCTGGTTTTAACACATGGCACTGCCTGTTGCTTCATTCGGAAACATTGCAAATACTATGTTTTGTAACTGACAGCCTAATTACAGTCTAGTGATTAGAGTTTGGCATAATAGACTGCCTTTTGGATCGCTTTAGTTGTTAATGCTTTGCATGAACATTTCATAACTTAACATCATAAAATGGCAAGCTAAATTAATTCACAGGCGTGAATGGACCTGAAAAGTTTAACCTTGACCAAATTTTTCCAGCTGGCTTTCCATTCCCAGTAACTCTCTTGTTACAGTACATGCACATACTTTAAAAAACAAAACAAACAAACAAACAAAAAACCACATTATATCACTAATGCTACTGAAATACAAAAGTCTGTGCGCACAGTGCATGACAGTTTTTGTGTAGGCAGAAGCCTCCTCCTCCTCCTCCTCTCCTCTGGCCGTATAATGCTTTTTTGTTCCAAATTGTATAACTCTTTCGGCAGTCACAGATGTGCCAAGAGTCCGGCTTTGGCTGGGGTGGGTTTTCTTTGTATTGGTTACCAAGGTCCCTGCCAATGTCTCGGCTCTGCTGGCTGCAGAGGGCTGATCCCTGAGCACAGCAGCACCTCTCTTGGCTGCTTGTTGCCCCTTTTGTTCGGGCCTTACTCATGGCCTCAGACGTATAGGCCTGCTGCTTCTCGCTGCTCCCATGTCTCAGTGCTGCCAATGCATGCAGGAGCAGATGTAGGTGTTTGCAGAGGAGAGCAAACACAGGAGAGAGGGACAGAGCAGAGGCTGTCCCAAAACAAGAAGAGACAAACTGCCAGAGGTCCCTGTGAGTGCATGTTGGCGGAGGCAAATAGATGAAGAGTCCAGAGCAGAAAGGAAAGGAAAGGTGGATCCAGTGAAGAGAAGAGGAATATAAATCTCTTGGGATTATCAATGTTAGAGAATGGGTCCTGTGACATTTTACATGGGATGAAGGGTTTTGTCACCCAGAAAGATGATTGGCTGCCAGCCCTCTAGGATGATGGTGGACTGGAGAAAACCTGTGTTAAAAATCACTTTGCAGCCAGTGTGCTTAACCCCAGCATTCACCCACAAAATATTTTATTTCTAGATTATCCCACCAAAGTCAACAAGACAGGTTTTGTTGAGGACATCAGCTCAGAAGCACAAGACTAGGGAGCAGAAAGGACAATGTTTGCTCAGAGCTGCTCATGAAGAAAGGCCTGTTATAACTATATCTGAATTGTTTTGCAGTACTGGAAAGCAAGGAACAGGCCTAAAATGTTCCCTTCTGTCTCTGGTATGTCCTGGTGAGTCTAGTCTCCAGGGTTTGGTGCATCAATGAAAGGATTGTCTTCTGGCTAAGTCCCTTATGACACCATTATATTACCAGCAGACCAAAGCAGAAACCATTGTCTCAGGAGATATTACTACGTTATCTAATTAACTAATACCATAATATTAATGAGGCTGGTCACAGCTATACCATTATCATGAAGAGCTCTACGTATTTAAGTAACCACTACTTATATGAACCATGAAGACTTGGTAGTCAGTGTTCACCCATTTAGGTGAACCTCAGTTCCAGGACAGCCTTATCAGGACATTTTATCCTACCAGGTGGATATCAACAGGTTTGGAGCTGGGCTATTTGTTTGGTAGTAGGCTGATTTACAGCCTACTACAGCTTCTAAACAAAGACTCCAGCACCCTGTGACTTTCTGACAGCAGAACTCAAATTCAGGGAAATTATTCTACTCTCTGGCAAAACCGTGAGGTAATAATTTGGCCTTGTTGCTGCAGGAATTGGTCATCTTTTCACACAGCCCTAAGGACTTGCCAGGCTGAGCATCTAAAGCTGAAAATACAAGAGGACTGAACAGGTAGACAGATTTTTGGCTTGCTGTTGTGTTTTCATCTTTCTCAAATGTTGTAAAATTGCAGCACCCACAGCTAAGCATCAGAACCTGAACCTTTGCCCTAGATTTTTTGGGCTGAACCTTGCTGACATCTGTCTCTAGGGAGTGTTCGTGTGGTGTAGAAATGATCCAGGCTGCCAAAGCATCAAAAAGCAAACAGCAATAAAGGTTGGGTTATTTTTGTTTGTTTTGTTCAACACGCTTCATAAAGAGAGAGTTAGTTGGGTAACGAAATGATATATAAACCTGTTACATGAATTCCTACAAAAAGGAATTCCTACAAGTTTAGTTTGAAGAGGGTCTGGTAGGCAATTAAAATATTATTAAATCATGGTTATTTGGACAACTTTCCATTCTTCATGAGAATGCTAACAAATCATAAGAGTTGTGTATTTTAGCACAAATGATTAATGATAGCAGAAATGTGTTCTGTCTTCACCATTACTATTGCTCATCTTTAAATCTGGGAACAAGAAAAATGGCCTGTTCTAAATATTGCTTTTCTTATTTGTCCTGAAATCTGTCATGGACAGTAATCATGCCACTAGTCAAAACATGCTGACAGCTGGAGTGGGTCTGGCAAAGTTGGAAGTTTTTCAGATGCTGAATGGATATGGACGAGGAACAGATTACTCCTCTGTCAGGGGTAAGGAGGGAATTGGGAATGGTCCTGGAGGTCATCTCCAACCACACAGAGGAGAAGAAGGTGATCAGGAGTAGTCAGCAGGGATTCACCAATGGGAAATCATGTTTGACCAATCTGATAGCCTTCTATGATGGAATGATTAGCTGGGTGGATGAGGAGAGAGTACTGAATATGGTCTACCTTGAATTCAGCAAGGCGTTTTACACTGTCTCCCATAACATCCTTGTTGGCAAGCTCAGGATGGATGAGTGGACAGTGAGGTGGATGGAACTGGTTGGATGGCAGAGCTCAGAGTATTGTGATCAGCAATGCTGAGTCTAGTTGGAAGCCTATAGCTAGTGGTATCCCCTAGAGGTCTGTACTGGGTCCAGACCTGTTCAACCTGTTCATCACTGACCTGGATGATGGCACAGAGTGCACCCTCAGAAAATTTGCTGATGATACAAAACTGGAAGGAGTGCTGACACACCAGAAGGCTGTGCTGCCATTCAGAGGAACCTGGATAGGTTGGAGCACTGGGTGGTGAGGAACCTCATGAAGTTCAACAAAGGCAAATGCAGGGTCCTGCACCTAGGGAGGAATAGCCCCAAGTACCAGTACAGGCTGGGGGCTGACCTGCTGGAGAACAGTTCTGCAGATAGAGACCTGGGAGTCCTGATGGACAACAGGCTGACCATGAATCAACAATTTGCCCTTGTGGCCAAGAAGGCCGATGGTATCCTGGGCTTCATTTGGAAGAGTTTTGCCGGAAGGTTGAAGAAAGTGATCCTCCCCCTCTACTCAGCTCTGGTAAGACCCCACCTGGAGTATTGTGTCCAGTTTTGGGCTCCCCAGTACAAGAGGGACATGGAGCTACTGGACTGAGTCCAGAGGAGGGCTACCAAGATGATGAGAGGACTGGAGCATCTGTTTTAGGAGAACAGACTGAGAGAACTGGGCCTGTTTAGCCTGGAAAGGAGAAGACTGAGGGGAGACCTCATTAATGTGTATAAATACCTGAGGGGAGGGTGTTGAGGGGATGGAGTTCATCTCTTCTCAGTTGTGCCCAGCAACAGGATGAGAGGCAACAGGCACAAACAAGCACAGGATGTTCCAGCTGAAAGTGGGAGGGCACTTCTTTACTGTGAGGGTGACAGCACACTGGAACAGTCAGAACCCAGAGAGGTATCTTCTCCGGAAATACTGAAAAACCCACCTGGATGCCACCCTGCACAATGTGCTCTGGATGATCCTGCTTGGCAAGGGCATTGGACTAGATGATCTTCAGAGGTTTCTTCCAACCCTGCCCATTCTGTGATTTTGTGGTTCTGTGATGATTCTATGATGACACCACCACTTCAGGTAACCAAGAGATGCTGTTTGTTTCTCCCATCCTCCTTGGACAGCAAAGGTCCATTTTGTCCAAGGTCCTTCGTGTGACACAAGAGACATGAAGTCCTTCTGGGTGGCAGGTGAGGTACTCCAGACCTTCTGGTGGAACTCAAGATGTCAAAGTCCTTCTGGTGGAATGCAAGACGTTGACATCCTTCTGGTGGGATGTAAGATGTTGAGATCCCTCTGATTGCAGGCAAGGCATCAAGGTGCTACTGGTGGGCTACGACTCTCTGAAATTCTGCCAGTGACCTGTGAAGGAGGTGCTGAGAACCTGAGGCGCTTGATAGCTTCTTGTCATCAGAGCAGCGTCTTGCAAAGCACAAGCATCTCCACACCAGGACAGAGGCAAGCACCATGAGCCAGCCACGCCAGGAGCTGCCAGCAGAGGTGCCCAGAGAAGAGTCGTGCCCCATCTGCCTGGGCCCGCTGGCTGATGAAACTTGGCTGGACCCCTGCGAGCACTCCTTCTGCATGGAGTGCATCCAGCCATGGGCTGCCCACAGCTGCTCTGCTGGCGGCCCGTCTTGTCCATCGTGAGGCTGCTGCTGTGCTACGTGCGGGATGCCTCGGCTTGCCAGCCCTGGGGAAGGGCCCAACACAATGCGGGGCTGGGGCAGCGGAGGCAGCAGCGGTGGAGCTCCTCCAGCGTCCTGCAGCGTCTCGCCTAGGTGCAGGGAGAGCAGCCCCTCCACGCCACAACAGCTCATCTGAAGCTTCTTGTGGCACTGCAAGCAGGACGGGTGCAGATGGCCCCGGTCCCCAATGAACACCAACGCTGGGGACACATCATGGCTGCATAGGGCCCAGCAGGAGCAGCTGGGGGCCAGTGACCATGCAGGCCGCCAGGCTGGGCCCCACATTTAAGGCAAATATAAATAAATCCTGAAAAGCAACCCAGATGGAAGCCATTTGGGGCATGGGAAATTGTCATGGGAGTGGGTGAGGGCAGCAGCCATAAAGGTGAACATGCCCTAACTGGAACAATCACGTAGGGCTACAAAGATGATTAGGGGACTGGAGTATCTCTCATATGAAGAGATTCTGAGAGAGCTGGAGAGAAGACTGAGAGGGGATATTATCAACATACCCAAATATACAAAGGGAGGATGTCAAGAGGATGAGGCTGGACTCTTTTCAGTTGTACCAAGTGACAGGACATGAAGCAACAGGCACAAACTAGAACAAACTGAAAATGAGGAAATGTTTCTTTACTGTCAGGGTGACAGGGCACTGGAACAAGTTGCCTGGAGAGGTTGTGGAGTCTCTTTCTTTGAAGATAATCAAAACCCACCTGGATGCAGTTCTGTGCAATGTGTGCTAGGTAACCCTGCTTGGCAGGGGGGTTGGACCAGATGATCTCCAGAGGTCCCTTGCTACTTCAACCATTCCATGATTCTGTGAGATTTTCCCTGAGGTATGGTGACAGAGGTGAAACTAAGCATTGACCCTCTGCGCAGTTTAACTTTCCTCTCCATTTGCATCACAAGCTTCAGGCAACCAACCAGAAAGCTAAAAAGAAATAATCTACAGAGAACGGCTCACAAAGTTATTCTAAAAATTGTTTAGCAAAGTGTTTGGCAATCATATGAAAAATAATACACACATTCAAAGGAAATTAGGACTTGTTTGTGATGGGTCACACAGACTGGTATATTTTGCATTTTTGTTCACAGGCAATGGTGTGACATGCTAACTTACACGGAACAGATAAACCCCTTTTCTATAGATTCTTCCCCCGGTTTCCACCCCAAGGAATATTCCACCCATTAAATTCAGCATTGCTTTTTATATCAAAGAGCATTACACA
Source organism: Netta rufina (assembly GCF_964035555.1). Lineage (NCBI taxonomy): Eukaryota > Metazoa > Chordata > Aves > Anseriformes > Anatidae > Netta > Netta rufina. The sequence goes on from NC_140126.1 coordinate 7,897,708, forward strand.
AACACGATTATTTGCCTTTTAGCCATGACTCAATCAGGAATCACTGCAGGCTGTCCCCATCACATATCACAGGTTTTTTCACTTAACTTACCTTTTGGGGTGGGTGCAAGAGATTAACACCCACCTTAAAAGTCAAGAAAATTTAATCATTCTTGAAACACTTAATTTCACCTATGTGTATTCAGTTTAGCAACCAAATACCAGTGTATTTCAGTATTTACCCCTACAGCTAGATGAGGTGGCAGCCAGAAGAGCTGTAACTTTGGGAAGCTGGGGTTTATCATTTGTTTATTTATTTATTGCCTCCATTACTTATTGCTGCAAAAGTAATAGCAGAAAAAAAAAAAAAAAAAAAAAAAAGTATGAAATCTCACTGGAAGGTATTCCTGGGACATAGACTTTGAAAGTATGGGTCAGTGGTTTTCAAATAAACCAAGTGATGAAGACATTTAAGAAGAATCTTGTGCCCTACTGAAGCAGTCCTATAGGAGACTACTAGGCTAAGTACTTGAGAGCTCCTGGGAACTAGCCAGTACCTCTTCACTAAAGATCTTGATGTTCATCTCCTCCCCTGTATGTGCAGATACTATGAAGATGGATGATCACACATAGCCTGAACCCAGCAGGTACAGAGAGTCATTAAAAGCAGTCCTCTTGTCTGCCCTTCATGATTAAGTGATGTAAAAGGAAAAGCTCTGGACTTCAGGCTGCTGGTACAAGTTGTATTGGCAAAACAGCACTGTGCAAAGCTGTTCAGTGATTCGTGCAAAATGAATCAGTATGAAGGACAAAAACATACTTCACTGTAAAACACTAGACTGCTCAGAACATTAATTACCAGTTTTGTTGGCAACTTCTATTAAAATGTCAAGAATTAAAGAAATGTTCTGGGTTGGACTCTGAGCTTGGAACAGTAACCTAAATTATAGTAAAGCATTTAATAAACCATTTAAAACAGAAATATATGTGTATTTGTTTGATACAGATGCTACATATATTGGTTTCTTATCACCATGGCCTTTAATCACAAAAAATGTCAGGGCCACACTGATTTGAGGAAACTAGCACTTTCTCCATAGTTGTTATGTAGGTAAATATTGTGGTTTAAGTGCTAAAATGCACATAGTTGAAAAATAATTATCCATAGTGTTAGCCAAGAAAAACTTGGCAGGCAATCTAATGTCATAGACCTGGAAAGTTATTTTCTTAAATAAATAGGGCTAGATAAAAGATGTCAGTCAAAGACACAATTTCAATTAGACTTACATAGGTGGAACTTTGTTATTATTTTTTTAAGGATTATTTGCTCCAAACTTTGAACTAATTCAAACCATACAGTTTGTATTTCTTTAGTTCTTCTGTGAATATTCTATCAAGGAAGTATATTTGCAGGAATAATAACTAAGACAGTACACTTAAAGCAAATACAATAAACATTTAGAAAAATGATTCCTAGTGTACGTTAAATCAAAAAATAGACCCTAAATACTATTTTATAAGTAAAGTCCATTTAAACAGAAGCAAGCACATCAAGCTAAAAGGTGTTTAAATACACATTATGCTAGATATATGAGATAGGTATTCAAACAGTCTAATAGTATTGAATACTTCCTCTGTGCTCTCATTTAAAAAATCAACCAGGTTCAAATAAATTTTGGCACAATTTGGAATAGCTACTACAGTGCTGGAAATAGCACACTGTTAACAACAATCCGTAAAACAAAATAAAATGTAAAATTCAGCTAAAGAGTAGTTCACTGCAATTCTCTCTGCATCTTAATAATTAGCATTTAAACACTTTACTATATTAGATTACTACTTGTTTTAAAATGCAACAGTAATTTCTAAAGATACAAAGTGTAAAACGATAGGCTTTTCACACTAAAACAATAATATTTACCTTTCTGTTTTGATTGCACTGATAAAAGTGATTAGAAAATTTTGTAATATCATATGCAAAACTTTTTATATGTTTTTTTTGTTTGTTTTGTTTTTGTTTTTCTGTTGTTTAATGCAGTCTGTTCTTCATTGTATTGTAAGATAAATAGTGTTAACTCCTAGGCAACCCTAGCTAAAATAAATGTTTTGTACTTTGTGCAAGAAATGAGCTACTTTATCATTATCAAATGCAAAGTGTCCTAAGTTTGTTATCAGAGCACAATGAATGTTTTCCTTAAGATGAACTTAGTATCAGCAACCTTACAAATGAGCAAATAAAAAACATGCCCTGATAAAAATGTGCTGAAAGCATTCCTTTTGTCAAAAGCAGTTAAAGCGCACCATTCTTAGTGCTCTGTTGTACTCTGGAGTGAGACAGGATTCCACTTGCAGTCCACTCATTTTTAAGTTATGAAGATTTTCTTTGTTGAGAAGAAAGGGACAGACTTGCAAAGAGGAGAAAACTTTCAAGCTCTGAAGGTAACCAGAATGGCAACAAAATTGAGAAGCATCCATTTATTCTTTTCATCCAGGAAAGCATAAGAGAATTGAAAAATTTTAAATATTGTCTGTTGGCTTATCAGAGCATGAGAGAGAAAATACTCCAGCTGCAATGCGGTATTAAGCAAGGACCCAGCAGAGGCCTGGGAAGACTCAAGAGTTTTGGTGACAGACACTGGAGATCTGTTATCTATAAATGAAGTGTTTTTGGGCCATTCCAACCTGAATCTGTGTATCCAGGTCTTTTGGTTAAGTGCAGAGGAGATCCAGATGGTTTTCTGGCAGCACAAACTTCCTCAAATTCCCTCCTCCATGTGCTCCAGTGCTGGCTTAGATAGTGCACCTGTAGGGTTGAGAGGGAATTTCCCCCACTCCACCCCACTCATTTGCTTTCAAGCTTGACCTATCTTGTTCTGCTGGAATTGCCAACAAAGGCTTAAGTCATGGAAGTGGTATTTTCTATCTTTATTCAACTGAGAATTTAATTGAAGCTACTAATTCATTCTATATGCAGCCTGGAACAACCACGAAACCCTGACATGCTTTGCCCCTTTCCAGTTCAAGCCAGTGATCTAAAGCCAAACAGTTCTATTTCTCAATGCTAATTCTATCATCCCAGAAAAATCAGTTTTCTCCAGCTGTGTTACTGGGAAAAGATAAAAGAACAAAGCGGATAAACAAGCAAATGTTTTTTTTTTTTTTTTTTTTTTTTAATTAAACTGAGACAGTGCTTTGAAAGAGTTAAACCAAAATGTGCCATAAGAATTTGTTCAGCTTATTTCTCAATTCTATATGTTTGCTCCGGAAATTTCATGGATTTCTGCAGCTCAGCTGCTGCAGAGGCTGAATGGATCATAAATACATGTCTGCAGTTCCTTCCTTCAGTGCCTTCTGCAAGTTATGAGGACATGCTCTCTCTCCCCCCCCCCCCCCCCCCCAGTGTTGTTCAGTCTCCTCTCTTTTATTACTTATGAAACATCATCACCATGAAGCTCCTTCTAATAAAAGTCCAGAAAGGGAAGAAACAACTTAAGCCTTAACAACTACTTTCAGTTTTGTGCCGCATTTAGTAGAGCGTACAATGGAAAGCTTCAAAATGAAATTTTAGTCCATTAAAATCAAATTCAGAAACAAAAACAGCATAACCATCCTCATGAAAGGAACAAAATAAAAATAAAGCCTTTCTTTTGAAAAGTAGTACTATGTGGTCCTGATTCTGGATATATGATACGAATGGGAAAAGGATCAGCTCCCATCCCTCTGATGCTAAAGGGGAAGCAGAATCACAGCAGGGCACTTGAGGGAAAAGGCTTGTGACAGTGCTTGCAGCTTTGGGCTGCCATCTCTCTGCAGATGGCCATGGCCCGTACAGATTGCCCAAGCTGATTTGTTAGCGCCTCAGGACCCTAAAGCCAACACTCTATGGAGATGTGGTCTTTGGGTCTCTCTTGACATCTTGATTTTACATTCACTGGGCATCTTAAAATCCCACAAGACTTTCTAATATCATAAGTATCATCAGAATCTTTATAGATACAGATGCTTTTTTAAACAGTTAACTTCTATAATCCTGTTTCATGATGCAGAAATGTCACCTTCTTGCTCCCCTGCCTGTAAGATGACATGAATCTATGCCTACATCTGGCATTTGACACAGTCAGGAAGATCAAGGTCATTCAGAGGGTTGCTTTCCTGGGGCAGAGCCTCCAGCTTTGAAAGCAAACATCCCAGCTTTTCTCTTGACATTTCATTTTGATAGCAACTCAAATGCACTTCAGCATTTGTCTAGCAAAAGGAGATAATTGTGCCAGGGTGAGAGGATCTCAGAGGGCCCTCCTGTTAAATTTCTGGTGTTCCTGTTGGGATCACTTGCTGCCTCTTGATCTTCTCTGAGCACAAACAGCTGAGTGATTTGCAATTCTATGAAGTATCACACAGCACAGTAGATGCAAACAATATACATTCGTTGAAGATCTCAGTTGGAATAATATTTTATTTTTGCATTTTGTTCTATCTTTAAATCTTTTATGTGGAAGCCTTTTAAAAAAAATAAAAAATGTAAACCTAATGTGACATCTTAATCACTTATATATTTTATATTACAAACTATGTACTGCTACATTATGAAAGTAAGCAAACTCAAAAAAACACACCAAGCTAAGTCTACAGTTACTGTATACATTCTAAACTTTTTTTTTGTACCATCAGTTATTGCCTGAGGACCTTGAACCAACCTCTGCCATCCATATGTATCATGATGTTTGTCAGAATGGCAGCCTTATCATATTACTATTTTTTAAGGGATAGGTTGCTGACCTGTCACTCAACTCCTATCCCGTGGGCAGCTTTTTGTCTCGATTTTGCACTTTAATGTCTCCAGTGATGTGGATTTTCAGTAATTTAAACTCTTACCAATCTAAGTCTTAATGCATTTCAGAGCTTACCTCCCATTCCAATACATTAAGGTAGAGACTCCAGGGAAAATGCCATGTTTATGTTGCACTGTATTGCCACTTGAGAAGTGCAGCGTGCTCCTTATACTGCCTTACTATGAGTATATACTGGTGACCAGCCTGTCACCTGGCCTGCACTTTGTTCTTCATTGCCACTCTTTGGAAACTCAATATGAGAATGATAGGAATTTACCCTCACATCTGGCCAATTCTGGGACAGGCTAAAAAGGCAAATGTGCTAGGTAGGGTTTGTTCCTTCCTTTCCCTGCCTGATTCCAGCAAGAATACTTGACATTGATACTGCAAGTAGAAACAACAAAGTGCAAGATGCTCAGGGCTAAATGGCAAGTTGTGGCTCCCTCCTGATTTTGCTGGTAGAATAAGAGAGGAACAAAACAAGAATATACATTCTTATGTAGGTGTTGATATTGCTCTACTAACTTGCTCTCTAGTTTAATGCAACCAGTGAGTGATGTGAGGTAGAGGTGTTCACATTAGTAGGTGGGTTGGCACTGTTTTTTTGGAAACTGGAAGGGTGTAATGAGGTGCAAATCTCTGAAGGTTTTATATTTGGGTTGGGTTTCTATATGGGTTTAAAATGCATTCAAACATCTTGAATAAATTGCTAGGAGAGAGCTGCCTTCCTCAAGACATTTGGCACTTCTAGATGCAATCAGAAACCAGAAGTGGAAAAGACTTATTGAAATAGTCCTAAACTTCAAAAGAAGTGCAATTTGGAGGAAGTTGTAGGTACAGGGAAGGTTCAAGGGTAAGGGAAGTACAGGAACCTATCTGCAAGAGGCCAAACATCTGTACCACCAGATCCCGTCACCACTTTAGCCAGCTTTGTCAGCTTTCCTCATGCTGAACACTCAGAACATATAGAGCACCAAACATAATTCATCTTATCCTTCTTTAATGTCAATACTAGGTTTTCATATAAATATGAATCAAAAGGATTTACCTGCCAAGAATTCGGTCCAGAGTTCTGGGTTTCTTCTGCAACAGCAGATAATTTTGCTCACACCTAAAACATATGGTCTACTTTACGTATTACTTTCTAATACAGTTGAAATCCAGAGACATGCAGTTAGGTCCTGGCAATGAAAACAAGGGTGCTGATTTGCAGACCCTTGATTTTAAAATTAATTTTAATTAGAAATATGTGTGTATCCAAACATCCTGAACTTGTGTCTGGTTCCTATTTTTCTTTATTGTCAAGCCCAAAATCACTGTGCTGAACACCTTACCTTTTGGGAAGTCTGGTTGTAGATTTGTATTTGTGTCCCAAATCTGTTCCTGGAGTTAAACTGAATATACAAATCTGTCCGTATTGGACTGAATCTGATCTCACACTAAGGCAGATCACAGGTAACCATAGTAAAGTAAATGGAACTAACTGGAACCTCATAACTTCTACATCAATTGAATTTCACTTACTTCCATTAAGTTGATTTTTATTTACACTGATTGAATGAGAACAGAGTTAGACTTCATGTTAAAGTCATTATTTGCCTTTTGATTTTAGTAAAAATCCCAATACAGCAATGTAGAAGTAGCATGAGATTTTCCTGTTAAAACTGCTAGTTACGTTTCTTTAAGCAAGCACATGAAAATTTTTGTATTGTCTTCGTATAGAAGTTCATGTTGTCAGATAAGAGAAAGGAGAAATATTCTGTAGCATTAAATTGTATTTTACAATTCAATCATTTGGAATATTTCCATATGTCATATTTACATTCACTTCTTATTTAATGCAGTACAGATTTTTTACATACATCAACCTTGAAAGAAAATAACATACGGAGAAGCCTACTTAGTTATTTTGTTTAATGAAATGGTATGCTTTTGTTTTACAAAAGAATTTTAATGAGGAGAGTGCAAGACCTTGAAACAAGACGATGTTTTTTTAAATCAACTTTTTTCTGTTTTCATTGCCCAGCTCAAGCTGTGAAATAGTCACAGAAAATGTGAAGGTTTCATGTATTCCATCCAAGTCAATGATTTATCAAATTCAGTAATCACAATGAATGAACAAGAAGTTGTACTTGAATCCTTCACACTAAAGCCCAAATATCCTAAAATGCCCCTTTATGGTCCCTGTGCTGATCTTGAAAACACAAAACACTTAAATTCCACTCTGAAATGTTTCCTGATAATCAGCTGCCACAGGTGCTGTTGTAACCTAGGGTGTTGTGTAGGCTGGTTTTCTGAGCCTGGTTCACTCACCCTTGTGGTTTAAATGTACAGTTGCACGTTTTGATTGAAGAAAGGAGAAATATTTTAGAAACTTCAGGAAGTGACAAGATAGGTTGAATCTGTGAGCATCTAGAAGATACTTGGAGCCACAGTCAGCCCCCAGCTGGAATTATAAAATTCCACTGGATTGTTTAAATGAGGATTTAGCCTAAACAGATTCATGTAGTTTATGTTGAGACATTTTGAACTGATGGAGCTATAGTGGATCCATGTGATTATAAACAACCACAAAAAATGCAAATAATGAAATGTAGATACCTTTTTAAAAAGAATTGCTACAAACAGAATAGCTTTATAATTCAACCATCAAATTCAAATCCAACAGAAGTAAATGCAGCATGTATGAAAACGTCTGGGTAGAACTCAATATGGTTCACAGAACATAAGATGAGTAGAAAAATTAAACAATAAAAATAAAAAATAAAAAAGCACAATCCTTATACGATCCTAGCTCTCTCTTCCTGTTTTCATGAGAAAAATTGCATTTTTTGGCTTGATTCCTTGGACATTAATTGCAGAGGCTTGGAGATACACCAGCATCCTGTCAAGATGGTGCAACCTCTTTATAATTACTTATTTTATTATCAAGAAGCTTGACAGAAAAACAGTCAATTTTCTGTATTTGTGTGTGTCCATATGTATATGTGTTCCACACCCTTGTCTCTCATTCATATCAACCACTGCATCTTCCAAAAATGGTCCATTAATTTGCTGCTGAGTAGTTAGGCAAGAAAATTATCTTTCACAAATAAGAATGTTATATAAAGACCCCTACCATACCAGTTTCTACACTGAAACAAGACTTCTCTGCAAGCATAATATGCTGAAGTGTTTAGAAGTGATAATGTCAAAAATACAAGGCTGTCACCCCACCAGCTTTTGGGGAATGGTGCCTCCAGATAGATTTAGAGTTTACTGTTTTATTTGCCATGGATGGACAAAGGGAAGACCAGAGGGGACAAAAATAATCTTTAAACACGCTACTATATACAAGAAAGTAAAAACTCTTGAAAACCGCTTACTCTTCCTTAAATAACAAGAGAATTATTTGGGGTTCTTGCAGTTTGGTTAGTATCTAAAGTAACCATCTGACGTGGAGTAATTGATGAGTCACTAGGAATTTAGCACATAACTTGCGGCTCAGAGATGAGCCTGGTGGCTCTGGCTTTGCACTATGTAAAGCAGCATTGAGTGGGTTTATTTTGTCACGTTTTTCATGTACAGTAATTTCCCAAACTTCCTTTTGCTGCACAGTGTGAATACAGTCTATGCAATGTGCTAGCCTTTTTGCAAGTCCCGGGCATGCAGGGGAAGGTGTTTCTCTTCCATTTTGAAAGGACTTCCCAAATTCTTTATTTTGAAGTTCTCTTTCAATCAAAAGTCTTCTTCGAAGTCATTGGTTTGATTGTAGTTTTACATCAAAATGCGGTTTTGAGCTAAGTCAGCAGGCAGTAACTGTAAATCAGTCCAAGTTGATTGGAAAATGTTTGGAAGGACAGTTCATGACAACGTTTAAAATTTACAACAAAACCCAAGGCAAGTTGCTACTGAATGTTTCACGGAATGCTTAAGATTTCATAGCCATGTCTTTAACAACTAGCCCATTGTTATTTATTTTTTGCATGTCTGTACCAGCAAAGGGTCACACAGCAGCACAGGCACAAACTTTCAGTTAAGCTTTTATCTATGCAGTGCTGTCTGCTACCTTTACCAATATTGCTGCAAATTATAAGCATTCACTTGGCACTGCCTGCTACTGTTGATACGATGTGGTCTTTACTCCCTTCCTATATTCTGCAGACAAGCATCTAATCAGTCTGACCATTTGCTGAGTGAGTTGACAACTGCAAGAACCAGATGTTAAGTACTAGTATTTATTTTTCCAGTAGGGTCAACTAGGTCTTTGATTTGTTTCCTAGCTAGCCTCTTCTAAAGTCTTTTATCTGCCTTCTTGGCAAATTTCCATCAAAATAATAAACTGTTTACAAGTCTTAGTTTCCCCACAATCATCATCTCCAATTGCAATTCCAAGAAGTCCCCTGTGTAAGGATGTGAAGTTTTTTTTTCCTTGCAAAAGCTGTGAATGAGGTACAGACTTTGTTATGTCAGAGACAATATTCATATCTTGTTTATAACAGCTCAAAAGAACATACTGTGAAGCTTCATTCACAGAATCGACGTTTCAGATTTATCAGAACAGGATTACATTCTGATGTTTTTACAATTACAAAAGCTATCTCTGATGGGTGGAGGAACAAGTTTGTTTTGGGTGGAATGAGTCCATCCAAGTCTCCATGGGGAACAAAGAAAGGACATGAAAAACTGGGATAGCCTCTGCAATCATACTGATAATAGATAGTCACCCTGAAAACACCAGAAAAAGTTGTTTTTTTTTTTTTTTTGTTTTTTTTTTTGTTTTTTTTTTTAAAAAAAAGGTAAAAAAAAAAAAAAGTTACATCTCATGCATATTCCTAGTAAGGATTGTTGTTCTTCCCTTACTTTTATCCAGCGATTAATTTTAAGTAGAACAAACTTACAGGAAATATACATAAACCTTTTTAAAAGTACATTTTTCTAGCTGTATATAGTTTGGTTTTGCATGAATGAAAACAGATATTGACAAATAAATGTTCACAAATATTTTCCTAAAAGACACCTAAAAAGTGCACCTTCAAACTACTGCCGCCTCTTTAGCAGATCTTCCCTTAAACAGCTTCCCTTAAGCTTTCATTTGGATTAAAATGCTGTCTATATTTTGCAGTTTTGCTACGAAGGTCTGGTTCTAACAATCACAAACTACTTTTCAGGCCTTGACACTTACATGTGTTTTCAGGCACTGCTTCAGCTTGAAATTATTGTTCTTCGACTGTACACTTTTTGAAGGTGTATAGAATTCAAGTAGTTTGGATGACTATTATGAAAGATTTTCTGTAAACACCTCATTCTTGGAGAAATGTGTCAAGTGACCACAAAACATTCTAAAAGACATATAAAAGGAGATTAAAGATATGGCATGCTGGGCATTGGTTTCTATCCAGAAATATGGTGGTAGTATCCTAATATGTAAGTATTTCCCAAAAGTATGTGAGTAGTTCTCCCCCCCAAAAAGAGGTCAGATTAATTCAGTAAATCCTTGGCTCAGAAAATCCATGAACTCCCAACAGCCAGCAGCAGACAAGCTGCATCCTGGAAAATACATTTTAATACTTAGCCTCTTTACAACACTTTTTCACCTTGCTGTACCTTACTGGTTACTGTCAGAGATGAACTACTGGGCAGAGGGCATTTTGTTCTGAATCAATCCTGTCATAGTGATGTAAAACTTTCTGTCTTGTCAATGTTGATCAATTGTCATTTTTGACAGCCAAACTCTGATGTGGGAGCAGGTAGTATGACTACAGGGAATCTCTTTCATCATAAAGAACCCTACAACATTTACCCATTTAGTAAATTGAGCTACAAATAGTAAGCCAAATCCTGTGCTCATAAGAATGGTCTAAAGCTAGTAGCTGTGTCATCATTAAGCAGTCAGAGGTTTGGTCATTGTAATAGAAAGCCCAAAAGACAATTTAGATGTTACTCCAGAGAGCATAAAATTCAAGGAGCTGCATTCTGCTCCTTTCAGTCATGGTAAGCAGAATTTCTCCTCTGCACTATTTGTGGACTTAACTACCACTTCACTTGAGTAAACATGGCACAATCTGGGTTTATTCAGTGGTGCTGACAGTGACATTTGAGTGCAATAACTTACTCTCTAAAGGACATGTTCTGATGGCAAGGATGTGTCTCCCCCATGAATAGCATAAGCAATAGCCTTCTTAGTTTGCACAGGTTCACGTGCATCAGGATTTTCCTGGCCTTGTTAAAGATTGCTATTTTTCCACATTCCTGACTACAGTAAACCTGCTCTTAGAGCGGCTTCACTAGTACAGTTGATTAATGTGCTTGAAGGAATTGTCCTTTCTCTAGGAACAAAAGGATGAAAAGAATTTGAAGGGGAAGAAAAAAAATAGCGATGAAAGCTTTGACTACTGGGTACAAAACAGAGAATTATAATTTCAGCTACCTTATTTTGAAATACATAGCAATAATTAATTTGTCAACTATGAAACAGCATTAGTTCATGCAAGGAGGCACAGAGAAGACAAACATAAAAAGACTCCGAATGATTCTGGCACAATTCTGGGAATCAATTTATTCTCCTTACTCACCAGTGATAGGACCCATGGGAATGGTGTCAAAGGCGAGGTTTAGGATAGACATCAGGAAGAAGTTCTTCACTGAGAGGGTGGTCGCACACTGGAACAGGCTCCCCAGGGAAGCAGTCACTGCACCAAGCCTGTTGGAGTTTAAGAAGTATTTGGACTGTGCACTTAGTCACATGGTCTAAACTTTTGGATAGACCTGTGTGGTGCCAGGAGTTGAACTCAATGATTCTTACAGGTCCCTTCCAACTCAGAATATTCTATGATTCTGTGATTCTGTAATGTCCTGATACAGGTCAAGTAGTTAAGACAATTCCCAAATAGTTATTTGTTTCACTCCTAGTGCCTACAGTGACTGTTGACTGCATTTTGCTTGAACAAAATGTGGGGAAAGCAGCATTGCTTCCACAGAGAGCTAACAGTTAAAAAGGACCTTTAATGCCACCTGGAACCTAAGTTTGTACTTTCCCCAGCAGATTAATATCCTCTGTTGTGGTTGGGCAGGATGGCTTCCAGGGAATTGGTTCCTTAAATTTCAGGTAGTTTCCATCTCTTTTTTTTAACCTATGTTTATAACTTCTGTAGAGAAAATCAGTTACTATATTTGAAACATTTGGTTTAGATGAGGTTTAGGTGAAGTTCTAGGATCCTACCATTTCAGATGACAGCTGGATCACATGTATAATCCTTACATGACATTTCTTACTGCATATATCCTAAATCTTTCATCCTCTGGTGACTATAGGAACTTTCAATCCTTATTGTTTCAGCTGAAAGAAATGGGCTTTGCCTGTATCCTCCTCTGGCATGCAAGTGTTAAGGCAGTTGCACCATCTGTACTCTTGCATGCTATGATTTTGCTGCTCTCCAGCCAGCCCAATATGTCAGAAAAACTTTGTAATCTAGACCATACATTAACTGTACTATAGGTCCTTTGATATCAGAAATACCATGCCATCGACTAGTCTTTAAAAATTTTTCCTTTTGTTTATTCAGGTTACCAAGGTCAAAACCACTGCAAATTGTATTCAAACTGAACATTTTGTTGTTCTACAAATTACCAGAGAAGCTTTGAAGACTAAATAGCTTTCCATGGCAAAAGAAACAGGTTTGTTTATTTAGCTAAAAATGTTTGTTGTTTCTTTAGCTAACAGCTAAGAGTGAAAATACCAGGGAAAATATACTAATTAATAGACTAAATAACTTGAAGCAAATGGCTACTCCATACACTCACTTTTGGGTACCAAACCATTTCATTTACAAAGTAAATAACTTGACTAAAGTGTTAAGGCAAATGTACAGATAATTTTTTGTCTGTACAAAATCCTGAGCATAGGTGAAAAATGTCTTGATTTCATTGAAAAGGTTAATTTCTTAATTCAATAAAGTTTCAGGAAAAAAAAAAAAAAAAGGTTTTCTTAAAATAATCTTTTATTAGTAGTAGTATTATAAACATCAGGCAATACATACATGTACATTTTAATATTATTTTTGCTGGTCCATCTTATTTTTATCTAAAATCCTATTTTGTGTATTGTAAAAGTTGGTGGAAAGCACTTATGGCTGGGTTTGTCTAGTTGGGCCTCAGTTACAAGACAAGAAGTATTTCCTAAATTCTGCAGAGAAAAAACAAGATAAAGAGAGAATGCAGTATGGCTTTTATTTCAGAGTAACAGTTCCTAGGATAGTTCTGAACATTATGACAAGTACTTCATTTTTGAATTAGTTGATTAATCTTTTCTAACCTTTGCTGTCTCCTAGGGATCATGACAGTATATATGAGCAGATCAATTACTTATGATATTTCTGTGACTAACTGATGCCCTTCTTGGTCAGTATGATTCTTTATTGACTTTTTCCTGCATAAAGAGGGAAGGGAAAATGTTTTCTCTCTCTGTTCATCTTACCTACCACAAAGAAGTCTTCAATAATAATCTACAAATTTAAATGTGGTAGATAAGGATGGTTAATATGGAAAGACCAAGGCAGGGGTTTGGTGTGTGGGTTTTTTTTTTTTTTTTTTTTCTTGTGCTTTTGTGTGTGTGTGTTTATATGTGTGTGAGTTGTTTGTTTTGTTTTGTTTTTCATATACAAATAGCCTAACTGCATTTTGAGTTATAGATATCTTTCTTAGGATCTGTTTCTTTCTATTCCCTCAGCTGTTTTGTACACAACTTTTTAATTCCTCCTTTCCTTAAGTGATCTATAGTCAAATACTAATTGTTAGCCAGTGTAAAAGTTACACTTTAAGTTATGCAAACTACTAGTTGTCTTGGAGATTTTCTTCTGCTCCATGGATGCTGACATATATATGCTCTCTTCTGCTCCCCAATTTCAACAGTATTGCATGAGAAGGGACAGATGCTGTAAAACAAATGTAGACAGCCTAATATTCTCTAACTGAGTTCAACTGTTGAAGGTAACTTCAAAGAATCCTGGTTCAAATTCAGGTCTGGAGTTCATCAGAAATTTAAAATGCTTCCCCGAGATACCAGAATGAGCAAAATCTTGTAAGTCTGTAAAACAGCTACAAATCTTGCATGAAAACTTTTTTAACTGCAAGATACCCAGTAATACTGTTCCCAGACTGTTATGTTTTTGAGTACAAAGAAGTGCCATATGCCTTCAATTAAGAGTAATTTTTATTTTAGATTAAAACAACAAAGTAAGGAACAAGTCAGTTTCCATGAAAGACCACAATATATGTATCTTCTTCGTCTTCAGTGAACTAAGTAAGAAAGTGAGTGCCTCTGTCTTTTCTTTACATAAGTAGGAAAAATAATAGGGACATTCCACAAGGTTAAATATTGGTTTTGAGTTTGCTACTTAAGTGAGGAATAGAATCATAGAACCATAGAATGGTTTGGGTTGGAAGGGACCTTAAAGATCATCTAGTTCCAACCCCTCTCCCACGGGCAGGTACACCTCCCACTAGATACGCAAAGCCCCATCCAGCCTGGTCTTGAACCTTTCCAGGGGTGGGGCATCCACTGCATCCCAGAAGTAAAGAATTTCTTCTTAACATGATATAATATATGTGGCATCTGCCTTCCTGAACTAATTCATTCTACCTCACTAGAAATCTTCAGTGAAGATCTGAGACCCCTAAAACAAAAATAGGACACAAATTAGTTGTCTGAAATATGTGGCATCTATTCATTGTTTACTGATGGTGAAGGAATCACAACAAATAAGAAAACAGTAACCTTTGTATCTTTTGTCAGAATTCTAGAAAACTGTTGTGTTCTCCCTTCTGTCCAAATGGGAATGATTATAACCAGAATGTTTCTACTTTGTGCCTTTTCCAGATGTGGATGTCAAAGGAAGAAAATGACATTAGACGAGTGTTATTTTATGCCCGAAGTATATCTCTTAACATGGTGGCTTTTAGAATTCTGATTTACAGAAAACTCTTCTTGTTATAGAGAGAAAATAGCTATGGCAGCCAATTAAAGAATCAAACTCCTTCCTTAAAATGTACCAGAATCTTAACAAAGTCCACTAAAATATGACTTTTAGGAGGACGTTAGCAATTGTTAGTTGAAATGCCAAGTAAACCACTAAAACTTTCCAGTCCTATTATGTCATTCTTCCTAATTAAAGTTTATGATCTGTCAGGGCATAATCTTAGTTATTTAAGAACAGCAAGATATGGCTGATAACCACTCTGGTAACCATTTAGGTAGAAAGCTGCTCTGTTTGAGGCAATAGGAATCACAAAAAGATGCTCAAGTTATCTTCAAGTTATGGAAAGATTCTTCATCTATTGCAGACCATTAACCTGTTGTCCTACCTCTCCCTTTATAAAGAACTGCAGTACTTTTTGACATACAGAATGAGAAAGCAGCTTTGAACTATAACAGCATGTTTTGACAATGCAAGTAACACATAACCTTTACTGATAAGAAAATCTGTTGATATCCTAGAATAATGGACAGGATTGGAAAGAACATCTGCTCACTTCTCTTTATCTGGATATGTTTTAGTGGATGACTGATGGTAGCCATGATTTTAGCGGAACTTTAATGGGTTGCTCTTAAAAAACAGTCAAGGCTGTGGGCATGCTGATTCTTAAACAGAAACAACAGTTTCTAATCAATAATAGATGCTGAGAACAATTGGTCTGAGTTTAACTCATGTAAGCAGACAATTTCAAAGAAACCCTGATGATAGCAGGGGAGCTGTGGGAGATGTTAAAGTGGGGAAGGTCAATCATATGGTTATTTGCAACAATACCAAAGAGAGATCCAAGTAATTAATAGCCAGTGAACACTAAGAGGATGACTGGAGGATATATTCTGTGTCATAAAATCAACATCTGCAATCAGTTTGTGCTTTGTAGTACCTAGCAGAACTTTTTTTCTGAAGAGGAAGTAGGTCTCCATAGAGAACAAAAGGGAGTGTAACATCAAAGTTGTAAGAGTTGTTTTGTGAAAAGTATTCTTTTATCAGTACCTGAATCTTTCAGTATAAAACTAGAAGACAGTGATTTTACAGCACCAATGTTAGCTCCACTGCTGACATATTCCCTGTGCTACAGATGCTGACATTTTCTCTAAAGACTTCTGATTTATATTATTAAGTATTTTGCTGCTTCCATTCCAGACCTGAAGAAGGGCTTATGCATCTGGAAGATTGATTTTTTTTTTTCCCAAATTATAATTGTTTGATTTAAAATAAATCAACTTAAAAAAAAAAATAAAATTTTTTCTCCCCGTGAGCTTTGCTTTATTAGAAAAGTTATGCCCACAGAAGATTTGGTCCAAAGCCCAGTGAAGTTAAAGGACAAACCAAAATCATGTCTGAGATCAAACTTGCAGTGAGCTAAATTAAATCCATCGTTTTTGCAAAAAAAAACAAACAACATACTTTTTTACAAGATTCCTATGAGGAAATAAACTGAATTTGCCTTTGAAATCTGTTTTACCATCTTAGATGCTTCCACTCATCACAGTGTATTTAAATTTCATACAATCACACTAAGTTTTGCTGATAACAGAGTAACCTGTTTGCTATCTTTTGTTATTTTCATGTGCCTCTCCTGACACTAAGCTCTTTCATAGTTTAAAATGCATAGCTAAAGTTACAAAGCCTCTTTATCCACTTACACAATTATCCTGGTATTATTTGCCTATTGCAATAAAACCAGTACCACAGACTGTGAGACTCCATGTTGACTACCTTTGTGTCTACATTTTCACTAGCTAAGAGCCCATGATTTTCCCAAGCACACTAAAAGTTATAGGTTATTGTACTTAGTTGCATGCACTAAAATTGATAGAACTGAGTTCTTAGTAGAATAAGTGGGAGAAGTTAGCACTATAACCTTCTATGTACATTTAAATAAATCCAAGACTTTCTCAAAGCTAATGACTAATGTATGTTCATATCTATTATTTTGTGACAAAAAAATATATACAAATGTAAGAACCCAGACAGAATTTTTCATGTTTGTTGTGAAACTCTTCTTGTCTTCTTGTCAACATAGGAGTCTTCACAATGCAAGGTGAGGGTCTGGCTGCTTTATTTTTCTGTTGCTGTGAATTAAAAAAAAAAAAAAAGACATCGAAAAGAACATAATCATGCACCTGTAGAGAAGGAAGATTGTGCAATTTAAGTCACTACACAGGGCATTTAAGAAATGTGGGCTTATTTCTTCTTTCCTTCTTTCTACTATCACCTATTTTGTGAGTTTGAGAAAGCTATCACAGCTGTCTATATTCCAGTTGTTCCTCTGGAAAACAGGAATAGTAACAAAATTCACAGCATGGCAGGGAGGGTATCAGAGGGTATAAGAGTGGTGCCATATAAACATATGAATCACAGAAGTGTGTTCTTTGTGTCTTATTAACATCCAGAAGAAAAGTACAGCGTATAGTCGAAGTCTAATTCAGTTTCGATCAATTCTATTAATGTTATTTTTAATAGCAGCTGGGTGAAAATCTTCATGAAACTCCATCTAACTCTTTCAGCAGGTGCACTTTTGTAGAGATGGTTAAAAGTAAGTTTAATACCATTCCCACATTCAAACTGTGTTAGGTGTTTTTGCATGACAACAAAAACACAATCACAATAGCATGGGATTTCTCACAGCTGAAAACCCACCCTGGATAAAGGATCTTGTTCAGGTGGTACACTTATGCTACTTTCTCTTCAGTGGTTACGTTTCTACCTGGTTAGGACTCAAATACAAATAATAGATATTTAGGTACAGATGTCTAATTACAAATTAGTACAAAGGTTTCTAGTATAGCCAGGTAAGATGAATGGTTACATCACCTGGCCACAACTTGATGTCAAATGCCTGTTAGGAAAACACAGGTTTTCCATGATACCCCCCAGCTCTTCAGTCAGATAAGCAAAGACTTCCTATGGATCTTGTGTCACCTCTGTGCAGCCCTATGTGATTGTCTGAGATACATCAAAACACCTCAACTGGTCAGCTGAATTACTTTATAGACTTAACTGACTGTGGTGGATGCTTAGACACCCATCTTGCATGTATCTCTCACATCTTCAGACATCTAAATACAGATAGGTACATAAAACCTGGGTCTGAATCACTCTCTTTTGTTCACTATTCATGATTATAACATGGAATAGACCTAAAAGAACAAAATGCTAAAGCACAGAGAGTAAGAAGACATGTCCTGTCTGGAATTTTTGGTGCAATCTTTCTTGAAACCCCTCCTAGAAGGTGGAGCAACAAATAGTAAGAGTATATCTACTCCAGTCTACATATTGGTCTGTAAGAAAAAACTGAAAGAGAAAGATCAGGAGCCCAAGCAACAGAAAAGGTGAAGGTCTTCTGGAGTTTATTGCAAAAAATCCTTTTCATATTCAAATCCAATCCCCCCTAGGAAAAGCAATTTCTCTAGTCATACTATGAACAGAAACAGCAGTGGAAATTGCTGGTATAAGAGATGCAGGCAGTATGTGAGTGATAAGTGATGTGACTGAGTTACCACAGCTTCATGAAAAGGTTTAAGACAGATGAGTCTTACACACATCATATCTATGAGCCAGGTAGAAGTGCAGAAAGTTGGGATTATGACAAAGACAGCCTTGGGATGTAATTAAAAACAGCTTCCTACTTCAAACTAAACAGTATTTCAACATTCCTAGATACATAAATTAAGCCTTAAAGAAAATGCATTTGCTTGCATGTTAAATAATAACTATAGTACCGTCAATCATGCTATGCTGTTTATGCACCTGTGAAAATGACATACTGTTGACACATCTGTTCTGTGTCTGTTACTTAACATAATTCAGAATAGCAAATTTAAATCTTTCTGACAACATCTGAAGATAAAATGAAACCACTTACAAGATGAGTTTCTAAATAATTCTGCCTTCATACTTCAGATCAAACGTAGCTAAAGTTAAAAAGAAAACACAGCTAAGCTACTCTCAGAAAAATAATATAAAAAGTGTAAGAAGTTCTGAATAATTGGCAAAAACTGACTTGGATGAGATGCTTTGGCAGCAAAGACTCTGGGTTTACATTTTATACCTTTTAGCTCCTCAGTGACATTGTATGAAGATATGCTTAAACAGAGTATCCCTGATTTCACTTAAAATATGAATTAATTTCTGAGTTCACTTTGTTCTTTAACAGATATCAGTGACAGCCCATGTATTTCTATGTTTCTGTCCTTGTCATTAAAGTGCCAAGACAATTATTCTTTGAAAGTTTAGAAAATAATTCAGAAAAATAAAATAAAATAAATTAAAATAAAATAATGATAATTTCATCTAATAACTATTGGTTTTCAGTGAAATGTCCTTTTTTTTTGTATCATAAAACCACATTATTAAATACAAATAAAGAGAAGGAAGAACATTTTGATGAATAAAAATTTAAACTTCCTACTTTAAAGAGATTACTGTGAGCTGTGCACTTCTTCTTGAGTTCATATTATATAATTCTTCAGTGTGTGCTTTAAAACAGATAAACACAAACACCAGTCAGACTTTCTGCCAGAACTTTGTGTCAAGTTCTGTGCTGGGAATATTTGTCATACCAGTTGTTTTTGAGATATTGCTTTGGGAGCTTTTATGCGGCTGTGATACAGAAATACTTTAGTGTCTGGGGAAATTTGAAATCACAATGGAACGAATTAAGAATGAAAAGAATAAATAAATAAAAAAAGAAAGAATTAAATTTTTATTTTGATTGCTGGAACAGACAAGATATCAATGAACAGAAGGGCAGAGTTGCTCTATCTGTTTATTTGTTTAAGAATTCTGAACGGACAATTATTACAAATACAAGAGACAATCTTGTGATTTAGACCAATCTAATTCAACTGAACTCAGCTGAACTACTTCTGTAAGGAAAGATACATGCTTATTAGCAATTTACAGTCTTCACGGGCTAGACTTACTGATTCACGCTGTTGCAAATGCCACCGAGTGTGATTCAAAGAAGCTTGGCTGAGTGCAATGGGATCCATGAGAATTCAGAACAAGTGGAAAACATGGTGAGAGATACTGGTTTTGATTTTAATCAGACATCATCAATCCAACACACAATTCTTGAAGGAATTGTTGTATGTAAACCACATATTCTGCTTTTTCACTTTTGCTCTGTGTTGCTGTGATTTCAAGGAGTGTCAGGATGCAGAATTTCATCTCAGGAGACTGACATGCTTTCAGAGTTGTGAAGTTGGAATTGGAGTCAAGGTTGTTCAGTCCAAGCATTCAAAAAGCTCCATTTGACATTGGCAATGGATAAGGTTATGGAAGCTGGCAAGGAGACATACGGAGTATCAGTCTTGTCTATGCAGAATATTTGGCAATGTGGACACACTCAAAGCCTGTGGGGCAGTGGGGATGCTCCAGTGGGGAAGGTTACGTGGAGGAGCTGAGAAGCCATTCAGAGCTGAGAAGCCATCCAGAGGCAAGTGTGGCACTGATATCAATGAAAAAGACTGAAGTATCCATTTCTGATTTCTGTGATAGGGTATGTGTGCAAACATAGGCTTCTACTGTGCAGAGAAATACACTTATTCCAGATGTCAAGATTTCCTTTACAGACGAAAGAGAGAAAAAAGCAGTTCCACTGCAGAAAATGTGCAGGAGGATGTTCAAGTTTGACAGCCAGCTCCCTGTAACTACCTGTTTCTCTATCCTGGCTAAAAAGGGAACCTAGACAGACAGCACAGATTAGACAGTTTCAGTGAAGAGCACTGAAGTTAGGTGTGATGCATTTTTGCCTAACGTCTGCTGAAGCTGTGCTGGTATTTTGAAGGATCTTCAGATGATGTTGAAGGTACCTTGTGGACATAGCAAGAGATGTAGTGGCAGTGCAAAGTGTCTGTATGCCAAGCAATAAATGCAGAATAGTGCAGACCTATGCAAATTGATTAAACAAAAAGGCCCTTTGGAAAGAATAAATTCATTTCATTTTTCTGAAATGTCTATAAAGAGAAGATAAAAGGCTGCATCACTGGCCAGTTGTGAACACCTTCTTCTGTTTCTCTAGCATTCTCCATATCTCCTTTTCAATGCTCCTACTGGTATGCTGGGCAGCCTATCAGCTAGTACAGAATAAAGCAACCCTCCTGAATTTAAGAAGCTGCACCTTTATACACCTCTTCTGAATTTGAGCCTCTGTACCTGATCCATTTTTTTTTTTAGTTACTGTGGGTTGAAATGGATGAGCAATTACATACAGACACTATTCCACTGGTAACTACCTTCTCAAGACCCTTTGCATAGCATATTTTCCTTTCATTCAAAGTAAAATAGCAGTTTGTTGCTGGTGTGATACGGTAAAAACAGAACAGAATTTTACAGTAAAATGCTTCAACATTTAATAAAACAGTCTTGCACTCTGTTTTATTGCTTCATTATTTTTCCTGAAATGTTTAATTGCCTGGGTATTTTTGCTGATGACCACACTATGGAGTGTATGTACTAAGGAGTGTATGTATTTCTACCTGGCTGTTAGTACTGTAGATATGCAGTGATCCCACAGAATAAGTACAGCCTTTACTTTTATCTGTGCTCTCTTTCACATGAGAAACTTTCGCACCTCTTTAAATAATAGAAGCATAGAATATCCTGAGTTGGAAGGGACCCACAAAGATCGAGTTCAACTCCAAAAGATCAAGCTCTAACCACTAGTCATTCCATTCAGCACTCACTGCCTTTCCAGTGGGAGAATCTCTCACCTCTGCACTCTGCTAATAGTCCCTGTCAAGTTGAACCACTAGAAAAATTAGCAAATTTTTTTTGCTTGTTTGTTTTGGCTAAGTCACTGCTGCTCCATCTCTCTAATCCTTGCAGAATTTCTCCGACTGCAGAAACACATTGCATCAGATCCACGGAGCAATATATGTTAAGTCCCTTGGCTCAGTACAGAATTGAATTTGGGAACTATAGTTGTTCCAACAGTTTTGTTCCCTGTCAAACATATGAACACTAGAGATTGTATAGAGTGTTGATAAATAGTCTAAAAAGTTTGTTTGGAAACTTACTTAGCTTATACTTCCATAAGGTGTTTAGATTGCTCTTTCTCTTTCATTGGATCATGAATCATTCCTGAATAAATCAAAGTCTCTCCAAATGTATTACTTAATCACAGGGCTCACAAAAGCAGGGATGAACAGTTTAACTGTTCTTCAAAGCATGGAAATGCTTGATCTTTGTAATTCCCAAATCAATAACAAAATGGAGATAAAACATTGTGAATAAAGCAGGTTTATTGTAGTGTGCAATCTAGAAATGCCTTCAACATCAGAATTGCTTTCCTGAAAGATTTCAAGGAAAAATTTGGAGTTTTTAGTATAGAAATTACTGTCTTTCACTAACATCTGTGATAGTACAGCTACATTTCTTCATACTACAAGGGTTCCCCTTACATTAACATGAAGCAATCCACATTGAACAGTCTAGACTTCACAGCACAAAACTCCATGGACCTCCCTGTTTAGAACTGACAGTTCACATTCGAGATTTAAAAGCATCCTTACAAGGATTCACTTTTTCAAACATTGACAAATTGCAGGCACTGTGATCCCTCTGAACACATACACTACACTGCATGGGAAAGGTTTTAGCTACCTTAACCCTGCCTTCAAATTTTTTTTTTTTTTTTCTCATTAAAAAAATACATAACTGGAAGGGAAGGAGTGTCTAGATTGCTGACATGCCCTTAGATATATAGGCAAAAAGTTGTTTACATCCTTAATATTCATTCAAATACTGTATTTGTATGTGTCTGTGAAGAAATTGTCTGCCATTAACAAGGAGAAAAAGGAGACAATTCTTACTCAAGGCAATATCTTTCATTTGACTGGCTAGCATAGCTGGAAGAAGATAGCCAAGTTTGGGCACAGAAATCGTTCTTTGTGATTTTTGGAGGAAGATGGATGCCTGTATTTAACTCTCATTTCTGTGATGCATAGTTTCACCTTCCATTTGCTTAATATCTAGTCAGTAAATCTTGTGTTTATGAAGATATAAGCACCATGAACCACTTTGACACTCTCCATTTCCTTCATCTGAAGCAGCAGCATTATCTAAAATAAACGGGCTGTCTAGTTAAGGAAGGAGACATAACGAGTGTTTTTGCAAGCTTGCCTGCGTTTCTGTCAAGCTACCCCAAGGCATGAAAGCAGAAGGGGAAAAGGAGGAGGGCCTGCAGCTAATGTTGCTGGAACAGCCAGTGTCCAGCGAAATCCAGCTGTGTAAATGTGACAAACGTAAAAGAGATATGAAGAGGTGAAGGCGAAAGTGTGTTTGTGCCAACAGAGAGAAAAAAGAATTGCTTGGCGCAACTTGTTTTGAGACTGCGGGTTATAGCTTGTGTGCTGAAGAAGAAGCAAGTGCATTCCCACATGCTTGTTGTACTCAGTTGAGATACAGGGTAACTGCACTTAAAAATAAGTACACATTGTACTCTGTGAACATTGTCCTTTCCACATGACAAATGATCATTCTAGTCAGTAATCACAGATTCTTCCATAACATTAAACTCTTGAAAAGTAAGTGTACTATGAGATTTCCATTAATTTTTACTTTGGAATTTCAGTCACCCTCTGGCATAATCTTTCATGTTTATCAAATCTGTTTTTAAGAGCCTCCCAATAATTCCTCACAATGATTATTTATCTATAATAATTCCTGATAGGAAATAGGGATACAAGGGCAACTATAATGTCTCTTCCTATAAAATAGGGAAACTGATGCACAGAGCAATGGTGAGATTTTCCTGCTCTGTGTCTTTTGGCTATATGCAGCTCTTTTTCCCCTGTTGTTAAGATCTCTTCTTCAATGGCAAAAACCAATGTTGTCTTCTCTCTGGAACCGCATCATTTTGCTTGAGTGAGCAAATGGAAGCCTACTTAAAGCTTGTCCTGTTTTCCAGCTGTTTTGTGCCATATGAGCTGCAGAAACAGCTACTGGAGCTCTTACAGTGCAGTCAGCCAAGACAGAGTAAGAACAGGTAAATCTCTATCCTCAAGTTAGAATCACAGAATTACAAAATGGCTTGGGTTGGGAGGGACCTTAAAGATCACCTAGCTCCAACCCCACTGCCGCGGGCCGGGACACCTCCCAACAGACAGTGCTGCCCAAAGCCCTGTCCAGCCTGGTCTTGAGCACTGCCAGGGATGGAGCATCCACAGCTTCTCTTGGCAGCCTGTGCCAGAGCCTCATCACTCTCTGAGTGAGGAATTTCCTCCTAATGTCTGATATAAATCTACCATTGTTTAGTTTAAAGCCACTGTCCGTTGTCTTATCACTCCACACCCTAACAAAGAGTACCTCCCCAGCTTTCCTGCAGCCCCCCTATCGGCACTGGAAGGCCACTGTGTGGTCTCCCTGGAGCCTTCTCTTCTCCAGGATGAACAACTTGAGCTCCCTCAGCCTCACTTCATAGAAGTCCTCCAGAGGCTTGATCATCCTCATGGCCCTCCTCTGAATTTGCTCCAACAATTCTGTGTCCTTCTTGTGCTGGGGCCCCAGAGCTGCATGCAGGGATCCAGGTGGGGTCTCACCTCAGAGAGCAGAGAGGGACAATTCCCTCCCTCATCCTGCTGCCCACGCTGCTTTTGGTGCAGCCCAGGACATGGCTGGATTTCTGGGCTGCAGGCACACATTGCCAGCCCATGTTGAGCATCAACCAAAACCTTCAGGCCCTTCTGCTCAGGGCTGCTCTCAATGCATTCCCCAATGTGTCTGGGCTTGGGATTGCCATGGCCCAGATGCAGGACCTTGCCCTTGGCCTTGTTGAACTTCATGAGGTTCACAGAGGTTTGCCTCTCAAGCCTTTCAAAGTTTTCTGGTTGGCAGCCCTTCCCTCCAGTGTGCCAACTGCACCACACAGTTTGGTGTCATCACCAAACATGCTGAGGGTGCACTTGATCCCACTGTCCATGTCACTGACAAAGATGTTAAACAGCTGTGGTCCCAGTGCTGACCCCTGAGGAACAACACTTGCTACTGATCACCTGGACATTTGAGCCATTGACTGCAACTCTTTGAGTGCGACCATCCAGCCAGTTCTTTACCTACTCAGTGGTCCATCCATCAAATCCATGTCTCTCCAATTTATAGAAAAGGATATCATGGGAGACAGTATCAAATGCTTTGCACAAGTCCAGGTAGTATCATTTGCTCTTCCCCTGTCCACCAGTGCTGTAACCCCATCTTAGAAGGCCACCAGATTTGCCAGGTCAATTCACACTACCATTATGGAAAACACTGTGTTCTTAACTTTTCCTTCTGTTTTCTTCCATCAGCACCATACTTGCCCACACAAGTACAAAAGGTAGCAACTTTCTGCCCTCCTTTGATAATTGTATTATTTCCCGTCTTGGTAAGGATTTTTCCCTATTTTCTTCAAACTAAGTACAGGCACCTCACCCCCAACCTGGACACACCTTCTGAACAAGAGCAAATTAATTATATGAAATATTTTCCTAGATTTCTTGCATAAAACTCAGTTCAGGTCAGTGCTTTTCAGCAGTTGCTACTGCAGCAAAAAATAAAATACCAATCTAAGGAAAAGAAGTTATACCTCAGTGATGCACCTTGGGAGTCTGCTTATTTTCTCTTTTTGATGCTGGTTCCATTGTTCTCCTCTGCCAGCATTCTGGTTCCATTTAACTTGTGTATTTTGGGCTACTAAACAGCTGACATTGTTTTCTTGGTGAAATGACATAAATTAAAAGGAGAATTTGTAAGACCTCTGTGATTACAAATTCTTCCTAAAAACAGAATGAGTAAAATGCATATTTAACTTGCTTTCCTTCCTGTGCTGTCGGCCAGGTGCAAAGCTGGGGCTAAAAGGCTTTAGTATACAAGGATGTCCAATAGTCTGAGTCATTGTAACAGACATTTAGGTCCTTGCATGCATGTTGTTCTCTTGTGAGAGAATACTCCTTGGTGCTGAATGTTTAGTTTTCCTCAATTGTTTTTTTCACTCCTTTTAGCAGACTGATTTTGACATCTGTAAAGACCAGACTTGTTGGCCAAGCAGAACTAAGACAGCAACTCTTTAACTCACCTCCCTCTGGAATTTACCCTTTTCGTGCTCGGGATACATCAGCTAATACATTTAATGGGAAAGTCAAGTCCTTTGGCTGATCTGTTAGGTTTGGATTTAGTCACGATGATACTTTCTATGGGTATAAGAGAAAGTTCCAAAGGAAAAGCACTGAGATTAGTCATTATCCATCAAAAAGCTAGATAAATATTTGCTGAATATGTATATTTGAGTTGCAAAACTAATATTCAGTAACAAGTTGCAATGCAAAAACCATACAAAAATTCTAATGCCAGAGTTTACTAAACAGAAAAATTATAAACCACACAACAATGCAGGAAAGTGCAAAAAGCAAGAGTAGTCATAAACTGTAGAAATAACAGCTCTTCTTTATCTGCTTCTTGTATTTCTTTGACCCCTTCTACTCTACTAGTGAACCTGTGTTTGACTTTCTTCTGAATGTTCCAGTGCCTTCTCCAAGCCTGCTGCACAAATTCCTGTATAAAATGTACAAAAGTATGACATTCATTCTTACAGTCCCCTCCTCCATTCCCTGCCATGACTGCTACAGAAATCAGCAGAATGCTAGTAACTGAGTGAACACCAAAAAAGTAAGACATAAATGCTGTAGATGAATGTTAAGAGGTTTAGAAATACCTTTAGAAATACAAACTCATTACTGTATGTATGAATGTAGTTCGGGTTTGAATGCAGTTCCTCTTGTTTCTTATTATTTCTTATAGCACTTCTAAAACGCATCTGTAAATAGCTCTGTGACCTCTCTTCCTGCAGCAGGGAATGTATATTTCTCTGTGTTGGCATGTTGGTACTATGCCCTGTTTTCTTCCTCCCTTTCTAATGGGAACTAAAGGTGAAAAGATATTTCCTGCACCCAATTCTATGCCAGTGCTACCTTGAATTTGAATTGGCTGCAGTTTGTTATTGGCAAATAAATATCAACACTAAACATGAACCTCAAACAAATGAAGCATATGGATTTCACCAGCACATATGCACACCTCTGTTGTGAACAATTGCAAATCAAATCTCCCCATATTACTGGAGGACAAGGTATACTGTACCGTAGACAATTAACTCTGCTGAGATGGTCTCCTTGAAGCTACAGTGCTGCTGCTATCTCTGCCCTGTGCCACAAATAAGTAGATCCTTACCTAAGGCCTAAAGAGGTTATCTAGTCATCTCTCCCAAAAAGCAGAAACCATGGAATCATACAGTAATTTAGGTTGTAAGGCTGAAAGAGACCTCAAGAAGCCTGCTAGTCCATGACTCCATTCAAAGCAGGGGCAGTTTAGATTAACTTGCTTAGGCCTCATGAATTGATTTCCATTTCAGTCTGGCCCAACTTTGGCTTAAAAGATTCCAAGAATGGAGAATCTATGGTGTTTCATACTCTTTCTGTAACAGATTGCTAGCACTGTTTTTAAAAAAATCTTCATTTTTAGCCTGTATTTGACTGGCTTCATCGTCCTCTCTTCTTTTAATTCTGACTTCTCATTTGGATATTGGCTGGCAGTTGCTGTCATCACGTAGCTTTTTTGATAAAGCCAACCAGATTGCGCTCCATGAGTCTGTCACTGTATTATGTTTTCCATGCTCCAATTGCTTTTGTAACCCTGCTCTAAGCTTTTTTTCTAATTTATCAACACACAGATAACAAGAACAACAATAACTGTCCAGTTCTGGACAAGAGAGCTGGACAGAATATTCCTAGTCATGAAGCCAGATACAGAGCTAATGTATGTCTTTGCTATCTACAGTCAAGGTTCCCCCTTACATTTATCCAAAGACTGTATTAGCACTTTTGGAAATGACATTTAATGGGAGCTAATATCCAAGTTTTCTATCTGCCATGAGCAACAGTTTACTCTTTCCCAGAAAGGACACTCATGTCCTGCAGGAGTATTTCCATGTATATGACTGCACATCTAGACACACTGCTTCTATGACTCTATGAATTTGCTTGTGACCTTCTTGTCAAACAATTCAGTTATACTAAATAGCCCTCTTTACCGATTTTACACAATGTGCAGTCTTTGTGTTATCTGCAAATGTGGTCAGCAGAGAGCTGATGAGCTTCCAGTCCATTAAAAAAAAAAAGCAATAATAATCTCAGAACCAAGAACAAGGCATTCA
Source organism: Netta rufina (assembly GCF_964035555.1). NCBI lineage: Eukaryota > Metazoa > Chordata > Aves > Anseriformes > Anatidae > Netta > Netta rufina. Next base: position 7,925,718 of record NC_140126.1, read on the forward strand.
GAGTCACCCTAAGGAAAACAAAACAAAACAAAACAAAACAACAACAACAACAACAACAAGAAACAACAATGACAACAAAACACCACCAACAAAAAAACAGATCATTGGTGATTTTCTATGTACATTAATATTTTAAGACTTAATCTGTTCATTACTATTCTACTGAACATGTGTGATATGGATATTTTAATTATTCTCCTTTCTTAATCGAAATACCAGAGGGTACCAGATGTTTTTCAACAGTTAAACTGTATTGCATTCATATTAACTAGGTGACCAAATGTAAATCTCAGAGGTCAGGCAACATATGTGGGAGAATCAGCTCCTCTTATGCAGTGTGGACTTTCGATTGAAAACCTTGGACTGCTCTCTTGCACAGATATTGCAACTTGTCCACAGCTGAATTGCACCATGGCAATTTTTTTTTTTTTTTGTTTGCCCGACATTTTCCTTAAAAGTTTATCTTAAATGAAGGAAGGGAAATATTTACAACCACAATGGAACAATGGCCTGGAACTAAGGAAGGGAAAGTTTAGGTTAGGCTGCAGAAAGAAGCTCTTAACTGAAATAGCTTTAGACTCCAAAACAAGTTGTTTGAGACAGCATCACTGAAAATTTCTATAAACTGTGCAGGTGAGACGCTCTGTAGAATCACCACATAAAGAACATGATCTTGTAAACATTGAATGCCCAGCAATCTTCACCTTTTTATATTACCTTCCTTGCTCTAGCAAGACAAAGTGATATGTAAAATTGAAGAAAATTTAAGAGCACCACGTATGTAAGAAGAGATTTCCACCATGATACAGCTCCTATTGAGAATGACAGCTAAGGGGAAAAACTCAGCGTTAATTTTAAATTAGTTGTGTTTATATAGTTAAGCAGCAGCGTGGTTGCTGCATTCTTGACAGTCTGCCCCATATAGCACAGTACCTTGGGAGTATCCTGAGGAAATTTAAATTTATAGCACATCAAAGATTACACAAAAGAATGGAAGAAATGAAGGTGCGAGATTTGTTAATTTCTTGAAAGAGACAAGAGACAGTACCAAAGAAGTCGGGAGCTTTGGCTTTATTCTTACCAGTTCTCTTCTAAACATAAAATACTCAGGTCAGGAAATATTTAATGCACTTTGCTAATGACTTCTATCAACCTACTTGTTTACCTGATGAACTAATCAAGTTTCCTATTGAAACCACAATTCAAACATGCTCTGTGGCATGAAACACAACTTTCCCGGTTAAATGATATAAAATAAGCCAGGAGTTCTACAGCACTTGTTCTGAAGCAAGACCATTTTATGCAGTGCAAATGCTTCAGATTTCTACTCTGGCAGGGAAGTGTTCGGTCTGATCTGCTTAGTGGTATGTGGAATTATCAGCTTCCATATTATGAGCATTTAATTCTTCTTTCTTGCCATATTCATATTTAACAAATGCAGTTCTCTGCCAGCTGAATCTATCTCCAAACTGAAGAAAAAGAGTTTTGGAGGGTCAAATAACTAATACTAGTTGCTTTCCTGATGTTAGAAGCATTACAGTAATGATATTTGGCCTGCTATGTGCAGGGTCTACTATTAGCACTGCCAAAAATATGAATTCCCTGAAGCTGCGCTCTCTTTTGTGACTGTGACATATGTCCAAGATTGAAGAAAAAGTAAAACTAGTCCCCCTAGTGTACTGTTGTTGTAAAATATTTAGGTCTCTAATGTGCTGAAGTTCATCTACAGGTGAGTTGATAAGTCTTTGCCATTTTCCCTATGTTTTTAATATAGTGAGCATAATTCTCGGTGAAGGACACTTTCTCATTGTTATTTCTATACTTATGAGTACAGGTTTGTGAGACTGCAAAAATTTTACCTGTTAATACAACAATTCTTACAGAATGCAAGAAAAGATCTAGATAATATTTTGTTCCTGTTTATCAAAGCTTGTAAGAACTATCTTTGTATTTAGTGAAATTTTTAAAACTTGTATTTTTTTTACAAGATTTAAATCTAAATTTAAATCTCTGTATTTCAATCATTTTTATTATATATTTCTGGACAGCATTTCCATTGCTTTGGAAATCAATTTTAGATAAAAAACAAAAAAATCAGATCAGATAGGAAATAGTCATTTGAAAGAGTTATGAATCAAAGCTTTCTTCTGGGATATGCCTCCAAAATAATTTATAGTCAGTCTCATTTTGGTATTTTTATAGTGTTTGACATTTATGGCCTGAATTATAAAAAAAATTTTATGTTGTGCTCAGAGCATAAAAGAATGAAGTTGTTTTATGCAACTGCACTGAACACAATGCTACAGAGTATCACTGATGTTCACTTTAGAGCCTCACTCTGCCTTAAAGGAAGACTATAAGGAAAATGTAAATGAACCAGTACCAAACCTGCCCCAGATTTCTACATGGAAATTTACAATAGGACATTGAGCAAGGGAAGTTTGCACTAGAAAGGGCAAATGCAACATTAATATTTCAGAGGAGAGGTGATATTGAAGGTCTTCTCCAATCTGTAGGACTCTATGATTCTACGATTTAGCATTTACCTGTTTGAGAACTGTGTATGCAGGGGACTGTGAAGGAATCTACACACTTAGAAGAAAAACAATACTTATTTTCTTTAGAAAAGGTAGATATGCTCTAGGGAGTAGTTTGGGTTTGTCCTAGGAAAGCGTCCTTAAAGGGAACTGCAATTGTCATGAAGTACTTGCACAATGTATTGGAACATAACGGTCTGACACCTAGCCTCTCATCTCTGCTAGTAAACTCTTCATACCACTCTGCTTCTCTCTGGGTAGTTTATGGCTGTTGGTCTGTAGTTTGTAACAGTTTATTTTCCTGTAAAGAATAGGATTAGAGTCTAAACCATCAGATGAAGGATCCTGGGCAAGCTGATGTAGGTGTCTCTGTCTGAGCAGGGGGCTGGACCAGGTGATCTCCCGAGGTCCCTTTCAACCCAAACCATTCAGTAATTCTTTGATGCTGTGATTGGCAATTGGTCTCTAACGTACCGAGCCCTCATTCACTGAGCTGAGGTATGAAAGTGCCAAAGAAAAACATCACCTTCACCCATGTTTTGAAAAAGATAGTTTCTGCTGCTGGAACTGCCAGCAAACTTCACACTCTTCCACAAGCTGTAGTAAAGTGGGATTTTGTAGGTCTAATTTCACAATTCAGGCATCAAATTCCTGTCTCCTAACATCCTGTTTTAACCATTTAAATCTTCCTATAGATCTAGTGCAATACCTAGCTAAATAGTTCATTTTGGTACTTAAAGGGGGCTTATAAAAACATGGAGATTGACTTTTTATATGGGCAGATAGTGATAGGACAAGGGGGAACAGCTTTAAACTAAAAGACGGGATTTAGACTAGATGTTAGGAGGAAATTATTCATTCAGAGGGTGATGAGGCACTGGAACGGGTTGCTCAGAGAAGCTGTGGATGCCCCATCCCTGGAGGTGTTCAAGGCCAGGTTGAATGGAGCTTTGGGCAACATGATCCAGTTGTAGCTCTCCCTGACCATAGCAATGGGGTTGGAACTAGATAATTTTTAATGTCCCTTCCAACCCTTTCCATTCCACAATTCTATGATTCTATGATAAATTAATAGAAATTAAAAGATCAACACCATCTATTAAGAAAGACAAAATCAGTACCACCTACCCACCTATCGCAAAGGAGGAATGGATAACTTTTATCACCAATGTTTATCAATGAAAGTATAACTACTCCTAAGTCCTAGAACGGGGGATGAGAAGAGCTTCTGTAAGGAACAACCATGGTGAAGGATGAGCACATGCTTCTGGAGTGATTACTACATGATCAGAAAGTACATTTTGGTAAAATTAGCAAGAAACTTCGTACTTTGGCAATGCAGAAGAATCTTCACTGATGTCCACAAACTAAGTTATCAGCAATGTAAATTCTCTTTTGCATTAGGATAAGCTAATGCAATTTAAGAAACAGCAGGTTAAAATAGAGAATATGGCAGAACAGGAGAGATGTACCTAGACAGCAGATCTACAAGCACAGCTTTGCAAGTAGATAATTTTCAGTCCTTCACTTCTTATTTGTTAAATGCCACTCAGTATTCTGATAGTAATGTTGCTTTATTCAAGCATATTTCGAGTCAAATATTCAAATGTCTAAATAAAATGGAAACTTTCAAGATATTCCCTGTGCATTTTGATTATTGGTAGGTACAAAACCCTATACATGTAGCACTTGACATTGTGGCATATAAAATAGATTATTTTTCTCTGGGACAGCTATTGAAAGATACAAAAAATAAAGAAGAAAAAAAACAAAACAAAACAAAACAAACAAACAAACAAAAAACACCAAAAAACAGATGGAAACACCCTAACGCTATTCTTGTTTGTTTTCCTAAGACTCATTTGTAAAGGTTAGAGGGCAACTTATTCCCACATTTCCCAGGAATTTATTTCTAGAAATACCATGTCTTTTTTGGAAGATGAGATGATTTGGATTTAGATCCTACAGTGACTCTTCCTGCACTCCTGTCTCTGTTACATTATAAATGGGAATTTTGACCACCAGAAATTCCTGTTAGAAGGACATTTTCCCTTCAAATTCTTTCAAATATGCTTTTGCTATGTATCATTTCTGTGTTGCAACATGTTTCCCTAAGCTATCTGACACTCCTGTCTTCACACAGAGAAAATGGTACCTGAAGATCTTGGCATGACAACTTTCAAGATGGAAGCTGTCTGCCAATTTTCCCCTTTAAGTTCACCCTAGTTAGCACAGCTTCAATATACTATATGTGTATACTGACTCTGAGCTCTCTTTTGGATGTGTTTCAGATGAACTCCCATGGAATACCAAGCAATCTTTCTGGCAGAAGATTTTCCAATGAAGAAACAAATTCATCATACTAGGGGAGGACATTCTGAAAATGAAGGCTACATTTCAACAAACAAGGCTATCAAGCTTGAGCCTCAGTTTTTCAGCCTAGGGATAGGGGTTGTTTAATTTAGAAGAAATTCTGCATGCCAGCACCTTGGAGATGAAGAAGTGAAGTTTCCTAGCTTGGTATGTTCCCCAGCACTCCTCTGCATCAAAGCGTGCTACTCTGTCTGCTCTGATACTGTGCCAGATCCTTGGCTCTTATAAATCACTCATGAATTTCATCAGTTTTTGTCATCTGAGGTTCTGACCTGATGACTTCTGCTCTCCTCTTACTTAAGGTTAAGAAAACATCTTCCCAAGTTGTACAGCCAAAATTCATGTCTTTTGAAAACAAAGCTGATAAACTTCCCCTGTTAGAGCAACAAGCCAATGGTTGAAAAAGGAAGACGAGCGCACATTTTTCAGAATTATTACATGCAATGTAGGACACATGGTTTACAGACTTTCTCTTAACCAGGTTTTATGAGTATGTGGATTGCAACTTGTTTATCTGTCTCAGAGACAAGCAGGGCAAAACTAAACAAACATTCAACCTGAGCATGGTATATGTCATATTAGGAAAAAGTGAGCAACAAACTGCTTACTGAGTTCTCCTTCTCAGCTGGTATTTGTGGCTAGAATTAAATGAATGCAATGAAGAACTGAAATACAAAAAGTAGCTGTGTGGAAAAAAAAAAAAAAAAAAAAAAAGAAAGAAAAAAAGAAAGAAAAAAAAGAAAAAACAGAAAAGAAACAAAACAAAACAAGACAGGGAGAAGCATGTGTGACAGATTGCGCATAACCCTGTAAAAAACACAGATTGAATTTGGTTCTTAGTCACCTCCCTGTGAACCTACTGAACCCACTAGGGCTGCCTGGGGATAAATGAAATGTGAACCTGATCCATTTGGCTTGCTACAGTCTCTGGCAGTCTAAATGTAATTTCAACCAAATCAGAACAGTAGCAACTTATCCTTAGCCGGCACAGATGCAGGGAATGACTCAAGGAGAAATGAACCAGGAACATGTTTTGGAGCAAGAGGATATCTCTGGCTGATGGAATTCCAAAACAAAACGGAATGCAATTTGCTCCTATTTTGCAGCAGCTGAGGGCAGCTCTATGTGAAAACAGTAGCCGTAAAATGAACATCCTACTACATTATGCTTTTTCCTTTTTTTTTTTTTTTTTTTTTTTTTTTTTTTTTTTTTGCTATGGCAATCACAGATACAGCTCTTAGCAATGGAAATGTGAGTTCCAATTTCCTGAGATCCTTTTTCTCTTCTGCCAAAGGGTAGCCTTGATGCCTGTTTATCCAACATGGCATTCCTCTCTCTGGGAAACAGGTTCTGCTCCGAAGAAGCAGCTGGTACAAAGACTGGAGATACTCATTCCTTGCACACCCTGGATCCTAGCTCTTCATGGTCCTCCAAACAGAAACATGAAAAGCTAAGTGAAGGAAGCCTAAAGGACCTAGGAAAGGGCCTGAGGATTTTGCTCTAGCCAGCTCTCCCAGCTCCTGTACTTTGGCTTCTAATCAGCAAATGCTCTTTCACATACTGATATAAACACATTAGAAATCAGCATATAAACATAAATTGTTTAGGGACTTAATCTGGATCAATTCTGTCTTGAGACTGAAATGGTTCCTGTGGGTACATCAAGAAAAACTGTTAAATTATTTTCTAACTTTTTACCTGGTTGGCAGATAAGCACAGCTACTGCAGTTGTAAAAGTCAAAGAATAGAAACACTAGAAGATTTGAAAGTAGAAGAACTGATGCAAGTAGAAGAAGGAAAACAAGCCTCTTTTTGAGGTTTGAAATAGAAGCAGCTTGTCTTTTTCTCATCTGAAAAAGTGTTTTTACACCCCCAAGTTTTATCAGTTCTTTCCAGTTGCACCAGTTTAGCTATTAATGGATACTACCCCTCCCTCAAACCTTTCTAGATCAATGCAGCATTTAATTAAGCATTAAAAATACATTATTTGCCATAGTTATGTGAACTATGAAACTTCCGTGTATACAAACCTGAGTCCTGTTAATCTACTCTCCTGTCTCTGAGACCCCAATGGGAAAACTTGGCCAGAGTCAATTAGAAGATTATCTCCACACATGAAAGTTCTTTATTAACTTCTGTCATTTACAGACTATGCCTCGGAAGATTTTTTTTAAGGTGGTTTACTATACCTCTCAGTTGGCTGTTGACAGAGTGACTACAGAATGAACTATGGTTTTATAAGGCACTGCAAACTGTGCCCTGCTAATATAAAACACTAGCAGTGATCTCAAATTGAATAAACAACATGGAACTAAACAGCGTATTTCTCTTCCTTTCCTCCCTATAACTATTTTTTTTCTTCAGTAATTTCCTTTTTACAGCAGCTCTTAGTGTAAACCTACAGGTTGATAAGAATCCACTACACTTTGTGTCGAACATGCAGATAAGGTATACTGATGCTGAGGAAGAAGTCCATGTTTACAAAATACAGTCTCACTGAGCTTGATCTAAATATATAAAGATAGTATCAGTCCTTTAATCTGTTACACATGAAGTTAATGCAACAGGGTTTCATTTACACTCAAGACAGACATGGTGCTATTGAATTTTCTCTCGTACACTAACCCCAGTTAGAAGTGAACAACTTGAAGCTTGTCACATCAGACGAAGAGTGATTTTTTTTGACCAAATCATTGTAGAAATGTTTCAAAAAAGTGCTGCCAGCACCATCAACAGGAGCAGACAAAAAAACTGTAACATTCCCTTTCACTTTTATGTGCCTTCCCATTCCTTAATATAGTAAAAATGTGTGTTTTATTACAGGGTTTTAGGAATTTATAAACAGCATGGCCTGAAAAAGGAGTATCTTCAGTCAAAGAGGAAACCTAACTTGGATATTGCAGTAATCCTCTACCCGCCCCTGCCTTGTCTTGCAACATATCTTAATTTTGAATTGGCAAGACATAATGGAGAGAAAAGAACTGTGGTTTTATGTTCATTCAGTCCTGAGCTGCTGCACCAGAGATGTCTTTCATGTGAATACTTGAGCACAGGTAGCTGATGACTGATTCTTGGCCATTATGAATAGGTGGAGCTCCCCTGCAGCCAGAGGACTTGGTGCTACTTACAGCTGATGATGACCTGGGGCCCTAAGCAAAGACCAACTCATGTAGCAGGTGTAGGTGTATGCTTAGGAAAGCAGTAACTGTTGCTCACCAGCAACAAGTACAGATCACTGATTTACCCAATTAACTTGAACGACCCATATGAGCTCTGAGTCCCCAAGTCAACCTAAATCTAGCTTGCAACGTTTTCCCACAGCCAAGCTGTACCCAACCTGTTGTAAGTTTGCCCATATTGGTGTTTGGGCTTATTCAAAAACATTCTTACTCCAAAGCTACAGGATCATTATCTTTTTCTTCATTTCAGTCACAGGGAATCTGGATGTAATCTGATCGACAAATGTCAGAAGATTACTGGAAGGCTATAAGCATTCAATCATTTCAAAGTTGCAGCTTTCAATTAGAGCTAGAGCACAGCCTGTGCTCCAGCACAAATGGATATAAAGCAAGACCAGGCTTAAAATCTTTCAAGCACTGAGTTGGTTTAGAATCTGTTGATACCAGTGGGGTTTCTTGCCCAGAAGTTAAGAAAGTTAAACAGAACAGTTTAACAGAAGTTAAAGCCAGGGAAAAAGCCCAGGTTAATAATGCAGAGATGTCTTACCCCTGCATAGGAAAGTTTCTGTCTTTCACTTGCTATAACTTATCATAGCATTCACTATCTGATGCTTTTCAAATTAAAGAAGTATTTTTAATGCAACTCACTCCTTCAGTTTGTTGACCAGAATTTTGTTGGAATTCTGGCTTTCTGCACATTTCCTTCAGTCCCTGGAAAATGGAAATCCTTCTTTTCAAAACTCTTCTGAATTTTAGTAGTGCATTTTTAAGTGTTGAAGAATGAAGATAACTGCTACACTTATAGCTGCTTTCCACTGTTTAGTAATTTCTATTTTGGACATATCTTCCGTGATTCAAACCTCTCAGAGGTAGGCTTTTCACCTGTGAAGAGTAATCTGCAGGTGCATTTCCACAGCTCCAGACTTGGTCTCTGCTGGCAAGAACATTGCTAGACTCAGTCCAATTATCTCAGTGGTCCATCTGGTTCCAATTCACAAAACTATGGACATCTGCACCTATTAAGAACTGCACACTCTAAATTTTCAAAGACAAGCACATTATTGGTACTTGAGCATGACTTTGTAATTCATTCAGTTTAAATGTTCTACTAACTTCATTGTTGAGGTTAAGCTTTCAAATGCAAGTAGCAACTGTATCATTATCTGGAAGCAACAAATAGGAGAACATATGAACTGAAAACCGACTTTCAGATTTCCCTGAAATACTGATACTTGCAAATAACTAGCAGGTCAAAAAAGGTATGGTGGTACCTGATGCATTTACACAAAAATCTTGCTTTAGATACATTATAACCACCCTTTCAAGTTATATTAACAATGGAAGATCCTGCCAAGAAAGCACTACCAATTTGCTACAGCACTGAACCCATACTTTGTAAGAGAGAGCTTTTGTCCAAGCAGATAAAATAATGAATGCATTATTATACACTTCTTTTTATTGCACTTGTTATTATTACAAAGATATATGAGTCCCCGTGAATTTAAATACTTTTGAAATACAGGATGACAAGCCTGTAGCAAAAATAGGAATGAAATCCTGGTTTTCAAGTCTTAGTCATGTGCCTCCTTGGAAGACAGTATTTTTCTGTCGGAGTTAGCCTTGCCTGTGGTATGTTCAGTTTTAGTATGGGTGGTTATTACTATCTTAAAAATCTTTGCATCACGCAAGCACAGGAGGATACACTACCATAGGTATCAGCTGGCCAGTCCATATCTGCTAATGTTAGGCTTTATTTGGACAAAATATTACAAATTAAAATACCATCATCATAAAACCATGTGAGGTGCACTACAGGTCTGTAGAGAACAACTCTGTCTAAAGTTGCTCTGCAAACTTGCATAGTCTTTTCCTTCATATATTCAAATTTCATATTTTTCAGTATTGTATTTTCATTTTAATAACAATAGAAATACTTGTAGAAGCTAATGGATTTCATATATTTTTCTATTTCTCCACTTAATGCTAATAAATAGGCAACTTTTCTGCAGCTTTCCATGGTAGATCAATGACATTTTTGTTACTGTTTCAGTAACAAAAGATATTTTTCATTGGTTTTTCAAGCTGTTGATTGTCTTCATAAAACACTGTCTCTTTCATTAGCATAAGTATGTTGATTTCATTTATGATACACATTTATATTATTGTTCAGACCGGAATGTTCCACAACTGCATTAGACCAAAAAAAGTCTTAGCAAATAAGTTAGGTAGGGCTGTATGATGGTGATATTCTTTTCTGAATAGAAACAGTGAATATCCTGCATATGAAAAATACACAAATTTACATCTAAAAGGTTGATCTTTGATATCTCATAATAATAGGATTTCCACTACTCATTTACTGGATCCAGTCTAGACAAACTCGGTCATAGAAATATTTGAGTCTGATTAAGTTTACTGCACAAGTTTGAGCAGCCTCAGGATGACTTAAAGCTACAACAGACTACATCAGCCTTTTCAAGGGCCTTTTTAGTACACAGGGGTCCCTGGTTTTCTTGTTCTCCAGTTTACCATAATACAGCGACTTTAACTAAAATAGTCATCTGATTTCCAGATTTTATTTCCAGCCATACTTACAGGTATAAGGACAGTGCTCTATCCAGTGTGAAATTGCAAAATACCTTTTCTGTTCTACACATTCAACTTTTTTATTGTGCTGCATTCAGCCTCAAAATACACCTTGCTGAGCCTTAAGAACAGAAATATTTATCTGACAGTGCTTTCACTCACTAATTGACCTGGAATTTGAAGTGAGAGAGAGTGCTGTTCAACTGGGGTTCAGAAATATTTATTTCCATTTTCTAGGAGATGCACAGCAATTCCCTCAGTCCTCAGTTTGGAAGGAATTGGATATTTCTTTGGAAGAAACATGAAATATTTCATATTTGATTTTAAACTCAATACAGTGGATATAAATCAATTCCAAAATGTCAGTGTTGGATTTCCTTCCACATTTTTTGTTCGTAAAGTAGAATAATTCCAAAATAGAGTCTCCTTGAAAGATGTGATTGTTTTGTTAGGGAAAGTCATTTAAAATTCATGTAAATATCCGAGTTTCACTGGGACTTGAACTACATTTTGTGAACTGTATAGACTTATGCTTGTGGGATTTTTCAGAATTTTTCTCCCTCTTGGTTGTTTTCCAGACTGTTGTCTGATTAGGAAGTAATTGATCATGAATCAAAGTAGAAAGGCTGAATGTGATATTTTACATTTACATTACAGATTGTAATGAAAAAATATATATTAAGTCCTGCAGAATTGAACACATTATGGTGTAGAGAAAGAAGCTGGAGTATTTTTAGAAGAGAGCAATCCATTTATTTCATGCTTTCTACTTACTTTTGAATCTGGTGAAATAAAAGGCAAATTTCTCCTCTGTGTTTGTCCTTATGTCCATTTAGGTTTGGGTTTGTGCCATCTTAGATGCCTAAGTTACCAGGTTAGTTGCTCTAGACTCTGGCTATATCTAAGGGACAACTATATGACTTTCAAGGATGATTTGGGTTTAAAAGAGGCTTACTGACCCATGCCTTTCTCTCCAATGATCTCTCCCATTTTTTTTTTTTTTTTTTTCCTGTATGCAGTGCCTGTTGGAAAATAAAATTAGAAAACATACTTGTTTTAGGATTGCCAAACTTCACTGTGTTTTATTTCAAAATTTCACTGTGTTTTATTTAAGTGTAGCTTTTGTTTAAAAGTGTTGCTTCAGCCATTGGTATTTAAACTGAAAGTTCACATTGTCCATAGTGTGCTCAAAATTTGTACACACCTATATATTAAAAAAATAATAATAATTACATGCAAATCATGTTTCCTCATGCAACTATGCATATCGAAACTTAGATCTGTCCAAGGTACAAATGTAATTTTGACTTTCCCTTATAAGCCATATTACTTGCACATGAAAATGTTTATTTATGCACAAGCTGTAAAAGTAAGTATGAAGTGGATTACTTCCACCTATAACCTTAGGAGCAATTTTACCCCCAATGTATGCCTAATTAATGTAACATGTTTCAATAGTTCTTCCTGTTTTGTTTAAGAACATGAAGTATGTGTTAATGGAAGGAACACAAAAAGTAAATTATGGTTTTTCCACTCTGCTCCCCATCATCTCTCAAAATTGCTCAGTGATCTGAGGCAAATAACTTTAGAAGGTTTTATATTTTTAAAAGTGAACTCTGTAACCTTGCTTGTAGAACAGTCTGATTCTCCTGTATCTTCTTTATTTGAGTTAGAGTGAAAGATGAAGGCTGTGGAATACCTTTAAGTGCTTTGCATTCTGAATAGAGGCAAATTTTAGCTCAATTGTAGTCCGTGATTTTGGATTAACACATAGAAAATAATCTCTTTGCACCTTTCTTTCTTCCTCTAGATGAATATTCAAAACTGCACTTTGCAGGAGTCCTTTAATATGAACTTACAAGTCTTGACTTTTCTTAACTTAAAATGGGGGAACATCTGGAAACAAAATCATAAAAACTTAGTGGTTATACTATTATTCCACTATTGAGTATTAGCTGATATCTATCAGGAGCCTTTATCCTCCTTGTCTATGTTAGCCCCACACACCTGAGTAAATGGCACATTCCACAATATCAGGAAAATGAAGCAACTCGATATTCATCATAGCATTGGATTCCTGTTTATCATTAGCCTACACTAGGCCCTTAACAAATAAAAAGGAAAACATCCTGTCTAAGAGCTTTACAATATAAAAACATCAGGAAGAGCTGAAGAGCAGATGGCAGAATATATTGAGTACAAAAAAGGAAACCAAAACACTAGTAGATTCTCCTGACTCCACCGATGCTCTTGTGAACCTGCTTGCATAGACACAGATGGCTGCATAACACAAGCTGTATACTTTAGGGAATGCTTTGTGATGGTTGTGATACTACTGGATTGGAGAATTTCTATAATGTGTGGCATTAAGGTATGCAGAACTCTCCTTGAAGAGTGATTCCTTACTAGATGAACTGAATACTTTGCTAGGACAGAAGAGTCATAGGACCACAGCACAGCACCAATGGCAAAAAAAAAAAGGACAAAATGGAGCTACCTGGAAACTTTTTTTGCCCTGCTATGGTAGCTCTGCTGCTGTTTTTCCTATCATTGATACTATCGTAATGATAACAGAGAGTTGAGATTGTAAGAAAACTGCTAATATTTCCCCGGTAGGAAATGATCTCATTGTTAGGCTCCTGAGAGGGAAAGTAGTCACAAAAATGGAGTGCTTCACTTACTTAACTGCTTCTGTTAACATTTTTCCTCTTACCAAGTAAGTCTACAGAAGGACGATACTTGACAATGTATTTTAGGGCACATCTTTAAAGTGATCTGCCAGAATGAGAACTTCTAACTTTCCAGCAGTACTACAGGCATACTAGAAAAGAGAAACACAGAAAAATGGTAAAAAACAGTTAAGAGATGTAGACCTGTGAAGTGAACACTGCACGGGGCTCAGCTGGATAAAGCATATTCCTGGTGATCTTCCAGCAGGACTTGTGAAAGGCTTGTGAACAGCACCATGTATTCTTCAGCTGGGTTTTTCTACTAGCAGTATGACGCACTTTGAAATCAGCTGGAAGTTGAAGTACCTGTCATCAATCCGAACATTATTTTCTTATTGCAAGTATACCGAACAGAAGATTTCTTTGTTACAGAGGGGCTCTGTTGAGAAGAAAAAACAAATCAGAGTCAACGGATACAGTCCAATCCAAAGGTTCCCATCCTTTTGCTCACCATCTGTGTAGTCAAAGATAGCAAAGGCTTCCTTGCCATTGAGTAACACAAACTCGAGGACTTCCTTGACGTCACTGTGAAGGGTGGGTGGTCGATGTGAGAGAGCTGGCTGCAGGCCAGTTATCAAACATGTTAGAAGATGTCCAACAGCAAAGGATAAAAGGTAGCTCACAAACAAATCAAGTGAGTCTTAGGGCAGACATGGATTGTCCTTACTTTTTCTTTGATTTTCACAGAGATTTACTACTACTAGAAGTTGAAAGACTCTAACTAGCCAAGCTTGCAATCCATATAGATGTGCAGAAAAGATTCAAAAGCCCAACAGGCATTCAGAGAATCAAAGCTAGAATTTCATTCAGATAGCTGTAAAAAGATCAGTTTTTGTTTCAAGTTTCTTTCAGCTACCCAAATTACTAAAATGACAGGGATGGAAACTCTGGAAGAATTGCAACTCTCTTCCTTTTCCAATTCCAGGCTCAAATTCTGTCAGGAAGATCATTATTTTCTAAATCACTGCCTGCCCCTTTTCAGAAACAATGCAAGTATTTGGTAGTTCAATATCTGGGAGGCTCCCAAAGCTTGCTGACCTCTGAGAAAGATTCTAAAAAATAAAATAAAATTAATTTGTCTAAGCTAGTTAGCACCTGGATAAGAGTGAATGCAAAAACAGAAAATACAAACTGAGCCACCTCTGTTCGGTTATTATCATGGCTTCATCTGACAATTGATTTGGCATTTCTAGAAGTCAGAGGAAAGGTTTTTCATAATGTGGGAGTTATATGAGGTTCTTCCATTGGGTTTATCTGCTGACAGTCTCCTTCCTTTGCTTTGGTGCTTCACAGTCCTAAGTCAATCTCCCTTCATGTTAAAAGTCGCTAGAAATAGATTTATCCTTTCTTTTCCTTTGATTAGTTTTATATTTCACCTGATGGAAGTGAGGAGATTAGGCAAAGGTGGACAGTGTGAAAGAATAAATAGTAGGAAGGAAAAAGAAAATATGCTCCCTGTGGTCTAGTGCTTTTCTTGACAAAAGGCACCCACTGACTAGTGCAACACTGCTTGCAGGGATCCACATTCTTTGATGCTAACTTGACCCAAGAACCAATATTACATCTATAACCTTTCACCATAACATAATCATGAAGAATGGTCCAGAGCTTAGGCCAGGGTAAACGCCCCAGGTCCCCCCTCCTCAGCTTCATTTTGTGTTCTCAAGTACTGTGAGGTAGTAGCTCTTCTTTGAAAAGCTAGGCAAAATGGCTCACAGGTTTTACTGGAGTGACTAAATAATTTGATAATAAATGAGACTTGGAATCAAAATGGACTTCAGCACAGAAAACACAGATGGGTATTTATAGCATTTATGCACATGCACGTGTGTGTATCTGTATATCCAGAAACAAATGAGGAGAAATAGATATAGATAACGTTGACAGGCAGGATAATGAGAATATCAAGAACATACCTAAAACGGCTTCTGAAAACACGTTACAAAGTACTTTCAGCAGGTGGTATCAGCACTCATAAATTGTATGCATATGCAGCTCTCGCCTTACTGTTTCTGGAAGATTTTAAGTTGTGATGATATCCTATTCATCCTTTTTCACTGCTCTTCTCAAACTAATCAGAACGCTGATGCCATGGCAATTACAATGCTTTCTGACTCCTCTTACAGTACATGTTAGAGACAGTCATTTGCAAAGCAGTCCTCAGATCAGAGAATCACAGAATCATTAAGTCTGGAAAAGACCTTCAAGACCATCCGGTCCAACTAGCACCCTACTACCAATGTCACCCACTAAACCATGTCCTCAAGCACCACATCTAACCTTTCCTTGAATGTCCCCAGGGACGGTGACTCCACCACCTCCCTGGGCAAGCCATTTCAGTGCCTCACCACTCTTTCTGAGAAGACCAAAGTAGCATCAAGACATCCATGAGCACTTTTCTGTGATTTCTGACTGCACACAACAATCTCATCCCTCAATCAAGGCCCAGATATGAGACATATTAATCCCCTTCACATTCTATGGTCCTCAAATGATTTGCAACATAAAGGTAAGGTCCTGAGCAGATAACATTACCCTGACATAAACTGAGTTTTCTGAAATTATGGCATCTGTGGCAAAAATCATGCAACAAAAAAAGCCAGGCACAACTGGTTTTCAGAAGCAAAAAGACGTGGAGATGGATGAAGATAGAAGGCAGGCAAATAATATTCCTTAAAAAGCAAAGTTTGTTTGAAATGAATTATTAGACTCAGCTACCGGCATCTTTACAGGAATGTGACATAGTGCAATCCAAGTATCATTTAAAATAGTTTATGGAGTAGGGAAATATGTTTAAAAAATAGCTTAGATATATACAGTTCAAAGATATAGAATGATCTCTTGGCCTTTTTTTATTCAACCCAACCTTACAACCTCCTGTTTCACAACTAAAAATCCTGCTCCTTGGCTTTCAGTAACAATGAGTGTCACTGAAAAAGTCATCATTCACCATGCCCTATAATTTGCCCTGTCCTGCTTGCTGTTTTTGCTAGCCTTGATGGAAGACAAAACAGAGAAAAAGGATTTTATGCTCTACCAGAATACAAACTGACTTTCCAAGAACGGTTGTCAGACATAAATCTCCCCTGATCTCACCACTGTATTTAACATAACAACCAAAATATAAATAGTAATGAAATAATATTTTATATCTCTGTGGCGCCATTTAGTCGTTGAGACCAAATGTTTTGCAGTTAGACAATACTTGCACTACTAGAAGGCTAAAGAATGAAAGATATTGGTTTAATATTGGCAATGCAAAGGGGTCTTATATTGGGTGTAAAAATTAATTTATTCACACTTACCAACAGATGAAGTAGCAAAACACTTATTTTCACCAGCATTTATCTGGCATTTATACGATGCTAGAGTGACCACTCCAGATAGAAGAGCAGATTGTCCTAAAAAAACTAATTACCAAGGGGAGACAGATTTTACAATGCAAGAAAAACAAAGAGACAGCTGTGTTATGCTGATTATGGAGGTAAACATCTGAATTTTCTAATGTGAACCTGAACTCTCTCCAATACATGTCCAATACATGCTGGGGTTAGGTATGGGATTTGCACTTAGCAATATTTTTTCTAAGGTTTCAGCAGAAAAATGTTTATTTAAACGTGAAATCTATTCCTTTACTTTGCTCTTAGGAAAAACAACATTGTGCAGCCTGTGACAACATTTCTGTCTCACAACCTTACCACTCAAGGACTTTAGCTGCATAGTGAAGTATACTTTCCCTTCCTGGGATCAACGTGCATCATTTTTATAATTTTACTAGACCCATTATACAAACATCCATACGTGTGAAACATGCATTCAAAACCACATCTGAAAAGCAAGCCCTGCTCTTCAAAATACAAGGCTGTGCATTAACACAAAGACTTTCTTGAAATTATTGTATTAACACTAGAGACTGTGTATGTGTATTCACGGGCAATTTTGTTTCTGGAGTGGTGCTTTCCACAGGACCAAAAGCCACTGAGGGTGACAGCTAGTGAATTTATGGTGACATAGAAAGGACATGGGAATTTATGTGTTGTGTGAAATAACGGCTCTATGCTTGGAGTGAGGGAAGCACTACCTTCTATAAAGTTGCACAATTCAGACTGACACACTTAACAGAAAGTGCATGTGCAGGGATAGACTGCTGGGTACGTAAACGAAGTAGCTACAATTGTGTATGACTTAAAAGGTGCTTTTTCTCTGTTCTGAGTAAATAATATTTTGATTCAAAACTGGCTGCCTCTGACAAGGCATAATTGCAGGTGTCAAAACTACTGAGGTTTTATATGTAGATTTGTAATGTAAATCGTATCTGTAGACCCAGATCCTCTGTTTGGAGGAAATGCCAAAGAAAAATCAAGAACTCAAGGAGTGTTTATAAAGTCAAAGCTGCAGTTAATATGGGAATTATGAAATTATGCATGCATATAGTAAGACAGCTGATAAAAAACTTATGGTATAAATAATCAACAACAACAAAAAGAGGGGAGAAGGAAAACTACATTAACTCTATTTGACAGATGGAGGATTACAGAGATTAAGGGTATTGTCCAAGGAACTGAATCCTAGATTCAGGCCTCTGCTTTAACCACCCAATAGTTCTGAATGAACAACATTTACATTGTTGAGTTCTGTTTCCTTCTTTCCGTTAACATTCTAGGAGAGGAGAAAAAAAATGTCATTGATTGTCATTGATGTACCACTAAGAAATTGAGATTTTTTTTTTCCACATGCAAGCAGATAAGACTGCTATCTTACCTCTTGAGTTCCAAGATGGAAGAATAGAAGTTAACGAATGAATGCGTCCAGAGGAGGGGAACAAAGCTGTTAAAAGAACTGGAAGGCGTGTTCTGTGAGTAGAGGCTGAGGACACTTTGGTTGTCTACTCTGGAGAAGAGGAGATTCAGAAGTCTCATTGCCATCTACCAAGCTTCCTGAGCAGGGAAAGAGGAGAGGGAGGTGCCGGTCTCTGCTCCCTGGGATCCAATCACCAGGTGTGTGGGAAAGGCACAAAACTGCACCAGAGGCGGCTTAGAATGTACATTTGGAACTATTTATTTTCAGTGAGGATGGCCAACCACTGGAACAGGCTTTCTAGAGAGGTGGCTGATGTCTCATGCCTGTCAGTGTTCAAGAGGCATTTGGGTAATGCCCTCAATAACATGCTTTAACTTTTGGTTAGCCCTGAAATGGTCAGGCAGTCGCTTTCAACTTGACTAAACTATACTATTCTCTTCTTAAAAAATTTGTCCTACGTCAGCAGAAACTAAGGCATCCTGATCCTAAGTATAAGCCCGTAGGACACTGTGTTTGGCTACTACAGCATCATTGCATGTACAGGGCTGCTACTGGGTCAGGATGGTGAAAATGCAACATAAAACAGATGATTATAGAATGTAGTTTGTCATCTGATAAAGTGTATGATGTTAAAATAAGGCACATTTTAAAACAAACATATGAATGAAAAATTAACCTGATATGAAAAAGATCAAGTTTTACATACACAAAATAGCATGTAAAACTCTACATTTAATATTGTAAATGCTTCCTGAAAATTTCAGAGAACTTACTCCTGTCAAAAATATCTGCTTTGCACAAGAAACAATTCAGTTTCAAACAGCAATATTTCTTTAAGTTTCAAGACTTTCTAGTAATCTGTCACTGCCTTCTGCCAATATACTTTATTGTCTCCTTCACATCCCAAAGTAAATGACCACAGGTTGCACTAAGCTAATAAAACTAATAAATGCATAAAATTAATGAATGCAATGGACTTGTTTCCCTCAGATCATTTGTAAATATAAATTATATTCTTCTGTGTAGTATAAACCCTACAACAGAAAAAGCAAAAAGCCCAAACAGAAACAAAGCAAAGACAAACAGCAACTCAATAGAACTGACTATAAACTGACTCCAAAATTTCTCTCAAGAAGGCAACACCAGATGTAAGAAGCTACACAAGCTATCTGTCTGGAATGGGGCTAACTACACATAAGCAAAGAGTAGTCTCCTGAGTCCTCCAGGAAAACTCTTTGTAAATAAAAACGTGCCCTAAAAAACCCACATGATTCTTTCACCCCCATTTCCTTGCAGCTGAAAGAACTCACAGGACACTGAAAATTAGATGTTTGGGCCAGAAAGCAAAACAAAAGCAGAAAGAAAAATTCTCTGTTGGAAATGGGCTGAGGGAGAACGGGAGGAGAGGGTGCACGTGGACTTAATGTTAACAGAGATGAGAAAATGCAGAGCAGGCATTTTTTCACTAGTAGTTTTTACCTGACCAACAGCTGTTCTTCCAAAACCTGCTAGCCAGTAATAGTGGTGTCTTGCAGACTTGATGGTACAGCCTAGGCTAAGTAAAATTGTAAAAGACATTTAAAGCACAGTCACCCCTCCAGAAAAATCAAAGCAGATTGGGAATAAGTGCATTTAGATATCCTATGTACTGGCTTTTTCTTAAACCAGTTTGCACAGCTAAGTTTAGCAGATTTCTCAGTGTTTTAATTTACATTAAGCACATTAATAGCATTAAATACAATTGTGAATCCTTGTATTGATTCTTATAGATAAGATAGAATTTGATAATTTTATCTAGATGATATTATGTTTAAAAATGTTATTATTTTAGGGTATATTCGAGAGACATGGAATCCTGAAAGAAAATGAAAATTCACAGCAAAGTCACACAGAGTGAATCAAAGTTTAATTTGTTCACTTTGCTAAATCTGAAGATTCCAGTTGGTCATGTCTAATATGTCCCAGGTCAGGCTTAGTTTTGTACTTTGAAATTCCTATATTTTTTCTTTTTTTTTTGACTGGACTAGTATTTGTCACACATAATTAAATCCTACAAGCTCTTAAATGTGTAAATATTGTTTCAGATTTTTGGTAAGAGCTTAAGATGAGTTCCTGAACAATTTGTGATTTGACTCATTATTATTTTATCTATTCTGTTACAGAAAAATGAAGGCAAAAAAGAAGAAAAAATATATATCAGATTGATTTGATTTTAAGATGAAGTAGCCAGGTATTTCTCCTATTACAATTTTTGTGTGCCTTTTACAAAGGAAGATTGTCAAATCATGGGATGAATGTCACTGACTTCAGCTATGTTAATTCTGCATATACCATGGTAAGGCTGATCCATAAATCAGACTTTCCTGAAAGAATGGGAACACATTTATGAAAACAGTTGTTTCCAGCCCTTCCAGACAGGCAAGCCGACAGAACTTAAACTTAGACAGCATTCCCTCACAACTAACCGGATGATATTTCAAAAGAAGATAGATTTCCCATTTAGGTACTTTAGGCACATCAGGTCGTTCAATATGATGTGCAGCCTCAGAGAAAATACTCAGAGGATGTTACAGAAGAAGCCTAAAACAACTGGATATTGAACTCAGAGTTCTGTGGAAGATGAAGCCCTAAAATCCCAGTTTAGGTCTACCTAGAAGATTAGGTCTATTCAACATGTCTGAAAACCTATGCTTGCTACATAGAAAGCTTAATCAAGGTACAGGTAAAAGCTACAAACTCCTGAAACAATTAATGGTTGTTTATGTCCCACTGCGGGCAGCATGGCAGAGCCATCACTCAGATTTCCCAAGCCAACTGATAACACAACCTTCCCATGCCAGTTCTGAAGCTGAAGATACGTCAGCGTGGAATCACTGAGGTCACTTCTCTCCTTTGTTATTCTCCTTTTTGGCCCTCTTCTAAATTCAAAATTGTTTTAGAGCTAACAGGATTTACAATCATGTAAATAAAGGACATTATATTAGCTTGCATATCAGATATGCTTGTTTATTCTGTCCAAGGAAGAGCTAGTAATAGCATTTTCATGACATCAGAGGCGAAGCAAAGGAAGCCATTCCGACTAATTAATCTCAGTATTGTTTATAAAGAAATATAGGCAACTAATCTGTGTAATTGTTCTAAGGAGTCACAGTTTGCACAGTATACTTAAACAACATATGACTATTAAAGGCAACTTTGAGGATGGATTTTTAATTTATCAGTGTGAGGTACTTTCCAAAGTTTATCAAAAGTGTGAGGCCCACAATGGTGCAGATACAAAAAAACTGTTGGACTTGTCTGTACTTAAAGTCCAGCTCAGTTTGTGGGAGCAATGAGGAACC
Source organism: Netta rufina (assembly GCF_964035555.1). Lineage (NCBI taxonomy): Eukaryota > Metazoa > Chordata > Aves > Anseriformes > Anatidae > Netta > Netta rufina. The sequence goes on from NC_140126.1 coordinate 7,947,263, forward strand.
CAGTAATTTATGAACTGCTAAGAAAGAGCTAGTGGCAGGCACTGCTGATTAAAATACCACATTTCCATTGATATAGACCTGTTTTTTAAAACTTTGGCCAGGAGACACTAGAACTTAAATAATAATTCTGATATGTTGTTTTGATTTTCTTCTCTCAGCTGAATATTTACAATTTTTATTGTCATTTGTTGAAGCTACAATAAATTTTAAGTATACAAACACTGCTAGCCTAATTGTGGGGTAAAGAGGAGAGTTAAATGTGGGGATTAAGTGAAAAAGCACTGTTTCATGTTAAGAATGCAAAATGTCTTTCCAAAATCCACCTTTTTTGTAACTGAAGATTTAATTTTATGGGGATCTCAGAGCAAATTATTCAAATTAAAATTAATTTAACCAGCATTCTAAGAAATTGTATTTCTAAGTTTCAGTTAACAAAAGTTTTTATGAAATCTTCATGCTTTACATTAAATCTCATTGAGAACTTCAGGGGAAATTGGTCTACAAATAAGATAAATTAGTAGCAATTCATGCAATTAAAATGACTACAAGTACACTGGCAACTGTTTTCACAACCTGTATTAGATCAAGCAATCACTGTGTTTTTTCTCTAGCTTGCCTTCTGCCATTATATATGAAGCAGTGATTTTTACATGTGCACTGGGTAGTAGACAGGTTAGTTTGGGTTTAACTGGTAGTTGTGTTCATCATGCTATTGAACATAGAATTTCAGCTCTATGCAGACGGAACTGTTATGGAAAGGATGTCTGTTAACCCTCTATTACCTTTCATGTCATCTGTGTTGCAGGCACACTGCTACACGGCTGTAATACAGCCTTGCTATCAAATAAATAAAAATTAGATAGACCCTTGATATTCTATACTGTATAAACTTCTACTTCCTTGCTCCACTGCCACCTCTTGCATCTAAGACCAAACTACCTCCAGGTGATCCATTTTCTCCTCAGTGACTGCAGATCAGGAGCTGAAACAAACCCTCTTTAAAGTCTCCCGCCTTTGTACAACCCCCAGTGCTGGGAATGTCACTACCATTTTCCTCAACTCCATTCTGTCTTTACCCGTCTTCCCTGCAGCAGTTCACTTGGTGTACTCAGCCAGCCGAACTCCTTTATGAAAATGCTGTTGCTGTCCTGTGGGAAGAGAAGCAAAATATCTCAGACAGCTGATCTCCTTCACTAGAAACCAGAACAGGCTTTTTTTTTTTTTTTTTTTTTTTTTTTTTTTTTAATTCCAAAGATATCTTTGATTTTTTTCATCATGTTTGAAGAACACACACATACAAAAAATCAGAAAAAGCACGCTTTGCTAGTCAGCAGCCATCAATGTTCAAAATGGCACTGCTCACAATTGCTGAGGTTGACAGCTCCGGAGCATCACCCAGGTCTCTAACACTAGATCAGATTAAAAATCATGTGATACACTAACTTAATCTTGTTTTAGGGATTTTCATTTTCCTGTCTGTATTTGAGCTTATGGTGGATGATGCCTCCACAGTGTCCATCAACTTCTAGGTTAAAATCTAACCTTGAACACCCACGCAGCTCCAGAAGAGCTTGCCATTCTCCATGCTGCTCCCAGTCTGGCCCGTGTGTCCCACACTCACCCATTACCACTTGCAACCTTCAGCTTTTATGATTCTGTGATTCCTTCTCCTCTACTTTCCTGCATCTCACTTTCCTGCATGAGTTCTTCTCATGCACTGAGAGGTGGAAGACAGGTGACCATTTTGTTGGCTTCTATTGCCAGTAAGGGAAGATGGCAGCTATTTAGTGTATGAGACTGGTATTGGAGGCTTTCCCGTACATCTCCATTAAAAAAACAATAATTTAAAAAATATCACTAGATCTACAGAGAAATACTGAATTCTGCAAACAGTGGTGGTGTTGTGACTTTTCAGAGAATTTATTTTGGCAGAAGAGTGGCTGCCAGATGAACTAGGTAAGAGACCTTCTCGCTGTGACGTGCAGCCAGCGTGTAGCCGCCAGACCTGTCACTCAGCCAGTCTGTCCTTGCAAAACCTGCTGAGGGTAAGGAGTGGGGATGACAGTGGAATTCCTGTGTTTATATGGGAGCTATTTAATCGAAAGAAAGTTTTGCTGTCATACCTTCCTGTTTTCAGAAGTTATCCAGCCGTTAGCTTCCTAATCAAAAGAGATGTGGCAGCATGCCACAGAAACTGGGCCTTGCTTCCAGAGTGTAGCCCAAAAGATTTTCATAGCCCAGATTTTGCCTAGAAACACGTCTCGGGTGAAAAGTTAACTTTTACTCTATGTGCATTAGAACACACATTCGTTTAAAAGAAATACAGACAGAAATACCAAGCACCAAGACAAACAGACCACTTTGGAGAAAACCCCAGTAAAGAGGTTTGGTTTGCCAGCCAAAAAATTCTCAGAGCCTAGGGTTTCACCTGTTCAACATATAGGTAGATACATTCTGTTAGGGAAATACCTTACAAAATTACACAGCAGGATCTTTTATTTAGATAAAATACTTGAATTAACTTTAGTGCATACTGCTGGAGCAATGAATATGTAGGATAAAAATTCTGTGCTTTACTGTGTACAGTACACAAGAAATGAGCTAAAGAGGTGCTCCAGGTCCTTTGGATGGTGAAAAGAGTGCTTCTTGTCCATTTCTGTTTCAGATAAGGACCATAAGAAGTAAAATGCCAGGTAGACTGGAAAACTCATTGCCTGGCATTACTTCCTGGGGAATAAAAAGGAATTATTGTTCCTATATATTTTAGTTTGGGACTATTAATAAATAATGATTCATAGAGGGTCTAGGCTTCTGTTAGCAATCTAATTACACATTTTATGACTTTCAAGGTACCAAATATAATATGCTTGACTTAAAACTGACTGAAGGCTTCTTAGCAGCAGAGACTGTATTGCTTTTCTCTACCTTGTAGACGAGGGGCAGGTTCCAAACAGATCAAGCTGCTCTCATTGTGGAAAAGGAGCGTAAGAGAAAAAAAGGCAGAAAGCCAAGTGTCTGTAGACTTCTGCCATGAAGTAGAGCAGCTACACAGTGGCTGTTACTGCTGAGACACTGGTTCCTTGAGCAGCCGCTGTTGCCCAGTGTGCTCTGGCACTCACTTTTGGCAGCAGTCATGCGTTACAGTTTCACTACAGCAAGGGCAAGATAAACAGGGAGGCCATGGCCATTTTGTCACACCAGCAATCCACTGTCCTGAGCAACTGCTGACTGTGCTAAGGCTGTTGTTCCTGGACTGGTACCTGCAAACAGTCCTTGAAAATCAAGAGCTCCTTATCTGCAAAAAGTAATCAACTGTTCTGTTAAAAAGACACCAATTTACTAAACTCAGAGTGGTCCTTTTGTTTTAATGCTTTTATAAACTTGAGTCAGATCACTACTACCTCGATATCCTGTGTTATTTGGGATGTCAGAATTGAGGCTTAAAGCAATCCTTTCTGGCTTAAACATCTATGAATATACAACAATTCAACTCAATGTTTGTTATAATTAAATGCCATGCAGGTGTGGATTACGCTTAATCTCTGGGAATGAATATAGGTAGTACAAGAAGTTTCATTGTATACATGAGCTTCAATCCATGCATACAAAACTGCAGTTCAGATGAGGTCATGGGCACGGTGCAGAGACTGGCAAACACGTTGATCCCTCCTGCCTTGCACTCTGCATGAGTCCTGGTATGCTTTATATCCCAAAGCTGAACGTGATGGCTTCTAAGCAAATTTCAGGCTGCAGCTTTCCACCCATGTCATCTACCTACATGTCTCATTTCAAAACCCTTTTGTGAAACAGTCTGGTTTGTACAGACATAAGCTGAAATTGAAATAAATGTTCACATGAAAATATGTACCAAACCACCAAGATTTACTTAATCTAAAGTTAACCACAATCCTGTTATCAAAAGTCATGATATAGACCATGGTATTCAGATCATATCTGACAGAGGATGTCACCTTATGCATAAAAATGTTTTCCACTCAGCTTATGACAGACAGTGTGTTCTTTTGCACTTCCTTTCCTGGAAACCGAAATTTGCCAGCCTGTGGAGCCATGTTTTAATCAAGGTTAAATGTCTTTTTTTTTTTTTTTTTAATGTATTATCACATTTCTGCTGTATGGTAACAAACATCGATTGATGACAGACATATTTGACTTTTTATTGCAAGAGAAGTCAATGAAGAATCTGTGTATGTGTTGGTGTAACTCATTTTGTCTCTGTGTTTGTGCACTTGAACACAACACTATGTACATATTAACCTAAACATGAATGGAAAGCTTTTAGAAAAGAGTTGGTTGTTAAAACATTGACTTCACTTGGATATACTGAAGCAAAGACTACACATATTTGCTGCTTGTCACATCCAAAACTAGAAGCTTATTTGTAGATTTTAAAATAGAAACAAAATCTTAACGTTTAACTAAACCTCACCTCTTATTTTGACTGTATCAAGGTATAGTATCTACTCTGTGATTTTTAATAGGAATATTTGAAGTATAAAAAGGCTAAGATGTTTCTTCTTTCCGTGCTAATGAGGACCCTGTATCTCTTCTGTGCACTCAAGTGAAATCAAACAGAAATGTTGGGCTAGCCAACTGGAAAATCAATTATTTACACAGTGCTATTGCAGATGCCTATGATCTAATTTTTCAAACCTGATTAGTGAGCTTAATTGCATTCATTTTTGAAAGCCTATGAACCTAAGCTCCAGTTTGAATGGTACTTATACACAGAAATTCAAAACATAATTTAATGCTGAGAGAAATTTTAGTATATTTCCTGGATCTTTGACACTAGGAACTTTGTTTCAGTAACTGTGAGCATACCTGATCACTGTTTATTCACTTTTACTTTTTCTGTGCTACTTGATATATTTTTATTTGTGAATTTTCTTGCCAGTTGATGTGAATTTTCTTGTATGCCCTGAAAAAGATTCCAGTTTCCTGACTAGTGTTTGCTGACTAATGTTTGCATGTATGTATCTATACTTCACAGCAGTCTTCCAGTTCTTTCTTACTCTCTGCTACCTTCTTGATTGTTTAGTTATGTGCGTCCTGATGATTCCTCTCCTTTTCCTTGTCTGAGGTGCTGTTTCATTATCAAGGATTATGGAAGACAACACTGAAAAGTGGTGAGATATGCCTTTGTTAGTAATTAACAACTCCTCCTTGAAAGACAAGGACTTTCACGAAAGCTGAGGGCATGTGTGTAGAAATCTCTGAAGGATGAATGAACCTTGAACCTTTAAACCACCAAAGGGATGTTCTGTTTTTGTGCAGAGGATGGACAGCATGGCAGAACTGAACAGCAAGGAGATACGTAAGGTGTTTCCCATCCAGCAAGATTTTGGAGTATTTTGCCTGGTTCAGAATTCTTCATATCCCTTCAATCTGCATTAAATCTTGTGAACAACCTCTTCTAATAATTTTAACACTAATGCTAACCTTCTAATAATATATGAAAGTTACATTAATAGCGTTAATGTAAAAGTGTAACATTCAACATTGTAAGAGCTGCATGTGGACATGTAAGTGCAGATACTGGTGCAGATGGTGGTGTCCACGGGTCCAGACCATGACTTCACAAAGCTAGTAGCAACATGTGGTTTATTGCAACAAGATTTACCATTTTAGACAGAGAAAAGCAATTTTTTTTCCTCTGCCAACTGATGGAGTCTAAATAGGGAAAAATTAACAACCACTGTTAGGGATGTTTTTTTTTCTACAAGCAATAAAAAGAGTGTCAAGACATTCGAGGTAAGGTTTGTTATTATCTGTTAAGTACCTGCCTGCTGAGGAAGGGGTAAGAAAGAATGACAGAAGAGAAGATGGACCAAAAAACTCCTGGCTTCCTGGAATCAAGTGAAAACAGCTGACAACTTGTTCAGGAGGAAAAATTAAAAAAAATCAAAAAAAAAAAATCTAAGCAGATAGCTAATGACTTGTTTTCACTCTGGGCAGCACTGTTCTGACATGAGAGAGCATTTACATGCCCCACAATAGTACCCAAGAGCAGACAGTACTTCACAGAATCACAGAATTGTCTAGGTTGGAAGAGACCTCAAGATCATCGAGTCCAACCTCTGACCTAACACTAACAAGTCCTCCACTAAATCATATCACTAAGCTCTACATCTCAATATCTTTTAAAGACCTCCAGGGATGGTGACTCCACCACTTCCCTGGGCAGCCCATTCCAATGCTCAACAACCCTTTCGGTAAAGAAGTTCTTCCTAATATCTAACCTAAAACACCCTTGGCACAAACTTTAGCCTGTTCCCCGTCGTCCTGTCACCAGGCATGTGAGAGAATAGACCAACCCCCACCTTGCTACAGCCTCCTTTAATGTACTTATAAAGAGCGATAAGGTAGCCCCTGAGCCTCCTCTTCTCTAGGCTGAACAATCCCAGCTCCCTCAGCTGCTCACAGAATCACAGAATCACAGAATCACAGAATTTCTAGGTTGGAAGAGACCTCAAGGTTATCGAGTCCAACCTCCAACCTAACGCTAACAGCCCTCCACTAAACCATATCCCTTGCTCCTCGTAAGACTTTTTCTCCAGACCCTTCACCAGCTTTGTCACCCTTCTTTGGACACACTCGAGCACCTCGATGTCCTTCTTGTAGTGAGGGGCCCAAAACTGAACACAGTACTCGAGGTGTGGCCTCACCAGAGCTGAGTACAGGGGGACAATCACCTCCCTAGCCCTGCTGGCCACACTGTTTCTGATACAAGCCAGGATGCCGTTGGCCTTCTTGGCCACCTGAGCACACAGCTGGCTCATATTCAACTGGCTATCAATCAATATTCCCATGTCTTTCTCTGCCAGGCAGCTTTCCAACAACTCATCTCCCAGCCTGTAGCTCTGCTTGGGGTTATTGTGTCCGAGGTGCAGGACCTGGCACTTGGCCTTGTTGAACTTCATGCAGTTGACCTCAGCCCATCGGTGCAGCCTATCCAGATCCTCCTGCAGAGCCTTCCTACCCTTGAGCAGATTGACACATGCACGTAACTTGGTGTTGTCTGCAAACTTACTGAGGGTGCACTTGATCCCCTCATCCAGATCATCGATAAAGGTATTAAAGAGGACTGGCCCCAGTACCGAGCCCTGAGGAACGCTACTAGTGACCATCCTCCAGCTGGTTTTGACTCCATTCACCACAAATCTTTGGGCCTGGCTATCCAGCCAGTTTTTGACCCAATGAAGCGTCACTTGGAGTAGATGAAAAGACAATTTTGCGAAAGTGTAAGTTATTCCTGTTGGTTCCTCAGAGACCATGGTATCCTGAGGCAGTGCAACAATCCAGTCATGTATGTGAACCATTGAGAATACTGCCAGGTCAAAGGAGAAATTTTCTGCGCAACACCTTTCTCTGTGTATGTCCATCACCCTTCACAGGGCAGACAGAGCCACTAGTGAGATGGGACATGACCTTCTGTTTGAAAGTAAGGCTTTGAGCACACTGCTCAAGTCTAAAAGAGAGACTGTTAGGAAGAAAGCCTGACCTTCCCCAGATCTTTTATCTTTTCAGTGGTTATAAAGCTTACATGCCAGACGGTGGTAAGAGGATTTTGTTTGTTTGATAAGAACATTTTTGTTAACAAATGATTTGTTTCTTGTAAAGCAAAGGGTGCCAGGTAGAGAACACAATAAATGGCTCATAAAAGCATTGGTCTTCTTGCACGTCATCAACATACAATGCATACAGTGGTCTCTCCTGCTAATGTAATATATTTAAGATGCGCCATTCTGTGAAAAGTAATTTTCTTTTTCATAAAAGTGTGATTCCTGTGCTTAAAAGACTAGATACACAGTCTGTTTTTTACCTTCAAGGTAGCAATACAAATCCTCTCTGAATATACTCTTGCTAGTTGACATTTGGAGAGGAACACCTCTCTTTCACAAAGTCTGTGCCCTTTACCTCCATGAGAAAAGCTTTCCTTTGTAGTCATAAAGCAGAATTCATTGAAACTAGAGCAAGCAAGCAAGCACTTACAAGATAGGTAGTGTTCAAAATCATCCACTTAAGCATTCTCTTTTCCTGTTTAGTCCCTTAAATGCACACTCCACTGTCAATCTGAAGCTTCTCAGGATGTACTAATACCTCTTATTGTGCAGGACTCCAGTTAAAGGCTTCAGGGGCAAGGAGAATGGCAAGTAAACTTGTTTTGTTTTGTTTTTGTTTTTTTTTTTTCCCGAAGCATAGCAAATATCTAAGCACTGTGAGAATCCCCTGTGTTTTTTGGAGCAGTGTCTCATTTTTTTCTATGTATACATTAGATTTTGACTCTAGCATTGTAGAAGCTGCCCTGAAGAGTAATCAGGCCATCAAAACTCTAGAAACATCTCTTTTAACTGTGTTTCTTTAGAACATTTCATCTTGGTGCAGCAGGCAAAGTATGGGTGCATGGGTTCCATTAATACATTGGTATCAAATGGGAACGTGCAGGTAAAGACACTAAGAGTGTACCATACCCTTAATGCTTTATGGCCCATCTTTCTGCTTTTATAGCCCCAAGATTGGCATGGCAGGGATCCTAAAAACAGAGATCTTCATAGTACTTTAATTTATGCAGTCTCCACTAAGCATGACAAACCTGCGGTATGGTAGTTTCCCAGCACGTTCTGCCTCTTTCCTCTGCTCAGGAAATGAAATTACTTCAAAAATAGTTATTTCCTCTTTCATGTTCTCCTCTTCTTCCTGGTGCCATCACTTTATTTGAGCTGCTATATGACCTGTCAAAATGGTGTGTGGTTTCTGTCGTGAAATCCATGCTGTGTGGAGATCGCGGTCTCATCGTACAAGAGACTCCTAGTGGCATGGCAGACAGAAGAGTTCCCTTTAGCAGTAGCTGACTTGAGAATGCTTTGGTACACCAAAAGGAGATGAACCAGTGGAAATGTGTAGCTTGAACAGAAGTCCTGCAATTTTGGTTGATTCCAGCTGGCTCTGCTGTACAATCACAACACACCACAAGAGAGGATCCAGAAGACAGACAGCTAGCTCACCATCTGGAAAAAGCACCATAGGATTCCTGCCCAGAATGCTATGTGCTTTCTTTGAAATAGGCCCCTGCTGTCTCTATGCCATTGTTGTAGAAATGGAGTAGGAAACAGCTGGCCTTGTGGACATAGTTATTCCAGAATATCGTTTCTGCAATAGGGTAGGAAAAAAGGTCACTAAAAATGTCTGTGTGAAATGAATTCTTCATATGCACATGACTTCGTCAATTTGCAACATCTATTTTGGAGGTGGAGCTCCATTGCTTTCACTCTGTCTTTTGCCTCCCCAGGAATTTGCCTCCCCAGGAGCAGCAATGTCAAGAAAAATTCTTATCCTGGCTACATAGATAATATTGGAAGAAAATTATAATTTGTTAAACTTTGTGATAATTGTGGGTTCAAATGGCATTATCTTTGGCTAAACAGATAACTTGCTGAGGACAAACAAAAGTTTATGCACCACAAGACATAAAAATTAAGCAAAGTTAGTCAGCTTTTCAAGATAAAATAAGTTATAAAAGAAAACATTTTTCTCAGTGGAAATTTTAGAGTAATTTAGACAAGAGTTTGTTTCAAGTCTGTGCTCTGAAGGAAAAGTCAAAGTACAGTAGTGTTGTCGACGGAAACCATTCCTCCACACAGTAGGAAGGAGAAAATGCTGAACTCCTTAGAAGAGTGACTTAACCCCAAAGAATACTTAAGTATGAGGAAACTGAAGCAGGCAAATATATACAGATGGCTTATTGTTTGTCTGGATTTGGATATCACTTATTCTACAAGAAGTAAAGATTAATAGATTTGGATCTTTTTCAAGGTCTGCGTCTGTCTGCCTACACCACCATGCGTCCCTGAAGACCTGAACTGTAAGTCAGACTGCCCACAAAAGGGAACTCTGTGAAGGGTTATGCTAAGACACTGGGGAGTCTGTGGCTCCTGTACTAATCACAGTGTCTAAACTCATGGACCACAGGCTTTCAGCTCTCAGAAAGGGGTGATTAGGCATCAGAATCAGAGGAAAGAACAGAACCATCATTTTACTATTCTCAGCAACCTCAAGAATGTCCAAAAGGGGTGGCATGACCAATTTCTTGAGGACACACACTGCATAAGTCCCATTTTAATTTAGGATCAGCTCCTTTCAATTTATATTTCTTTTTTTTTTTTTTTTTTTTTTTTTTTTTAAAGTTACTTGCAAATATGTAAATGGGGTGTCAGATTTGCAATACCCAGGATAGAGGGGTTTCTGGTTGTGGAAAAGCATAGTAGCCTTTGATCAGTACTCAGTAAATCTCTGCCTGAGGAGGAGGAGCTGGATTATATACATATTTTAATAGACTTAGGTTTGGCTCCAGGGTTGATTTAGATCAGTAGTACTACATAAACACACAAGCCTGCATAATTGCTGTAGAATGCATTTCAAATACTCATTAATGAGCACATTGCATGTTTAAGAAATAGCAATATATTGAAGTCTGAACACTGTACATGGTGCCTGGATGATTTGCATGTACTCTCGCTAGATATGAAAGTGACTGGTTTGAACTTAGAGGTATTTTTATGTGGAAATACTCATCAAGAACAAACATTTCCTTCCTTAACAGGTGTATGTGCTTATTTTGTGCAGGCAGTATAACTATCACTCTTCTAACATTAGGAATATGCAATGTGTGAACTATTTCTTTTTTTTAGTCTGGTTTCTTAATCACACATAATGTCTGTCTGGCAGTCCATCCAAAACTCCACATAGTTTTTAAATCTGTTGGTTGCTTTCCAGCATATTTTGTAAAGGTATAGAAACTACATTCCTCTTAATTTCCTGAAAATCAGTGGATTAGTACCACCACCAAGGGACAGGTTGAAGGCAACCTCTTGGTATTTTAAAGTATTAGAGCATGCATTGAAGTAGGTGGTAAAGAGAGGAAATACTGGGGAAAACAAATGGGATGCTTTAAGGTAAATCTGAGAGCAAAGAGTGATTTTGTGAAAGAGTCACAGGATCGGGGTTTTTAAAAGGGGAACATAGTGTACTGCATCCTGCAAATAACATTTATTAGTTCTGCTCATCAAACAATTTGAAAAAAAAAAAAAAAAAAGATTGAAAGCAACATAGACATTAGTTGAATTCACTTTGTATTTTCTACTATCTGATGGTAAATGTTCCGTGTTGCATTTTGTACAAAGCAAGGCTCACAGACGACTTAAGCTATTTCAATTAGAGCAATATACAAGCTCTCTATTAGTGCTGTGGGAATACATCCAGCAGACAGGAAATAATTTCTATGAGAAATGGTTAGCACTTGAGCTTGATTAAGGGTAGCACAGTCAGGGTAGCACAGTCACAACATGCTGTTGCACGGCCTGCTGTCCTGACTATCATTTTCCTTCTACTCACGTAGAAGTGAGAAGTCTTTTCTCACTGCAAAATTATGCGAGAAATAATCACCTCCAAAATTCCTTCTGGGGTGGCTAGACAAAGATTTCTTATGACACAGAGTACTGGCAAAGTCAAATTGCATTGCTTCATGTCCACATACTCTTGTGAAAGCTCTAAATCTGGCCTGAAAACAAGTATTTTTATCTGAGTGAGGAAAGCATCCTTTACCAGTCAGGCTTTGCATCTCTGTATTCTACTCTGGCTCTCCTAATGAATAGCAGGAGGGGTTCTCACCATGCTGAGATAAGGCAGTAAGAGAAAAAGGAGATTACAGGAGATTTTGCAGGTCATATAAATATTCCAGGAATGCAAATATGATCAGCATTGGTCCTACATTATTCCTGTCCCCAGATAGGACTCTTCAGACCTGTGCAGACTCAGAAATGGGTTGGAGCTGTAGGAATTTTACAGTGATCTGCCCCGTGATGGAGTTATAGTAGTGGTCATTGCCAGGTTCATGAATGTGGTTGTTATAGTGTTGAAGTGTCTCTCTCAGGAGAATTGTAAAAGATGTGCAACCTCCGGATTTCTTCTTGCTGTTCTTCATGTTAGCTGTGCAATATGCCATACGTCCTTCACTTAGGTGCACTGGGGTATTGTAGCACATGAAAAAAGTCCAGAGAGACATTTTTTTTTATTGTGTCATAACCCATTTCTTTCAAATTAATTATGTAATGGGCTCTAATTTGCCTTTCAAAAATACCCAAGGCACAGGAATATAAAACACATCATAGAGAATACTATTTTTTCACAGGCACGTAACTCCATGAATTCAAATAGGAACCTGGCATTATCATAGGCATTATAGTTTATGTTTATGTATGAATCCATTGCTTCAGGACACAAAATAATCACTAACTAATACAGACTGGGAAAAATTCCTCCTCTGGGAAGGCTTCTTATGATGAGATTTTTCTCAGCTATCTTTAAGCTATCTGTTCACTGCAGAACACAGGGTAAATGTTACGAACTAAAAAGATCCCTTAAAAAAAATCTAGTTTCTTCCTCATTATTGTTATTCTCCCGAGTAATAAACATATTTCTGACTAGAGATGAAAAAAGCCATCCCTTCACCAGGAAGAGTCAGCCTCCACGGGTTCTTTTCCTAGCTATAGCTGTAGCTATAGAACTTCTTTGACACAACATCCACATCCCAACATCCACATCCAGGCTTAAAAACGAAGCCTTGTTTCATGTCAATTGTGTGACCTTATTGACTTTGCTGTAATTACTCTTACTGCCTTGTACAAGGGAAGAATTGAAACCCCAGACAAATTAACGTTCCTTAGCTTTGTCTTTGACACTGAATACCAGTGGTCAGACAGTTTGGCTGCCTTGTTTTCCTCACCTTTAAAAATGCTAAATACCACTTTATTTAAAAGTTTTCTTTTCTTTCTTTCTTTTTCTTCCTTCCTTTCTTCCTTCCTTTCTTCCTTCCTTTCTTTCTTTCTTCCTTTCTTTCTTCCTTTCTTTCTTCCTTTCTTCCTTCCTTCCTTCCTTTCTTTCTTTCTTTCTTTCTTTCTTTCTTTCTTTCTTTCTTTCTTTCTTTCTTTCTTTCTTTCTTTCTTTCTTTCTTTCTTTCTTTCTTTCTTTCTTTCTTTCTTTCTTTCTTTCTTTCTCTCTCTCTCTCTCTCTCTTTCTCTCTCTCTTTCCCTCTTTCCCTCTTCCCCCCCTCCTCTCTCTCTCTCTCTCTTTCTCTCTCTCTTTCTCTTTTTTTCTATCCCTTTCTCTCTCCCTTTCTCTCTCCCTTTCTCTCTTTTGATGGTGATCTCCTCAAAGTAGCTGGTAAAGTGAATTTTCTTTCCCTTGCACATAGGGAAACAACTAAACAAGGGTCTTTCTGTCCACTTGTCAGTAAGCATTCAACAGAGAACTCCCACCAGAGACCAGATCCAAAAACTGTCCGGGACAGCTGCAGAAAACTGAAGAAGCAACTGAATTTTGCAGGCCAGGTTATGGTCTCCACGCCAGTAACATAAATCCTAAAAATTGTTTCAACTGGTAATACTTAGCAGTTTCATAACCATTCCAGAAGCGCTGAGTCTTTTTAGTACGCACTCCACAGGCCAGGAAAGCCCATGAGGCACTTGCTTCTCCTCTGATTCCAGCAATACTATTTCTGTAAGTAAAGCCTGGTGATCAAAATCCCTTGAATATGCAGGTTCCTACTCATGCCTTGATAAGTAAATCAAAAGTCATGCCACATCAAAATTAAAGTCATATGCCACTTTTACTCCCAGTCAGCTCCATCAATTTAATGGAAGGAGTGTAGATAAAATTAGCATTCAGCACTGTGCAAAAAGTAAGATAAGTGTTTTTTTCTTAACAAAACATGTTAACTTAGTTAACAATATACCAGATGTTTTGCAGCATTGATTTATTTATGTCAGCTCAATTTTGAAAGTCTCTGCTATAAATATTGGTTATATCAAATACTTCTCAATTAATTAAGAAGGCTTTAATTTATCTGCAATTTAATGTGGTTAGATATCATAAACTCCACTTGTCCTTATGTGTTCCACAGAGTACCTTGAAAAAACTCATTGTTGGGTACATTTCACATGTTCTGTTCCATCCCTGTGCAACTACAATGCAGGTGAGGCATTTTATTTGTGAGTTCATAAAAGGTGCTTCTCCTTCTTTTAGTGTAAGCTTTGGATCTTTTCAGAGCAGAAAAAGAACATTAGAAAATACCTCTTGTAAACAAGAAGTAGTTAAGTATTTTTCTTGGAGACAGAGTTCCTACGTCTTTGGGAACAATGTTACTTGAAACATTTGTTATCACTTCCTCTTTTAAACAGTTAAATAGAGAGACCTTAAACCAAAGGTTCACTGTGATATTAGCAAAAGGTTAAGATAATATTTTTAGATTATTTTTTTCATCAATGATTTCAAAGGGGAAAAGCAGCATAATTTAATTTTAATTGCTGGTCCCATTTCCATGGAATGGCGTGTATTGATAAAAAAGATGTAATCGCACCCTTGCTGAACACTCTCACATGCCATAGCCATGGACAAGGTAAACGAACCAGAACAGAATAGGAGGAAGTAGGGGTTACATGAAAACACTGTAAAATGGTGTATATATACTTTATCAGAAACATGCTTTTACACAATGCTGTTTGAATCATTTGACAGTCGGTCCTTCAGAGACTAATTTCATTGTTGCTCCTGGTCCCTCACAGTCCCAGTGAAACTGCACTGCAGGTGTGCTGGAGCTATGCAAGGAAATTAAAAAACAGCTGAATCAGTGAATTACCTCCATTTTCCCTCACATTGGGCAGCAATAGTGGCACCCTGGAGGATATTGCAGGGCTTCAAGGTATTGCAACTGCCCCCTCTGGGTCATTTGGCTCTCCTCTTTGTACTAATGTACATCTTATGCTGTGACTGCAAGCACCCATTCTCAGGGCCTCCTGGAATGGTGTCTGAAATCACTGCAATGTTTTTTTTGGCATTCAGGAATGAGTCAAATTTTGGTGCGTCTTACAAAAAAAAAATGTATCTGTGGCTTTAATAGTATAAATAAAAGGTTAAGAAGGATGAAGAGAAGAGAAAGTGAACATGAAAGAGTAAGAGGACACTAGGGGAAGACTGGAAGCTACTTATGAAGAAAAAAAAATATAATAAAAGATCTGAGGAAAGTAATCCTGGCAGTCAAAGAGGCTATAATCCTGGGACAAAGTATAAAGTAATTTACTGAGCTACGTTTTCATAGTACTGAAAGTTTCTGAATATTCTGTAGTGAAAGAAGCTGCTGATTCATTTTTCCCAGAAAACTAAAAAAAAAAAAAAAAAAAAAAAAAAAAAGGATTTGTAGATGTTTAGTGAAATAATGGGATTAAACAGTGTTGTAATATACAGTAAAATGCTTTATTTAGTGATTAATTTTGCTTCATTAGTGATTATTTAAATAAGCTGAAAATTTCTGTGAAGAGATTGGGAGTGAAATGCAAATAGGCTATCTTCCCAGCTAAAGATTGAAATCAAAAACTCCAGAGTGTTTCAAATTATCTGAAATCTGCTGGTTCAAACAGAACTAAATGTTTCATTTGGTGATTGTTGGTTCACTTATTTTCCCTTTTCATCTGGAATTCATTTACCCAACTGGATAGCTGTTGGCATATACGGGCATTGGACCTAGGAGATAAACAGTACATTTAGAAATAAATGCAAGAAAAGGGCCAGGAACAAATACTGAAATGTTTTCTATCCCCTCTATTTTTCTGCACATCGGCTAACAAAACTAAAGCCTTAGGAATCCTACCTAGATAGTAAACTACCACGACCAAGGAGCTAACCTGACATCTTTCTTGATGTTTCAAATCATTGTTAATGCAAGAGTGATGAAGAAAGCTGGTATTTGAAAATGCCTTTAAAAAAATCTTATAATAGGTCTGTTCTCATAAGTGAATGAATTAGGATATAGAACTGGCCTGAAAAATTCCTTATGGGTTTACAAGTTGCAGCAAGTCACTGGGGAGTTGGATTCTGGGCTATAAACCTGCCAAAGTACACAGATCTATGTGGTGTAGACAACGTTTGGGAGCCGACAAATTTCCACAACAAAGATGCCTCTGATACTGAAAACCAGACCCCTCTGGCTTTCTATCTCCTGTGTTAAATCACACTTAGCATAGATTTTAATTTAATTTAATAATGATAGCGTTAGGAAGAAGGAAAAATGCTGGATAATAGTATAAAAACAAAAATAAGTGTAGTTGTTCTCAATTTAACAAACTTAGGAGGGTTTCTTCCTCGTTTCCTTTGATATCCAAACTCCTGTAGAAATGATTTAATGTTCATTAGTGTTTTAGATGTGTTTTGCAAAAATATTTATCCTTCCCTTTCCTTGTCCTTTTCCTCTGTTTATTTCAATGCCAAATGAAAAATAATGACTGCGACTTACACTACCATTCAAAATTGTTATTATGAAATGGGCCTAGGACAGCATGCTTGATCACCCGCTTGGTGCATGGGTTTATATTGGCTAGCATCAGGCTAACAGAGATGGTAAATGTTGAAGCCAGCTTTGATTCCTTCCATCAGCAGAGACCTTCAGCTGTTTCTCTATCATGCTCACTCTCACATCCTGCCTGTATTTGCGCAAAATCTCTGAACTCCAAATATGCTTCGCACCCCTTCACCCCTCTGTCAAATGTATTTGAAGTTAGTCACCTGATTAAAAATGTTATGGACAACCTACTGAGTGAATAATCCAATTCCTTTAGTAAACAAGGCAAACACTGGGGAAGGCTTACTGAGGCTTTTGATTACAGAAACTCTTTAAGTTTTACCTTGCTACAAAACTCTTGGTTGAGACTTCGGGTTTTTTTCAGTAAAAAATAGTGAATATTTCTTAATATGTTTACTTTGCCTTTGAATACTTTCTTTCTATTCCGTGCTTGAAAACAGAGCTGTTCAAAACAAAGAGGGCTATTCTCTGTGCAGAAAAATAACATTTTAAAAAGATTGATAGAAATGAATATTTTTCAGTTCAAGACACTGTTTATCAAGGGTTTTGAAAGAAAGAGTATTACAAGCAGGGTTCACCAGACTTTTCTCTTTCACAATACTCAGCTTTCTCCTCCGTAAAGGACAACATGCATTTTATACACACTATGAAAACTGTAAGATGCAGTCTGGTCTGCCAGACTAATACTGAGAAGAAGAAAGTCATGTAAGGTGACATTAAAATATTTGAACACCTCCACTTAAAACTGTTGGGACTAACTCAGACTGAAATAATGGTTTTCAGTTCTTTGATGAAGTATATTTCTCATCAGAAAATATTTTTCAAACAAAATCTAATGAGTAATTTTCCAAGGGAAAATAGGAATGATGATTATTTTTCTGTCAAACTTATGTAGAAAGCTTTTCATGTGTGACCATCTAATCGGGTATAAGAATGTCAACAAATTGAAAACATTATCAAGAAGTTTCATAACTTGGAATAAACACTGAAACGATGTCTTTCATCTTCAAATATATTTTGCTTTGATATTACTATCTACAAGTGTTTTTGAGAAATCTTGTACTCATTTGGGACCAATTTCAGTGGTGGGACAGTGGTAATAATTCTACTGAACTCATATTGGCAGATCTTGAATAATTTCTGAGGTTCGTCACTTAGTATGCTAAGAGCTCTATATTTCCTTTCTGAATGCTACAACACCTAAACAGAGTGAAAAGAAGTATAATCAGGGAAAAGAGGGGATAAATTGGACCATCATTTCCATTAAAAACTGTTGCTTCTTATCTACAAATTTTCTCTAAAGACATTGGAGAAAAATCTGTAAATCTATAAAGGAGGCATGAATTTTATGGTATTAAAAAGCACTTAGCTCTAACCTTTTGAAAATAACACATAGGTACACAACCCAGCTCTGTTTCACTGTGTATTTAATGCATGATTTTAGTATTTCTCATATACATATAGCATGATCTAGCAGAAGACAATGTGTTGCATATAAGAACGCATTGATACAATTTGTCTAGGATTATTAAGTTGCTAGCAATGCAGTGGTTAGCTAGTACAATATTACCTCCTTGATTTTGAGAATTTAAATATGATAGGAAACAATATGCGCTATTAGCAAAAGGAGACAGACAGTTTGCAAATCTGTCCAGCTTCCTGCCTCCCACCTAGGATGCTAACCTTCTTGGGAAGCTTGAATTAATCCAGTTAGCCCTGCAACCACGAGGGAGCCTAAGCAACGTGTGAAATGCAGAGCACCGTAGCACTGTAAATGTAATGTAAACACGTGTGCATTTAAACTTACCATAGCTGCAGACCTGAGAGGCGAGGTCTTGATTGAAAGCCCTGCTTCAGCTTGTGTTTTGAATAGGAGTGTTAGCCAACCACTGGCTTTGGGTTTGTTATATCCGTAGGGTTAGTGGAGCTTCTGCCATTCCAGGAGGTATTTGTATCAATTCAAAAAGGAAATGAATTAGGATTGTTCTTGACTTTTTAATGAAAGAAGCACATGCCTTTCTATATGAGTATTTGATAGAGTTAAAAATCATTTCCTTATTTTATTTATTTATATTTTATTTTAGGTTTTCAGATTTTCATGTACAGTTTTATTGTTGTTTTCAGTGACTTTTCAGTGACTTATATTTTCCAAATGACTGGTGATTTCGGATGCATTGTTTATGCATGTATATGGGCCTGCTTTACCCAATCTAAAGTAGATCTAATTATCTAAGAGCAAGGTTTTGCCACTGGAAAAGTCAAATTACATCAGAATATCTCAGATGAGGCACCGCTGAACAGAGATTTCAAACTACCAGTCCTTTTTCAAAGCCAGTGGTATCTGGAAGCATCTTAACCCAATCAGCCAGTCCTGATGCACGTAAATTACAGGGATTGCCCCATAGTCAGGTTCAATATTTAGTCCAATCAACAATAGAAATGCAAGAGCCATGTCAGATGCCTGATTTGTCATGGGATATATCAACTTACATGGACCTTCAGTCAAAGAACTTATTTGACTAGAAAAATTGGGCTGGCTTTCAGTCAAAACATCAATACATTCTTGTCAATGCTGTGTGGTGTGTGTTAGTTAAACTTTGTAATGGTCTTTGTATCTTTGTGAAATTTTATCTATGATGTAGTTACTATCAGGTCAAAGATTTTCTTCTGAGATGTATCTCTCTTTGTTGCTTGAACATAAGGCTGTAGGTCTTATTAAACAATACAGCCAGCTTCAAATTTTACAGCCCTATAGGAATAGGAAGAACTGTGCTGGCATCATGGAAAAAGTACGGGTGTGTCTTTGCCTCCTCCCTCTGAAATGGTACTATCCTGTTAACGTTAGCCTGCCAAGTTAGGTACATTATGTTCTAGCAGAACGCTGCCTCCTAATATCAGTTTAATAGACAATAAACTTCTTTTTTAGCAGGTGTTCTCTGCATAATTGAAGGCTGCAGTGTTGCAATTGTGTTTTAATCATTCTTTCAGCCTGGGAGGTTAAGTCCTGAGAAATCAGAGGTAAGCAGATTGTCTCTATAAATAAATAAATAAATAAATAAATAAATAAATAATCTTTGAAATGTCCTAAGGAAAGTTGTGTTATCTTTTATGAAAAAAGTAAATAAATAAATAATAGTGACCCTGTGGCAATCGCTAATGGACAGATGGCATAACCAATGTCCTCTGAAGGAATGCAGTTTGTGGTTATTTACATTTCTGCAATGAGCCAGAAATAAAATCAGAGCATTAGTAATATTAGACAAAGGTACTTTCTCCCTCAGTAACAGTCCCCGCAGCAACACAGACGCAAAATGGCACAGAGAGCCTGCTCAGTGACAGGAGGAGCAGAATGCGTAACTCCTCAGCACAGCCTGGTGGACCCAAAGGAAAGGCTCCTGGGCCAGGGATTCATTGCCTCATGGCTGCAGCGTGACGGAGGCTTTTTCACGAGGCACAGACAACTCAGGTGGGCTCTTCTAAACAAGAAAACAACAATTCTAAAATTAGCTTTAAAGAGAGAGAAAGCAAGCACTTTGGAAAAACTGGCAGGTGTAGGGAGGGAAAGGAGGTTAGGTACGGAGTAGCAGGACTACAGAGGACAAAGGAGGAAATAAAGGGAAAAACCAGCCAAGCGAAAACATGGGATGAGAGGCTATAGAAAGGACTGACAATGTAAAGGGGTAAAATAAAACACAATCTCTTATACAGACATTCACGATTAGGAAAGGTTATTTCTCCTTCATTTTTATTTCCTTGGCAGTGAACAGGGAGCTGTAGGGAGGAGGAAATTAAGTGTTTGGTACTGGTGCCGGTGGAAACTTTTGTTTCAGCTTCAGCTCAGGCAGGAGAAAGAATTTCAGACTGGTCAGACCCAGGTGAGGGCTTACAGCACAGTGGCAGGAGCCCTTAATATCTGAATTAATTTGTCAGGCTTTGACTAAGGAAAGTGGTGTTAATGAGGCTTTGACGTACTTGCCACTGCCACGTGACATACATCTATAAATATTCAAGAACTGATGGGATCACTTAACCAGTCTTTCTTTGTTTCAACCTCATTCCCATCCCAAACTGAACTGGAAAAATTTTTATAGACTTTGGCTTGTCTCAGTTAAATTAATCCCCCCACCCCTCTTTCTATACCTCCTTTCCTGTCTACTTCTTCTGAATCACTCTCGAGCTGTGTCCAGGCTGCTTTCAGCCCTGGCGTTGAACTGTAGCTTTGTCACTGAAGGCATCCTGGCATGTACATAAAGGGATTTGGAGGTGGGAATGACCACCAGCTAAATCACCTCATCCTCCCTCTAGTCAGTGCAGGATCATTCCTGCAGCACACTCCCAAGGGCTTTGGGTTTTAATGCTTTGAGCAACAGAAATTCCACCCCCACCCCCTTTGGGAGGGGTGCCTGAGGGCTAATAGATCACACTCTTATGCAATTTTTCCTGATACATAGCCTACATTTTCCTTTGTTTGATGTCTTTACTCTGTTATTCCTATTTATAACTGGTGCTGGGTGAATCCCAGGTGGTTCTGAGGTTTATTTCTGTTTAAGAAGGCATGCAGAAGGACAGAGTCTAGTCCACATTCTTTAAACCTTTTGGTGCCTTCCTGTCAGAGACTCCATTATTTCTTCCCTAAAAAACTGCCCAGGACCCAGTAGAAAGCCTCGTTTCTCTCTATCCCAAGGGGTTAGGAGGTTGGATACTGGCCAGTTCTCTGCTCTGGTAAATCTCTTCTGAGAACAGACACTGAAGCCCTGAACTCCTCTATCTATTATATGCCTTTTTCTCGTCATTACCCAGTAATGTAATTCCTCCAGCTTAATTTCCTCCACTCATCAAGCTCTTGCCATGCTTTTTGTTCTCCCTGAACTAGTTGAGGGTGTTTATCAATACCTGTTCATTGAACTTGTTTCTTTGATGCATTACACAAGTATTTCCTAAACTGTTTATCCAGTTGATATCCCATACAACACCACAGTAATCAAACTGGGATCCTTTCCGTTGTTATGAAAAGATCTTGTATGAAAGGATTCAGTCAGGGGCTGCAAATTATTCCCTTAGACCCTCCATCCTGCACATGGAGATAGGTACTGCGGAGGAGTCTCAGCATACTTCACACTTTAACATAATCACTTCTGGTAATGCTCAGCAGGCATGTACATGTATTATACATGTGTGCAAGATCAGTGACAGTGCTGCTGGGACTTTCTCACTATCTGAAAAGTTTCACTATGAGAGCACCTTTCTCCTTCTTCAGATTTCAGATCCTGTAGTCCAGTCTTTGATTCAGGCATCTAATTTGGCCAGATCATATAAATCACACTATTCCCTCTACTGCCCTTTTAATCAGTTACAGTTACAAGAGCAGTAACAAGTCCCAGATCAAATCTTTCCTCTGTTTCGTTTGAAGAGGGGTTTAAATCCAGAAATTCACGTTCCTGGCAGAATGGCCCCTAAGCCATGGTATATAGTGTGTCTTCTCAATATTTCCCTTTGAAGACTAAATAACAATAAAGTGATTGTTCTGCTGCAGCAAGAGAAATAAATGATAAATCCCCGCTGTAGTCTGTTTGTCTAGGCATACATTTCGATTATGGGAAAATTATTTTTAAATGCCTTTACTGAGGCATTTTCATTTTTTATACAACAGCAAAAGAGTTCAGCAGGTCACTGGTTCACTAACAGTATTAAAGTTTAGATTATTCCCTTAGAAAAACTGCAATTCTATACTTGATCCAAATCCGTGACATTGACTTTCCCCAGATGTGCCACTACTGTTCTAACACCAGGCAAGAGGCAGGGGCACAAGGGCAACTTCAGCTGTATGTTTTGTGTGGTTTGAACATATTTTAGCCTGTTAGACCCCAAAATGGAGGGAGAAATAACCAATTGTGAAGCCTGCTGGCTTGTAGGCAGCACAGTAGTATTTGGACTTCAGTGCCTGTTCACACAGGGAGTGCAAGGAATAGAACAGGATGGGGAAATTGTCAGCTTCAGCACTGCAGCAAAACAGGTGGAAGAACAGGGCTTCCAAGGATATGGGCTTCCTATGTCCCCTCACATCCTGGACAAACATAAACCCCTGGTGACAGTTTTCATCTTCAGCTAGTACCTAAGATATATGTATATATCTAAAATTTGAAAGCAGGGTTTTATTGAGTAAATTGAATGGCAGTGTCAAGAAGCAATGGGCAATGATAACAAGTCACTGTACTGCTAGAACAAATAGCAGTAGTGGACAAAGTAAATACGTATAAAAGGGAAATAAGATTTTTTTTTTTTTCTGAGGCAGATGATTGCAGACCATCAAACCAGTCCTAAGATGACTCAGGAAAATCTACCCAGAGTAGTATATGTACACAGGGAGACCCTTTTGGCATCACAGACTGAGAATTATGGTTACTCCTAGGAGACAACAAAAGAGGTACTGTCAGTTGTACAATTACTTTTCATTGGCAGTACTCTTTCAAGTCAAGAAAACATTGGCTGAGTTTCAAGACCAAGATTTGGCTCAACTGCCACCATATTTTTTCAGAAATGTGATGAATATTCCTCAAGAAATAGTTTCCTAAGAAAGCCACAAAAAATGTGTCTAGCCAGGTTACAGGATATCTAGAATGATATCCAAAAATTGCTACCACTGAAGATCAATTGCCGTAAGTAATTTCATCAGATGAATTTTTTACCTGTCACACTGGCTGAGGACTCTGACAAAGAGATAACTAATGCATTTGGATGAACTGTTTCATAAATACTGATGTATGTATATATGTGCACAACTCATCACACCTCTCAAACATTCATTTTGAAGAAGATACTAAAAAAAGGAAAAAAAAGTCAGTGACAGTGGAAGGAATTCCTACCAGTGTGGAGGTACCAACATGCTGGGCATGCAGTAAAAGCATGAGGGCCATATACTGCACATAAATTCAGTCAATTATGTCTCATGACTGTTCCCAAACATGAGTCAAAACTTTATGTTATTGAAGCTGATTAGATTTGTTTCCATGGCTATGGAAAGATGTCAGAGTTTCTCCTGCTGTGTTCCCTGATGATGTATCCCTAGAATTTAACAGCAGGGAAGCATGTATCATTATTGATCTCACTTCTAGCAAACATAGAATGTTAAAAAACATTAGTAAAATACTCTTTAGTTTATCCTGACTAGAATTGTAAATTGCTTGAAGACACTGGAGATGAGTCATGTAAAATTTGTGCTTTTAAAAAGATCACAGAACCTCTTTAATGAACACTGCTGTTACTAGGAACATGAAACACAAGTACTTACACAATTCCTTCTACAATTCTTTTTAAAATAATACTGGAAAATCTCATTAATTTCATACAATTCTTGATTGTAATTACAATTAGATGAAAATATAAGAGCTTAAAAACAAAACTGAAAAGAAACCATCAAACAAAATCTGGAAAAATAGTAATTTGTGTCTGTACAACATTCATAAAATTAGATCTAAAAAGATCAGATTTAAATCTGAGGCAGATTAAAAATAATTTGAATTTTAACATATACCAGGCTTATTTTATACAAATTCAGGAAAGTTAACCTCTTTGCACCTTTAATCAGCTGTACAAACTAGTTGCATTCATTTACTTGATGACAGTATTGAGCTTATTAAATTTAGTGACATGCTGGGACAGTTACCAGTGGAAGGCATTGCAGCTAAGAAAGTAGTTCAACCCTCTCCCAATTGAATGGGCCTCTCTGAGCCTGTATTTTCACCCTTTATCCTTTCCTGGGCTGCAAAAAGATTTTAGGTCTATAGTTAACTCAGAGGATGTTTCCATCTCTGTATCAGCTCCCCAGAGAATTCTTGGTACTTGTAGTTGTGATACAAGTGTGATCAGATATTTCTTCCGCGTACTCATTTCCCAGTTATTTTAGATTATAAAGGCTTGGCATACTCTCAGGCATGAATCTTAAATTTGGCAACATTGCTACAACAGACACATGCTTACAGAAAGCAGGCGGCTAGACAAAACAGGGTAATTTGAAGACTGTATCTAAAAGCACAGGAAAGAAACTGTATGAAATGCCCACAGTTTGATAAGATTGCAGCAAAGAAATGAGCTTGGTAAAACTTGTGAGTTCTGCTTCTCTACAGGCTGTAAAAATCAGTGTTTGCTAGATAAGGTTCCAGCATATTTAAATAATATTTGATTCCTATTTAGTTACATTCCTGGAGAATTGAGAATAAGTAGAAAAATATTCACTACTTGTTTATACCCATTAAAACCTTTCCCAGACCTTAATATACTAAGAGAAATACTTTCAAAGACAGGTTAGACTGATTTCTGTTTTATAGTCATCATTAAAATCAGGGTTTTAAATGGCCCTCAGTAAACCTCCGGATATTAACTCCTTACCATCTGATATTACCCTATCTATGAAATAGACCAAAAGAGTAGTGAACATATGACAAAAGACACCAGGGAAATAGGTGATACCATATTCCTATTTCTTTAATGGAAACATTTTGTTACAATTTAGGTATGTGATATTTTTGCATTTTTAAAATGTGTAAAAGAAAATGCACATAATAAAAAGTCAAAAGACACCAATGAATGTAGGTATTTTAAATGACCGAGTTGTAAAAGAAATAAAATACATTACACAAATAAACAAAGGTTATATCCACAGTCATGAATACTCACTCTCCTCTACACAAAAACAACAATAAATAAAATCACATTATATGCAGATAGTTCTACTTACATCAGTAAAATATACTGTGCAGCTTTCCATTCGATTTCTACTAGACTGATAATAGGTTTCTCTGTTGTCCAGTATTTTTACAATAATGAATAGCATCACCCAAAAAAAGGGGACAGAGTTAACGTCCACAGTGTCTATCCTGAGTCCTCTTAGTTTTGTGATAATTACACCTTATGCACAAGAAACACAGCAAATTCTACCCATTGCCTTCATCCTGCCACTATACCTAAGTATTCTCAGCACTTTTAGACCTGCACAGGAAAGAAGACTTTGTTACTAGCACATACCCAGACCTATAGGCATGGTACAACCTCTCCTCTGCACCCCTTAAATCCCATTTAAATGTTAGGTAAGGGAGCTATGTGGGATTTAAAAGGTGAATAAGCTTTCTGCTGAGTCTCTAAGAATTAGATATTGAATAAAGACAGTGTACTGTGGAGAAAGAGCTTGATCCCACCCTCTGTACAGTCAACAGCACCATCATGGGAGTATAATCAATCCCTGAGTATCTTCCCTCTTCTCTCTCCCTAACTCAACTGCACAGATATTTTCCCATTATTCTCAATATATCTCTTCATCTTTTGCATCCAACACTGCAGAACTCATTATGTCATCTGCTGTGAAACTACATCAGGGGGATGCCACATACACCTTTTATCATCTTGCACAGCACCAGGATAACAGGCCACCGATTACTAACTGTGACACTGGCTTTCCAGTAGTCTCGTTCCTCTGTCACACTGCATTTGAACTTCACAGAGAAAGAGAAGTCCAGACCATCAGCAAGCATGAATCAGCGCAGCTGTACTGATTACATCTGCTGAAGTTTCAGTATAACATTAGCAAACCCTCTGATCTTAGTCTGGATGGAGAGAATTGCGTATTCCTTGTGCATACCAGTTGAGATTACAAAAGAAACCATTAAAACAAGATTATTTTTAAATACCCTTTTTGGTACATTTCTTTGCTTGCTCAAGTGTCCTCTAGAAACATTCACATAACAGAAACACCAAGCAATACTTCACACAGAGTGGATTTTAACCTTTCAGAGATTTAACACCTAATGAGTCCACGTAAGATTTCTGAAGTACTACAGCTTAACATACAAACTTTAACAGTGTCTTATTATTGAGAATATTTTGACTTTGATGCAGAATATTAAGTTAGTGGTTAGTGAGAGATTTTGAATGAACTCTAAGCCTCTCTTTTGAAAGCTAGTTTTGTATACTATAAATTCAGTCTATGTCAGTTAAGAGGCCTCCTGCTAGGTAAATTCTGGAAGAAGTAATAGCATAATAAAACAGTCTATGTAATGATACACTGGACATAACTAAACACTACCCCAAGAAAGCCTCAAAGCCATGGCAGCATTATCTTCTTGATCAAAACCAGCCGTAACCTCTTAAAAACACCAACATTAACCTTTATCCTTTCATCTTCTATTGGTGAGATAAAGGGAGAGTTGCATTTATGCCAGACTTAAGGCTTCACTGGGGCAAGCCAAAGTGCTTAGGCTTCCTGTCATTCTCTGGAAGAGAAACAACACTATCAAAGTCTGCTGCACAGCTTGCTGACCCCTGTGGACAGCCAGGTCTGAGGTCTCTCACAAATAGCTAGTTGTTTTAATTTCATCAATCATTTTTCATCAGTCTCAGAATGTTAAAAGGTATCTGAGAATGGAAAAAATACAGGCCTGAAGCCATCTGAATTCATTTCTGCCTTTAAGCAGGGATGGGCACAGTGCAAACACTTCCGTTCTTCCACTTGAAAGGTTTCACACACACACAAATCTTTTTGTGCTTTCAACAGCAAGAAAGAAAGGGGGGGCAGGGACATGGGGGGAGGAGAGGAGACACACACATGACATCTGAAGGCAAAACTTTTTCCAGTATGTCTTCAAAAATATATTCCAGAAAGTAACTTTTGATTTTCTTTGTTTCTAAAAAGGGCTAAAATTGCCTCCATGGAATGTGTTCCTTCATCATTCACTGCTGTGAGACAAGTTACTAGAGCATGTTCCTGATCTCCAGAAGAAGTAAGGTACCATCAGAAACTCATCCATGTCCATCTGCCCTGCTTTGGGTGGGGTCACTACATTTGATGTCATTTTATAGCAACAATTAGGGTAAAAACAAGACAGTGGCTGACATCACCTGACCATGCTTGGACTACTGTACGTCCTGTGAGCCCAGTGATGCCCAGTAATCATTAACTTCAATGGGACTGCTCCTGTAATTACAATTTGTGGTGCCAGCCTTGGATGTTCTTACAAGGAACGGATGCCAGCTGCAAAATTCCAATTAAACTTCAGAGGCTTTTTGGTCAACCCCATTTTTCAACTTTGCATAGTTCAGGAGTCAGCCAACACCAGACAATTCTGGGTGTAAATCTCAGAGAGAGGCTGGTGTGGCAGTGGCCCAACGTGAGGTGTGCCTGTGGCTGAACAGCATGTCAACAAGGACCAAAGGCTGAAATTACAAAAAAAGAGCCACCTCCCAGTGAGGAGGGAGCACATCTGGCAACATGATGCAAAATGGTCATCTCCTTTCAGAGCACTTCTGAAGCTGGAGAAAAGAGCATTAAAAATAGGGAATTCAACAGTGTTCATTCTACTCCAGAAGAAAATGAGCAAAAAAAACTCAACTGCTTTAGTTAAAGAAACAGAACAGCTACATGGCTACACTGAAGCACAGAGGAGGGTAGTGAAGGATGTGGAACTGTCTTGAGCTCCGGAAAAGGTGGACTGAATTGCCAAAGAAATTTATGACCAGGACTATTAGCTTCCTGTCTTTGATGTCTATTCTTGGCTTTCCAGGAGCATTATGGCATTCATGAGGTGAAAATTGCTCTGGAGCCAAGGTCAGCTAAGGCTGATGCAGCCTGTTCTACTGCAAAGCTTAGAAATTCACTCTGAACTGCTTCAAGATGCTGAGTGTAAAGCCTGAAGACACTTCACTGAGGGTCTCAGTTTGCTTCCACTGAATCAAGGAGAGGTTTTTTTTTCATTTGCTTAATGAGAGTGTAATTAGATCTCCAAGCTCCGAAAATGAATCAGATCAACCTCCTGATAAAACAAGCTGTCTGGGTGCAGACTTATTTTGCCCAGCTCAACTCCCATCCTCCCCAGTGTTTTCAAAGCATTAGCTAAATCTTAATAATTACCCATTAAAAAACTATAAAATACTTTCAATAATGCAATAAAGCATTTCTTAAGGACATGCTGAAAGCAGATCAACAAAATATATTTTGAGAAGTGAATGAATGTAACTCTTTAATAAACTGAATTCTGGCCACAGTCCGGCAAAGTGCACAACACTTTTGATTCCAATTTTTAGCAGTTGCTGAATGTTCTCAGAACTGAGCCAGATTTGGTCTTCACTGAGGCACATCACAAAAGAAACTGGTAATTAATGGGTACGATGGCAGTCATAGACAGCTCTGGACACACAGACTCTCCATTAGCAAAACTTCCAGAACTACCTCTGGCCCACACCGAAGTATCTAGGCATCTGACTGAAGCTGTGGGTCCCAGTATACTAAATCACAGGTACTATTGGAACTTTTTGTTAATCTTTCTATTTTGGAGAGTATGCTGCAACAGCCAACTTGCAGCAGAAGTCTACATGTTGCAGGTAAGAGGGTGGAAGTGAGGTAATTTGTCCATATAATCCTCAAGAAGAGGATTTTGAGGTGAATCAACTATTAAGCTGACTGATATTTGGTAGTTTAATGAAATGCTAAATTAGCAGAATTTGCCACTTCAACAAAAGACATGAAGCCACCAGGTCAGTTTCAATTTAGCAGGCACAACTATAAGACTGTGCAATAAACATATGGAGTATGGGGCCAACCTCACTCCAGTTCAAGCACACCGCAAGGCTCCCTTTGGTTCAGGCATGGCCAGGACGATACCCTTTGGTCCCAAGTGAGCAAAGCACTTAGAAGCTGAAGTCAAGCGTATTTTAAATGTCGTCTGAAGTGCTGGGCTGAGTCAAGGCCTTCCTTGTGCTGCTCTGCAATGTATGTTTGCAATATGGGTAATTTGTTGAAGCCAAAAATGTAGGTTTTGAAAACTCTTGAGAATCAATTATTATTATTTTGATTAGACATTCCCTTACTGAGTTTAAAGCCTAAACATTGTGGCATTGAGCTAATGCACATGAACCATAAAGGAAAACTGCATTAGATGGTAAAGAATCTCTGCTGAATAATCTAAACTCAAGACAGTTGATCTATGGTTCCTGGAAGACCTGGGAACTATTAACACACAGCCTGTGAGAGGCAGCTAAGAAGAATTACTTATGTGAAACATCTTAAATGATCTCCACACCTCCAATGGAAAAGTGCACTGGTGTACACCAATTTAGAAAGATTAAAGCCCATTGATTTGAAATGTTCTAACATGTAAGAAAGGTTCGCCTTCAAAAGAAGGTGGGAAGTGCTGGGTTGTAAAGTTGTGGCCAGGCCTCCATCAATATTCCACCAAAAGATATCTCATGACAACACTTTTGGTAGTCATGATTAAAAACCTCACATAAAATTGAGGATCGGAATTATTTTTACTTAAAGAGTGACCTTTCATGCTATTTTTTTTTTTTTTTATGTTTAGTTACAGTAAGATGACATAATAAAGAAGTCCTAACAATTTGTTGTCCTAGTCAGGTATTATTGCTCTGATCTTCTGGACTGACATGACTGTATGTGGCACAGCATAAAGGCAGATCTATGCTACTGCCTCACACCCTAACTTGTTGGGTACTTGTTCAGACAGAAGACAACTCATAGGAAACATCGTTTCTAAAAAGAAAAGGTCTATCCTTTAAATCATACCCTATTTTCTCCACATGCTTAAAACATTTCATTCTCTTTTTCTGTGGCAAAGTAGCCAAATAGATACAAAAAATACTGAATCATATTTGCAAAACAAGAAGTAGATCAAAATTCTCTTTGAAATCTTTTTTAAACAAATACAAAGAAAACCCTTAATCAGACACTAGATAAACTCAAATACTTAAAAGAAAAATCAAAAAAAATAATCAGGAATGTTTTTTCTCCCCGACTCAATAACAGTATGAATGCTGCTCTAGCCTATATCCTTCTCTGGTACCCATGAGATACGGAGGCTACTTCAGAAACCTGTCCATTGAGATCAGTGTTACTTTGGATAACGAACCTTTGCAGAAGTCATACAGGCCCTGACTGGAAAATGGGAGGATATAAATCTTGCAGGTGAATAACACCTGTTACAGCAAGTCCTAAAGATGCTGGATCTACTCAGTCCACAGCCATCATCTACCCTGCAGCTGCCCTGACAGTCAGGAAGCCTGGCCCTCTGGCTGCCTGGGACATTGAGCACAGAGGCAGGTGATGAGCCACTATATATGCTAAGAGATAGTGCAATGTAAGAAATAGCAAAAACAGGCCAAGGAATCATTCCATGGAGTATTTCCCCATGGACAAAAAACAGCAAAAAGAAGACAGAGCCAGCTTTCACTCTTCATTCACTTCCAGCTACCCCAAAATGGTTTCTTCGAATTTGCACTCTGGCTTCTCAGAGCGTAAAAGTTTTGTAGAACACAGGCTTCAGTGCCAGTTATGACAATAACTATTGTGTAAAGTCTGACTGTGACTCCTGAGACCAGAAAGTTCTGTTTATGAAATCAGAAAAGGATAAGCCAAAGGATTTCATGCATTGCGATCATAGTCATAGCTGGGTTTTCTCACAGACAGTATTTTCTCAGGTCTTCTTCACCACATCTATAATAATAGCTGTTCATTTGTTGACTAGAAAGAGCTCTCCTCTGTCTAATATAAAATAACTTGCCAGTAGCTAATTCATCACAGATTCAGTTTTGCTCCTGGTAAAGTCAGTGGCAAAATTCCCAGGGATACCGATGGCCGCAGAATTAATGTCAGCCCTAGAGTAGCATTTTACCACCCTGATTCCTGAAGGTAGCTGTTTGTGTGTTTAATTGCACACACGTGAATAGTTAGTTGGTCTCACCGATTTAATATGCAAACAGTTCATTATGTTCAGGATCAGAGCCATCATTGTATAGACAACTTGACAACTGCATTTATATTGGTTAAAACAAATGTTTGCATGTTGCACATGCCTGGAGAAGAACGGGGGACAGAAAGTTTACTATCTATAAAGTCATTTCTCCTCCCCTAAATGTTGCTTCTAAAATGTACTTACAGCTGTTGACTTTCCCCACGTTACTCCTGTCATAAAAAATACATCTTCAAAACATTCTCTCCCTTAACTTTTAATCCTACCAAAGCAAAAATAGATATTTTAATAGAAAAATACAAGATAAAAAAATATCCTAAAAATAAAATGGTAGCATGGAATGTCATTTTTACAGAAAAAGACCACTTTTTGAATTGCCTCAGTTACACACTTCCATATTTACATATTTTGGATGCGATCCTGTGCTCACTGAAGTTAATGGGATTTTGCCATTGACTTCACTGGGAACAGGAGAAAGCTCCACACAGATGATATTTGCCTCTCTGAAAGGTGATGGTAGTGGAGAGAGAAGAGTGTGATAAAACATGCAAGATTGAAGAATTGGCTGGCCCTCTCTGGAGGTCTGTCTTCTCTCTCTCACTATTTCACACCAGTGACACTTCACATCCTTCACTGGAGTTTTTCCTAACTCTCAGTGCATAAGAGGGAGAATCAATGCTTTTGATTGTGATACTACACGAACAAGGGAAGAATGATTTGTGTGTGTTTCCACCTGCCTATGAATGGAGTTTGTTACACCCCATGGAGTTAATTACACCCAAACTGCTGGCTCCCTCCCAGGACTAAGCTCTGTATGTCTAATTCTGCATTATTCCCTGTAATCAGCGACTATGATTTAGTGATGCAGGCTCATACCCCAAATGACCCCCCTTTTTTGTAAAATTTGACAGCAAACCAGCAGCTGTGTCTGTGAAACCATATTGATACCCATGAGTGAGATGCAATTAAAGAAGGAGACGGTAGGAGCTAAAAAACAGGGAACAGAATGAGGCATCCCCATCAACTAAACCCACATCTGCTGCCCTTAATATATGCCTTAATATGTAAAGACAGTATATCTTAAGTACTTCCTATAACTTCAAATTGCATCTTTTTTTTTTTTTTTCATGAGATGAAAGGCCATGCGGCATAATGTGATTAGTAAATCATTCCTGAGCTTCTGAAAAAAATTAAGACAAAATTACTGCTTAAAAGATTGAGTTCTTCAAGAGCCTCTTCTTTTTACACTGATGTCTTTGGTTGTGTCCATTTCCCCATTTCTTTTTTTTTCCCCAGGAAGAATGGGATTATTTTTCTTCTTTATGCAGCAGAAAAATGAGATCTAATGGAGTCTTCGCGTAACTGCCGATGTTTCCCCATGTTACAGTCCTCCTGTCGAGTTCTTCTCTCAATAGTTATTCTGTATTTCTTTCTGCATGAAAGGAGAAGAATGGAGTGAGAAATCCTTCTCCAGCTATAGGATAACAGGACTTCCCTTATAAAGAATGCCCGTAGGGGACAGCTGGGTGCCAGTTGAAAAATGAAATGTGACAGAATATGAAACCCTGTTCAAAGATTAAAGAAGTTTGCCTTGAAACATTTTACCCAGGCTCAGGAATGCTCGTTACTCTCTACACAGCAGTCTCAAAGCACCCAGACACAGACATTTGCTTCTTTGAAAATTACTGATCTAAGTGATTAGGAAGTTTTTGCGAAGTGTCATGTGAACTGTGTCACATCACTGCTTTATACTGATCAAAGCCAAATTTCTTTCCTGTATAAGGGGGGCACTTTCTGCAGAGTTCAAACAACGGATCTCGCTCTTTATTCAGTTGCATTTCTCACTGAAACTGTATGTTAGCTAACTAACCCTCCCATCTCCCTTTCAGAAAGCTATTCTGTTTGTAATGTCAGAGGAGGTAG
Source organism: Netta rufina (assembly GCF_964035555.1). Classification (NCBI taxonomy): domain Eukaryota; kingdom Metazoa; phylum Chordata; class Aves; order Anseriformes; family Anatidae; genus Netta; species Netta rufina. The sequence goes on from NC_140126.1 coordinate 7,980,362, forward strand.
TAAGATGAATTAAGAAGAGGGATGTAGATGGTAGATAAGACGTAAATACAGTTGGTCATGCCTTAGACACAGTTTTTTCCTGTGTGTCTTCCTCCAGAGCCTTTGAAGAATCCTGTTAAGCTAATTTTTATGTCAAACAAACCCTCTGAACTGCCTTTCAGTTTCCACTGTAGTACCCAAATTGTGCCCCAAAATCATAAGACTACTATGTTTACAATTCATGCATTTATGCTTCTACCGAGTTGCAGGACCAAATTTTCAAAAGGGCGTTAGTCCAGCACCATCTGCGCACAGTACTGCTTGTGCAGATGCATGACAGCATGCTTGCGTGCCATGGAAAGCCCTGTTCCACTTGCATGTGTAGCAGAAGTCAGTGCTAGATACATGGTGGTGGATACAGGATTTTCAAAACACCACGGTTTTAATAAGGATAATATGGCTCAGTAGAAAGTGGGTACCTACGTTATTCTGAAAAGATTCCCTAGACATTTGTGCCTGTATCTGTAGGCTCCAAAATAACTAGAAAAATCTATCTTCTTTACTTTACTTATGTATATTTAAGTCAGAACACACCCAGTAGTAGCTCATCCCCACAGATAGATTCTTCTTTCAGAAATGCAGCTCTTTGAGTTTAAATCCTTTCAAAGCTACATATCAGAACCACAATCCACACCTTTTGATGGGGTTTGCATGCACACTCAAAGCTGTATTTGCATGCCCATCCGTGGTGATTAGAGATCCAAATGATTAGAAAGATGTAATCAGATTGTGCATATACAGTCTGAAAGTTACAGAATCTTCAGGTAAAAATCACTTCCAGACACACAATTCCTAGAACTGTGTTTTCTGAAAATTTGACCCATTCTTCCTGATATGCTATGTTTCCGTATATTCTACTGCTGGAGTTAGAGGACATTTCTTGTCTTCACCTACCAATTCCTCCCAATACCAGCAATGCTAAAAAAAAAACATACCTAAAAATTATCAGATCAGATTGGGAATGTATAAAACATGCAAGAACCTCTGATGAAGTACAATATAAATAAACAGTTGTGTTTTTTGTTTTTTTTTTTTTTGTCTTTTAAACATAGTCTATAATTAGTCCCAGATAAATTGTCTTGTCTCAGACCTATACAATATAAGCACCAACAACATGCAAGACTAAAATCATCCTGAGGAATTACAGTTGTAATTATTTGATGAAAAATCCTGTTTCTCAGATCTTTTGAAACCCTGGAAATGCACTAGTAAACTTATGCAACTTTTACTTCTTCATTTTGTTGGCATATTTTTTATAAAACAGATGTTTTGATTAAATTAAATGACTTGATTCTTACATGCAGTGGTTAATTCTATTGTCCTGTCTGCCTTTTCTCTTCTATACCATAATAGGATGAATAATACCATATGCAAGATGCTGAACAGGTATAACAATAATTTGGTCTGTCAGTGTAGGATCAAGTCTCTAGACTTTGCATTTGCTGACTAGCAATGTACAAATTATTTTACTTAAACAGGAATAAAATGCTGATCACCCTTCACTGACCTCAGCTTATTAAGTCAAATGCACAGCTTTGAGATCCAAATGCTCTCTTAAACCAAAACAGAAATCCCTTTTTAGCTTCCCATACATTTCTATCCAATGCTCAAAAACTATCAGGCAAGTGGTATAAATCTCTTACATGATCACAGACTGCACAATTGTTCTGGCAAAGAATACCAAACATAGAAGGCTTTCAAGGCCAGGCCACTTTATCAAGGTAGCTTGTGAATGAATAGAACTCAGTGGAATTACTTCCATGAGTAAAATTACTCAAAGATGTAAACAGTTACACAATGAGGCCTTGAGTTGATAAAATGATTCAAATTTACACAAAAGGACAATCAAAGTGTATTCACTGTCTATGGTAGAAATATTTCCTCAGATTATTATTATGCATCTTTGTCTACGATCAGGGATGTGATGCAAGCAGCTGAGAGGTTTGGATGGTGAGTAGAGTTTAACAAAACCTTCAATGAATTGGACTAACCTGAAGAAGTAAAAAGCCATTAGCAGGCCTGCTCCCAGCAAGGCACCCACAACTATTCCTGTAACTGCTGATTCTCCTAGACCACCTGCTTGAAAAAGGGGAAAATAAACAGTCAATGTTCACAATAAGAACTATTTGCATTCATATACTGGAAAATACACATGGCTAGAAAATGAATGACCAACACCAGATAAAGACATTCAGAGTTCAGGACTCCGTGGGAACCTCTTCTACTCTAGTTCCTGCATGTTCTGATAGCATTGAAAATCACTCTGAACTTGAAGGGCTAAAAGTACTCCCTTCAGCACTGAGCGCCCCAGCTGCTAATTATTCTATGTATGATTATTCTCTGCTTAGGCTTTCAGTTATATCCTTCTTTCTGGCTAAAACAGATCTTACCTTTTAGCCCCTGGAAGGCTCTAAAGCCTCCAGGGCCCTGGGCTGTGCCTTACACAGGCATCATGATTATTATCACGTTTAAGGAGAGGAAAGTGATTCAGACCACATACCATCCAGGGACGCCAGACCCTAGCTTCACAGAGAGTCAGGAGGGAGAGGTAGTCATGTCCTAGTTGGACAACTGTGCTGAGCAATTTAATATGGCCCGTTACGCTGCTTTGCCACGTGGGTTCCTCTCTCTCATCACTAGGTACCATTAAGTCACTAAAACTTACATGATTTACACGGTGTATTGTTTGTGTGCTCCGAAACTCGGCTTTCATCTACTCTCAGTCTGCCGTGATTCCAAGGATATTTCACATTTGATCGAATCTCAAAACGTCCCTGCTTTCCATAGTAGTCCCCAATCACCTACGCAAAAAAAAAGAAAGGAAGAAAATGATTTTCCTATCATGTTAGAGAATTAAAACAAACAAGAGAGCTGCAGTATTCGCTTGGACTCCTGTGGCTGGATGCTGAATCACACAAAACAAGGCTGAAGGGGTCTTTGGGAGGTTATGTAGTACATGTCCTGCCCCAAGGCAAGATCAGCTGAACAAGAGCATTCTTGACAGATATTTATCTAACCTATTCTTGAAAGCCTCCAGAGGGAGACTTGACAATTTCTCTAGACAGTTATTCTGGAACTTAGCTATCTTTACTATCAGTGATTTTCCCCAGCATGTAACTCAAATCTCCCTTGTTGCAATTATCCATCACTACTTATCCAATTGCCAGTGGACATAGAGACTCTTCCTTTCTGAAACATCCTTTTACATATTCACAGATTCTTATCTGGTCTACCCTCAGGCTTTTCTTCTGTATAAACCCAGTTCACAATTATTATTTTTTTTTAACCCTCTTGAATATTCTTCCTGCTCTCCCTTTTTTCTCTTCAATTCCTCCACAGTGGGTTGAATGCCCAGGACTGTCACTCAGCCAAGTGAAAGAATCATTTAAAGTACTTAGTATTTTGGATTTTTTTTTGTCCATTTTGCAAGGACCTGGAGATACTTGATCAGATTCAGTTAAATCTTCAGCTCTTCTGCAGAGCTATTACAGAGCCAGTCATTCTCCACCTTCTCTTCTGCATTTTTTTATATTTGCACAGGAAAGGCAATTTTGTGCTTACCATTCTGGTATCCTGGGCTATTAATTCAGACCAATTCAACAAGATACTTCAGAATTTCAGTCCCATCCTCAAGCATAAACTCAGGCTTTATTCAAGGTATCATGCACTGCATCTACTGCAAAGTTCCAGGATTAAATTGTGCTATCAGCAGTGTGTAAGTCATCTGAAAATAGTTTGAAAAAATCTATGCACACTAGTAAAGGTAAAAGTCCAAATATGATAACAATGAAGTAGTCATTGTTAGTAGTCACAGCAGCAGTGACAGGAACACATCAAAAATGTATTTGTCTAACCTGTGGATAAGAAACATCTATAAGCACACTGGGTTCAAAATTCAAGACTGATTGCCTGTTCAAGTATTTTACCTAAACTCTATTTTGAAGAGAAATAGATAAAAGACAGATAACATTTACCCTGGCTTGGTACGCAGAGGTAGATTTCACACTAAATAAAGGAGCTAATTTCTCTCCCAGCATTTCAACAAGGAGTTAAAACCTTAGAAGAAAGACTTTTTATAATATTTGTTCAAAAATAAATGCTAATTCAGTAAAACGGAAAAAGGAGAGGAAAAGAAAACCTCAGAGAGCATTTGCAGGCAGCAGACTTAATTGAGGGATTGTTTAATTTATCAGACTGTAGTGGGAGAGGCATCTTTATTACAGTGTAAGCCTCCTCTACTATCAGGTTTTACTAAATATGAAAGCATGCAGAAAGGCTTAAGAACAAGTAGCTACGAGCAGCAACCAAACAGATTCAGATCAGAAATAGGATATAGATTTGTAAAAAGCAGGAGTGTTGAAACACTAAAACACACATCAAGGGAGCCAGTGAGACAGTCACTGTTCTTCAGTGCCTCCAAATGTAAAATGTATGCCTGCCTGTAAAATGAATGTTATGGTGCAAGCTTTACTCACATGTGAACTACAGGGGTCCATACAAGGGTACGAAACCCACCTGCCTGTCATGAAGCAGAAGCTGAACTAGGTGGACTGATGTGTTCATCTAGCTTTAAACTCTGCACATGGTCCTTTGAAAACAGCTCTGCCCAAGCACCGATTCATTTAATTCAGCTTAACTGAGAAACAAATATTCTTGTACTGACACAGAAGAAATTGGCAAAAGGAATAAAAAAGGCATCAAAGATACACTGTTTTTAGAGTGAGGCATGAGGATAGAAATGAACATAGCAGATGCTACAATAAGTAATCACATATAAAGGAAATTAATTATCTGTATACATGGATCAAAAAGCAGAGAAAAATTAAAATGAACAATATGTTAAAAAGTTAAAGGTAACATGAAGGAAATAAAAAAAATAAATTGCAAGTGAAAGAACAACAGAAGGAAGGCTAAGTGAGGGATATAAAACTGATAAACAGGATAAAGAGCTAATGGGCTGAACAAACAGAAAATATACAAGTTGTTCATACCAAGCTTATCCCAACTAATTTGTCCTCCTAACTTCAATTAATCATGATTACTCCTACCCCTGGGAGTGTCTGCAGTTTACTGCTGGATTTTTTCAGTCATTTTTACACACCAAAACACACTAGCCACCCTCATTCATTTAAAAAGGCTTCAATTTGTCATTGCTGCAGCACTGACAAGAAAAATAACTTGACGAGACTTCATAGAGAAATGTCCGGCACAGGTTTACTGCTGCTTCGCTTTACTTCTGAGCTTGCTGGGCTCTTTGATGAAGATGGGGAGGCCAACAAAGTTTATGCTGATCCTTAATTTACAATTAACAGCACAACTAGCAGAAGCTGTATGCCTCAGCTGGAGTTACAGCAATCTGCGTATTAATAAACTCAATCCAACCATGCTGTTAACTGTGTGCAGGTGCTGCTATTTTGCAAAGCCTGGTCTTCACAGTCCATCTGCTTCTACTCCTGCCACATCCACTGGAATAACTCAACTGGTGTACATGATGCCTAATTGTCCTTCTTACCAATGTATAAAAGGACTTATTTCAAACAATAATTTATCATATTCACAGTTTACCAGGGTTTAGATACCATGTGATATTTTATCCTTTAAATTTTAAAGATTAGCATAACATGAAGAGAGACGTGAAGAATTATTGAAGACAAGACATTAAACATTTTTCTAGGAACACTTCTAGATTTATTTTTTTAATAGAAAGGATTTGGGCTGCAGGTTGACACAGTTAAGCAATATCTTTCTCATGTGTATATTTAATAAACAGATGCCTACTGAGTAAACAGATGATAGGATGTTGTTACACTGCACTGGCTAACTCATCAGTGGCCAAGTGCAATGGTGTTTGTTTTCTTACCTCCTGCGTGCCTGCCTCGGGGTCCGTCATTGCTATCACAGAGAAATCCCCGTATCTGTCTCCATTGGCATCAATGGACACCTGCCCTGCAATGCCTAAAGAATGGCATGTGAGGAATTAGAAAATTAATTAGTTAAAATACTGAGCCTTTCCAAGGAAAACAAGAAAACAGTGGACAGGTTTTTACAGACTGATATGACAGGAAATCTCATCAGTCTCCCAGCATTTTTGTTGGCATTCCAAAAGAAATTGTAATTTCATCTCGGTGTCTGCATTCCTGAATTCTTAACATTTCTCCTTTTTTAAATATCAAATGTGTGAGACTGTTTGGGGAGCATGTGAGAAAACCTAATCCAGAAAGCCACCATGCCAAAACACAAATACATTTAATGTGGGCTGTTTACAGAGAGACTAGCCCTGAACTATCTGACGATGCCCTGATAAGGACAACCCAGCTCATGTGCTGCAAGGAATGCAGGGGCATAGCCCTGTGCTCCGCAGACTGACAGGGTCGGTGCATCCATAGAGCCAGTCCAGAGTTTTTTCCATCTGATGGGATGCTGGAGGGGGGGTGAAGACAGGAGACACCACGTGCATTACATCTGCATTAAATCCTACATTCATTTATGTAGGATTAACAGCCCAATATGTTTGTGTTTTATAGTTTTAGACCGCCAGCTCACTTCCTTCCTTTACAAGTTTGAGGGGAAGATTTGATATTCCCTTAGGCCAGCTGCCAATCTTGCTGCACAGACTTTGACAACATTCAAACTCCTCAAACTACCCTAACTGACAGATCATGGCATCATCCCAAGCAGCCCTTCAAAGGATGAAATCACGTTCAAAATTCTATACACGAAATCATGTCTGATTCCTGGTGATTTCAGTATTTGTTTTTGATAATGAGGAACAAATTAAACATCTGTTACGTATTTTGCATGTCTTAAAACAGCATCTCTGACTTCAACTATTTGTATCCTACGAAACTTTAGGGAAACTTGGAATCACAGACTGATAGGATAACTCCAGTCTGAACGGACTTCAGGAGGTCTCTAGTCCAGCCTCCTGCTCAGAGCAGGGTCAGCTAGGAGGTCAGAACACGTTGTACACAAGTACATTTAATGTGAGATTCCTTTCATGGAAGAAAAAAAATTCCTTATATTCAGTCTAACCCTCTGTTTCAGTGTATGCCCTTGCTATGAAGAGCACAGCTCCAGCTTCTTGCTGTGTGGGGTGACGGAGCACTGGCACAGGTAGCACAGAGAGGTTGTGCAGTTTCCTTCCTTGGAGATCTTCAAAAGCCACCTGGACATGGTCCTAAATAACCTGCTCTAGGTGGCCCTGCTTCAGCAGGAGGTTGGACTAGACGACCCTTCCAGCCTTAGCTGTTCTGTGGTTCTATGTAAATTAAACAGGCACTTGAAAACCATCGAAAAATACCAATTTACTCTGATGAAGCTCTAACCTAACTATAATGAAAACACCACAAGACTTTGTGGATATGTTTTACCACCTAAGATATTCTAAAATGTGATCCTGTGATCCCTGCCTGACACCAAATACAGACATTTACACCAGAGCAAATCAAACAGGCATCATTTTACATCCATGCTACACCAACCACATTACTAAACCAGGCACAGAGCAGTAGAGAATCAGGTTCTCAGTGACTGTTAATCAAAAGAGAGAGGTCAGGTATTCAGCCAGAGTATAAATTCCCCTGAATACCCTAACAATAATAAAAACAAAACAGATTAACACACCTCTATTTATCTTTTCTCAGTTCCCATTTAGGGATGCAAGGAATGTTTCAACCTGTTGTGCTTTTCTAAACATGCACTGTTCAATGAAAGATTTACTGTCAAGTGTCTATTTCTTCAGTATAACAAACAATACAGTAACCAAACAATCGCAAATGTGATTACTGCAGGATAACAGAATGGGTGTAACTTGGCTACTGGATCACCAAAAAAGGCCACTATAGAGAGCTGCAACATCCTTTTTTACTCAACTTGGCTTCTGACAGGAGATGTTAATTCGAACAGACACCTTCCTGGACAAAGAAGCCAAAATTGGATTAGTAAAAGTAGGTTCTAGAACTTGCTGAAACTCAGAATTCCTATGGGATTTTTAATGGGAAATACTCATATTTTACTTTTCCATCTGCTTCAGAGTTTGAATTTTTGATATTTCCTGCAATGGTCTTCCTCAATAGATGTTTTTATGAAATTCTGAAACAACCTTAGTAAAGAACTGTGTTTGGATGAGTGCGGAAAGATTTTATTCGGCCTCTGTTGTTGTTAGATACTTACATACAGACAATATGATGCAGATGCTGCATTCACTTCAGAGAGCAGCCTGCTGGCAGAATAAAGGGATTTAATTTCCCTGAAAAACTGGCTTACAAGCCATCAGGTTGAAGATCTCTTTTAAAATCAGGTTTATCCTTGTAAATTATGTCCAGCAACGTACTGCTGCAGGTAGGAGATGGTGTATAACCTACATGGCATTTTGACCTTTTCAACTGCACCCTCACAGCTCAGCTAGAAGGAGTATCTTCAGAACAGCTGTGACAGGTTCAGCGACAACAAACTGGTTTTCACAAGTGGGGAAAGAGAACGTTTTTCCTTCCTGTCTGGTTTTAAAAGGCAGGTGTGAGAATCGACCACAGAACCTGCATGAAGCACATAGTACTATAAAAGAACTGCATGAGCGCATCAGCTGGTGGCTTCCTGCAGCAGAGAAATAGGCAAGAAAACACTGACAGGCTGTGCTTGAGCATCTGTTCATACACCAGATAGCCAAACTGTGAGCCAAATCCTTAGATGCCAGATTCCCCCTATTAAAATAGTGTGTTTAGAGAAACTGTGGGTGTGAAGGGAGGTAGTGGCACATTCAGCACTATTTCCAACTGATGCAGGACTCCTTATGGGATGACTGCAACTAGCATAATTTAAAGCAGTTCCTGTGTTGCCTTAAACCACTGGAGGCTATTCTCCCTTCTGTTCAAGCCACAATTTGAGAACAGAAAATAATTTTGGAGCTGATGTCCTTCTTGCCTTCCTCCACTCTATCCAGTGGGGAATGTTTTCTTCTCTTAGACATTTCCATAGGAAATCTTGCCAATCATGCACCAAAAGACTGGGATATTGTAAGAGATGGATGGGAATACAATATTAAATGACAGATAATTCAATGATGTCACACTCAACACTCAGTTTCTTTATTGCAACCCTTTCCTGGCAAAAGCCCTTGCATCACTTTGCTTCAATGGGGTGACATTCACTTGCCAGCTGTGCCACGAAATCACAACTGACAGGGTTAGGCATAGGAAGGCACCGTGTTGCAGCCTCAGAGATAACATGCACAGCTCCTGAAAGGAGGCTGTGGGAAAATCCTTCCAATGCCCAAAAGAGCCCTGTCAAGAAAGAAAACGAAACAACAACAAAAAAAAATCCCAGCACCCTGGCACCACCTTTCTTTGATCCATTCCCAGGCTTTGGTGGAAGGGAAAAAAAAGAGAGTCAAATGGAAAAAATGAGGCAATCTCAGAGCTACCAGGTACACATGGGTAAAGTGAGCAGCTGTATTGTTTTGGGGTTTTTTTCAAAAAGAAAGAAGGAGCCTGAGAAAATTATTTGTATCCCTTTACAACATCAGTGAGGGTCATTAAATTGTTAGGAGTTTTTTTAAACTGAGTAAGACTTCAAGCGTTGATGCAGAAAAAATTCAGGCTGGCAAAGTATGTGAGCCAGTCTTAAAGATATTTATAGTTTCATATGGATATTTTCCTCTTAAATTAGAGTGGAATAGGCACTGGTCCTTATTCTGCACACAATAAAGACTTGAATTTTTTTCTTGTCTCTGAAAGCTGGAATTCTGCGTGAACTATTACCTTCATATGTTCTGTTGCGGGTTTGCTGGACAATTTTTTCCCCGTCTTTCTTACTGAAACCAAACTTCAAGACTTCCTGTAAAGCTAGAGCATAAAGAAGAACAGCATCATGGAATCCTTCCACAAACATGTTCACCTAAAAAATAAAAGAAGAAAAAAAGCAATGGTAATTGACACATGAAAAAACATTTTCCCAACTGAATTAACTGGAGGGAATCTCCAAATTAAGTAAAATTAGCAGTTTCGAGAATTATGATGTCAGCTGCAGGTATAGGAACGTCTCTCAGAGAAAAAGTGGGGGAACAATGGTAGCTTTTGACGTATTTTTGAGAACAGCTAACCACTATCTGCTATTCTGAACATTCAAATCACACTTCAGTGTTGTGTCTGAACAGTTCTGCAGATAGGGGAGAAATGTGCTGATCCCAGTTTCCATGGCCAGCTGCATAAATTCTACAGTTGACCATATGAGGTTCTGTAAGGTGCTGAGCATCCTCATCCCACAACCCCAAGAATGTCCCCCTCCCTCTGCGCAGAGCTCTTAGCACCTCGCAGGATTGGGAAGCATGTTCTGCCATTATTGTTTTGGAGAGCACAACTACTGGATTTGCTTATTTAATGATTACTGCTTCCATTTCTGGCCCCTGTTCAGTGGAGCATCTCTCTGCTAGAAAATGAGCAAAGCAGGAAACTGCTTCCCCTCTACAGTAATGTGTTCTGGAACTGCCAGCAGAAGTTTCCTATCTTTTGTGGTTTTTTTCAGTAAGCGACACGAGCTGAATGAAATGTTGTTTTCTAACCCTAATATAAAGTGACAGTGCTGCAAAACAGCTGTCTACCACAAGTCAACAGAAGCAATATGCAGCTTTTGGTCTGCATCACTGTGAGTAACAACAGTTAATAACAGACTGCTGCAGGAATATTTCAGGTTTGTACACAGGAGCCTGGTGTGCTTTGGTTATGAAGAATTATGATGAATTCTTATTAGCAGACATGTCTTGAGCAGCACAGGTATGCTTGTTCTGTAAGCAGCAACTCACATCTCAGTCAATACATGAATGAATTACCTTTTCAGCTGGAAGAATTATGTTCCCATTCACTCACAGCTTCACTACAATGGAAAAGCTCCTGATTTACTAAAACTAGCAAAGGCATAAACACAGATTACACAACATTATGGTGTCTCTTATTGCCATTTCCATTGAACAACGCATTTTTGTAAATATTCTCCTGGACAGTAACATTATTTAGCTTCTCCTCCATTACAGTGTTCCTAAAGAATTAAAATTGTTGGTAAATAAAGTGCTGCTCAAACTCTCACAGTTTTAGTTGGACATTAAAAAAAAAAAAAAGTTGAAAGATAAAAACACGTAGACAGTTAAGTAAATAGCCACTCCACAGATAAAAAAGTATTACATAGCTGATTGGCTGAGCTGAACTAACCAACTCCTGGTAATGTAATTACATGCAAGACATTCCTTCACTCTTAAACCAGTTGCCAACAGTAAGGAGAATTTCAGAATTATTTACAGATAATACAAAAGTTTACATTTCTCTGACATTTAAAATTGGACTTTTAGATAAGTCCAAACTATGTTTCACTAAGAAAATGCACCACAAGTACAGGGGAAAAAAACGACAGAAGGCACAGAGCAGCTCAGTTCAGCCTGACAGCCAAGGACCAAAAGGCAGCTGCAGTTATTTTGACCTAAAGAGAAAGGACGAAAGAAAAGGTGTAAGTCTGGCTTTTGGTGCAATATCAGGAGCTGATGGACAAAGTGCACACAAGGACAGGCATTGCCAGTGAGGGGTTTAATTCTTCAGGATTAAAAAACAAAAACCACAAAGCTCAACAACTGCTTTATGTGGCAGCCTTAGAGTCCAAGTAGCCTGTGCATGATTAAACATGTCCTTTCTTGATGTGACACTCATTCTCTTCGGAGAGAAATGAGTCTCTTTAGTTGCTTTATCTCCCTGCTGGCTGATTTACAGACTGTGGCTGGCATCAGTTACAAGGAAAGCTATTTGTCACTTCCTTCATCCATGGCGAAGACCTCTCAGTATAACAGAGAAACCTTCAAATCCATTTTGTCAGCTAACTTGCTCGATCTGAAATTTACCCATGCAACTGGCCTGGAAACAAAGCCTCTTGGAGAGGCCGTGGGCTTGCCAGATGAGCCCTGGCAAAACTCATTTGGCAGTCTGGGAGGTTATCACTGAAGCCACCTACCTTGCCTCTTGGCTACAAGCCCTGACATTACAGGGAAAAAATCATGTTTGAAAATCATCACAAGATGATTGTGCCACCTCTCAGTTCCTCCTCCACAAAACCCCATCATTTTATCTTACATTGTCAAGGAATGTGAAGCTGGTAATCTATGCCATTTATTTTCCTAAAAGAATGCAAGTTACTAATTAGAGCTGGAAAGCACTCCCCAGCCAAGCTTCACGTTGTACACTGGCTACTTTTCACATTATTCCAGTAACATTTTCAAGAACAAGTTCTTGAAAGGAGATACAGAATGCCACAAAGGGCATCAAGTTTTGTTGCCCATCATCTTGTGTGATCATTTAGAAGTTGTCATGGTTCTACAAAGAGAATGGGCTCTAACCTATAAGGGATACATTTGAGATGGGAGGAATCTTACAAAGCTAAATAACAGCTCCAGATACTTTTTAAAGGCTTGCTGTTTCTTTGTGCTATTGTCCTTTGTCCAGACCTCACTCAGGTTCAGTTTGTAGCCTTATTGTCTTTGACTAAGATTGCCTACAACAGATACTCCGAATAAAGAGTGCAAAGTCTGTGCCAGGTTGTCATCTGATACCACTTCTGACTTACTAGAACAGTGTCCCAAGTGCTGTGTAGTCCCAGGATTGTCCTTTTTGGACAAGAACTGAATATTTCAGACCTTGTGTTAGTAAGAAGGCTTTTCTTTATTTCTCTCTCACTCTCACTCTCTTTATTTATTTATTTATTTATTAACATAGCTTCTATTCTACATTTAGTCTAAATCTTGGCTACTAGAAATGATGAAATAGACTGACACTGAATTTTCCTCAATATGATTGTTACACTTTTTGGCCTGTATTTATTTGGTTTATAGAATATCGAACAGTAACAGAATCATAGAGTGGTTTGGGTTGAAAGGGACCTCAAAGATCACCCAGTTCCAGCCCCTTGCCATGGGCAGGGACACCTCCCACCAGACCAGGTTGCCCAAAGCCCCATCCAACCTAGCATTGAGCACTGCCAGGGATGGAGTATCCACAGCTTCTCTGGGCAGCCTGTGCCAGGGCCTCACCACCCTTCTGAGTGAAGAATTTCTTCCTTGTTTCTAATCCAAATCTACTCTATTTTTAGTTTAAAACCATGACTCCTTGTCCTGTCACTCCACTCCCTGACAAAGAGTCAGGAACAAATACTTACAAAAAACAAACAACCAAACAAAAAAACAACCAAACAAAAAACCACCACCCCAACCCCAATATTTCCCTGCATGAAATATATGACCATGAGCAAAGGGGTTATAAAGGGCAAGAAGTAACGTACATTCCATGAATGTGCCAAATAAGGACCAGAATAATTGTGAAGATGTCTTTACAGGTTGCTTGAAGGCCTCCATGGTAACTGATAATGTGTGGTTCAACATTAGGCAGGTCTCAGGACAAAACTACACCAATTACAAAAGATAGTGAAGATCCACTTAATCTTGTAGGTAACTAACAATTCTCTTAGTTGAGCTCTAATAAAAGTTTTTTTTTTGTTGTTGTTGTTGTTTTTTTTACAGTGGTATTTTCCATCTTGGCTTATGCTGTTTTTCCTCATTAGAGCTGAGGTCCAAATGCCACAATTATAATTTGCACATCAGATCTGTTACCATATTGCTGGCTCTAACCTCTCTTGCACAGCACAGCCACCCCACTGTGGTTCCTTAAGCAATGAAAGTGGCAGTAAAGAGGTTGCCAGGTTTGTGGAGCGTCCTTGGAGGCTGCAGTACAAACATGTGGAACCCCCCTGTCAAGATATATTCCCAATTACTTACACACCCCATTCAAGGTACAATATGAGAACTACATAACTGGATGAGATAAGTATACAACTGCCTCTTATTTTGCTACATTTCTAGTCTAATTAACCATCTTCCATCAGAAAAAAAGGAACTCTCCATGAAAATCAAATGAATAAATTTTACACACTTCAAAGTTATGGTTCCCCAAGCAGCTATAGTGTGACCACACTTTTCATATATACCAAGGTGTTAACAGCATGCACAGCAATGCAAAATACTACCGACGTGGAAGACAGCCAAGCTACAGCTATGCAGGACCCATAATTTTCCATATCCTGCCCACTGACTGTTAAGTAAGGTTATTCTCTTCCATCTGGAGCTGCCCAGCTCTGAATCACAGCAATTACGGCAATTCATACCACTTCAGTGCAAGGTGAGGAGGATCATCATTACTCTCTCTCTACTGCAAAAGCAAACAGCTAACATTCCCCCAAATTGGTGACTAAATCTACTTCCCAGTACACCCACAGGGTCTTTCAAGTTGTCAAACCACAGTCCCAGGCAGAAGCAGTGAGGACTCTGGTGGAGTTGTATGAGGTGTACCTAAACTTTTTGCAAAAACTGCACCAATTTACATACTTGATGTGGATTTAAGACTTTGTGCTAAAGCTCCGGTGAGCTAATGCATACAAAGTCTACTGATAGAATAAAATATAGAATCATATAGTCATTTAGGTTGGAAAAGACGTCCAAGATCATCGAGTCCAACTATTAACTCATATTTCACTCTCTTTCAGGATAGTCCATGGAGATGCAACTTTAATCAATCAGGTTTGGAAGTCTGGTGCTATAATCGCCTGAAGCTCATCTAACCTCAGGACTATGAACACTACAAGTGAGCGCTCATGAGGTTTAGCAATGCTGTATTAAGCTACAAAACTACAGTATGACAGTAAAAATATGGCAACAAATTTCAAATAAAGAAACTATATTTCCAGTATACATGTATATACACGCCATGATGCATTTCAAACCAATCTCATGCCAAGTTGGTTCATATGCTTCACCTGACCATGAATTTATGTGGCACAGCAACACGTTACATTTTCAGTAGGTTTTCTCCTACCATCTCATTTTGTTTTCACATGTCCCAATAGTCTTCTTCCAAGCAATTGTAACTTAACTCTCAGTTCTCTCTTTTTAATCCTTCTTTAACAAGGCAATTATAATTACTGTTCTTTCTTTATGAGCTTTTCCAAGAAACGGTCACGCTGTCAACATTTTTACATCCATTTCTGGGCACATACGTTTGGTTTCCTGTGTTGAATGACTCACTATCCAGCAACAAACTTTTCAAATTATTTTGGAACAAGGACTTCTATCTTTTATACCATTTGCTGATGTCATATGCTTCCTTTCATACATTGCTGCTGCTGTTGTCACTGTTACAAGCACTCCTTTATGTTTGTGGGGTACCCAGTGGGCCCTCAGCAGTTCCTGAGGTATAGTTCCTGCTGTACTCTTCTTCTGAGCTGCACAAACCCAGAATAAGATGCTCATGATCTCCATACAGTAGGTGATAGGAAGATACAATTGATGTGGTTTTAAGAATTATTAGTTTTGAATAAAAAAGTTAAAATACAATTGTTGCAATCATTTCTGTTAAATTTTTGGTTTGATTAAACTCAGCAAGAAACTCTGGATGAAACTGAGATGTAGACTGAGAATTTGAAGATGACAGAAAAGTATCCTTATGTCTGAGTATTACCTGCAAATATGGCAAATGCATTTGAAACCAGTAATGTTCTGACCAGTTCCAGCTTTGCAGTAATCCTGCCACGAGATAGCATACTGCAATACTGCATGTTACCATCATACCATAATTGCATGGCAGATGTGATTTCTGCATCTGTGAAGCAGAAGCTAAAAGAGTCCCTAAATCTTGTCTATGGATAACCACTACTCCCATGCATCTGGATTGGGATTTCAAGGACTCCTAAGTACAAAACAAATGCAAAGGCACAGGATTCACTCGCAGCCAGCTGTCAAAAACAGCATGTCTTGGTACCTACAGATGCGTGACCTGACCTGTTCCCACTGAGACAGTATCACTGTGAAACCAGCCCAGCAACTGGAAGGGAGGAGAAAGCTGTAAAACAGTTAATTAAAGCTGTATGTTTAAATAGCTGCATCCTAAAAATACAGCCTGTTCTCATGGGCAGCCAGACCAGTTCCCTAATGGAACTGGACCTTAGTGGTTCAAAGAAACAGGAAGGGAAAGAGAAAAATAACAGAACTAACATGCCTCCTCCAGAGAAGGCCATTTCCTCAATATTTAATTCACAACTGAAAAGAATATATGGCGTCACGCCAAACTCTGGGCAATCCAGATGTAACCAAGGACAGCCTCTCAATGTATTCACTGATCCCAACTCTGTGAAAATACATAAATACATAAGCTGGCACCTGCTCAAGAACACATTAGACCAGAGTTCAGGACTTGGTTTTCCAAATGACAAATAACCATACCAAGCCTCATTTGTTATCTGGGGCTGAATCCCACATCACTTCTTAGAAAAAGGGGTTGAGCGTTCCCCCATATAAGGAGACATCACATAATAGTAAATCATTGTGCATATTCTAGAGAGATTTATTCAAATGCTGTTGCATTTACCAATGAAGCATCAATTTAATATTTCACAGGGAGACAGTGTACATGTGGAAACCCATACAAGGCTTGTGATATAGGGGAGCATGTGATTTTATTACAGAATTCTGCGAAGTGAGGCTTACGCTCTGTTTTAAAATTGAAGGTTAAAAATACAGCAGTGACAAATTATTAGCACTGCAGCTGAAAGGGACATCTCTTCCTTTTAACCTTAGGAAGGCTTTTTCCAACAAGACTGCGTGCTCTTCTCTATCTCCTCGCTGGTAGTTATTGGCAGAATGGTGATACTGAATGCAGTGGTGATGGAGACGTGAGCCTCCATCTGAGGCCCTGCACATGACATGGTATGGGCCCTCCAAACTACAGGAGTTTGAGATCAAAGTGTAAGTCAAGAGAGAAGGTGTATAGGTAGAAAAACAGGGAGGTGATTACGCCTGAGAAACAGCAGCAGTCACGGCACATCTGCTGCCCACCTCCACCATGAAAGAGTCTCCAAGCACCCATGGGACAAGATATACAGAGAGATCCCTGCTTCTACTCTTTCCTGCATCAACTGCATCTTTGATTAGCCTCTGGAGAAAGGGCAAGAAATCTCTCCAAACACCCAGTTCCTCCCCACCCAGATTACTAGCTGGGGCTGGCTTGCTGTGCCACAGATTTTCGTCCTTGGCAGCTGTCTGCAGCAGTGATGTAAAGGAGAGAAGCAAGCAGGAGATGCTGCAGGCTGTCAGCTGTAGGGGATCCTTTGCAATGGGGCTTACCAGTGATGCCTTGCTCTGCAGGAGCACATGCAGCTTCCCAGAAGATGGCAGCAAGGGGAGGTGCACGGTCAGGAGACCTCTCCTGGCAGTGCCCTCTGCATGATTTGGACACAAAGACATCCTGCCAAAACTAAGCCCTTCTCTTTCAGGATAAGGTCATGCATTTATTTGTCTGCCTGAACTCTTCAACCATGCAGCTGACCCAACTGGTACCCCAGCTGATGTGCACCCCTGGCGTGGTAAACCATTGTCACCCTTGTTCCACCTAGACAAGAGGACGCCTACTCCAGTAGGACTGAAATACTGCCTGCAACAAATACAGTGACAAACTCCCACCCACTTCAAAGCCAGATGCAGACCAGAAGCTAGCCCTTTGTTCAAAGATCTACTGAAATAAAAATAAATAAATAAATAAAAATGTAATTAACAACCAGTGTCTGGGATTTACTTAAAAAAGCTGCTAATTTCATGGAGTTCAGGGATTTTGTCAGTGAAGGTTATTTTCTTGCTAGGGAAAGAAAACAAACCACAAAACCATCTCTGCTGGTCTTGTACCTCCTCCCCATTCTTCATGCTCTCTTCCTTGTTGTTTTTTTTAATACCCCATTCTTGAAAAACTGGTAGATTTACTCACTGTCATCCAGCCAGGGCAGCCACAAGATGCTTTTTTATTTCAGCCATGAATTGAAGGAGAGACCTATTCAGTGCTAGACTGCAGGGGAGCCGCACTGTAAAACAGTGGCCTGGACACAACGCAGCACAGCCGATGAGCAAGTGCATGGAGGAGCCCCACCACCATGCTGCTTGTGAGAGCTGCCTGTTGTTTGCTTATTTATTGCTTTCAGCCCTCTTGTATGATTATCTAGGAAACAGCTCTAAACCCCTTAGTGCCTGCTGCCAACAGGCAGCTTTCCAAACATAACCAAAACCCGCTCCTTCCATTTAACACAGATACTGGAGTCTCCACCTCAGCAGATTAGAGACTTACCCACAATTAGCTCATGTAAAGGGGCTCTCACAGTTGCTGATTTGCACCAACTTTGGACCAGACACCACCGTCTGACATCTGACTCCCTACAGACCTCCAACAGCACAGCCAAAGCACAGGGAAGTGAGGGAGAACTGCCCTGGTCCAGGCAAGGGGAACATCTCTGGAGCAAGATTTCCCCCCTGCAAGCCTGTACGGGCTCTATTCCTCGCTCTATCAAACATGCTTACTGATTTCTTCAGCAAGCTGGAACCAACCACTTCAATCCTCCATGTTTTGGCTTCTGTATTGCGTTTTAATGCTGCTCTCAAAGGAGTGCAATTGCCACAGCTAAGCAGCAGTGCTGCTTTGTACCAGAATTGAACTACCTAGAGAATAAATATGGGGGGGAATTTTTCCCTTACATGTACTTTACAAACAAAATATTCACATATTTAATTTAGCTTGAAGGACTCCAAGCCACCAATCAAGGCAATAGGCAGAATAAGAGCATGTATTAATGTGTTCCTGCACCTCACCACATTCATAACTCTCTACGTAAATAACCAGCATGAAGGATCGCTAGCACAAAGAATTGTATTACCTCTGCTTACATACTGAAGGGACCTTTACTATAAAAGGTATCGCTGTCAATTAAAAACAAACATCGGACATTTTTAGGATTTCCTGCCTTCTAACAAACTACTTAGTCATTCATGTGATGAGTTACAAAACTATTTTCAGAAGTTGTACTTCTAGTCACAGAGGCAAAACAGGAGAGAGATTAAGTTATTCTTTTCAGCTGAACACACAGAAATTAAAACATGCTTGTTTTAAACAGACTTTAAGGCCCCCATTGGCAGTCTGATGATAACCTGTTCTATAGTTGGAATGAATGCTTACGTTTTAAGTTCGCATTTTATGCAACAGTTGGGACATTTTAATTGCAGATGAACATCTAGTAACCAAAAAACCACACTGGTACTTTCATTAGATATAAAGTTTTAAATGTCAGCAAGTAAGCTTGTTTTTCAAGTAGGAACATATTTCAGTTTTCAGGATGACAGAGTCACTCATCCGAAAAAATCAGTTCCACTTGCTAAAATAAGCTAACTGGTTTAAATATATGCAGGGCTAGGACAAACAGGAAGGACATTTTTTGTTAAATGTTTATCTTTGTGCAATTGTTTTGGGTTCTGGATTTCTAACTTTATCACCAAACCACAAAAAAAAATCATGGAAATATTTTATTTTCTATGCAACAAACTCCCAAGATCACATCGGTTCTCATGCAAAAACTAAGGCAAAAATCACTAAATCACTGCTGTGAAAACTCGCGTGTTCAAACTGTATTTACCTGTGCTATGTTTTAGCTTGTGAATAGGTACCTATAAGGGTGGGCTGGTGAAACCTTTGACCAATAAAAAGCATCACAAGGTTATCACAAGCATTTGCTCACAGAGCTACGGAAGAACAATGGCATTTCTGCTTTGCAGCAGGTTAGCAAAGGCTATCCAGCACAGCATTTGCTTTAAAAACAGTCTTAAGGGCTGGATAAACATGGACCATTTAGGCACAGCCAAAAGTAGTGCTTAGTTCAAAAGTACCCTTGGAGGTGGAATTAGGCATCTAAGCTCCTTATTCAGTACTGGGCAAAAACTAGGTACACAGGAACAGGATTCATAAGCACCAGCACAGCTTCTTACCCCTGCCAGCAGGGAATGTGGAGGAGGATGGGTGTAGATGACCCCATTACTCTCGCCCAGGCAGGTAACAAGCTCCCTGCTATATGCAGACATGGTCAAGTTTTTACAAAAAAAAAAAAAAAAAAAAAAAAGTCCAACCCACAGGCAGCCAGACCTTTCAAATCCCCTGCCCCTTCCATCTAAAAGCTCTGGGGCTACAACTGCAGTGCTAGCATGAGAGAAATTTATGACTGAAGACTTCCTTTGAGGCAGCCTGATCTCCTCCCTTTCCCCTGCCTGGCCAGCAGAGCATCCCAGGGCATGAGTTCCCAGGAGCTGAAAGCCAGGAGCTGGGTGACCTGTGAGTACCTGGGGTACCCCTGTGTGAGAAGTAAATCATTTGCCAGAGGAGCCCACCTGAAGCTGAGGTTGCCATGACAAATGATCCTTTTGTTTAATACTGAGGTAAATGGGCATACTGACTTGTAAACCTTAGTGGCACGGAACTAATGCAAACCCTCAGGCAGCTATTAATCACATTTCCATTCCAAATATTTTAAAAATAGATGACTTGCCTTTGTTATTTTCTTTCAAATAGCGGATATCTGATGAAAAGTGTTCAGCTGGCTGATTAACCATCCCTTCACCGGCCTATCTGCAGGGAACGCACTATCACAGGACAGAGAGGTACAACGTCTGTCCCCAAAGACATGTACGTGTACCTGTCAGCAGGCAGTAATGTTTCTGTTACACACCTGGAACATGTCCCACCACCCACCACCAGCAGCACGGTAGTTAAAGTTTGAATATTTGAAGATTTATGGCCCTTCCAGAAGACTTAGAATTCTCTTTTAGCTTCTTGTTTCCCTATTAACTGCCCAGTCCCTGAGATACTGCTAGATTTGGCTTTCTGAAGGTATCCTGTGGTCTGCAGTCTGGTGGGCTAACTGGATGCATTGTGAAAACATGTCCCACCAAATGTAAATGTCCTCCCGCCTACTGAATGTCGCCTTGTTCCCAAAGCCTGAGCGAAGGCTACCCAGAGCTCCTCACCTACCCTCCTCCCATTGTCCTGCGCCCCTTTCTCATGCCCCTCTTATTCATCTGCTCTAGGACATAGACAGTCCTTGTCTTTTCATTCTGCCTTGATATATTAGTTCTTCTTGGAATGGACTAAACCTTTTGATTTTGTCTTGGGCTTCTTTTCCTGACAAAAAAAAAAAAAAATCTTCTAGAGAGGAGGAAAGCTGGGAGTATCCTCCAGTGGATTCCTATGGCTCCTTCTACACACAGGAACACCGCTGCCTTTATTCACACAGCCCATCCTCACAACCTGACTATACTAACCCCTCCACATTAGAGGAATTGCTAAATATCCACTGGAAAAAAAAAAAAAAAGAAAAAAAAAATCTGAGCTGGCAGAGCTGTATGCTGCACTTCTTTTATACGCACGCAGAGCATATCTGAACTCCACTGCCTGCCTGTGGGCAACTCCACTCACACACGGGGGCTGGCACGTCCTCCTCTCTGGTGAAAAGATGTGCAGCTCTGCAGAGTGGGTCTCAGTGCTGCCTTCCAGTTCTGCACGCTCCCAGTTCTCAGCCACGAGTCTGCCAGTGTAGCAAGAGCTCACAAGCTTGTGGTATTACTGATTTCCACCTAAGTGAATCTTTTGGGAAGGCTGATACCTGAATGTCACAAAGTCAGACCTCCCCTGCTGTCATTTGGGCTAGCTTTCACAACATCAAGAGCTTGAATGAAGACAAGAAATCTTTCCTGAATGACCTCAGTGTGGGATCTGCCTTTGGGGAGGCAGCATCTCTTCTGCCCCATAGCCCTTAAACCAGGAACACACAACTCTGGCACTGGAGAATTGCCTTTTCCTTAGGGTCGCTAAAGAAAACCAAGCACTGAAATCTTAACCCCATACGTTTTACTGTGGCTTGAGGCTAGCAATGCAGGTAGCTCCCACAAGAAAACAGCAACCAGCTGTGCATCCAGAGCTTTTGTACTGTTGCTTGCTACCAACAGCATCCTGACACGGGACAGGCATACTCAAACTTCCACTTTATGCTCAACTTATGTCAGGATTTTTTTCTACATTTAAAAAGGAAGCTTTCAACTGAATGTTATTTTCACAAGCTACTCAGGGAACAGGTCTGGTAGAAGAAGATATCAGCTAAAAGTTAGCAGAGGTCTTTCACTTTTAAAGTGTCATTTTGCACAAAATGAGATGCACATTCTTCTGCTTTCATTCAAACAGAGCCAAACCTGAGGACCATTTAATATCAGTAACAAAATTCCTGTGAATTTAAATAAAAACAAGACCTCAATGGGACATACTAGCTTTTGGATCTTTGGCAATGCAAATAGCAAGCAGAGGCCTCAGACAAAAACAGTTTATAAAAACTTTACTGGAAGACATTGATTCAGTGATTCTGTCATTTTTCACACTTTAATGTTGGAAAATAAGGTGTATTTCTAGCAAGTACTTCAAAGGAAGAGTGCCTTGCCCATAAATGTCTGTGTGTCTGTTTAGTAAAGTGGAATGTGAATGTCTGTGAAACCAAGTAAAAACATGGGGCTATGGAAAATATACAACATCATATACGAAGATCAATTCTAAACTTTTACATTCCCAAAGAGTTCAGATGTTACTATTTTCAGATATACCTACGGTTTTATATTATCTTGTTCACGGTTAAAACAGTTTCAAAAATCTGCTTAGACAGGCTAGAAAAACTAAACAAAAAGCCACTGGAAGAGAAGAATAATTTCTTTCTTTTCCTGTCTTTTATGACATCTGTTAACTGCAAATAACATGCTATTATGCTGCAGTTTTGCCCAAGACCCCAACATGGTAGACACTTGCCTTTCGTATCACTGAGAAAGCATTAACTTCGTCCAAAAATGTATCTGCTATGTTCACAAAAATTAGCAGCCCAGAGATCAACATTGCTCTTATGGAAATTGGAAAACATTTCATTATTTCCATGGGGTGATGAGCTGGTCTCAAAAATCCTAAATATGTTTTACTAATAGAATTCATCTTGTTAATAAGCTGGCATGTGAACCCGTTTTTTTCCGGCTGCTGAAAGCAGCTTGTGGTTTGCTTTTATTCTTTTGAACACAATTAGCAAAGCACTCCAGCAGCTGAATAGGTCTATTCATTTGAACAAATTATTCCCTGGCAGAGTTTAAAAAAATCTCCCCCAAACTCTCTCCCCATTCTGGTGTAGTCAGAATAGACACAAAAGCTTGCCTGTCATTAATCTTGCCTGGCTATGCCTGAAAAATACAAGTGGGACATACACTGTTGAATACGTTACATTTTTACCATCTCTCTCAGTGCCATGACTGAATTGCTTGCTTCTCCCAACCCTTATCTTAGCTGGTGTACAATCCTAATTAAAAGGCTGACGTAAGGAATACACACGGGGAAGAGTCTGGCACAGATGTAATGGATGAGATGATAAACTTTATGAGCACAGCTACCTCCCACATAGCTTTTGTAGTGAGCTGTTGGCGCTTGAACAGTTGCTCTGATGCTGACCATTTCTCATTTCAGAAGGCTGAAAACATTAAAAATAACAGACTTGCCCTTTCTAATAAGTAGTAGCATCTCGCTCATCTAATTAATCTGTGTAGTTCTGACTCTCTGCTCATTCTTTCACTGAGATAACTTTACAGGCAAACTGGGCTCTAGTTCCCTTCTGCAGCCTATTTTCAGTGTTGCAAAAAGGACTGTGGCTAGGATAAAACCCACGCATTTACCTAGTGAACAATGCTGTCATGTAGGTAACACAGCAGAAATATTTAATTAGTTGCACTTTCAGTTTTTAAATGAGAAGAAAAAACAAGCCATGGGTGGTCTGTAACCTCAGAAGAGCAAATATCCCCGGCTGTAAAATCATCCCAGCTCAGAATACTGGGTTAGACATAAAAAAAAGCATTTATTGAATCCTAGGCCTGAGCCAAGAACAGAAGGTGCATTAAGAACTTCCAAACTGCAGCCTACCACCAATTCATTAAGTGTTCAGCATTATTTAATAAAAATGGCTTATGCATATACTTTAACTGAAACGCTATTTATTCATAAACATTTTTAACTAGAGCATCTGTTGGGAGTTACACACACACCAATTCAGAGACAGTTTCAAATTCCTCTGTCGAGTAAAAGCATGCAATTACCATTGCTGCCTGACCTAGGTTATAGGTCTGCATGTGGAATTTGTCCCATATTTTGCTACTAAACCAAGGGTCTCAATTGCATTATAAAGACCAAGATACGCTGCTGTTAATACCTTGGCAACATGTTAGCATTAGAGAAGTGAACAAATGTTACAGTTCGTGTAACGACGTTAAAGCCTTTTGTCCCTATGCCAGAACCCCAAATCCGAATTGATTTTTGGAAAAAAATATCTACCTTTAGCTATTTTATCAGAGAAGACAGACTCCAAGAAGTAAATAAAATGGTCAGGCTTTCTAAAGAACAACATGATGATTGTTGAAAAAAATCATGCAATGGGATGTTGCAGACAGTGAACATCAACGTTTTTAGTCCCCTCCTCTGCAATTACTGCCTACCTAAATACAAGTAAGATGCCTGCCCAGACACTCTCTGCATCTCTTAAATTTTACTGCTGTTTAGCTACAAGGTTTAATGAAGCTTTTTACTTCACAACAGAGATTTCTTGGCAAGTTAGAGAAATTGCTTTTTCCACACTTTCCTCCTCACTCACAAGGTACACGTTATTCTACCTTCCTCATCGTCACAGTGTAACATCCCTGCAAAAAATTACAGCAATTTCTGACACAGGAAAGATGTATCCAGAATACATTTCCTGACTTTTTTTTTTTTTCCCACTTCTTCCTGTGTGATTTCACAGCTGGAGATGAGGATGACCAGCAGTCTTTGACCTGATAGTCCTCCAAGGGCCACATGTGTTCTCCAGTCCAGCAATTTGACAGCTGCTGTTTCAGGACTTTGCCCTTTCTGTCTCCCTTATCTTTCTTTCTGTCATCTGGTTATTTTCCATTTTTATGATATTCTTTTTTGGTAGATAATAATGCCTTTAGGATTAATGCTGGCAAGAGGCCAGGACAAAATGGCAGTGCTAACTACTCTTGTTTGAGCTAGGGTCACTGTGAGATAATTTAGGCCATAGATCCAGGGCCCCATTTTCCCATAACACTGCAAAAATCCACACAGAGAAGCAGAAATGCTAAATGCTTCAAATCCAGATTTGTCTGAATTTGTCCTCTTGGGATACAGCTTGCAGAAAAGGATGAGGATTATATTTCAACACCCGCTGATAGGACTTGAGATAGACTGTACCACAGACTGTCTTTCCCCATAGGTTTTGTTTTTAGGAGCAGAATCCAGCAGAGAAAATCTGTCTCTGTCACTTCCCAGCCCACTCAGCTGAATGACCTCTCCCCAGTGAGTTTCCCTTAGAGAAAACAGCCCTGGACAGCATGCTTTGAGGCTAATATTACCACTTTCCTCCCATGCTGCCAGAACAAGTACTGTTAACAAGGTGTCCACTATTCACATATCTTTCAGAGAGGAAGGAACTAGTCCTCAGTTTGGCTTTTTTATTTCCCCCCATCAGTTTTTTTCTTAAGCGTGAAGACTTCACCGAAATGTTTGTCTTCTCAACATGGCAGTAAGACAATCAGTTAAGGGAATAAGAACCATCTCCTTCTCACTGACCATACTGGGGAAATGCAAAATTCATCATAAATGCTTTTGCATCTGAAGTCTGATAAAATTCACATACTGTTAATGAAGTATCACACCTAATGTTTTCACTACACCCAGCCCAAGTCTAGCCCTCTTAAACAAGTTTTATTTTCCCTCTATGTTACGAAGCTCTAAAAAAAGCAAGTATGGGAGGATCTGCTGAGATCTATACACATTAAGTATCCATGTAATATCAGGACATTCTGTGCTTGAAACCAAACCTCTTTTCCTTCTAGCCAAGATATGAAGCTCCTACATAGGGGCCCCAGATACCTACAGCCTACCCTGTGAGCTTCTGGCAAGTCAAGAACTGCTATTTCAGACAAGAAGAAACTGCATATAGATCATGAGTCCTCCTTTTGCCCCAGTGAGAATGGGTTGGAATGTGTACAGAAAGCCAGGTGGGATGGGAAGAGCAGGAAGAAAAGCATAAGAGTCAGTGGCAGTAGCCCCATGCCACTGCCTGGCCCTGGCAAAGGGTGAAGAGCACTGGAGTGCTTGGAACAATGCAAAGGCTCTGGATTCCAGGTGGGAAGAGGATATACGGGCAGGCAGCCCACAGAGCCAGACAGAAAAAGGCTGAGAATGAGGCAGTAGGGAGCCAGGCTCCCCGGCAGCTGCCCTGGGACAGCCAAGAGTACCACCAGCACAGTCATCTGATTGCAAAAGCAACCATGAACTGAGGAAAAAGGACTTCTGGCAGCAAGTACATGGGCATTCAAGAAGTATCCTCAAAAAACAAACAAACAAACAAACAAACAAAAAAAAACACCTGAAAAATCTCCACCCAGTGGCACTGGGGGATTTACTTTCTCATGGATGTACTTCTGCTTGACCATAACAGTGTTTATATTTGTCCAGTGTCCTTACCTATGCTAAACTGGTGTATGGTTTGCAGTGGGTCTCCATGCTTAAGAACAGCAAAGCTTCCCCACTCCCTGGTCTACACTGTCCTCCCAAACACAGACCAACACCCAGGAGCTGGGCAGAAAGCATCCTGAACTCTCCACAGGTTAAGACTTCTCTCATCTGTGAAAACGTCACATTGCCTGGACTAAAAATCCCTCAAAACCCTAAGACTGAAACTCTCTGGGGGTGACTGGATCTTTGCTAGTCACATTTGCACTTCTCCCCAACCAAGAACCAAGAAAAGGCAGTAGTTTTTCAAGGTACATGTCTTGTTAAGTGGTATCGGCAAAAGGGCACATAGAGGGAAAGGGTAGAACAACACAAATTAGTCCCATGCCTTGTTCAAAACTCAT
This sequence comes from Netta rufina, assembly GCF_964035555.1. NCBI lineage: Eukaryota > Metazoa > Chordata > Aves > Anseriformes > Anatidae > Netta > Netta rufina. The sequence goes on from NC_140126.1 coordinate 8,007,255, forward strand.
TTAGCAGGTTCTTCAGAGAGCAGCACCTTGACTGTGCCAGTTGGAGTTTCTCTTTCAACTCAAGGCAAAGAATGTCAACAAGACTATTTTCCTACACTCTGAAAGCTCCAGAATAAAAATACAAGCCACCAACATGACTCAGCATTACACTCTAATTAGAATATTTAAATAAAATATAGCCATGTTTTTGCTTTGAACTAGAAGATGATACCTCCATGTGGTGGAGACAAAGCTTAAAGTAAAGAGCTGAGGTAAGTGCCTAAGTGGGAGCAATCAAATGAGAGGTATGGGTTGTTTTCTTGAGTTTAGGGCATAAATTTCCCCAAATCTTTCTTTAGGAAATTAAAGGAGATGCTCTGAATGACTCACTTTTCTTTTTTATTTTTTCCCTTCAGCTAAGGTGATGTCTTTCAAGCCAATTTAGCCTTGCTGGAGCATCTTATTTCATGGTCTATTTCACTGCAACACCTGAATTTGCTTGAAAAACAACATAATATACTGCCTTAGTCTATGAAGCCAAAATTTCTTCTGTCTTCATTGGTTCAGTATTCCTCTCTTTGTAGGCAAAAAGGAAAGTTTTGTCTCATGCTCTTGACTGCGAGAGATTTAAGTTCTTCCCCTGACAGTCATCATTCCTATGGAACTATTTGTATTACAGCCCTCATATCCTATGGCTAAAATGGATCAAACTCTCTTCAAGCACCTTCTCTTTCCTAGTGTATTTGGAAGGCTTACTCCCTATCGTAGGGAAGGGCTGACAGTCAGGGAAGTACTTGGGATAAACACAGGACAAGTGGCCATGGATGATGGTGCACAGACCTAAACATACCTCTTGTACCTCCTATTTGCTTTCCCCCCCCAACTCCCCCCTCAAAAAAAAAAAAGGAAAAAATAGATTGTATAGACAAGAGTGGGTTTTTACAGCTGAACCCGGGTGTTTCTGTCCTGAGGAGGGCTCACTTTTGCTTTAATTAGGAGAGTGTTTTTTAAAAAGATGCTAATACCTGAAGCCTGTTGTTAAATACTTACATAATCATCCTCATGCAGACCTTGCTTCTGAACAGAACTTTTCACCTCCAGGGAAAATTTCTCAAACTCAGGCTTCACGGTCCTCAGCAGAGTGATGGTTTGGAGGTATGAGTATGCCTTCTTTGCTTCAAGGTCATGTTTGTCTCCTCTCCTCCAAGAGCCATTTCCTAAGTGAAAAAAAAAAAAAAAAAAGCTTATTCCAAACTCCAAATTAGGTGCCACTACAGCACCACCTTCCTTTTTCAACCTAAAAGTCCCCTCTCCTGCACTGTGAGGAGATGGCACAGTATGAGGGAGAACAGAACCTGCTCCAGAAAGAGATGGAAACCAGGCAGTGAGGAACAGCTGGTGGGAAGTAAATGTGCAAACAGAAAGACAACTTTACTCCCATGCTGTGCTTGCTTATTTTTAAAGGGTGGGCTGAAGTCTAAGCATGAGAAGACATCTCAGAGCAAAAAAACAAGCCAGATCCTGAACACACAGATATTTAAGTTACAACAAGTGAGGGAGGATCTGACCACAGAGTTTTTATTTCATATCATCCCATTGGCAGCACTCTTCAGTCCTGGGCAGTCAGAAAGGAACCAGTAAAGTCAATAGTATGATCATCACCCTGAATGGGAGGCAGATGGTGTAGCTACTTCTCCCACAGCTCTCCCACTGCGGTCGAGGAGAAAACCATGTGTGCAGTGGCTGCCAGACCAGCCCTGCTCTTAATGGAAAAGAAACACTTACAAATAAATGGGATTCTGCACCTATGCTGTATTTACATGGTTTGTGTCACAGAAGGGGCATGATTTAACTCAGACCACCAGTAAAGTAATCAGAATTTAAGAAGCAGGACGGCTGACAGGCTGTTAGTTAACAGAGAAATCCTTCTGCCTAACAGGCACTGACGCTAGCAGGTCCTGAGATCCTGATCCAAACCTTCAGGACATCAGCGGAAAGGTTACCCTAGATCAGATTTTGTGCTATTTTCCATAAACAATAAATAAGAGAGACCTACAGAGAACGACAATAGCCCTAAGCAATGTGCTTTTAAATACCAACAAATAATTAAAAGCTAGATAGTCATTTTATTTTTGGAACAGCAAGGAACTCCCTGCCATGGCTAAATGAGCCATGACAAAAACTAATACCAAGCTCCCAAGTGTGACCGGAGGGCACACAGGACCCTGAAATGACAGTGGATATGTCATATGGTTAGAGAACCACGGTGCTGTTTGGACCAAGAAAAGTGACTGCTTTGGAAGCAAAGATACTAATGGCAACAGAGTTCAGGCACCAAACTCTCAGTGCTGCTTGCACAGCACTACAGGCTGCACTGGAGTACAGAGGAAGCATTGAAGGACCTGTACTTCTCAGAAGAGCAAGTCTTTCCTCTTGTTGATATCAGCTCCGGTACCCTCAACACAAGGAAGGAGCCACAGGAAGGTCTAGATTGGTCTGCCTTGGTTTAGCGATTTCTTTCCAAACCCAAAGTTTAGCTGGTTAAAATCAGTTATACCAGGAATCCATTCATCAGGCTTGGTGGAAACACCAGACAGCAAGTAGCATCGTGCAGCATGATTTTGCCCTCAGAGGTAGCAATGTCTGCTATTGTTCCATGTCTGCACTCTGTCCTTTTTAGAGAAAAAATAAATAAATAAATAAATAAATAAATTTAAAAATTTGGGAAGATACAGAAAAGCTCTACTGAGTCTTGAAGCTGAAAAGCCTCAGCCCAGCTGCATACCTGCTTTTCAGAGGTACAGCAATTAAGATGTACTGCAGCGATTGTTACATGGAGGAGTTTGCTATGTCTTACATTTACAGGAGCAGATGGCTAAGAAGAGTGGGATTACAAAAAAAAAAAAAAGATAGTGCTGGTGGAATTTGAGTGAGTTTCTGTCCTAGACATTATACATATTTATTTTTAAAAATACTGACAGGGAACAGGGAAGCTACACTTGCATAACAGAGTTCCTAGAATAATTTCCATATTTAAATTCCTTCATGGATTATTTTGTGGGATGTAGTCTTGCCACAGCACTTTTCTGCAATTATTGCTGCCTTGGCATTTAATATGTCTACTCTTCTGAAAAATTAAAAATATTCGGAACAGAGGGCAACAACAAACTGCAATACGGTCATCTGAACTTGAAGGGAAAGTGCCAATTTGTCTATCACAGCCACTTTTAGGTTTTGTGCCTCTTTTAATTCTTGTATCTCCCAGCACTGTGAACAAGGAATTTAGGTGGAATTTCTCTGCATTTCTCTTTTATGTTTGCTTTCCACATGTGATGACCACCTGCACAGAAGTCAGTTTCTAACAGTCATTTTGATCCTCGTGGGAAACATCCACAAAAAAACCCACAGAACAGAAAAATTGTTTTAAAAGAATTGCTACTTATAAACTTCAGGAAATTGCACTTTCTAACAACACAGACAGGAGGCAGACAGTTGTCGTTTATCTCTTGGAAAAGCTACAGGCAGGCTGTGCTACCTGCGATCAAAGCAGGATCATGCTGAGACCCCCATGCAACTGCACTGGCCACACTGCCAGGGTTCCCTGGGGGCAGGATGCTGATCTGGGGGCTTGAAATGCTGCCTCCTAGCAAGCACTGTTCTGAAATGCAAAAGGCTTCACATAAATGCAGCAGCCTATCTCCTGGTCTTACAGGAGCTTCACCTGCTCAAAGAGGACTATAGGAATCACCTGTCCCAGCCAGCTCCTGTGTTTCCCCTTCTCTGCAGCCCAGCCGCCGACCCTGCTCACTTCAGCCAAGGCAAGGAAACCATCAGTTTTAAGGAATAATTCACCTGGGCCATTTCAGACACCTAAGGATGAGGTGAATCACTGTTTGGGGGTGCCTAATTCTCTCTTGTGACTCCAAAGGGTGCCCAGCTCATGAGCAGACTTGTACTTGGGGCCAGATGAATCACTTCTGATGCATCTTCGTGAGATGAAATGCAGCAGCAGTGCAGTGGTAACAAAGCACCAACGGCAGCCAGAGGGGTTATTTGATCAGTGGTTTCTAGGCACAAGTAAAATCATGTCTGCAAAGCTCCCATGGTCTATGGATGGGCTGAAACTTCAGAGTTATGTGACTGCTGATATGGATTCAGCTTTTTGCATGGTCCCGATTAGGGCTGCAATGCCAAATGGCTTCACTTATGCTACCGGGGATGAAGTCACACTGAATTTCAATCAGCAAACAGAAAACCTTGATTTGAGCCATTGGCTTTGATTGTGCTCTGCAGTTTTATCTTTCAGTTATTTAAGTAATTTCCTTATTAGCTGGAAGAACTTGGCACTTCTTCAGCTAACTTAGACACATGTATGAGTATCTTTACTTCTGTACCTATCTGTATCTTTGAATTTAAACAGTTACATGTGCTCATTATAGAGCTTTTCAACAAACAGCACTGTTTATTGTAAAATAATCTCAGAGGCGGTAGATGGATAACAGTTTATGTAAAAGAATTTAACTTGCAATTAACTGATTCATTAAACAAAATACATCATCCTTTTGTGAATTCAGTCGTTTCTGTTCATCAGCTTTTTGAGGCTTGAAAGAAAAATTTTCCTTCTTTCTCAACTCCCACTTGGTTTCCAATTCGAAAATAATTTGTTATTGTACTGGGTTAGTTAAGGCAGCCTGCTGTGGGGGGAACTATTTTTTATGCACCTGCAAAAGAGGCTGCTCCATTCAAAATCTACTTTGGCAACTTCAGCTAAACCTAGTTCCCAGGCAGGGTTTCTCCCAGCTTCAGTCTGTAAAACTCTGTCAGTAAACCCACTGCTCCACCTTCAATTTAACTGAGACAGCTATACCAGCTGAGAGTAGGTTTAGCCCCTACCATGCACTGCCACAGCATCAGATGTAACTAAACATAGGTATATTTCAAAAAGCAAAGGTATTCAACTTACATTTTTAAGTTAGGTTTTAACTTAACAAATCTTATCGTATTTACTTGGGGTGAAATCAGCCACTCAATAAACCCCAATCTAGTACATTTGGACTGTCTGTGCTTTCCCTTAAATAGAACAGTGCTGGACAGTTTTGCATATACAGTTTGCAATCAAAAGCTGAAGTTCACAAGCTTGACTGGTTCATTTGGTGACTTCTGGAGACCCAGGCCTTGCAGCTGCCCACTGCCCCTGCCTCCTCTCAGGTGGCCTATGGACCAGAGCCCACCAGGACCACAGCCAGGAGTGCCCCTGCTCTGAGATCTGGCAGTCACCAGGCTGGAGCTGAGCGCGCACACGCTGCAGCGTGGGGTGCCAATGCCAGGATGCTAACATGCCTGTCCAGTGCTGCTCCCCCTACAAGTAACTAACACCTATAGTGGATTTGTTAGGTTTGGGATGAAAGGGACCTTAAAGACCACCCAGTTCCAACCCCCTGCCATGGGCAGGGACACCTCCCACCAGCCCAGTTTGCCCAAAGCCCTGTCCAGCCTGGCCTTGAGCACTGCCAGAGATGGGGCAGCCACGGCTCCTCTGGGCAGCCTGTGCCAGGGCCTCACCACCCTCTGAGTGAAGAATTTCCTCCTAATGTCTAAGCTAAATCTACCCTCTTCAGTTTAAAGCCATTATTTGGTATCCCATGATCCACTCAGTGGCAACAATAGCCGCTGGGTCCCTTTTATTTCCTGCAGTGTCATAACCTAAGTGGAAGGTAATCGCAATGATGGGGAGACAGCAGTGTATTCTGGAATTCAGAACAGCATATTTTGAGACTAAGAAATCTAAAAATATTACTGGGTTTACAGAAGACTTTGCAACATACTTGGGCAGGAAAAACATTACCATATGACGAGCTGTTGAAGAGTTCAATATTGAAGAAAGCATAGTCCCCATTGGTCATTCCATGCCGATGAGCAGCCAACATGATGTTCCTGATTGTGTCACCGCTGGCACACATGATTACAACTGGTGGAAGAAAATGGAAAACACAGATAAGGAACAGTTCAAGAACTTTATGGAACAGATTGTTAAGCATGAATGCTGCCAAAGACAATGACCTGAGCTGTCCTCCTAATGTTGCAACAAATGCGACAGCGCAAACAACAACGAAAGCTGATTTCCCAAACCGCTCACAGAAGACAGGTACCAAACACGGATTGACTTTTTACTCCTGTCTCCTCTGAATATAATTACAGAGCCTATATGCGATCTTTTTTTTCCTTACTCCTGCAATACGTGTTAAGTTCTAGCCTCAAGTTTCCTCAACTTCATATATTGGTAGAACTGATTGCAACCACAAACCACAGTTATACTTCAAGTGGTGCATAGGATGATCTGAAGGTGGAGAATTGAGATGATACAGGGATATTACCATTTTGATTTCCATTCTATTTGAAATGTTTGGGGTAGATTCATCTTACCTACACTTCAGCTACACAAAATTTGGGTATCCAGTGTAGAATTCATTGCCTCTCTACAGTTACCATATAGCAGCATCTCTGCAGTTGATTCACTGCAAGATTCACTGCAGCTGATTCATCCCAAGACAGCTTTTAGGGACAGTGGTACAAATCTGTCCAGGACACAACTATCTCCAACAACTATATAATGAGTCATGGAGACAATTCAGTCACAACCTTACATAGTGTTATCGGGTGCCCAAAAGGCTGCCAGTGATCTTCAGGGGTAAGAAGACCTTTAGGCAACCCTGCCCAGCACCTGAGCATTCAAGCTAAATTCACTGTGTCCCACCCTGAAAGATTTTACAGCAGGAGCTTGAGAAATTAGAGCAGAGGACTGCTCTCCACCCAGCCCAGCACTGCCCAACCACCTCTACTCCAGCGGGCTGGTCTGTCCTCGATCTCTTCATACATCAACATACCCCTGAAGTGTTTTTCTTTATTAGACTAATGATGCTGATTGAGAAATCGGTTCCTCAACCTGCTGGGCAGGGGAAACTATACCCCTCTCTCACAGTCTCCCTGCAAAAAGAAAGCAGAAATTCTGGCGAGGTCTTCAGCAACGGGGAGACACCTCCTACCCTAAGCATGTTATGCCATAAAGTTTTATATGCATTCACAGAACTATCAGCATGAAGCTACTGACAACAGAATACTGCAAAGTATTGTGTCAGTGCGTGCTTTGTGGCTATACCCTATAGCAAGGTCATAAGAGAACTTGTTGGGACGATGATCTGAAACCAACGGCACGCACATTTCCAAGAATGCTGTCACGCATAGCAGGGCTCAAAAACTACAATAACGAATGCAAATGTTTTCACCCCAACAATAAAACTGAATCAAAACCACATTCAGCTTTTCTGGTTAGAAGTGTTTGCTATTATAAGAAATGAAAATTTGGCCTGTTTGGCCTTTCTTCTCAGACAATGAATCTTCTCCCATCGCTTTTCTGGTTGGGTGCCATGACAGGCGTAAAATTCCAGATGCACCACAGGGCTGAATCACGTTCGGTACATCCCCATGCTCCAGGAGAGTGATACCATGCACAGCTCTGTCCTACTGATTACAGCAGAGCAACGTAACAATTTCCAGAGCAGCAGAGCAAAGCATATTTCATGACTATTGTGAGGTGTATTAGCATGGAGGAAAAGAAGAAAGAATTTCTTACAATAAAATTTGGATCAAATCTTTTCCAGACACACATCAGGAATGAATTTGTCTCGCTGTTCCTAATTTCAGCATAGGTGAGAGATTTCCTTCTGAAATGTTTCCTTGCTGCCCTCCCAACTCCCCCTTGACTTTGCCTTTATAATTCACATCTATCATAAAACTGTAATCTGTAGATGGAATCAAAGAGATTCCCACAGCACCAGTAAAAGATCTTGAGCAAATGGAATAAGAAAGAGTGGGGGGAAAAACTATTTTAAAATATGTTAAGTCATATTTTGTAAGCCTCTAAAGGAACGTAAGGGAAGTGATATTAACTATTTGGATATGGTTTTTAACCCAGCAGGAGAGCAAAGATTACATATTTCAAGATTTTGAAGCAAATAAGCTAAGGGCAAGTCTCTCACAATCTTTCAGATATCTACATTAATGTTTATTTAATCTGCATCTATTTAATCTGCATCTATGCCTTACTATTGTATACACACAGATATAAAGTGGTCTCCCTCCAGCACAATACACACAGAAAACAGTCATTTTAATACTAATATTCTGCATTTATTGACTCACCCTGCAAATACTTAGTTTAATTCCAGTTAGAGGAGTAAGTTCTTAGCAAAGTGAGTACCTCAGACTATGTGCTCGTGCAGAACATGTTTCAGCACAGTGCTGGGTTTGTGGCCATTGTGGCTAACCTGAGCCTACAGCATCAAGTCTACAGTGTGGGGGACCGAGCCCGCAAGTGAGTTTGAGCTATTAATGACATTCAGTTAACTTTTATCATCGTATTTTTCCTCATGATTTTGTTATGACTCTGAGACATCTGAACTCATTCCAGGGCCTGGACAGGCACCTGCTGGCAAACACAGTGAGTGGCTGGGTGTGCCCCTGCCTGCTGGCACCCCAAAAACCCAATGCAACCCCCCAGCCTGACACAACCTAACCCACGGGGCCAGCCTCTGCCCTGGGAATAAGGCAAAGAGCCTGGGCTCCCACGGGCCCGCTGATGGTGCAACTTCTTTCTCAGCCCTGGAAGGGTCTTGAGCAAATAGCCCATATCCATTCTAAAGCTTGTTCTTACTCAGGGTGGGTCAAGAAATCCCCGTCAAATCCCCCACCACCAGCAGCAGTGAAAAGGGCGCAGGGCAGGAGCCCTTAAAAGCTGCTGAGAAAACCAAGCAAACAAAAATGAAGTGCTTTGGACAGTGTCACCTTATTCACCAGCCCTGCTGCTCCATGGGACACCTTCCTAAGAGTCCCAAGAAGAAACGAAGCCCTAATCTGGTAAGCAAAGGCACATCGTGTGTTCTTCACATGATAGATGACATTTAAAATATTTTGACAGCCTGCAAGATGTTGTAAACAGCAGGACCACCCCTCAGACCCTGAGAGACGTGCAAGGCAAGCTGTGCAGTCAGTCTTTAAAGCCAGAAACACAGCATTGGAGGCATAAGGGCCTCACTTGCTGCATTTTGCAGTAGCAGCATGAACCAGAGGACAAATTAGGAGGTGAGATGGAGTGAAGGGACCCCACTGGGCACAGAAGGCTGCTTTTATTCACTCGTTTGCAAGTCACAGAACAAGGCAAGACCAAAGGTCCCAGCTCAACAATGCATTTGAGCCTGGGCTGAAATCAAGCCTCTCTTCCTTGGCTGTCAGCATGGTCTGAACAGTGGGGGTTGCCCTTAGCTATCAGTCACATTCCCACAGCACATTCACAACTCCCTTTGGCCAGGGGCAAACACTCATATGTTCTCGCCACAATCACACTGTTATATTCTTTGCATCAGGAAAGCCAAGCACATGCACACAAGTTAGGCTGATTAAAAAAACAGAAAAGCATCTTTCCATACATAGCTGTTTCCCCTAGCACTTCTACATTTCTTTCTCTCCATTCAGCATATTTCCATTAATGGTACTAACTAGGACAGCTCTATTTTAAGCACCTGCTTTGGTGTTTCCACAAAGAGAGAATTAGGGATCCATACATTATTAGACCCCAGCTACCTCACAGGTTAAGGATTTCACAGCAGTGTAATTGCAGCACCAGCACAAAACTGCTCGGTCAAAGCACCGCAGCCTACAGCATGGCAATGTGATTTGTGCCAGTCCCATGCAGCACGAGCTTTTATCTGTTTTCATTTTGGTACCACCTTAGCATTCTGCAACTGGGGATGTAAAAGCTGCACGAAGTATTTTTCACATCTATGCCTCTATTGAAAAACACCTGAGGACTTTCTTTGAGTTGATCCTGCAGTCCACTTCTGGAACACATCTCTTCCCTTCTTACAATAACTTACTACAGAAATCCACAGTTGGTGAAAGCCTCTAGCAGAAAATACCTTTCTGATGAGCCCATGTATCCACACATCATTTGACAAGATCTCACTTTCAAGTACATCTAACTACAAATTCATATGCCCCAAAGTACTTGGAGCATTTTACTGCTTCCTGACACAAAGCCGGTTCATCCGGCACAGGGGTGACTTTCCAGCAGGTTTTACAAGCCATTTCTCTGCACGGTGTTTTGCTAGCAGTTGGTGGCAATATTACTGCACATGCTCATGGGTTTAGCACTCGCACATCCCCTGAAACGAGAGCTAGCCCCAAGTGGGTTTGTTATTTATTAACTAACCGACGGGGCTTCTAACTGCAGGAGTGAGGAAAAGGCTCCCCACGGCAAAATACAGCGGGGTGAGAAAAAAAAAAACACATCTTTGCTCAGCCTTTGAACCTATACAGAGTCACTTTAAAAAAGTATCTCAGAATGAGCAACAGACTCGCTGGGCAAATGTGGGCAGATGTGGGCAATTTTGGCTGTGCTGGTATCCTGGATTGCCAGCAGAAGGCTCATTTCTTACCATGCCACAAAACCATCCCAGTGCAGTCCTGGAGGGCGATCCTCCACCCCTGCTGTGGGATGCAAAGTGCTAATGGACCTGCATGGGGCAAAGCCTTCCTGATGGCCCCCATTCTGGTGCACACCCAGCCCCAGGATGCTCACGGCCAAGCTTCCCCACCACAGATCCCAGTCTGCAACGCGTCCCTCATGCTACCCCTTCCCAGATGACTCTTGGTGACCTATCCCCAACCCCAATCCCCCCCAAAAAACACACCGGCAAGGCATCGCGCAGCCCCAAACCCACCCCCAGCCCCACGCAACTACCACTCACCCCTCTCGCCGGCCTGCAGTGCGCGGACCACTTCATCAACGTCGAGGTGCCGGCTGGTCTCGTCGAAGCTGTGCACCGCCATGTGGAAGGCCTCCTCCTGGAAGACCACATGGACGCCTTCCATGGTGAAGTAGCAGCTGCGCTCGGGGTTGCTGTCGCTGTAGAGCAGCGTGGCGCGGCTCCACTGGTGGTGGCGGAAGAGGGCCAGCAGCATCTCGCCCATCTTGGCATAGGCTGGGGCGACACGGGTGAGGTGAGAGTACTCGCCACCCTTGACCCCAAAGCCGGCCGCCAGCGCCCCGGCTGACAGCATGGGCACATCCCAATGGGCCGCCAGCCGCGCCACCGGCGCCGCCGCGTACTCGCACACCGGCCCCAGCAGCAGGTCGGGGCGGCGGCGCTGCAGGGCCACCATGTCCACCAGGCTGAAGAGGGCGCGGTTGCCGCACGCCGAGTCCTCGTAGGTGAGCTGGAAGGCGTAGCCGGGCGGCAGCCCGAGCCCCCCGCTGCCGCCGCCGCCGCCTCCACCGCTACCACCGCCGCCGCCGCTCCTCTCCCGCAGGCTCCGCACCGCGTACTCGATGGCCGGCCGCACCCGCCCCAGCGAGAAGAGGTAGGCGTCGTCCTGCGGCAGCAGCACCAGCACCCGGATCAGCTTCTCCTCCTCCTCCTCGTCCGCTGCCGCCTCCGCGGGGCCGCCGCCCAGCGCCGCCAGCACGCAGCAGAGGCTGCCGAGCAGCCAGGGCGGCATCGCGCCCGCCCCCCGCGGCGACCCCAACTCCGGCAAAGTTTTCGCCACCACCCTCCCCTCCTCGCCCCCTCGCAACCCCCTGCCCCTTGTTCGGTCGTGCTTTATTTCTCAGGTGTGTGGCGAGACTAACAACCTGCCCCAGCCTGCGGGTCACGGACGGAGCATCTCATTTCCTCAAAGTATTCGTGCTTCACCTCGCCTGCTCTCCCCTTTTATTATTATCAATTTTTTTTTTTTTTTTAATTTTTTTCTCCCATCCACCTCCCTCCCCCTCGCCGGGGCTGCCTGCCCCGCTGCTCCCTTCCCCGCTTAAGTAACGCGGCTTCTCCGCACGCCCGGCTCGGCGCCGCCGGGTTTGTGCGCAGGGAGGAGCCGGCCCCGCCGCCCCCCCGGCCCCGCCCGCCGCCACCCCCCCGGGCCCCGCACCTCGCCCCCGGGACGGGCTGTGGGGAGTACACGGGGCCGGGATGTAGGGCAGACCCTTCACGAGACCCCCGCGGTGGTTTGGGGGTGCGGGGTGCAGGGGGGGCTCACCGCTGGGCGGCTCTTTTCTCCGAGGTGTGGGTCCCCGCGGGCAGAGGAATGGAGGGAGCTGCTACAGGAGAGAAGTTTTTGGGGTGTCCCCACCCCACACTCCGCTGCCCCCTGCATCCCTTCGGGGTCTTTCTGCGCTCCCCCCCCCCCCCCCTTCGCCCCCCCAAGAGCCCAGGCACGGTTTTGAGTCCCTTCCCACCCACAGTGGTTCATGCCACAAGCAGTGCAGATTTCCCCCAGTGACAAGTGTTGCTCTGAGATTGTTTTTTCAGAGGGAAAAAAGAAAAAAGGAAACTAACTTTTCTGATTATCTTGACAGCACTGCCCGATCAGAGCACATCAAACGCATCCCCGTTCAGCTCTCCTCACCAATTGTAAAGCTGCTAGGCATCATATTTTGTCATGGTCCGTTTAAAATGGACACTTCTGTTCTGGAATAAGGAACAATGTAAGCGTGAGGCATGCAAAGTGTTTTGTAAAAGAGGCTTTTGGACACCTGATGCTTTTCAACAGCAAAATCCTAAAGGATGTCTCTCTGTACATTTTTCTATGTACGCAACCTCAAACCCAGAGCCAGGGCTGCGTGGTTTGATGCTTTCTGATCACTCAGCGAGTGCCAGGTTTGCGCTGGGAAGGTGAGTGAACGGCTCCTCACTTTACAGAAGGGGTTTGTTTAGTTCAGCACAGAGGTCGTTGTCAGGGCAGTATGTGTAAACTTACAGTTGTTGCTGCCTTCGCTGTGCAGCCCATGAATGGGAAACCAGGGCTCCTGGGGTGACCAGCTGCTCACCTTTAAGGTTCCTTGATTAAAAAGAAAAGAAAGCTGTAAGTGCTTATGCAACTGCAACTGGGAAGTGGAATGAAAATACCAGATAATACAATGCACAGAAATTATCATTAAAAAATATATTTTTTTTATTTTTATTTTTATTTTTTTAGAGCATGTATATGATGGAGCTCAATAAAATTTAAAAAAAAAAAAAAGGGTTACAAATGTGAAGATTGGTAGCTTTCCTGAGAAATGTGCCTCTAATGTAGTTTTGTTTGATTACTGAATTGAACTTCAGAGTGTTCTTGAAAATTACATAAACACCCACCCTGGTGAAGCTCATTTTGTGTGTTCCTGTACTGTAAGTTATGTCAGGCATTTTTTGTTGTAAATGACTCCATATAACATACTGGAGATTAAGCAGAATGTTACAATATACAACATGCCAGCCATCTTCACCACAAAGCTTGCAAAAACATTTTCTTAAGACACATTTTGAAATGCTGACCTTTGTAGTCACTGCTTTATGGTGACCCTACAGATGTGTTTACAGCACCGAAATCTGGAAGGATCTCTTTTGATTCCCTCCTTTCCCCCAACAGAATATCTTTTTCATTTTATGTGTGAGCTCCATACTCTTCTGGCTGTCTTATTTGAGTGTAAGCTGTGTAAACATGATGGAAGAGATAGTAAGCCCATAAATCACAAGGCTGCCACCCTTCACACTGGCTGCTCCTTGTGAGGTAAAAGTACTGCTGGGAATGAATAAGAGTGGGAGAAGCACAGCCAGTGTAAGGGGGGAAAAAAAGCATTGAGCCAGTACTATTTAGCAGTAGTAATGTCAATTGATTTCAATGCTTTTGGAAAAAGATTTGGCCCACGGTATGTGGTCCTGTCTTGCATGAGCAATTGCATTCAACCTTAGTCACAATGTTTCTGCAGGCCCCAAGTGTCACGAATGTTTCAGTCGTTCCCCATCACCTTACGCAATTTATAAAGAAGAATCCCAGCCTGTGATTTATTTTTCTGAGCCAAAAAGTTATGCATGAGAATTTCCTCGTTAATCCCAATTCAAAATGTCACTTAATCTACCTCATCATTAGTTCACTTACAGTACTTTCCATAGCTATAAATCCAACATTTCTCCACCAACGTTATTCTTTTTTTTTTTTCAGCTACATAAATGCTTTTTAATAGGAACAAATCCTGCAGTCGTGAATCAGTAGCAGGCAGAATGCCCGTGGACTGCAGCAAGAGCAGAGACTTCAGACTAGCCCTTTAGGACTAAAGGCATTACGGACATAGACTATTTTCCCTACAGAAATAACTCATACACAAATCAAGAATCACTTGACTCGCTCCAACTAGCGTTAGCAACAGTCTGAACTGCGTGCTGCAGATTAAGAAAATCCTTCACAGACAGGTTCACTGAAAACATAGTCCCCCCTAGAGGCTGAAAAGATTAAATATTTTAGTGTCATCTGTACTGCAAATATATTGTGCCATTTAGACTTTCAAATTCTTTCCTTATTTTTCTAGAAACCTATTCTTGTTATTTCAAGGAATCTGTATTTTGGAACACACACAATGGATTTCTTATTGCTACATGTAGGATCTGTGTGTCTCTTTTTCACATTTTGTGGTCTTGCCTTTATATAGTTACGTGAAAATGCACCACAGCCTTTAGGTAAAAATCTTGCAGCATGAAAGATCAAGATGAACAAACCTGATGCTAAAAAATAAAAAGGGGTTATATTTATTTGTTCTGTCTTTTAATTGACACCGACTTCTGTGTAGATCTGTATACAAGAACTACAAAATGACAAAATTACACACCAAAAATGTAAGCATATGTATAGTAATAACACTGTAGAACTAGTTACTGGTGCTGTCAACAGCTTCTACTTCACAGCACAAAGTAAGGTAAGGTGGGCAGAAGAATATTCTTTTATTTTATGACTGAGGAGAACAAAATTTGGGAAGGCAAACCGTGACATACCAGAGGTTGAGGGTGATCCCAAGGTCATCCCTCCACTACACCACTGATCATCGCTACCGCTGCTAAAGTCACATTGTGTTCATCCCCTACTGCTGGTGACATAGTGCTGCACCTATCCTTCCTTTCCCACTGGTCCTCAAAAGTGCACTGAAATTCATCTGGATGAGAGATGTGCTGCTCGAGTGTGCAAAAGCAAATCCTATGATGAAAAAAGACTGACACCCCACCATTAGTCATAAATTTTGCTCATGTTCCCAGGGAGCACAGTGAAAGCAGGTACTCCTAAAATATATAAATTATGGGGCTAAAACCCAGCCCTATCTATCTATCTATAGAGATATATCCCAGTATAACCCAATCAGTACTTGCTGTGTTTCCTCCCATCTTCAAGGTAATATTGAATGTGAGATAATATGGTGAAAAACAACAAATCAGGAAATCTTTGCAGAAATAGAACATGTGAGGCAAAATGAGAGCTGCCATGGCTCCCAGAAAAATCCTCCTCAGAAGTGACTTAGTAGGCTCCAGCCCAGTATAAGAACTACAACAGAGTTGTGACTGTATGTTTCTTATACATGTGTTAGGGACATACCCTGATTTATCAAAATTATCTTACTGGCAACTGGTATGAGTTACAGCAACTTCTGGATGGCCCAAAATAATACCTTGGGACTGATATTGTATAACTCATGGTCAAGTGTGTCTTATAATTGTCTTACTTCTGTTTCCCATGTAATTATAGCAAAAGGACTGGATCCATAACTTCATTTGCATCCATAGACTTCAGAGACTCTCTGAAGCACTGCCCTTCCATGCAGGAGCAACTGTAATGACCTTAAACTAGAGATGTCTCATTAGCCCGTCCATAATGCACTTGCAGACACTTCATTTCTTCTCCCCTTCCTTTTCAGGTCAATCCACCAATCTATGGCAGGGATAAATCAGCCCTGACATATTTTATCTAAAAGAAAGCTTAAGATAGAAGGTAGATTGCTTGAAAAGTTGTGAGAATAACTCTATTTTACAGTAGCAGCCCGTCAAGACAATGTGTGTGAAATTATACTCCACGTTCCCTTTCCAATGTATGCCCTAGTCTGTATGAACAATAAACTTAGTAATGAATGTGCTGAAATGTGTGACACATTGTCAGTGAAATACAGGCCTAGTTCAGAAAGACTGATGTTAATTTTAAAATAGGAGAACTCTTGTTTCTTTTCTATGACACCATTAAAATTTTCACAACTTGTATATAGCATTTTTTAGTTTCTAATAACTCACTAAGTGTCTCACAAAGGTTATTGTCTTAACTGCAGGAAGAAGCACTGTGGGTTCTATGAGGAACAGAGAAAATCATCTTCTGAAATGTTTCAGAATAAGAGAGAACTTTGTGCACAAAATTGTATTTCTATTGGAATTTATTTTTGGTATTCCTACCACTGCCACATGGAAGCAGTTGCTTTAGGGCTTATTACAAAGTGCTTTTTTCTTTTCTGTCATATGACTAATATTCATGAAAAAATAATTACCTGTACTTCTGCAGTTAAGGTGTGTCTGCAGCTGCTGCAGTTATTTTGCCACACCTATGCCTCTTGTTTCCAAAATGAAGGAAAGCTAAAAAAAGACATGACTACAAAAAAGGTCCATAGTTTTCAAGAAATGTAGCAATAAAAATTGTTAGCCTTTATAGTGTTGTTAGCCCCACCTATCAGTAATCCCACCTGATATTGCCCTTTACATGATGTCATTACGTATGGCAATTATATATATACACTGACATCGTCTTCAGTTGCTTATAATTTTAGCTGAACATTAGAAGTTTAGGCTCATGTTTTCAGGATGGGCATCTACCATGCTTTTATTTTGTTGGTTTTGTTCTTTTTCTAAATTCAGCTGGAAAAGCTTGGCCTTTCCTCAAGAGATTAAGGATATCTCTTAGTGGTTAAGGAAATTCATTGCCTTATCTCCCCCCCTCAAAATTCTGGCAACTTCGTTTTTATTTTAGCCCTTCAAATTGGGGTTTGAGAACAGGAAACGTCTGTCTGTGAGGAAAGGGCACATGATAATGTGCTTGGATTAACCAGATGCAAAGTACAAGTTTTAGAAGACTGATGCTCCTACAAGCTGTCATACCAGCAGCAAAATGTTAATAGCTTAAAACGAAGATTTCATCTGCCTGGTGTGTTCACTATCCCATTGCAACTTGTTTATTAGCAAGATACATCTGCACTGTCTACCCTCTTCAGCTCAGCTTTTATCCCTCCCCAACCCTGTACCCTGTGGCACATACACAGCTTTACCAGCATGAAGGCACTTGCTTTGGGCGAGAACTTTGGGGGACCCCAGCTGCTCCAGACTGTGATGAATGGAGGTAACAAAATCAACATTGCAAAGTCCTGGTCCTTTTGTTTTCTTTGTATAACCCAGAGGAAAACTGGACAGATTCTTCTGCCTCCTCCTGAGACATTGTGGCACTGGCAGTTCTCCAGGACCTGCACCAGAGTCTGCTAGGCACAGTGATTCCTATCTGTCTCCTACCATACTTTACTCGAAGTACTTCACATGCTTCACAGAAAAAAATCACCCTAGGTAACAGGAAACAGTCCTTTCACATTCACTTTGGGCAACATTTAATTTGGAGTGATTTTTAAATGGTTCTGATTAATAATTATGAAAGTATGCTGTATTTACATGATATTTAATTCTAAAACTGGATTGAGGAGGATTCAGTCTTCTTATTAAGCATAGATAATTATCTATAACTAAATCTTAATCCAACATCTGCAAGCTGTAGCCTCTGTAATTACACTGACAGCAAGGAGCAGAAAAAGTAAAGGTGTAAGAGTTCAGAGGCCAAGCAGAAAACATAGGTTCATTTGTTAACACGGCCTTATTAAAAAGAACCAGCTGAGTTTCAATTGTTAGCATCGACTTTAAAGGTAATTAGCTGCCAATAAAAGCCAAGAACACCCATTTGGACATGACTCACTGAATTCTCACCACAAAATTGGCATGTGGCTCGTCTCTGTGTTGCGCTACAGAAGACATTGCACGGCGTTGAAGCAGTGCCAAACATGCAGCCAGGCAATGTGGACAAACACTCAGAAGCAGTGCAATGCTCGCAAGCTTCACTGAAAGACAAGGAGGAAATGTGAAATGACTGACTGGCTGATTGTAACCCAGGTCACAAGTGGAAATAAGAGGGTTAGGCCTCGAGGGCAATTAAAGTATGGCATTACTCATAAATCCACAAATGAAAAAGTGCACTGATTGTATAGTATGGTTATTGATGTGGTGCAGATGTCTTTCTGTACCACATGCAAGCAAGAGCCAGTGCTCTTCTGGGTTTACTGAAAATCTGTGAGTAATACAACGCTCTGCTGTGAAGTTGTATTGCGGTGCTGTTGAAAACAGTTAACAAGAGCTGTAAAACAGGGATTTTAATCAGTGCTGGTCGTTTAAGTTTAAACTTTATTTATTTATATGGGGATTCTCAATAAAACTCTTAAATGTAATCCAAGTATAAACTCAACCACTATCAAAGTTCAGGAGTTCAATATATTTTATCTCTTCAAAATAATCAGGGCGGTTCTGCTATTGGAAAGTGCTGCCTAGTCAAGTAATTTGTCATCTACTGAACTACAAGAAAAAGCAGAATTACCAAAAAGGACAAAATAATGGAATTCCATCCTTTTGCAGTAAACACTCTTTATCTTCACAGAAATCACAGAATCACAGAATTGTAGGGGTTGGAAGGGACCTCGAAAGATCATTGGGTCCAACCCACCTGCTGGAGCAGGTTCCTTAAAGCAGGCTGCCCAGGTAGGCATCCAGAGGGGCCTTGAATATCTCCAGAGAAGGAGACTCCTCAACCTCCCTTGGCAGCCTGTTCTAGTGCTCCGTCACCCTCACCATGAAGAAGTTCTTTCACATGTTGGTGCGGAACTTTCTGTGCTCCATCTTGTGGCCATTGCTCCTTGTCCTGTCCCCACAAACCACTGAAAAGAGGTTGGCCAGATCCCTCTGTCCCCCACACCTCAGGTATTTATACACATTGATGAGATCCCTTTTCAGTCTTCTCTTCTGAGGGCTGAGCAGTGCCAGGTCTCTCAGCCTTTTCTCATAGGGAAGATGCTCCAGGCCCCGTATCATCTTTGTGGCCCTCCGCTGGACTCTTTCCAGGAGATCTCTGTCTTCTTTGTAGCAGGGAGCCCAGAACTGGACACAGTACTCCAGGTGAGGCCTGACCAGGGCAGAGTAGAGGGGGAGGATCACCTCCCTTGACCTGCTGGCCACGATCCTTTTAATGCATGCCAGGATCCCATTGGCCCTCTTGGCCACAAGGGCACACTGCTGGCTCATGGTCAACCTGTCATCCACCAGGACCCCCAGGTCCTTTTCCTCAGAGCTTCTCTCCAGCAGGTCATCCCGCAGCCTGTACTGATACATGTGGTTGTTCCTTCCCAGGTGCAGGACTCTACACTTGCTCTTATTAAACCTCATTTGGTTTCTTCCTGCCCGTCTCTCCAGCCTGTCCAGGTCTCGCTGAATGGCAGCACAGCCTTCGGGTGTTTCAGCCACTCCTCATAGTTTTGTGTCATCGTTGTACTTGCTGAGGGTTGACATTATTCCCTCATCAAGGTCGTTGATGAAGATGTTGAACAAGACCAGACCCAGCACCGACCGCTGGGGAACACCGCCTGTCACAGGTCTCCAGCCAGACTCTGCGCCGCCGATCACCACCCTCTGAGCTCGGCCAGTCAGCCAGTTCTCAACCCACCTTACTGTCCACTCCTCTATCCCACACTTTCTCAGCTTTGCTATCAGGATGTCATGGGAGACAGTATCAAAAGCTTTGCTAAAGTCAAGGTAGATGACATCCACCGTCTCCCCCCACCTACCCTATACCTATGATGTTGATGCCATCATAGAAGGCGACGAAGTTGGTCGAGCATGACTTTCCCGTGGTGAATCCATGCTGACTATTCCTCATAACATTCTTCTCTTCCAATTGCTTGGAGATGGCCTCCAGAACAAGCTGTTCCAACACCTTTCCAGGGACAGAGGTGAGACTGACTGGCCTGTAGTTTCCTGGATCCTCCTTCCCACACTTCTTGAAGACCGGAGTGACATTGGCTATCCTCCAGTCTTCAGGCACCTCTCCTGACAGAAGCCAACTTGCCAGACACCACTGACTTGATCTGGGCTCTGCAAGTTTGCTGCTCGGAAGTGTTGGATTTTCACGGAGTAAAAGCTATCTTTCCTTTCCCTTGCCTAAAAAGTGAAGATTAAATTTGTCATGGTTGTTCAAGGAGAAATATCATTATTGTTCACTTTCTTCTGCCCAGGCTACTCTGGAAAAAATTACTTACTTTAGGTAGCCAATTTCTGTATTTATAGATCATAGCTGGGTATAAAATAGACTGTGAAACTAACTGAACTGAATTAGAAGGGGAATCATGTTGGTTTGGATTAAAGTGATGCTATCATAATCACTTAAACTTGTGGAGACTTTTTTTCTTTGTTTTTCTCTTCTTTGTGTTAGAACAACACCTGCAAAATTTGCCCCTGGGATTTTAGTAATGAAAATACTTTGGGTGGTTTCTTGGACTCGATTCAGCTTTGGATGTCCACCTCTGACATGCACAGGACAATGGCTGCCTTGTTTCTTACATGCACTTGTCTCCATCAAAGAATCAGTTACAGTTTGAGATAAGTAGCAAGGGCTGAAATACAAACATGTGCTGTACCTTTCCAACAATTCTGTCCAGAGCACTTAAAAGGCTTTGAAGAGCAAAGATTGTTTCTGAACTAGATTTAGTAACTCTAAAATACATACCCATGTTGTTTGTAGAATCACAGAATCACAGAATCACAGAATTTCTAGGTTGGAAGAGACCTCAAGATCATCGAGTCCAACCTCTGACCTAACGCTAGCAGTCCCCACTAAACCATATCCCTAAGCTCTACATCTAAACGTCTTTTGAAGACTTCCAGGGATGGTGACTCCACCACTTCCCTGGGCAGCCTGTTCCAATGCCTCACAACCCTTTCAGTAAAGAAGTTCTTCCTAACATCTAACCTAAAACTCCCCTGGCTCAACTTAAGCCCATTCCCCCTTGTCCTGTCACCAGGCATGTGGGAGAACAAACCAACCCCCACCTCGCTACAGCCTCCCTTGAGGTACCTATAGAGAGCGATAAGGTCGCCCCTGAGCCTCCTCTTCTCCAGGCTGAACAAGCCCAGCTCCCTCAGCTGCTCCTCGTAGGACTTGTTCTCCAGGCCCCTCACCAGCTTCGTCGCCCTTCTCTGCACCCGCTCAAGCACCTCAATGTCCTTCTTGTAGCGAGGGGCCCAAAACTGAACACAGTACTCGAGGTGCGGCCTCACCAGAGCTGAGTACAGGGGGACGATCACCTCCCTAGCCCTGCTGGCCACACTGTTCCTGATACAAGCCAGGATGCCGTTGGCCTTCTTGGCCACCTGAGCACACTGCTGGCTCATATTCAGCTGACTATCCACCATCACTCCCAGGTCCTTCTCTGCCTGGCATCTCTCCAACCATTCCTCTCCCAGCCTGTAGCTCTGCTTGGGGTTATTGCGCCCCAGGTGCAGGACCCGGCACTTGGCCTCGTTGAACTTCATGCAGTTAACATATAGAACTTCATGCAGTTAACATATAGAACAAATGCTATAAATACTGTCATGGTGTTCCTCAAAACCAGAGTTGAGATCAGACATCTCACTGTCAACCAACAGTGTTGGATTGCTGTTATGCGTTATATCTCACACCAGGAGCTATTCTGATGTGTTACTTTCACATCTATTCCCATATAAATGCAATAGAAGTCTCACACTATAATGAAACTAGGCTTTCTACACTTGGGCTGAATGTTCATCACTACAGTCAGTATTGGTTTACATAGTACCATCAGCCCAGGAACTCATTAATCTTAAGGAATATTCTGATGGAAAATGTGTTTTATTTTTTAAGCCAGATCAGTTCGTTGATGTGGTTTGCAGTTGTGTTGGTATGGCAGAGCCGGAGATCTGCAAGGAGAGCAACAAGCTGCCAGAGAGGGAGGGCAGAAACTGCTTAGAGCTGGCACTGAAGTCTCCCTATGTCTTTTCTCCTGCACATTAGCTAATGAGTAAATTATGTAAAAAGGTGGAAGAAAACGTTTTTAATCCTGTTGACAGATCTTGTTCCAGTAACATGATTTTTTGTGTTTCTTGATTTGGGGATATCATTGAACTATTGTTGGCTTTTCAGAGAATGCAAGAAACACTTTGAAGTTGTTGTAGGAAACAAAGAGCTGAAAAATTCTCCAAGCTCATCACACCTCTTTCTCTGCCATCAGAAGCAGTCATATACCTCTCCATGCAAAAAACATGTGTAATAAATACCTTTTACAGATGGATCCATCTCTATTTTTAAACTAATTAGAAATTTGACCAGCCATCCCCTTTTTCAGAAGGGCTTTCTGTAGCACAGTGCTTGAACATTAGGGACTGTCCATATATTCAGTTCATATGAATGTGAAAAAAGAACCAGGTCATTTGTCCCCCTTCATCTGAAAAGCACCTACTTACATAACTGTTGGCTAAATGTGCCGCACAGCATTTTATCAGATGCCATTCCAGAAACATGAAGAAGTAATGTTACTTTGTATATTTCCTTCTGTAAACTTTCAAGAGATTGTAGTGGAAAAACAACCAGGTCAAGATATAAAGAGCTTCATGGTGTCTACTACTGTTATTAGCAGCACAGCTTGGTGGAACACTTGGATTCTAGTCCCTAGCTGAAGCCATGCAGACAAATCTTTTCAACCATGATGTGGAAATCAGATGAACAACTGATTTACAAAGTATCAAGATTTGGACCCAAGCAATGGTCATGTGCACATCCATCAAAGCCCAGTTTGATGGATGAAAAATATTTGCATAATCTCCACAGAAGCCTTCAAAACCTACTTCAGAAATTTACCCAAGATATAGATAGTTTTGCAACCTATGCACAAATGGAATAAGTACCTGTGCATTTATGGAATAAAAGAGCTTCTATTGTAAGAAGCAGAGTTTTGTTTTGTTTTGTTTTTCTAAAACAACAGATAGTGATTTAAAATGTTTAATTAATGATATTAATTAAAGATATAATGCTTTTTCTTCTTCCTTCTTTTAATCATATTCAGAGAGAAAGTCAGTGCGTGGTTTAATTCACCTGTTAAGGTTTGCAAAATACTCCAAAGATGTGTGCTTTACTGAGTAACAACAACAAATATCATGGTGAAAGAATCATTTGAGACTTCCTGTAGACCAAAATCCATCATATGTGACAGAAGACAGAGAACAAGGGTTTCAGTCCTTGGTATCCATTTAAGACACTGCAGTTCTCATGACTGTAGAAAAGGTGTCTAAACAAAAAATAAGCATGGTCAGAAATCCAAATAATCCCTGTGGTGTTTTGTTTGTTTGTTTGTTTTTGTTTGTTTGTTTGTTTTGTTGTTGTTTTGTTTGTTTGTTTTTAAGGTAGACTGCATAGTCTTAGTATGGGTCAGCTGTGGTCAAGTACAGAAGTAGTATCAATAAAGTAAAATAGGAGGAATGATCATCTTTATTAAGCATCAAGGTTGAAGATAAAGATTAGCATATGTAGAACCAGAGCTGAAAGTGGAGTCCATTCAATGTTGTCTCAAAAAAAAAAAAAAAAAAAAAAAAAGGAAGTCTATGTTGGGCATTCTTTACAGCAAGGAGTGCTGTGCAATACCCAGCATTGTCAGGAATAGGGGAAGAGACTGAGTGGATGATGAAGAAGACACAACTCATGGAGAGGCCAAATCTCTAACAAGGCAAGTTCTAAATTTGCTTCAACATGTTACAGATAGTCCCTACAAATAACATGGAATAAACATAATAAAAATAGCTCAAAGTCACATCCATTCTGGAAGCGACCGGTCTGAAACAAGGGACTTTGGGTACTGGTCTCCAGCCTCTAGCTGTCTGGCTGGCTCCTGCTGCCAGATACCAGATATGCCAGAACAACTGCATGTATAATTGCTACCTATCCCCATTATGTCAGTTTGATTTGAGTTGAAAAGGTGTTTCTGCTAAAGTAGGTCATTTGACAGAACCAGGCTAGGGAGTGGCTTCATATGAAGAAATGCCAAGATACTGGAGGGGGTGATAATTTCCAGCGTACTAGAGAAAACAGCTCCAGGTGAACTTCAGTAACAAATTCCTTATTCTAAGGCAGCTGCACCCAAGATGGCGTATGGGGCTCGAGTGACCTGGAAAGTAACATAAACTTTTAAGCAGACAATATCTCTTTTTACCATCTTTCATTTGCCGGTGGTTTACCCTAGGTGCCAATGTTAAACAGTACTGTTGTTTAAAGGGGTAATTGACCTTAGTACTTTCATGAAAGGAAAGTTTTAAATACAGAGCCTAGCAGCACAGACTGCGTAAGTATGTGCTACATGCAATGAACAATGTAGTGCTTTCCTGGTGCGGCTTTGAGTATGGGAGAATCACTCGGAGACAGGGCCAGAATTGTGACAAGCAAATGGGGAGACACCAGAGAGACATGAGTGCTATGACAAGTGTAGTTACGATTACAATTTGTCAGCAAAAGGCCTGCAATCATATAGTCCGCATTAGCTTACCAAATGCTTGTGTAATTAGATGAAACGGGCGTCAACAGTGCACTTAGAATTGAAAACAGTGCACTTAGAGAGCAGCTGCCAGTCAGTCTGTGCTAAACTGGGAGAACATTTCCAGTAGGCTCTATCCTGTGTTTGGTTCTAATCCAAAAAGTCATTGGTTTGTATGAGGAAGGAAAGGGTACATGTTAAAAATCTGTGAACATGCCAAGATGAAAAGAGGGTTGATAAATACTTTCAAAATTTGAAAATGATCATAGAATCAAAGAATCATCAAATGGTTTTGATTGGAAGGGACCTCAAAGATCACCCGGTTCCAACCCTCCTGCCATGGGCAGCAACACCTCCCACCAGATCAGGGTGCCCAATGTCCCATCCAGCTTGGCCTTGAACACTTCCAGCGATGGGGCATCCACAGCTTCTCTGGGCAGCCTGTGCCAGGGCGTCACCACCTTCTGAGTAAATACTTTCCTCCTAACATCTAATATAAACCTATCCTCTTTCAGTTTAAAGCCATTCCCGCTTGTCCTATCACTCTAGCCCCCGACAAAGAGTCCCTCCCCAGATTTCCTGCAGCCCCCCTTTAGGCACTGGAAGGCCGCTGCAAGGTCTCCCTGGAGTTTTCTTCTCCAGGCTGAACAACCCCAACTCCTTCAGCCTGTCTCCATAGGAGAGGTGCTCTAGCCCTTTGGTCATCTCCATGGTCTTCCTCTGGACTCGTCCCAATAAGTCAACGTCCTTCTTGTGTTGGGGGCCCCAGACCTGGGTGCAGGACTCCAGGACCATTGAGTGGTCCATCTGTCAGATTCATGTCTCTCCAACTTAGAGACAAGGAGATCATGGGGAACAGTTTCAACATCATCATGAACACAAGAGGTAGTTGGAAGTCAATCAGTTTAATAATGTGCAGTGCTTTGGCATACAGAAAACTATAAAAAACAGAGAAAAGCATAATACTGTACAGAATAGCTCTGCAGAAAATATTTTGGTCATCCTAATGAGCCACAAACTAAAGGCGAGTGAGCAATGTAATGCTGTTATATTAGCAGAATTGCTTTATGTCAGGTATGAGTAATAGCCCTCTCTGCTCTGTTGGAGCACTATGTTTGATTTGAGTAGTATGTTTTGAGAGAAAAGCAGATAAACTGGAGAGTTCAGAAGAGAAGAAGCATGTCCCCCAAGACAGGTTCAAAAGTTAAGTTTGCTTAGTCTAGGAAAAAGATCAAAAAGAGATGTTATGGTCCTTCCATATGTAACAGATGTTTTAAAGATAGTGATCAGGTGTTGTTTTTTTTTTCTGTTCTGTACTATTGCCAAGATATCCCTCCTCATTCTTCCAGGTAAACTGTGAATAAATCAAACTTTTTATCTCCCCTCAGAATATCCTTTTCCCTATATAAATATCTAATAGCAGAGTTCCTCAAGAATCCAAGTTCTGGCAGCTACCACAAAGAAGAGTGTTCTACCCTCTATCCCTGTAGTTATAGAAGTTTGAAATATTTTTTCAGTTCAGTATTATTTTAAGTAAGATTCTAAATACTTCCAACTGAAAAAGACACAAAGAAATAAGCCTTATATAACTCATCACAAGTGGCTTGACAAAAATTACAATGAAGATGGTGTTGTTTGCTTCAGCTTTCTTGTGTTTTGAATCAATGTTATTGGAATGTGTCCACGAAACATCATTAAACAGTGATGATTATAAGAAGATCACCAGAACATTTGAGTCATGTCTAAAAAGAGAGACCGAGGACATACGTTGCCAATAAAATAAATTATACTCCGAAAATGTGTGAAATTAAGTCATAACTGCAATGAAAAATATGGTGAAATGAAAAAAACAAACAAACAAAAAAAAACAAAACACAGACACCAAAAAAAAAAAAAAAAAAAAAAAACTTAGATTTCAGCACCTCTTTTCCCTTCATTGTCTGCCATTTCCCCCCAAAACCTCTGAGAGAGCATGTGCTAGAGAAGCTAAAGCAAGAATTCTTTTTTCTTTGGTAGCTGGAGATCATTTCCAGTGCTATGGAGTATAATGGAGGTTGCTTAGAGTAAGAAACCGCGTTTGGAAAATGGATGTTTATGGACTGCACCAAAAGAATGGCTCTGGAAACACATTTCTTGCATCTAATTGTGTTACATATGAAACTCCTCTTGTGCCGCATCATCATGCTTCTGACATGCTAAGGCTCTGCTCATGACTGCTCATGCTCAGTTTCTGTGACTGGCAGTGTTCCCCAGGGGTCGGTGCTGGGTCTGGTCTTGTTCAACATCTTCATCAACGACCTTGATGAGGGAATAGTGTCAACCCTCAGCAAGTACACCGATGACACAAAGCTGGGAGGAGTGGCTGAAACACCTGAAGGCTGTGCTGCCATTCAGCGAGACCTGGACTGGCTGGAGAGATGTAGTGGGTTTACGTGGCAAGGTTTTGGTAGCAGGGGGCTATAGGGGTGGTTTCTGTGAGAAAGATCTAGAAGCTGCCCCATGTTTGGGAAGGACCCCATTGTTTTCCAGATCTGAGCCAATAAGTGATGTTGTTTGCGCCTCTGTGAGAGCATATTTAAGACGGGGAAAAAAAACGCTGCGCCAGACAGCAGCCGGGAGTGAGAGAACAGCCTTGCACGTGACAAGGTCAGTGTAGAGGTTGGTTGGACCCGATGATCTCGAGGTCCTTTCCAATCCCTACAATTCTGTGATTCCGTGTGATTCATACAGGAGGTGAAGGAACAGTTTGGTGTCCATGGTGTGCAAATCACAACTTATTCTTGTAAAAGTGTCAGGAAGGATGTCTGATCATGCTCATTATTTTTTATGGTAGACATAATCTATTAAATTTAACTTTTTATTGTAGAGGTATTATGGAAGTATATCCATGGTCTGCTGTTACAGGCACAGAAAACATTAGTTTCTGGAAAAATAAAAAGTAAATCAGCAATATCTATGGGAAACAGAAACTCTTCAGAATTTGGAATTCCATTACTACAAATATATATATATATGTTAAAATAATTATTAATTATTTAAACCACTCTTTCAGACTTCAAATTCTGAAATGAACACTAAAATGAAACATAATGTTCTAAAATCTTTTGCTAGGGACAAAAAAGGTCACCATCTAAGATTCTGGACAATTCTGTGTATGACCAAAAAGGTTTTTTTGTAGTAGAATAACTTGGTGATGCTCAGTTATGGTAAAAGTTATTTAAAGTAGCTACAAAAAACAAGGATACGTCCAAGAGTCAAAAGCATGGGAAAAAAAATACCAATTGGATTTTCTACATCAGTTCATTGTAATAGTTTAAGTTGTGATTAAGGACAGTTAAAGACATGTGATTTTAATTTTTATAGTTTATCATCCCTCCTCCTCAGTGTATGACAATGCTAGCATCTTATTTGCCTTTTTAATTGACTTAGACTAGTTAAATTATTAGTTTAAATGACACAGTCTTATCTTCACTAAAAAGTAGGAAATAGAAGGCAGAAGCTCCAAATCTTCATCTCACAGCCCACACACAAGATTCAGAGTGGAGAACAGAGTGTGAGTCACAAATCCACACAAATGTAGACTGTATATCTTTTTTCTGAGACCAGTAGTGAAAAAAAAAATAATCAATGAAAAACAAAAAATGGTTTTACTGTTATTTTGTTTTGTTTTGTTTTCCCTTAATATTTTAAAGTGCAAATCTTCTACTGATACTTTGAAGGTGACATTTTATTGTAAAGGTAAAAGTTTGGAAAAATATCCTAATCCTGGATATGTCACTTGGGTTAACAGTATGACATGCATAATTTCTATAAAAAGAAAATAGGAAAGATCTGAGTTTGACTGAATGCACACCTACTACTTTTCATGCTGGGAGATAAAATATTGTTGACAACTGTATATATGCTAAAACTTCAGCCAAGTGAAGTGAAATTTGAAGTATAGCTAAATCTCTGAGATAAAAGAGAAACATGAGACATGAGTTATGACTGGTATGCTTGTTACAAAGAAGCAAAAGGTCAAATCTAGTTTTTATTAGAAAAAAAGAAAAAAAATCTCACATCTTTAAAAGGCCCAAGTGATCTTAATAGGAGTGAACCATGGTTTTAAGTTTCACCTGAAGTTTTTAACTTATGATCCTAGTATCTGTAACTATGAAACTGGATGCTGTCTACATTTGACCAAATACAACTTCACTGTGTTTTATTAAAAAATAATAATAGTAATAATAAAAAAGCTTGGTGGTAGAGCACAAACTGTATCTGAACAAACTGAATCTGAACAAACTGAATCCCTTCAGTACTGAGTAATTTAAATGCATTATCCCCCCCAGCTGCAGGTATGAAGAAAGAGTGGTAAGCAGGAAAATTGAAGAGGACCTGCATTCTGGGACACAGGTGGGACAAGCTGTCACTGTATAGACTATGCTTCCAGTCTACCAATGGTCAGTGTGGGGGTTTCACACTGACCAATTTTCATTTGTTTCTCATTCTCTCTCACTCTTCTCATGCTTCATTTCTATCTTAATTAACTGCTATTTTTAGTTTTCCTAAACAAAATATAAACCAAATAACATAATTCCGGTCAAACTCTGCAACATTTTTCTCCAACAAATTCAATTCCAGCAGAAACATCCAGACATTCAGCTGTTGATAATCATCAAAGCACACTGAAATTAATTTATACTGACTTAGAATCCACTTGAGTCTAATCACACATCTTTAATTATTCTGTTTAAGAACAAAGCCAGGAAAACACTCATTCGTGTTTTTGTTTTGTTTTGTTTTGTGCCATAAATCCTATTATCTAAAGCTGAGAGTTGTGAACAGGGCATCCTCTGGAATTATTTTTCCCAGCACTTCGTGTTTCGCTGCTGCCATCTTCTGGAAGGAAAAAAAAAATGTTTTCCTACAGTTCTTCCAATCTCTTTTTGAAATATTTAATCATTTTTGTCATCTCTTTAACAATATCAGTACAAGATTTTGTTCATATACGGATATTTTACCTATAAGTCTTGCAATGTGTTCTCTGTTATCCAGTTCTAATTCTTTCACACAAGAAGTATTTTAGAAGTGCAAATCTAAAAATTAGTATTAAAACCAAACATTTTCTGTATCATTACACTCTGTATTGCTACAGATCATCATATATATTATTAATTGTAGCTGTTCAAGATTTTTTTTTTCTCAGTATTTATGCTGCGTGTTTTATGTTTGGACAGCAAATTATTCACGTCTATTCTGTGGACCCGTTTCCATCTTTAAATTCATATTTACTAAACCTTTCCTTTTGAATATTTTAAAAAACATAAAGACATTTGCATTAGTTGTTAAGCTCCTACATTTGTGATCATGTAATGTGGTCATGTTCGCACAACTGTCCCTCACTCATGCATAACCACTATGAGAAAACCATACAAAACTGCTTATCTTTTCTGAACTTTTTTCTCACAGCACCTAAGGCCATAGCATCTGAGATGCTCTTACATTCACCTAAGAACACTTTAATTGAATGAAATACTTGAAAACCCCAAACCATTGTTGCAGATGAAGAGGAAGCTGCTACCACAAGCATCTTTGTACACGAGGAGGCAGTATTGTAAAGCACCCAGCAGATGGCAGAGGTCCAAGCCCATCTGTATGCCTGACCTCTGGTCTCAACTCTTCAAAGGCCCCTTCCAAATCAGGAGTCTATACCTGGATTTCTTTAAAACGTGGAGTTTTGTAATAAATGCCTTTCCTAAACCAGGTCACTTAGCTACTAGATATACGACTGCTCTGGAAGCCCATGGATACCGTGAAGACGTAAATGGAAATACTATTTATTTTTACATAAAAACAACACCAGGGAAAGAAGGAGAGGAAGGTTACAATAGCAAAAAGTTGTGCCTGAATATTATGCCCGTTTCTCAGAGAACTCAGGACAGTGCTAAGCGAAGCAAACTCCTGCAGTCCACATCGGACCCTCCATTTATCCCCTTCCTGCCCAGGTTATGACTGAATTTCTTCAGAATCTCTTCCATTTTTATTTTATTTTTATTTTTTTTTTAGTGGGAAATTGGACATTGCTCCATCAGATTTTGTGGGTCTCCTCTGCAAAGAGAACTCCAAATAATTAGTTAATCCCCCCTTCAACGACTCTCCCTGGCTTTGGGGATCTGACTGAGGGGTCCCCCCTCAATCAGATGGGGAGCCCTGGAAATGCACCGGGTGCTTCTCCCCCCGGTCCTGCCGCCCTGCTGGAGGGGCAGGCTGCCGGCAAGAGGGCAGCAGGGACGCGGGGACAGAGCCCTGAGGGCTGGTGACAGGAGCTCCGCCATTTTGAGCTGCGGGCACCCCCAGCCAGCCGCCACCCCACGGTCCCCTCCCGCCGCCCTCACACGCCAGCATCCCCGTCCCTCTTCTTCCCGGCTCGGCTCCGTTCAGCCGTGCTCAGCCCTGCCCGGTGCTGCCCACCGGACCCATTGGCTCGGCTCTGTGGAGCCGCCTCCGGTTGCATCAGCTTCGGCTGCCGGGAAGCGCCTGCGCGGCCTCCTTCTCTTCCCTTCCCCGCTCCTCCCTCTCTCTCTCTCTCTCTCTCTCTTGGTGCCGGTTTGGCTCGGCGGGCAGCCATGGCAGGGGCTGATGGCCAGGTGGGCCCCGCAGCGTGCTGGGGGCAAGGGGGGCACCGGGGTCCGCTTGTCCAGGCTTCCTCCGGCTTCCCCTCACCGCTCCCGGGGGCTGCGCTGAGGCGGGGAGTCCCCGCGGCAGGCTGGGGAGGGGCGGCTGCTGCGGAGGGAGGACGGGTGCTGGTGGGGAACCGGGGCTGTCCCCAAAAAGTTTTTCCATCAAGTGGCCCCGGGGGTGTCCCCCCAGCTCCGGGGAGAGGCGGTGGGGTTGGCTCGGTGCTTAATAAAAGGGGTCGGTGGGGTGGGTGCACCCCATGGTGCGTGGGGTTGGGGCGGCTCGCAGCGGCTGCTGGCATGTGAGGAAATGGTGTTTGCCCTCCCTAGGTAAATGCTGGGGGTGAAAACAAGGCAGACTGCGGGAAGAAGAAAGCGAAGGAAGGGGCCGGCGATGAAGGGCGCGCGGAGGTGAGCAGCCCTGGGGTCGTGTGGGGCAGTCCCTTGGTTTTGTGTGCTGCTGGCCGTGCTGCAGTGAATCCCCGTCACTTACTTTATCCATCCTTTCAGTGAGGCATTTCCCCACTATTTCTTACTAAAGCAAAGTTTGCCTTGAAGTTGCTTTGTTGCCTTTGACAGCAAGTTCTATCAGCGTAATAGGGGAGCAGCTGAGATTTCCGCAGTTGCTGCTTCCTGCTGCCTTTCACTGTGTCCCTCAGTTGCACCAGGAGGTGGGCAGCAGATCTCAGCAGCAATTAAAGCCTACAAAAGATGTTCTTTCTTCAGTGTTTTGGTTTGGTATGAGTAAACGCATCTCTCTGACTGTGCACAGAGAGGGCCAGCTGCTAGCCAGCACTAAGCTGAGCTGGCCTTGTAGCTGTATGACCTGGGCTGTGCACAAGCTGCCAGCCTGACATCTTTATGTGACACGTAGACCAGTGGCACTTCCTCTCCAGGTAGCTCGGACTAGGGGTGTTCCCTAAGTTTTCTCACCTAATAATAAAAATCTACTTTTTTACACTTCCGCAATCTTTTCAGATTTATTTTTGTCCTTGTGTAGTTCATTAAACCAGTGTTTAATAAATCAATTTAAACACTGGTTTAATAAACTATGTAGTAGCTTGTTAACATATCTATAGTTAATTAAACAGGTGTACCATGGTGCATTTCAAAGTACTAATTACTAAGCTGAAGTCATATATAGTTATTAGATACTGATAATGATTGCTTGTTAGATACAGCATACATATAACTATAAATACGGTCACATAGCTCCCTTGTGAAAAGTCACAGAATCATCTAGGTTGGAAGAGACTTCCAAGATCATCGAGTCCAATCTCTGACCTAGCACTAACAAGTCCTCCACTAAACCATATCACTAAGCTCTGCATCTAAACGTCTTACATGCATTCTGTATATTTTCTTGACATAATGTGATAGTAGAGTATTCTAATAACCTATTGCATCTTTCTTTCTCTTTATTCTTGATATGTAGCTAAATCCCTGGCCTGCATTTATCAATGAGCGTTTAGAGATGTACAATAAACTTAAAGCTGAACATGATGCACTCCTGGCAGAAAGAGCTGCTAATGACAGTAAACCCATTAAAGTTACATTACCTGATGGCAAGCAGGTTGATGCTGAGTCCTGGAAGACAACTCCTTACCAAATTGCTTGTGGAATTAGGTATGATTCTATTCTGTGATACACTTACTAACTTTTAGATGGATCTACATCTGCAAGTCATGCCTATGATCATTAATGTTGGCATATGCAAAATTAGTTTACAGGGGCCTGGGGAAGGAAGATGATTTGGGTGATGTTTCACTTGATTTTTAGGGTGCAGTAACATTATGAGAGTCTTTTGCTTAACTGCAGTTTTACTTGCATGGGAGATAGCTGTCAAAAAGAGCATTGCGCAGCTCTGGAGGACTCAAATGTGCCTTGGGGGGATTTGAACAATGCTTACTGAACACCCTAACAGTCAAAATTATCAAAGCTGGGTCATTCCTAGAAGTGAAATACCTTTTCTTTTGATTATTTTTTCATGCTTAGGTGTCATGTTATTGAAACTTTCTTTGCTTTTGTGATTTGGGCTCAAGGAATACTTTTTTTTTTTTGCCTGCTTGAGATAAAACTATAAAGTCACTACGTTAGAAATGGTATCTAATAATTTTTAAAGGCAAAGCTCTGTTTTTATTGCAGTAGGATTTTGAAGTCAGGTTAGTACTTTGCCTCTAATTCAAATATGTTGATGAATGCATGAATGTCTAGTATACAATGCAGATTTCCTCCTACGTCTCTCAAGAGATGCGAGTAGGATTTTCATAAATGTTTAGGACTGGCTAAACTGCTCTTCCATTTGGAATTTATTTACGGCATTGTACCCACTCTGAGCACTCATGAAAATCTTATTCAACATGGAGGGCAAACCTGGCATATTTCTACCTGCTGATTTGAAATAATTACATACCATGTATTTATTCTCTAGCCAGGGCTTAGCTGACAACACTGTTATTGCTAAAGTGAACAAGGTGGTTTGGGATCTAGACCGTCCTCTGGAGGAGGACTGTACCCTGGAGCTGCTCAAGTTTGAAGATGAAGAGGCACAAGCAGTGAGTATCATCTAATTAAAATTTGTTTGCCTTTAGATTTTCATTAAACCCAACCTCCAGTAGTTACTAGCATCTTTACTGTGCTCAAAAGAGGTGGAGGAGAAGGAGAGAAAAGGTTTGCTGTGTATGTACGTATGCATTTTCTTCATTAAGAAGAAAATGTGATACTGCAAATATTGTACATTCTGCTTTGTATTAGTTGACAGTTCTGCTCGCAGTTGCTATAGTTTATGCCAAGTCTGTTATGTTTTCAACCTTCGTGTTAACATAAAGTAGGTCCTTTGAGCTGACCTCTTTAGCTGGACTGCAAAAGCAATGCTGAGTACAGAAGTACTGTCTATAGACATAAAAGAGATGAGTAAGCTGCTCTTAATCTTTTTACATACAGAAGTACGTACTTTATTTTGGCTCTTCATTCAGCTAAATGTAGATATCCATTATCTAGCCAAATTTTTCAGCTCTGTCTTTAGAAAAAGTTATTTGGTACTAGAAGCTTCAAACTCGTAACGGATATCTTGCATTCAAATTTAGGGTTTTCATCCTGACTAAATGATGGCTTTTGTGATACTTATGTTTTCTGACCCGTGCAAATAAAAGCAGACTGAAGTCTTACAGATTTTGTTTTACTTTGTTAGAACATAAGGTGCACTACAAGATGTAGCACAGCTTTTAACTTTATGAGCTGTTCTATATCCATGCAGGACTTGCCATGCATAAAGTCTTTGCAGAACCTTAGCCTTGTGTTGAAAGTACACCTTGTCAGCTTTATGCTGTATATCAGCAGAGCTGATCAATTGAAGTTAACAGAAAAGAAGAAAAGTTGTTGGATTAGTTTCCTGACTTCTGGGCAAAACTGAATGATTTCAACAATGGCTGAAACTAAGAATTACTTGCTACAAGGCAGAAAACAATTTTCCAGTGTTACTTTTTGGAAGTGTTGATGCTTAGGATGGGAGTGTTTTGGGGCTTTTCTGATGACTGTTCTAATATGGGATCTGCATCAAGTACCCTTAAAAGCAGGTGTTCAAAAAAGTTTTAAATTAAACTGCTCAGAAATGCATTGTGCATATTCATACTTGACCCCTTTTTTCACTTCCAGGTGTACTGGCACTCAAGTGCTCACATAATGGGTGAAGCTATGGAGCGAATCTACGGTGGATGTTTGTGCTATGGTCCACCAATAGAAAATGGATTTTATTACGACATGTTCCTTGAGGAAGGGTAGGTTTTATATTTTTTTTCCTTTTTCAGAAGTAGGGAGATGGCAGTCACAGTCACACACCTCTCTGTTATTTGCTTGTTCCCAGAACAAAGTCATCTGCACTGCTGAAGATGGGTTTGTTCATTGCAGTGTGTCCCAGCCATAAGCCAATACATTGCAACCAGAACAGAAATTGCAAGTGAAAGTGAGAATGATTTGTTCTTTTGCGTGTGTTTATTTTAGGGGTGTATCAAGTAATGATTTCTCTGCTTTGGAAACATTATGCAAAAAGATCATGAAGGAAAAGCAAGCCTTTGAAAGACTGGAAGTTAAGAAGGAAACACTACTTGAAATGTTCAAGGTAGGCTGTTTATAATGTTACAATCATCACGCAGTTAGCCAAGTGTTCTATTAGTGGTAGAAGGTCTGTCAAATTAATTTCTAGAGATGTGTTTCTACGGACTCATGTGATATTTAACTTTAAAAAAATGAGCAAAGGCATCAGTTAAGTTTTCAGGAATGCGCATTATTTTTTTCTGCAACCAAGAATTGTAGGTCTTCCGCTGGGTGACCTTAGTGATACCTTTGAATCCACATTCCTCATTTATTTCACATGGATGTAAATTTGCAGTTATATACAGATCATGTGCTGTTATGTGCCTGTTTTTATATTGGTTGTAGTAAAATGCCATGGTGATGCTACAACTGCATTTGTGATGCTCTCAGTAAGCTTCATACATTTTTTTTTAGCATAAAGACTTCTGGGAAGCTCCAAGCAACAATAAAAGCTGATCTTTCTCTATTGTACCTAGCTGTAAATAATTCTCTGGCATTCAGAGATACTCAGTTTTCACTACTGAAACATCAGGAGACTCATAGTGTTATTCAGGTTGGAAAAGGCCTCAGCAGGTCTTCAGTCCAATCTCACGCGCAAGGCAGTGTCGACCAGGTTTCATGGGGCTTTGTCCATTTGGGTTCCAAATAGACTTGGAGGTTTAAAACTTTTAAGTATGGAGACTGAACAATCTGCTCACTGGGCAGCTTGCTACTCTTTTTGAGCTATGTAGCAACGTAGTAGTATACTGTACAGCTGTCTTGCATAACCCTCTTTTGATGTAGTATAGCATCAGGTTTGCAAATAGTGTAAACTGCTTGTCAGCTCTGCTGCTTAACAAGGAGTTAACAAATGTGTGTTGTGTTTTTTCTTCTCAGTATAACAAATTTAAGTGTCGCATCCTGAATGAGAAGGTCAATACTCCAACTACAACAGTATACAGGTGATTATACACGCATAATAATATTACTGGATAAAACTTGGCAGGAGGAAGTATACTAAATGAATATTTTCCTGTTCTTAGGTGTGGCCCCTTGATAGATTTATGCAGAGGGCCTCATGTCAGACATACTGGCAAGATAAAGACCATAAAAATTCATAAGGTAAGGGCTGAAACTACCTTAGAAAAATGTGTTTATTTGAAAGCATGTTGCTGTTTTTGGGCAATATGACAGCACATTATCCAAGAATGTAATGCAAAGTGGATAGCCTGGCCACAAGCTCAATTTAACCAATTGGTGAAGGGTTGTGTGCTACAAGAATGATGTTCAGGTGGTGCGAAGGCCAGCTAGGTGGCCAGGGCTCGCACTTCCAGCACTGATCAGAAAATGAGTCTGGCTTAATTCTTGGTTAAACTGTATCAGCTAGAGTTTTTAGTTTTTGCTCAGCTGATTGTTATAGCCAAGTTTAGTTGGAATAGATGGCTACAGAAAGAGACAGTGGGCTATAAAAAAAAAAAAAAAGACTAAATAGAGCTCAAAAAAAATCTTAATATATATTTTATTTGTCTCTTAGTGCATTTTTCTCATCAGTGCTACTTATTTATGATTAAAACTCTCCTTGTGCCATAGTTACCCTACGTTATGTATAGAGATTTGTTAATGATTGCATGTCTTTTCACAGCAGGTGGTAGTAGTAAAATATCAGGCTACTCCTTTTATTCATCATTTCATTTACTTTTCTACATGCAGAACTCCTCTACCTATTGGGAAGGCAAGGCTGATATGGAATCACTCCAGCGCATCTATGGAATTTCATTCCCAGATGCAAAAATGCTGAAGGAGTGGGAGAAGTTCCAGGAAGAGGCTAAAAGCAGAGATCACAGAAAAATTGGGCGGGTGAGACAGTCTGTCTGGCAATGTATTTCAAAAACACACTGTATACATGACCTCATAACTAGAAGCATCTCAAAGACCACACTTGGCTGCCACAGCCAAGATGTGACATGTCAGTATTTTCAGTCAAGTTTCAAAGCCAGGTGCTTTTCCCTCGAAGAGCATCAAAAGCCCTAAAGTAAGCAACTCATCTTTAGAGCTTTCTCTCTTTAAACATAATATCTTTCGTCCACAGATTAACCAGTACATTACCTGAATGCTTTGGCATGCAAAACACACCACTTCAGTCTGTAGGCAATGCTCATTCCTACCTGGGTTGCTTGTTCCCAATATGGGGATTTTTTATTTGTGTTTTTTAACTTTGGTGCTGCCCAGTCAGTAGCAATTAATTTGTGAATATTCGGGGAAAAAATGGCTATACAATTACTTTTTTTTTCAAATATTATTTTTCTTGCAGGACCAAGAATTGTTTTTCTTTCATGAACTCAGCCCTGGTAGTTGTTTTTTCCTGCCAAAAGGAGCTTACATTTATAACACATTAATTGAGTTCATCCGGGTAAGTAATGTCTTTTGGAAATCTTATAGAAGAAATTGCTTTAGAAAAATGTGTAACAGTATACAACAGACTAACAGTATAAATTGAGTTGAATTGAATGGCTGTTCAATCCTAGTTCTGTAACCCATGGTACTAAAGAAACCTGTTTTTTTAGAGATGGTCTTTTAATAATCTCTGCCGAATTATGTTTTTATTAGAACTTTATTAACATGCAGTTAAAGCAGTGATAATGATGATCTGGAGTATGGATTATTTGACAACTAAAAGTACAGCTAAACTCAGTACAGATGTTCCACAAATCCATGTTGGTTTGATTTGATGAATGTATTTAACTTGACCTTGTAGAGTTATTTGTTATAAAAATGAAAAAAAAATCCTGATCTACGTGTTGCAATATATAAAAATCTTTGTATTGTTATTTTATGTTTGGGCTGAGATGTACTACCAAGTGTCATTGATTAATGAGAGACTGCTGCTTCGCTTGCTGGGAGGGAACTTGTTCTTCTTGCTCAGAGTTGTTTGGGGGAAGGGTGTTGCTGGTGGAAGGGAGGTATCCTGCAATCTTCAGCTTGTTTTTATTTATTTATTTTATTGAGTCACGGACTTCAATAAGGCAGCACTTCCATGTTTTTGTGGCTGCAGATCAAAGGCTGAGTACCATTACTTTTGTTTGCATATTAATTATTTTATGTACTGGCTCTGTTTTAGAGTGAGTATCGAAAACGTGGATTCCAGGAGGTTGTCACTCCAAATATTTTCAACAGCAAACTATGGATGACTTCAGGGCACTGGCAGCATTACAGTGACAACATGTTTTCCTTTGAAGTAGAGAAAGAAATCTTTGCTCTGAAGCCTATGAACTGTCCAGGACACTGGTAAATACACATAATCTTTGATAAATTGTGTGTTGTAGTTATGAGTCTTGGTGCCTATAAGCTCTCTCTATTGAGACCCTGAGAAATGTCGTTTTTCTGTTATTACAATGGTTGTGTTTTAGAACTGAAGCTCACTTTGGTGCTAAGAACTCTGGATAGCTAAACCAGCTACCAGGGCACTGTCAGTTTTGCTGCAATTTAGTCATTCGGGTTTTAATGCTCGGTAGAGGAGCTGTTGCCTTCTCTGTGTGAAGTGGGGGAAGCGTATCAGCTATAAAAGAATACCTGTTTTTTGTGTTTGTGTGTTTTTTTTTCCCCACTGAGAAAAACAGTGGTAAATGACTGTATTCAGGTTACGTCATTGACATCATGGGCATTTAGTAATGCCTATTATTCAAGTAATAAACTTTCTCCTTCAGCCTTATGTTTGATCATCGTCCAAGATCATGGCGTGAGCTGCCATTACGGTTGGCAGATTTTGGCGTTCTGCATCGCAACGAACTGTCAGGAGCTCTCACAGGACTCACTCGAGTACGTCGGTTCCAGCAGGACGATGCTCACATATTCTGTGCTATGGAACAGGTATGGGTTGCTGTTAAATGAAATCGGGTATTAGCATAGCTGAATTTTCCATAGTTGAGACTTAATTTCCGTTCTTATAAAGATTGAAGAGGAGATAAAGAGCTGTCTGCAGTTCTTGCGTTCCGTGTATGATGTCTTCGGATTTTCCTTTAAACTGAATCTCTCCACTCGTCCTGAAAAGTACCTGGGAGATATCAAAGTGTGGAATGAAGCTGAAAAGGTAAATAATTTTTATTAATTTTCTATATGAAAGCAAGGTTGCAGTTGGAAGTCCTGTAAGAACACACTGCCTTCTGGGAGGTAACAGTTGCAGCCTGTTACCTGAGAAATGTAACTTAATAACACTTCAATTCCATCTGGGTACTAGCAGTAGCTTTCGTATGCACACCGTACATGTCATTATTTTCCAGACAAAAGTTATCTCTGTGTCACAGTCAAATTATGTCTCCTTTTTTTTAATTGATTGAAAAATTGAAGTGGGGGGAGGGAGGATGAAGAGAACCAAGTCTGACAGCCCATGTATATATAATAAGACTGAACAGTCTTCCAAAAAACAGGCTGTTTTCACGATTAAAGTGTTAGCCCTTGCAGATTCAGTGGTTGGCAGAAGACAGGGCAAGAAGAGACACTAGATGTATGTGGGATGGATTCTCAAGATTTACAAACTTTGAATCTATCATAAAAAGTTCTTGAATCTTAGCTAACGCTGCTTGTTTGGCCTCTTCCAAAATATATACATCAGCTTTGTTTAAATTTGGAGTAAATTATTTAAATTTATTTATTTTAGCTTGGACGCTTCCAAAATTCACCTTTTTCGGAAAAGTAATGAGGTGGATAGGAATATGTTGCAATAGTTATGGGGAAATAACTGTAAGTCTGGTAGTGTTAGATGCCTGTAGCGGCAGGCTGACCTGATGCTGTAACATGGAAGCAAATGAGTGTATATGTCCTTTATTTCTAGCAACTGGAAAACAGCCTGAATGACTTTGGTGAGAAGTGGGAGTTGAACCCTGGCGATGGAGCTTTCTATGGACCTAAGGTTAGTATGTTGCCCTGGACTTCTGGCTGGGTTAGGCTTTTAATTCTTTTTGGATGAGGTAGACAAAAGCTTATACAATTCCTTGCTTTCCATTCATGTCACTGCAATCTTAGTGGTGGGGGTAGCATGTAAATACTGTTCATCTCAGTACGGCAGAGGAGCAGGAAAAAATGGAAGTCTTTGTCTTCATAAAATCATGCTAACTACAGATATACCCAGAAAGATGAGTGTTAGGTGTCTATTTGTACAGAATGTTTGCCAAGCAACATATATAAATACCTGACCAAGAAAAAGGAATTCTGCTTTCAGTTAATTATACAAATACAGATGGACACAGTGCTGCTAACACATAAAGAATGTTTTTTATAACTTATTATGAGAAAGGAGAAAAAAATACTATGGTGATGCTCTTGGGTTTTATTCATGATCTTCTTGGTAAAGACAGCTTTTATTTTCTACTCATTCTGTACATTCCCTTCCAATGTAACGCTGTAGCTAATTTTTTCAGTGTCAGTATGTCTTTTTAAAGCATTGATGCTATTTAGTTTTGGCTGGAGGATACAGAACAAAACTGATTCTTGAAGTGAGAAATTGGTACAAGCTGAGATAGTTGGCTTGTAAAAGTACAAGACTTGGAGTATCATAGAATCATAGGATGGCTCGGGTTGGAAGGGGCCTTAAATCTAGTTCCAACCCCCCTGGCATGGGCAGTGATGCCACCCACCAGACCAGGTTGTCCAAAGCCCCATCCAGCCTGGCCTTGAACACCTCCAGGGATGGAGCATCCACAGCTTCTCTGGGCAGCCTGTGCCAGGGCCTCACCAACCTTACAGTGAAGAATTTCCTCCTCCCATCTTATGTACACCTACCCTCTTTTAGTTTAAAGCCATTCCCCCTTGTCCTATCATTATCTATCTGAGTAAAGAATCCCTCTTCATCCTTCTTATAAGATCCCTTTAAGTACTGAAACGTCTCACTGAGGTCTCCCTGGAGCCTTCTCTTCTCCAGGCTGAGCACCCCCAGCTCTCTCAGCCAGACTTCACAGGAGAGGTGCTCCAGTCCTCTGAGCATCTTTGTGGCCCTCCTCTGAACCCGCTCTAACAGCCCCACATCCCTCTTGTGCTGGGGGCCCCAGGCCAGGACGCAACACTCCCAGTGGGGCCTCACAAGGCAGAGCAGAGGGGCACAATCCCCTCCCTCCACCTGCTGCCCACCCCTCTGTTGCTGCAGCCCAGGACGCAGTTGGCCTTCTGGGCTGCAGGCACACACTGCTGGCTCGTGTCGAGCTTTTTGTCCACCAGAACCCTTAGATCCTTCTCTACAGGGCTGCTCTCACTGGGTTCTTCTCCCAGTCTGTGCTCCTATCACTGATTGTCCTGACCCAAGTGCAGCACCTTGCACTTGGACTTGTTGAGTAGGAAGGGAAGTTTTGTTGTTGTTGTGTTTGTTTTGTTTTATATAGTTATCTAATATTTTATGGTGGTGTTTGGCTGGAATTTCCCGTTTTCCCAGCTACATAAATTCCGACTTCCTTGACAGAGGGAAAGTATTCTGTGATTTTTATTTTTTTTCTACATAGCTTTAATACTTGTTTAATTAATCAAACCCTGTTTACACTTACAAGCCATTTGCAGTTTAAGCAGAGCTGAGTAGCTTAGTGGGAGATATGAACAGGAGGTGGCAGTGTTGTTGGATCAGCATTACCAAAGCAATTGCTGCATTACAAGCAATCCTTTTGGTGATCAGTGAATCCTAATGCAATAATCTTGTAGAAAGCAAGCAAAAAGGAAATCTTAACCCTGTCTTCATATTATCTTTTTTTTTTTTTTTTTTTTGTAAATAACCTTAACATTGTTTATTAAACATTTCTGGAAAAAAAAAAATAAATCTTACATTTGTTGGCATGGTTTTGTAGCTGTAGCTGCACTGAGTTTTGCTGGTGGGTTTTGTTATTAATAAAGACCCTTGCACTGGTTTTGCATCTTTTTAAGAGCTTCCTCTTCAGGAAATTCTTTGATTTGCTTCCTTTTTGCACAGATTAAGTAGAACTTTCCAGAAATTTTGATATCTTTGAGCATAAGGACACAGAGCCTTACAAAGAGCTTGTCAGTGTTTCCCTAATAGACATAAATTTTGTCTAGCTTTTTAATCAGTCTAGTAAACCAGTTCTGATTTTTTTTCTCTGTATGCTAATTGAATCAATTTCACTTTATAGATTGTAGGTGGAATGCGTTGTAACAGCTTATTGTAACTTGAAATGCAAACAAGATTTAGTAACTTCCTCAGGCCATTTGAAAGGAGGCAAATATCCACAAGAACACTTTGTTAGCCTTACACTTGCTCCTAATACACTAGCTAAAGTAAAGTGAGCAAACATAGCTTTTTGCGATGATTTTAATGGAAACTGGTTAAAGTTGCCTTGTTAAGTGAAGCTCTACATCCAGGAAACCTTTAAACCAACTTCGAATATTTCTTTTCCTACTCTAAGTTGATGATCTGGAATTAAAGATGGTTGTTAGTGACTTATTTTGATAGAAACTGATGAGTAGCTGAACTATGATAA
Source organism: Netta rufina (assembly GCF_964035555.1). Classification (NCBI taxonomy): domain Eukaryota; kingdom Metazoa; phylum Chordata; class Aves; order Anseriformes; family Anatidae; genus Netta; species Netta rufina. Next base: position 8,049,935 of record NC_140126.1, read on the forward strand.
ACTGCTGCTGAATGCAAAATTTTTGATCAGTTATTATTTAGCTAAATGACTTTTGAAAGGCACTTATCACTTCTGTGAGTAAAACAGTGATCTGTTCATTTGGTATATAAGTTAAAATAAGGTAAATAGCCCCAACATATAGCCAAACTGGTAAAACAATGAAGAAGAGGGCAATTCACTAAATAAGTAAGGTCCAAATACTATAAATTAACAGTTTTCTAGCTATTTGTCTAACTTCTATCATTAGTGTATCCAGGATTAAAGTATAAGGTGCAATAGATACAAAAGTCTTTACTGTAGATATTCACATGCAGACCAAGTGTCGCTAAGATCCTTGTTGGTAAGTGGACTACTTAACAACAAGATGTGCATCCTGTGTCCAGGATTTTTGGAGCTTATTGCTGAGTTCTGAGCCAACACCCACAACTGCCCACCCTCCCTTGACATGCTGCTGAATTTACTCAGTGAAAAGACTCATGGAAGTCCCATGAAAAAACAAAGCAAACTCACAGAAAATACTGAGGTATTCGATATAGTCCACTGTGAAGTAATGTTTCTCCGCTTGCTTACCTTGTTTTTAGTTCTAATGTTTGCATCAGAACCTGCAAATCATTTTAAAACATAGGCTGAAGTGAAAGTATGTTGTCCAAAAACATACATAGTTCCTCTGTAGTATATTAGTGAAAGCTTCTGTCCTAAGACAGTGAGTTTGCTCTCAGAGTGACAATCTTGTATCATAAACTCTTATAAAGTTTCAATTTTTTGTTTCCTAAGATTGACATTCAGATTAAAGATGCCATCGGCCGCTACCACCAATGTGCTACAATCCAGCTAGACTTCCAGCTGCCGGTCAGATTTAACCTCACCTTTGTCAGGTAAGCGCAGAGGCTGGTGATCATAACTGCTATATAATTTAACCTTTCTGTCACTTATATGTGTAACTAATTTTATTCACAGCCATGATGGTAATGACAAGACAAGACCGGTTATCATTCACCGGGCTATCCTGGGATCTGTGGAGAGAATGATCGCCATTCTAACTGAAAACTATGGAGGCAAATGGTAATGTTGGAAAGCAGATTTTAAGCAAACACTTTCAAATTGAGGATAAATTAGCATACAAGAGTCAAGAGGGTTCATTTTATTTCCCTGCTACAGAGGCATGCTATAAGTATACCACAAGGCAGTTCCTTCTGAATCCCTTTCTTCAGATATTAAATAATTCTACATAAGGTAGCCTCTGTGTGATACCACTCTTGCATGTGCAGCGTACAGCTCATCTGTCTGAGGTGTGTATCTCTCACCTTGCTCTTCCAGCTGCACCGCACAGCAGAGAGTCATGGTAATCTCCTTAATGTGCTGAGGTATAGAATCACAGAATCATAGAATGGCCTGGGTTGAAAAGGACTTCAGAGGTCATCTAGTTTCAACCCTCCTGCTCTGGGCAGGGTTGCCAACCACTAGAGGAGGCTGCCCAGAGCCATATCCAATCTGGCCTTGAATGCCTCCAGGGATGGGGCATCCACAACCTCCCTGGGCAACCTGTTCCAGTGCCTCACCATCCTCCTGAGTGGAAAACTTTCTCCTAATTTCTAACCTAAATCTCCCCTGTTGAGTTGCTTTCTGTTGTAAAACACAGCTTGAATCCTCAGGTCAAAAAGTACTTTTTGCCCACACTGCAGTTCTTTTAGATGCTCAAGTTTTCTGGAAGGTAAGCTGTAACTTGAGCATAGGGCTGTCATCACATCTCAACCCATCTAAGATGCTGGCTTAATGAATCTCTCATGCAGATTTTAGTTCCATCTGTTAGCAGCATTTTCTGTACTGAAAAATACTAAAAGCTGTATAACTTCTTTTATTTCTTTATTGAAGGCCACTCTGGCTGTCCCCACAGCAGGTAATGGTGGTACCAGTAGGACCAACGTGTGATGAATATGCTCAAAAGGTGAAGTATATGATTTTGGGGTGCTTTTTTTTTTCTTCCCAGTTTCAGAAATGCTGTATTTAGTTGAGATACTCAGTCATTAATTACTAGTAGTATTTTTCTGAGATAAATACTATAAGTCTTTGCATATTACATTATATCACTTGTGTATATTACAATGATAGTAAACTGCTGAAGTTTTAGAAGGATTTTAAAGAGCCAGTAAAATAGATTTTGGGTATCCAAACATCAAATACTTATCTTTGTGAGGTTTTTATTATTGGAAAGCTCAGATTTTCAGCTAGAGGAAAAAACTATCTTCAAGTTGCAGCCATATCCATCCTGCAGAGCATTAAGAAAGATAGAAAGGTCTTATCTTTAGCATTCAGCAAACCTTTTTCTGTATTTCTTTCAAGCTCATGATACATAAGTAAGTCTGCAAAATTAATAAACTTAAAAAAATATATATCTTCTAATTGAAAACCCCACCACAGTGCTACCATTTACAGTATCAAACCAGAGTAAGTGTTCAGCCCAAAACATTAGGTATTGACACCACTACTCACTGATTTAATGTGTGTGTACTTGTATGATAGCAGGCCTCGTTTTGTTCTTTGAACTAGGCTCATTGCCAAGGCTCAAGCCAATGACAATGTCTTTGGTTTAGTGGAGGTCAGATAAGCTTGACAGGCTTAACTCTACAGGTCACAAATAGTTCATCATCACAATTTATCCCATTGTGACAGTTTAAATACTTTTTCCCTAGGTCAGACAGCAATTCCATGATGCTGGATTAATGGCAGATATCGATGTAGATCCTGGGTGCACACTGAACAAGAAGATCCGAAATGCTCAGCTTGCACAGTATAACTTCATTCTGGGTAATGTATAGTGAATTTGTTACCTTATCCTGGCTGACTTTTTCAGACAGGTGCTCTGAGCAGGTGGTAGTGTTTTAGCTCACTTTGCTCCTTCAGACTCTACATTCCAGATAGCCTCCCCTGTATAATGGTGGGCAGCCCTTGCATGTACAGGTGTTTGTGAAAGGAGGTCCCTGTTGTGTGGCCCAAGGCATTGCTGCTGCTTTAGAAAAAGTTCTTTGCTGTTTTCTGGTCAGCAGTGTGGATGCATTAAATCTAATGGCACTTGTCACTCAGATTGTTAATTGTGGTTGTGAATTATTCCTTCCCCTTCTTGGTCCCCCCACGTAATTTATGCTCTCATTTCAAGTAGTACCCTAAGTTCACTTCATTCAGCTGTGGTGCATTTGGTGCTCTGAGCATGTGGTGCTCTGAGGAGACTTGGAAGAAAAGGTGATGTAGGGACAATGAGAAACTGCCCCTGAAGCACATGATTTGAAGCAGCACCAAAGTCATGTACTTGAGCTGTAGTACTGACCTTACATCTGTGGGCAAACCACAAAAGTTGAAGGAGTCTATTGGAGAGAAACTCTACTCTCACAGTAATTTACAGAATCATGAATAAAGTTCTTTTGTTATTTAAAACTTTAAGCATATGATACAGATAAGATGCAACCACGTTTTATCTTGAAGACCACAAATGGTCAGCCTACCAAGAAAAAAATCACACCTAACTTATATTCAGAGGCTATTTCAAAAAGTTGTCAAATACCTGCAGATGAGCAATTTGCCACTAAGTATAGAAATGCAATTTCTCATAGCTACCTCCAAGTATATTACATAAATTTTTTATTAGTAATGAGACATACAGATACTGTCTTGGTATCTATCAATGTTTAATTTAAATATATAGCTTTGGGCTTTGCTGTCTTGTTTCTGTAAAGCAAATAAATAGCTCTTGATTATTTACAGTCAAGCTGTATTTCTAACTTTTGCCCATGGAATTCTCCTACATTTATTTTTCATTTCAACTTTCTGGGTCTTTTTACTATCAAACTTGGCTTATGCAGTTTATTCACTTTACTCACATTTTGCTAAATTGCTATTTAAAATATACTAAAACCTATTGAGTGATATGAGATTAAATAAAGCTATTAACTGTCACAGATCTAAGTTAGGGGGGCTGGGAGAAGGGCAAATGAGGATTTGGTGTTGTTGTGTTGTATGTTTATTAGAATACTTGTTTAACATGCCTGTGCTTTAAGGGAATTGGTAGGCAGTATAGATTGTTGAAAGTTAAGTTCATTCCTTTACATCTTGGTTGTTTCTAGTTGTTGGTGAGAAGGAGAAGGCCAGCGGAACAGTTAACATCCGTACCAGAGATAACAAGGTTCATGGTGAGCGTACAATTGCTGAAACGGTGGAGCGACTGCTGGAACTGAAACGTTCTCGATCCAAACAAGCTGAAGAGGAATTTTAACACCACCTGCTCTACCTGGCATAAAATGATTCTGGTGTTCCTAACTTGGTTAACTGCAGGTTGTTTGTACTGTAGTGGATTGGCAGAGATCTTTAGTTAGACATGTCTCTTTCTGTAAAAATCAGTTTCTCACCAACCTTGAAGTAAGATTTCCTGGCCTCTGATCAATGACAGATGAAGCAAGATGACTTCGTGTGACTGCAAGAGAAAATGGAAATGTTAATTGGGGATACTTATAGCACTCTTAACTTTTAAAATAAAATACATTTTCATAAAAAATGTTTTTCATGAAAGTCGAACAATAAACCTCAGACTTAAGAAACCGCATAGAAGCCCTGTGCTACAGCAGCTTCGGAAGTATCTTCTTTAGCAAGATGAGTGATACCTCACAGTCTAGTCTGCTGCTCTTACACCAGTTAAACACATTGACACTGAACAGTTCCTAGTCACAGGAGCTGGGAAATGAACAGAAGTCTCCCAGTTCAGCATGTTTTGGTGCCTCTGGGAGGTCGCAGCTCTCACTCCATGACAGTCCAGCAGTGGGGCTGTCTGCTACATAGCATTGAGCTGCTTACCAAGGCCAAGCTCTACCCTTCTCCAAAGGCTGCACCTGAAATGTGCTCGTTCTCAGAGTAAGCTCCTTCTAGCTGTGGGAAAGGGTATGAGTGGAAGAGGTAGGGCCAAAGCAGCTAAGGAAGCCAGGATCCTTAGGTGTTGGTTGGTTGGTTGTTTTTTTAGACATGCCTTTTTTTTTGACATGGAACAGTTCCCTCCTGTGGAACACTCTGTACCAAGCCTTAAACCTAGGACATCACAAAGCAGCCCCTCCTGTTTCTCTCTCACTTTTTTTTTTTTCCTCTTCTGGCTGGTGCCAAAATGCCAAATGCCTGTCACTGACAAAAAAAGAAAAAAAAAAAAAATCTGGGTGTAGGGCTTTTTTTTTTTTTATTAACAGACCTGAACAGCTTCCACTAGTGGTTGATGAGTGTTCTGAAAAGAAAAATCTAGATGGTAGCAAATACAGCCAAAGTTACTGTTTTATTGTTACACCCTTAGCACACAAATCTGAAACCAGGTTTGAACTATCTTACCATTTGAAAACCTCCAGCTCTCATCATTTCCTTTATTATCTGGGCAGAAGCATTTCATCCAGCTTTTTCTCTTACCTTTTTCAGGTGTATACATTATATTAGCCTTTGAACCCCTTGTGAATACAGTCTCCCCAAACCACAAGCCCAGCTAATTTCAGCAAAATCTATTTCCAGCCCCTTCAGACTAGTAACGTTCTGTCTAACTGCTATGAGTAAAAGGGAAAGATTGACTTTCCACTGCTTTACTGCTTTCAAAATTATTTCAGTGATGGTGGAGTGAGTTTAAAATACCTAGGTCTGATTGTCTGTATTTCGCATCTGCTTTACTCTTCTGTGAAGCGACTGTCACTTGTGCAAAAGAAAAGGGCATCATCAGATGTCAGCTGTCCCTGTGGCAGGAGACCTTCATCAAATATAGACGTGGGAGCAAAACCAGAGCAGAGACCAGTCCCCAGGGAAAGTGAGCTACTAGCTCCATTTCTCTAGGAACCAAGCTTTGAGCTGCCGTTCTAATACTCCGGTGTATTTGCCGAGTTTCACGGAGAGCTCTGCCTTTTGTTTTGTAGGGGTCCCTGTGCATGCTCGCATTAAGACGTGCGCTGAGAAAACAGCGCTGCAAAAGTGCTGGCCACTGCTGTGTTCATCAGTACTACTGCGTGTAACTCAGTAGATGGCAGTGTTGGACAGCTTACCTTTGACAGAACCCTCATTTGTGTAGATCATGCTGATAGTTTCCATAGCTTGTCTGTCAAAAAAACTCTATGTAACAAATACATAGGTATATAAAAATACATTACTAGGAACAAAACATAACAGGACACTCCAGTAAAGCATGGACACACCCCAAGCATGACGTGGACCGAGCTGAGGTGTCCAAACCCAAACCGTGATCAGTGCAGGGCTTCACTCGCACAGACTTGGTAGGACTAAACTCCTGAAGTACCATGCTCATCATCCCCTACGGCAGGAGGATGCTGTGCAGGCTTGGGGTAATAGCCCAATGGTTGGACCACTCACTTGTCAAGCAAGAGAGAAGCCTTTGCACAGTTCTTCCCAGGGATGGGAAGGCTGAAAGACTCCCCTGCCATTCTTCAGAGCATGCTCTGGCTTACTGCCAGTAGGCAAGAGAAATCCAAAACATATGCAGCTTCATTTTAAGCCTGCACGTCCCCTGTGAGGTTTTCATGGGAATATGAATTGCCTCACATTTAGCACAGACTCCATCATGCCATGGGCATTTTCCTCTGGAGCAGCTGATAAGGTACAGCTGAAACTCTGCTTTACTTCACAGCAATTTGGTTCTCGTATCTTAAAGCAGATTCCAATGCAAATTGCTGAAGAAGTGACAGAGAATGACAGTGAAGGATGCTACCTAACCTGATAAATCATTCCAGTATATAAAAATAAAGTCTGGCAGGAACTTCTGTACTTGGATAGATCACTGTGACAGCTTTCAGTGAGCCTCCTCAGTTGTGCAAACTCACCTAAAAGAGTTTTCCCCAGCCGAGTCATCTGCAGACTGCCATGAGCCAAGATGAGTCCACTACGACTGTTCCCATCACATTTTGGGATCAAATTCCTACAGCAGCTGCTAATAGTACTGCCTCAGACCACTGGGACAACCTGATGCAGTTTCAGTATTCAGATTCAGTAATGTAATTTCAACTCCTCTAAAAGCAGTGAAGAATCACCTTTAGGGAGAACCCAGCTCCAAATCAAATTTTAATCCCTGTAGGCACCTTTACACAGTCAGCCCTGCCCTGACCACACATTTTTCTACTGTATCTAACCCAGTCCACTCCTGTTGCCCCCCTAAAAAGGCAAACAAAACAAGCCTTCTGGTAAAAACAAACAAACAAAAACAATTAAGGGGCTTCTTGTAAAATCATTTAAGCCTTCAGTTTATGCCCTACATAATTTCATGATTGCTTCAGCTTTCTCCACAGTTTCTTAACCACACAGTAAATTTTGGCCTTCAAATCAGATAATGGTAAACTGATGCTATGAAAATTAAGTATAGGCTCTAGCAATACTTATAAAAACAAGACAGTGCATACTGCTTAGTTCTTAAAGAGTATTTCTGAAACTACTCAGCCTATCTACACACTAGTGTTTTCCATCTGCCTGGACAGAAATATTCCTTTACAATTCTCTGGTTGCACTTGATGCCTTCTTAGTCACTGTGATAGAATATTCTCAGATAGAATGTGCTACATCTGGATTTTGTATCAAATTTACTTTTTTTTTTTTTTTTCAGTCTTCAAATAGGAATAGGAGAGTGCATAGAGCAATGCATGGATTAACATCATTGGAGAAATTACTACAAGGAAACTTGTGCTCAGATAAATAAGAGCAGCCAAGGGCATTTTCTTTTGTTCTTGGATGTTAAAGGTAAATCATCTGGGCTATGTAATTAGTTTCAGTAAACAACATACCTGTATCCCATTCCAAATGATATTCTTCAACTGGATCACAGAGCTCTTCTGAAACCAGGAAAAATTTCTAAGATGCAGAGAAGGCAACTTTGAAAACTAAAACTAAAACTTTTGAAAACTAAAAAAAAAAAAAAAAAAAAAAAAAAAAAGGCAATTGAGCAAGCAAGAGGGGTGGCAGACAGGGGCAGAGGTTTAGCAAGGAAGCTTGGAACAAAGACATGCAGTGCTGTCCTTGCCTACATCCAGCTGAAAAGTACAATTAAGCTTCTTGGAGTTTCAAGCGTCCTCTCCTGTGATAGGATTATCTCACTATAAGAAAATACGTTCATTCCATGCCAGTTTGGGGCTGACATTTAAAGTACTTTTTGCTATCCATCACAGGAAGCTGCAGGCCTACAAAACAGGCATTTGCTGATTTATTACACTCCTGAAACATCATTCTTCATTTTGGGAATACTCACAACTCACTCCTGTGCACAGAGTGCGTACGGCAACAGAACAAGTTAACTTAATATTCTGCAAGAGCTTAAATGCACAATGACATTAATCTAATCATGCTTAATATGTGATTTCTCAATTGCACACTTCAGGGACAAACTGTAACCTGTCTATAGTACATCAGCAATAGAAGGAAAATCTATCTGTATTTTTGTTTAATGGGATAAGGCCATGAAGGATGTGATACCCCTGTGTATCTGCAGGGATGTCAGGCTGCACACTGGAACAGCTGTAAATCAGTTGAGGAATGGGTTTCTTCAATATGAATATGACTATGGAAATAAAGCTTTTCTTGGTGCAGCCACTGAAATGTCAAAACAGTATTAATAACAAAGCATACATTTCCAAGAAGCCATTACCTGCTGAGAGCTAATAATCATGCAATCAACTCCATTCATAAATACTCCACTAGGCTATGGGAAATCAAATCACACATGTTCTAAGTTCTGGCCTCCACATCAAGATAGGTGGTGTAATAGATAGAGGGATTAGGTGGAATAAAATACCTTTACATCAAACTGACAGGACAAAGGGATCAAACAGAGACATTCTTTTAGAGTAGGATTTCTTTCCTTAGGATTTTTAAGACACTCTAAGTCTTTGAGCAGATCACCCCTGGGCAGACTGCATGCACAAATACAGCCAGTCAGAGCTTTACTACCAAGTTTTCCCTTTCTTGCACTGAAAGGTAGATATTCCCAAACACATCAGCATCGGGAGGCTGAACTGCTATTATCTCTTACTGGAAGAGATTTTTGAAATTGTTCACCGGATGGAAATAAAAATAATTTCAGAATGTGTAATTTTTAGTTTCCAATGACAAGTATGTTTTATTTTTCAGTATAAGACGTTTTCCACATATTAAGACTTTCAAGATGTCTCTAGAAATGATCATAAAACAACAAATTTCCATTTTGCTTTATGATACATAAACTTGCATCACTCTGGATCTGCAGATAGGGAACTCATAATTAAGGAGGAACAAGGAGCACATTTTGAAAAGGATTTCCAAGCTGCTTTTTTGGGGCTCAGATCCCTCAGAGCCCCTTTGGGGCTCAGTTTGATAACTCTTTCAGATTTCACGTATGGACTGTCAGAGGAACCCAGCATTTAACTTGGCTGATCTGGAAGAGACAACTCAGTGATCTGGAAAACAGACAAGACAAGCTGTATAAAAGACTCAGCCCTTGCAACTGAATTCAAGAAAGATATGATTGGCCTGAGTGGGACTCAGGTAGACACTAGAGCCCAGAGCCAGTACATAACTGATTCTGCAATCAGCTGCTGCCTGGCCCTGAAGTACCAGAACCACCAAGGCAATGACTTGTTTATCTAAAGCTCCCCACCTGTCATGCACTGAGTGCCTGTCCCAGAAGTGGGATTCCCCAGTTTGGTTTCCCTCCTCTGCCTATGGGGGGATTCAAATCCCAACATCTAAAGAGCCTCTTGTCGGACTGGAGTCTCTCCTAGATAGGAAAGGACACAAGAAGGAAGACAGCAAAGAAATGCAGAAAACAGAGCCTGACTGTGCAGCCTATTGGGGATTTCAAACACATTTTAATTTTATGGGAAGGAGCTACTGTCTTCTCACCACCAGTAAACAAAGTTAGGACTTTTCTTTACTTTTATAACAAATCATGAATTCCCAGCAATTAAATTCTGAATTTTCAAGATGTTCCACACAGACTTGGTGGAGCATGAGGTGCAATGATGTGGTGTATGATTCCGTGTTCTCAACAGAAGAATACTTTGCAAAGCAGCAAATTGTCTACAGGATAATCTGTATCTTCCAGTTAACAACCTTGTCACAACAAGTATCACAGATTGTAATTTCAACACCCCCTCCTCATGCATGGAAGATATAGTACATGGAGATTATGGCAAACTGTCACTTTCTCTAGCAGTGTTTCTAAATGAATGGAAGAGAGTAGCAGCTATAGCTAATTATCTCAGTCTGCACACCATTAAAGATACACTGAATAATTCATTTTTCCTTCCATGTCAATGAAGAAAGGCAAGTATTGCATTGCTTAGAAGCATGACATGCACAACCCACTAAAACTTGAGCTAGATATCAGTATACATTTCATACAAAACACCAGTCTTAGCACAGGAAATGAAAAACCTGCTGAAGGTCGTAACACCAACGCTTGCCATTCTCATCCCACCCTGCTGTAACTGCAGGTGCCACTGCTGCTAAATTGTAACACTGCATTTTAACTCTGGTTTCCTGAGCAATAAGCAGGAGGGAAATGTGGTATTCGATTCATGGCTTGAGCTGGGACCATGAGGAACAAAAAGGAAAAGGCTACAGGAAAAGAGAGAGAACGTGGACAAATGGAAGAGAAAGCAGGATGCAGAAAAGGAGGCTGCAATTGTCCCTTCCAGCTTTCACCCAGACTTTCTGGCCAGTGGAGAACTGTGCCTCCTCCCAGACTGCCTCACCTACACCACCAAATAAAACACACCAGAAGTGCTGTCTCGCTCCTAGGCCAAAACTCACATTTCCCTCCCCCAGCCAAAAATACCATGTCCCAGCTGCCCACAGACAGCAGCGCCTTCCAGCTGACACTGGGCCATACCTGGCTGCTACCTGAGTGGCAGTCTGACTCCGGGCTGTGCCAAAGGACATGCCAACCTCCAGGTTATGATCCAGTGCCCCAGCCAACACGGTGAGCGTGTTTTAATTACAGCACATCCAACACTAATCATCCTTGCACAAATAGTTCTGGGTTTGCTATATTAGGGTTGGCTCATAAGCACAGGCATCTGTGTAAAGGCTCAAGGCGGGGGTATTTGCTGTCCCAGCTCTTCTAGCACAACCACCATCTTCAACAACAAAGGAAATGACAATTCAAAGTTCAGCCACATGTGGCAATCCAAAACAGTGACAGTGAAATCTCTACCCTCCTGCCTGCCAAGGGGATCCTCTCTGCACCTCACCTCTCTCCCCGCTGTGGCTGGCAGCCTGCTTATTCTCAGATTCAAACCCCTGGGAGAATGCCTTCTGCTTATGAATGGTAAATTACATCGGCTTTTAACAAGGTAACATGAGCTTAAATGGATTAACTGTGTCACAACCAGAGACAAAATAAATGACAACAGCAATAGAGCAATCTAGAGAGAATATCTACAAATCTTAGTTCAGCGATCACTAACCTGTGCAAGCTGCGGTTGTATGCCAGTTGAAGGAACAAATGATCAGCTCAAAATTGTAACAGAAATCTGGACTAGATCTTTTAACTTTCCATCCTCAGCCCTGTCCTTTCATCACAGGGTCGTTCTTCTTAAAAACTGTCCTACTGATGTGACCGTAAATCATATAATATGATTAATATAATAGCATTAATGCAGTGCCGAGGGACCTCAAACAAGATCAAAACCTCATTGTTCAAATCTGCACACAGGCAGCCTCTGCTCTGAGGAGCCGTCAATTTAATTAGAGGGGGCACCAGGAGTGCAGAGCACCCGGTGTCACCCTGCAACCCACAGGCTGCAGGCTTGCAAACCAGTACTCTGCTCCCCACGCTGCACTGACTCTTCTGCTGGCTTTGCCATGCAGCAGCTTTCATTAGACTGAGTTTGTTAGAAGAAAGTGAGACTGAACATGTGTGTATACATGAACATGTGCGTGCAGCATCTGTCTGCACCACTGCACACAGGTATGGCCCAAGGGATTGCTGTTCCTTGCACCACTGATTTTTACCAGCTGCCAGCACTCACCGGTGGATTTTTGCATCAGAGCAGTCAGTGAACCATGCTACCTACCACAGAAAGGGAAAACAGACGTGGTCAAAACTTTTTCTCTTGAGAAGGATGGAGTTTTTCTGCTGTTCAAGTTGCAGCTGTAAAATGCCCTGCTTGGCGTCACTGCAGCAAAGCTTTGTGCTTATGAGACACCGATTTCCTGTTTGCAGTAGGACCAGCTTCACCTCAAATCTTTAATGCCTCTTTCCCCTAGCCTTGCTGTGTCAGACTGGCCCAGCAGCTGCACAAAAATTATGGATAGTCACAGCAGTACCACTTCATTTTTCGTGGCCCAATTCAGCAATGCACTGCAGAGGGGTGGTGTTACCTCTGCTAACACTGAAAGCAGGATCAGGCCTCTTCAGGATCAAGGGACGCTTGCTGAAGAGGTCTTTGCCACCCAGCCTGCTCTGTGTCAGCCCACTGTGCAGCTCTGCATGACCTGCTCCTCCAGATTGCTTTGGCGCTGTCTCAGGGTCTGCAGGAGAGTGCAATCTTGCAAGGGCTGGACTGTTTGACCCAGCTGACACAGGGAACTCAAGTTGCCCAGAGAAGTGCTGCTTCAAAAGCTGCAAATGGAAAAAAAAGAAAAAAATCAATCATTCCTTCTCTTTGGTCAACCTTGGCTTATGGTATTTCAAGTCCATTATTGATTCTGTACTCAAAACATCACCAGTGCTTTTAAACTGTTATTATCTGTAGAGGGTCCTCAGTTCCTCAGAAGACAATGGTCTTCATAAACTCGTCATCGTCACAGATGATGATGTCTGTAAAAAAAACAGAGTAAGAAAATCTTACTTGCTGTTTACTTTTGTCCCATAGCTCATCAGCATGGGGCTTCAGATCTGGCACAGTCCCAAGGCAGGCAGTTTTCATCATCTATCATGATCAAGTGTAATTCCAGAGGGAGATGAATGGATCCAGAGGCTTTGCAGTCCATTTTGGGGTTACTGCTGCAGATAATCCTGTGCAGTGGTATCTGGAAGGTCTCTCTGAGCCCCTGTTGGTTTGAGCACTGCTCACTTCTCCCCAGTCATTTATTAGCTACTCTTTTTCTCCTTTCTCTGTTCTGTTCTGCAAAAACAGCTTTAGAAGTTGGGTGAGCAACAAAAATGTTACTTCTAGTGTTGGAGTGCACAGGAAGATCTACATTATACACTTGAAAAGGCAAAAGCCTGATAGCTAGCAATTTACTTTTTCCTTACACAGGCTGAGAAATCACTTCAAAAAGTTTTCAGTTATCACGGTGGAGGTTGTCCGTTCCCAGCTGTTTATTATTGTTGGATTTCTGTACTGTTACAAAAACTACATTTACACTTGACAAGAATCATTGCTGCTCAAGAAAAAGAACGAGCTGGTGGGGGAGAGGCATTGTACAGAAGGGCAGCATCACAACCTCAGCAAGGATTACCTCATGTAACAGCAGCACACAAGAATTTCATAAAATCAATGAAGAACTGCCACCCAATAACTTTCATCCTTAGATAAAACTCAGTGCAAGACAAGCTGATTTTTCTTTATCTGGGCTGCAAACATTTGGCTCCCAGTTATACTTTTGTAAGTCCAGAGCATGAAGACTGAGGAAAATTTCCTCAAGAAATAAAAGACATTATTTGTTTCAGTTACCAACACTGTAATGGGCTGATTTTTCTAATTATGTTTCTAGTCCATACTGGGTTTCGATACCCGTTCTGCATTGGGTTGCAAACTTAAGTACTGTCAGGAGAGACTTTTTTGTGAGCACTAAAACTAAAACTAAACATCTAAACATCTAAAACTACCCCAGGCAAATCTTTTGCGTTAACCTACCTGAATACCAGCAGGTGGGTACCTGCTGTCTATCTCAAGTTTATCAGCTTTAGGAGGGCTTTTAGCACTGTCTTCCGTAACTTCTTCATTGACAAGTCAGTGGAGTATGGACTAGGTAGGTGAAGGTAAGGTGAGCTGAACTGAAAAGTGGCTGAAATTCCAGGTTTAACAGGTTAACAGGTTGTGATCAGCAGCATGCAGTCCAGCTGGAAGCCAGTGACTAGTGGTGTACCATGATGTTGAATCTGGGGCCAGACCTGTTTCACATTTTCATTAATAACCTGGACAATGGAATAGAGTGCAGCACCAGCAGATTTGTACTGGGAGGAATAGCTGTAACAGCATTTTCTTTCCTCACTGTGGGAATGGTTGAACACTGGAAGAAGTTGCCTAAAGAGGTTGGGGAGTCTCCATCCAATAAAGGAAATACATATTAAAAACAAAACAAAACAAAAATGAAACAACAACAACAACAAAAAAAAAACACACATAACTCTGGTCAACATGAGCAGGGAGATTGGGTTAGGCAATCTCCAGAGGTGCCTTCTAACCTCATCCATTCTGTGATTCCATAATTCCCATAAAGTGATCAGGTAGAGATCACACACACAGCTTCAGATGTAATAGAAACATAACAACAATCAGAAGATGGCTAGAAGAGTTGAGCTGGAAACTGAAAAGGATGCACACACGAACATCTGTGGGAGTGAAAAGAACCCTGCATTGTTATCAGAGCAGTTTTCAAACTGGGAATTTACAGTCACACAAATCTCATCCAAGAGATGAGGGCTTAGCTGGACACATGAAGCTTCAAAGTTATCGCAAGCTTTGCAAAATATTTTTGTGAACGTGGACTGAATTTCTGTAAATAAACACACAAAGCAATTAGGTTTTTGTCCCTGGTTTCAAAAACAGGACAAGGACAAAGTTCTGTAAATGAAAATCCTCATGAATTGCTGCTCAGTTTTATTCAGAAAAAAGAAAGTAAATACTGCTGTTTTCCAAGTAGCAAGACTTGCTATTTGGGTAGAAATCATGTTGAACCTATCATTTTAGGACTCTTCAGATCTCATACTGAGTGTTCATATGAATCATGATTTGAAGTCGCATATGTTAATAAATAACATACAGTACCATATAACAGGTAGAATATAAAGGTTATTTAACAATGAACAATGATAACTAACTATACCTCATCAGTCACCATGCAGTATTCCTCAAACCTTCATAGGGGGAAGTACAGTCACAGAAAGGAAATTAGACAGGACACTGTAGTTAACATTGCCATATCAGAATCAATTTAAATGTTATTTCTCAGTTGTTGCTAGGACCACATGTGGGGTCAAACAAATGCAAACAGCACGTCAAGTTTTTGACAGCTTGTCAGCTTTCCACCAAGAACCACAACACTGTCAACACGTCACTTTTAAAGGAAAATGTTAGCTATGAAAAAATACAATCTTGTCATCAGGAAAATATTCACTTTGTGTAGTAAAGCATCATTTATCCTAAAATTAAAAATTAATAATAATAATTCTGAGCTTCTCACAAGAGCTGAACAAAGTATCTTCAGCTGTGGTGGTTTTACACTGCTGGGCAGCTGAACTCTACAACAACTCCCTCACTCCCCCTCCTTGAAGTAAAAGGGGAAGAAAATAGTGATGGAAAGGGCTCAAGGATTGAGATAAGGACAGGGAGATCACTCAACCATTATCGTCCTGGGCACAACAGACTCAGTGTAGGGAGTTTAATACAGCCTGTTAGTAATAGGCAATAAATTGTAACAGTGAGAAACTAGAAGCAAACTAAAACCACCTCCCCTACCCCCACCCCACCCTCCACCCTCTTCCACCTCCTCCCCCTGAGTGGGACAGAGGAATGGGCAATAGTGGCTGCGGTCAGCCCCTGATGCTTCATTTCCTCTGGCTTCCTACAGGCAGCAGCTCTTCAAGCACTGCTCCCACACAGCTCCCTCCCATGGGGTCCATCCCCCAGGAGCAAACTGCTCCAGCGTGGGTCCCCCACAGGTGGGTGGCAGCTCCCCCCAGACTCCCTGCTCCTGTGTGGGCTCCTCTCCACGGGCTGCAGCTCCAGCCTGGGGCCTGCTCCTGCAGGGGCTCTCCATGGGCCGCAGCCTCCTCCAGGTCACATCCACCTGCTCCACCGGGGGCTCCTCCACCCATGGGGGGGCTGCAGCGTGGAGATCTGCTCCATGTGGGACCCATGGGCTGCAGGGGGACAGCCTGCTCCACCAGGGGGCCTCTCCACAGGCCACAGGGGAACTGCTGCTGCATGTCCGGAGCACCTCCTGCCCTCCTGCTGCACTCACCTGGGGTTGTGCAGGGCTGCTTCTCACTCCTCACCGTACCAGCTGCTGTTCTGCAGCAGTTTTTGTTGTTGTTGTTGTTGTTGTTTGTTTTCCCTTTCTTCAATCTCTCCCAGAGGCCCAACCAGCATTGCTCCCTGGTTTGGCTCTGGCCAGCCATGGGTTCTCTTTTGGAGCAGCTGGAGCTGGCTCTCGTCTGACATGGGGCAGCTGTGGGGCTCTGCTCACAGAGGCCAGCCATACAGCTCCCCCACTACCAAAACCTTGCCATGTAAACCCAATACAGCAAAGTCACTTTTTATCCATTAAAAACGCCTGACCAGTTCCAGTCCTGAACCGTCTAGAGATTCAGAATCCAGTTACTATTTTATAGGCTAGAAGTCATTGACAATTGAAGTAATATCTGATATTTCATATAGAAGGAGGCATTTTCAATCATAAAATGGGTAACCAGAGAGCGAACTCAGATCACCGCAGATAAGCATTCCCAAGCTGCAAATTCAAAAGCAAATTACTTCTCCTTCACAAACGTATACAGTGGTGTCACAGGGGGAAAGTGCTAAGAAAATGAAATTTCTTCTCGTATAAAAATATCATACATTTTTACTTCATTTTATCTGTAACTAGTAACTCCTACTGATTTGAAGTCATCTGTGGATGTTCTGCCTAACTACAGGCCTATGGCTGTACTTTTGGGATCAGGATGATCACTGCTCAGCACCATACAGGCAAGTAGACCCAAAGTGGACCTGGATTTGTAACAAGGTCACTGCCACCTGCCTTCTCTCACAAATTTCCAGCACTTCAAGTTGCCCTCTTCTTTCACCTCCAAACTGGCAGTAGCTGGACCTGCTCATAAAACAACATACCTGCACTTCTAAGCTGTTACTGAAGCTAAACTGGTCTCCTGTGCTCAAAAGCAGCTCTGCTTCTGGTTTCATCTACAGACAACTACAGACAATACTACTGAATTACTTGTTCACAGGTGCCTGAGGCAGGTGAGGACAACCAGCACCCTTGAAGCCTCCCCCCTTAACCTTATTTGACTCTGCAGGAGCCATGGCCAACTAATGGCCCCAAGGATGGTCCAGGAAGGCTTTAGTTTAATCTGTTTGTGCTCCACGGTAGCAGACAGGGGTTGGGATTCACTTTGATTTTTCAAACACAAACCTGGAGCACAGCATTTCCCATAGTAGGCTCCCCTGCTGATCAAATCCTCAGGCACATTGAAATATGGAGAAGATGGGAAAACATAGACTTTTCAACTGCTTAATAACAAAGCCTCTATGACTCTCTTATTTTTTTTTCTTATTTCAGAGGACAGCTTGCCAGCTGACCCAAAGATGCCTCCATAGTTATGTTAACAGAAAGCTGAGATCAAAGACATTTCAAAGCTCTTTTCAGTGATATTTGGAGTGTGCCTTGAGATTAAAACTTCAGTAAGACAGAGGTTAGTGCTGTGGTTTTTAGTAACTTGTTTCTTATCAAAACAACATGACCGTAGCCTCCCTCGAACAGACAAGAGGCTTGGTTGGACTGAACAAAATATATCTGTGAAAAACTTCATTTTTTCCCATCCAAAATTTTGACTGTATAAACTACTACTATGTTAAAAACAAGCCCATGCAGAACTGATTATAAAAGGAACATACATGAGAAACATCAACCTAACACTTCCATTCCTGTAGAGAGATATTTTTGCCATTAAATATCTTTATTGTTGAGCTGGAAGAGAACAAAAAATGAGTGCTGGGTGAGACAGTAAAAGGATGATTGGTTAGGCAGGGTGAACTGGGTCACTTGCTAAAGTCAATGGAATTTAAAGATCTGCTTTCATAAAGCAAGCAAAACAAAAAGCAAAGAAGTCAAGTCCTATAGAAGAGGTGGGCTGTATGCTGAAGTTCATGACATTGGAAAATAGCAGCAGACTAATGACAAACTACCAGCTGTGTTTATGCTATTTACCCTAATGCGACAGCTGTAAGAAGTACAATTTGCCCCTGAAAAAATGGTAAAAGTAATACCAATGCTGTGTGGACTGACAAGACCAAATTTTCAATTCTGTAGCAAGTTTGTGTCTGCACCTCAAAGTGGATTTTTGAGGGTTCAAAAACAAAACAGAAAAATTGATGTCCATGAAATATCCATGGCATAACTGGAAAAACTCAGCATATTTATTTCATTTCACAGAAGATTTGACCAAAGTTTGCAAGCACCTCTCTGTGGAAGAGATTTCTAATGGAGGCTGTACATATTTTTGGCACAGAAATAACAGCACACAGTCCAGAGGTTGAAAGCATAAAGTACAAAAATTTTCAGCTGGGAAAAGGCTTGAGCCCGTGCAATAATGAAACATGAGGTTAATCTGGACTTTCAGTCATCCTAGCAGGCCAACTCAGAAGCAAACAAGATGCCTTGATTTCACTGGACACAACCCCAGGGTAGCTCAAATTAAGAACATACTTTTCCCTTGATTGGAACAAACACTCTTAAGGACACAATAGTCCTCTAATCAGCAACCTTAATTCACTCATCCACGGATAAAAAATGTATAATTACTCAAAAATGTAAAGGAGCCCAATAAATAAAGGTGATGAAATAGGAGAAGGAAGCCAGCTCCCTGTTAGTTCTTGTCTGCAGCAGATTTTGTGCTCCATATACGGCATATTTTCATCTTAGCAGACAACTCCCAGATGAGAGGGAGCAGTGGCACTGACTGTTGCAGAGGATACACAATGTTCTTTCCTCAAAGACTTATTTTATTGTTTCCCCTATAAAGTTCCTCAGACTCAAGCACATGACGGGGCTGTGTTTGTTGAAACAATGGGAGTCAGTCAGACATACTCCATAAATCTGTTTGGGGACTACTGATTATTAACTTACTGGGGCAATTCAGCACAAACTTGCTTTGGCTGTCAGCTAGTAAAACACACCCAGTGAAAACAACAACTCTCAACTTTGTGCTCAGTACATTTCCTGTATAAAATCTGTATAATTCGTTTGACAACCAGAAAATGAATGGCATCTCTAAGTGACTGTTTCTTTCTCAGGTGACTGATTACTTAAAATAGAAATCACCTGCAGTCAAGATGAAACTAAGATTTTTCCCTGTGCACCAGAGAGGAGATGCTCCTTACTCTCAGCTGACAGACCTAAATATCACATCACACTGTCCATCTCTCAGTGCTACTATAATTATAACTAAAAAAAAAATAAAACAGTGAAAAACTTCTGAGAGGAAAGACTGGAAGGACACCACTTCAGCATCCTGCACAGAAAGACGTGGCACTCATGCCAAGTCACAGCCAGGTACATGATCAAAACACAAGCTCCAGGCAAGGTTGCTGCTGGATGAGCCACCACAGTTTACAGTTGGACTTGGAGGAGCCAGGAGTTGGACTTGATGTCTAATTTGTGAGTCCATCCAACTCAGGATATTCTAATACAGTTTCTGCCTTGTAAACAGTGCCTGCCCACATACCCCAACAAACATTTAATTTCAGCAATATCAAAATTAGCAGTTTTGATGTCTTCCATGACTTCACACTGAACCTAACTTAACACTCCAATACTCCCTTTTTCAATGACTAAGCTTTTTAGCAAAGCTGGTTCCTGTTTCTGTTGTTAAAACTTCTCACTTACACAGACAAAACCATTCTGCACCTAGGGCATGGGCTATTGCCTATAGCTGATGGAAAACTTCACCACTGACCTTGGTTGTGTTTCTACAGATTCACACCTACTAGGGTCTTGGACATGGCAGTCACGACAGCAGGATAAAAGCTCCCAGCACAAAGCTTCCTTTGTGTTACAACATCAGCCAGTGAACACGGAGACATGGGTTGCTTAAAGGATTTGTTGAGCTCAGTGAAGAACACGTTGTGTGTTCCCTATCTTGTTGCCCTTTTGAATACGGAGCAGTGAAAGCCACATTTCCCATTTGGAGGTTGACTGCAGGTCAGACAGATCGGGGTTGAGTCAGAGTGGGTGCTGAAGACACAAATGAGCAGAAGCCCCAGCATCCTTGCAGGGGTTTCACGCCAGCCCTGCCTGCTCCCAGCAGGCTCCCCTACAAATGAGGGTTCCCTCATCAGTCAGACCACGTGTCCCCTGTGGGAAGGGAGCATGAGCCAGCAGGAAGCTTTGCTAAAAATCTAGTTAGTTCAACTTGTGACTGCATTAATTACCAAGACCCATTTCTGCTCCCATTAACTCCAGCAGGGTCTGGCTGTGGCAACATCCACTCTGTCTCTTTGCCTAAATGCATGCTTGGAAGACAAGCGTGGTAAGAAATTAAGTGATCCTGGAGTAACAGGAACTGTCAGCTGTAACTTGCTAACAAGGGGACATCCATTGTTGGCAAAATCCCAGCTCATGCTAGAACCTGAGGACGCTCCTGCCTTCCTGTCAGCTAAGATGCAAAAACTTTCATTTTACACAGCGATGAAGCTGAGATCAGCTGAGCTCACCATCAGATGGGCAGTAGGAGTAAAGTTGGTCCCATTTCCTCTAAGTTCATGGCCATTGCATGCAGGGTCTGGCACAGCCTCTTTTAGCTTGGGGCAGAATCTTGCTGGCTTTTCAGTGTGTTAGTTATTCCAGTGGTGTGTTTTGACTAGCAGGACCAGGCCCATCCCCAGTGAAGTCTAGGAGGACTAGGGATAGAAACACATTGAAATGAATTTGCAGTTTTCCCCTGGAGAAAAACATCATTCAATTAGCATTCAGATAGTAGGACTTGCAGCAAAGGACAGTAATTTTATAAGCCGGCATTATTTGTTATGAGTATGATTCAGGCTGCCATATATTATAACATGACAAGGTATTTTTACTTCCAGAACCAAGCAACCAAACAATACCCTTCGAAGTGAACCCAGAGGTAAGAGGTAATTTAATCTCAAGCTTCATTAGTTCAGCTATTGTATGAAACAGATAACAGATGCAGGAGAATAGACAGAAAACATAGTGTTTCCATGCCTGCCATCTGTGTGACACTTATGTGTGCTTGGGAGCTTGAAAATTCACTGCAGTCCCATTCACAGACTGTCCTTGTGGGTTTGTAACGAAGCTTTCCCTTTCTGGTATTCACGAGAGTAATCGGCTTCCCTCATACTGGAGTCTTCCTTATGGTGGTTTCCCATTAATACCATGTTTGCCACCATTCCAGCACGCCAGCATTCCCAGTGGGAATCTCTTCTAACACCAGCACTATGGTAAACAGCAATGCCCTTTCCCCAGGGGGCTGGCAAGCAGGAACACAGATATGGCATTGCAGGAAGGCAGCACTGGGTGCCTGCTCACATCCCAAGGACCGCTGCAGTAAAACCATGCACTGCCTTGAAATGTTCATATGCACAGTGACCTTGATTTGCCTGGGACCCCCCTCTCACTTGCAATGAATTGTCTTGACCCCACATGCAGCCTTTTCTTGTTTCTGGCTTTCCCTCAGCCTCTCCACACACAGCATGTTCTCTTTTTGCTAGCTGATAGCATTTACTTAAATCCAAGGCAACACTTAAAATCCAAGTTTCATCCCTTTTTTTCATTTATTGAGACTTCATGCAAAACAAAAGGGAATTTGGAGTTTCTTTTCTGCATTTACAGCATAGTAAGAGCTGACACGTGCCACATGTACATTAATTGTGTTCCAGGGGTTCATCACAGGAGGATGGGAAGGGATGGCATTGCAGCCTCACCATATCCAGCTCCAGACCCAGCAACACCCATGAGATGGCTTGAACTCTTCCAAACGCTGCAGTTGGGACCCAGCAGTCCAGAGGAAAAGCATATCCAGCACTCTGCTTGCACGTAAAATCTCTTACCCATAGGAAAATCTTAAACAGGCTTCCTTCATTTGTTTAAAATTAACCATGCTCTATTTACAGCACCTTTCTGCACAACCTGTTGATATGCTGGGATTGCTCCCAGACCCCATGGCTCCCTAGAAGATCTTAGTAATTGTCCTTTTGGGTCCACTTGTCTGTCACACCTATCCCAATGGCCACACATGAAAGCCATGCATTATGACTGTATATGGTAATTTCCTTCTTTCCCAGGTGATTTAAGCAATAGTGTTTTGCTGCAAAAATCTTCAAGGGTAGGAGACATATGAGCTGGGCTCACCCATTTGTCTTTTTGGTACCATAGTTACTGCTTTAAACTTTTCGTATTTCTTGTCAGAGTTTAACCTACAACTTGCCTGGCTGCCCAGATATTACCTTCACCTGAGTGGTATTTTCAGAAGTAATTCATTGTTCAGGTTCACTTTTAAAGGGAGGCCAGTGGGTGAAGAGGACATATAATGGGCTTTTAAAGCCCTGTCCGTCACCATTATCACCTGTGGGATGAGTGTTCACGAACCATGTACTCGTCCACAAAGGACTCCACGCAAGAGCCACAATATCAATAACGTACGTCAACGCTGACACACTGTTCAAAAAGCAAACAACTGAGCACAAAAAAACTGTTATTTTTTCAGGGACAGTGTGTGCATCTGTTTTCAAAGACCACGTAACAGCTCTGAGGTAGGAAAAGCAGGTCCGCTTCAGAGCTGTCACCTTTTCCAGCAATGCCCAGAGTGATAGTTGCAAAAGTAAGTACATCTGTATTTTTACTGTGACTAAGCCAAAAGGCTGAATTTGCAAGGATTATAGCTCCGAAGTTTTAGATACACCTGATAGTAATGACTTCCAAAGAGGACATTACAAGACTTCAGATGCTATGATTACTCTATGTTAGCATGGTTTCAGGCTGAATTAATTACTTGTTTAGACACTGTTTTATTCTCCCACTATTCAGTTTTGTTTTGCTAGCCTGAAGACACCAACAATTGAGTTGCACAAATTAGCTTAGATTTACCTTTCATGCTTTAGCTTTATAGCCCCTAACTCTTTGTAATTAGGGGTGAACATCAACTGAGTCCCTCTCTTGTGTCACTGAAGGAATAGTTATGGAAGTCTTACATACTTACACTTTTCTCAATACTTTTCCTTGCTTTTTATAGCCTATGGTGTTACAGAACATCACACCCAGAGCCTACCTATGTAACAAATTCCCCCTTCTCACATGTCACCCAGGCACCCCAGCTTACAGGGGTGGTTGTCCACTTTGAAGGTGGTGTAGCTATTGCTCATCCTCCTGGCTCTTACTGCTACCATCATTGTGTCTGCAGAATGGACTTGGACTGCTCTGCTAACATACCTCAGGCTTTGTTCCTGTGGGCACCCTGGAGAGATCTGTATTTGTCCATTAAGAGAAAGAAGGGATCAGTCAGTCACAGAAACATGCAATATCCTTGTGTGAGCTCCCCATGTCCTACTACCTGCAGGTGTAAGGGCTAGGGAGGCTGCAGTGCTGGCATCACTCACTGAGGCCTCACAAAGTGGAGGAACTTCAACTCATTTCTCAACCCAATTCATTCCCCCCTCTTAAATCACCTGCACAGGGCTGTTTCCCCTGGGGGCTGGAGATGCTCACCTACTTAGTGAAGGAAGAAGCAGCAACGTCCTACAATTTCCACATGGTGTCATGAGGCTGAACCCCTGGATGAAAGGGGGAAGTTGGGTAAGCGAGCACACTGACAGTGCTCTCTACCCAAGCAGATACGCCTAACACTGATCCTTGTGCTTCTGGGTCAGGTCAAGGAACTGAGTTAGCATGATCATATTTCTGGGCAGCACAGAATCAGCAGTACTTGCAAAACTTGAGTATTGAAAGGATTTGGGGGCAAGGATGGGATGAGCACATTGCAAACAACCCCCTCAAGAAAACAAACACTTCCCACAGTTGGCATACATACATACATCTGCTGCCAGGGCACATCTGCTGGATCTCAGGAGGTAAGATGTCATATATTTAATAGGAAATAACTTAGTACCATGATTTATTCTGCCACATTTTCCCTCTCCTCTTTAACGATCTCTTTTGTGTTGGAATATCAAGCATCAAAATATGTTAATGATGAGGATTCTGCTGGAATAACTAGATAGAAAGCACAGGAAGATACTGTCTTAGGGTTTTGTTGTTTTTTTTTCTTTTTTTTTCTTTTTCATTGTAATCCCATTTTATGAATCTTCTTGCACTGGAAACAAAATACCAGAGACATCAGATGTAAGCAATGCCATTTATTGAAGCTTGAAACAAATATGTCATTGTAGTTTGCTTTTTAAAACTTGAAATATTAGAACAAGCAGTGAATGTGCCAAATACACATTTTTCCTGAACAACCTGTTGAAGCTGAAGTGTTTCAGGCTAATGTGATAATACAATGATATTATGCCTCGGCACTTAATACTCCATTCAGTTTTGAGAATAGCAACCATCTGGGTTAGGATCATAAATCCACCTTTACTTAAAAAGAGATATGTCATAAGAAAAGAACCTTGCTAATGGATGGCAGAGATGTTTGCAAATACTGTTAGCGTAGAGGAGATATTAGGCTGATGAGTGCAATGTAAAAACCTATGTAAAATACAGCAGTGGCACTGCCCTATTAAAACGGTTCGTGTTGTCACAGTCTCTTCCCTAGTTTTAAGCTGAGCAACAGTGCTGACTGTACTTCCCTGGGTAGAAAGTCCTTCATATCACTTACTCACTTTTATCCATTTCAAATGAAATAACAGCCCCCTGTAGTAAACAATGAAGCCAGGAATGGTTTTACTCCACCAGTGCTGCAAAGAGCAGTGGAAGGCACAACCTCCCAGGCACTTTTCCTCCCACCTGCACTACCTCCACTCAGTCAGCTCCCTTCTCATTAGCTCACAAGCCTGATGTCTGTTTGCTGACTTCCACTGTGCATTCCCACCAGTCTAGTCTGCTTGGCCATCAGACAACTGCCTGTACTTGGCTTTACAGGCTCTGCTTTACACAATGCAGCCTGGGGCCAAACCCTGCTTAAATGCTTTCTGAATCACAGATGGGACACCTCCACTCCTTCACATGATTCAGTTCTTCACATGATTCCTCCCACAGAATAAGAACCAATCTGCCTTCTCTTGTTCAGAGGGCCAATAGTCATTCAGGACCTCAGAAGGACATAAGCACACTGTGATACTGAAAAAGCAGTATGTCTGGCATTGGCCAGCAACACCACAGATATGTATTATTTTAAGAAAATGTGCATGTAGGCTATGTACACCCATGCATGCACACGCACCACTGTAAGTCATTGCCTGCAGCTATTTATACTAGCACCATATTTGTATCAGTGGATTTTGAGTTTTATCAGCACCTATAACTGGGGTTACATTGCCATCACAGGGGTTAGTAAATCTAACCTTACCATGCTGCATATCCTGAACTCCCAGAGACTTCAAGTGAAGAAGTGAGCCCTTAGCCAAAGGTCACAAACCTATGAAAAAGGACAATTAGACTTGTGGTCTTCATTAGGTTAATATGATATAGTCAGGCCCAAATATTTCCATTAACTTTCATAAAAGTCTGTCTAGAAATACAACTATTGATAATCATAACTCTGTAACCATAGTGACACTTTGATTCATGGCTATGTATCTCACTCTACATTGCACAAAATATGACATTTCCCTGTATTACAATCTCAAATCGTTAGGTGGCCAGGGAGTAAATACATGATTTTCAAAAGAGCACGAAGAGCCAAGGCGTCCAACTCCTACTGAATTTCAAAGGAATCTAAATGTCAGACTCTGTCCACCTCTTTTGAAAATGCCCACCTTTCCTTCAAAGGGTCCAGTCTGGCATCCCTAAGCGTTGTTCTGCCATTTTCAATAACACACTATTCAAAACACTGTTTGGCTGGTGCTCTCCTAATGCCAGAGGTCCAGAGCTATGCAGATACTCTGGTTTTAGGTTCCTAATCCCAGATGTCATCACCTTCACTATGATCAAGGATTTGCATGGCGGGGGGGATGAAGTTTGCTGTGAGTGAGGTGATAAGAGTAATGTGGATGTGGGTTTATGCTCTACAGGAAATACTGGATTAAATGATAGAACTGTCACTGATTATCTGTGTGAATTATATATCTGCCTATTCAGGTGGTAGATGCAAACAGCTTTGCTTTCATGGTACCAATAAATGTTGCTTAAAGCATATCTGGGAACTTAACATTCCAGATTTGGTGGGTTTCTTCTTCTTTTTTTTTTTTTTTTGTTTGTTTGTTTTGTTTTTGTTTTGTTTTTACATTAGAGCAAGAAGCAGGAGAAAACTGGCCAGGACAGGCTATTTCTGAGGTATCCTTTAGATGTTGAGTCAAGTACTAAATTAAAACGTTTTCTTTTAAAAAACACATTTCAGATCAGCCTACACATCATAATCAGTTATTATAAAACTCTACTTTTGTCTTTATAACAACTGAAGTGAGCAAACAATATAGAGAAACACTGACACCTCACCTTGATTCTGAAAAAAAAAGAACAGAAAAGTAAGTGAGCACAGGGGAATGGTTGTCCCATCATCCGCCTTCACTCAGCACTCTTAAGTGGTGCTGCTGTTCCAAGAGAGTTTTGGAAAAGAGATGGAAGAAAGAGCAAGCAAAACAATCATTAAAAAACACAAAACAACCTTCTTCCAAGCTTGCCTATAGCCTCTATGCACATCTAGGTACTAGCTGCTTGCACATTGCAAATAATGTTACAAATTCTGGACTTCTACAGGTGAAAAAATGAAGCAGTACATTAGAACTGATAACCGTAAGGAATGTGTTTTCCCAGTTATGATCACAGATTTCCATGTATGTTGGACGATTCAGAAAAAACATGAAGAAACAAAACCTGTAAACAGAAGCCCCATCCAAATGAACTACATAAAAAGCAGCTAGTGCTGAGCAGCTTGGTTGTTGTTTTCTTGGTTTTGAGGTGATTTTCTTCTAAGTTTAGTATAATTTTGTTGCTTGAGGCCTCGCTGATCCCAATATCTTGCTTTGTTACGAACTCTGGGATGACTACACGTGGAGCAGCACTGAGTCTGTATGGACGGCACCAAGCACTTGCCAATGCTTTTCAGCCTCTGGCAGAAGTGGACTGACAGTTGGTCATTGCTGCAGGGTAGGCCTATGGTGGAGAAGATGAGAAGAATTAGCTATATTTTGCTGACAAATCATCAGCACTTCCAGAATCTTAAACTGCACGTATGTTAAGGCTCATACTTAGGACCACTTTCGCTTCCTTTGTATTACTTGTCAGCTCAAGCCTCCTGAAATTTTAGGACTAATAAGTTAAAAGTTCCTATTAAACTTCACATGACCTTCTGCCTTGGAAAATACAGCACTTTTTTATTATTGTTCAGTGTGGGTTTACTTTTGCAGAAGACAGAGCTGGTTGATGTTTCTGACTTTACTATTTCTGCTTTTAAGAACTGCCACAGAGATTCAGTAACAATGATTTGTGTGTCTGGCACTTTGACATTCTTGTAACAGTGCATTTAAAATAAGCCCAAAGAGCTGCAGTGTGCTGCAGAGAAATGCAGGGCAAGCAGGAAGAGCATAAACAAGGCATGTAGAACTACAAGTTCAGCTTGGCTCTACTTTCTGCAGCACTAGGATAAGCCAGGGATTGCTAATATCAGTAGTAAGGTGCTGATAGGGCTGTAGTAGCTTAAATAAACTGACACATGTCAGATTTGGTTAGGCATTACTGAAATGGAGGTCCTGAGCTGTGAGAAGAGATGGCTGAGAGAAGGCAAAACTTTGCAAAAGCAGAAAGGCGGTGGATTAGTTGAATGCAGGATTTGTTCAACAAAACCCTCAACACTGGATCTAGGGAAACACAGTGAAACCAGCAGAAAGTGGTTTACAATAGATAGGAGGACTTCTTTTCAAAGCAGGCTATGAAATGCTGCAACTTGCTGCCAGAAAAGATGGCAGAAGCAGACAGCACTGTAGGTTCAAAAAGGGACGTACCATATTCATGCAAAAAGTTCCATAAATGGAAACCAAAGGAACCAGGCTAGGATGCCTTTAATAGCCCTAATATATCAGTTGGGAATGCTGGTAGAATACCAATGAAATGAACCACAGAGAACGACTAAGCTCCTGTACTTTCCCTAAGTGGTACTTCCTAATGCCATCACTGGAGACAAAGTATTGGGCTGCATGCACCACTGGACTGCCCACTAGGTTATTTCCTATGCTGTATTGGCTTCTTCACAGAAATAACTACTAACTAATCTGTGTAGGTACTATTTACCTGAGTCTGTCTTTCCAAACAAGGAGAGGATAGGAGATGAGCAAACCAGTTCGACCTTAGGACAAAACATGTGCTAAAGATCTGTGAATAGCAGGAGGAGTAAAGCAACTTTTATCACTCTCAAGCACATAACCAGATCTGCACTGCTCTCAGGAGTTAAACTCGTCAATCATCAGATTGCACTCTTACTGCTGACTTGCGAGGAGGGAAGAACCCGCCTCCAAAAGCTCTTTGAAGGCTCTTCCAGAACGGATCTGAGCTGTTGCTGTGGGTACCTGTTGGATACTGCTGTACACAGACTACAGAGCTTCAGGTTTTCCTCCACTTTATATTTGTCACAAAGAGAGATAAATGTACTTGTCTGTAATTTTCCCCCCACTCAGTCCCTTTTTTCCTGGCCAATTATCATCTGTGGGAGTTTTATTCTCTCCACCTCTTCATTTTGGAGATAGTTTCACTCTGGGGATCACTGAATTCATAGTGCCAATGGAGTATCTGGGTTCACTGCCAGTCAGATTTTTCTTAGAGTATCTTTTTCACTTTGCTTGCTTGTACTCCCATCCCAGAATCTGCAGTGCCTATAGGGGTGTCTGTCTTAAGAAAAGTCATCTGTATGAACTTGCAGCATTTCCTACCACAGCCCTTAAAGCAGCCTATGAGTTACCTAAAACCAATCAATATAGGAAGACCCATTAATTTAGTTGCGGCAGCATCACAAATTAGGGATGCGTGCTCAGAGAACTGTTTTCCCCATCATAGCAACACAAGGCCAGAAGGGCTGGAGAACATAACGTGGTTCTGCCGATAGTGTGGCTGAGCAGTAGCAGGTTAGGCTAACCTATAAATACCGAGCCTGTAGCACTCAAAACAAGCGTATAGATTGAGTCAGTTCCCAGCTTTGCAGGACCTCAGAACAAAGAGCTCTTTGGACACAATCTGCCACAGGTGTATTATCATACCTGTGATTTTCCTGCACTCTTGTAGATTGCATTTCTGATGCTCCGTTGGCTTGGACTTATCTGCACACATACTGTCATCTTCAGTTTTGTTAGTTTCTGTATTCATGCACTTCACAGTTCTTTGCTGAATGCCCCCTCCACAGGAAACAGTGCACTGAAAGAGTCATTTTAACACATTTACAAGTCTTTTGAGTAGAAATTGTGCACTATGCCAGTATTTGAGCTGTAATGTGACAGAAAGCTAAAAACACTGTATGATCCAGAAACAATGACAATAAAATACTTTGTGTACTTCATTCTCCATATAAACATTTCCATGATATATTGTGGCAAGATTTGTAAGGATACAGTGGACAGGGAAATAGAACAAATACAGCATCTTGGAATGTGTAAGCAGGGTGAAAGGAGTGTTTTCTACAGAAATGCAAAAGCTACATAGACAGTAGTAATCCAAATTAGTATTGCAAAATGACAAATTTTGTTTCCCATGTGTTTTTTTTTTTTTACCAGTTGTATTAAACATGAATAATCTCTGTCAATTAAAATGTTAGGTCTAGAAATGTCTGAGCTTAAGATTTCAGAAAAGCTCAGTGAGAAGTTTTTTCTTTGGTGACATTTGCACTGTGGTTACCCTTTCTTTATGACAACAAAACAACCACCAGCTGCTTATTCTGACTACAGACAGATGGCCATAATAGAACATTTTCAAACCATGTTTCTTTACTAGTCTAAAAATTCACTTAATTCTTCATTCCAGAGCTTATGAGAATTCAACTGAATTTTAAATTCTTATTCTCTTCAGATAAAGAGTGGCCAGCAAGATAAAACAGTTCAATAGATACAGAATGGCAGCTGGTGAAGCGCAAGAGATGAATACACAACTCGTAGCTCTTTAATTTTGCTGCAAATCATCCTCTCTGTATTGTATACCTCTGTATGTATGACACAATCTTTTTAGCGTGAAGTACATGAAGAGATCT
The DNA here is from genome assembly GCF_964035555.1 of Netta rufina. Taxonomy (NCBI): domain Eukaryota; kingdom Metazoa; phylum Chordata; class Aves; order Anseriformes; family Anatidae; genus Netta; species Netta rufina. The sequence continues at coordinate 8,080,203 of NC_140126.1, forward strand.
TAGATACCCTTTCTGCAACTTTAATGTTTAAAACTTTTTTTCTTTTTTAAATAAAGTATAATAAATGGGATTAATAAATCAGCTGCTATACATTCTGGTATTCAGTTGCTTTCACTTCCATGTTTAAGTGTCAGTGTTGAAACCATTACATTACTCTAATTTCCCATTTGAAGGCTTTCTCTCAAAAGCCAGCCCTCATTACATTTTCTGTGTTAAATGACTCTCCAATATTTACTTATTTATGGCTCCTGGCTTCTGGTGTTCTTTCAATGTTCTCTTCTATTATGAGGAGTATTTGTAATGTATGAATAGGTTTACAAAGGAAACTGGAGGGAAAGATTTATTAGATATACCAGATTTTTTATAAATAGCATGTACTGCAGTTACAGGAAGGTTCTCCAAACATATACACACATATATTCATCAGCTAGATTCCCAGAATCCAAAGTGGAAGGCTATTTGTCAAAATTCAGAACTTCTGTTTGTGTGGACAATTCCAGTATTCAACTAAGTTGCTTTCAGGATATCCTCCTGGCTCCCCAATCTGCCTCCTTGCTTGCCCTCTCCCCTGTTCCAATTCACAAGCTGTGAAACATTACAATGACTGGAAAGGCTCTGAAAGCACAGACAGATCAAACAGGCTAGCTGTGCTAGGAGGGACTCAGCTAGGTTTGTATCAGGGACTTTTATTAGCAATTCAAGCTCTTCCCTCCCTCTCTAAAGATAGTCTGTCTTGTTGTCTCTTTGAAATTTTACCTGACTTTGGATCTAACAGAACATGATTGAATTTATTAGTCTCTTTCAATGGAAAATTTCAAATGAATAAGGGAAGAATATCAATGGTAACACATTCTTTGTTCGAAAAGGAAAAAGAATCATCCCTATAATGTTGATCACTTGAAGGAACTGGAGCTGGCTCTGAAATGTTTGGTAATATTTTCAAGAGATCTCCCATCATAGCCCTAGCTGTGCATAAGAATTTACACCTGTCAGGGGCACTGAAGTTCACAGACAGGTAGATAATTAATTGTCTGCCTAATCCCTCCTCCATTTTTTGCTTTAACACATTGTTTAATCTTTAAATAATAGCAACAATTTAAATACTACCAGATACAGCCAAGTCATGAAAACAAATACAGCAACAAAGAGTGGAAACCTACCGGGCCCCATGTCTGGTTAATCCATTGCGTACAAGGTTGCCTGTTACATGGTACCATGGCAGCAGGTCTTTTTGTCCAGTCACAATTGCCTTCTTCTGGGCAGTAGATACGTCGCTTTTGCTGGCCACCACCACATGTTCTTGAGCACTAACACAAAAGATGCACAAACACACAAGAAGAGAGGTGGGAATGAATAAGAGCCCAGTAACAGACCATAAAGACAAGCAAAGTATTCTTCATTTAGAAATGTGGATACACAGGTAACAGGAAGCATGTCCTGGACCTATATAATTCATTTTTTTTTTTTTCTTTGATCTAGAAAGATGTACAGAATAGCCTACATACCAAGTCTTAAAATCCAGATGAGAAGAAAAGCTCTGCAGTGAGAAATGTATTTAATCATATGCTTGGAAATAGACAGGGAAGAAGCTGTTACTGGTCCAAAATACTTGGGAGAAAGCTGTTCCTGACATATATTAATGCAAGTAATAAGACAGCACAGAAGTAGCAACACAGAATAGGCAACGCAAAACTGCTCATGCAACACCACCAGAAACAGTAATTTCTCTAACAAAAATGAGATTGCAAGTCATGTGCCTGCAGGATTAATCTGCAATATTTACAGAAGACAGTAAAAGTTCATGGGATGAAACATCTCATTTTTATGAGGTGGTTGGGGACATTAAAATTCACCCAGTGCTAACAATAAATTAACTGTAGAAAGGCAATAAAAAGCATCACACAAGGATGGTATCAGAGTTATTTTTTAAGCATTGTTGTCCCTTTTCTATTATTAGTTTTCAACTGATTTTTTACTACTATTCATTAGGTCTGCAGTAGAGCCTGCCTGAAATACAGACAAGATTTGTACTCTAACATGAAATAAGGTGCCAGATATACTTTGAATATTGCATTGTTCCTGTCCTAAGAGGAACTGCATCCCTATGGACAGGGGATCAGAGCTGGCATCTAATAAATGAACCTTTTTGATCCAATTCTACCCGGTATGCTCAATTTGAGGACAACTGCCAGGTTGGACAACTGTTTTTATAGAATATTGTAAGTGGCAAACTATGAATTCATCACAATCATTTGGTTACTCTAATTATTTACTCCCTGCTGACTGCTCTGACAGGAAACCCACAACTGGCACACAGGATGATGTCTCCTACTGCTTACGGCAGGTGGGACGTGTCAGTGACAAGAAAGGAATGTGACCACCTCCCTTAAAATCCAAAAGTATAGGGTCCATAATGATACAAACATTGCAGCACTTCCTCCAGAGCTGCGTTTATTGGGAGCAAACATTCAAAGATCATCAGCCTACGTGCTTTAGCTGACATAAATATGTGCCTGGCTGCCTATGAAAGTTTGTTGGTACAAATTTAAATCACTAAGTGACCCCAAAATCAGATTTACATCATGTCTGACCTCAGCCTCTGGCCCATAAAATTCCAGCCACAAAAAGCATAAAAACAAATTCTAAATAGATCATAATGAGAAAGCAGTGTAACAACGGCAGCAAAAGGGAAAAGTTTGAATGAATCTCATTTACGGATCCAGCAGCATAGCTTTAACAAATCTACTTCATCTTCCAGGCCATCTGCTTCTCTGTTTCAGGGTAAGGTAATTTACCGCTGTGTAACACACGCAATCCTAAGAATGATTCTGGGAAGCCTTACTAACGTCTATGATGACTTTTGCTTTAAGCATACACAAAGACTGCAGCATCTCTAAGTGTGATAGCTGTGTTTCTTCTTTTGTGCAGAAGTTTACTTAGCAGTGTGGGACATACTGCCACTGTTAAACAACAGCTAATAGCTCATTCCCAGTCTCTTTTAAAGACCAGTACCTCATTCCAGGCCTCCACATGCCACTGCAGGCAAGGCTCCATATTACAACTGGTGCTGGGTTGTGGTTTATATCCAAGTAATTGGCAATGAAAAGGCCTGAGAAGTCGCTTTTCACGAATGTCAATGCACTGAACATCTCGGGTCTTGAAACCACCGCTGCAGTTAGCAGAGCACTGTAAACAAAACAGAAAGGAGCACTTCTTCGAATGATGCCAACAGCTGAGCCCTTCCAGTGTCCCTTTTATCCCCAGAGCTTGCTCAAAGTGCCTCATGCATCAGTACCAGCTTTCATCCCCAAATACCACAGCCTCTCCTGCTGCTCAGGAAGAAATGAATTTGCTACCCTAAGGATAAGGACAAATACACATTTAATTATTCTGTCTTCATCCAGAATTAAAGCCTATTCTGCCAATGCCACTGAATAACCACAGATTAGCTTTAACTTCTATGACTGTGGCATTAGTTGTTATCTTGCAAGATTCTCGTTTACATCAATAATGATTCTTGATTTGAACAAGGAAACTGAACATCCTATTTCCCCTGGGAGTAGGAGAACGGGTGAAAGGGGTGTCCAGGTCCTTGTTTACAAAAGTCTCTGCCCCTCTGAATAAAAACAATGGACAAAATTGACTGTGCAAGAAACTCAGTACACAGCAGCCTGAAAACACATGCAAACTGTATTTGGTAATAAACTCAGACTATAAGACCTACTCTGAAACACCTTTACTTTAGGAGAGGGGAAGAATTAGATGAGAGGAAGAGAACACAAAGATTTACGACACTGGCAGTGGGATACAGCTGTCTTGCTGTGGTAAGTTGCCTTAAAATCTTTGAAACAAGTAATGAGAGAAAGAATTGCTGCTTGCAAAAGCAAACAAAAAATATCCATTTTAATATATGAAATTGTAGTTAGGTTTGTATAGTTCAATTGCTGTAAACTAAGGATGGCTTACACAACAGAAATCTGCTAGTAAAGGCCTTTTATCTCAAAGTGTCCTCTTGGACTGAGGCTTTAGAACATTTGTTTCCCATAATATTTTAACATTAAATCTGATTTCTAGCTACTTTTTGTGACACAACCATCACCTACTTGTTGCAAGAGCAATAACTTTTACAAAGGAAGAGTGAAGGTGAAATATGTCTCGCTTGAAGTAGGACTGCAGAATGTCTGTACATCATTTAAAATCAATTTTGAAGGTTTAAGTGTGGTTATGGCCTTGCCTGGACTTTCTACACAAGCACGTATTTCAAGTACAAATCAGTTCTATGTCAAAAAGCTCAATAATATAACCCAGGTTTTGTAACTATAATCTTTTCTGCAGACTCTTCTCTGCATAAATCTGCCCTCCAGTCCAATGGCAACATAACAGTCTACAAAAATGATAAGAGTCTGAGAAAGTTTGAGACACCTATCTTTCTATCCCTTCCTAAATCAACGTTATTTCAAATAGAATTCTGCAGTTCTTCCTCTTCTGAGTCTTGAAAAATAGCTCACTACTTGATGCCCCAGTTCTAAACAGCATGAAGACAAAACATAATAAGCTTCAAGAAGTCACGAAAGTCCTTCCAGGTGTTCACCACACACCTTACAATATCAAAAAAAGAACTCAAACACAATTCCTTGGGTTCCACTTAACCACTTAAAAGTATCCACTTGGATACTTTCCTGTGTGTTGCCCAGACCTTTGTATGTAACTTGGACTAAAAAACACCCTAGCCAAATCAGGCATTCTCCCCGTTACATATTTCTTTATTTCTTTCTCTCTTTCTTTCTCTTTCTTTCTTTTTTTAAATTACAAAAATTATAAGTTAAATGAACAGGGAATAGACCATTCCATGTGAGAAATGAGTAGACACTGGCCAAGGTGAACAGGAGCGTGAAAAGTCCCTCTCCCAAATTTTTACCTCCTTATTAAAATTAGGGTATGCCTATAGAGGCAGAGATCAAAAAGAAACACTTGCAAATATGTAGAGCTTTGCCCTAGGATCTCCACAAAACATGGACCATGAGCTGTGCATTAGCTCTAGGTTCAAGATTTAATGAGCATGACCCCCCCACAGGAAGAATAAAATTCACAGCAGGTGCATTACCATAAATAACTTAGTCAGGAAATTAGCACTGGATGGTCAACTGGGAATCATGTATGCATTCATTAAGTAAATGCTTATTTTAAAAATGAATAGTTAGAAATCCCTAGTCTTTGAAGTTAGCAAGCTTACTGTTCAAACGCAGCTCTCCAAATGAAGTTACCTTGCTCCAATTTCCTGTTTTCCAGCTAGCACATGGGCGGAGATAACATTTTCTGACAGAATCAGGCTGTTTTGTGTGTTGACAGTGAGATGCATTTTTACTGCTGCACTCCACGTGTCTCCAGAAAGCTCCCATTCCACAGGTGGTAGAGCACTGGCCAAGGGGAGAGGAAAGCCCAAGGGGAAAACCTGAGGTTAGTAAATCATTCTGGTAACAATTCAGGTGCCTGAACAAAAATATCTAGAGATTTTAGATAGCCTAGGTTATCTGAGAAGTCTGTACAGATGTTCAAAAGAAGACTTAAATTTACTTGTCTTACATGTACTTAAAATTACAAAGGAGGGCTTTCTGTTGCTTTGTTAGGAAAATACCAATTCTGCCTTACAGCATGCAAACATTCTGATTTATACTCTGGAAAACTTCTGCTTATTGAGACATTCTAAATCTGTACCAGCTGTTCCAACATTTCCCTCTCTGATCTTTGGGGAATCTAAGGCAAAATGTCATTGCATCCAATCTTTGTCAGCGTTCCCTCTCTATCCCTAACACTGCTAATGAGATATTTAGCAAATTGAGTACATGATGCTGAAAACCTGAAATAAATTGTGAGAGACTCCTCGGAAAACTCCACAGTAAAACGATTTTTAAAAGCATGAATCCAAAGAGTGGATAAGTGTTTCCAAAACTGCAGGACGGCTTTAGTATCAGAGCTAAGAGGCCATGGATTGTGCCAGTCTAGCTCCCAAGAGTGCCTGCTTTTCAGCAAGAAGCCCCTGTAAAGAGGTAAAAATTGACTGGAGACCCCCCTTTTACATTTTTCTGCCTTAAAATGTGAGGGACAGTAAACTATATGCATAGAGTCAAATCCAACACATGCCAAGCATATTATAGCTGGCATGAGAAACAGCATAAATAGTCCTGGATTAAGCCACTGAATAATGAAGAGAGCAACTTCTACTGTGTGGTTTACGGTAAATTTACAAGTACAGACATATCCTAAGGAGCAAAGAAGCATCAGAATACTGGCAGTTATTCTGAAATTTATCAAGTGCATTACAGTAACAGTAGAAAGACAGGATAGCAAGAGATTCATCTACATAGAATATGGTGGTATTGAAATATCAAGGCCTTAAAGATAAGTCATCAAAAAACAGGAAGCAATTTTTGCTAAGAACAGGTAAACAAGACAAAAATACACAAAGTCAGGAAACTGTAGACTAAAAATGATTTCTAAGTAAGGAACAATAAGAAAACATTCTGTCAGTGTTAGAATCAAGGTGTGTGTATGGGGAAATATAAGTCCTTCATCTCATGAGAAATGTAATAGCTGACATTCACAAAATAACAGGATAGGACAGGATGCCTGCGGGTCATCTTGTCCAATCCACCTGCTCAAGCTGGACCATCTAGAGCCAGTTGCTCAGGACCATGGCCAGAAGGCAGAAATTAAGTGGGCCAGGCTTCACATAAAGTTAATTTTAACTAGAAGCAGCAGCTTGAATCAAAATAGCAAAAGATAACTGAAACATTAAAAATAGTAAATTGAGATGTGTTAAGTATCTTCAATTTGTTTTTATCAGTTCTGCAAAGCTGCATTTATTGACCATACCACAATAGCGATTCAGGTGTTCATAAATAACCTTTGAATTGTTGAGAATAATTTTTTAAAAATTATGGAAGATTAAGGAGGCCCCAGAGGATTAGAGAAGAACACCTTTCAAATTACCTTTGGGAAAACAAGAAGACAGATCTATGGACTAGGAACACACAGCCTAGCTTCACAGGAAGATACAAAAGCAAAATATTAAACAATCAAGACCAAAATGGCATACGGTAACAACAATGATAAAGCAGACAACATGGATCTTTCAAGAACAAATAGGGTACCTGGTTTAATGAAAAAAAGAGAGCCAGTCAACATGATGCACGTTGGCATGATTGTTCTCTTAGCAAATGATAGAAATATGACCCAAGTGAAATCATTACAATGCACATCTAATCAAAAAAATAAAATAAAGTGGTCCTCAGTGATTCAACATCACAATGAAAAGATGTTTCAAATGCGGCCCTGCAGGTCTCTGTCCAGAGCCAAGCTTTCTTCAGTATTTTCATTAAATAATTGAATGATGAAGGAGAGCATGCACTTAAAAATTTTGCAGATGACACTAAGTTGGAAGAGTTGGCAGGAACACTGGAAAACACAACCTGAATTCAAAAACGTCTTGCCAAGTAGAAAAATCTCAAGGAAAAAGTAAACTGAAATTTAAAAGATGTAAAAAAACTGCATTTAGGAAAAACCTTTTATATATATATAAAGCTTTGTGTACACATATATATATCTATATATACACAACAAACAAAACCAAGAACATCTGTTGAAAATAATAATATTGTATTAAGGGATCCAGGTTTACAATGGTCCACAAATCAAATGAATCAAAATGGAATGGTTACAAAACAAGCCAAATTTCATCCCAACAGTAATATATACAGATGTGTATGTGTGTTTACGTTTGCATATATATATACATACACACACAAAACTATACAACTATAGCTATTATTCCATTTTATTTGCCATCTGTCAGCTAGGTCCATAATGAGCACCACTGTCGATGGCTTGATGACCAGTGATGAGTGGTCCTAAGGGTGTGATCATAGAATTGTAGAATGGCTTGGGTTGGAAGGGGCCTTAAAGACCATCTAGTTCCAATTCCCCTGCATTGGGCAGGGATACCACCCATTAGATCAGGTTGCCCAGGGCCTCATTCAACCTGGTCTTGAACACCTCCAGGGATGGGGCATCCACAGCTTCTCTGTGCAGCCCATGTCAATGCCTCACCACCCTCTGAGTAAAGAATTTCCTCCTGACATCTCATCTAAATCATCTCTCTTTTAGTTTAAAAGCATTCTACCTTGTCCTATCATTATATGATAAAGCAAAAAGTTGCTCTCCATAGTTTTTATAAGCCCCCTTTAAGTATTGAAAAGCTGCAATGACGTCACCTTGGAACCTTATCTTCTCCAGGCTGCACATCCCCAGCTCCTTCAGCCTTTCTTCATAAGACAGGTGCTCCAGCCCTCTGACCATCCTCATGGCCCTCATTCGGACCCACTCTAACAGATCCGCATGCTTCTGGAACAAGCTGCCCAGAGAAGCTGTGGATGCCCCATTCCCAGAAGGATTCAAGCCCAGGTTGAATGGTGTTTTGAACAACCTGGTGTAGTGGAAGGTTCCCTGCCCATGGCAGGGGGTTGGAATTAGGTGGTCTTTAAGGTCCCTTCCAACCCAAACCGTTCTATTTTTTCTATACTCAGTGCAACAAGGCTTCCAGTTATGGACTCGCAGCTGTACTGTTTAGCTTGGCTGTCAAAGAAAGGCCATCAAAAAAATTAAGTAACTTGTTCAGATACCAAAGTCTCTCACTTCAGGAATTATGATTTCAAGAACATCAACAAAAATGGGTATGTTTGCCCCTTCACCGGCCCTGACCTCCTGAATAAGTACTATCTCAGAACACAATAAGATAACAGTACAGAAACCTGACTGTCAAAAAGCATGGTTATGTGTATTGGTAAAGGAAAGTCAATAGCGCAATACAAAAGATGGTAAGCACTTCTGAAAGGCTATAGCAAACTCTGTAATTTATATTGCTCCTGCACAGAAAATAGAAGTTACTCAAGCTTTATAACCGTTCAGCAATGATCAGAGATAGCCAAGTCTGGGAAGCACAGTTCTCTACCTGCTCGATTTAGCATGTGATATACTTGCAAGGTAAGAGTTATGCTTACAAAGTTGAAAACTTCTTTCTGAAAAGCTAAGAAACTGAGACAAGTCTGAAGGTGATGCTGTAAAACATCTTCCAAATGCTTAACAACTCAAAAGAGTGTCCAAACTCCCTGTGAGCTGTACTTGTTTCATTTACTCAAATAGGAAACCAGAGCTTTCATTAGTAGTATTACGGGATATTAACACCTGTTTTGATCCAACTTCGTTCTGGCACAGCCATTGGTGCAGACTAAATCTGCTCATTTCTACCTTCAAATAACAGGACATAGCTTAATGCTGCAATTATCAGCTATTGTATCCAAAGATACTGTAATAACCAAAGCCACTGGCCTGACTATTTTAATTTTTATGCTAACCAGACAAAATGCTTCATGTTTACTACTGCTTCAACCCAGTTCCAACATATGATCACCTAAACGTCTAAGAATGGTGCAGAACTCCATTACAATGTCTCTCTGTGGACATGTGCTGGACAAATTAATGGCCCAGATATACCAGTTTAACTTTGGACTAACATTCTTATCTTGAATTTGTAGATTCAGACTGGTTTTACCAGGCAGAATGTTGCTCTGAGTTGGGAGGTTTTTGCTTAATGGTGGATACAAACACTGATGGTGGTATGAGATAGAAATGCACCACAAAAATCTGTTAATAGCCAACTAAAAATATGTTTCAGCAACCATGACATTGATTTGCTTTATATAGTAATAAAGCCAGCTTACCTACATGACCCTGGTCATGTACTAACTTAGGAAACACACATAATTAGAGAGAAATGATATATAAGCAAAGGTTAGAACTAAATAGCATATCTACAGCTAACTTGAACTATGTACTTATTTGGAAATACAAGCACACTCATTTGGTGTCTCCAGGATTCATCTAATAGCTTATCTTTTTGCTATGCTTTAAAACAAAACTCTCGAGGTATCTCTGGTTACAGTCAACCCTGAATGTCATGTCCCTGGAAGAGCTATGCATAGTTTTGCAGAATCCATAAACGGACACATTCTGTTTAAGCAGCCTAATGCTAGATGTTCCAAGTTCTGTTACCCATTTTTTATACTAATATTTCATTTGAATCTATGCTATTCATGTCAGCTAATTGTGACAAAGCAAGATTTATTTCCTCAACAGTGGTTCAGAGAGCTGACAAGCTCTCCACTACTTACGAGTTAAAAATAACTTACCTCACTCCAGTTCCCTACTATCCAGTAGGCATCACCAGGCAAACTGTTGGATGTTATTAGGTGGTTACTTTCTGTGACATTCGTCAAAACCCCATCAGATGCACTTTGGTTCCTGGTAGCATGCTCAAGAGCTGACGATTGTGTACTGGACGTTATGTTGGCAGGGAGCTTTATTTCTGTTCTGTTGTCAGTCTCGTCTCTCAGTACATTACCAAACACTGTGGGCATTACTGTAACAGATGCTTCTTGGGTAGTTATTTCTATGCTAGGCGCATCAACTTGCAGACTAATAGAGTTTGCTGGTGTTGGAAATGCCAACCCTTGTGCTGTTCTGCTAACAGGAAGGAGTGCAGAAGGTTCTTGGGGAAGAGATGCTGGAGGGAGGTGAGAAGTCACACTCTCATTCTGAAGGATGTGAGAGCTGGTATCTATCGTTGTGCTCCTGGTTGTAATTTCAGGATCGTGTTCTGTGCTGTAAAGATGATCAATCGGTTTCCCACTGCCTCCTACTGACCCGTCAATGTCATCAGATTCTTCGGTTAAGTAATCATAGCTGGAACTTATTTCTGGACTACTGGTAAAAGAGGAGACAGGAGTGTACTCACTTTTTTGCACCTCACCTGCTATAGTAGAAACTGGCTCACTTTTAGAAACATTTTCAGCATGCTTTATAATTTCGGTACTTGAGCTATTATGAAAAGGCCACAAAGTAGTATTTTGGCGTGAACTATTTTCGGTAGAAACAACAGGATAGTTGTAAACACCAGTTGATCCAACAAAATTATTTTTTAATGTTTTGCTGGTTGTTCCTTCTTTTTCAGAGACATTACCCAAACTAGAGGATGTAGGCAAACAGGGAGTTACGCTTTCAGGATTGGGAGTTTTTGTTGTTGTATGGAACCTTGGGCTTGGTAGAGGTATGGGTATCCTGTTAGGATGACTCCGTTTGGGATTTGTTGTTGTTTTTCTGATTATGATCTTTCCTCTTCTGGGTGCCAGTGGGGGTATCAGAAATCTTCCAGCAGAAGGACATTGCTGAAGACCACACAGAGCCTTAGAGTTTGGTCTCTTGGAACTATCACACGGCTCATGGTTATTTTTGGCACAAGTAACATTCCGAGTCCTTATCCCTCCACCACAAGTAACTGTGCACTGCAGAAGAAACAGAATTAATACAATACCTCTCTTCATTCTATTGTACAAGTAAGTTAAGCAACAACTGGCCGCTCTCTTCAATAAAGAAGAATCATTGCAAATAATCAATAACAGGTTTTTTTTTGTGTGTGTGTTTTTTTTTTGTGTTTTTTTTTTTTTTTTTTTTTTCCCCTGAGGAACAAGACCTTCATTTTAGTGATTTCCTATTATCATGGAGCCTTTGCCATATTTTTAGAAGAGTAAATGTCACCTTGAGTGACAAGTTGAGTGATGAACAACTACTTGATAAAGACAAAATATGGAATTCTAGAAAAATATGCCAGAATTTGATTTCTACTGTGAAACAATCACAAAAGTTGTTTAGCCAACACCCTTACCACCAAAAGTATGAAAAACAGACTGAAAAAGCTGCCATCAAAAGCATCTATCTGGCTCACAATGCCACAAACCTGCTGTGATTACTTGTGCAACACCTAGAGCCTTGCTGAGTTTATGAAATGGATCTTTCATTCAGACTGAGTGCAGGCAGACTTATTCTGACAGGGCTATTCACGTCTCTCCTAAATTATGGACTACTACAATTAACCTATGTGTCTGGTTTAAACCAGGTACTCAGCACACTTACAAACACTCCTACTGCCAGCACTTTAAAATCCCTGGGTTATCTAACCTTCTTAGAGCTAGTCAAGGTCACAGAGCAGTAGAAAGACCTGTGACCTTGTGTTATTGGTGCTTCCTGCATTGCCAACACCAGTACAGTAACATCAGCTCTGCAGCAACAGGTGCAGGGAAGAAAGCAGAGTAACCTCAGAGCAGGCACATTCGTTAGACATTCTGTCTGTCCTCCTTGCGCTTCCAGCAGCGTAGCATATTTAGTGTACTCAGAGCTATGCAAGTTTACATCAGCTACAATTTAACCTCTGAAGTTGTTGTGACTGGCAGTAGGATTTTGCCTACTGAGGAAGACAGTAACTGCTGGCATTATGTTGCTGCTTCCAGAGAAATACAACACACTTACTTTGCCACCTGGACAATTAAGATCAGCATTCTGGTAAATTAAAAAGAACATCTAACCTCATTAGCTTTCTGGGACAATATCTGTCTTTCTCCAAGAACTAGCTTTGAAAACCTCTGCGTCAGATTACAGCCAAGTACTAAAAAGAGATTTCAGAATGGCTGTAACACTTCATCCTCATTATCTGCCTAATTAACACAAATTAAACAGCAAAGTAAGTTCAGAGTAAAAGGAAGTTTTGCCTGTATAAAATCTCTCTCTCAAATTTACCAGCAAAAACAAAACAAAACTTTCTCCAATTACAGACATCCTGAAAATATTGTCATTTGTTCAGGAGAAATAATTGAGCCCATACTCCTCCTCCCCACAACTCCCACTTTTTGCAGGTGAATAAAACCATCATAAAATTCTACTAGCTAGCTCATTATCCTGAATCTGCTATCAAACTCATTAGTGAGTTTGATAAAAAAAATAGAAATAGGAGAAAGAAGACAGAAGAGTTTTTAAAAACAAAAGTTTGGGAAGTTTTGAAAAACCTGTTAAATTTCAATTTTATTGACATCTGAAATGGAAATATTTGTTGTGCATTTGCTTTCATGATTATCAGTTACATGTTCTTATCTCAGTAGATACACAAAACTGCCTACTTGTGAGGTTAAACATAAGCAAATCTTACTATATCAGAACAAAACAATTTTAAAATTTCACATGACTCAAAACCTATTTCTTTCCCCCAAAAGATGTATCTTGGTGTGTTTTTAGGTTTCATGTAGAAGTAGACTGCTCAGCATGTTGGGGTTTCAATGAAATGTGAAATTGGGAAGCACCTGCAGATACCAGCAACATAATCTAAAGAAAGCTAAGGAGTGCGAAGTCCTTCCACAGATTAAAATGTAGGACAGAGCATAAAAAACGAGTGCTCCCAATTAATACTAGCATATATTGCAGAATGTGTTCTAGTATATTTAGACAAATTAACTATTTTGCAGTTATTAACTTGACCACCTCACATTCTGCAGTTCATCAGCTGTCAGTGAAATAACTGCACAATATTTAATTAATACTTGAAGGGCGCACAGATATTCTAGTGTTAATCTGAGCTTCAAACTAATACTAGAAGTAAAACGCTTGCATGCTGTTGCAAAAAAAATGACAGAGATATAAATGTAAAAGATATATAAATGTAAAAACTCTGAAAAAGTTTTTTTGTATTCCTGTAGACACGACACAGAGCTTTCCCCATCTGTTTCACAGCAGTAATTTGTATTGCATAGAATTCTGTGCATGCAAACATGCACTGCTCTGTGGCACCAATAGCTCAGCATTCCAAAACCATAGAAACATCTCACACTCTACACTTGTTGAGGTCATCAGCCAGCAAACAGTGCAGCTTTTTTTCTCTTGTGAAGACTCGTTAAAAAATAAGGAAAAAAAAAAAAACAAAAAGCAGATCATCGGTCTTCCCTTGATTATGATGGGTCATTTTGAAAAAATAAAAAACAGAAAACAAATATTTAATGCTACAGGTGACATGAATTTACCTCAGTCCAGTTGCTCACTGTCCAGTCAGATGGGCACAAGACATCCCTGTTGCATGACAGATGGGTCTTTGGTTTAAGTAGGTGCTGGCATTCTGTGACAGCCAATGCCTGCTCATCAGATCCTACTGTCTGGATGCAAAGTACAGTTCGTTTCTTCTGTCCCGTTGGGCCACATGTTGTCGAACATTTCTGCCATTCTCCTGCCCACCATCTGAAAAATGGGGGATACAAAGCATTACAGAATATAATCCATAACCAGCGCATTAAAGATACTCCTTCACATCTAGACTGAGTAACTGCTAGGAAGTATACTTATCCTTTTACTCTATCGTATTATCTGCTTATTGTTACCTTAATAATACAGAAAGAGTTAACAAATCAGAATCATCAGAGGCTGTGTAATTACAACAGCTAGGTGGAACAGACCACCACACGTGTCTATGGAGCCAGTGCTGCAGGAGCGTTCAAACTGGCATTGGCACTGTACTCCCTGCACAAGGGCAAGCAGCAAGGCTTATTGACATCAGAAGACCAGAAGCCACACTGCTTGCAGTCAGAGCTATGCTGCTTGCACCCCTGCAGGATCAGTGCCCAGCAGTGCTTTATCTCTGGGCCTAGCTGGGTGGTCAGTACTACAGCGACCTTTTCTGTACTTTGTTCCTTCATAAAGCAAGAACAAGCCCCTTTTGTGTCTCTCCTGATTACAGATGGTCTTCCATAGCATACTGTGCAATGCTTTACCAAATGAAAATTAAATATTTCATCTCAGATCAGTGTTCCAGTGCAGCTTAGAGTACCCTCGGCAAGAATATAGCATCTATTCCAAGATGCTATATAGGCAGCTTAGCTCAGCTGTGAACTCCAGACTAAAAATGTTCCTAGACATTGTAAGTTGCTCCTGAGTTTTGAAGTAAGTCATGCCAAAGCCTTACACACAAAGCCCCCACCAGGAACATATATTTCATTATGTATTTTGCTTTTATAGAAATATGAATTCATATAGAAATATGAATAAAGAAATATGAATAAAGAAATATGCTTTTCTAGACAAAAAGGGGAAAAAAAAGTTTTGGACTTATACCCAAAATTACTGTCTTTTTTTCCTCCCCTCCTTTTTAGGCCAACGAACTTGAAGCAAAATAAACCTATTTCGATAAACACATCAAAGTTCTATGGCAGGTTTTATTGCAGTTTTCAGCATTCATCTGGATCTGTCACAATCTTCTTGCTTTCTTTCCCATCTTACTGCATTTCTGGCTTCTTCGGTTTGCTGATAATCCCTCTCCCCTTTCAACTTTCATCCTCTGTTTACTGACTAATTTATTATTCAATTGCTAATGAGCTGTCACTGATGTGGAAGGCACCGATAGGCACTGATATCTACTCATAATCATTCCAAAAGAAAAAAGAAAAAAAAAAAGACTCAGAGCAATCAAGCTACACATACAGCTCATTTGTGCAACCATCTGGTCTCCTCTGGGGTACCTACACCTTCCTTCTCTTTACTTATGAATACATATTGCATTTCCTTTTAAATTACACCGTAAGCCCTTTGGGGCATGTGGTGGAATGGTAACCCACAGCCACAGCCCTGCATGAGGCCACTGGACACTGCTGTAATAAAACGAACAAATTAATTCTCTCCTTCTGCCTTTCTTTGGAGTGTTTCTTGCTCTATCAGGTTTCTATGAATAACAAAGTAAAGCTAACAACTAGTTAAAAAGAAAGACAAAGTGCACCTCAGATGTATGTGACAAAAAAATAAGAGAAAAAGATATTATCATAACCTTAATCAAGTCATTTCAGGGTTGTTTTCATCTCTTGCATCTCCTCTCCAATTCTCTTTATCATCTCTAGTATCTTGTAAACAGCTGACGCTTTGGCACAAATGCAATCTGAAGTATGTGAATTGCCCTATTAATTTTAATGGAACCAGATCACGTATTTCCAGTTACAAACATGCTAAGCTGACACCCCCTCCCTCACTATTTTCATGTGGCTCTGAGTGAGGGTTCAGCAGTTTGCAGGTTTAAGTACTGAACTCTTAGCGCTAAATTATCAGTTTCCTACAGAACCTATCTTCACCAGCAGCAATGGTAAATTATTAAAAAGCTAGCACACACAAAACATTTTTTAAAAAGTCACTGAAGAAAATAAATTCTCTGAAGTTAGGAAATCCCAGAATTAAGATTGTATCCTATTGCACCTTCATGGACTACTTTTGGTCATGGAACTTTTCCACTGAACCCCTCCTCATGCACTGTAGGTAGCAGATGGTACTGATGAGTCAATTAGTTAATTGACTAGCACCTTGTTCACCATACACAATTCAAAAAAGAACTTGCTTTTATTAAAAGCTTATTCTCATCAGTAACTGAAGTTCTAATGGTGCATTTTTCTTATTTACATTCTAGTGTATACGCATCTGTCTTAAACACTCAGTCATGAGAAACTTAACATGGAAATAGAGTCTGACTCTTGTGGTCCCCACTGAAGACTTCTGAATTGCAGAAGAGGAAGACAGGCAAAGCAAGGAGTGAAGAACATTTGCCATCTACTTGTCTGTTCTATTGCAGGGTGCTCCAAAGCAGGTCCTGGACTACACATAAGGGAGCAGCCACGTGAGTGACAAAACACCAGTCATCTAGGAGCTTCTGTTGTCTCCACACTGCAGAGCCATGACCGAAACTGGAGGTGGCTTCTGAACACAGCCAGAATTGACACAGCCATCTGAGATCCACACACCCAACTTCTAAATTGAGATGACCAAGCTGTCAGACCTCCCAGCTGTAAGCTAGAGAGTGGACAGCACAACCAGACAGACTTAGCTTTTGGCAGGTTATAGAAAGCCTTTTTTTTCTTTTTTTTCCTCAATCACATGCACAGAGATGCCTGGCAAAGAAAAGGATATGAGGAAGAAAACTAGTAGGTAGCTGTGCTGATTGTGGTGGGAAAAGTTGGTAGAAACTGAAGCCTGATGAGAGCGAATGAGTAGCTCTTCAATATTAATATATCACCTTGTCCCTACAAAGTGACGGGACTGTCTTATCTCCACAGGCAGGTATGGCACAGAAAGATTGTGTTCACAAACAAATGAAGTGTATGATTTGGGTAACTAATTTGTGTGAGTACAAATTTTCCTGAGGCTCTCAAACTAGAGAGCAGTCTGTATGGTGAAAACATAACTTCAGTAGATTTTCCACTGCAGCTGTGAGTGCTCAGCTCTTCTACAATCCAGCTAGTAGCACCCAATCATGCACTCAGAAAATGAAGAGCATACACATAAGAATAATTTTTGAAAAATATGTGACTTGCCTGTTATAACAACAATTTTGGGACAGAGGTAGGGACAAAATCTGATTTTCTCAGGGGGCATTCGGCTGCCTGGAATGAGACTTCTCTTTTTCCTATCATGCTGAGTTTTCAAGGTCTGTAATAATTAAGGCAGAGCCCAACAGCCCTGTCTGTCTATGCCTAGATGATGTATGCTGAATGAGGATCCTGTTAGGATTTTGGAACCTAAGTTTTTGGAACCCTAAGTTTTCATCCTATGGGGCTCAATATTCCTGCCCTCTCACTATTTCTTTAAGGAAAGACTGTCTTCTTTAACTACGCATACTTGTACAGCACCAGGCAGAGCACGTATTAACAAGGCACTGTTTTTTGGTCTAAGTATTATAATAGAAACAAAACTTTACATTCTTATTATGCTGTTGAAGTTTGCTAAACACTTTAGAAGCAGGACAATACAATAAAATTGTAAAGAAGCAGATAAATTTGGATATTGCAGGAGATCCCAAGTACTTTGAAAATATCCTATTTATGGTTCCTCTGTTCAAGGGGCTAGACAGCTTAAAATTGCTTCGGGCAATTTTCTGTACAGGCAGGGTAAAACTTCTACTCAGAGCACAAGTAGTTAAAATTGCTCTCTTTTTCTTCATTTAGTATCTGTTGATTTTTATCATGAACACCTATGGAGCAAAATCCCTGCCTATCCAAGAAACATATAACTGGAAACCTCATTCCATAGTGCAGTATGGAAAACATACATTCACGCCACAGTCACTCCTGTTGAGGAGTTTCACATGAGCAGCCTTATCATGTTTGCACTCTCAACTATTCAACTGTATTTATTTTGTTCTTAGTCAACACGTGGTACACATGTATTGCTCCATTTAAAATATTCGCATTGCCCCAGATTTTTAGTAGGAAGCGTGGGGAAGAAACAACACAAGACAAATATTAAGACTTGGACTTTGCAGAAGCCTGTCATTAAACAGTTTAAAATTAACTTCCTGAAATGGATTGATGAGATAAGACCTGGTTCATGCAAGTTACAAACATTAATGTTATTCTTTGCCTGTAGCTACCATTTGATACATTATCTAATTTTCAGCTAGTCGATAGGCACATGGTAGCATATTTTCCATCCAGAGGATTCAGCAGATCATAGGAGGGTTGTGCAAGACAGCATCCTTGTTTCAGATGGGATGTTTCCACAAAGAAACTGGTTTGCTGTTGGGAAGCATGATATCATCTAGCAGTTCCAGTCCTGTGGCTACAACTCCAACCAAAGGTTCCCAGTAGTGCCATTTTTAATGACACTGTCCTCAGCTCGCGCACAGTATTTAGCACCTCTCTACAAACACCTGTCTTTTGGCAGTTTCACTTGAACTCTCAGTTGTGTTAAATAGTGCTGTACAGGACACCTTTCTCTAACATTCAGATTTTCTTTACAACCACCAAACCACAGTATTTTGTGTGCTTGAAGTGCCTACTTGCTCTTCAGACAGAGATGTCTGAAGTTGAAGGGCCTAGAGAGTAAGTCTTATGAGAAGCAGCTGAGGGAGCTGGGGTTATTTAGTGTGGAGAAAAGGAGACTCAGGGAGACTTCATCACTCTCCACAGCTCCTCCTCAAAGGAGGCTGTAGCAGGGTGGGGTTGGTCTCTTCTCCCAAGCAACAAGTGATGAGACAAGACGAAATGGCCTCAAGTCGCAGCAGGGGATGGTTACGTTCAATATTATGAAAATTTTCTTCACTGAAAGCATTGGTGAAGGTTGTGAAGCATTGGAAAAGGCTGCCCAGGGAAGCAGTTGAGTCACCATCCCTGGAAGTATTCACCATACATGTACATGTAGTGCTTAGGACCATGCTTTAGTGGTAGACTTGACAGTGCTAGGTTAAGGGTTGGACTTGATGATCTTAGAGGTCTTTTCCAACCTAAATGATTTTATGTGTGACTACCTGTCTGGGTTAGGGATAACACATATGTCATGGAAAAGTAAATACCAGCTAAACCCCATGCTGGGACCACAGCCTGGATCAGAGACCAGATCTACAAAATCCTGGGAAGGGTGAATAGGAACTCACTATTCACTGTCAGCTCTTCTATTAAAAGAGCTAGTGGCCACCAAAAGAGGCTGGTAAGAGCCACATTCAAAATAAATAAACTGTGTGGTTCTTTACACAGTAGGAATTAAAAATGTGAAACTTCTTGCAAAGGAAGATGTGTATGAAAGACATTTCACAGTTGCACAGGGAGGCTGAATTACTGCAGAGAGAAGGCATACATTGCTCTAGAAATGCCTCGAGTTAAAAACAGTTGGAAACTCTAAGAGTATTAGAATGAGAGATAATTTATGCTTGCCTTGTCTGCTCCTCCTTAGGCATGTAGTTATGGCCCTGCTGGAAACCAGAATAGGGGTTTACTTAGATGGTCACACTACAGTCATTCTTCTGTTCAGATAAAAATAAATAAGGAAATTGACTCTAGAAGTATATGTTGTCTGGGGTTCCTGCACTGAGGATTGCAAAATTGTCAAGTATTTTTTGAAGTCCTCAGAAGGATAATTATTCCTTTTCTCTGCAGAGCAGAATGAGCTTGAGAAGCATCACTCAAACTGGCAGCATACGAGAGCTTTTCTGCCTGGTTCACACTTAATGTAATTCCATGATCTGCCTTATAATGGACAAGTTCTGCTCCCTCACTTTCAAGAACAGGCCTGAATAATGCAACCACTTAGAGTAAATGGGGTAACTTGAGCACATTTGAAACTTTGGAATAAATAAAACAGTTTATACATGTAATAAATACAAAGTTCCCCCACACGTGGGAAGGCTCGGCTCTTAAGTAGTCAACTAGTTAATAAGTTTGATCTATTGTCAGTTGATTTCCTAGCAATCTATACAGAACTATGAAATGCTGACAGCTTATGCTTTTAACAGTTATTTATAGAGGCTGCAGCCATAAAGATATAATTCCCAAAGGAGGCATCATACTCTCTTGTGAAGATACTTGGAAACGATTAATAAAACCAACAGCCACACAATTTGTTACATTAAAGCATCATGAAAATTGCAGCTGACAAAGATAACATGGTATACTTTAAGGAAATCACTGCAATGACTTGGACTTGATCCTGAATTAACTAGAATTACTATGTAAAAACTTATATACCACTGTGGACATCATGATAAAGGATTTTCAAAGAAAATGAAAGATATGCAAGATGTTCCAGCATCCAAAACACAAAATTAAAACCAATATTGACTGTAGCAACAAGAACAGGAACTGTACTGTCACATCCCTGCACCACTGATACCTTCCAGCAAATCTGTGCCTATTTTACAGCCACAGGCTGCTGTCACCTGGAATGTTTGCTGTGGTTAATCTTCCTTACCATGCTCCCTAAAATTGTAAAACAGAAAAAAGAGAGATGAAAAAGATCATTACAATAATGCTATGGGAATAGAAAAAAATGATTCCCATGTGAACACAGAATGAAGAAAAGCTGCACTTCCCTGGAAAGAAATAAGAAGGGATACAATAAAAAAGATGTCATAAGTGTTATAAAGAAGGTATGGTAATTAGAGTTATGAAAAAGTGTGCATTTCCAATCATCCTTCCTCACAAAAAGGACAAAGGAATCTAAAAAAAAATACTTAAAAACAGCATAAAAAGGCTTAAAAATCTTCTCTGCAAGTTGGGTTTTGAAACATGCAGTGATACAGTATTGCTTGAGCTAAGACAGAATTTTTAAAATAAGAATTTACATGGCTTGCATGCACACCTGCACCTAAACTAAATGAAAAGAGTATCTATACAGACAGGTAGCAGTCTCTGCCATTCACAGCAGATTGCTCAGCAACTCACACTGGAAACTTTACAGGGCAGCACACTCCTAATTTAACTATTACTGGGTTTCTGACACCTCACTCTGAAATACTTAGGAGCTGTCACTGTGGCAGACTGCAGATGTCACATTAATCTGGTATTAGAACCAACATATCCTTCTGAACGACTCTGAAACAAGATTACAAGGGCCCTCCCAGCATCTGGTACCTGGGCGGACAGTCCTTCTCATAGCATTTCTTCTGTCGTCCATTTGGTTGTGTTGCTGGGTCGCAGAAGGAGTTTTTGATCGCTCCGCTTCCCTTTCGCATGCAGTGGGCAATCTGGCGCCGCACCCCTGGAAGAGAAAGACAAAAAAGGAAAAAGTAATCCCTGTAGGCTGGGGACAAGCTGCAGAAATTCTCTAGCATGGCAAGTACACAACGATTGCACTTCATCGTAGAATACAGCAACAGCAGTGTGACTTCTTCTGGAGTAAAATTCAGTTCTGCTGAATGCCTGGGCTAAGTCAGGTATGAGTATACTTACAGAACAAGCTGAAAAAGTGTTATGCATGGCTCTTTTGAATCAGTTAGCTGAAACAACACACTAGAAAGCACTTTGTCTGATCACAATTAAATTGCCAGTCTCCAAAAGGGCTCCTATATCCTGAAATCAGGCACAGCAAAGATGCAATGTGGCAGCACCAGGCTGTTTGCAGCAAGGGAATTTTTCGTGATCTTTGCTTTGTACTTCTGGAATGAGCAATTAAGCAGGAAACAAACCACAGCATTTCCCTAAAAAACATAACCCTGCTAATGCTGAATTCTGCTTTTTAAAAGTTCTGATGCAAATGACCTAAAATGATGATGCTGTAACACAAAGGAAAAGATCTGTTTTTAAAATAACTAATACTCAGCACTAATGACAAGAGGCAAATTACAGCAGCGGAAGGAGACAGAGATATTCCATACATACAATTCAGATTATTTACTAATAGTTACACTCACTAAAATTCCTGCTCATTTAAGGGAAAAAAACATGAACCAAAATATTGCATCAACCTTACTGTGAACCTAAAGAAAATCACTTACCAGAGGCCTGTATTCCACAGAATTTTACAGTAATTTGAGGTAGGTTCTGTGCTGCAAACCCAAACAAATCCCAAGGAGTAATAAGACTGAAGAAATATTTTTATTCATTGCTATTAAACCAATTTTGCTATTAATTCACTACAATTAATATGCAGATGCTAGGTCACTGTCTCTGCCACTTTTATCCCTCTCCCAGGAGGGAATGGGCTTAGTAACACTATTACTATGGTGTCAGGGTAAGCGTTACATTATTTTGCAGTATTTTTAGGAATCAAGCTTAACCTTCTCTCATACCTCCTAATAACCAGCATGAGGATCTGGAAGACAAGAACAGCAATCTGTAAGTAATAATGCCTGGGAAATGTGAAAATATTCTTCTATGCAGCACACACTTCTATTCATCTATACAGTATCCCCATATATGAGAATGAAAATGTATGTCCTAAAAATTCATGCTAGCATTATTACTACTTTGATTTAAATAATATCACAGCAGTCAAAAATTTTAATAAAAAAAAAAAAAAAACAGAAAAAAAAAAACTGCCAAATCTAATACTAGGAAATCCAAAGCTACCAATCAAGGTAATTCTTGGTGGGAGAACTGAACATGGAGTGCAGATATGAAGGGGAATTTATAGCCAAATATTACTGAAAAAG
Source organism: Netta rufina (assembly GCF_964035555.1). Lineage (NCBI taxonomy): Eukaryota > Metazoa > Chordata > Aves > Anseriformes > Anatidae > Netta > Netta rufina. Next base: position 8,103,022 of record NC_140126.1, read on the forward strand.
ATCTCCATAAGACAGAAGAAAATTAAAAACTTTCTATCCATATTTGGGTCATTCTTTCCATGAAGCAGATGGAAACCTTTATCCCCTTTTGATAGCACTCCCAGATATCAGATCTGTGACACTGAAAAAATGCTACAGCTTCTGGAGTTACTTTCAGACTTGTGACTAGAATGCATGCAACCATTACCACAGCCAGCATGGGATTTGATGTTGAACCTCCTATAGTCATAAACAAGGGTTGATTTTCTAGAACATGTATTTGTTTCACCTAAAAGGGAGAATGAGAGGGACTGCAGCCCTGCCCTTCCATTAATACTCTTTTTGCTGAGGCATTCGTGCTCCAGGGTATGTGATGTGGCAGCAGCTGCATGACAGCACAGCCTCTTTGACTGCAGCACAGACATGGCTCTCCTCTTCCTAAGGGACTCCAAGCAGCAGAATGCTTTTCAGTTCAGTGCAGGACTCCCAGGGAGCAAGGTCCTGTTTTATGCTACGGAAAATGTAACTGGAATAGTAAGCAGCCATTCTGCTAGTTGTAAACAAAGCAGTTCACAGAAATACATTTCTGTTCCTTTCAAAATCATATGATATGTTGCTCTTACAAATGTAAATAAGCTACAGAAGAATTCTTTTGCTCTAACAATTTTTTAGTGTCATTTCAGCTGCTATAATTCACTTTAAAACCACTATAAACCTTTGCAGAAGTATTGTTTAGAGGCTGTACATTTCCATAAAACATTTGCTGATCACTGGCGTCAATAAACGAATTTATTCACACAAACACATTTTTTATTATGAAAGTTATATGAATTTGCACAGTAGTATGAAAATCTGGAAAGTTCTGGGATAGATGCATATGTTTAAAGAAATCATTCATTCATTTTTTTTTCCTCATGACGGTGTACAGTTCCGTTCTAAAGCTGAAAGGAATTCTATATACACATATAGATGCGTATATATTTTCTTGAAAGCTGTCATCTTAAAAATATAGTAGTGCTTCAATTTAGCTGAGATATGTTGGAAGAAAGAAGGAACCTTGTGTGCAATTTTAATATGTTTTTCAAGGTCCTTAGCCAGTAAAGAAAAAGAGATAGAAAAAGAAAGTTAAGCTGGGTGAATGGTTCATGAAATTAGCTTGAACCTGCCCTAAATAGAAATTTTATGCATCCGAAGCCCCATTTTTCTATTGAATATTCAAGTCTTGCTTTCAGCTATACTATTCCTCTTTGCTTTTCCTATCTAACCCGATAGATAATATGATTACCCTTTCTGTGATTAGAGAGAGTAAAATATATATAGGTATACATATAATGACACAACAAAACACAGCTGGGTTTTTCATCTTGAGCAAGTTGAACTAGAAACAGTGCAACAATAGAAAACAAGTCACCTCACACTGACCCTGGTTTACCAACTTTCGCACAGGTCTTAATTTTGATTAAATCTGCTCAGAGACCACTTCTACTTCTCTGTGCCACTTCAACCATAATGCAGAAGAACTTTTCAGACAGGAGATAGAAATTTGACACACTCAGCTCCCAGTTTCTCACTTAGTTTGGAAAGAAACAAGCAAACAAAAAAAAGCACTGGTTTGAAATCATTTGCGTCTGGATGGGTTTGAAAGAGATTAGAATCCTGTTGGCTGAACAGCCCCACCATGGCAGGTGGCTTGGAACCAGATGATCTTTCAAGGTCCCTTCCAACCCAAGCCATTCTGTGATTCTCGGTTTGGGTGAAGTTAAGGCTAAGAATGACAGAAGCAAAGGTCCTGCACCTCCAGAAGCAGACACAGAAACTGTGTGTGCAAAAGAGCATATCTGATAGTAAAATTCACTAGTTCGAACATTAAATTGTCACTGTTGTACATTAAATACTCTGCAAAGAATTCACTTTGGTATTTGAATGAATGACATTCAGTGAATGCACAAAGCACTCACGCAATACAAAACCAGCCTTTACATTCTTAGTGTTATAAAACTTAGACCCATAATCATGAAGGAAAACACAGTGACTGTTGTGTTTGTTTTTTTTTAATCTCAATGCTACACATTTAGTAGTACATTTCAGTTCAGGAACACCTGGAGGTAATTTAGCAAAACAGTCATGATAACAGTTGTAAAGGATTTAGAGGGCACACAACAATTAACCCCCAAACAAATCTTACAGTCAAGTCCTCTGCAAAGGTTTGAAAATTTGCCAATCACTGCTGTTATCTATGAAGAAGTACATTTCTGAAGTTGCCTAATACTCTCCCTTTGTTGCAGCTGTGCTGTGTTTTTTTCCTTCTTGTTACATTCAATGCCACTCAAAGCTAGTTCTAAAAAACATCACTATGGCCTTTTGACAAGTATAAAGTAATTTAACTTGTAATTTCTAATTGACCATTATGTAAAGACAGCATAATGGGTAGAAAGTATAATGGGTCTAGAAAAATACTCAGTGAGGCATTCAAATTAATCTTCCTATAAAAGAAGCTTAAGGGCTTTACATGCTACCTGGCTGGACAGCAGACTCTGGAGGGACAACCCTCTTGGCTAGAGGGTTGCTGTGCACAATTCAAGTTTGACAGTGAAAGAGCTTGCAGGACGCCTTCCATAATGCAGACTTTCTGACTGCAAAGCAATTCCTTTCTTTTGCCTAAAGCAAATGGCAATCAGAGATTCCAACTACCCTGCAGAGAGGACGGAGCAAAGCTTATGATTTTTATTGTATATTATCCCCCTAAGAGTTTGTCACGAATGGATTGCAATGTAATTACCAAACTATTTTCTACACAACAAATAGATATTGTTTATTGCCAAGTATTCTTTTCCCTGCACACAGCGTTAGGTATCTTTTGTACAGAAAATATTCACAGAATCATAGAATGGGTTGGGTTGGAAGGGACCTTAAAGACCACGTAATTCCAACACCCTGGCATGGGCAGGGACACCTCCCACCAGACCAGGTTGCCCAAAGCCCTGTCCAGCCTGGCCTTGAGCACTGACAGGGATGGAGCATTCACAACTTCTCTGGGCAGCCTGTGCCAGGGCCTCACCACCCTCAGAGTGAAGAATTTCCTCCTCACATCTTATCTACACCTACCCTCTTTTAGTTTAAAGACAATCCCCCCTGTCCTGTCACTCTGCTCCCCGATGAAGAGTCCCTCCCTAGCTTCCCTGTAATAAGGGACTTCACCTGACTGCCAGGACTTTTCAAATGTGATGGAGAGAGGCTTGGCAACTCCATCAGCCAGTCCCTCAGGACCCTGGGACGCAGGTCATTGGGCTCCATAAACTTGTACCTGTTCATTTTTATCAGGTGGTCTCCAACCTGCTCTTCACTTACACTGGGAGGAACTTTGCTCCCCCAGCCCTCACCTACAGGTTTAGGGACTTGTAGTGGGTTTACGTGGCAAGGTTTTGGTAGCAGGGGGCCATAGGGGTGGTTTCTGTGAGAAAGATCTAGAAGCTGCCCCATGTTTGGGAAGGGCCCCATTGTTTTCCAGAGCTGAGCCAATAAGAGATGTTGTTTTGCGCCTGTATGAGAGCATATTTAAGACAGGGAAAAAAACGCTGCGCCACACAGCAGCTGAGAGAGTGTGAGGAACGGCCTTGCAGGCACCAAGGTCAGTGTAGAAGGAGGGGGAGAGGTGCTCCAGGCGCCGGAGCAGAAGTTCCCTGCAGCCTGTGGTGAGGACCATGGTGAAGCAGAATGTCCCCCTGCAGCCCATGGAGTACCACAGTGGAGCAGGGTTCCACGCTGCAGCCCATGGAGGAGACCATGGTGGAGCAGGTGGCCCTGCACCGATGGAGGCTGCCGCCTGTGGAAGACCCCTGCTGGAGCAGATTCTGGGCTGGACCTGTAGCCCGTGGAGAGGAGACCACGCAGGAGCAGGTGACCTGGCAGGAGCTGCTGCCTGTAGGGGAGCCAGGTTGGAGCAGTTTTCTCCTGAGGGATGGACCCCGTGGTACGGACCCATATCTGGAGCAGTTCTGGAAGAGCTGCTGCCTGTGGGCAGCTGCTGCCAGATCATTTCATCAAGGACTGCATCCCGTGGGTGGGACCCCACAGCACAGGGGACGAGAGTGACTGAGAAGGAGTGGCAGAGAATAAGTGCTGTAGACTGACCATAACCCCCATTCCCCCGTTCCCCTGCTCCTTGGGGGGAGGAGATGGAAGAAGGTGGATGGGGGGGGGAAGGTGCTTTTGGTTTCTTTCCTTTGTTTCTCACTTCTCTAGCTTGTTAGTAATGAGCAATAAATCTTACTATCTTTTTATGCTGAGTCTGTTTTGCCCGTTACAATAATTATTGCGTGATTTTCTCGTCCTTATCTCAATCCTTGAGCCCTTTTCACATATTTTCTCCCCATTCCTCTTTGAGGAGGGGGAGTGAGAGAGCGGCTGTGGTGGAGCTCGGCTGCCCACTCGAGCGGAACCACGACAGGACTGGAGAGATGTGGGAAGCCTGACTGGCAGTGAAGGTTGAGGCAAAGAACTTGCTGAGTACCTCAGCCTTCTCCATGTCTGTTGTTACCAGCTCACCCTTCTCGTTTTTCAGAGGACATAAACACTCTCCTTGTCCTTTGTTGTCTGGCAAATGTACCTACAAAAATCCCTTCTTGTTCTTTGCATCCCTTGCCAAGCTCAGCTTTATCAGTGCCTTGGCTTTCCTGATCCCATCCCTACACATCAGAACAACATCCCTGTACCCTTTCCAGGCCACATGTCCCTGCTTCCACTGCCTGTGCACACCTCATTTCGACCAGAGGGTCCTTGCCCAGCCATCCCATTCCTCTGCCCTCCCTGCTCACTTTTTACACAAGGGGTTGGAGAGTTCTCGTGGTCTAAGAAAAACATCCTTAAAGAGTTGCTATCTCTGTTCAGCTCCTTTGTCCCTAAGGACATTGATTTTTCAGACTGTATTTTTTCCCTATTAAATACTGTTACTGTGGGCTGGTCAGACTCACTCTCTCTCTGAGACTACAAAAGACAGGGGCATGTGAAGGAGATGCTAGAAAACTTAAGCACATTTACTTCTTTTCTTTCACAGTTGCAATGGAATTGGGGAAGGATATGGGCCAGAGCACAGCAATGTAGGCCCATGGTGCTATCCTGAGGCCAAGAGCCTTTCAGAAAATGTCTATAAGGAGCTTCCGCGGGGTCATTCTGAGAAGGGACAACCTCACTCTACAGAGACATTATGCATCATTGGCAATTTTTCCAGGTACAGACCCATATCCAAGGGAAATGTATCATGAGGTTAGAACTACTTTTTCTCTTAAGACAGAAGAGGCTTTCTTGGATCAGCCTGCTCTTGTGCCTCCAGTCCCATTTGTCACTCTCTAACTCAGTATTCCTCTCTTGGCTCTGCAAATAATTTGCTTGCATTGTCCTGATCTCTGTTGCTACAGAAGACTGAAGGGCTCTTGGATTTACTGCTACCATATCAACCCATGCTGATGAGAGGCCTTCAATGAATCTTTAGACAGGCCCAGGTTTGCTAAAAAAAATTCTAGGTAAGGATCAATTTCTCCCACTGGCTATACCCATCAGAGTTAGTTCAATAGTTCATCTTTCTTGGCCCTCCTTTTGATCCTGAAAAACAGTTAGTTTATTATTTACCAAATGATGACTGCATAAGTCCTTGAAGGTTATTTCACTACCACATTTAGTCTAAACAAATGCAACTTTTTTTATCTCCTTGATCCCCATTAAAGGTTTGTCTTCAGTAAGGGCTGTCAGGTAGCATACTGATAGCTGAAGATAATCTTCTTGCCTACTTCAACGCACTTTATCTTAGAAACCTTACGGAAATCTTTAAATGTCTGAGATCTGGCACTACAGCTTTGTTGCTGCCAATGGCATTAAATTCTGAATCTAAACAGGCTGTACATTCAGATAAAATCAATCTCATTATTCAAACCTAAAAGGTAGTTCTGTGGAAGTTGAGGAAATGTGTTGATTAATGGAGCAACATTGGGAACATTCAGTTCTGCCTTTATTTTGCCTCTCTTTCCTGAGCTCAACTTGGGGGGATCAAAACACAATACTGTGCAATTGTGTGAGAATTTCTGGTTCTACATAAACGATTACTACCATAACCATTACTTGCTAAATGAGGCAAGACTTTAGAGTTTCCATATTTCTATGCTGATGGAGCATTAACATTTTCCCAATACTCCTTCTCTGCTGATACTTCCTGTTTTTCTCATGCAGCAGAGCTCCAGGTGTTTTTTGCTGATGTGTTTGTACTCTGCTCATCCAGACATAAGCCTGCTATGTTACTTCACTGGTGTGGTGCCTTGGAGGGCCAGAGCTAACTCAGACTCACTGCCAAGGTAATACAACAGCATGTTTAGTGCACACTCAGGCAGCCCAGAGCACAGTCAGATTAAGCATCATATACCTGCAGAGAAATGAAAACAGATTGTAATATCAGAACTCCCCAGGTTCAAGTGATGTACTGAAGCTCTATGCCAGGGTTTCCTTTTTTTTTTTTTTTTTTCTAAATAGTGAGTAAGGGACAATACCCTGACTTCATTATACATTAGTAGACCACATATTTCTTCATGCCTGTTCAAACGCCTCTTATGAACATATATATCTAAGGTGAAAGAGAGCAAAGGGTCTACTAATTCCTTTCCTCCTGTCCTCGAAGGAACACAAAGAACTGAGAAGGCTTCCATGCTCTTGAACTGTTATGCACCTCTTGGTTCCCCTGTGCAGTCATACCAAGAAGTTCACTATCTTTCCTAAAACACATCATTTCTACCTATGCAGAAAACAAAGCCATGAGCTCAAGAAATACTTGTTAAGAGTCCAAAGACGGTAATGGGAGAAGCCACTTATTAAATAAAAAACCAAAAAAGCCCCATATCCTGCAGTCCTCTATTTAAGTAATCATGTGGTTGTTAGAAATCAAAGCCAAATCACACAGTTCTTTAGCCAGAAGGTAGTGCACAGGATTGTAATTTACTTAGTGAGAAACACTTCTGGGAAAAGCAGAGCAGATGTCGAATAAAAACATAATAAGCAGTCTAATAACACTTTCCCCCCCCCCCTTTTTGTTATCACGTCAATTGTTATATTAAACATTATCCACAAATAGGTAACAGAGCTAAAACATACAGCATGCCATTAAGCAAAACATTTGTTTTGTACCTAACGAAAAAGCTTTCTTTTGCTAACAAGAAAGCACATGGTGCTATGTGCTGAGAGTCTCAAAAAAAATAAAAAATAAAACACAATTAATATGGGGTGGCTGACCTGGGTCGGGGGGACAGCTTATTGAGGATGGGCTGGGCATTGGTCAGTGGATGGTGAGCAATTGCATTGTGCATTACTGGCTTTGTACATTCTACTACTATTATTATCATCGTAATCATAATCATTATTATTATTACCCTTTCTTTTCTGTCCTTTCAAACTGTCTTTATTTCAACCCACCAACTTTTATTTTTTCTTCCTCCCAGTTCTCTCCCCCATCCCACTTGGAGTTGTGGTGGGGTGAGTGAACGGCTGTGTGGTGCTTGGCTGCCTGCTGGGTTAAACCACAACATGCTGGTAAGCAGGATTACTGCAAACAATACTGGCAATAAGTTAGGAGGAAAAGAAAACTAGGTTTTCATTTTTGTTCGGAGAGGTTGAGAATTTCAAGGCAGATACTACACAAAGCCACTTGCTTTAAATAGGTTTTTTAACTTATTTTATGTTAAAGCCAAAATATATTACAATGTATGCTTTCTCACTAAATGCAAGTAAAACCTTACCTCTTAAAGAAATAGAACACTGTCCAGGTAATTTAAAGCAAAAATGAAATTGGCCAGTAGCAAAGTCAAAAATTAATAGAAAAAGAAAATGAGGAATTACCTCTTCCACAGGTAACACTGCAGGCTGTCCACTCTCCATATTGCCAAAAATACTCTGGCTCTCCAATCTCATTCTCATGACTTTCTTCTTTACGTACAGTGTATTCATACTTGATTCCAGGGTTAGTCTCTTGAAAAAGCAGCTGGAGAAAGAGTGCAGCTTATTTAATTATTTATTATTATAATAATCTACTGGTCCAAAGCTTTCCAAGTGTGAAAGCAGAAGAATCAGCAAGGTTTAAAGCAGCTACCACCAGTTCAGAAATTCAGACCAGCAAATCTTCCATTTGTGTGCTGACAGTGGTGCACACATGGGCCTTTCTAAGACACAGCTATTTGCCAGGCACTTTTGCAAGCATAGGTGGGAATAAGTGGGTCAACATAATTGGCATCCTGTTGACTGTAAGAAAAGATAATGCAAAGTCCATCCAAGGCACTGGCAAATGCGCTGCTGATTAAGAGCTATTGCCAACCACCATTATAAATGGTAATAACCCTACAATATGAAAAATTTTTTAAACATATCCAGTAGATCATAAAACCACAGATTTTATTCAAATACTGCTTTATTATTTTTCAGTGTTTGTGGATTAAACAGGAAAATTCCAGTTGAGATGAGCCACCCAATAAATTCACCATTTGGCCAACAGAAGGGAGAGAAGAAAAACATTTTCAAGGGATAGAATAGTGAGGCAATGAACTTCTATTCTTCCTTCTAATTGTTTCCTTGGCTTTGCTCCTGACAGTGATTGTTAAGTTACATGTTAGATGTGCCTTCTCTCCAGACATTCAAGGTGTGAAAGTGGTGCCCATCTAGCACTTATTTAATGGCATGGTGGATACACAGGCAAACAAGCCATGAAAGAAAGATATATTCACAGAACAAAGGGGCAATTTAAAAATATTGTTTTGCAGGATTAACAGAAGTTGGTTACGTTTAAGTTAGAATCTATAAAGCAATACAAGAGAAATAAAAGGTAGCAACCTTAGTATATGCTAAACAGATCCATTTTACTTACCGTAAACTATTGATCTGTCTATCTAATGCTGTACTTTGTTGCTCAGTATAAGCTGTCACTGCTGTCACTTTGCTAGCTCTCACTGTTTCCAGCCTGAAATCAGCTGCTTTTCTATGACAGTTACTTTTCCTCTGGGTCCAGTTCACATCACAGCAGTTGGTCTAAACTGGCATAAGAGACTGTGAAGTTTGGGCAAAGGACTGACCAACAACAGATGATAGGATTCCTATCCTAGTGGCCACACTGAATTATACTTGCTTTTAATAGTCAGACTCTGACATTCAGTTATGACAAATTGCCTTCTCAAGCAACATGTTGCTTGAGAAGGCAATTCATTTCTCTCCTAAATAGCTTAAGTGATTTTTGCAAGACAGCATGCTAATATCATTATCTAAAAATATACACATTTTTCCAGCCTCAGTGTCAAAGCCCCAATACATTCCGCTGCCATCCAAACCCAGCAGGCTCTGTTAGAGATAACCTATTTACCTGAATCCATATAGATTCATTGGTGGGTCCTGGAGCAGTCAGATTTTCTAGATCACCTGTTCTGTCATACTGAAATATTGTTCCTGCCACTTTGTATTCACCATTCCACTGAATGATAAAACCTCCATTCAGGTAATATTTTTCTGGGTCTTTACTTCGCACAGCGAGGAAATTGCCTGCTTCTGCAACTTCTGTGACTCTGATTCCCCTTGCGCCTTTTGGAATTAGCCCAATATCAACATATCCTAAGAGACAAAAAAGATACAGGGAGGTGAACCACAAAAATGACATTGCATTGTACTTCAGATATTTTAAAACATCAGCTTTGTTTGAAAGTATATACAAATGTGCTATCACAAAGCTTTTATCTCAAGGTATTCTTTTCAGTTAGTTAATGGTGGGACTTCCCAAGCCAGGTTTTCCAGTATCAGTTGGGGAATATGTGATGTGTTTAGGCCATGATAGTGGCATTTAGAAGGGATATGGAGGTGAATGCTTTACTGAGCTGCACCAGATGAACTCTACTCCATTGGTAAGTGTCAACATCTTTATAAACACACCTGAGGCCTCTGGCATACTGCAATGTGAGTGCTCTGGAGAAAGGCTATGGAGTCCCAGTAGGTTAACAGCATGTTGTAGGAAAGGTCTTTTCAATTTGCAAGGAACTTTTTCATCTGTCATCTGTAGATGTACATAATTTCACATCCCTTGTCTTAAGTTACTTCTCCGTGACTATTTCCCTTACATAGCTTTGCTACAAAAACCTGAAAGTCATTCAAATGCCTCAAATTACTAAGATTAGTTAAACATTATTATAAATTACTGAGTTTTATAAGAAAGATCAACAGCTCTTCATTCATGGGCAAAAGTATCTGTAAAAAAAGGTTATTGGTATGTGTGTTAAGAATAAAGACAGTGAACCTATTACAGAATTTTGTTTGTACTTCAGGCAATACAAGAAATCAAGCTCAGTGCTTCTCATCTTAGAGGTAACTACTATTGCTACTGAATGAAAACTGTAAAAATAGGAAGTTCGCATACAGATTTGAACACAAATTCAGTTTTCTTGCTATTGCTCCTGGGTGGGCTTAAGAAATCTGATGGAAGACCAGCTCTTCAAGCAGGTGCCCTGGGAGCGTGTGCTGCAGTTTGGGTTGATTTATTTCAAGTTTGGCTACAGTATATGTATGTGGTTCCTCAGTTCTCATCACACATGGCTGAGGTCACAAATTAAGTCTGAGAATCACATCCCCTTCACCTTTCTTGTGAAATAAGCACATCATCTTTTATTACACTGACATATACCATATTGGCCAAACTTAGTGATCTTCTGAATCAATGTTATCCACGTACCTGAAGTACTAATATGCCCTTTGCTGTTAAATAACTTACTGCAGTAAGTGTCCCAAAGTCTTTAACATCTGAATTTTCCTTACTGCTCTTTTATAAGGTGATATGTGTTGGTCCTACTGTCATATTTTGACAATGGTATAATGAAAAAAAATAATAAAAAAAGATCTATCTGGATCTGTCTGCTTCAGGCTCTTCCTAATTAAATTCAATATATTTTTCCTGTGAATAATGTTAAACAGAGAGAGTTTTCTCTGGTTGCCATCTTTTACAAGTTTTCTACACTGACCATGGGAATTTAAACCTTTCAGTCTTTCATAGGTGAAGGGAATAACAAAATCCTTAGGATTACTGAATAACTTCTATTATAGGAAACTAGAGGTCTAGGTCTATTATAAACAACCAAGGTCTAATGATTGTCCCAAATGCTGTATTCATTCAGTGCGGTGGAGACATATTACAAGCACAGTGTGTGATCGTGTGAATAAAGACCTGATTAGATGGCATACTCACAAGTATGCCAAATTAAAACAGCATGCAAAATCTTAATTGTATCATGTCCCAAGAGCTTGGCCTTGCAACCCTGGTGTCCTATTTCCAGCAGATTTTTTTTTTCTAGATGTAATTGGAATAACATTTGCTCAAAACACAAAATATAAAAACAATCAGTTTTGGTTCTAACATAAAGCCTGTATCGTCTCAAGTTTTTGCAAAACAATTTGTCTGAATCACCTGCTGTTGCTCATAAACCTGATTTTAAATATATTACAGCTGTATTGTGACAGATGTTACATTTGGTCAATGTACCACACTCCTTCCCCCTAGCCCTTCCTTTTTTGACTAGCTAAATTATCTCTTGATTTCCTAGAACCTCACCCTATTTCTCAATGAATGTTATCTGCTTCTGAAAGGAAAGCTAATCAGGAAAGAGCTTTTGACTTTATCATTCAACATAATAATTTTTTTTTGTTTAATAATGAGGTAGATGGTGTTTATATAATTGCTCCTGGTTATATGGTTCCATCTGATAACGATCTAGTAATCTGAGATTCAATAACAGTTAAAATGTCAGCTCTCTAACCTACATGCTGTGTTCATTAAATCCTGGAGCATCCAAGCTCTAGGTGCTATCATAACACCTGTGAAATGGCAACTTTCAGATGCTATTAATCTTTTCCTTTTTAATGAAAAGCTATATGCACCTAATCACAGATGAGAGCACAGTATGAATAAATTCATGCAAACCTCGTAGGCACAGCTCTACTAGGACCAAAGAGCTTGTTTCTCTTTTCCCATTGCTGTGAGACAGAAGTAATTTCACTGAGGTGGTTAGCAATGTATTGTAGATCAGATTACAATCTAGCTATTTCTCCTTATCACACCAGCTCTCATCCTGCTCTCCAGTTTGTCATATCTGTGACTTTCTCACTTTAAAATGTGAGTTCCTGATGCATGATTTTCCTATGAGCTTGTTTCTAGGCAATATCACAAGCATATTACATGGAAAACAGCACAGACTCCCCATGGTTTATCAGGTTTGTACAGTTACATACAGCCTTCTCATGGAACAGACAGAGCACTGCAGTGTATGATGGCCATGGGAAAAAAGTTCTAGTTCAGAGACAGTTCCCTAAGTGAGGATCCAGAAGACCTTCCAATCTCTTGGATCCATATTTGCATGGCTATGTCCAGACTCCATCTCAAAAACACACCAGACCTCCATTTGCACTTGGATAGCAAGGGACCGTGGCAAGTGTTGATTCAGTTCCAATCAGCTTGGTCAAAGGTGACAAGCCAAAGATAAACCTTCAGGTTAAGGCAAATACAGCCACAGTTCCTTGTTTGCACATCACTATCTTAAAATTTCTTCTGCCTTTTTGTTACCCATTTATTCTACGCTTCACTTGCCACAGTCCTAAACCTATATATGTCACATCTCAGTCTTTATTTTACCCCAATGCTTTTCCTCATTCAGAAGTGCCATTTATTCTCCTTCCAAAGACTTTGCGTGCCTTGTCTATGGTCTGCTGTATGGAACAATAGCCCTCTGCAGCCACCACAACAATGTGAGTAATAGGAAAATCTCATCCCCCCAACAATACCCTACCATAAAAAAAAAAGCAGAGTTTTACAATAATCAAAGGATAACTTGTATCTTCTTTGCCTAACTCTAGATCCTGCTTATGGTGCAATCTTTTGGCCCAATTAGTTCAGCTGAAGCAACATAAATGGTTTGCAAAGGAACTTACTGAAAACCTAGTGTGGACTGCATACTAGCTAGCATTAGTGCCAACAGCTAAGACCATTTGCACAAATCAGACCTCTGATTTGTTTTCCAACACAAAACTCTACCCGAACCCACTACACTGATAAAACTGTCACTCCTACGGCTGTGTTGGGAATTCCTGGACAGCTTTCCATATTTTGCATCCAAAGGAAAGGCATTTGAAAGAAACTCTGAATAAAAACATAAAAAATATTTTTTTTATGTGTTTAAAACCTTTTTCTTTTTTTTTTTTTCCTGAACACAGGCAGGTTAAGACTTCAGGTAAAACCTATCCTGAAGTGAAAGGCTGAAGTATTTAAAGCTCTTTCCTAGTGTATCATTAGTCTGATCTGGCAACCTAGTTGTCTTGCAGAGACATTAAACTTTGGTCCAGTACCAGAACCAAGAAAGACTCTGCTGGGCCTAAGTTCTGAAGAAAGCTTTAGATCAGAATATATTAGCTTTGCTTTTGTAATTCTCATTAAACATTCAAAAAACTCATTTTCCTTCCCTGCTGATGGCACCAAGTATCCTGTACTCTGGGCCAGTTTCATTAGCTATACTGAATTTATGTCCCTGAAGTCTTTATGTTTACATAAACCGTTTAGTAGCCGCTGTGTCATAAATCTGTGCTGTATGACAGAACATCACAGTACCTGCAAGTCAGAGACAAAAAGAAGCCAGATGTTGTGAACAAAATGCATTTTCCTTTTCTCAATTTCATGCCTGTTAACATCAGTAAGACAGTAAGATTCATATGTTGCCTTAAAAGCTAAAGAGCCCACCAACCTTTTCCTTTCCTGATATTTTTCCTAATTTTTTTCTGCTATGGAGTTGACTTCTCTAGAAAAGAAAAGAATCTACAGAAGCTATCCCTTAAAAAAATATCTAAAGAAAGTGATTAAATAATTTTCCTTAACATTCAATACTCCTCAGCGGTATCTGTTAGTGAGGTTTATTGAATCTTGAGGCAAGGAAAAAATAAATGAAGATACAAGACAAGATGAATTTGAATAAAATTAGAGACAGCTATCCTCCCATGCATAGATATATCAGACCATTTCAGAAAAGCTGTTTTTTGAAAGCAAACTTCTGATCATCTGCAGCCTTGCAAAACCTGCACACAGACAAAGGCAGAGTAAATTCTAGAGTAGCAGTAGGAAAAGATCAGAGGCTGGAGGATTTCTGCAATATCGGAAGAAAAGGAGCTCTAGATTTTTCTTTGTAAGCCTCATGTATGTATGCCACCTGTGTGGTCACATCATCACATCTGCAGGATACAGAGTGAGTGGCGGGAGCAGAGGAATGTATCCAACATATCCACTGGTTTCCCATTCAAAGCTGTTCATCCCATGTCCAACTCACCATCACTCTTCTTTCTCGGTTTTAGTTACCCCTCTCTCTTCCAGACTTTTTGGCTCCAATTCATCCCACAGAAGGCAACTAAAGGCCTGAATGTCTCACTGGCATTGGTGAAGAAGGGCTTGGTTCATCAGATGCTGATTCAGACCTCCATAAGAGGGGGTCTCCCCTCTTATGAGAAAGACCTCCCTGCAGGGGGTCTCTCTCCCCTTCCAGCACAGAGGCATCCCACAGAAACTTTTATATAAAGCAGATACAAAATTCTGCATGGGGAAGAGTTTGTACATGGCCACGAGAGCCAATGCTATCACATTTAAGATACTTGGAAATGAACTCTCAAAGCACTCAGCACAGCATTTTCTTGGTGCTTTACTCTGTCTACAGATTCAGTCCAGATTTTCCAAGGGCATTAATTACATTCATTTTGTAAATGCACTCACTATTTGGGGTTTTATTGGTGTAACTTGAATAGGACTTGTTAGTCTCTGACATAAATTTTATTAGATGAGGTGAACTTAAAAAGTACGGACCACTGATCTTTTCTGGCACAAGCAGGATTCACTGTGAAATACCCACTTGCTATTTCCTATGCAGATTGATCACTCAGTTTACAATGAAAAGCTTTTTTCTTTTTTTTTTTTTAATGTAGAAAGCAACTTCATCAATGGAAGAGTTTAAGAAAAGAACACGTTTTACCAAATCCTTCACTTTGATTAAAGGTCATCTTCACTGTATGACAGGCAGAGCCATCTCCCAGGCAAACTCCACACTGGTCTTCAGTTGCATTGGAATTTATCTCATAATCACAGCCGACAGCCTGGAAGAAAAAACTGTCTCAGAATAAATATGGTCTCCAAAATCAAGCTTCAGCATACCCTGTCCTCTTCTAAGACGGGGAGACTCAATTTTGCGGCAGAGTATATATTCTACATAAAGAAACTAATAATAGAGATAATTGCATCTAGGTAAAACTCCTGTGGATTAATATGATGTTAAAAAGAACAAAAAAAAACAATCAAAAAAAAAAAAAAAAAAAACAATCAACACTACCATGCCATGAAACATACAGCGGTGTTTAGATTCATATGCTTGAGATGGAAATGTGCTACCCAAATGGCCTCAGCAACTAGGATTGCCCCAAACATCTAGGATTTGTGTCTGCTTTTTTATGCTGAAGACACAACCATGGATTCCCAGGACTACAATGTAGTAATGGAACCAAAAGATAGGTTCACCAGTACCACAAAGAAAACCCAATATTATGCTCACAGACTAATGCAAACATTTTATATCTCTGGTCTGTTTTCTCAACAGATGTAAAACAAAAGCTGTGCACAGGAACAGAAGCTCTGAACCTGTATTAATGCTGGTGTGGTGCAGGGGGTTATTGCTGGAGATTCACTTCCTGAACATGCTGAACTTATACAACTGCACCCATCCAAAGATATAAAGCAACTCAAGATGTGACAGACCACTTTCTGATTGTCATGCCAGCTTTTTGTGGCAGTCCCAGTGCAGAACAGTTACTGCAGACAACCCCCTGGCAAGGTGAAACTCTTCAGCAGGCATGAAGTTTTACACCCATGACACTTGCTTCTCCAGTTCGCCCACATAGGACAATGTATCAGAGAGAAAGTTCTGGTAAAGATCAATTTTTCAGTTCATGATGCTTGGTAGGGGGTCAAAGCAAGAGAGAAAAATTCTTAATTTTGAGTAGGGCAAATCCTTCTTTAAGAACTAGCAAAGTTTTTAAAGTTAAAGATTAACCTGTTTTCATATTTAAAATGTGGTATGAAAATTATTTTATGATTCTTGAATTTTATATCCATTTACTTGAGTAGAAGTAGCACATGCCCTCACCAGAGAAGTAGAAGTGTAATATGTCCGGGTTAGGCACAGCTGAACAGTTTGCTCCCTTCTCATATATAGTCAAAAAACCTTTCATCATCTGAATCAGCTTGGTAATAAGGCAATGCAAGGGTTTGGATTTCCCTGAAACTTCTCTCTCCTGACATGAACAAAGCTCAGCTGTGGGAAGAAAATCATCCCCCAAACTTTGAAAGGCTTCATGATAAGATAAAACTATAAAAATACACCAGGGAAAGGATCCTAAAATTTATTTAAGAAGGCTTTAAATAGCCAGCTTCAGAAACTTTGCAAAAGTTATACTATAACACAAAAGGTAGATTGTAATGTATTGTTAAAATTTGCAGGTTTATATTTTTACAGTACTGCTTTCCAAAGGGTGTACCACATAACAGCACACTTGAGCTCCTAAAGCTCTTTAAATGGTATCTGCATTTCAACTGCTTTTGTCACAAGTCCATATTAATGAATTTTAAAAAACATTAACAGTGCTTTGTACCAGAGCTAATCATCATTACTGAGGAGCAGGCTGTGGCTTTCCAACTAAAATAATCTCCATGTATTGTTCCATGTTTGCTATGTGTATCCCTACATCGTAGCTTCCTCTGTAGCACACTCTCATGCAGATAATGTGCATCAGGCAATGCACAGTCTTCAGTCATGAATAATAAATAGGACTTACTGCTTTTTTTGGCTTAATTTGAAGAACATTCCAACAAATTATTTTGTCTGCTTCCCTCCTCCTTGCATGCTTCATCTGGGGAATCATTTAAGAATTTTAAAAACTTTTTCTAAAAAATTCAGAGTAAATTTCTGGGGGAACTGTCAAAATGCTTTGTTTTCAAAACCACACAATAGAATGTGTCGACTTTCCTGTCACTCCACATTCTCTGCTCCCTCCTTTCTGTATTCTAGTTTCAGACTGAAATCACTTTCAAATTTTGACATGAATTAGTGCATAGTTTCAATCCCATAGATGTTACATTTCTTTATTTGTTGAGTATTTACTAAATAAATAAAATTATATTTAACTTGGAGAGAATAGATGTAATTCTGGACACATTTTTGGGCCAACCCAAGCCCTGAAGGACAGAGACCTGGCTGTTGCTCTGGGAAATGAAGATGGACATTTGCCTCAAATCTTATCCCTTCCTACATTCTCTGGCTGGTGTGTGGATAATGCTTGTACAGCAGCTTGAGGCTTTTCTCTGTTCTCCTTTTCTCTGTTCTGTTGCAATATCAGGCTCAGTCCCAATATGCTACCCATACCTCACAGATCCTAAATCAATTCTTACCAAGTTTTTTTTTGTGGTTTGATTGTTTGTTTTTAGCAGTGAAGCTCCTTGATTTTGTACCATCATCACAGTAAGCTGAACTTGCAGAATGCCGCCCGGTGTCCAATATTTAATAGCTATTAACAGCATCTAAGACATCTGGAAGCCTTCAACAGAAAACTGCCTCTGATTTAGATGAATAACCAACAGGCTGGTGGTAGTTAAAAGTTTTTCTCTGCTGATTTTTCTTAAAATAAGCTTTCAGGTGTGGTACCTGCCAACTTCTCTGAGCCTCTTTATGTATGAAAATCCAGGCATCCCCCCTTTTGATTCTGATCCTATTTCACCTTCAGTACTTCAGCTATTGTAATCTTCTGTAAGCTCTTGACAGGAAAGCCCATCTATTAGATTAATCTAAGTATAAAGGCTTCTTCATATTCTTGCTCTTAAAATGACAGAAAGATAGTAGAAACACCTGAGCTTTTCCTCTGTGCACGAGTGATTTAATGAACAGCTAGAAAAGCTGCAAAGATAAAAGCATGAAAAGGCCCCAAGTTAACAAAGGTGTTAAACCATGTCTCTTGCATTTTTACAGAGGTTTCAAGAAACACTCATCTGTCACTTAATGACAGGACTTATCCAACACCTTTGAAACCTTCTATGAAAACCAATGGCTGTGTCAAAAGGATCTGCAGCAGGCACTTCACTCTTATTTCACAGAAGGAAAAAAAACTTTTCCCTTCTGTGAAATAAAGGGGAAACTTTTTTCTCAGTGTTATTGTAATGTCTTTTGCAGACATATCTCAGTACCAAGGACCATGTTTACAAGCAGCACAGAATGTCACAGTGATAAGCACACGCTAAGAAGGTTCATGACCACAGTTTTGCCTCTAAGCATGTAGCTATTCATCCAAGGATGGATTTAATGAAGTATTCAGAGTACTCAGACACCACTGTGATAAGTGCAAGATGATTATTCCTCTTGCCAAGAGCTGAGATCTAACTCCTCACCTATGAGCTAAGTATTCACTACAGTTTATATTTAGTACTTTCTAAGAATATAAAAAGGTAGACATGTAGCTATTTTCTTAAAAAGATGCATTTTCTGGTGTATCTACTGTACTATCAGTACATTTGTTAATAGTCTACAAGCAGTTATCAAAGTCAGCATTGTCGGGTTTGTCATTAGACCAGAGCAGTAACCAGCCTCCTTGGGGAGTCCAGCAAGCTGAAGTTTATTTTCTGTTCTATGAACACATTCACTATTAAACACAGTGTTGGGGATAAAATGTTTTAGGCTGAAGTTTAATTTTTTTAAATAGATTTTATCTTTTTTTTTTTTTTTAATATGCAAATGAAAAATCTAGAATTGGAACTCCAACACGTCATGTTTTGCTACTGGACAATAGGAGTGAGTGTTTTTGAGCTTCTCTTTTGAACCTCAAAAAAAGACATCTTGAAGTTTTATCATTTTTGTCAAATAAGCATTTTCTACCATGTTCTTAAAAGGTTTCTGTTCACCTTTATTTACTGCTCATTCTCCAGATATAATTTATCTATTGTGAGCTGTCAATCAGACATTCTGAAATGAACATAACTGAGCATATTTCCTTTGTGACCACCACATAGTATGAAAATCCCCAAGCACTGAACAATTTAGTCCTGAATTACTATGCTGTCACTGGTGAAAGAGTCCACTACCACAGTATGATCACTTTCCTGCCTTTGGGGTGCCAATTAGTGTCTCTGTATGGGCTGTATGTACTCTGTACCAGCTCAGATTGTTCACACATTGCCATGCATTTCCCTTATTAACACATCCATGGTATCAAAACATGACATCCTTGTGACACAAAGGGAATGAATCCCTTTGTCCTTTCCAAATATAACCATAGAGGCTTCTATTTCGGTTTTCCTCTGACATTTGAAACAACTTGCACCTGACCAGACATCACCAGACTTATCTATAAGCACAGCAGGGTGTGGTGCAGGGGTCCCCCAAAATGAAGCATCTGCATAGCTGTGTCACAGTAAGTAAAGCCTCCACTTTACTTCCTAGCTACAGGGGTGCTGCTGGTGGTGAAATGACCTTTATATCTAGCAGCAGGTCATCATCTTACAAGGCCATTAATGACCATCACAAAGTGTACATTATCATGAGTAAACAGGTTTAGCAGTCATTCATTACAAATACATTTAATTGAACTGTAATTTTCAGGCCAGGTTTTACCTTCTTGCTCCAGTGAATTTTACATTATTTTTGTTATTTGTCAGATATATTTCTAGATGCTTCCTCCTCCCTTTTATTTCTTTTCCTCAATCTTCTATTTAGATACATAGAAGCCATATATTCTAAAACTGCCTTAAAAAGCATGCCTAAAATTTATGCCAAATTGCCTGTTAAAGAGGATCTGGAGACTAAACACAGGTTATTAAAACAAGAAAAAAACAGCAACAATTATCCTCTGATTGTATTACACATATGCTCTTGTGCACCCTCTGCCTGTGAAACATGCTGTGCTAACAAGAAACCCTTCTGTGCCATAGTATATGCATTGCAAATCATCATCACTCCCTGCAGCCCTTTGTCATAGCCCCATTCACCAAGAGTCTTTTTGACACACCTGAGACTGGCTTTATTACTGGTCCCACCACACAGTATGGAGGCAGAAATAATGACTTGAATTGCCTGGCTATGTTACAGGTAGGAGAAACAATTTATTTCCCGCTGTTTGGTGACTAAAAGGAAAATAGCCAGAGATATTACCCTTTTGCCACTTCCAGAGGGAGAGACTTTTGTGCCAGACTGGCTGTGGGGAGCAGATACAAAAAGTTCTTGCTCTCACTGAAGGGTATGTCCTGGATGTACTGCCTGAATATCAAAGTTATGTGAATCCCATGTTATGCTTCTAAGTTCTTCCTCCATCTGTCTCCCCCACTGGTCTACAAATAAAGAAATCATGATCTTGTCATGTTGGCCACAAGATTGCCTTGAACAGGGAAAGATGTGCCCCGATGTGCCTTATAATTTGTCTAGATGTTTCTGAATCAATTTCCTGTTGGGCTAGCAGTGGGAAGAGGAGATTGAACCATAGTGAATGGTAGTGAAAGTACTACAGAAAGATTGAGATACGTAATCTGCTTTTTAGCACACGGAAAAAAAAAACACACAACACTTTCCTCCCTAGTACAATGGTTGTGTAATTCAATAGTATGTTAATCTCTCAATATAATAACCGCACATTACCACAGAGAACAGTTTACAGATTTGCATGACTGAAGGTCATTTAAACCTATTAAAATTCTGTGCAGGAGACGAATGCTTGTTACAAACAGCAGAGATGCCAGGTCCTCCACGGTCAATGTCTGCACACTCTCAGCGTGTTCACCAAGTTTTCACTTTTAGACAATGCCATGGCATGTTTAACCAAACTCCTCAGTCTGGAAAACTCACGTATGTAGTTTCTAGTAGTCAACAAACATACTACAGTGGCAGTATCTTTGCTTATTGTCTCTGTGGGAGCAGCCAAGTGCTCTAATAAGAATCAGAGTCTGTTTGTGACATATAATTTAAACATGTGAAGATAGGTTATGTTCTTTAACAATCTTCCAAATAAAGGGAGAGGCACCCAAAAGATGAGTGCAGAGAAATATGGTTAAATAGCAAACTAGTCATGATATATCTTGACAATTTTAGGTAACATTACTAACAGATCTTGTTGCCACCTTCCATTTCTAAGTTACAGGATTGGGTCCAAGAAGGAAGGCCAAGCTAGGTGAGAACAGAATAAAAGGGTTAAGGGGACTGCATCCCTCTTCCACTTGGAAGGAAAACATGGTGGCAATTGCAGGCATGTAGCATTGAGGTTCCCCTTTGCAGTCTCTATTCCCAGTGCAGAGTGATTTAACACTATTATACATTCAGGGAATTCCTCTTACATGTAAATGACAGAGCAGAGGGCCCAACTGTCTTCTCTACAAGGTTCTCAAGTAAGTTACCAGTTCTGGTTTGTTTCTGATCAGGAAGTTCTAAAGAAATACCATACCAACATCTAACAGGAAAACTTCCTTGTGCAGTGAGGCATAGGCAGCACTTCTGAAAAATTAGGCCCCAAATACTGGGAAAATCACAAAGGACAAAAGAGTCAGCACTGGTGTCTGTACTTCCCACTGATTTACCAGGATGGCTAGATAACCATTCGGTATACCTTCGGTAACTAAAATGAGGTACCTCAATCCGTGTTTAGCCATCTAGGTAAGAACAATTTCTCTGTCTGCTCTGAGCAAAACCATGGCTATCTGAAAAATCAGGTTAAAATCAGCTGAATTTAGTAGATTAGATTATTGACTGAACTGAGTCTACCTATCTTCCCCCACCCCAGCAACTATGAAAACTCTGAAATTCGTTGTTAAATAGGAACTACTCCACAAACCAAATATGTGAGCAGTATGGACAGACAGATCTAACATACAACATCTCACCACTTTCAGTTTTTTACTAAATTTCAGGTTGAAGTGTTAGTTAGGACTTAGAACAAATGTGAAGTACTTTTGTGAGATAAAGTAATGAAAACCAGAATATGGCATTATTAGACACTGCTGCTAATGTCTGTGAACTCTTTTTCCACGTTATTAGCAACATGTTGCTACTGGAGTACAAGAATTATGTACCAGACTAATTATATTCAATGTATTTCTAGATTTACTGACCATGATCTGCAGTGTATTTATTGTGTTTAACTAGCTGGACTAAAATATTAGTGAATTATGTTGAGAGGTACTTGAAAGAGCTTCTCCTCAAGCTTTATGCTGGGCACTTTTTTATATAAAGACACGCTGTCTTTCAGAGATATGAGATATTTGGGTTTACCTATTCATCGCTGGCTCTCATCTGTGGCAGCTGCATGATTATATTGTTCACTCCATGATTCTGATTCCAATTAGACCTGTTTGTCAGAAGATCTGAAGTGGTAGTCAACATATGAAAGGCTGACAAAACCATATTTATGATAGTGTCAGTACTATGGAAGAAATTTTTTAGTTCTTGAGACTCAAAGCCTTTCTATTTATGTTGAAGTATATCTGGTATCTAGAAACTGCAATTAAAATTTTCCTTTCAACTCCAATCTGTCAATCATTCTACTATTTCCAAAATAGGCAAAAATTTGAATGGTCACAGGCAAAGTTCAATACAGAAAGCATATGGAAGCTAAAATTAGCCACAGTGATCCCAACCCTTTTAGGCTGGAAATCATAACATAAAAGCATATCATCACAAAAACAGCCTTCTGGGTTTAGCTTCCTTGGCCTGTCATTAGTAAAGTGCTGATACAGTATGAGACATTTACTACACTCTTCAATACAGCAGGGTTTGTTTGAAGCTGGCTTGAGCTGTTCACGAGCAGGTCAGTTCTTTCACCATCACAGTTAAAAGGCCCATCCTGGCTCTTAGTAAAGCCAAGTGGAAACTCTTCACTGTGAATCGGAGCAGGATCTCAGTAACTCCCTTTCACAAAGGCATGTTCTGCAAGGAAAACTTAGAACAAATCTTTTATTACTGCTTTCTGAGGGACTAATGTTATGAGGCATATTAACTACCAACATGAAGAATATGCAGAGAAACTTATATTTGTTCTTCAATAAACAGAACATTATTGAGCTACATACCACATGTTTGCCAGTTACCTCATTGTACAACATTATTCAATTTACTGTTGTAAAGGGAAATAATTTTAATTGTCTTTAAGAGCAAGTGTCTGATCCTACTACAAGTCAGTTCAGAACTGCTACATAGTGTGCAATACTGAACAGCATTATGAAGATAAAACCACATATAGCAGTGACACCAATTACAACCCTAAAGCTACCATTCATGAAAATGTTTCACCAAAAACAAACAGGCTATCTTTAACTGTTGTTTTAAAGCAACAGAAGAAGAAAAGAAGAGTTCAAAGGTACCAAAAATAATTAGCCCTCAGGCTAATGGATTCATTAAAACTAATGGAAATGACTCTCACGTCTACTGAGAGAAGTTGTTTTTATGAACTTATTTCCATGATCATTAAAAATGCAATAAAATGAAATGCCTGCCATGGTTCTTCAAAAAAAAAACACCACAAACACAAACACACAAAAAAACACAACCCACAAAAACATTAAGTATTTTCCCATAACTACATAAAATTGTAGAGAAAGAAACATGCAAACATACCCAATACCTTACACATGCCATTAATACAGATATCTCTGCTGTGCCTTCCTTCGAAGCAAGGAGTACCATCAGTGACTGCATCCAACATCTTCTCTGAAAAATGGCCATCTATTGGGCGACAGTGGAGCTCACAGGGGTTTGCTGAAATGAAAACAAAATACTCCCTCAGAAAATATTACAGCAGGACATTGAAGTGTAATGCACTGAGAATGACCGTATATCTTCACCGCACCATTCACTAGCTTTCTCTTATATTTGCTGACAAGAAATAGCATAACTAGACTCAGTTACCAAAGCAATCATAGTAATGCTAACTAGCAAGTAGCAGAGGTCTGATAAACATTACTAGAGTAGGAAGCAGATAGAGCTCTGTACCATCAGACCTCCCACACCTCCACCCTTTCTGTTGTCGATATATTAAAATCCAGCTGGCTGAATTGAGCAGTAATAAGGCCATCAGTTGGGATGGAGAAAGGGACAGGAAACTGGCAAAAACAACAGTCATCAGTGAGGGGAAAAGGAGGAATTTGGGAGTAAGATTGCCAAGGCAAACTGGTTTTTATCAGCTGATGGTTGAGTGATTTCAGATAATTTATAATTCTTGATCAGTGCTGCCAACCCCTCTCAGTGAGCAGTGAAATGATTGCTTCTCATCTTCTACCTGTCAGTCGAGGGTCACATCTCTGCTTAATTTCAGATACCTGCTGGCAGTTAATAAATTATTTCAAACACTTGATTTTTTTCCTGGTTGGCAATTTATTAAATGGAGATAATACTGGTGAGTCTGACATATCCAGGCTTGTTTTGTATAGATGTACGACAGAGAAGAGAAAAACTGCAGCAAAAGCAATTTGTGATTCTCTGTAAGGGCCCAGCCTTATCCTAGTCTATACACTGAATAAAAAGAGCCAAACAGGCACCTGCCCCACTTCATAGATGCTGGTCTTTGGGAACCTGAAGTTTTGAATCTCAGGCTTAAGTGAGTCAAAGGACACAAGTTTGATAAATCAGTTGTAAGCACAGAAGATGAGCTAGAATTGAAACCATGGTCAAAGCCAAGGAAATATTATCTGCCCTCAGATCACTACCCTAGAAACCCTCCAGCACAGTCACCAGGGGTATCCACAGCTTCTCTTCACAGCCTGTGCCAGTGCCTCATCACCTTCAGAGTGAAGAATTTCTTCCTAATATCTACAATAAATCTCCCCTCTTTCAGTTTAAAGCCATTCCCCCTCGTCCTATCACTCCACTCCCTGACAAAGAGTTCCTTCCCAGCTTCCCTGTAGGCCCCACTCAGTGCTATCTGACTGAAAGAAAAGCTATCCCCTGTCACATCCAGGAGGGACAGCAGCAGAAGAACCATCTTTTGCTCCTGGTCTGTTCCAAGACCCTGATCTAACCAAGTGCCACAGCAATTTGTTCATGTTCAGCAAGCCAAAATCCTTTGCTGAGCAAAGCAGTAGGCCTTAAAACTGCCAGTTAGTAGGAACTTCAAGGCACCATATTGAGCCATTTTGCTAAAATCTCCCTGGGTGCTACAGAGGTGCCTGTGCTGAGTGACATTTTCATCCTATGCCAGATAGCCAACAATTGCTCCCCTGTCTCAGAGCAATGAAGGATAACTATAAATTGATATCCTAGACAATGGATTTCTGTTTCCCCTTCCTCCTTTGTTGACCTTGCTTGTGTCATACAAAGAGCTGTATTTAAAATTGGACAAGTTTCTAGTAATGAGAGAAATTCAATTTTTTGCTAATGCAGAGAAACCAAATCATTTCCTTTAAAAGAGCTTATGCTTTTGAAGGGGGAAATTCACTTTCATTGCTCTGGTTTGTACATCACCAACACATACACAGCACCATGCAGTGCACAAAAGTGACAGCAGCTCCTGGCCCTGAAGTGCTTGCAATACCAGCACTGACTCCTGCACAGTCTGAACTTTAACATTATTAATCTCATTCATGTAACCAGCATTGCTTTAAAACTGGGATCCAAAAAATAAAAAGGGGATACTCCAGAAAATCCAAAACCTTAATGAGGAGCTTTGTTTTCCCTCTTGTCAGTAGAGCTAAACGTTTTTTTAAGACTGACAACAATGATGTCCTTGTGGCTTCTGAAATAATGATCTCTTAATAAAGAAAGGGCAATAGAGGGATTAGAGGCAGAGGAGACTGAGGTAATGACACTGGTGGAAATTAGGGTGATAATCAGTCACATTCAAGAATATCAACAGAGATTGAACTGTAAAAATCTCAAGCAAGAACATTAAGTTTGTAAACCTTATCAGTCTTCAGACCCTCTGTGAAAACTGTCAGCCATAACCTCTGCCAGTTGTTCTGATAACAACAGTCCTGATAAGCAATACAATTTATTTTACCTTTACCTAGAGAAATTGTTTTTTGGCTAATTTGATTATGTTAGTGCTCTAAAGTTTGCTTCATCTTCTCACCACACCTTTTTTTAAAATGCTAGTCACAGTATTCATATAGTAAGGACAACAGAAGAATCCCGGCAAGTCTGTGACCTGTTAAAAATGCATCCTGACTGATCCAGACTTTGCTTAAAGCCATTTCAGCTTTTACACTGCTCATAATGAAATATGTAGAGTAGTAGCTTGATACCTGTATCTCCTCCCTAGCTGTATGTTGACATTAACAAGCAAGACTGTATCCAATTTCATTTCAGAAATCAATGAACAAGAAAAAACAGGCAGTGCTGACTACTGACATATTCCTGTCACGACGATGGTCTAAGTATATAACTCAGAAAGAGTTTGTAGGGAAAGATAATCTTCCTCGCTAAGCCAAATGAAAAAGTAAAAATAAATAACAAGCAAACTTTCAGACTTGCAAAGCCTCATGAATCAAAGAAGAGCTTTGTAGACCTGAAAGCTTTCCTGTTTTTCCTAATTGTAGTAATTCATCTAAATATAGATCCTACCTATACAACAAATGCATTTCTTCCTGTAAGTTTTCTACTAAGACCCACTGGAAATGAGAGATTATTGTTCCTTCCCCACAGACTCACTCCTATCCAATATTTTATACTACTGTCCTCACTCTTAAAGCTATTTTCTTATTTCATCTGCATGGGAGGCTGATTAGGGCACTACTGAGGAAATTATCCAAACACTGTATTAGCCATTCATTTGCTGAAATTATTTACTTATCTATCATTATTATTTTTTTTTACAGCTGAGCTCAAGGATCTGATGAAGTATCAGGCCTCTATTATTCTAGGGCTGTAAATAAACATCACAAGAATCAGTCACTGTCTTCCAAACGTCTAACATTTTAAACATGAGACAGATACAGGTATAGAAAGGTCTTACCTACTATTTTCAGATAGAGAACTGCCATACAAGGAAAATACTTTGCCTCATATGATGGAAGAACTCAAAAGCAAAGACTGGCATTGAATTCACATTTTCTAACTCTTATTTTAGTCCTCAAAAAAACTAAAAAGACTAAACAGAGTTCAATGCAAGGGTTTGCATTGCATTACGGCTGCTCAAAAAGAACTCCTTAAAGCAGCTGGTTTAGTTTCCATGTCTTCAGTAAACTTAGTTAATTCATGATGAAACTTTAACAAAAAGGCTGTCATTTTAGTAATTTTTAAGCCAAAAGACACAGAAAATCTTGCAATCCAGCATATACATGGAATACTACATCCAACCTGTAAACATTCAGTAATGATCAGATTTCTGCCTGAAATTTCTCTACAGCAAAGTAGGATCAAAGCCACTTAGGTTGCTCATGCCCTGTTTGTGTTGTAATATAAAATGATAACATTAATTCCTCTAAGCTTCTACATGACCAGTAATAAAGAACTCTTAATGTGTTATCTAAAGTGTTCTTGTATTATTTTGGCTGTTACTGCTTCTCCTGCCTTTCACAGGCATGAAGAACTGCAGGAGCCTGCTCTCCCTTGACTCTCTTTGTACTATCTCTCCCCCCTCTTGAGTTGAGGGGCTCAGAAGCTGCAGTATGAAGTTCAATGGCTTAAACTTGATGCTGAAACTTTTCACTTGATGGTTAAAGCAGAAGAGCTACATTCAAACCTAGCTAATAAGACCATGGGGTCCTGCTTTTCAAAGTCAGTTAACAAGGGCATAAAACTGCTTGAGGCTTTGTAGCTTCCAGACCTGAGCACAACATTGCATGGAGCCATGCAGGCTTGCTAGCCTGTACCTCTACTAGCTCAGGGATATGTACGCGATACACCTTTAGAAACAATCTTCAAGCACTTCGTATTTAAATCACTCAATCTTCTCTTTTCTGGAGAAGCACTTCCCTTTTTCTTGCCTTTACTTTAAACTATAATTTTTAAATTGCTTGTCTTTCATTTTGCTCTTCTGTGAACCTCATCCAGATTGTCTGGCATTGCATTGGCCCTAGCTGAACATGTGTGCTTTTTTTTCCCTGCATATAGCAGAATAGAATTCAGATTCACCAACTGTAAGCAAAATAACATGAAGATAACCAGAAAAGAACATGTTCCCTGCTCTAAGCAGAAATACAAAATTCAAACATTTCCCTTACAGCTGACTTCCATGAGTTTGAATGCAGGAAGGGTCCAACTTAACCTGACTGAGATGGATGTGATTAATCTGTCTGCCAGCAGATGATAAGGCTTCAATAGTTGTTTCCCAACTTCTCAAGGAATAAAAGAGGTGGGCCTCTACTCTTGAAATCCTTGCCAGTCTGTGAGAAGTCAGAATGGGATGAGGAAATCCAAAACAAAATTAGAAAAGACAATTGCCCAGCAGACAAAACAGGTAAAAAGAAACTAAGGTGAAACTACCTTATCACACTAAACAAACTTGGAACTGCAAGAGAAAATGTAATTCCAAAGCAATGGCAGCAGAGGCATTATCTTACACTGCTAGCTGAAGCCTTGTGACTATATCAGTACAGATCGTACTTGACACACAGACGTATTTTGGAAGAAATATGAAATTTCCCACTCTTTAGCTACATAACCCCTATCTGCCAGTGAATTAGATGATCCTGGCACTCACTGAGAAAAGAATGGTGTTTATATAATTACTTTAATCACTTTAATGTAAGATGCATGATGACTATGTGGACTTTAAGTCCTAGGAAGCTATCAGGTTCAGATAAATGTAATTTGTCAAAAGGTATGATAAAAATAGATGTGGGCTCAGCCTGATGACAACAGAAGTCATTTAGCACCAAAATCTGACTGAAGTGTCAATGCAGGGGCCAGAATTATGAGAACAATTCAGTAGATACCCTGGTCAGAGCCACCGTAACACCAAAAAAATTCTTGAACCTGCAAGTTCCCTTCATGTTGACATTCCCATGGATACTCAGGTGCATGAGCACACAGGTTTCTGTGCTCCAGGACAGCTCTACAATAGGACTGTGCAAGTCCCCACAGAAAGCTCAAACTCGTCTAAAACAGGAGGGAAAAATCTCAAAGTATTTAGAATCTTAACCATAGCTGGCCTAGGAAACAGCAAGGTATGACCCACTTCTTTCCTTTCCAGTTGCTTGTTAAAGCTACTTGTTGCATCTCACTATTTACAAGAGAATCTTTATGAAGGTACAATTTACACAGTGGGAAAGAACACTTAAATGGTGTTTAATTAAGTGACAATCATTATAACTTGGTTAAGGAAACTATGTAATTAAAGATGGGAGAGATGGTCATCAAGGTTTCTTTCACCATTTACCATTTTTCCAGAAGGATGAAGGAAAGCAGAAATTAACAGCATCTAGAAAATTTCTATCTCAT
The DNA here is from genome assembly GCF_964035555.1 of Netta rufina. Lineage (NCBI taxonomy): Eukaryota > Metazoa > Chordata > Aves > Anseriformes > Anatidae > Netta > Netta rufina. The sequence goes on from NC_140126.1 coordinate 8,132,469, forward strand.
GGTTTCATCTCAACTAAATCTTTTCACAAAAAAAAAACTGTTACATCAATCAGGGTTTGGTAAAGCTTCAAAACACTTTCTTTTTCCCCTTATATCACGTGTACAGGGTGAGAGAATTGAAAATAACTGATAATAAAACAAGCCAAAACCTTCTTGGCTGCAAGCTTCAAGTAGGAACAGAGTACTTCAAAAATTCTTTAAAATGGGATGGCATTATTTAGGGGGAAAAGTAAGGGAAGATGGTATAGACTGAGAGCCCTGAAGCATCAGCTCTCTTTGTGGGGGTTTACAAGAGACTGTTGGTTTGCTTTTGTTCACAGTCTTGTTTTGTTTTGAACAAACACAGGAAAGGCTCAGACTGCTCCATCTCAGACAGAGAACTGACTGATCAACCTACTTGAAGTTATTGTGCCCAGAACACCGTTAGAAAACACTGAAAGGTGACAGAAAATTAACATTTGAAATGACAGAAAAACTGCCCGATGTACTTCAGTGCAATAGCTGGACACAGCTGGACAAAACTGGAAGCACTACGCCCACAATAGCTACCTACTGCCATAAACAGTCATACAAAATGATGTTAGATGAAGGATCAGCACAGGATTTGGCCAACTCTCTGTCTAAATGCATGTCCCCTGAAAACTGACCTGAGGAAGCCAGGATAAGATAGAATTTAGTAGCAAGAAAACACTTTAAATGATGTTAATAGAATGTAAGAATGAAGTTGCAAACTTTATTTTTATTTTATTTTATTTTTATTTTATATTTATTTTGTGGACCTCATAGATCATGAGGGAGAAATGCAGATCTACACTGAAATTCTGGCTGCTGAGAAAACATAGACAAAAATAGACAAAAAACCTTGTAAGCCAGAGAAGAAATATTTGCTTGATATTTGAAGGATTTGGCAAAAGGTCACCAAAATCGAGGATGCTTCAAATAGAGTAGGATAGCATAGTTCAGTTGGAAGGAACTTACAAAGATCATAGAGTCCAACTGCCTGACCTTTTCAGGGCTAACCAAAAGTAAAAGTACTGAGGGCATTGTCAAATGCATCTTCAACATTGCATGGGGCATCAACCACCTTGCTAGAAAGACTGTTCCAGTGGTTGGCCATCAGTATGGTAAAGAAATTGCTCCTAATGTCCAGTCTGAACCTCCCCAGTCTGAACCTCCCCTGGTCCAGCTTTGTGCTGCTCCGTGTGTCCTGTCATTGGTTCCCAGGGAGTAGAGACCTACACTTTCCACCTCCCCTGCTCACAAAGTTGCAGAGAGCAATGAGGTCGCCTCCGAGCCTCCCGTTCCCCAAAGCAGACAACTCAAGCATCCTCAGCCTCTCCTCACAGGACATGCCTTCCAGCCCTGATATCAGCTTTCTTGTCCTCTTGCTCTTTGTACAGAAGGATGCTGTGAGGAATGCTATCAAAGGTCTTATTAAAATCCCAAAAGATTACGTCTGCTGCCTGCCATTCATCCACCAAATGGATGACTGTATCATATAGAAGGAGATCAAATTACTAAGGCAGGACTTTCCCTTCATGAACCCAAGCTGATGATGCCTGATAGTTGCTTTGTTCGTTAACTGACTTTCAGTAGCATCCAGGACAACCTTCTCCATAACTCTTCCAAGTACTGAGGTTAAACTAACAGGTCAACAGTTTCCTGGGTCATGCCCTTTTTGTAGAAGGGTATAGTATTGGCTAGCTTCCAGCCAGGAGGGACCTCTGCAGACTCCCACTGCCTTTGGTAAATTGTTGAGAGGGGTCCAGCTGTAACATCCCCTAACTCTTTCAGCACCCTGGGGAGAAATCTCATCAGGCTCCATTGACTTATGAATATTTTGCTGATATAGTTGTTCAGTTACAATTTTGGTGACCACAGATGGGAAGTCACTGCTCCCCCAGTCATGGTCCTCCAGCTCTGAGGACCAGGCAGCCTAAGATTTGTCATTACTGTTAAAAACTGAGGCAAAAAACAAGGCATTAAATGTGCCTTTTCCTCCTTCTTATTTCTTAGGTCACCATCTGCTCCACCTACCAGTCCATTGTTTTTCTCTTGCAGCTGACATACTTGAAAAAGCCTTTTTTTTGTTGTCTGACACCACAGTGACCAGGTTCAAGTCAAGCTGGGCTTTGACTTTTCTTGTTCTCTCCCTGCACTTGCAAAACGCAGCCCTCATCTCCCTGTGAAGCCTCGTATCTTTTCTTTTTCTGCTCTAGTACCAGAAGGAGTTCCCTGTTCAGCCAGGCCAGTCTTCTGCCCACTTGCTTGCCTTGTGGCACAGAGGGATTGCCTAATCTTGGGAATTTGTTCAAGACATTAAAAAGAATCATAGCTTCGTACCTGTGTTATAAACTGGCACCCAGTGGTAGAATTCATTTTGGTAGGGAACTGTGTCAAATTCAGTGCACTGCATCTGACGAAAGGTGGGCAAGCCTTTTCGACAGGGGCTAATGTTACACATGCGATAGCGTTTCCTTTCTCCAGTGCAGTAGTCTCCTCCAAACTGTGGTCTAGAAAAGAAGCATTGAGACTAAGATGTGATACTCCGGGTGAAAAGTAGTTTCAAACATGCAATGACTTTTGGGTTCCAATGGGATAACAAGGTGAATCCAAATCCTTTACAGGGTAGTCATACTGTTCACATGTTCAATTACCCAAACATATCTGTATGAAGTACAGGAATCTAGAGGCACTTTGTATCTTGTTACAAGCACAAAGAAGTGCTTGGTACATTGCCTGGCTGAACTTACATCAAATTACCTTATCAAATGAACTCCCCAAAATGCCTTATTTTCCAGAATAATTGACAGTTCTTCCAAAAAAGCCAAGTGATTTCAACTGTTAGGGACCCTCTTAGTGATTTTTCAAATTGAGATGTAGTGTCCTCATAAATTCAAGTATGTATTAGAAAACTCTGCCCTTCATGTTCTGTACCCATCAGCTCATGTATATGAAGCTCAAACAAAGCTGATGACTAAAATAAAACATGAAAGGCAAGTCCTTGATTTCCCTTAGGAACAGAATGCTACCTATTGCTCCTATCCTGTGTATGAAGATGCTTGTTTATGTATGACAGTATTATTAAAACAACATTTCTAACATTTACGCAAAGCTAGCATGAAAAATAACAGGATTTTTTTTTTCATTTTGAATAGAAATAAACTCAATGGAAGGCAAGAATTAAAGTATAAGAAAGACAATGACTGTAAAAGGTGAGCCTTTACCCGTTGGTAAAACAGCATAATAAAGTGTCTCCAACATCATAAGTACCTCAAAGATCTTGAACAAAAAGCATCAAAAGATTGTGCGCTCAGCTTACTCTGGGTTATCGCATGGTCTCTCTGCGCTCTGAACTCCTGCCCCACAGGTCCTTGTGCAATGGGACCAGGATGACCAGACACCCCATCCACCATGGACTGCTTCTGGAGTCTTGCCTACTGTAATGCACTCACCAGAGAAGCACCACTGTCAAGAGAACAAAAAGCACAAACGGGTTAAGATTATTAAAACAGAAAAATGTTACATGAATTTTTATTTCAGTCTCTGAAGGTTGACAACTTAGTGGAAATTGAAACAAAGATGTCACAGGACACCCTTCTACACCAAACAATAGCAGAGTTATTCATGGTTTTTCTGTTTCCGTTTTGCAGACACCACAACTCACAGTCACCTTGTTTTCTCCACATCGAGTTCCATCCGCAGCAGCATCCAGTTTGGAGCGGCAGGAGCCCTTCACTGAGCACCAGAGTGTTTGGCAAAGGTTCTGGAAAAGAAATAAAACTGCAGCAGTCTGAAGCAGAGCTGAAGAACTCCAATGGCCAAGAGTTTCAAAATATTTCCCACAGTTTTGTACATCAATTTAGAAAGCCTTATAAGGGCTGTATTTCCAGAGACATGTTCAAAGTTTTCCACAAGTTAGGACCCACCAAAGGTCCAAATTCAAGTACTGCTCCTTAGGGTAGAAGGAGTGTATATGACAGATCCAAAACAGTCAGTACTTTCTATCAAGTTAACTAACCAAACTATATTTGTGAGTTTAAATACTTCCCTCATAGGCTGCTCACCTCCTAGCTACACACAGGAAAAATGGCTTTACAAAGTTTGGGCACTACTATTTACATTGAAAGTGAACAGAGTCTGCAATATTTTCTTTCAAAGAGTATTAATGAATACATTATTCAATTTTGTATTGCTGTTTGCCTGAAAACTCACAAAGAAATAAAAGGTTACAGGTAAATCCAGGTAAATGAAAACAATGCCACAGTACAACAGCCAGGTTAACAGTCATGAGCTCCCAAAATTGGAAGAGATCAAAACACAGGTCTCCTAAAACATCATCCAAGCAGACACCCAGGAAATGATCTAAAAGAAGTTCAGGCGAACTGGCTGAGAAAAAAAAGCTTGGTAGGCTGGAAAGAGCAAGGGCTCTGGTTGGTGAATATTGGCAGGTTAACAAACTCAGAAACAGGTGCAAGTTCAATGCAGTTCCCTGTCAGTAAAGCACAGAATTTCAGCTGCTGCTCTGCATGCAGGGGTCAGCTCTCTACACAAGGGACAGAAACTCCTGAGAGTCAAAGATAGCAGGTCAAGAATTGTTACAGCCACTTTACAATTGTTCTTCACTCAAGCAGAACTATTCTCTATACAGAGAGGAGAGACATCAAGGGCAATTCCCCCTTGACAGAGGTGGTTAATACATCTCATGCAGACCTGACACAGTTCACACACAGATCAACTGCTCTTCTGGTTTATGTATAGAAGCCCTGCGTGCTTAGGAAATCCTAAGTCTGTGGAAAAACATTTCCAAGTTGGAGAAACCAGGGATGTCAGAGAGAGTGTGCAGTCCCAAATGGAACAGCAGAAGCAAAAGCCCAGAAGCTCTGGGCCAAATCTTGGCTGAGGGTGTTTAACTGCAGAATTCAGTACTGGGAAAGGGAACAAACCTGGCAGCGTTTACCTGTGAAACTGAGACAGCTCTGTGTCATCACATAGGAGAACCAGCAAGAACTATCCCACTGCCAGCTTCCACTGGGATTCTCAAAGTAAAAATTATGCTGGGCTTGGGAGCCAACACTGAAATTGGACACTTGGGAAAATGCAGCCCCAACGAGCTAGCAGCAACGTTTGGCTGAATTTGAAATCAAAAACTTGGCTGCTGGCTTCTGAGCTGCTTCTACTTAAAATAGCTAAGCTTAGGCATAGTCTGTTTTGAGAGAGATGGCTGTTATTTATGTTCTGTATTGCATGTTCATCAGGAAAGAAATTTGATAATACAAAACGTTTCTAAGTACTTTACATGTCCAGTTGGAAATACATTGTCTGGGATATTGCATCTCTGCTCATGTAGCTGCTTTTGGCTGATATTTACGAGCCAGAGATTGTTTTGCAGTTCCCTATTTATAGTTCAAGAGTAGCATTACTGTGCAACTCTTTGTGGAACCATCATTGTCAGCATGTAAAGACAAAGCTAACCAAATGTTCTGGATGATGAATTTTCCATGTACCAGAGCTTTTCTCCATCTCTAAAAATAGTGGAGCACAGTTTACTTTGTACTTTTGGAAATACATGAAGAACAGCTAGGAATTCATGACTGTAACATGGACTCACTGCAAGACAAGTGATTTTATCATCAGTAACATGGTGTATACACTTTCCACTCTATCTGTGAGTTAAGAGTCTGTGCCTTCATGTTAAGCTCCTGCAGTCTGTCCTATAGAAAGCTGAGCATCCACTTACTACTTGGAAAACTCCTCCTAATCTGTATTTTGCTTTTCTTTTCACATTATAGTGACAACATATATGTATTTCACAAGATACTAGAGGAATCTGTAAGTGTAATCACTGAACCTTTGGGTATCTTCAACTATATACTGACATATACTAAATACTGATTCTTCCCTCAGAAAGAATCTGTGGATCGAATTCAGACAGACATTAAAAGTTACACAACAAACGTAGCTTGGTCAGTGAATGTTCAGTAAATACTGGAAAGGTAAATAATAGTCTGATTTCTTAGATGAAATGCCACACAAACTATACTAATTCATAATTAAGCATCTTGCCAGCGCAGCTACCTGTAAAACACAGTCCTTGCACTAAAAAGCAAAATAAGATGATATCAATTAATTTTCTGACATATATCTAGCTGTAAAATTGGTCCATCAAGAGATGCTGAATGTAGAGGTCCACAGGTTCAAACCCAAGGAGACACAGAATGAACCAGCACTGCAAAATTACACTTTAATTTTCTATCTGTACTGTTGGACAAATTACACTAGCTGAGGAAACTGGAACAGCAAATGAAAGCAATTTTTCAATACCTGCTTCAGATTCAGTAGTTGCAGTTCAACATTGGTAATCATGTTATCTATTAAGGCTAAGGGAGATTAATCAGAAGTAATCCCTCTAATAGGAGAGTAAATGAGGATACGCATAATTATCCAAATGGAATAAACAATCAAGATCAGCAGTCCCCAACCCACAGTTGTGCACAATACCTTGCCTAGTGAAGACTCTACTGCCACAGCCCTGCTTAACACGCAGAGGAAAATGTTATGCTGCCTGCAAAGTTTAATTAATATTGTTGCCCAAAACTCAGCAAAACCTAGTGATCACTTAGCTAGACTAGCACTTCAAACCACTGTTTCTGAACTCCTCTGTGTAGGAAAGGACTGCACTGAGCTTCATAGCTCTGAACATGCTATGTACAGTTACAATGGCACAGCGTGACACCATGGCTAATATAATCGGCTACTCTGCAGTGCTTCCTAGCTCTTGCAGGGAATTGTGCTGATGTCACTATACCGTTCTCATGCATCTTCACACAGCACTGTTTTGCTGTGCTGTGAGATAAAACCCCAGGGTAACTACAAATTACCTGTTTAGACATAAAAATCTCATGTATGATGGGGACACAGATTCTTCATAGTCTACGGATTGAAATTTCCTTTAATTAGTTAGACCATCATGAGTATGAAATTCTTCAGAAAATACTTCCTAGAACTGAATATTTGTTACCAGTATAATTTGGTCACTTGAAAGCTATATGCTTGAAAAGCACCTTGTTTTTGATAACAGGACTTAAGTTCCACTGCTAATTTACCTAAAATCAGGATTTTAATTTTCAAACCAAAATGACTCCACCATTGAACAACAGGTACTTAACATCAAGTATGGGGAGACCCAGTAAATGTCTTGAAATATATAAGGCAAACAGTGCAACAAGTCTGCAGGGTAGAATTAAAACACTGTGTTAGGCAATGCTTGTACTGCGCATCTAGCCTACAAGACTGAACATGCTATACATGTAGTTAGCAACTGTGGTTGGTTCACTGATTGCACTTTCACACTGTTCCAAATGTTTAAGCTGTTATTAGTAGAAAGAAGAAAAATACAGAGCACTCACATCCACATCTTCACAGAAAGTAGCATTGGAGCCATACTGAAGCTGGCACTGGTGATGCACATCATAAATCATTCCAGGAGCAATGATTGGCGACTTTAAGAATTCTTTTTGGGGGATATCATCCAGACAGAATCCCCACCCTCGGCTGAAAAACAAAAATTGCATATTGAAAAAAATAAACAAAGCTAAACAAAAGCCATCTTTTGGATGCCTCTATACTGACTTTTAGTATCTAATTGTTAACGGTAATTTTTGATATGGCCTTTGGAAACAACACTTCCAGATTCCAGCTAAGATACACTGCAGTGCTACTGACAAACAGCACTTGTTTCTGGTAGTTTATCAAACTTTTCATACACAGTTGTACTCATTTCAGGGAAATGCTACAACCCAATCACTCACTCTAGGAAACGTGTGATGTATTCCTTGCTACATGGTGACCAGGTGAGCGGAGTAGGATCGTACTGCAGCTGCCGGGACATGATGTACGGGCGCTTTCCAACAGGCTCACAGTCATTCTCTTTTCCGTCATGCTGGATACCAAAACTGGAAAAACAAAACAACATCGAATAACTCCAGCTGATCGGATGTACCACAACACTCATCTATAGGTTCCACGCTGTGTTTAAAAGACAGTAGGGTTGCTTCTGCCTCTGGAGATCTGCAGATACCTGTTTGTCAAAAAAAACCACCCAAAAACATAAATCAGACCCAAAACATACCAAAAATCTACATTCCAACAGGCTTTCAAATACATCTGTTATGCACAGCAATATTATCAGACAAAAAAAAAAATAAAATAAAGAAGTGTCAAAGATTACATTCAGGGCTATTTTTAAGGTTGTCAGAACACTATTGCACAACTTGGCCAGGAGTGCCAGTTTAAACCTCAAAGTTATGTCAAAGCTTCTAGAGTGCTTCCTAGCTTGTGGAGCCCAGTTGCTTAGACTTGTACTACTTTAACTATGGTCAGGCTTTGTTACACTTTCTTTCACTCCCTTATTATGCCTCTCTTGTTTCTTTTTATGTCTCTTTTGGTAGATTTAGACAAAAACATTTTCCACATTACTGAACTTCAGTGGATTAGCCTCCAAACTTCACTTCTTCCTATTTAACTTCCTCCAGATGTATCTTACAAACAGATCTCCATGGCAGGTCTTTCCAATAGCTTTCTCTTCAGCTTTTCTGACTTATTATGAGACTTCTTTATTCAACAGCTTATAAAAGTCATAAACAAAAAACTTTGTGTGGGATTCAGTTGACTAAACATAGATGACTCCACATCATCTCAGTGTGAAGGAGATTATCTGAAATAATAATATACAGAGATATTAGTATATGAAGGATTTTGACACCTGCATTGTTAACATCTGAAGTTGTATATGTCCGTGTGTAGAAGAGCAGTGAAAACTAACTCAGGTCATGATTCAATAATGAATCAGACAAAGACCTTTCCGGTGAGTTCAAACCACTAAGACTTTGTTTCTGGAAAATGTAATTGTACCATGACTCAAATGTTCCAAATGCAGAGCACGACTTCAGTCAGAATCAACTGTAGTAACAGGCCTAAGCTATAACATCAAGTGTGTCCCCCTACTGACAGGCCCTTTTCCATGAACAGGGTCTGTTGATGCAGGAGTCTGTGAACATTTAGAGGGACAGTATGAGAAAGAGTGACTTTTGGAATCCATTTAAAATGGGTGCAGGTTTTTTCTTTTTTTTTTCTCTCTTTATTTCTCTCTCTCTCTCTTTTTTTTTTTTTCTTTTCTTTTTTTTTTTTTTTTTTTAAATCTGTTCTTACAGACTTTTATTAGCCATTTAGAACTTTTATATATATATACTCTATGCTGGCTTGGGTGAAGAATGGTTTCAAGTTCATGATGAACTCTACAGTATTCCACTGTCTTTGTGGAGACCCTACTTAAAGGCAAGGAGGCCCTGTAGCACTCTGCAAAAGCCAGTACAGCAGTACTCTGTCTCACAGCATCCAAAAGACGGTGAGTTACCAGCCATGTAGGTCAAACCAGGAGGTCACACATGACTCTATGGGGAAGTGTTTTCTGATAACAAGCAGTAATGAAAAAGTTCCCTGTCAGCAAGAGGTTATGGGGACCAAGAGACTAAACCTCAAAGCACCTAGATCCAATTATGAATGATTTCATCATTATTTGCTTACATTATTTCCTTTCTGAGAACTGACAGGTTGAATAAAGAAAGGCCAATTAATACGTAACTAATCTTTTTATCAGATTTTATATCTCATCAGGAAATACAGACTCCATCCTGAGTGGAGGTTGGGTACATAATGAAAGTAATGTGATACAGCAACGAACATGTCACCTAGCCAAGCAACATGGCCCAAATGAAAAGTGCCAACATTTTATTCAAACCAAAGTATCCACAAGAATTTTCTAGTCAGGGGAAAGCAACTCAGTCTCAAAAGATTCAAAAATCAAAATACTTCAGGTGAGTTTAATAAATCAACTAACCAACCAAAACACCCTCACAAAGTGGGAATACTGAGAAATCTAGTTTCAAGCAAAAAGACCCAATCATAGAAAAATAAAAAGTTGAGGCAGGTCCAAAACTAAATGCCTAATAAACTTAGTCAGCTTGACCTACATGAATCCACAATGGGAATATTAATCTACGGAAACTACCAGTTACTAAGACAAGACAAAAAGTAACTATTTGTTAATAAGACAGGACTTCATACATGTATGTCTGTGAAGTTTGGCTGGTTGAATTAAAAACAGTTTCCAGCTAAATCTAAAATACTCATATACCCTGATAGAATATGAATGTTTTATATAAATGATTTTGATTAATTTGAAGATCATATGAAGTAATTGCATAGTAATTCAATATGTGCTAGGAAAAATGAGTATGGGAGAAAAGGTATTAAGTGATGATTGTTTGCAGCTTAATCATGTAAATGTATTGCCCTAGCAGAATGTTAAAAGGCGTATACTAAATAATTCTAAGTATAAACAAAGGTCAAAGGATTAAGAATCTCTTATTCCTCTGCTCATTAAAAAACAGAATGGTTTTGATTTCAATAATGAAGAGACATTAACTCACTCCTTGTTTTGTTTCTGACTGGCAATTCAACCATTAATAAGCGAAGAATAAGTTAAACTCATCATGGTCCCCCTTCACTTTCAACTATACCTGTGTCCAAGTTCATGAGCAATAGTGAATGCCAATGGAAGGCCAGAATCTTCATTGATGTTACAGCTTCTGTGAGGCTGACACATGCCTGACAGATGAGACAAACCTAAAGTTTCACATGGACGATTCATGCCAGCACAAATGTCCTTTCTAGAATTAAAAAAAAAAAAAAAAAAAAAAAAAAAGACTTACCATTAAAAGAGTTTTAAAACAACTGCAGAGAGTCTCTTACAATGGGTTGAGTGTTCCTCTCCCCTCTCATAATGTATCACTGCTAATTTGTGCTAATTTTTTTAAACAAAGCATCATGATAACGTTTTACAAACATACACGTAACAACATGCACTTTTTCTGGTACTATTGTATTACAGTGCTATAATTTGTAATCAATATTGACATTGCTGTTGTGCCTGAATACATATGTTTATTCTCAACTTGCAAAAGAAGGTTTTAAAATCTCCACTTCTGACAGTGTTTTGATTATAGCACATGTGAAGTTTTCTAGCACATGCCCGATGATGAATGACATGCAGAATTTCTTTTCTTCTAATTTTTGTACAAGGATTTACTAGTCAGGACAATCATTTTCTCTGTAGTGATCCCCTCTCAGCCTCTTTAATCTGCTTTAGCTTTAGCTTTAGCTTTCACTAGGTCTCTTCTTATAACATCTTTAAGAAAAGTCACCCTTTAATTTCACCACCTCACTTAGGACATCAGACCCACAGCTACAGGCAGCCAGTGTGCTGTTGCAGAAGAGTCTCCACACTACCGTGGTTCCAAAATCCCTGTAAGCTGTTTAGGCCAACAATTCACCTCCCTCATCATGGAATATTCCCCTAGCAAACAGGTGTGTGCTGCTGTGTCATTGCCAACATTAAGGAACTGCACATAGTCAAAAACTGGGCCCTTCTGTCAAAAGGTTTGGCTGGATTCTGTCCAGTCTGCTAGAAAAACTGGAAGAAAGACATGCATTTTTGGGCTCTGAACAGGACATAATACAAACCCCCAAGGCTTAAACCTGTAAAGGAGGGAATGCGACAGATCCTCACAGGGATCCTCAGAAATTTGGGATCTCCTTCTACCAGTTCAGTCAGAGCAGGCTGAGGGGATTACAACCATATTTCAGGCTCTTTGGAGGAACATCCAACCGCAATAGGGTCTCCTCTTAGGTTAAGAATGGCAATTTAGATCCTCTATATCAGCACTGCCAGGTACAATGCATTTGCAGCCACTGAAGGGTTGCCAGAGAGGTGATCCAACATTTACCCAACCACACATTGGCTTCATTTAAATGAAATGTCTGAAGCCTGTTTATTTGGAGAGGTAAACCACTCAACATCTGGAGACTTCTTTTTCTTGTCCTTATTTTAAGACCTGTTGATTTTCTTACTGTAACACTTGAGTTTTTGCTTGTTTGCTTTAAGTTGTTCAGTTTGTATGTTGGTTTTTGTTTTGTTTTGGTTTGTTTTTGTTGTTGTTTGTTTGTTTTTTACCTGACAGACTAGTTTAGGACTTTTTTTTCCAGATCTGGAACCCAAGCTTTCCTCTAAGTTGTCTGTAGACTGGATCCATTCTGACAGGCCTGCAGAATTTCTGCTTCATGTCCTGCCACATACTCCCTGGGTAACCTCATTTATCACCTTTAAGTTTTGTGTGCCTCCATTGCTCACATGTAAGAAAAAGATTGTCTCTTACTCTGAATACTGAGATAAAATCACACACTTTAAATTGTAGTCTTCAAAAATATTTGTCCATTCTGAACTGCACCTGTGTATTATTTTAGGATTTGTCATTATGCAGTTGCTTATCTACATGATAGGGTGTTTGGTATATTCCTTCAAAAAAGATTAAAGAAGTGACTGAGCATTAAATGTAACAGGATCAGGTGGGGTGAAAGACCTGAGCTCTGTAAACTGCTAATCTCTTGGGACATAGTTCTCAATTTCCTGACTAAGGTGCATCTCTAATAAAACACCCACATTCGTATATAGAGTGTTATATGTACTTTGAAAACAAATGAAAAACAGTATCTTTAAAAGGTACAGCAGGTCTAACCTTCACCACATGTTTTTGTAATATAACTCATATTCTCTGCCTTTGTGAATGTCAGGCATGCTCACACTAGCTTATTTTTGCATTAACACTGAGTTTCTGAAACAGCATGTCTTCATCAGATAAATCACTTTACTGGGAAAGCAGAATTAACTAAATGACAACATAAGCTAACAAAAAAAAATCATCACCAAAAGTAATACAACTAAAAAATATCTAGTCCCATCTACTGAACTTCTGTCATACCTGGTTAGAAGGACAGCCACATCGTGGTGTGTAGGGTTGACATCACTCTTGGGATTGACACTCTTTTGCCATTTGCAGAAGCTGGCTAGTGTCTTATCAGCATGGTGAACTATCTTCAAGCCTTGCTAATGGGAAGTGAAAGAAAATACTATTGTAAATACAAGACTGTATTGCAATAACATGTCAGCAATGTTAGCTATGAAGTCTGAAATATAGTTGCTTATGCTTTTACCTAAGCTAGAGCAATTGTTAAGAGTAATGACATGTATTTATATATCATCTTGAATATTAAGTTAAAATCCTTACTTTTTAACGATGGAGCTAACAAAAAATAAAAGGCAGAATGTACTTTTTTTTTGTAAGTGGGCTTCATAAAATCCAATGGCATCGAAATTTTTGAACAAACATTTTGTATTTTCTCGAAAGCACTTTTCCCTTTTTTTTTAATTAAGAGGGTAACAATTAACTAGCGTGGGACTTCATGCTCATGTTTGTCACTGGGTGTGATGTGAACAAACTTATGCTTAGGGAATAATTACACTTCTAAGGGCATATCTCTTTCACAATGTTTTTAAATTCCAAGAAAAGACAATGCAGTCATAGATACGTCTTCCTTATCTTATGATTATATAACATACATGCAAGTTACCAAAACTTCTGAAATATAAAGTATGCAAAATAAATTAATTAAGAAGGACTATTTTCCCCTTTCTGGTCTTGGGTACCTGTCCTATCTTTCCTTTGTATATTGTAGCATTTTTTTTTACAAAGTATCTAAATAACATTGCTACCAGATTGTCATTTCTGAGTAACTAAACCCCAAATTTTTAAATATAACCACCATGTTTGCTTCCAGCATTGCCACACTCAACTGAATAGTAATCCATGCTTTATTTTCAAAACAGACACAGAAATTTAGCAAATACACTTAATTGGAGGTCACTATAGAGTTCAGGTCTTAGCTGTCCTGTTTAAGACATGAACTACAGTTTTTGCCTGCTTAATCTTATTTCACAAGGCATAGCCTCACTCTCTGGCTTTGTTCACTGCCTTCAATAGCATTGCTACCATTTGGATTATGGTCACAAACCATAAGCCAATGAGAAAATCCCCTCAATGTGTTCCTGCAGTCAGAGCAGGAAATAAAATTATCACAATCAGCATGTATTTAAGCATGTAGCAAAATAGTTGTGCATCACTGACACTGGAAACCACCAACACACAGCTAGTTCACAGCAATTAGCATCTACTTAGACCTCATTTTTGAACTTTGAAAGAGATCTAATAAGAAAAATGTGTATTGCAGCTGTACAATAATAGATTTACTTCTTCAGGGACCCGCAAATACTCTAGCATTACACTTCATAATGCGTTTCAGATAATGTCAGGTAATTAGATTCTGAATGGTGACACATGTTAATTTTTGTTCCTCATCTAGTCTTCCTTAGTATCCCATGTTCTTTTGACACTCAAGAGATTCCATTTTGCCATTCCTAATTTACCCATTTTAATTACATTTTCCTTGAGGATTTTATGCAGCAATACCTGAAGTCATGAGCTAAATACTTTCCTGCTCAGGAAAGGATTTATTCTAAAAGCAGATGTGCCAAAGTCAACAGATTAACAGAAGAGTAAAATTAACAAACTATTTTAAGCAAACAAATCCTCCTCTCCACAATTAGGGCTCAACTCCCAGGTGTCATAAATGGTATTTTAAGGAAAATTAAAACCTTACCTCCTCCTCCTCGAAGAGGATGAGCCGGACCAGCACAATGTGAATTGCATTGCCAATGCTTGGATCGTGGAACAGCCCTGTGACCTGTGCCAGAGCCAGGAGGTATGAGATTAACTGATTCCTCTATAGCAGAACAGAACTTTAGAGAGAAAATATGACATTTACTTCAAGCACACTGTACACCTTTGGATATGGGGTGTAGTTTTGTTTTTCTTTAACTTTTTAGATCCCCAATACACTTCACTGAAAATTTAGTGAAAACTGACATTAGAGCTACCACAAAGGGCAGCTCTGTCAAATGGGTGATGCTATAGGATTTGGCAAAAATTACTAACCCAAAGAACAAAAGCATAGATTACACACACAAGATTATTTTGTCCATTTGTCATCCAGATGAATGCACCAACTTTGGGCCTGCACCCTTCACTGCCTGCTGAAACACTTCAAAGTTCTTGAAAAATATTAGCAGAAATGAATGTAACATCTACAGTCACACAATAATGATGGAGGGGTCATCTCAGGGTGCAAAAGAACAGCATGTAAAATCCTCATGTTTTGGTTTGATAGGAATCAGTTTCTGCCAAAACAAAGCATTAGTAACTCTGTATTAGGCAAACAGAAATCAGTTAAATGATGGATACTCATATTCTTACAGCACAGAAGAGGATGTAAAAAAACAAAAGTAAAGATAATGAATCCATATTTAAAAAAAAAAAAAAAAAGGCAAAACAGTAAGGCAAGAATTGAACCCCAGAAAAACTTGGCCAAATAAAATGTGATAAACATCACAATGCTGAATTAGGCAGAAGAAAATGGAATCAGAATAGTATATAGTGAGAATCTACCTATAGGTGAGCTATGCTTTATATCACAAGAAATATGAATGGATAAAAAAGATTGCATTTAGGTCAAAATTGGTTTGGAGAATACCATTAAAGGAGATATTACTGAGATATAGTGGAAATTGTGATTTTAAATACAAAGATTTGATTTGTTTACAATCCTTTTTCAAGATATGGGGCTGGAAATTGAATCATTTTTGGGTAACCCTAATATCTCAGGTACAGACTGCAGAGAAAATTTTAAGACTTGTTTGTTCCTGAATCAAATCATGGCAGAGTTTTATTCCACGGGTTTTCCCTGTGTAGACAAAACTTCATGTGCCCAGCCATCTCTGTGTCTCTTCACTGAGACTCATTACCTCACTAAGCTAGCCAGACCACTTGGGGTAATGTCAGGAACACACAGTACAAATGTAAGCAATAGATCAATTGTCATGGCTAGAATTACACTGTGATTAATTTTGTATATATTACACACACACCATGATAAGGACATGGAATACATCTTCAACAGACTCTCCAAGGTCAATACCTGTTATGATACAGATAACAACATGAAATAATCTGTAGTCTGTCTCATGAAACATCACCGCTTTTCCCAGGTCAACTTATATTTTGAAGCTTGTCACACAGTAAAAAACATTGAAAGTTAAACTGTTAAACTTTCTTTCTCTCTCTCTCTCTTTCTTTCTTTCTTTTAAACATGGTCTTTATATTAGAAGCAGGAAACTTATCCGGAAAAACAGTTGTACACATTTTTGCTTGTATAGAGTTAATTTTCTTCATAGTAGCTCATATGGTGCTGATTTACGACACAGATGTTTCAGCTGTTGCTGAACAGTGTGTATTTGGTGTCAAGAATTCCTGTTTCTCACAATGCCCATAAGCAAGTAGGCTGGGGGTGTGCGAGAAGTTGGGAGGGGGGGACAGCTAACCCCATCTGACCAAAGGGATATTCCATAGGGAAATTCTGAATTCACAGTGTCATTCTCAGCCATAAATGCTGGGGGGACGGGGGAAATGGGAGATGACATTTAGAGTTATGTTTGTCTTCCCAAGTAACCCTTATGCATGATGAAGCCCTGCTTTCCTGGAAATGGCTAAATATCTGCCTGTCAGTGGGAAGCAGTGAATGAACTCCTTGGTTTGCTTTGCTTGTGCACAAAGCTTTGCTTTACCAATTAAACTGTGTTTATCTCAACTGAGGAGTATCCTCACTTGTACAATCATACATGTAGAATCACAGAATCATAGAATGGTTTGGGTTGGAAGGGACCTTAAACATCATCTAGTTCCATTCCATCCCCCCAGCCATAGGTAGGGATGCCACCCACTAGACCAGGCTTGCTAGCACCCCATCCAGCCTGGCCCTGAACACCTCCAGAGATGGGGCATCCCTCTAATACCCTTCTAATTCTCTTCCTCACCCCACTGAAGTGTTGTTGGGGGGGGGGGGGGGGGGGGTGGTGGTAAAGCAAGTAACTGTGTAGGGCTTAGCTGTCTACTGGGGCTAACAACAAAAGTGACAGAAAGGAAAAAAATTATTGCAAAAAATGCTACTGTCAAATATGTAAGTAGCCAAATCATTTCTGTTAGATATAAAACCTACACCCTAAATGTTTTGGCTGAACTTCAATAACAGCATCTGACTCCAAATTACACTATCTTTATAATGTTAGAGCAAAGTTCAAATTCACTACAATTGCTAGTGGGCTCCCGTATACCTTTATCATTCAAAGACATGGGAAAGAATCCCTAATGCTTGAAACTGTAGAATTTTTCTCTATTACTGCAGCTACAGTTTACTGGTCAGCAACAGGTTCTAGGGGAGAACAGGAATTTCAGCTAAATGAAAGTTAGTGCTAGAATTTATAACTTTGTGGTACTGTCCTCAAAACTGAGAACTGCAGAATTTTCATTTAAAATCCAGAGAAAAATTACATCTATGCATCTAAGGAAAAAAAATGCTTTAAAAGGCAGAATTTTAATAAGTATGTATGAACTATATTCCATTTCTTTCAGTGAACAATGTTACCAAATTGTTTCTAGGTGATTAGCAAAATAATAAAGTTGAAATTTGCTCCATTCATCTAAAAACAAACAAAAAAATGAAATGTTTTACATACCATGTTCATTATAGTGAGGATGTATGATTCCACATGGTCACTTCCATGATACTCAACCATCTTACTGTCCGCAACCACAAGCGTCTCCACCCATCGCTCCTTGCTGACAGATCGCCGAGAAACCTTTCTGACAGCCATATGATTCTGTTCCCATTTCTCCCTTCGACGTTCTTCTTGTTTGAAAAAGCTGAGGGTATCTGGAGGGGTAAGAAGCAACACTGACTTCAAAATATTTTCAAGCTTGATTGACATTTGTTGTGTATGGCTGTAGTACTTGTGGACAGTAAGGCAGAACTGCAGAGTCACACGATGATATAGGTTGGAATGGCTGCCACCCACCTGACCAAAAAACTTCAAAGTGACATCCGCCTGCTGAAGGCCAAGTCCAGTGAGGTTCTGAATATCTCCCCCGTGTGGATTAAAAGGTGCTCCGAAATACATATCCAGTCATCCCTACTCAAATACCAGGCACTAAAGTGCAAGACAGAGCCAAGTTTAAAAAACTGAAATGGAGATGCCCTTTTCAAGGTTTTTCTCTTCCATGCTTTCACTCTTAACTTTCCCACGATGCCAATTCATAGTTTAAGATAAGGGATATACTTTCTCCACAGGCAGCTCTTATCCTCAGCAGGATGGCAAATTAGGCCGAGCACTTTGGTACATCCACTAATGGTTTGTTCTGTACATTGAGAATATCACCCTGTAAGCCCTAAGGGGTGGGAATGCTTTACCAGTGGTGTCATCTGAATAACAGTGAGGCAGAGAGCTGCTGGCCCCACAGCTGCCTGTCATGTTGTCTGACTGACAGGTGAGACCCTTAGTGCTTCCACTGTAATTTTGGGATCTGTACATCCAGATTGTTTTGGGAAGAGTTTTTTGCTATGCAGAGTTGCAAGCAACCCTGCCCTGTGCTCAGCAGGGACAGTTACTCTCAAGAACAGAAGACAACAGAACAGAACAGTTCAGTTGGAAGGGACCTTCAAAGACCATTGAGTCCAACTGCCAGACCTCTTCAGGGATAAACAAAAGTTAAAGCATGTCACTGAAGGCATTATCCAAATACCGCTTGAACACTGAGAAGCATGGGGTATCAACAACCTTGCCAAGAAGCCTGTTCCAGTGTTTGACCACCCTCACGGTAAATACATTTTTTCTAATATGCAGTCTGAACCACCCCTGGCACAGATTTTTGTGCTTCTGTCATTCTATCTGTGAATGCCAGCCAGCTGCATTATCAGAGAAGCAGTGGAAATGTAAATAACCCTAGGCCTAAAAAAGAAGTGAGAGATGCCAGTCTGACAGAAACTGGTGACATTTTTCCAAGCTAGAAACCAGAGAAATACTTTTATGGTGCTGGGATTCCCCAAGTCCTAAGAAGGATCAGGAGTGCTTCTTGTTATTACAGATATTGCTGTAGCCCTTTGGAATCTCATTCATGGAAGAGGATGTCCTAGTTCCAGACAGGGTACATTCACAGGCCTTTAAGTGCCTACAGCCTGTCCAGCATTACCCCACATCACTGTGTGGCAGGGGACAGTTATCAAGCATTACCTCCATCTTCCAGCACTACTGAGCATTAAGGGACAGCTGCCCAGACCACACTTCAGGTATAGATGACCTGGTGGATAGGTCTCAAATCTGTGTGTTCACATCAGCAGCAGATCTGTTACGCCTCTGTCACCTAAGTGCTGTTTGCCATTTACAAGACGTAAATTCAGTCAGAATGTATTGTGCTATGTTAAATGCCTGTATGTAGCACTACTGGACAATCACAATGTGTATAATACACCTCTCAGCATAAATGGCATCTGATATCTTGGGTTATTGTATGTGTGCAACAGAAGATGCACAGGACTTCAGAAATGGGTTCTCTGAGGTCAGTCTGAAAGTTGCATACAGAAAAAAATCCTGGTACTGATGGTGCATTATTTATAAAATCAGAACACGCCATGCTAATAATCAAAACTAGAGCAGATGTATAACAATTAGAACTGACTTCAATACACAAATGTGCATTACACAGCTGCTTTGTTAGTTAATGCACACGGTGATCTGTTAGCACTGTGGTGCACCTGGCATGCACCACTGACAAGCACACAATCATACAAACTTACCCCATCCAGGTTCATTTTATTCAATGCAAGCCTGTAGTTGCCTGGACTGCTTTCTAAAGCATACTGTACTAAGCTTGATTAGTATACTATGCTAATTAATTAATATACTATGCAGGATATCACGTATTCTATACCGTAGATACAGAATATAATAAATAAATTTAAATAGTTATATGAACTGGCATTTGCATTTTAAAAGATGCTGAAAATACTACTTGTGAAGGCCAAAGAACTGTAAGATTTTTTATCTTCTTGGCAAGACAAACCTCATAAAAATTACAAAAAGTTTGAATAAATGTAAACGAATTCCAGCAAGCACATAAGCTGCTAAATTTACTATCCATAAACTGTCACAATAAAAAGCCCAACAGTATAAATTTCCTTTGTGATTACCAACCCAAATAATATGTCAGTGTCATCCTACGTAGCTGCACAAGCAGACTGTGCTGAAAATATATATCAACTAGTAAAAAAAAAAGTGCTCAATAAAGAAAGTTCTCTTCCCATCAAGTCAGTGGACTCAAAGAGAGCAATACATTTTGGTATATTAATCTTGAAGAATGAACTGCATGGAAAAATAGCTTCTTATCTATCTGGAAAAATATAATTTGTGAGTAAAGACTAACAGAATAAATTGATTGGTTCGTTTTGTTTTGTTTGTTTGTTTGTTTAAGAGAAGGAAATGGATCATCTCTTCTATAATCCCTACCCTAACTCCACTAGCTGCAGCATCACTCCTGCCATCTTCCCCAACCTTTGTTCAGTTACCGTAATACTCACTGCTATCAGGGCTATTTATGAAATGCATTCATTGATCTCTCCCAGATATTTTTGTGGTTTTCAGCAGTCTTATTTCTCTCAGTAGCTCCATTTTAAAGGGTTTTGTCCCGAGAAACACCTTCCCCACAGTTATACGAACAAAAGATTCTGCTCAGACTGCTGGTTAAACCATTTGCTTATGGCCATACAAAACACCATGTCAGAGGTCAGGCTTTGTACTCACATCCACCAAAGACTTTTAGTTATTGTCTGGAGAGGTGATAGCTCTGTACGTACAAATTTTTAAAGCCATTCAGACCGCAACAATGAACAGCCCTCAGGTCTGTTGATCCGGTTCAGCAAAAGGCTATGAACTGCAGGAAAGGCCAGAGAAGAGATCTGAGTTATGAAAATTGATGTCATGTAGCAAGGAAGTGTTGCAGTCAAAACCCTCTCCTGTCAACCCCTTCCTGTGCAGGGATCTAACCTAGACGCGGGGTGCTGTTGAAGAAGTGGATACCCAGCTGTGGTAAGCCACCTGTCAGCTTTGTTAGTGAGATGAAGCAGAAAGAACCTCTTGGAGCTACACTAACATACAGGCAGGTATAAAGCATGGTTCTACTTCTGCTTTCATATCTCTGTGAATGATGATTGTCTCTTTAAGTTTTTCATTCTGAAGTAAGGTAACATTGCTTTACTTTTACCTTAAATTTGCAGTGTTGCATGTGATTTCAGAGTTGCTGGCAATCCCCAGGTATTCTGTTGGCCAGTAATGGCAATCTTAACAAGGAGCCCACAAGTTCAGGAATATCCAAGGAGGGATGGATAGTTTAAAACCTCCTAACACACAGTGCTGCCTGAAAACAACCTGCTTGCTTCCCACACCACAATCATAAATGCTGAGAATGCCCCACAAATAGAACAGAGAAAGCGGGTTTCCATGCATTTTTGAAAAGCTAGACATGGGTAGATACAGTGCTGAAATCCCTAGGAACAGAAAAAAAAAAAATTGCTGAAAGTACACCCTGGATAGTCACAGACTCAGTGAACAGAGGGTTGGTAAGAGATTCATTTAACAAACTGCATGAAATTCAAGCAGCAGCATTCAGAAGTTTCTGTCTGTTGTGGGAGATAATTTTGCAGATGCGAGGTTTTTATTAAAACACCTGATTTGGCCAAATGGGTCACATACGATGTTACATTGGTCATATGTGACATCCAGCCGTATCACAGGAGAAATTGTGTGGAGGACAACATTTCACCATCTTCTCATTAGAATTTTAGAATCGTTAGAAGATTGTAGGTGTTTTTGTTGTTGGTGGTTTTGTTCTTGTTTGTTTTTAAAATCAAAATCCAATAGTTTTTTAGTGAAAAATGTCTCCTGAAACTATTCATACAAATCCTATCTGAACTGGACAACATACATGACCTCTCAGATATGCAGGAAGATTTTAACTGTGAGTCTGAATGAAATAAGAAGTACAAAAAAAATTATCCAGTGCAGGTTAAAGCTGCATGGCTTTTGGGAAGGAAACAAATCTATATTCTTTTAGCAAATCAATTCTGTTTTATATTAAGTGGCAACAGAAATACATAGTTATTTTGCCAGTTCCCATTAAGATCAAGCTTTCTAATCTTTAAGAAGTAATCTTGATAGCTGCACTATAAAAAAATGTTCAAATCCATTTTGAACAACTCATCCACTCAAGAAGTTGCCTGATTATTTTTTGTAGTTTTTGTTGTTCTTTTTTTTTGTTAATTTCTGCTTTTTTTTTTTTTTTTTTTTTAACCCCCCAACTCCCTTGAAGAATTGATAGTACTTGGCTTACAGGCATTATGTGAGATTTCCATATCAAAGGCTCTCTTTCCACCTTTGTTTCCTGCAGGTGTTGCTCAAAGAAGAGCATACAGTGTAACAGACAGGGACCTGAGGGTGCTAACTGCACACAGACACCTTTCAAGGCCTTTGGAGATCCACAAGGGCTTTGAAGAAGCAAAGTGAAAATGTCTGTAAATTCCCAGGAGAGGAGAGCACAGCCTTTGACTGAAGGATGTCAGACAAAGTATAGTAGTGCAGATTTATGTCTTCACTTTTTATCTTCATCTCCTTTCTCTTTGCACATGTGCTCTTTCATTTTTACCACACTGTATTATTCAATGTCAATATGCTACATCCCTAGACATGAGGTATGAACAATGCTAGGGATGCTAGAATATTAAATTCCATACTGTTCAGAACTTTCTAAATTATGATTTTTCTTAAATCCTTCTCTCTATGTCTTGCTCTAAGACATGCCCTTAGCTTTAAGCATTAACAAAAAGACCACAGTTTGGGGGTGAGTTCTTCAAGTGGTCAATAAACTCTGTTGAAAAGCAGTCACTGTACAAGGGCAGATGAATAAGCATACGAAATCATTTTTATAAACACTTATCCATAGCTGAAAAGAAAACAAGTTCAACCATAGACTAAATAAAGGAAAGGTTGAAGAGTGACTCAGCTAATAAGAGTTAAAAAAAAAAAAAAAAAAAAAAAAAAAAGCAGTAAGACAGAGGAAATCAACATGTCTTTCTGAAAAGTGACCATCATCCTATCAGTTTTGGGATAGATCTAATAAAAGACTTGGCTTTTATGCAGGAGAAGTTTCTCACATAACCAATGTCCAACCTTACCAGGCTGTACCGAAATTCCAGAGAGGACACAGGACACATGCCCTACAAGCACAGACCTCCAGGATATGGCTGCAAGCAGATAATAACAGGTTTCTCCTTGGCATTGGGAGGACTGCATCTCATCGCTGAAAGACACAGTGACCTCAGTCTCCATGGGCATGGGAGCCTTTGTTCCTCCCACAATGATCTGGGCTTTCCAGCAGTCTGCACAGGCTCCTGACTGTCCTCATCAACATGGGAGCTGGGTACAAATTGTTCAGGATTCACATGTAGTTCCAGAAAGGGAGGTCCATCTCCTGCCTTCCAGGCAGGGAAGCAGCAATGTTCCTAAAAATTCCTTTCTTATGATCACTTACAGCACTGGGGGCTCTGGTATGCTCTGTCACCAAATGTATAGCTTGCTATATTCAGATCACAGAATCACAGAATTTCTAGGTTGGAAGAGACTTCAAGATCATCGAGTCCAACCTCTGACCTAAGATGCAGCAGACTGGTTGTTTTGGTCAGCAAAATATCACAGCTCTACCAGCCAATTTACTGCAAGATCTTACTATTAATCTACAAAACTAAAAAGCAATAGTTTACTCAATACAGTAAGTGAACCTCATCCGCTTTATTATTATTATTATTACATAATAAGTAAATCATGTCTATAACTTAATGTCTGTTACCAAATCATTTAAGAATTGCTGACTTCAGTTAAAGAAAATGTAGTTTTGTGAAGCCGTTATGATGTGAACAAGAATTTTAACATATGGGCTTTATTAATATTTTTTCTTCTTTTTACATACCTGTATGCAACTTTATTTGCATGAAATGAAGGCAAATGACTAAAAGCAATAGCTTGAAGTATTTGTCTGCACTTTGTCAGGGCTGACCTATACTCCAGCAAGGTTAACAGAATAGCAGCCAGAAGCTTTTCAATCAGACTACAAAGATTTCAATTAATGTTCCATAAATTTCATTCAGATTATAATGAAGAAAAATAAACTGCTTATATGTTGGTGGTTCGGGGTCACCAGCCTCCTTTAATCAGGAAAAAGAGCAACGCTAAAAAGCCACAAGAATCTTATTCTTGCAGTATTCGCTAAGTCTGCATGCTGTAGGAAAGCATTTGTAGATACAGCAGCATTCAGAAGAGAAAGAAAGGGTTGAAACTCTGGAAGGATACATGCTTTGTAGAGTTTCTTGGAGATACAGACAGGAGGACAGTTATGAACCAGCAGGAAACTGGCAGCACAGGCCTCTGGAGTGCCTATTTTCTTTTTGAAGAACTACTTAGGATTATATTCCAAATCTTTGGGCAGTCAGAGTGATTTAGATCATAGAATCACAGAATCGTTTAGGTTGCAAAAGTCCTCTAAGATCACCTGGTACAACCTTTAACCTAGAACTGCCAAATCCACCATTGAACCATATCATTAAGCACTACCTCTACACATTTTTTTTGAAAATCGCCATGGCTGGTGACTCAACCACTTTCCTGAGCAGCCTGTTCCAATCCCACACAACACTTTCAGTAAACAAATTTCTCCTAAGAGCCAACTTAAACTTCCCCTGGTGCAACTTAAGGCCATTTCCTCATCTTATCACTTAGTGCTTGGGATAAGAAACCAACCCCCACCTCGCTGCAACCTCCTTTAAGATAATTGTAAAATACAATGAGGTCTTCCCTGAGCCTCCTCTTCTCCAGACTAAACAACCCCAGTTCCCTCAGCCTCTCCTCACAGGACTTGTGTTCCAGGGCCTTCACCAGCTTCGTAGCCTTTCTCTGGACATGCTCCAGGCCCTTGGGGTCTTTTCTGTCATGAGGGGCCCCAAACTGGACACAGTGTTCGAGATGCAGCCTCACCAAAGCCAAGTACAGACAGACAATCACTTCCCAAGTCCTACTGGCCACACTATTTCTGATCCAAGACAGGATGCTGCTGGCCTTCTTGGCCACCTGAGCACACTGCTGGCTCATACTCAGCCAGCCATTGACCAATACAACCAGGCGCCTTTTTGCCAGGCAGCTTTCCAGCCAGATGGCAGGTTCACTTACCACATGAGGCAGGACAGGAGAGCAACGCCGTCTTAACGCTGTGAGAATTGCAGCCAGCCTCTAGAGAGACTCAAGAGGCAGCTGAAAAGGGCCTTCTACTTCCAGGGAATTAATAAACTCATGTACCCAGAAGCAGGACGGGTGCTGCACCACAAGGACTGGAGAGAGTCATTCCTCCAGGCAGCTTATGCACCCACACATGCATTTAAATTCATAATACTACCTAAACCCCAGATTGGTGAATGTTAGCAGTTCATTCTTTAAAACAGAATTACTGAGCATAATCACAGCTGATTCAGGGATTATAAACAAACTGGCACACTTCCCTGTGCAAACATTTTATTTCAGAAATGTTGTGCAACTGCTCTTTTATCAGAGGCTGAATCCTCCATGGTACAGATCTGTCTCAGAAGTCCTAAACGAATAAACATTTTGTTCTGTTCCTCAGCAGAACCATGAGCTGAGCTACAGCAAAGGAGAGAGGTATATTAGCATAATGCTCTCCTCTGGTCTATAACGTGCTCCTTTCCACCCTGGTCCAACCTTCAGCCAAGATAAAAGTTTCTTGGGGTTTGACCAGGGATAAACAGCTGCAGAGCAGAAAGGGAGGGTTTGGGATTCCCCATGAGAGAAAACAGGAGGCCTCTTTACTGACTTGCACTCGTGTTCAGCTCTCTGCAAACAACTCAAGATTTCCTTGTCCCTCTCCGGAGAGAAATGACTGCTGCTCCATATATTCAGGATGCACATACTGGTTTTTTTTGGACTTGCAATAACTGTGGAAGGACTCCCTCCACACAGACATCCTTCACAAAATGTTCTCTGTATTGTCACCATCACCACAAAAGCAGTGTGACCAACATTATTTTGTTTGCTTATGGTCCTCCACACATATGAATCAGAAATGCTGGGTGGGTTTGAAAGCCTCCTCCAGGTCTCCAAGAGCTGACCCACATGCCACAGGAACTCCTCCCGGCTTTTCTCTTCAGCAAATATAGCAGAACAGCCACTTGCATCTCCCTATGCAAAGTCTGGTACAGAATCAGCTGAGACCAGCTGCTCCTGCCTCCTCTTGCAGTGGGATAGGAAGTGAGAGGCAATCAGAGAGGCAGTGCAGAGCAGCTGCAAGATGCCACCTCTCCTGTGTTTACTCAGACTTGTGGGTGGTCCCAAAACAGGATGCAGCCTCCCTGTGGGTTGTGACCCTGCTCCAGCTCATATTTTCAGCCTCACAAAGAAAATTCCAAGTTAACAAGAGCTGAGTCTTGATGGATTGCTTTGCAACTGTCTGTGAAAAGTGTGGCTGTTGAACTAAAGCTATTCCACATCACCCACCTGTGTCCTCCTGCTTGGCCTGATCTCTTTGCATTCTTCTGCTCCTCTTGCCCTAACTTCCCCTACTCCCTTCCCAAAATGCCAAACAACTCCCCTCCAAGTACTGTGCAAGACTTCAGTTCAACTGCAGCTCTGATGCACGAGCTGAAGTATCCTGAACTCCTTGTCTTGTTTTTATGTTCTTCTCTCTCTCAGATGTTGGCACGCTCCACTCCACTGCCTCTGTTCTGCTTTGACTTGTGCTGGGTCATGGAAAGCTCAGAAAGTGCTGCTCAGCTAATCCCCCAGGAAAGCTCCAGATATTTGTAACATTCAAAACCAGCAAGCAGACAGTTGTGCCTGTCAGATCTTCTTTGACTTTCTAAATTAATTAGTCACATTCTCCCAGCTAAAATGTTAAATTATGAGGAAATCTTTCAGCTGAGGGCAGCCTTAACTTTGGTTTATAAGTGGCAGGTTTTGTCAGTTTTATTTGTGTGACCCGGGTGTTATAAAATACAGGACCTTGGGATATGACTTCAGGTCAAAAGCTTGCACTGAAATCTGCCAGGTCTTAGGTGAACTGTGGAATAAATTACTTCAAATTACATACTGGGATGAGCCCATTTCTTGAGACAAGGGATGGCTGTAATAGAGAGGCTCCGGAAATATTTAGGGACCAAAACAGGTCCTCCAAGTTATGTCAAAACTGCTTAGGTCAACAACAAGTAGGAGCTCTACATCTCCCCAAGGCCATGGGGGCTCCCCATTCCCCTCCAGATGTCCTACTGGGTACCATGAATGAACACTATCTATATAAAGAGATTCGCTATAGAAATCATAACTCTTATTGAATAGTTGCTCTGGGGCAGTCTTTTCTGGTTAACTAAGGAATTTCACATTCTCTGCATAAATCTTGCTGTCACAAGGAGGGCTCACAAGAAGTCTAGATAGGCTCTGTAAAGAAACTTGCACAGTATTCAGTATTAATTGACTGTCTACAGCTGTCAAATCACCTTGTATATTTAAAATAGTGAGCAAATTTACATTTCATTTTTCATTATCCCACTGACTTCAGGAAGTCGGTGGCAGTTCTCTTCATCTGAGCTATAATTACTAGAAATAGTAATTTTTTTTTTTTTTTTTTTTTTTTTGCACTTGGGTAATATTCGCAGTACACTGGGCTTCCATTTTCTAGATACTTATCTCATTGTTTTCTACACATATAGATTATTTTCAGTTACACCTTAAAAGGCATTATATTTCACCTATCTTTATCACTCTAGTATTTGCTTCATGCTCTCCTAGACAGAAGAGAACAAATACTGATGGTTATTTGTGGGATACCAGATTGGGATAAATGTGGCAAGAGGTTAAACTCAGCAGTGACATCTAGTATAGCTCGTATTTGATGCTATTTAACTATAAAGTTGGCTCCCTTAAGTTAAAGACTGTCTAAAGTTTTCTACAGCAGTTTCTTGACCACTGATGATCTGTAAATATCTACAAGACTGCCCATAAAACCTAATATTTCTACACATACGAGTAAGCCAACAATGTAAGAGCCATATAAACAATCACTCAAAGCTTATCTGATGTTTTAATAGCACATAAATGAAAACTGTACAAAATAGTCATGTTTTTCTCATTCAAGCCAATTGATCCTGCAACTAAAAACAGGTTCTAAAACACTATTCTGTATGAGCAATTAGTAATGACTGACACTCTTGACCTGCTATGAGTTAGCTGAGAGAGCAGCCATCAAAACACTATTTCAAGCACCCACTTTTGACACTACTACAATGCTTAATTGCTTGTCTCTACAGTTGTAAATTCAAGTGACTGAAAGTGACTAAGAAAGTACTATACTGGCATTCAATGCTGCAGGAAAAATTTCAGTCTGTTACTTTTGTCAAAAAAAAAAAAAAAAAGTAGATTCAGGTCAGCTGAAATGCTTCAAAGCAATTTGTGATACCTTAAGATAAATTCTTAAGAAATATGGTATTAAGAAATACCATAAAAGTCAAATGCTTCACATCAAAATTTTGAAAATTGCTTTTTTGTTGTTGTTGTTTTAATTATGCAACCATTTTCAGCCTATGTACAGTTCTATTTACTTAAAACAGGCTGAAAAACATAAAAGCTAAAAATGTTTCATTTCATCCTAGAAATTAAGAATGTTCTATTTAAGCCTGAGCAAAATGCTCTTTAATATGAAATCACTTTCTAATTTTGCTTTTGTTTTTCATCACAACAAAATCATGTTTCATAGCTCACCCTAACATATGCGTCATTTCCCTCTTAAACTCAAATCCCTTTTATTTTCCAGTTTGAGCAATGAACCAAAAGTTTTTGTAGAAAAACCAACCTGCTGGTAGTACC
Source organism: Netta rufina (assembly GCF_964035555.1). Taxonomy (NCBI): domain Eukaryota; kingdom Metazoa; phylum Chordata; class Aves; order Anseriformes; family Anatidae; genus Netta; species Netta rufina. Next base: position 8,161,333 of record NC_140126.1, read on the forward strand.
TCTGTAGCTGCATGCAGAAATCATTCATGAAAACTTGCTTCCATATTTCCATAAAGAGAAGCAATCCCAAAATACTTCTCTTTGACCTTCTTAGTTTGAAAGGTTGAAGAGCTCCACTACTCTAGTATAGTATCTTATTCCTAGTTGAATCTCAGCTATAAAACACTGACACCCTGACTTTCTGTGCATGGCACCTTCATTTTTAAGCTGTCCTTGTCAGCATGGCTGTCCCAAGAGTGATGATTCTGACAGGGCACAGAACACCTACCACTAACGTGGTTCCCTCTTTAGACAACATGCTCTTTGTGTATCAAGGACATATAAGGCCACTCCTGAAGCTCTGTGGTGCAAAATGGCACTCCAAACTCCTAACTCCTCTCCTTGACAAAAAAAAAAAAAAAAAGGAACCCAAAGCTTGCCCTATCAGGCTGTAATCTGTAAGGTGTTGTCTGCTCCAATAAATTAAATATGGTCAGGGAACAAACACATCCAGGCACTGGAAACAGTCAACTCAAAAGTGGATGGTTCCTGGCACAGCCTCAGGAAGAGGAAGAGCATGGTCCCAGTCAGTTCCTGAGTGTGGTACAGGAGTGGTTGCAGGCCAGGAATCCCTCTCTGTAGTCAGGATCTGGCCACTACATTCAAGAGGCTAAGAAAATGTAATTCATGAACACAGGCTGGTCTTTACACCTTGGCAGCAATGCCAAAGAATGCAGACATGTTTCATTTATTAGTGCAGATCTGGTCTCATTGTGTTGGACTAGCAGTTGCCAAGAATACCTACATGACTATGGTGTATGAGTAAACACAAGCTCAGCATTTGCAGATAAAACATAATATTGTAAAACACAGTAGATACTGTTTGGAATACCACCACCAGCATATTTAACAAAATTTGTCAAGTAAATTTAATAAAAAGGAAGCCTACTCATGTTCATCATATAACCTGCCTGCCTTTGTGGTTATTCTGTATGCTTACAGTGCTGGACATTAGCTACACATTTTGGCATGCCATCAATACTTTCAATATAATTTTATCATTCAGCTACCCAAACATGTTCATGATTTGAAGAAATAACAGTTACTAGTTCAGCTTTCAAAATGTATAACTTAAATTACAACATGCTTCAAATGTACTCTTTCAAGTGTCAACAGAAAGGTTACTGGATACCCATATATGTGGGAATTAGGTAACTTGTTTGAAATCATACTTTTTGGCAATATCAACATAAAAACCTTGGCTAGATTTCAAGAAGACATTCACCTGCTTAAAATTCTCCAGATGTGAAAGTAAGTCAAGAATTCAGCTAAAAATATCTTTTCAAGACTGGATTTGAGAGCTCTCCAGCTGCAACATGACAGCTATTCCCACTATAAAGCACTAGGCAGAAATAAATGATTTCATGCCCAAACATGAAACAGGTAAAAACTAAAGAAAAAAAAAATTTGTTCTAGACTGATCTTTGGTTTAGTATTTGAGGAATTGACTGGTTAAGAAATAATTAGACCCTAGGTCCTCAGTAGCTAAGTAAAAATGTATGAGGATGCATTTACTTACATAAATTAATGAAGCATCCATTAAAATACAAATGGAATTATTTCACTGAGCACTGACAATAAGATTTTATGGGTCTTATGACCAACAATTTTACAAGTGGCTCTTATCTGCTGTGAAATCCTGTATGTTTTTTTTTTTTTATTTTTTATTTTTTATTTTAAGAGAGGACAGCAAAACAAGAAGAAAATCATCTAGATGACACTCACCAGTTCTCAACATCTTAGCTTAGCTCTCTGTTAATGTAGAAGATAGAACCTCATTTTTCAAAACTAATTTTATGTCAGCCATAGATCTACATGTATCTATCGTAGGCGGTAGCTACATCTAAGAAAATGCATCACACAATTCTTTAGCAAAACACACGGGGGGGGGGAGGGGGTAGGAGCAGGAAATAAAAAATTAAAATGCATATCCTCTAAAAACTAATATCAAGTATTTGGAATGCCCCTTATAACTTTTGAACAACTCTTTTTCAATCATCCAAGGTCAACACAAGGTCCTTCATGTTCCTTATATAAATCAACAGGCTTTGTTTTAGCACTGCTTTTCAACATTTTATATAGCTCATGAATATAAACACAATCCTTTTAATCTTTTTTCTTTTCTTCCCTCCAAAATAGTTTCTCACAGTTAACAGGTAGTGTGCACTAACAGGGCTGGAAAGGAGCTTTAGAGCTTAAAAGTAAGATAGTAATCAGCCATTTCTAAATACTCTAAAACCCTGTTAGGTTACTAGTGTTCTTGGCTGTTATTAAAACAAAAATGACACGGCAATTTGGTATTTGTATAAATTATTTAGTATGTTATCACCATTCTTGTGAATTCTGCAATAGTCTCATTCTGCAAGCTTTGTCTCTTCATCAATTCAGGTAACGGTAAGGTAAGTTTAGACAGAACAAAATGGAAATCACTGCACAATGCTGTATGCATAACTTGCTACCCACAGCAGACTGGCTGAGACACCTCAAAATTCCTCTCACAGTACCCCTGGAGCCCTGCACTCACAGTAGCACTTGCATCCCTGTGCAACCACTTTAAAATTAGGGAAGCTCATCTCCGCCCTCTATTTTCTGGTGTCAAGAAGCAAGCTAATAACTAATTGCAAATTCAGGGAGTTCTGAAGATGTAGAAGGAACAACTGCCTCAGCTCTTTCTCCTCCAAAGGGTTTAAAACATATTGAAATGGGTCACATTAGCAAGACTAGGGAGCAAATAATGCTGACTTGGACTTCCAAAATGATGTGCAGTCCAATGCCCTCCCAGTAAACATCTCAGCTGGCAGGACTGCTGCATGTCTTTTGGTGCAGCATCTCTTTCTTTCTCACTCTCATCTCAGGCAGGCCCAGATCTCTTGGAAATACATTAGAACCAGAGTTGTTTCTATATCAAAACCCATGATTAAATCTAGAAGCATCTCTAAGCAGTGATACAACTTCACCTGCTATATAAAATCCTAGAAATGACATATTGGTTTGAAGACACCAGTAGAGTAATACTGATAAAACATTTATCTGAACTAATAGAGCAAATAAATCAGTAACACCATTAACTCCGTAACAAAACTAAATACCTACTGTAATGGACTGCACAAATCCTGATGTTTGATTTCTAATATTATATTAACAGGATTTAAGTTTCAACTGCTTTTTCCCCCTTTCTTCTTTCCTTCCTTTTTTCCTTCCTTCATTTCTTTTCAACAATTCTGAGGAAAACAGTGCTTTTTCCCAATGCACTCAAAACCATTGTGACATATTTCCATTACAAAAGGAATCCAAGGAGCGGTACTAACATGAGCCAATACAGGGGAGCAAGGGTAAAAGCTGGAGAGAACGACTGGATCCAATTCCTTTGCTCATTGGCCATCCTTATAAACACACAAACCAAACAGGTTCTTCCCTAAAATACTGAAGCCCATTAAATCTTTTTGGCAGCTTCATGCACCTGTCTAAAGACCTTTGGGTTGCAAGACGAGGCATGCTGTGGACAGAGGCCAGTAAGTGAACAATTCTAGCATGGCAGTTTGTTATGTGTGGAAAGCAGTCGTAACAGTTCACACCTAATTCCAGAAATCTGGATTGTTTCCAACAAAAGCCAAACCAAACCAAACCAAAACAAAACAAAAAACTCAGTTTAAAGTCCAACTTTTCCAGAGATACTTTAAGAAATGTGAAGCACCACAACTAAATTGATGCATAATGTCATAATGTCTATGTTGTGAAAGAGAACTGGATACTCACAGAAAAGGTTTTTGAAGTCACAGTCAAACTACGCCTTTTAATTAGTTTGGTTAAATACAGATTACTAAGGGAAAGAAGAAAAAGACAGTCAGGAATTAATATTGAAAAGAACAGTTCTTTTAATGTTTGAAATGATATCTTCAAGAAATGCTGCATATGCTATAACTTTCTTATCTTTGTGCTTATACAACAGAGTTTATTTGGCCTTCTTCTGGACCAGCTGTTGTTTTTTCCATTCCATTTCCATTGTATCTAAAATATACCAATCCCACTAGTGCTCTCAAAGGAAAAAACACATGCTTGCACTTTGAAGGGCCTCCTTGCTCTTGGCCAAGGCCAAATATCTTGTATTTCAGATGACGTTATTAGAGCAATACAGCCTTCAAAGCCTTGGGCCCAATCCTGCTGTGCTTCTGCAACAAACACCAGCAGTGTTAGACTAGCTCTTGCAGGCAAGAACTGCCCTCTAGGCCTGGGCCTACAACAGGGTTGGTTGTTCTGGGAGTTACTGAAAAGAATCATCCTAATATTACATCTTGAAAATCTCAGATGCATACTGCTTTAACTGTTTTCTGTTCTTAGAAGCAGGACCTGACAACATTTTTCAGTTTCGCGACACTTTGAAAGACCATCACGGAGGCTCTCCCATGCCAGCTCTACACACAAGCTTTCAGTTTGCCCAATTACACCCCAGAACTGGAGGCATCCACACACAAGACACCAGCACAACAACAGAGCAGGGACAGCCCATGTCCCAGCTACTCAGGCACCTGTAGCATGAAAAAAAAATCAAAACCTGTCAGGGAAGGTGGTCAACAGCATCTCTGCATGTGAGAAGTTGAGGACTCCTGCCACTAAGCACCCCACATAAGCAGCCCTGTTAGGATAATACTGTCCTGGGGTGACCAGTGACATTATGAGCTCTTCATAAGTGCCACAACCCAGGTGAATGGATATTCATATAATCACAGAATCATAAAGGTTAGAAAAGACCTTCAAGATCATCTGGTCCAACCATATTCCTGGTTTTAGCCAGAGTTTTGAGTGTGAATTTTATTTTTAATTCTTGTTTCTGATCAAACACTAGTTGTCAGATGCAATACAACCTGTGGGAAGTGACGATTATATTAATTTTCTTCCATTTTTGTTGTGTATAGGATGGAGGTTGACCAGTGACACCAGCTGTAGCTAACTGGACTCACTGTGGTTTGCTGCCAATGGAAAACCATGAAAGAATACTTCACAGGAAACAATCGGCTTGCACAATCAAATACCAAGACGTTTGAGTGTTTGCTTAGAACTGGGTTTCAGCTTTGAAATTTGCACTCTACTGGAAAGAAAAATAAGGAAAACCCTGTTAACAGACTTAACATTTATTATTTTCTAAAAAACAGGCTCAGTTTTCATTTGCAGAAAGTTCCCAGTCCTTTTCTTTCCTGTAGTCTTGAGATTTTAAAGGTATGTAAATGGGATCAGAAAAAGAGGAAAATGCAGGAGTGTTTGCCTGAAGACATCCAGTTCAAACACATCATAAAATAATATGATTAATAATAGCCTAAGGAGAGCAAAATATATAAAAAAATGATGAAGATGATGATGGATAAAATTGGGCTATATCCATCCCCTGAGTAAGAGGTTGTTCAGTAAGCCCATCTTTAATGCTAAGGCAATCTCTATTGAAAAACATTTACCTGTCTGCCAGTGTTACTGGCTGAGGCTTTCCAGGAAAGTCCCTTCTTTTTCTGCACTTCCCCATTACCTCCCCAGCAGGCAAAATTTCATTCTTCTCGTACCAGACATCTCCTCAGAGGAACACCTGACTGACAGAAATATTTCACAATGGGGAATGGATGCAACAGGGACACTGAAAATACCATAAGGCGGATAGTTTTTCAGTGAATATTTTACCTGTAGAATGTCAGGCAAATAATATAGAAAATGTCAGGAATGATCCCTTGCTAAAACTTCTGCAGCACCTGAAAGAAGACTTTGATCCACATCCAAATCTCCACAGAGCTGAGGAGAATGCAGACTTGGGGCACAACTGACAACATTGAGGTTCTGAGTAGAAAGAACTTGATCCAGCTTGTTTTAGTCATGAGGTAGGCAAGAAACTTGCTTCTAATTCTAACTTTGGCAGAATGGAAGACTCATACTGAGGCTGTTCTTTGTGTTTAAGAAATATTTAAAATGCAAAAATCTATTTCTCTGCAGCTTCAAATCAAACGGTTTTGCAGCTGAGCAAAACCTTAGACGAGACCTTTTTAAAATGAGTATAAAGCAGAGACGGTATGGAATTAGACTATTTTTGAAGAAATGAATAAATGACATCAAGGACATTCTATTTTGCACAAAGATTTAACTTTCTGGCAGTGTTCCTTGAGACTGGCTAGCACAGTTTAGAGGAGACCTCTAACCATCTAATTTATGTGTAGAGAGACTTCATTAGTAATTGTTTAAGAATGACTGGAAAATATATATCTACCTGATTCCATGTTGTTTGCTTAAGTTTAAGTTGAATATTTGCAAGAAAAGCAGAGTCAGTACACAAGAGATTATGACAAGAATTAATATTCTCTTTTATTTTCTTTCATATAGAAACCTGGACACTCAACAAATGGTTTCACAAAGTCTTCAGTGTAACAGTTAATGGTGGTAGCTAAAAATATTTGCTGTACCTTTTGGCATAGCAGTCTTCTGGTCACTTTTTTTTGTTTGTTTGTTTGTGTTTGTTTTTTGTCTGTTTGTTGTTTGTTTGTTTTTGTTTTTGTTTTGCATAAAGTCAGATGCCTACTTTGACTGAACAATTCCTTTTTCTAGAAAAAAAAAGTGTGTAATTCTGTATGACCTTTCAGTGAAAAATGTCCCTCCAGTCTGTTATTTTTGCCCAGGTTTTTCAGGAGAGTTCTTTCTACAGAAATAGCATACAGCAAAGAGGTATTACTTACAAAGACACCCTGCAGCAGGTAAACTTTACATAAACCCTGTAAGACTGAGGAACAAACCTGTAAACCCTACTAAATGTCTTTCATAACAATCAAACCCAGCTAGTTCAGTAGCTCTCTGAATCTGTGTTGAGGCAGATCTTTGTTTCCAGATACTGAATGCATGAACAGTTCAGATATAAAGACCTGTGTCAGAAACACCCTGGATCCCCAAAGATGCAGACTACTACCTGCCTAGTGTAATTGCTCCTATTAAACAAAACATCCCAAAAACTTGATTCTGCCAGAAATACACGATGAGACTGATCCCCACAGGCAACCATTGCTAGAGCTGAGAACTCCATCCTATACTCAACAGATAATCAGGAGTGGAGAATGGGATCTGTGCACTCCAGAGCATGCCATCAAGTAATCAGGTGAGGAGCAAGGTAAGTCCACATATAGCCTCACTTCTACACACTAAAGATAGAGCTTACAGTTTGCTCTACAAAATGACTGAAATAGTGGAGGATAAAAATAATCTTACAACCTCTTAAGTTATGCAGTACCCTCTGTCCCCAGTTAATCATAGTTAAAATCAATGTTAGTTAAAATCAATGAAAGAAGTAAGACAATCTCCTTTTAACTATAATTCACCCAGAGGACTCTCTTCAATTATGCAAAATGCATCCAAGTTCAAGCAGATGTTGGGAACATGGAGTGAAGAACACTACCCAAGCAAGGAGTGGACAAGCTGTGAGGACACCGTGTTTCCTGCAGAATAAACAGGTGTCCAAGCATTACAAGCCTCTCACAGTTTAAGTGGGTCACATATAACAGAAGGCTACCAGAGGCTCATAAGGGACATGCAGACTTTGGAGGAACTAACTGAGAACATTGAGCTCGTATCAGTGCATTAGCCCCACAGCACAAGCCCAGCACTTCTCAGAAGAATTAGAAGTCTGTGATCTGCCCAGAAATAATAAGGTAATTGTAGATTCTTCTTAGAAAGTTCACAGAGAGTTCAATATGACTGGGAAGTTTGGCACTAACCACACTGAAGGCTGAACAGCTTTGCCAATACTACTCTATTAATGAGAGAAGGGTTCGAGCAAGTTTTCAAACTCTTGTAACAAATCTATTCCCCAATGCAGCTTTCTCTGTTGATTATTTCAACTGTGCAAATAAGGTTTAAAATTGTTCATGGCTAATATTTCTCTACAAAAGAGAAAGGAATGATGGCATGTGAAATGTTACAGTTTAATTTTCAACTGTATTACTCCCCAAATCAATACTGTAGCAATTTAACATTTACATTAGCAAATCATTTGTTTACCAAATCAATATCAATACTTTAAAAGAGAAATAGCATCACACACAGTTTGACAAGGAAAACTGTAGGCACAGATCAAGAGCAGATTATATTCCTCTACCATGGAACATGGTTAAAAATGCTGACCGTAAGTTCATTCTGCAAACAGACTCCTTAATGTGATGAGAGGTTAAGCAAATTGTTCCAGTGAAGACAAGACATCACAATTTACCCTTTAAACTACAGGAAAGCAAGCACAGTGCAGCAAATTCTGCCTCTTCCCAGTGGCACAGGATGGAAAAGAAAGACTGCTGAAATGCGATAAAGGAGACTGCCTCCCCCCACTATAATTTTGACTTACATTGTTTGAAAAACGTCCTTTCACAGAACATCAAAATTTATTCAGTCATTGAACAAGTGTATCATTGTTCTGATACATTTTGGTGGCAACGAGTGACTATTACCAAGTTATAACAACAATCTCCCATTGCCACTTGTTTTCCCCCTACCACCAGCACAGTACAAGTACATATGGAAACCACCCTGTTACAGTTGGTACTGAAATACTGAAGGTTAAATTCCATTGGAAAAGAGAAGATGATAAAACCTTTAGGGATTAGGACACCAAGTGCAGGCACTCTGCCAGCATTGAGCTTTCTCTGCCACATTTCAGCACAGTCTTTGGATCCACTTGGAGAAAGCGCTGGGTTTGATTCTACTGGAGAGGAAGAATTGCATAAAATACAGTATTTTCTTCCATTCTCCTCTACCAATACTTCTACTGCATGTAACTACAGCCTAGGCAGCTCCCAAGGGCAATGCATCCCAAATGTCAGAGAAGACATCTTAGGATAGGATGAATCAGCCTTTGACAATGACTGTTACTCTCCAAGAACTGTAAAACATGCTAGCTTGTAACACATCTAGCTTAAACTAAAGTATTCAACTACTTGGGTATCAAAGTTTAAATGTTTCAGCATTATACAGTGCTGTTACAACATAAAGTTCAAGTAATATTTTAAGCAGATTCATTGAACATCTGTATGCTAATAAATACATCAATACAAAAAGGAGGACTAAGGAGAATCTCCATCCTTTACTGGATGCGGGGGGAAACTTAGTTACAAGAGATGAGGAAAAGGCGGAGGTGCTCAATGCCTTCTTTGCCTCAGTCTTTAGCGGCAATACCGGTTGTTCTCTGGATACTCAGTACCCTGAGCTGGTGGAAGGGGATGGGGAGCAGGATGTGGCCCTCACTGTCCATGAAGAACTGGTTGGTGACCTGCTACGGCACTTGGATGTGCACAAGTCGATGGGGCCGGATGGGATCCACCCAAGGGTACTGAGAGAACTGGCAGAGGAGCTGGCCAAGCCACTGTCCATCATTTATCAGCAGTCCTGGCGATCGGGGGAGGTCCCAGTTGACTGGCGGCTAGCAAAGGTGACGCCCATCTACAAGAAGGGCCGGAGGGCAGACCCGGGAAACTACAGGCCTGTCAGTTTGACCTCAGTGCCAGGGAAGCTCATGGAGCAGATTTTCCTGAGAGTCATCACGCAGCACTTGCAGGGCAAGCAGGCGATCAGGCCCAGTCAGCATGGGTTTATGAAAGGCAGATCCTGCTTGACGATCCTGATCTCCTTCTATGACAAAGTGACGCGCTGGATGGATGAGGGAAAGGCTGTGGATGTGGTCTACCTTGACTTCAGCAAGGCTTTTGACACCGTCTCCCACAGCATTCTCCTCAAGAAACTGGCTGCTCTTGGCTTGGACTGGCGCACGCTTCGTTGGGTTAGAAACTGGCTGGATAGCCGGGCCCAAAGAGTCGTGGTGAATGGAGCCAAGTCCAGTTGGAGGCCAGTCACTAGTGGCGTCCCCTAGGGCTCGGTGCTGGGGCCGGTCCTCTTTAATATCTTCATCGATGATCTGGACGAGGGCATCGAGTGCACCCTCAGTAAGTTTGCAGATGACACCAAGTTAGGTGCGCGTGTCGATCTGCTTGAGGGTAGGAAAGCTCTGCAGGAGGATCTGGATAGGCTGCACCGATGGGCTGAGGTCAACTGCATGAAGTTCAACAAGGCCAAGTGCCGGGTCCTGCACCTGGGGCGCAATAACCCCAAGCAGAGCTACAGGCTGGGAGAGGAATGGTTGGAGAGCTGCCAGGCAGAGAAGGACCTGGGAGTGATGGTGGATAGTCGGCTGAATATGAGCCAGCAGTGTGCTCAGGTGGCCAAGAAGGCCAACGGCATCCTGGCTTGTATCAGGAACAGTGTGACCAGCAGGGCTAGGGAGGTGATCGTCCCCCTGTACTCAGCTCTGGTGAGGCCGCACCTCGAGTACTGTGTTCAGTTTTGGGCCCCTCGCTACAAGAAGGACATCGAGGTGCTTGAGCGGGTCCAGAGAAGGGCGACAAAGCTGGTGAGGGGCCTGGAGAACAAGTCCTACGAGGAGTGGCTGAGGGAGCTGGGCTTGTTCAGCCTGGAGAAGAGGAGGCTCAGGGGCGACCTTATCGCTCTCTACAGATACCTTAAAAGAGGCTGTAGCGAGGTGGGGGTTGGTCTGATCTCCCACGTGCCTGGTGACAGGACGAGGGGGAATGGGCTTAAGTTGAGCCAGGGGAGTTTTAGGTTAGATGTTAGGAAGAACTTCTTTACTGAAAGGGTTGTGAGGCATTGGAACAGGCTGCCCAGGGAAGTGGTGGAGTCACCATCCCTGGAAGTCTTCAAAAGACGTTTAGATGTAGAGCTTAGGGATATGGTTTAGTGGGGACTGCTAGCGTTAGGTCAGAGGTTGGACTCGATGATCTTGAGGTCTCTTCCAACCTAGAAATTCTGTGATTCTGTGATTCTGTGAAAACTTAGTATCCTTTCCATTGCTTAGCAAGAAGACTACACCTTTTCATTTCTTAGAAAGCTCACTTTTAACAACAGCATTTTTGACAGCAAAGTGTAAGGAACAAAGAAGTCTTCTTAAATTTGTATGTCAAATGCTAACAACTGCAAGTTAAAGACTTTTTATCTCCTGAGCACAGAACCTAGAGATTTCAGAAACGGAACTCTTCCTTTTTTCTGGAGAAGGAAAGCACAAGACAATGAAAAAAGAAAATCTATCTTATCTCTGATAAGCTGCTAATAAACTCCAAAGAACTGCTGAAAAAAAAAAAAAAAGAAAAAAAAAACTTCCTGAAACATGAAAGTGTTGTGGTTTAACCTGTCAGGCAGCTCAGCACCACACTGCCACATGCTCACTCCCCCCAAGTGGGATGGGAAAGATTACTGTAAAAGGTAAAACTGCAAGAACTTATGGGTTGAGATGAAGACAGCTAAATAAGAGAGAAAGACATAAGGTAAAGGAAAAAAGAAAAAAATAAAGGAAGAAATAAAGAAAAAAGAAAAAAGGGGGAAAAAAGAAAAAGGAAAATGAAAAAGGAAAAAAAGAAGAAAAAATAAAAAAAAGAAAAAGAAAAAGAAAAAAAAAAAAAAACAAAAAGAAAAAGGAAAAAGAAAAAAGAGAAAAAAAATAAAAAAGGAAAAAGAAAAAAAAAAGAAAAAGAAAAAAAAAAGAAAAAAAGAAAAAAAAAGTGATGCACAACAAAATTGCTCACCACCTACTGATCAATGCCCAGCGAGTACATGCGCAGCAATGGCCCCCCTGGCCAGCGAGCCCCTATTAACTGTTCAGCACAGCACCACACCGTGTGGGACATCGCTTTTTCCAGCCTGGGCCTGTTGTCCTGGCTCTGTCCCCTCCCAGCTCCTGGTGCACCCCCAGCCTCCTCGCTGGCAGGGCCAAACCAGAATCTGAAACATCCTGGGCTCTGTGTGAGCACTGCTCCGCAACAACTAAAACATCAGTGTGTTATCAGCATTATTCTCATCCTAAACTCAAAACACAGCACCATGCCAGGTACTCAGAAGAAAATTAACTGTATCTCAGCCAAAACTAGCAGAGAAAGAAAGTTAGAAACTTCTGCATCTTTTTCTTGAGCTTGTTTGGGAAAAAAATAATTCTGCTGAGATCAAACAGTTAAAAGCAATTCATAAAATATGAATCAAAATTCATATTATTTTTGAAATTCATCAAAAATAAAATTCACTATTAGAAAAAATCAGCTGTGATGTCTGTGTTTCCCAGGTACCCTACCTCTGAAATGCAAAATCTCCCACTGTCTGCACAAGCAGGCGCTCACTGCTCACAGTTCAATGAAGACTGTTCCAGAAATGAGATACTCCACATACTCCTGGAGGCTGTTTCTATTGTGGTTCTGGCTTTAAAACAGAGGTCACTCTGTCTATATGTATCCATTTGCTCTTTTTTCACAGCAAGCACCATTTAAACAGGTTTGTAGAGCATGTTTATAGAAAGGAGAGGGATGCAGGGAGAAAGATGCTCTTCCCTCTGCACTGAATTCAGCTTGGTTATTATAATTCAATATGTGAAGTTACTATTCTAAGAAAAAATAGCCTTTGTGTTTTGGAGAAACTATGCAAATTAAGTTGAATAGTAATTGATGTGGTTAAACACAGGATAAACAAATACTGTAAAAATGTCAGCATCATTCTTTGAAAGATATGGAAGTCACACAGCATGTATTGGGTTCTGCCAGCAAGCAAGGCTGCTTACATTGGCCACAATATTCTTCCAAAAAAAGACAGACTATCCTTTGAGAATAAAACAGTGTCCAGGACTTTTTTCCTGCCCTCTTCCAACTGGTTAAACAAAGGACTTCACTGTCAAGAGCCAAGACTAATAGTTTATGCTGTACGTTTACAGACAGAAAAAATGAAGAGAATCCTCTGGCAGCTGCAAGTTAATTATCAACGACCAAGACCATTATTCAATAAAATCCTGCCCTCAGACACAACCCATAGGCAGAATAGCACGTAACTATCATCTGAAACAGCTTAATAACATTCCAGTCATCTGCTAAATGAATTACTACACAAAACATCTCTCAAACTACTTTAAAAATGTTTTTGCAGGGATGTTGGTGCTCTTCTCCTTCAGTTCCTTCCACCCCTCTGCTCACCTCTCACAGCACTAGGGTACCACCTCCTCCTCCCTCACTCCAGCTTTATCCCATCACAGCTCCAAGGAAAGAATGCCTTCAATCTAATGGAGAAGTTTCTAAGGTTTGTAACTCCTCTGCAGACAAGGATTTGGAGATTCATGTACAAGTCAAACTAATCCCAAATTCTGATATGTGTGGAGCTCATCTATCAACTGTTTTCAAAACTGTCAAAATGAGGCAAAGCATATGACAACTGCTATATGCCGAAAGCTCCTATGACTTATTCACAGAGATCTATTTTAATACCATAAATCTCTCCTTGCTTAGTTATTTAGTACAGTTTACTGCAGCAATCACTGGGCTACAGTCTGAATAAAACTCAGCTACCCTACCTTTAAACTACTGCAACTTGACCACTGCACCAGACCAAGAAAAAGTCCATCTTTTCATATCCTATCAGTCCCCTCTGTGGTGCTGCCATCCCCTATCACTGCTCATCTAGGAAGGGCTCCACTGTCATTCCACAAAGCTTCTCCACTTTGCAGCTCACAAACAAACTCAATACCTTGTGACAGACTGCATTAAAACAAGCAGAAAGATAAAGGAGCAGATCTTCTCTTATTTTGTGAAAGGGAAGTTAATTCATTCTCTTGCGCTGTACCTTGGAGCACTGGAAAGTTTTTAAGATAGCCTATTTAGAAAAACAAAGCAAATCCTCACTTTCCCTCTCCCACAGGCAAAAATGATCAGAAAAGGTATTTGTAAAGGTCAGGGCAATTTTTTATTTATCATGTTTGCCCCTTCTCACACATTTCAAATATCACTGTAATACAGCAGCTTGCAATGTACCGTATCATGGTGCTGTTCTTAAGATAAGCACTCAGTTTTGCATGCAGCTAATGACTGAGTCATCCAGCAATTGCCTTAGCAGCAGCGGGAGCATACAGCACATACCTAAGTTCTAATTTACATCATTTATCACAATGATTTTTCTCCAAATATATGGAACTTCAGGATACTGCAAATTATAAATTAATTAATATAATCATTGCAACAGCACAGGAATGTAACTGATGCAAAAATATTACTGTATGTAGATTAGAGACAGATGACAAGCAGGGTTGGAACCTGGAGATACATCTGGTCATTGTCACAGTAAAAGCTGTTGTGAGCAAACTGCACAGAGCTTTTTTCTAGAGCTCCCTACATCAAAAAAGGCTAAAAAATACTGTACAGGAGGTATAGTCCTCACCTTCTCCTTCCTACAGCAATTCCTCTTTTTTGATTTTGCTTATACAAGTAGTCTTTCTATTCCTTGCCAGACAGACCTGCTAACTCTGACTACATTGCTATTATCACCACCAAAATTTTTGCACGGACTCCAACTTTTCCAAGCAAAAATGATCATAGAATCATAGAATAATAGATTCATTAGGGTTGGAAAAGACCTCCAAGATCATCTGGTCCAACCGTCCCCCAGCCACCAATGTCATTCACTAAACCCTGTCCCTAAGCACCACGTCCAACCTTTCCTTGAACACCCCCAGGGACAGTGACACCTCCACCTCCCTGGGCAACCCGTCCCAGTGCCTGACTGCCATTTCTGAGCAGAAATGTCTCCTCATTTCCAACTTGAACCTCGCATGGCGCTACTTGAGGCCATTCCCTCTAGTCCTATCACTAGTTACCTGTGAGAAGAGGTCGACCCCCAGCTCCCCACACCGTCCTTTCAGGTAGTTGTAGAGAGCAATGAGGTCTGCCCTCAGCCTCCTCTTCCCCAGACTAAAAAATCCCAGTTCCCTCAGACCCTCCTCACAGGACTTATGCTCCAGGCCCTTTACCAGCTTCGTAGCCCTTCTCTGGACACACGCCAGGCCCTTGATGTCCTTCTTATACTGAGAGCCCCAAAACTGAACACAGTACTTGAGGTGTGGCCTCACTAGAGGATAGTACAGGGGGATGATCACCGCCCTGGTCCTGCTGGCTGCACTATTCCTGATACAATTACATTTCAACCTGGGCATATAAACTGTTTCACAAGCATAGTTCTTAGAAATGGCTCAACTGTCTTGGTTTAAGTTCAAAAAACAAGACAAAACAAAAACAGAATCAGAGCTCAAATAAACAAAAGCACACACACTGTATAATGAACCTCAGCCCACAAGCTTAAGATACTTGACTCTGAAAACCAGGTCAAACACAGGATATGGCAGGCAGCTCTTTATCAGTTATTCCCCAGCCCAGCACAAAGTTAGGACTGAGAATACAGAAGAATGGTCATGATGTTGAATCTGTAAAATACAATTTATTTCTACAATTAAATGAGAACTTGGAATTGTTTTCCTTTGAAGTGATCCCAAAAGGCATTAATCTGGGCCATCTGTGATATCACTGGGTATACCAGACTTCTGGCATGAAACAGCATGAAGTGCTTGTGGTGTTGAAAAGAGGGAAGAGGCAACTTGCCACCTTTAAAACTTAATTTATGTACCAAATATTCCCCACACCCTGTGTAGTAAATATATTCAGCAAAGAACTCAAGAATTAACTCACTTTCCATTTTTATTCTGTATTCTACCTCTACAATGAGCAATTGATCTTTAATAATGCCTACTGTAAACAGGAAATGACACTGAAGTCTTTTTCTAGCCCTGTTGAAGAGTTGGCTACAACAGCAGTTGAATAACAGAACATAAAACAAGAATTAAGGAGTTAAGGCCACCATAAGAACCAGTGACTATTATATCTTTTCACACAAAGAGCAGAAACATAATGAAGGGAATGCTTTCTTTTCCCAATGCACTTTTTCACACTGATTACTTTTATTACAGTCAAGCAGATTACTGCTTGACCAAAAGCAGGCATAACCTATAAAGGCTGATCAAGTCAGTTAAACACAGAAGCCTAAGTGACAAGTGCATTACTTTTTTAATTCATAAGATGCTCCCTTTGCTAGCCTGAAATATCATGAACATATTATTAGCACAAGGAATAGCTCAATCGTATTACAATGAATAACATCAGACAGAGTTAAAATCCAAAAGCAAACTTAGCTAGTCTAAGTCATGAAATCTCACGGAAGGTATGCTCAATTTGTCTCAGCATCCAGGTACAGTCTTTCTCAGTCTCATTCTTCAATACTTTAAAGGAAGACCCCAAAGATAAAAAGCGAGAAGTAGAAAGAAAATTATCAGACTACACAAAGCAAATACACAGCACAATGCCTTGTATTTTCTATCTTCTCTCCACACCTAAAATTACCGCTTATAGACATTATTCTATGCATAAAAGAAACATGGAGGACAGTAGACTAGAACAGTTCGTCACTCTTCACAGGCAAATCTAAACAAATTCCTCTCATTTATCCCAGTAATCAGCAAAGGAAATGAAAAATCAAGGAGATACTTTAGATCTGTTAAAATAGACACCAATATTAGATATTCATGGCTTATCAACTTAAGGTTTAGTTATCTAAAAAGTAGATATAATTTTATTTGATGAAAAACAATAAGAAACACCATTGATACTAACTCTTATGGCTTCCCCTTACCCTTACCTATGCATTATCACAGAAGATCGAGTGTCTCCCCACTAGCCCCTAGGCTTCTGGTTTCCCCCAGCAGTTTCACACTGCTCTTATCCAGCAAGAAACAACTGCTATCCAGGTCTACAACCAGAAGCACAGGGGGGCTGAGTTGTCTGCTTCTTTAAATTTTCAATTCACATCACACAGCAATAGAACTGCAGCAGCAGTCATGACTGAGAATTAAAAATTCCAACATATCCTTCCTTCTTTTGCACCCTCAGAAAAGAACCAACTATTATTTAACCATTAACCCTTGAAAAACACACAGACACACACCTCTACGTATTCCGCACCTCTATTTGTACATAACCTGGGCCTTACATCATTTGGGTTATTTTCATTCTTCCTACCAAAACTTTACCATTAGTAATGAATGAATAAAGTAAATGATTCTAAAAATAATTAAAGGAACTCATTTTGGAGATAGGAGATATAAACTACATACTCCACCTTTCCAGGATAGCCTACTGGCTTGTTTTCCCAAAAGGCATAATGCTGACTGTTTTTGCTCCTGTATGTAAATTATTTTTTTATTTATGCTTCTAAAAAAAACACCAAAACAAACATATAACCATTGATCTGTTGATGCCTTACACTACACTTTCAGAACTGTCAAAAGTCTTTAAATATTCTGGTAACAATCACTAAGAATCTATGAAGCTTAAATATAAACACTGGATTAGAGATGGGATATTTTATATTAAGAACAACATTTCTATGGAGTGAGTATACTTTATTTAAAATAATAACAACTGCAATTCTTGTCATCCCAAAACTACTGAAGAATTTCAAGTCAAATTTACTGAACAATTTTGGCTGGAGGAAAAAGTGTGGGGTAGAAAGGAGCAACGGTGTGAAAAACATTCCAGCAGTCACAAGGCGGATTTAAATTCGGACTCAGAAAGGAACCAGATGGGTGGCCATAGAGGTGTTTTGACTGAGACACTCTCATTTTGCATAATCTCTTTTTCTACAGTTTAGGAAAGCCTGGCAAAAGGAAAGGCACAGACAGCTGGAAAATAAAAGCTGCTCAGAGAGATGCGGAAGGCAAATAGGCAGAAATTCAACAACATTTGTACCATTCAATCCACATGCTTGTTGTTCTTCCACTGGGATTGCTCGTCTTCTCCTTAAAGCATTTTGAAGGGTATTTGCCTCATAGATAATGTGGGGATGGGGTGTTCCCTCTTTCTGTGGATGCTTTTTAATGGGCTCAATGAAGTAATCCCCATGGGGCAGTTGGAAATAGCCAGTCTGAAAATAAGCATAAAATAGTTAATCTCTACTGTCCAGTACCTGAAGTCAAAAGTAAAATAGACTCTTCTCACACCACCATCCTTGAGCTCTTCTCATAAGCCAGCCTTTACACTGTGGCATCAAAATATTAAAACAACACAAAACAACATGTTTTCAGCATTTATTTTGCTGCATACATCACAGGTGCTTTGTACCTCATGAAGGTGTAACAGACCAGATGGGAACAGAAGAAATATCTTCTTCCTAATGTCCTGAAATACCATGTATTGAGGCAAAAGCTTCCATATTTGTACAAAGCCACGGAAAGGTCAAGAGTTAATTAGTCAAACATGATGCAGTACAAAGAGCCACATCTTGTTCTTCTGCCGTTTTGCAGCCATTCCCCAGAGAACAAATCCTGAATAGAAGCTATTTCATAAGTGAAAAGCGTAATTCTGCTCCTACTGAAATTCCACAGTCAGATTACACAACACAAAATGGCTGAACTGTGTGGTCCACTCTCAACTCAAACAACAAACATCACCCCCCACCACAAGCCCCCAGGCTTTCAATGGAAGAAATAAGTAGCTTTTCATGACTTATACCAAGCTATTGTGATCATACAATAGGCTGGCATAACAAAGGCTGTAAAATTTCTCATGCTACAGCTTTTGTATCAAGCTCCTAACTTTGACTGAGCGCACTTTTGACAGGGCTTTGATATCAACCTGGACTACACAGGATTCATTTACACCTCCTGCTGCTGCAGTCTGAAAGATGCATGCAATTGAGAATGGCCTTGGTACCCTGTGTCTCAGTTTGCATTTCTGCAGAGATTGCTAACATTGCAAAACCATTTTACAGCCCCTACACTCCAACATATACAGAGCAATACTAAATCTAAAGAGAAGGATCTACTGACAACTTAGGTCCCGTAGCCCACGCTGGGGATGTGACAGAAGATCAAGGTATCCCACCCACTCTTAGACCTTTTTCTCAATCTTTGTTTATTCTCTTGCTGTGGTCAGTGCATCTTTCTTAACCTGCTCTGGGACAGGGGAAAAAAAAAAGTCAGCAACACTGTAATTCCTTAGCTGCTGTATTCAAACTTACAAGGACAGAAAAAATTTTTAAATCATTCTGAAATACTCCAAGGTCCCCCAGTTTCCCTAGGCAGTTGGGAAAGCCAGCACAAAAGCAAGAAGAGGGAACTCTTTGGAGCTGGGGAGTCTGCCCCAACATCTCTAAAAAGTGACAACTCTTTCCCTTTCCAGTTTTCCACAGCAAATCAAAGCTTAAAAAACAGAGATTATTCTTGGCTTGAAACCTTAAGGTTACACCCATAAGACTTCACAGGTTTAAGACTCAAAGTCACATATGTTTGCTCATGTGGGATTACTGTTACTGCTTGTATGTTTTCATTTCCTTTTTAAGGAAAAAAAAAAAATGAGCCTTCTGATTCTTAAACACAAAACCAAAAATGCCCAGGTTTCTTTTTAAATTATAAATCAAGGCTACTTTTGACATAGTCTGAGATGCACTACGAAAGCAATAAAACCCATGCTTAGAATGGATAATGATGTCAAGCAAGCATGAACCTACAGAGGAGGAATTCCTATGTGGAGGCTAGACAACGAAATAAGTAGATGTTGCATTCCTCCTGCTGCTCAAGGAATCAAAGCATTGGCACAGGTCCATTCCATTTCATTCCACAGGATTCGAACTTTCTTTTATATTTTATAAGTCCTGTTGTGTTTTTAGCCTGGTTGGAACCAGGAAGAACTAGCCATCTTCACTGCAGAGGCTGATTTTGTAGGGCAGACTGATTAGACACTGGCTTATTGTGTCAAAGTTGCACCTGTATAAAGGAAGGCAATCACATAAAAATTATATGTATCAGTAGTGACCTCATTTACCAAGCTCCCCAGTTTCTGTATGTCAAAATTCAGCTATCCATCCAAGCTTTACGGAGCAAGAGAATAAAGAAAAAATAAACGTATTTCATATTGCAAATGCACACACATAGATGGCAGGAAAGGTTGTTCAATGAGCCAGTAACCATTGGCTACTACAGAACCCGGCTTTGGACATTCCCACTGATTTTATTTTATTTTTTTTAATGTTACTGTTTCTCAATATGAAACATCTGCTTTCTCGGTCTTAATGTTTTTTGCCATAACAACTCTATTCTAAAGTGAGCTCTGCCACAACAGACATCCCAAACCAGCCGGCATTCTGCAGACACCATTTGTTAAGTTCAGTACTGTAATTTCCCTGTCCCATCCTCCTGAGGTAGAAATCCTGCCAGCCTTCCTGTAGATCAGGGGTGAAATAAATTTTCGTCCTGTCCTCTACAGTAAATGCTTATCTGTACTAATTCTTCTACTATCCTTATCATCATCATCACATCACTTTCCAGGAGTATATGCAGCTACTTGAAGCATGCCTGTATGTGTTTCATTCTTCATGTAGATGGATAACTGAATATGAACAGAAACAGCTGCACCAGCCTTCTTCTAGTTGTAATTACTACCTTCCTGCTTGTCTCCTCTACGTTATGTGAGGCAAGGTCCAAGAGATGCCTCCTGCAATTTATGCAGAAAAACTAGAAATTTTTGATGTCCCTTACTTTCTGGAAAAGACCACACTTATGTCTCTTTCCCTGAAGAAAGACACCTCAGAGATGAATAACTTTTACGCAACGGTTATAACATTTGTTCTTTAAAAGAGGTTTATAAAAGACAGAAGTTTTGCATTTTTTGGCTGCAGATCGCTCTATCTTGGGAAGATAAAGGCTGCTCCCACACTTAACATCGAGGCTGAAGTCGCTGTGAAACATGAAGGAGAAGCCTGGGGGGTTGTTCTACTAGGGAGACATTCCAGACCTTTCCAGTGTCATCAACTCACAATTCAACATGCCTCAACAGCTCCTGACACCCTGGAGTAGCACAGCTAACCTACAGCTATAACTGCTACCAGCTCTGAATAAAACAAGAACAACTCTAAGCAGGCAGCTGAACTCCACCACAACCTCTCTCTCACTCCCCTTCCTCAAAGGGGACAGGGGAGAAAATGCAATGGAAAGGGCTCAAGGGTTGAGATAAGGACAGGGAGATCTCTCAACAATCATAAACTTGGGCAAAATAGACTCAGCATAGGGAGATTAATACACTTTTCTGCCTGTTACTAACAGATCAGAGCAGTAAGAACTAAAAACAAACTAAAAACACCTTCTCCCTCCCCTCCACCCTCTTCTATGTCCTCCCTGAGCAGTGCAGGGGAATGGGAGCTGCAGTCAGCAGCTTCATCTCTGCCACTCCTTCATGGTCACTCTCTGCCCCTGCTCCACATGGGGTCCCTCCCATGGGATGCCATCCTTCCCATAGGCAGCAGCTCTTCAAGAACTGCTCCCACATGGCTCCATCCCACAGGGTCCATCCCCCAGGAGCAAACTGCTCCAGCATGGGTCCCCCACAGGTGGGTGGCAGCTCCCCCCAGACCCTTGCTCCTGTGTGGGCTCCTCTCCACGGGCTGCAGCTCCAGCCTGGGGCCTGCTCCTGTGGGGGCTCTCCATGGGCCACAGCATCCTCCAGGCCACATCCACCTGCTCCACCGGGGGCTCCTCCACCCATGGGGGGGCTGCAGCGTGGAGATCTGCTCCAGAACTTAGGAACGTGGTTTAGTGACGGACTTTAGTACTAGGCTAAAGGTCGGACTAGATGATCTCAGAGGTCTTTTCCAACCTGAGAGATTCCATGAGTCATGAGATTCCATGTGGGACCCATGGGCTGCAGGGTGACAGCCTGCTCCACCAGGGGGCCTCTGCACAGGCCACAGGGGATCTGCTGCTGTGTGTCCGGAGCACCTCCTGCCCTCCTGCTGCACTCACCTGGGGGGCTGCGGAGCTGCTTCTCACTCCTCTCTCCCAGCTGCTGTAACACAGCAGTTTTTTCCCTTTCTAAAATCTGCTCTCACAGAAGTGCAAACAACATTGCTGATAGCTTGGCTTTGCCCAGCAGTGGGTCCCTTTGAAGCCAGCTGAAACTGGCCCTTATCTAACACGGGGCAGACTCATCACACAGAGGCCACCTCTGCTACCAAAACCTTGCCATGTAAGCCCAATATTGTCATACGCAATCCTTCGTGATCAGCTTGGCAATACTAACTGGGTGCACTCATGCAGTCATTTCACACGTTAATTCAGTGGTGAGTCCCCACAAGCAACTGATGGGATGGCATGGAAAAATATAAGCCACCATTGTCACCAAATAGAGTATAACTGTACCTGTTAGGCCACTGACTGTGCACTTTGAATCAAAATGAGGGTTTGTTGCCGTTTTTCTACTTTCAGCTTTGACCTCAAAATGGCTCATGAAAAACTGTTTTAACCTCTGCCTAAAATGTGGTTCTTAAGGCAAGAGGATGTTTCCTTCACTCCTGTTTTGCACGGCTGACTTGAAAAGTACATTAAAAATCTGTATGCTAGTAAGACTGCAAAGACAGAAAGGGCAGAGGTGGCACTTTGTTACTGTTGGTTCCTATTCTTATTCAGAGGATCCAGCAGAACATACAGTTTTTTCAAGTACTATAATTCTAGACAGATTGCAAGTTGTGGCAAAAATAAAAACAATGAACAGTTTGCTCCAGAAGTTATCGCAGATCCTAAATTCTAGCAGCCATACAACTCGTTTAAGCAAAACTGCCTGCTCTATGTATAATAAATTCCTCAGTGATGTAAAAGATTTATAAGCAATCTTTCCTTTCACTTGAACTTTCTGCACTGGGAGATTCTGAAAGAGTTTGAAATTTGGATGAAAACATAATTGCTCAAATATGGAGTAAGATTGATACCATTACATCTTACACAGCATTTTAGTGCCATCTGCATTCTCCACGGTAAAGACAGCTGCCGGACAGTGCAGGACAGAGACAGGATATTGTAACCAGGCCAGATCTTATCTTTCTAAAGGTGTTGGTCACTGTGTAACCAAACATCTCCAAGTACTCCTTCTTTCCAGACAGTTTCAGTATACAGGTATTCTCTATCGGTGTTGCTAGCTTGAAATAAGAGCATGCATTGCCCTTATTTTTCTTGCAGCTGCCATTAATATGGTACTGTAAGCACCATGTGGGGAAAAAAGATGGAAAAGAAGATGAAAATAATGGAAAATAAAATAAACTAGATTCCCTGGTCTGTATTATTCCCAGCCACTATTCCATGAGGATACAAAGATTCTTGAGACCAGTGTCTTAAATACAGCTCTGTGTATGTGTTACATAAATGTTTTCTTTCCTGTAAATCAAAGCAAATTTAGGGAGGCTCCCTCCTTTATCACAAACACTCAGCTTCTTCCTTTATCATGAACACTCACTGATGCTAAATACACTTCAAAAGTATTTTCAAACTTTCTTTACATCAACTCTCTGTCACTGCCAAATCACTCAAGAACTGTTAGAATTGCAAGTGCAATTCAACAGTGGAGTGCACTGAAATACACGATTCTGCCTTCTACATGCAATACATATAGTTTGCTTCCATCATGTATGTCCATGCTTAATACCAGTCAGCAGGACGATGGGAAAAGGACTAAATCTGAAGATACTAAAGGGCTATGGTAATTTTCCTCTGGCAGTTCAATATTGTGTCAGACAAAAACCCAACAAAAGCCTCAACATATTTAGAGTAACAGATAATTCTATTGAAAACACTTAACTTGCTCTCCTCCCCCAGAAAGGGACTTGAAAACTAGTAAAAATAACCATGCCTTGTACCCTACACATCCATCTCATTCAAAACTTGTGTCCAATACTGAGTTTTGGCATGCCTGGTAATTCAGTATGGACATAATAAGGCAGCTAGGACTCATATTTGCAGCAGGATTTCCTGCTATGGTGGAAGTAGCTCCATCAGAATGGAGCTTCTTAAATTGTTTTTCTTCCATCAAGACTTCCTGTAGCAATAAATTCTTTGCTTTAACGCAAACAGGCATCCATTTATCTCCTAAAACAAGATCCCTTATCCTTCCTTTGTTTATCCTGAAACTGTTTAATTTTTGACTGATTAGCTGCCAGGTAGGAATAGTTGTTTTCACTCCTATCCAGAATCATAAAGAAGAGCATAAGTGTTATGCTCTAGGTCATATATTAAACAAATTTTCAATTACACAATCTATCAATTGGAAATGTAAAGACCCTACACATTATAGAGCTAATGAATAAAACTCTCACAGTTTTAACCCTGAGAAATGTGGAGCTCTTTAGAAACAAGTCTGAAAAAGAGAAGATTAATAGTTTATATTTCATGTGCTAATCTAGTTGGGAAAAATATTCTTTAATGAATTCAATTTCCAGTTCTGTCTTCATCAGAAATGCAGTACCCATGTAAATTTATGGGTGAAACCAAATATGAAAATCACAATGCACTGTGCTCACCAATGCTGCTTGGGATGAAGTGACTGTAAGAGTCTGCTTCCAGCACATGCAGATGTACTTTCAAACAGCATTCAACAGACTTTCAGTACTTACTGAATTCACACTTTGCACTTGGACTTTCATTCTCCACAGGCTGTATAGCAAGAAAGGAAGTAATGAGACTAACTGGAAGAAAACGTCACCTATCTTCACATTAAATTTACTTCAGAGCACTCAGAACTGGCAAATTTATCTTTGCTATATAAGTGCTTCTTTAATTTTGTTCATTTCATCTGTTCTTTTTTGACTCTCAAATATAACAGCAAGCGTTTTTCATTTAAAATCCATCAGATTTCAAGCTATGTATCTATACAATGTACGTGTGTGTTTTTTTGTTTCATTTTTCAACAGTTTATAACATTTTTTTATTATTATTTTTTTTCATTTTGTAGCATATTTGGTAATGTGATGAACTGCAGTTCCCGGGTGCATTCATATAGCCTCAGGGTATACAAATAATCCTCACTATGAAATTCTCATCAGAAATAAGCAAGCTTAGTTATGCTTATTGTAAAATGCAGATTTAAAAGGTTAGTTTTTACCACAGAAAAAGTGATTGCAGCCAAGTTCCCTTCATTCAAACTTTCTCATGATAAGCTACTGTATAAAATAATAGAAATGGCCATAAAATGGAGGAGGGTGGGGTCTCTTGTCTACTGGGGAAAACTGAAAAAATGTGTTATTGTTCTTCCTTCCTTCCTCAAATTCCAACATTTTTTTTTTTCCCTAGGCTGTATTTGGAAGCGCTTTTACACTACTTAATGGGATTTTTCACTCAAGTGTCTCATCCTTTTTACACAAATGGCTCCCTGGACATATTGCATCTCCCACACTGCATGTTGCTCACCATGAGGCAATACTAGGACAGTTCTGAATCAAGCTTTTCAGCCAACGTTTTTGATTTTCAGTAGAAATCTCTGTTTTCCAGCGGAAAGCAGGTATTTTTTTACATAATATTTCTTTTGGTCAAATGTTCAGCATTTTTTGTCAAAATATATTTTCTGGCAGGAATTTTTCAAACAGTTCCACATAGGAAACTGAAGCAGAGTCCTGTGGGAGAAGGGAGAAGAACAGCTTTAGCCTTGACTAAGTTTTGTAATTTGCACTTCTATTCCAGACAGGAAGGGCTGGAATTAGTGGGTGTATGTCAGGCGAACAGGGGAAGAAAAAAAAAAAAATTGAGTCCAATTCTCTATTACTGAGAACATTGACAATAATGCCAAAAAAAGTAACATCTGTAATGAGAGCAGTTTGTTCCTCAAAGCAGACTGCAGTATTTCCAACAATAAGTCAGCAACGGACTCTGAAAACATGGTGAGTTTTTAGAAATTAAGGAAAACAAAAATAAGAAGAAAAGATGCTGGTTTTACCCTTAAGTAGTTTGCTGCACAGCCACATACTATAACTGCAAAGTGTGGTAAGAGAAATTCGCTTTGAATAAAGGACTCTTCTAATTAAAGAAAAAATTGTGCTGTAGGAAACAGAAGTATTCCCACACTCATTACCAGAGAATGTCAGCCTCAAATAATCAAAACTGAACTACGGAAGTAAATTATCTGTGAACATATTTTCGTTTTTCTTATTTTCCTTTTTCAGATTCTGATTTGTTTTCTGTGAATTTCCCCCACCCTCCCAAGGTCTTTCTGTTTGAAACATCATTGGTTCCTACCTCCACCTAAAACACAAACCCTGTGACACAAGGATCCAAGCAAAATTTTCATCTCCTTCCTCAGCTACAGCTACAAAGAAATTGACCTGCCATGCCATTGCTCAGGCAGAGAGGAGAAAGCTGAGAGGCTGATTCTCTTTCAAGAATTGAGAAATTGGACAAAAGCTTGTATTATGAACATCACCCCCACAAAAAGCCAGCACTTTATCTCTTTTAAAGAAAATAAATGATGCTTTCAGCAGGATTAAGTGACAAAGGTGCTAAGCCTCTGGAACAGAGTCTTATAGTTTAGCATAGTTTTGGTACAAAATTAAAATAGCTTATTTTTAGAATAAGGCAAGGGAAAGGACAGAATCATTACCTTACTAAATCAGTCCAAACCTGGGCTTGAGCAGGACTGGTTCATTCCTCTTCCCACAGTTTAGCAGAGATGGAGACTTGGATGAAGTTTATCTAAGATGCATTTAAAGAAGCTAAGGCAGGTCTACATTTGAAATCCACCATTTATTTAAATGGGTAAGAGAAGCAAACAGACCAAATTCTGTGTCCATCTGTTCCTCTGCAGTGCCCCAGAAAGAGTTTTTTACATATTACTGACAGCCAGGAATAACTTCTGTGTACCTCCAACTCATTGCAAGCTTCACATTTCTTACAGAACCTGAAGTACCTTGGCTGTATTCATTTATATTAGAGGAAGTTCTCTTTGAAATTAATCTTATGTGAGTATTTGAGAATGGCTCACATTTTTAAAAAAAAAAAAAAAGCACCTTTGTTCATACATCAGGTCATGGCATCCTAACCCTTATTGTTCATCCTAAAAACATTTTTTACTTCTTCCAGCTCTTTGTTGGTTACTCTTAGAAGCAGCAGGCCACATGTCTTATTTACATATTCAGTTCTGGGTGCCCTGCTGGCCACCAACTAGCTAGACCGGCATCACAGACATATCCCATCAGACTACTTTTCTTATGATAGAAGACCTGTAAATGAAAGCTGATTTCTGCATGGCCATGAAGCTGCTTGAAGCCTCATTATAATATCTGTACAGGCTTCTGCTTTGGGATCTCCAGTGGTTCACAAGGAAGATGAACCACTACATCTCTAACTGTATCAGTCACATCTTGTTGTCTAATTCCCAGACTGCCCTTATGCTTCTTTCCACATTCTCATTTTCTACTTTTTGAAATATATCCCATTTGATCTGCTTAAGCCAGATCTGTGCTTCTTTTCTGCATCAAAGGATCAGACACACAAATAAATTCCAACAGAAAAAAAACTTATTGTCCATTAGTGGAGATACAGTGAATATCCATTTTTATAGTCTTAAAATACAGCGAAGATGACATTTATTAAATCTTACACAACTTCCAGCACTGGTTATATTAAGTTGAAACAAGCCTGTGTTTGCCACAGGCTGAGCGTCCAGCAGGGAAATTGCATGACACATCTGACTCGTAATTCATTAACTCCAGCACAGTTTGAGTCCTTATTCTGTTTGCCAGTCTGATTTCCAAACTGCCGCTGAGAGATGGACTCCCAAGAGCTCTCTGAAGCCCAGGGCACTCCTGAGGTCCAGGGCACTTTTTGCCCACGTTGCCTTTGCAGTTCGATGTGTGACAAGTCCGCTGTGTCTTTGGAGGAAATGGCATGGTCCTTTGGGCTGCTGAACCTGCCAAAATCCAGGGAGGTGATACCCCCACCATGCCCAGCCTGTGCACGAGCACATCCACACAGCAGGTCACATCATTCTCAAATGCAAAGTGCCTGCACAAGTCTTTCCTCCTGCATAAGTCGGTTAGATAATACTGAGCACTGCAGCAAGCAATGAGTATGAAAAATATCAATATAGCCTTAAGCTCTACTTCAGAGTGAATCTAATAGCAACTTAAATCTAAATTGAAGATTAATAACCTTTACTGTCCAACCTCAATGACACCACAAAACTTTTCTGAGTGTTTGCCTCTACCGTATGTCCTTGGTCTCTCTGTCCTCCCCCTCCCATTTTGTGAAACCCTTGTATACTGGAAGTTTTAATGGCAGCTTGTACTGAATAAATATAAAACCACCAACAAAACAAAACAAAACAAAAAAAAACATGAGCTGTTTCTCCAGGTGCAGGAGGCTTACTTTGACTATAGTCACAGGAGGGTGAGATTCTTGCAAGTTTTGCCTTAATTTGGAATCCAAAAACAACTTGGCAGGTCTCACTGTTCTGAGACAAAATATGTTTCCCAATTTCTCCAAAAACAACCTTCAGTTTGGAGAAGTAGGAAAGAGCAACAGCTGTTTTATTCTTGGAAAATACTCTTGGAACATCTAATTCATCTCTTTCTAATTAAGCTTGTTCAAAAAGCACTGTATCTAAGGAGTTTACATGGTATAAATACTTTTTCCCCCTCTAATATCCAACCATATCTCATGAAAACAGAAATAAATGTTATAAGAATGGTTTGTAACACCCAGCTTCTGAAATCCCTTGTGACTTCTGATAACAGGATGAGTTCTAATGATTTGATCTGATGGACAATAAACTTACAGTTTGTAAAGTAGATCAAATTTAAAGGTTTGAAGCCTACATAACACTAAAGAATAAAGAATAAACACCAAATCAGTGAGAGGTTTCTTACCTAAACTTTGATTTCTAATAACAATGCAAACATATGCAAGAGGATCCACAGACACAATCTCTAATCCTAGAGACTGAAAGTACCAAGGATGTTTTATTTTACTGCTCACTTACATTCTAAAACTAATTCCATGCCAGCAAGAATGGCAATATTAACACTGCAGAGCTCAAACCTATTAGAGAATAACTAAATACAAATATTTGATCAAGTGACAACTGGCATTGTTTCTACTGACAAGTCTTATTTGTATTACTGTGACCCGCAGGAACCCTAGTCAAGAGCCAGTAAAGCAGAGTTCAGAATGATGAACCAAAGAGACAGCTGCCACGACGTGTGCAGATGGATGGAAGAAAGCACAATTATCCCTTTTTGCAGTGGATGAAAGCTTGGCAGGGGCTTTACTCTCCTAAAGAGAAGAAAAAGGAAGATCACAGTACAACTTCTGCTCCTCCACAGAAATGATTTTGCTTGAAGAAGCTGAAGATTGAAGTCTGAGAAACAACAGACTGGATTTCACTGACCCATCTGCTGACTCTCTTCTAGCTTTATTCTGTGCAGCTCCATCACACAAACAAGCAGCATTGTCAGGAGCAGAGGGTATGATTTAGGTCTGCAGTTGTGATTGTCGGGGTATCAGGGAGAAAGCTTCTGCCTCTCTTTCCTGTAGACTCATGAAACCTCTGGCTGTGTGCCACAGATGGGACTTATGAATGAATTTCAGCATGCCTAAGAAGGGTCACACCACCACTTACCATGAAAGTCACATTAAGGTAACCTAAAAGGCAGACGGTACTGATGCTATCGGTTTCTTCACTTTTCATGCTTCCAGTGCTTTTCCAAAAGGTCATTTTCCCACATCAAACGGTAACCTCAGAGCAGCACTGTTACACTGAGTTTCAGCTCAGTGCCTATGGTAGAAATTATCACTTCTGCCTAATAAATGCTTGAAACATTCTGCCCTTTTTTCCATGGGAGGCATGAGAGAAAGCTTCTCTACCAGCTTTGCACAGGCTGAGAGCCACGCTCACATGGCAGATAGCTACACTGCCACTGGGGAAGATTGAAGGGGAAGGGGGTTTATCAAAACCAAATACACTGTGAAAGAAAATCCAGTCCTTATCTGAGGGCAGCTGTGACACATTAGGATACCAGAATATATCAAAATATGAGTGACAGTACACTGAAAAGGATATTTCGCATCACAAGCAGTGGCTGTATTGAAAAACGATTGAGAGTAAGAATTGAGATATGGGAAGAAAGGGGAGAAGAAATGAAATAGAGCCATGAGAAAAAGGTTCAGAGTCCCTGAATCTGGAGGACAAAGCACTGCCTCTAGTACACAGATGATGCTTGGTACAATGTAGTCTGGAAACCTGCATAACAAAAACTGGTAATTAGAACAGAAATGCTACACTTCTGCAGGCCTGAGGCAAACCACATGCCACTCATTTGACTTTCCCTGTTATTTCTGTCTGCCCGAGAAAGGAAAACTAAGTGATTTTACGACTACATCTGGCACAGCACAATAAACGTTTTTACAAACCTGGTACAAATTCCAGGTCCCACACATACCAAAGTTGAAGGCTGAGCTGATTCAGCATTATGTTCAGGTCATTTTAAGAACATAATGTGTGCAAGTTAGCTGTAAACTTGACATAAATTCCCCCCTAGAAGCTTTAATTCTGACTGAAATCCACTTGTGTTGGTATGAGAGGTACACTGCACGCACTAATACATCATCCAAATTACCTGTACATGTGAGACACCACAGCTTGCAGGCAGAACAACTCTCTCAGAGGTGCAGAGATGACCCATGATTTCAGACTCAAGTTGTTAAAAAAAAAAAAAAAAAACACACACACAAAAAAACACTGAGAACTAAAGCCTGTGGAACAAACAAAAACCCCTAAATCCATTCACATTCAAGTTTCAGTTCAAAACTTGGCAGGATGTACACTCAGTAAGGACCAAACAAAAGGGGAAGTTGGTACCAAACCAGTAACCGAGTAGACTACTTACACTAAGACTGGCATAATTAAATCTCTGCTAATTCCAAGACCCTTCTGCTAGGAAGCGAAATCTGATGAAATGCCAAGCACTGCCCTTGAGGTGCCAAATCCTTTAGCCCCTACTGAAGCAGTTGGGAAGTCAGCATGTTCAATGGTTTCCAGAGCAAGGCCCAGAGTGCATTTTGCATTTTGGGCTCGATCTATAGAGATGGAGTTGTGGCTGCACCACCCTGCTGGGGAAGAATGACAAGCAGCCCTTCTAACCCACACTTGTGATTATACACAGAAAATAATAGTAGCTCAGAATGATTGAGGTTGGAAGGGACTCTGGAGATGATCCAGTCCAACCCCCCTGTCAAGCAGGACCACCTAGAGCACATTGTGCAGGATGGCATCCAGGAGGGTTTTGAATATCTCCAGAGAAGGAAACTCCATGACCTCTCTGGGCAACCTGTTCCAGTGCTCTGTCACCCTCACAGTAAAGAAGTGCCCTCTCGTAATCAGCCGGAACATTCTGTGTTTCAGTTTGTGCCCGCTGCCTCTTCTCCTGTCATTGGGCACAACTGATCAGCTCAAGGGTTTTTCCAGTTACATTCAGACCTGTCCGAAGGGAGTAATACGGTGTGCAGACAGCAGCCCAGGGCAAGGACGAAGAGCCTGTTCTCTTGGATTCTGCTGCTACATAGCTATCTGGGGCAGGAAAATTTCTCTCAGTGCCGGTACCATCTTCAGACCACGCATCTGTGTCATGAACAGAGACAGCCATAAAAACCCATTATATTTCAAAACATGAGGGGAAGTTCCCAAGGGATCAGAGCCCTTGGAGACATCACAGGAAAGTGAACTTTGAAGTTCATTGGGCCAAGCACTCAAGCAACATACAGTAGGGTTGGCTGTACTGATACAGACGTGCTAATGGTCACGTCACCATGCAGAAGGTCAGCTGGGAGGCCACTCTTGCACAAGAAACAGCACATGGGGAAAGGCAATGAAGACACAGCCTCTCTTTCTTATCACTGCCTCCGTTTTCTGGAGGGCAGGTTTGACTCTGACAGGCATTTCCGTGTCTCCCAGAAACTCAGCAGAACTTGGAAGTGAAGTAAGGGGAGGACCAGAACATCCTTTCCATCAGCATTGACAGTTATGCTATGTTCATGTCCCAGTAAGTCTCCTGTATGCACTGAAATTGGTTAGAGCTCTTCCAGAAACTACAGACAACACCAGAGTAAGCCCCTGTGTACAAACCCAGCAAAATGCTTTGTAGCAGGTACTGTGTATATGCTAAAGTACCCACCAAAAAGAAGAAAAAAAAAAAAAAAAGGCAGGTTAACAAGATGGTGCTCTCTTTTCTCTTCTCTCTTTTCTCTTCAAAATCTACAGGAGAAATTCAGTCAACCCACTAGTAACACGGATGCAAAATTACTATATACTTGATGCAAAAAATAGAGAGCAGAACCCAGTAATTCAGTGCAAACCAGAAAAAAAAAATTACAGTACCATTTTGTAAATCCACAACACACCTACACATTGAACACTTTATAATGTCTTGTCTCCCGGCCTCCTGCTCCCAAAAATAGGGAACAGAAGTAGAAAAAGTACACAGAAAGGTGACTCAGGGTAAAGAGCAGCTTCTGCGTAATAAGCACCTGAAAAGGATGTATGAGAGACAACATAGGGCAGGTGGCAAGTGGCACAGAAAAACTGGAGAGTCTCTGCCTATTTGCTGTCTGCTGTAGCACAAGAGCTAGGGAGCTTTAAAAATGCTGGGAGGTTACAAAAGATTTTTTCATCTAAGACTTACTTAAGCTGAGGGGGCATTTGTCACACAAAATTGTAAATGGGAAATGTTTAGAGAGGTTCCAGAAGAGGCTGGATAAACCCATTTAGGAAAAATTCCCAGGCTCTCAAATAGAAAAATACCACCTACAGCTCGGAAACAGCATGTCAAGGAGATGTTCCTATTTCCTAGCTCTGTTCTTATACCTCTCCCCAAGAACCTGCTGTTGACCATTATTTCCTTCTGAAAGTCTGCTGTGTACTCAGCAAAGCCAAGGGCCTGGCAAATAACACCCTCCAAGACACAATCCACAATCTGCTGCTCAGCTGCTGCCTTTGTAAGAGCTTTTTCAGTACGGAGAAAGGCTTTCTGGGTTGCATTTCTTTTGCCTCCCAAGAGGCTTGTTCCTATTGTGCCTTTTACTCTCCTGGTTTCTATTTTCTTGTAGCCATAACATCAGGCCATGATGCCCTTCAGGGACTTCACAACAGAGCACATGTACTCTGTCTCCCCAGCATAGCTCTTCTTCTCAGAGACAGGCCATGGGGCAGGCTGGACCTCTGGGCTGACATGCAACTGCCATGGGTCTTAACAATTTTTGCAAGCGGCAACCACTTCCTTTAGAAAGTGGCACCTTTAAAAACTGTTCTTGGGAATACCTGTCTGTCTTCATGCAGAAAGAATGTCTTAGTTGGGCAGCTCACCCATGGAGATCAAACTCCACGATTCAGATGGAGTCTGGCCTCAGATTTCAGGCTAAAAATGATGAATTTAGGATTATTTTCAAGTATTTTGATATGCACATCTTTCTTCTGTAGAATATTTCTGAAAAAAAAAAAAAGAAAAATATAGGTTTTGCCTATTGAAAAGCTTTTGTTTTTATTTGAAACTGACATTGAATTAGAAAAAGAGAATTAGAAAAAGATATTTTTTTTTTTGTTTGACTACAAAGTTATTGCTTTTGCTATTTTGGAAATAAAATACTTTTTGGAATGAAAGCATTTTATTTTCTTTTTTGAAAAGCAGCAGTCAGCCTTCAAGGTTTGAATGTGGTATGCCCTAGCACAAAGAAAAGAAAATATAGAGAAGAATCAATCTATGTTTCTGGAAAAAAAATGCAGTCAAACATTCTTAGGAACAAGACAGATGGGGAAAAGTATTTTGCTATAGTAAAAGGACTCGTTTTTCTTTCTGTTAAAGCTTTGCTGTCATCTCTTCTTTTGCTCAATGTTAAAGTTTGGTCTTCAAAACTGGCATGTTTTGAAATTCTCATAATGCATCTTTCAGGGATTCTGAAATGATTAAAATACCTTCTAACTTAAAAAGAAAAAAAAAAAAAAGGCATCAATGTTCAGCACTTCTAAGAATTCAGCACTTTGTCTCTTTAGGACATATAATACTGTTTAGAAGAAACCCACAGTGATATGTGGGAAAATATGCCACGCAATATGCCAATACTTTTGTGTGGATCAGATAGATGTTTCACACAGATGAAACACTTTCCTGGAGACATGCTGGTAGTCCTGGATGTTTTACTGAAAAAGTTAACATCTACAAGACTTAAACCTAAAAGATATAAAGTATCTTCAATTCCTACTCAGAATAACTCTTGCTTCTCAGAGACTAATGAAAATCCAAAGGCTTGATAACAATGGGAATAAATAAAAGGTAATAAAGACTAGATCATATGCAGTCCTGAAAGAACTCCAATGGAGTTCAGAGTTCTTAAGAAGAGGTATATTTGACCTTTAGACGTCTAATAAGCAACTTGTGTGGCCAGAGGAGTGTTTAGAAACAAATTTGGGAAGGAAGTCATGACTGAATAATCAGTAATTCATAATTCACCCCTCACAAAGGTGAACTTACAAAACCAGTATGTACAATAAGCAATAAATGCTGCTGTCACTATTAGCGAGAGTTGCACAGCCAAATACCAGAATTTTACCGCAGAAATATCTACAGCTGTGAGACTGTGGGTTTTTCAGTGATATTTTCAACACCAGGATTTTCATACAAGATGATGCCGTACTGTAATGGCACATTAAAGTATGGACAAATGAAATGCTATCATTGTTAAACCATTGAAAAAAAAATGGTTTTGTACCAGTGAAGCAGAGGCAATTTTTGTTCCTTGCCAAAACAATTCAGACAAGATTTCCCCAAGCTGATCTGCTTCCTTGTCAGCACTACAACTTCTTTTCTTCTTCCCTACAACAATGAAAGCTGGAAAGGAAAACACTGAACCAAACTCACACTTAGCTCTACTGCGTTTTATGTGCTGCAGGCATGGATCTGACTGCCTACATCGCAACAAACTATGTGCAGATTCCAAAGGCAATGAATAATATTCTCTCAGCTCATATGTAAAACACATGCACTGTTCTCCTCCATTCTTTTCCTACTTTAAAATATGCTTGACCTCACTCTAGGATAAGCACATAGCACATGGCTGTACCCACAGATCCCTGACATGCATTTTCTATGAGAAGACTTTCAAGGAAGGTTCTGCCAGAGCCGAGCTGGAAACACAGAGCTAGTTTAGTAAAACTGGACACCAAAAATCACATCCAGCTGGCTTCTTTGCCCACCACTGCTTGCTGTTTTCCAAGAGCCACACCATCTACCCCTAGCCCATGACATAGGTTCTTCTTTCCTTCCATGGTCTGACTCATATCCCCACAGCAAATTGCTGTTGTTTGGCAGCACATCTCCGGATTCTGCCCAAAGACTCGCACATGCCTTCTTACAGTTCCTGCCAATGCTGTTGAGACAGCATCAAGGCAACAGCTGTTCTTCCACCAAGACTACTCCAGCATCAAGTCACCTTCCTCCTTCCACTCCAGACTTTGAAGTCTGTGACCATGAAGTCACTGCCCAAGCTGTTCAAATGCCTATGTTTTGTTTCCCCATGTAATCTGATTTGATTAATTTGGCACTGCTTTTGACTACCTTCAGTTGAGAAGCATTCAAGAGTATCCAGAGATAAGAGCTGTGCAAAGTTACTGACCAGGCTGTTTTTATCCTCAGTCTCCTTGATTTTCAGAGATTTCTCGAAACATTTTTTTCCACAGTGCAGGCTTCAAGTCTCAACAAATTATTCTGTGAAGCTCTAGGGAAACAGTTGGGATTTTCTTGACTGCTGTCCTTAAATGATAATCCTGCTAATTCAGGAAGACCATAAGAAAGGTGCAGAAATGAGAAATCAGCTCTAGCTCCACAGAGTTTGAAAACATGTCCAGCTCTCAGCCATGGCACTTTAAAATGCAGAAAGCAAGCATGTGAAACATCAGCAAAGGATGCAGTTACACACAAGGCACAGGTGACATAGAGGAACTATAATAGATCTCAGTTGAATCCCTGAAACTAGGTAGAAAAAGGCATAAACTACTGTGCACTGAGAAGTATTAACACAGCAATTTCTAATTAGTAACTGACTTGCAACAAAACAGCTGACCTCTGTCTCATTCTGTTAGCAATGCATAACGCATGGGACATTCATTTTAAAAAGAAATATATATATATATATATATATATATATATATATATATATATATATATATGTTAGCCTTTTTAAATCATAGATATATACATTTTCCTTTACAGCATTAGGTTCTTAGAAATAATGCACTCCAGGTTACTGTAAGCATGTTGCCTATATATGAGACAGACAGAGAGAGGTTCAGAGCATACAAGCACATTTTTATTAATCACCTGCCACAAAACCTTCAGACGTAAGGAGATTTTGGACAACACAACATAAGCTGCAGCTCTAAATCACCTGCAAGACTAACAGGGCCAACAAGGTTGACAAGCAGCAGTTTCTGGCCTGCTGACACTAATATTCCATGGCAAACACCTTCTAACTGGTGACACATGCCATCTGCACATTTTACCACTACTCAAAGAATTGCTGCTGTTTGTCAGCTGGCTGTCTGAACTGAGAGGTCGAAAAAAGCCTCGGAATCAAACAAAAAATTCAGTTTCCTTTGTTGAAAACAAAAGGTAGAACACAAAAATTCATGCCAAACATACTGTTTCCCAAGGGAAAGTACCTCTTTCTAGTTTGCCCTCATCTGCTACTGCTTGTTCTATAATGAATAAACCAATGAATAAATTTTTGGTAATGTTTATACTGGACCTAGCACAACACCCATGACTCAGACAGCTGGCACTACTGCCATGTGAATTATCACTCTTGATAACAATAACGATAAAAATGAGTAATACTCATGAGGAGTAAAACTCACTTTACTGCTTGGGCTCCCAACAGAGATTTGGCTTGAAAACCATCTGACAAACAGTACCATGTGCACCCATTGCCATTATGGGGTGCATGCATGCGCTTACAGACCTCCCTCTGAGCCTAAGCTACACACAGAATATCAGCGTCACAGCCAAACTACGAGGTAGTAGTGCTTCTCTCCTCATGCTTTACCTCGAGGTACCCAGCAAAATGTGTGGTGGCAAAGACTTGTTCATCACATAGGCAAGTTGGCTATGAAACCCTATAACTAACTACTGGTTAAGTGATATTTTTTTTAATT
Source organism: Netta rufina (assembly GCF_964035555.1). Classification (NCBI taxonomy): domain Eukaryota; kingdom Metazoa; phylum Chordata; class Aves; order Anseriformes; family Anatidae; genus Netta; species Netta rufina. The sequence goes on from NC_140126.1 coordinate 8,198,292, forward strand.
AAATGCCTGACAGACTCCAGAATCTGTTAAACACCCTAAATGCAGAGAAATCGGAAGCAGACTAGAAAACCAGCCCATATTTGAGACTATATTCCGAAGTTTGTCCGTGCAACTGTAGTTCTACCACCACACTGACCAAGGAAACTTCTGGCCCTCCAAAAACAGTAGTATGTTAGTTTTTCTCTTTTCAAACTGTAATGAGGCCTGGGAGATAACCTTTATCCTTTATATTTTTTTCCAACATTTGCCATCTTTCAAACACTGTATTCACATTCCCAGAAAAACTTCATAATGCCCAAGTTGTAAGTTGAATATGATGTTTTCCTGGGTAATTAACTTCAGGCATCTCTGCAGAGTGAGAGAATAAGCATTTCATTGCAGTCCCCTGCTGCCATGGAATGATTTCTAATAGGAAAGCCCAAATAGAAACAGAAATCTGCTAGCAGAAATTTGAGACGCAGACTTAAAGGCACGTGAGAAATGCATTTGCATTCATTTCCACCAGATCTTTAACCAGCTTCAGACCTGTCTGCTTAGACAACAACTGCAATTCAGAAAACACACACAGTGAATGGTGCTTTATTTAATTTGCAAAAAGAAGAACATCATCTGTTTTATAATGTTTGCAGCAGGCCACAGAAATATTTACAATGGTCAAAGGCCCTGCTGAAAAAAAAAAATAAAAAAGAAACACAGTATTTTCATTCCACTGTCAGGAGAGTCCTGCTTTCACTGCTTCCCATTAAAAAAAAAAAAAAAAAAAAAAAGGGTTCCACATGGTTTAGTTACCCTTCTGCCAGCCCTTCTGCCTTCTATCAGTCTTGGATGCATCAAAACAAGTAAAAAGATGTGGGTGAAGCCAATGTTCTTGCTCTAGTATATCATGCTTCCAGTGGGTATAGGCAGGAATTAACTAACAAAATTTGGGTTTCTGCTCAAATAGCTTTGAAGGTCTCACTGCACAACTCTACTGCTGCATTTGTCACCCAAGAATCAGCTTCAAAACATCTGCTGGACTAATGACCAACAGAACAAATTTTGACAGGACTGGGACTGGCACTGAGGGCTGACAACCAGACATAACAGAGCTGTGGAAACCCTCTCCTATGCCCCAACCATCCTCCAACAAAAAGTCAGTAGCTATGGGGAATGAAGGGGTGTGGGCCTCAGGGTGACCTTGGCTGTTCTGCAGGCAGGTCACCCCATATCAACAAAGATCCGATGGGGGCAGCTGGACTCTTTAGCAGGACAGACTTCACCACAAGGGCTCCACATGCAGGTATTCTGGACACCCTTCTACCTCAGGTGTACTCCCATAATACTCGTGGAGTCACTCCTGATTGAGGACACCAGACCGAAGTGCTGTGGGGCGGAAGAAGCTTTCTGAAAGGCCAATGCTTAAGCCATGTTGGTGCAGGAGATATCTGTAAACTCTTCTTTCCTTTCTTCGTGCTTGCTCCTTCCAAACATTAACTTCACTGAATTATTTGGCTTCTTCAGTAGAACTCAGTGAGACACCAGAGCATTTCAGAAGATACAGAGACCTAAAGAGATGGGAATGGTTTTCCCAAGGCCAAGCCTACACAGGGCTGCAGAGTCCTCAAGTTCATGTGAAGTTCTGCTGCTTGTTCCCAGAAGCAAACCCTGTGAGGGTAATTTTTTTTGGAATTGCAAGTTGTGGTAGATAGAAAAGCCCATGGCTGTACATTATTTCACAGTGTTGCAGAGCAGCGGGGTATTCTGACGGGAAGGCCTTGACATAGGCTACCACCTCCTGGCTTAATGCCACAGCACAGCAGTGAGCTATTGACTGGAATTGACACCACCACTTTGAAAACGTCATCAGTCTTTGATCTCATGTCTAAATCATTACACAAAGAAGTGATCTGTGCTGCCTTTTATAACTGTCGTCTGTGAAAAGAGAAAAGCATCTCAAGAGGATGTCTGAAACCATGGGCTACAAAAGGACCACAGATCAAGGTTTCTAATTTAAAATCTTGGGGCAGTAGGTGGGAAGACTCTAAAGAAAGGAATTCAAGGTAATATAGGCATGTAAAAGCAAGAAGAATTAGCAGCAGCAGACAGCAGGAAACAAAACTGAAACTGAACCATTAGCTTTGCCTAAATCATATTTGTAACTAGCCTGAGCTGAGATCCTTCAGCAAGGCCAATGGGATAGGGTGAGTAAGTCCCATGCAGCTGTTGGTGCCCTGCAGTTCCCCTTGAATATGGAGGGGTATGGCTGGTAACTTAAGCAGGGGATTTAAGCAGGCAGGTAGTCTTGAGAGTGAAGATCAAACGTATTTCTCTGATCTTGTGAAAAATTTTTGAGCCTCATGAGTGCAACTTTCTCAAGCCTTCTGAATTTGAGAATGTGATTTAAGAGACACTTGACACATCGAGATTCAATGGTTACTCAAAACAGAAAAACAATTTAGCTTACTAGAAGTTCTGTGAAAGTGGATTATTATTTTAATTGTGGCTTTCCAGTTAATAGCCAAGAGGACAAACAGTTTGAAACCCTTTCACGGTAGCTTGATGCAACAGTACCCGGTCACTTGCAGCTATGTGCAATATGAAACAATGGGATAATCTGCATGAAGGTTTGAGAAAAGGACAATCTTTGCCTGCCTGAACTAGAAAGAAGCAGTTTTCCTCTCCAGATAATAGCAGCTAGGTCAATCTGCCCATGGGCAGTTTAATTAAAAATCTGTAATCTCCTGGCACTGACTGACCATTGTTTTCCCATTCCTGTTTTTTCACTGATAAATCATTTGTTACCGTCAAGATCAGAAGCATCTGTTCTCTGTCTGAGGGGAAAATGCTACTCTCTTAATTAGCAACATACAGCACGCAATCCTGAAAGTGCCTTTATTTATTCTGACTTGCACAAGTTGGGCTGAACTGTGTTTTGATGCAATATGTGCAGTAATGGATAACAGTACAGAGTTGAAGAAAATAAAATCAATTGCTCAAATTCTTCATTACCCAGCTTCTAGCAATGGCCTAGAACAGAAGGGAATTTTAACAAAGCAAGAACAGCATGATGAATCGCTACACATAGCACTACATCAGGAAAAGCAAGTGTATTTCCCAGTTCCAGCTAGACACCAGTTCAAATTCTAAACACACTTATGCATTTCCTTCAAAATACCAATCTTGTTTATGCTCTAATTCTTGTATAAAATATGTGCACTGGGAGTTTAATGTAAACCTTTCTGAGCATAAAAAATTCTCATCATTGGTAACTTGACTGTGGTCAATGTAACAGTGACACAGAAGACACCTGATGGGACTCAGAGGGTCAGTGATCATCAGCTGAACCACAAGACACCACAAGTTTAAAAAGCAAGGGAAATCAGATTGCTGACTTAGAAGGGAAAGGAATTCCTGCTGCCATCATCCCACATACTACAGCAAGATAAGTTCAGAGTCTTCAGAAGCGCCTCTGAAGTAACTCAGAAGATCCTACCCAGCAGAATCAATTAACATCTGCTTATTTTGTGGAAACATATTAATTACTTACAGAATAGAACTGCTAGCAATAAAATTGTTATTTTAACCATGTAAACCAATGTTTACTTTCATCTTGTGTTGGTGAACAGGCCATATATCAACTTACTTTCCAGGAAGTCTTTTTATTGTTCCTTTTACCTTTCTGATATACAATTTTTTTCTCCCTTTTTTGTATCTTTTCTCTGGCACATAGGTCTGGCAAAGCTGGTCAAAACATATTCCAAATGTCAAACTTATTCTTACCATGAGCCAAAACACAAAGATTAATCTCCCAGTGCTGGGCCGACTGGGTCTAATGAGCTCTACTTATAATTTAGAGTTTACCAAGGCTGAAATCAGACTCCAGATGTGTCATTCATCCTGCCACCACACAGGTCTACCCAAAAATTCAGACCATGTGACTAAGTGCACAGTCCAAACGCTTCTTAAACTCCAACAGGCTTGGTGCAGTGACTGCTTTCCTGGGGAGCCTGTTCCAGTGTGCGACTACCCCCTCAGTGAAGAACCTCTTCCTGATGTTGAGCCTAAACCTCCCCTGCCTCAGCTTGACCCCATTGCTATGGGTCCTGTCACTGGTGATTAAGGAGAATAGATTGGCACCTTCCCCTCCACTCCTCCTCATGAAGAAGCTGCAGGCCGTGATGAGGCCTCCCCTCAGCCTCCTCTTTTCCAATCTGAACAGGCCAAGTGACCTCAGCCACTCCTCATCTACCTCTATGTTTCTGCATTCAGGATCTCTTCATAATCAGTGAAGAACAGGCAAGTTCATCTGATCTGAACCATCAAAATGAGTTAAAATGCACCCCAGAAGCACCTGTTTCTCTTCACTGACCCTAAGTAAGGTCTAGACAAGTGGAGATGTGGGCAACCAGGGCATTTATGTTTGGTCAGGTAAATCTCATTTACAGTGACCTGGGATAATATTAGACTATTCTGCATTCCATTCCACTGTTTTCTCTCTGTCACAACGGATAGCTGTACCCATTTGTAAAACATTGACTGTTTCTAAATCTGTATTGCTATGTGAAGTTCAGACACTTGGGGCATAACATCTTCATCTAATCTGTGTAAAATGCAGAGTGTGTAAACAACACTGAAGGGTAACAAGAAGCTCTGAGGACATTCTTCGCTCCATGGAAATTTTTCAAATTAGAGAATAAAGGATAGAGGTTCTGGAATGTTCTCAATTTCTGAATTACCTCTTGCAGTAAATCCTCACCTGTTCAGTTAATACAGCTTTTACCACAACAAAGCACTGATGCAAAATATAACAAGCATTTCACTGAGAAGCACATGCCTAAATATTCTTACTAATTTACAAGTAACAATGTTTACAATGTCAATTAACAGTATTATTTTTACAAGCTCATACAGATGATACTATAAATACCCTCTCAGATTCCAGCATTGCAGAGTGATGGGAAAGCTAGTTTAGAGCACAGAGTGCTACACACATTCTATCAGTTTCCAAAGCATAAGGGGCAAGACCCCATAGAGCAAAGTTTGCAAACACTACCCCTTCGGACCATTCCATTCTTTAAAGCTGGAGTTGTGCTGATATTGACGTGAAAGACTTCTGAAAACACATCCAGAGTCTACACATGAAGGTGCATATTTGCTCAAATCTGCAGGAAGCCTGAAATAAAATTTAAGATGCGCCTTAGTTTGTTTTCAAAGGATGCGATCTTGGATCCCAATAAGAATGCAATATCCTTGTTAAGTCTGTCCTTCCTCAAAGTGCACATAAATAAAGAGGAGTTCAGTTACAAAGAACTCTGCCAAACAGGCAGAACTGGGTGCAAGGCATAAAGCTGTCAATTGGGTAGCCGCATTACAGAAGGGGTCACTCTTTAATTTCTTGTGGGTGGAAAAGACAAAGGCAATCTTCCCCTATAACATAATGTCAATAATGCTGCTATATACTGTGTGGTAATACCATTCTCCTCTGATGTAGCTGCTCTTGCAGTGCTGTAATAAGATGCTTTTGAGCCCAGAACCATTTTCCCAAAGCTTTGCTTGCAGGTCCTTATTGTCCTGCTGAATCCCTGCCCAGAGAGCTGCAGTAGCAGCAGCAATGCTCGGTAATGTTGACCCCTTTGGAGCCCTCTTCCTCACCCTTTGCTACAGCTCTGTACCTTATTTACAGTCACTGCAAACTAGAGCTAGCAAGGGGCAGCTAAAGTGGGATTGCGCTTGTGCTGTGTTTGCCTTGAGTTTACTGGCTGCTCCTGGAGCCAAGGTGCTAAGGAGACAAATGGGACCTCTGCTGGCTATTTCGGGATCCTTAAGAGGCAATTTCAGAACTGCTTTCAAAACAGTTGTGTGCCTAAAACTGCACAAGGACCACACATAGTGACTAGGTCTTTGCTGTCAGCTACATGCAACAGACATTTCACAACAATACCTACCTTCACCTTAATTCCACTAGCTCTACTAATGAAAATAGTAAGCCATCATTTGAGAATAGCATCAGCTCAAATCCAAATTATGCTGGTGTAGCTCAGCATGTGAAAACTTCACCTGGTGGTGCTAGGAGTGGTAGAAACTGAAGTGTAGTTTGCCCAAACAATTAGATGTTAGCTAACCATTAGAATTGCATTTATGTGCTAATAACCATGTTCATATTTCAAATTCCTGTTCCCATGTGTAATCACTCAGAACAGAATTGCAAATGATTGCAGCTATACCTAATATGGCATTATGTTCCAGATTTTGGATCATGGCACAATGTTATGGGCTATTTCTGAATACAATCTGTCCCATCAGCCAAGTTCTAAAACCAACAGAAAGCAGTTGCACATTCCACTTCAGTTTATGTGGTAACTTTGTTTTTTCCCCAATAAAACCAACAGTTACTCAAGCCCTGTGTAAGCATTTCACTAACATATTTTAAAAATATCATTATACATGTAGGTAACAATCATAGGTAAGAAATGACCTAGCTCTTGGCAAAAGCTAGATTTCTGATTTGGCTTTCCCAAAGAGAACTCATGACATGGCCTCCTCAAACACAAACAACTGCTGTGTGATTGCCCTGCTTAGAGCTAGCAGTGCAGCTATAGGTCAGTGCACAAAGCCAGATCCTGAACTATGGGGGAGAAGTGGATGGGAGAGGGAAGCAAAAAGGTTGTGTGATTAGACCACTACTTAGCAGTCTAATTACACAACAATATATCTGTGAGCATGTGCTATAAGAGAATAAAGGACCTATTCTTAAATCAATCTGATGATTTTATACACCACTGTATCTGTTGTAGCCTTCTTATTGATGCTGGACACATCACTAACATGATCTTACACCATCCCTGATGACACAGGTTTTTTGTTGTTTTTTTTTTTTGGTATCCAACCTGCAAAGAAGGATGGCAGGAACCAAACATGTAAAATCACAAGCTTCTGTATGTTTTGTAATACAAAGGAAAATGTAAAGAACCAGAGAGTTCATTTATGAAAAATATCTCAAAGCAGTGAACACATCCAGTTTTGATCTTTCAGCTCAGGGTTGTATGCAAAACAGAGCAATACTATCACCTTTGCCACTTTAGCTTTGTGAAAAATACATGCATGGTTGTGAAATTCACACTGAGGAAGAAAATTCAGGAAGAACTAAAGCTTTTCCTCATAGCAGGAGTTGCACTTAAACTTAAACTGTGCACTTAAACATAACATGGGTCCACACTGTGAGCAATGTGAAGCAGTTGAAATGGTAACAACTAGGTCTCATTAGGAACACTTGAAAGGAATGAATTGAAAAAGCATTTACGGTTGAGTCATTTAAAGATCTCATAGCATGACCCTCCTGATTCCATACCTGAGGCTGCAACATCACAACAGACTTTCTCAGCCTTAATGCTGTTACAGGAAATTTCTTAAACACGAACCATGCAACAACTCCACTTGCTGTGGGTCCTTCCTGTACATGGCCACCTTTTGCAGCAGTGATATGAGTCCATTTGAGAAGTAAACTATGTTTACAGCTCCACAGTATCTCACACCAGCATGACAATGAAGAATGTATGACAACATTTATTTTATCAGGTGGCATGGGATGGTGACTGCTGGAGGGAAAACAACAATAACAACAAAAATACCCGCAACTGTTAATGCAATTGTTTTTAATTCTCAGCAACAATGTACGGGCTTGTCAGAATATGATGCTGCAGATAAGATTTCCAAGTATCTGCTACACACACACACACACACACACACACACACACACACACAGCACAATCTTATTCTTAAAAGTTGAAAAGGATGAATAAGACAAAGTCTTTTTCTGAGAGCCCAAACCTTACTTTGGATGAACATCTGGACATAACAAAGCATGCATGCTCTCCCTGATTACAATAATCCATTGGGATAAAAAATATTATTTTTTTTGCTATTTTGTATCTGTTCTTCCCTTAACTCCTTTTGCATGCAATTGGAAACTTATCCCTGGAGCCTGAGGAGATATTTTTTTCTTACGTATTTCCTAGGGCAATTAACTTTCAGTAAAAGCTCTCCTGAAGGGGGTGGAAGAAAACAGTCCACTTCTACTCAACAGATTCACCTGCAGTTCTTGGTCTACTTTGAAAGAATCAGAACCAGGTAAGAAATGTTGACCTACAAGAAATATGTTTATTTACTGTTTTAGTCTTCTAGACCATTTCATTCCTGGTGCCTTTTTTCCTGTTGTGCACCTTTCCAGTGCTCAGACTACATACTGTAATGTGTTACTGTGCCTGACATGCAATTTATGGTCCAACAGAGCTTTCTCCTGTCCCAGCACTGCTAACAACTTGCTGTGTGGCTCAGACAAGTCACTTCCACACAAATTTACAATCTGTAGGAAAGATAGTACTTCTCAGTGTCAAACCACAGGAAAATTAAGAGGAATAGAGAGCAGAGGTGGGTGAAGTATCCTTAGTGAAAGGAAAAATGATCTTCAGATTTCAGATCAAATGTGAAACTCAAGCCAGTTTCACCTGAGTGCTGACATTGCACACAATGACTCAGATGCAAATGAATGCTGGTGTAAGGACTTGAAAAAAGGCTTCTGCAAGCATCCTTCAGTGACAGCCTAATCAAATTTTTAGTTGCACATAGTTCTGGAACAAGCCTGGAGAAACTGGATTCAATCAAAATTTGCCTTTGGTGAAGAACAATACGAACTCAGGATCAGACCCATCCAGGTCATTCATTTAAAAACTGCAGAAGCAGAAGGAGTATCTGTGCAGAACTTCCACCTTGCATCTACGTCAGTGAGAAAGTTGCAAAGCCCCATGAAAATAAGACCCATTATTTACTTTTTAATGGTCTTTCTAACAAAGAAATGGTTAGACTCATTGTTCATTTTTAATGGTCTTTCTAACAAAAAAATGGTTACATTTTGCATCAGTGGGGATTCCTTCTCATTCCTAAGCATGAGAAAGGAAATAGTAAATTTTATTCTACAGCACAGTTGTCTATGTACATGACTACACCCAGCTAACACAAATGCAGAAACTTTATCTTTGCTAGATGTAGCAGGGAAATAATATATCTCATATACCCTAAACCCCAAATTTTGGTCTATCTTCTGTGTTCAACGGAACCCAAGGTCTGTTTATAATGTGTATCTGCACATATTTGGGTTGGTAAGTTGAAAGCTGTTTAGAAATAACATAACTCTGAAGAAAGAATGTGATATAATCTGTGCCAGCAAACATCATTTTTAGACATCTGGCTAAAGCCTTGAAGATTAAGCTAATCCCTAGATGTGGGATTGTGATGGATTTTTCCCCTCACATCAAACCATCAGGAAGTGTAGGAAGGAACCAGTACCACCTTCGCAACACAGCACAACTTCCCAGAATTTTCTCTGTATAGAAAACAGTTTTCTGTCACTTCTGGGACTTGAGACTTTTAAAGTCCCTTGGTCTCTCCACTCTTCTTCACTAGGAAACTAAACTTTAATATGCTACCAATGCTAAACGCAGTCAAAACAAAGCTAACTGGGTGAAATTTAAGGTGAGCAGCTTGAGGTCTGCATTCAAAGAGATAGAAAGATAATACAACGTAAAACCTTGTAGAACACTTTAATTAACTGGTATCACTTTGAAACAAAGATCTCTCCCCCACTGCAGTTTCACCATCATTTCAATAAATGATTTCATAGCATGTTTCATCCATAGGTTTGAAAATTCTGAAATTCTGAAAATTGCCAAGCCTGTAGTATGTTGGATTCATCTTTGTAGGACCTAAACTCAGTTTGAGCTCTTCAAATTCATTTTCTGTGCTTAAATTGGATGCCTCACTGGAGAGGCACACTAGGAGCTACTCTGCTTTCATAGCTATACAAGCAGTACTATACACGTGCTGTCAAATCAAGTAACATACACAACATAGCATAGTATGTTTTCCTATAAACAGAGGAACAATTTATTTAAGCCCAAAAAAGAACCCAGAAAAATAGCCAAGTCCACCTGCTAAACACACCTGAACTTCAGTATTCGCTTATAAGAACAGCTCAGACATAACTAGCCTAAAAACATAATCCATAATTCAAACATAAAGCAAGAATTTTGAATGATATAGGAAGTTAGCAGCTATGATGGTCTGCTTAAAAAAAACTCAGATTGAAACAAATCTTGTTTGCAAGTATTTTTTCCTATCATACAAACAAATTAGTGAGCGTGATACCAACACTAACAATGTTATTTTTAACCACAATGCATACAAAAACAAAGACTTTGACTCAAAGCCTCTATTGAGTCAAAACTGAATAGTACAAAAGCACTTTTGTCTATAACAGAAAAAGGCAAATATATATGTCTATTTTATACCAGGCTCACCAGCATGGCATTAAATGATATCAAGTCCCCAGAACAGCCCGAACAGATTTTTAGTGAAAAAACACCAGTTAGAATTGTACGGCATTTGCTTCCAGATGGGATTTAGATCTCTTGTTGCCATTCATGCAAGTTAAACCAAAAACAAACAAATAAAAATAAATAAATAAATAAACAAACAAACAAAAAAAAAAAAAAAAAAAAAAACACCTCTCTCAGGCCTAGCCCACTAGGTGCTTAACACATTAAGGCAATCAAACCCACAAGAAGCTGTACATTATCCACCTGTTTTTTACTATTGTACCATCACACACTACTCTTCTTTGGCATGAACAGCACCTCTATCCCCCCAAAAAAAGAGCAGGGTCTGAATAGTATCTTGCCTACAAAGAGTGCAGATAAAGGAAGAAGTAAAACCTACTTGTTCCTTCCCCTGCTCTGGTTCTCCATCCTCTGCACAGTTTAAGGATCAGGCACCATGTAGTCCTAAGGATCCTACAATACTAGAAAAATAGTCTCTCATCCCAATTTGATTACAGCTGTACAGCTACTTGATTTTGTACATTCAGAAGAAAAAAAAAAAATTGTGCTGAAGGCCAAAAGATCAAGTTCTTTACCTCTGGGACGTTAATAATGTATTTACATTCGGAAAGCTTGCAGACCTTTCTTTGAAAAGCAAATGAAAAAATCAAATACAGCATTAAGTTTAAGAGCCATGTGATCTGTCCCAGGACAGGGCAGCACAATACAGTCCTTCTCTCAGCTCTGCAGCTTTGAATGCTCCATATGGAACTCATGCAGCAAATTTAGTCACCTATTTATGCAGAAGCACCACAGTTTTAGGCACTTAATCCTTTGTGATAGAGATCCAAGGCTATAATATATGCCCTGCATTTCCTGGATGTGGCAGAGAGACATGAAAATCTCTTGAGCTGAGCCTTGAAATGGATCATCTACTTACTGAGCAGAATATTCTCACAAGTAGGCTATAACACATAAGATGAACGTTATTTCCCCAAATCCCACAACCACAATTAGCTTCCCATGAGTGCTGGTAGAACCTAGGTCTGCATCACAGCCAAGATAATTCAAGTGACACAGAAGTGTTTAGGAACTTTCAGGGTTAGACAGTTCCAGAAAGAAAGAAGACTGATTCATTTTCTGGGACTGTGGAAGGACTTCAGATACACAGCTTAACAATAACATAGATCCAGACAGGATCTTATCTTCAGGTATCTGGTCACCCTCTTTTTCCTTTAGCACAGCTCAATGGAAATACATTTGATATAATAGGCTTTGCCAGAATTTAATAGGTTTTTAAGTAGGCTTCACTTCAAAAAGTAGATTGTCTTGAACCAGAAAAACCATTAATATCCATTTCACTGCGCTCTACAAGTATCTTTGAAATGAAATTCATTGTCACTAATGTGACACAGTGCTATCAACACATAGAAGTGAGTACTGTCCAAAACTACGCATTAGTCAGCAGTTGCAGGTACATCATATGACATCAACAGGTATTTGTACAGAATAAGAGTGTATCGAAAACAGGGTGACCATGCACCACCAAATGAATCTATCTGAGATGTTACTTTCACATGAGAAAGGAGGAGTGTCTGCACAGTCTGGGTCTGCAGCAGCCCCAACAAAGAGAAATGCAAGTGCAGGTTCAGAGACAGCCTGTACTCCTGCATACAAACTTAGCAGGGAGAAGATACTTGAAAACTCAAATGTGACAGGTGATTAAGAAGAGCTGCAATGAATTTCAAGCATGCTTCAGGTACAAAATCCATTCTCATACATACCATCTCCACACAAGCTAAAGAGCACGTCACTGAACAGTCATCCAAATCTTTGCACGTACAACAAGACCATGTCTGGGAAAAAAATGACTATTAGATTTAAGCTGTAAAAACGCTTGAGGGATTTCCAGATTCATTTTTACTTTGTTTTGGTTATCCTTGACAACAGGAAAGAAAATAATACACAGGAGCTTCTCTGAAGACCATACACAGGAGGGCCAGCTGTGTCAGTCATGCACATCTCTCCGCTTCCTCTAAAGAGGAAGAGCTATGATTTCAAAAGCATCCCTAAGTGCCTCCAGGTGTGAAAAAAACCCTACAAGCACCAAGCCACATTGAAAAGGCCACTCCAATTTCATTTATTACTTCCACACAACAGAGCTGCCAAACAGGTTAAATGATAATACAGAAGAAGAGCTCTGGACATTAAGTTTTTAAGCAGAAATGCTTATTCAAATGAGGCTCATTTGGAACTAAAAGTCCACACCAACTTTAAAATTCAGGTGAACAGTAGCATTTAAGCAACTACAGAGTTACCAGACAGCAGCTGCTGGCAACAAAACCAGGTATTAAGATTTGTTCATTTAATACACTTTCACATATCAATAGCGTGCCTTTTCTTCAAGTCATGCAATGGAGTCTGAATTTAGTTATGGCACTACACAAGAGAGCTATGGGGTAAAACGCCACAGGTAGCTGTGAATGTAGCTTGTTCAGGATTCAAGAGACCTGTTCAGGCCACCTCCAGAAGGTGGAGGTTGCTGGAGCTGGACCTTTCTGGTACCCAACCTAGTTTAATGCTTGCTCACCCATCTTTGTATGTTCCACAACTTTATAAGGCATAGATGTAGGCAAACAAAGACATTTTTTAATACTACATAATTCTGGTTTTCACTTCTCTTTTAAAACTCAGAACCCTTAAAAGAACATTCAGGAGACACAACTAGAAAGACAAAAACCATGAAGAAATACACAGTGCCTACCTCTAATAATTTAATTTAAGACAAAGCACAACAGGTTCACGTAACAATTTGACAGAATGTAGGGGAGTGAGAGACAAAAGTGTTCCAAAATTAACTCTCATTTTCCCTGTTAACTATAGTGAATTTGATTGCCACAGATCATTAACAAGTTCTTAGACAAAATGAAAAGCAATCAGGAAGAAAACAAGAAAAAGCAACCCTGGGGTTATACTTGAAATGAGAAATATGCATGTATTTTTAACCAGATGGTTTTCCCTCTGAATTATAAGCTCTGATAATATTAAACCGTTACTCTGTGTAATAAGTATTACTACTCTCTTGCTTGCACACATTCTTAATTTCTAAGAAAACCTAACTCTGCAGCTTCACCTCACCTGCAGAGGAGACTTGCAGGAAATGCTAAGAATCAGCAAACTGATCCCCTCAGTGATCAATTTGCTTATTGACTAGTAGCATGAAGCTGAAGATGCCATGGGATCACACATACTCAGTGTAGATAAATGTTTATTAAGGTGATTTGCTTTGGCCTGTATGGAGAAAAGAAAGAAAAATGGCCAGGATTACAAAAAAAGGCAGAAAGCCATCATTTTGTCCAGAGAAGACGTTAAATTATGGAACCTTAGCCTGGAAAAAAACATCCCATTAAACCAGTCAATGAGTAAGGCTTTGGAACATCCTTTTAAGAGCCTCTGGATATAACAAACCTCCAGTAAGAGCAGACTAACAGATGGGAAAATGCTGGTTATAGGAGTATCATTCTTTTCTGAACATAACCCTTTCTAATGTCTGGGATAATACCATATATTCCCTCCATCCAAATTCAGGCACTAAAATGAAATACTTACTGAAGTTATAAATGAAAGACAAACATGAACAGTATTAGGTAAGACCTTCACAATGCCATGAAGCACCAATAATCAGAGTTAAGAACTCAGCCGCTGAAGGCTAAGCCATTTTTAGAGGTCCTCAAAAAAATGACTTCAGCAGGCTGATCCACTCTCCAGAGCAACCATGCTCCCACCTTGAGATCTTCAGGCAACTGTCCAAAACAAAACCACATGAATCCAATTCTAAGAGCACTGGTTTGAACCATGAACAAATCTAAAACTTGTTCATGAAAACTTGTATGAAAACTTGTTCATACATCTCTCCTAATGTACCTATTGTTCAGACTCTTCAAAACACTGCCAACCAAATCAGCAATAAGAAACCCCATAATCCTACTCAAATAGTCCACAGGAAAGCACAGTAATATATGTGACTTGATTTCTTTCAAAACAAAGACAGGACACCAGTTCTCATCAAAATGCCATATGGTGACACTAACCTGTTTCATATCTTTCTGTAGAACTGGTTTCTCAGAAACAGGGGAGCGCAAATGTTTGACCTTCTAATTCATAGCAAAGAATTATTTTACGAGACATTTCAGTAAATGAGGGTAGCATATCAAATAATGTTTCTAAAAAGTACAAGAGCAAGTTGCTATGTATTTTTCAGCAATAATTAACTGACCATCAACTTTGCAAATGCCACTTTCTTTCACGTGTGAACTGCTTTATCTCTAGCTCCAATATGCAACAGCCTGACACAACACGACTGCAAACAGCTTTCCGGATCATTGTCCTTGGACTCCAATACAAGCTGTATTAATGTTCTTTTCCCCAGTGTTAAATGTTTTTGATAGCTAAGAGAAAGGCTCCATAGTGTAAGAGCTAGTTGCTAGATGAGGGCATCCCACTGTGGGCTGTATTTGGCACTTCTTTCCTATAATGTGAAAGCATGACACCCATTAGTATAATTGGGATTTACAAGCCTGCACAATGAAGCAAAACTTATAAAAGACCCAAGAGAGTGAACATAAGCTATCATCAACAGGGGTGAATTTGATGTGTAAGCCATAACGCTGTTTCTAGAGCATTTCTGGCTTTCATGAAAAACAAAATTCTTAGTATTGTTTAGTATGCATATAGTTCTATTTTGCGTTTGTATCTCATGCTATTTATTTTAAAAGTTTTTAAAAAGTTTTTATTTAAAAAAAAAATCTTAAAATCACATGCAGACACATTTTTTTTAAATCTGCTTCAAAAGAATAGCAATAGATTATGTTTTTAAAGTAGGAAAAATTGATGGAATGAAACCTGCTGAGAGACAGACATGCAGGTCTTCATTTCTTCAGCCTTCTTGGCTTTGCAATTCAGAAATACTTGAGTGAAATAAAATACTCTGACTTGGCCTGTGATTCATAGTTTGAATGGTAACTTCTCTGGTGTCCTAAGAGACTGCTTTGCATCTTTGAATACTTACTAAGGTTGTACTCTTATTTCATGGAGTGCAAAAGTGGTCTTTGGAGCTTACACAGACATCACACCTCATTTAAGGCAAGTCA
This sequence comes from Netta rufina, assembly GCF_964035555.1. NCBI lineage: Eukaryota > Metazoa > Chordata > Aves > Anseriformes > Anatidae > Netta > Netta rufina. The sequence goes on from NC_140126.1 coordinate 8,213,791, forward strand.
GCTACTTTAAAAAAGCACCATTATGCAGATGGCACAGTTTGAATAAATGATTTTCTCTGAATAACACAGGTGAAAGGATATCCTTAAAAGATTCTTTTTAATGCTGCTCAAATCGCAAGCAAAAGCTGGTAAGTCTAAGCCATGGTCCTTCATTAGTCTGCTAGAACTTGACTTCTCTTATGTTCAAAGAGAGTTCAAAGCACAAGTGCTTATTTGCCCAAAGAACAGTGCACATACTGCAAGGACAGTAGGAATTAAAATAGCATAACCATCTCATCCTAATAGCCTGTAAATATCATGAGTGTGCTTACACTCATAAGCAAGTCAAGCTACCAGACTCAAAAGCAAAGATTGGGATTTACAAGTTCCCCCTAGAAGTATCTTCAAGCAAAATAAACAGATGTCCATGTCAGCAGAGAGAAAAAATAAAGAATTCAGTTGAGGTAGACATCCAGATTGTCTACCTTCTTTCTGCCTCTCAGACAGTGATTACAAAGACAGTGAAACACAAATAACACATGTATTAGAAATAAAAACATATATTAATATAACTTTTCCTTATTAAATGGAAGGAATAGAACTGCTGACAGACAACAGCCAGAAAAAAAAAAAAAAAAAAAAAAAAAAACATAATTGCTTATGAAAATATTCTTGTTTTGTGCATGGGAAGGCAAACCTCCATGGCAGCCATTCCATTTCTACCTCAAAAATAACTAAGATGTCAAACAGCAACTACTACAGCACTTTTAGGGTCACTAAGTAACTTGTATCCAGGAGTAGTAAAAGAGAAAGTTGAGAACTATGAAAACTTCACGTTGTTGCTCTATACATTTTAAAACAAGAGGACTTTTCCTCAAGAGCTGAGGACAGTTAATGTAGGCATAGTATCTACTAAGGACATATAACACAACATAGGATATCACATTCATGTCAGCTTGAAATGATTCAGGGCAAGCAGAGTAGGGAAAGAAGGAAGGACAGCTGATATTAACCAGACTAGTAAAGAATTAACAACAGGAAATATGGTCAAAGCCAACTTTATAAACAACAGATCCTATCTAATGAGATTACAATTTTACATTTTCTAATCATATTTCCTAATGAGATTACAAGTTTGACCAGAAAAAAAAAAAATACAGTATGCTTATGACACATTTAGGCTTTGTAAGACATTTATCTTGGCACTTTTTGAAGAAGAATAATTTAAAAAGAGAATCAATGCTATACATATTCTACTGATTCAAAGCATGGCTAATTGAGAGACCTTAAAGGTATAATTATAAATGAAAAGACATTATCAGGCAGGTATATTTCTACCAAAATCCTCCAGAGGTATCTGTGTTGCACCCCTGAAACTGAACATTCTTATAAAGATTTGGAAGATGATACAGAAATATTCCTGGTGTTATCTGTAGATAATACAAAGGTTGTGGGATTGCTTCATTATCAGGAAGACAGGTGACAGACATGAAGCAGCCAGAGCCACTTAAAATCTGAGCTCCAGGAAACAGCACAAAATTTCTGTGTGGTCAAATGAAAAGTCACACAACACAGAAATTAAGCCTCAGGAAACAGACCTGTAGTCTGTGAAGCCACAACTCTGAGGCTTTTAGTGCCACCTTAGCCTATTTGAACACTGGCTCTTAACAAACCTCCACAGTCAAAAGGGTTAATGCAATCTTGGGAGACACAGCAGGACCTCAGAGTCCTTCCTAGCACTACCATCTATTGCTGCAGGTGCCTGCTTACATCTCTGCCAACTGTGCTTTGCCTAGGCAACCCATTTACCCTTCTTTCATCAACATTCAGGCTTCTCTCAGCACTGAAAAGCTTTGCCAGAAAGCAGGCAGCAGGCTAGTATTGCTCTTTTTTTTTTTCAGGGCTGCTACACCAAATGACAAGAAATGTCAGTATACACTTCAAAATTGCATGTTGCTCCCTACCATCACACAGCAAGCAGTATTTTGTTTCATATTTTTCTTTGTGGTCTTTTTGTCTTCAGCTACCCATAGTTAGACCTTTATCTATCAGAGCTATATGTACAATCTTGTACTACAGTCTTGTTATTCTTTTATCTGCCAGCATTGATTTGCCCACATCTGAGTGTGGTAGAATAGCTTACATTTGCTCAGAAACAAAGAAAAATGTAATTTTTTTCTGTGACACAGCAACAGGTATTACTTCACCCTTCTCTCCAATTTTTGTATTTTGGCAAAACCAATGCAGCATCAATCTTCTTTCAAGTAGATTAAGAATCTCAGAGCTACGCTGTTTTTGCAAAGACACACATCAGCTCTGGGAAATCAATGACCCAAAGTATTTAAACCTGTCCCCAGCATCACCCCTTCAACTAGTATTCATTGATAAGTGTTTCTGAAGTGACACACACACAGTACTTTAGAACAGAGTACAGGGGACAAAGTAAGATAAAGGCACATGTTGCAATGAAGGGGAAGATCCTGTGAGCTTCAAATCAGGCTTGTCAGCACAGTCCTAAGGACGTGACCTTGCTATTTTTCCCAGTAAGCTTAGAAGCATTACCATGCTTGCAGGAACAGTCTACACATTAAACAAACTGCTTGAAAATTAGCTTTGATTAGGTACCCAAGGGATTCTTTCCAACTGCCTGCTGTCTTTCTTACGGGTTTATTTCAACAAATATCAGCTGTGGGCTGCTAGAGTTTTCTGTATGCAAGGAGACAGTGTTTTCCACCTTAAACTAGACGATACATACCAGGTTAAAAAACAACACCCCCTCAAACCATTGTGGATGTAAACTCCTTGTCCTGGGTAAGAAGCAGTAATTAACACAGCAAAATGTCTGCTCTGATTACAAAGGAGGGAGAGCGCACTGGTCCTGAATCCTCATGTCAGACATCCGATTTCCACAGCTGCTTATGCCTCATGAACCACAACACAAAACAGTCTGGATTGCAGCAAGCAGACTTCCAGTGCTTCCACGTACCACCTTTGCTTGTAATCTGCATCCCCCTCCCTCCTCCTAGCTTTAGGATACTACTCCCAAGTGTCCCCAGCTTCTCCTTCCTGTCTCTTCTAGTTCCTCGCAGAGTTTATCAAACATGCTTCCTGATTTCTCCCATGGGGTCCTGACACTTTTCAGTGCCCTTACATTTATCATCAGCAGTCACATGGGCAAGTAGCTTGCTTCAAATCTAAGCATCAACATGACTTTCAAATGGTACTGAATGACATTTAAGAGTGCCAACACTACAATTGCTGCAACACAGTTCTCAACAAGACCACATACCCGAGCTGTGTGAAAAATGCTGAAGTTACACTCCTCAGTAAAAAACTTGGTCAGGTTGCAGACCCTGCCCTTAACACGCCTGGGATGTTATGTATAAGAAATACTGATTTTTATACCACAGATTACTCGTGTAACAGCTGTGTTGTCTAATACTGGTACAAAAATGGGAAAATTTAGAAGCACTATGTTCTTGTCTCATTACACACAAGGAAATCTGTGTCAACATACAGCCAAGGATCTAAAGTTTTCTGAACACACAACATCACAATCTGGTGTTTACTCTTCTCTTGGCTGTATCTTTCTCTTATCATTTTATTCCTTTTCTTTTACTGTATTTTATTGTGTTTTTTTGTCTGTCTGTTTTGCTTTTTTGTTTGTTTGTTTGTTTGTTTTTTGGGGGGACACACGACTTTTATTTGTTCTGCTTTCTCTTTACCTGAATTTCCCTTATCATCTTGGGTCCCGCTTTTCTTCAACATCAGCTTTTTCACTAAAATGTAGAAGCATCTTATTCAATCACATTTTCATCTTTAAAAACAATGCTCAAATTTGCGTAACCATTACCTCTTCAGCTAACTTCTGACTTCAGCTTTAAAAGGCTATCTACAAAACAAAGACTTGTTAACAATTTTTGGATGGGATACAGTAGAGTGTTATAGGAGTACATTCCAGAAAATGGCTTTCACAGATCACTACAATTTCACTAATCCTTACCCTTTCAGCTAACAAGATCATTCTGTCTTTTTTTTCCTCTGTCACCGTGAAGCAAACACCAATAGCATTTTTCAGGATTTTTCCCATATTTTCAATGCTTCGTTGGTAAAAAGGAAGTCCTTACACCAGTCTCCATCTTTATATTAAATTTCTCCACAAAAGGTCAACTGGCCCTGTCACACTGGGCATTTTCCTGAATTTTTTACAGCAATGTTCTCATTAAAGTGCTGAAGTAAGCTTTATTATGCAAAAATACAAGACTCCAACAGGGCGACAGGAAAACATGTACAAAGGCAGTGAGGCAGAGGGGACAGAAAGGTTCTCTCTAACTACCCACTGCATAGCTAGAAGAGAAACACCAGCTTTTTCCAGTTTCCTTTTTATCAGAACAAGACAATGCAGGGAAGAGAACAGTGGAATGGAACAGATTGAAAAACATCCTGAGATCTGCTGGAACCTTTTAACATAGGTCGAAGTGTACCAGACACACGGGTGTAAGTCTGCAGTCACTGCATCTGTCACCGTGCCAAGCACTCAAACATCACCAAACTTTCCTGACAGAGGTATGCCCACAGAGGACAAGAATAGCTCTTAAGAACATGTCTCATTACTGCAAAACATCACACTTTATGTACAACATGGCACAAGTGCCACATAAGTACCACTAACACAACCAAGCTCAAACCTTTCTCTCTACTAAACCTCAGTCTGAAAGCTAAGGTGTTTATTACTGTCATTAGCCCTTTCAGATGATGATTACATCCAACTTTTTCCAGAGATTATTCCCATATGGACAGTGTCTTTCTGAAATGAATCATTCCTATCAAGTCACCATGCTTCAAAAGAGGAATTAAGAAATAAAAAATAAATCAAAAATAAAAAGAACCACCCTAATCTTGAAAGGTAGTTTCCCTCTGTCTCAACTTGCTGTCAAAACTAAGCCTCTAATCGCAGCCTTTTGGATAGAAGGAGATGGCCCAGCTGTAAAAACTCATCAACAACACTGGTAACACAACAAGCATCAACCCTGTCAGACAAATTAAATGTAAACTCCGAAACAATATACTCAATATTATTATTTACTACAAATCATTCAGCAACCACCATCATTCGTCAAAGCAGGCATTACAAGTTCTATCCTGCACAGAGAACACAGTATTCTCACTCTACATACACATTTTTGTCAGGTACCAGTCAAATGATGCTTCTGGTGATTCAGAAGAAGACAAAAGTGAAGCTTGTAAGCAAGCAGACAGAGTTTAATTCCTTGCACCTGCACAATCACAGGCTTCTTGCATGAACTTTGGCAAACCACTGAGCACCTCTATGCCTCCATTCTCTGTTTGCAAATCAGAGTTAACAATCCAGTGAGGTACGGAAGTGTTGCAATGAAGATAAACACTGCGAGATATTCAGCTGTTCCAATTAAGGAGACTACACAAGCACCTAAGACAGATCAAAAATCAATCTTTCACTTCAGCCATCCTCATTTGAGTTTAGTCTGCTGAGAACTCCTGCTGTGAAAGGGCAAGGTAGCAGTAGAGGATGCAGGAAACAAGTGGATGAAGCCAGGCTGTGCCACCCTTCCTTCCATCCTCCAAACAGCAACCAGTCCCCATGAGACCCGGTTGATCTGACTGGATGTGGGATGTGGGGGAAGCTGGCCAGCAAGTGAGAGGTGTAGGTTCTCTACAAGTCTGCCCACAGTCCAACCATGTCAAGAAATGTTTCAGCTTCAGCAATCTAGTTCTGCACTAGAAACAAAGAAGAAAAGCTCTCCCTCTAAGAACTCCCAGCCAGTTCAATCAGTCAGGGACTTCCCATTATAAGCAAGGGATTCGTCCCTTAGCTGTGACTGCCTTTTGCAAATATTCTTATGAGCTTTTATGGCTCAGAAAATGGTGTTTTTCTTGTGACAAAAGTCTCTGCTCTTCTCATACTTCAAATCCCCCTGGAGACGCTATACCAAGCTGCTGCTGCACTACTGTTTAAATAGCCCTTGTACAGAGTAATTCATGTGCAAAACCAAACAATGTGCATTTAAACACTACCTCTATTTTGTATTTCACAACTTCCCATTTTAAGCAAGCTTCACAACATGCCTGATCATCCTAGGGCAGCAGCTAACAAGATAGGGGACACCAGAAGGGAAATGCATTTCCTGGAAGTTGCTGAGAACAGAGGGGTCGACACCTCTGGACCAGGCAGGCAACAACTGGGCTGACTGGATAGAGAAGCAATCTGGGCTGTTTTGGGAGCCAGAAAACCTGCCTAAGACTGCCATAGACAAGAAAAAGCAGCAAGGCCCAAAAGCAGCAATTGTGGGCACCTGCTATACCTGCTCACCCTGCTGTAACTATCACAGCTGCATTCCCAGCCCTGACCCCAGCATCTTGTGGGAGCATTTTGCAGATTGGAGGGGAAGGGGATCTGGGACAGTTAATGAGTGAGAAACAACTGAGTAAATCATCGGGGAGTAAATCATCTGGGATTACTCTCTCTTTTCCTTCTGTAACCACTGCATGGAACTACCCTTCTGGGTAAACCTTTGTCCTCATGACACGTAATAGAACATGAAGAACAGTGGTACAAGTCAGCCAACAAGTTTATGCTGCTGCAGAAAATGGAGGGAGCACATTTCATTCTTCAATGATACAGCAATACAAGAAACCAGAGATGGCCTTTGTCTCAGCCTTCTGCGCAAGACAGATCTGGAAGCACTACAAGGAAATTTTCTCTGATGTTGCCCAACACTTATGTACAGGAAAACAATTAGAATTTCTTGTTATCAACATCAACTTCACCTCTCTCTCTCTCTCTTCTTACTACAGTCCTAGGAGCACAAATTAGACTTTCAAAGATAAAAAAAATAGAGACTACAGAGTAAGCAGAGTGTCTGCTCTCTAACTAAAAGCAGCGCAAGCCATACAGAAAAGAATCCCAGCCAGAAAGTAAATAGTTTACTGCCAGACATACTTTCCCAGTAACTTCTTAAAGTGAAAGGTGACGCAGAGAGTCTTTACAGCCCTGGCTAACCAGAAAGTAATTCTCTAAACAGTTAATCTGACTCATACATTACAGAATTCAGCATGCATCACAGGATGCCCAGGCTTATCTATCAGCAACTCCAATGAACTGCGACCACAAACGAAATAGTGTAAGAAAAATCTTGTTTCAGGAACAGAAAGCAAATAATCTGAATCCTTCATGAAACCAACACCAAAAGGACACATGAGAGTACTAAAAGCTGTAGTGCTATTAAGCCTTTTAGACAAAGAGTTAGTGAGATTCAGCGGATTCTGGGCAGCACCCAGGGTCACTCCAAGTTACTCTGCTCTTGCAGACAAGTGAGGGTATGTTCCTGAGAGATATCAACAAAAGGTGATAGGCTGTAGTTAGAACCTATCTAATTACAAAATCAGAGGCTGCATTTAGAACAACTCTTCCCCCATCACCCTTTCACTCCTGCTATGTTTGAGACGTCAGCTCTCAATCAGCCTTCTCCTACAACCAAACACTTCTGTTACCACAGGAAGGCTTTTTTCCACCACAGCACCTTGCTGAGGAGAAAGAAGGATGCCTCTACCAGCGGGGAAGGAAGGGGATTCACAGCCTGCCTCCAAACCCACCAACCTCCTTGGTTTTGGATGGGAGAAGCCACACAGGCAGCCACCCCCAACTGCAAGCAGTGGCCAGAGGGAGTAACAGAAGAGCAAGCAATGAAGAGACGAGGGGTGAGCTGTACCAGACAGAGCAGTGTATGGCAGCTGACAGTCACACCTAAAGAAGCCTGTACTGCACTACAGGATTGCACTCACAAAGCTACAGGATGACATCCATGGCTACAGGATGCCATCCATTATGGGAAAAAAGGATGCTTGTGGCAAAGTTATGTGGAGACAGATATCTTAATGTGCTTGAGACATCATACATTTTAAGTATGGCTAATGGATGCAGACCACTGCATACATAACAGCATGATCAGAGCAAAAGGAAAACTTTAGGAGGACCTTTTTCTTGCTTGGTATTTGTAAGTAAAATTACCATGGACTCAAGTTCTTTAGTTCATCCTTCTTGACTGATCCAGAAACCCTCACCACTCAGCTCAGACACCGTTCTTTTGATTGAAAACTGGTCAAGATGTGAACACAAGAAGAGGGGAAAAACTCATTTTCCTTTCTCATTCTCCGTTATGAAACACACCCCTTTCAGCATCCCCAGAATATCAATGCTCATACACTGGCATTGGCCACACGCGGCAGCGCACACCTCACGATCACTGCTCCCCAGAGCTCACTCTCTACAGCAGACAGAAATGAAATTTCTTTGCATCAGTGGATTGTATGGCAGGTTCATTTCAAAACAGGACAATGAAAGAGGTTATAAAAATGTTCCATGGCCCTTTCTGGAGCTCATGCTTGCCTCCTCCCCTTTACTGCATCAAATGCCAACACACACTCTGTTGTGGGCACTGCACCCTTCACACACTGAAGTATTGAGATGCTCTCTCCTGCTTTTGTGTGCTTGACACTCTGCTATCCTGTCCTTGGGTCTCCTGAAGGAGGTTGGGCAGAAGCCTGATAAGGACAGGATATTTGAACAGGCCAAGAGTGATGTGATAGAGAAACTCCTCATGCAAACACCGTTTTCAGGATCTACTTCCTTTTCCCTCGCCGTCTACCACTAGTGATCAGTAGAGAAACATTTAATACCAGGGAACAGAAATTATCCATATGGGAAGGCAGACAAGACAGACTGAAAGAAGTGAGCTGCAAATATGCTTTTTGCCTAGAACAATATTTTCTCTGCCACAACCAGCAGGAGAGAGGTTAATGCTGTGCCAGACTCCACAACAGCAAAGCTGTGGAATCCACATCCCGCTGCCTGTGATTGAAAGGACCAGAGAATTATGCTACAGCACTGCTAAAGAGCAGGCCAGCTTTTGGTTTGTTTGCTGTTCTTTTAAAAGCTGTTAAGCAGTTTCTAAGGTTCTGCTGTAGTCTCCCTAAATATCTGCGTTCCCAAATAAAGCCATTTGTGAGTGGATTCTCCTAATGCATACTGCTGCTGGGTGCTCCCTGACACAAATCCTGCAAGAATATTGCTGGGCTCGCTCTCCTTTCAACATATATACAGAAACTGAAGCAGTGCAGTGTGTTTAACAGATCCCAGACAACTGAACTTTACAGCTGCCAAGATCTTTTCTCTGTAATCAGTTACACAAACAACATCCTCTCCTCCTTCTTCTCTCCCCCCTCACCCCCCGCCCTTTTTCTTTTCCTTTCCTTAAAGCTCTCTCCCTTTCTTCTTCTCCCCTCTGTCTCCCTGCATTATCCATGAGTGTGTTGATTTAGCTGATGTGAGGCATTTCTCCTGGTTCAGAAGTCTTTAGGGTATTTAGGGATTGTATTTCGGAAAGGTGTTGGTTTTATTCATTTATCTATGTTCCACTATCTGCACTCATACCGAATACAGGCACACTGTGCCCTGGAGAACCACATTCACTTTAGCCTCCGTATCCTTAAAAGAAAGATAAAGTTGAGGTGAGAGAAGGCGACTCACGAAGGAGATAAGATGCTTATCGATCAGATTTCAGAGTAGTGCTAAAAGGAAATGTCTCCACAGCTTGAAATCCGCTGTCATAGGTTCAAGGATGCCTAAATCATCTTCCACATTTAACTAATCTCATGGGCTCCAACTTCAAAGCTTGTTTACTTCTTGTCAGTTTTCCAGGTCTTCCCAGGAATGTCAGCCTGCTTGTTCCAAGAAGAGTCTGTGAATCCTCACAAACCTCTCTGCCCTGAGCACCCAAGCCACTACTCATGCAGCTAGAAACAGGACTTGAAAGAAAACCCTGAATCAGCAGATCCAGCTGCCAGTTCTCCATCGCAAAAACCGAATCTCACATGAGAATAGCAGGACTGGCTCAGACCACCATCCCTCACCCCTCAGTTTCCAACAACTGCCAAAGGCAGACACCCAGATAACAGTAAAATAGGATGAGATACCTACCGCTAGTTCTCTCTCTGCCTTTTTTTTCAAATAGTGATGAGAAATGCCTGCTCTGTTCTAAATTAACCTTTAGGTAAACAGAGGGAAAATATGGCTAATCTCTGGTCACTCACAAGCACTTTTTTCTCAAGGTAACTTCCTGCAAGTAATAAACTATGTTAGCATCAGCTAGTATATTTAAATCTTGTCTTATAGTTCCAACCAATGAGCTTTTAAAAGCAGAAATTCCTATTACTTGCCAGGTTTATGAATTAACACCCCAGGCTACGACACTTCATTTTTTTTGCCCTGCAAATTCAATTCTAACATCACCTATTTTAGCAGCCCATTCCTGTGGTAATGATACCTTCCAGCTTTGGGTCTTGGTGCACAGCTTATCACACATTTCTTATTTTTGTCCTGTAAGTATTAGCAAATAATTTAAATATAAGCAGCCTCAAAGGAGAGACTGAAGGGACTATGTAAACAGTCTTATTTCACCCAGTAATTTCCCCCCACCTGATATTCTCCAGACATATGAAGCCACATAATTCCATTGAAAAAATCTTTGCTTTGGTATTTACTGTTTTATGGGCTTCTTCCAGTACTCCAGAATGGAAGTTACAGTCTTGCCTGAGACCTGTGGCATATCTGTCCCACCACACTGCCACTAGCCCTGCGAATAAGTTTCTAGCATAACAGCAGGTTGCTGACATCTGGTTTATGCTGCAGTCTGTTACACACAGTGCCATGATCTGAAAACCTCTGCAATCACCGATGACTGCCCCCTTGTTTATGGGGTTTGCACTGATTCCTCTTTACTGCTGCCAAGCTAGACAAAATGGTCAACTATCCTGCAGTGAGATGGATATTACACTTAGCTCGCTGTTCTCCCGAGTCAGCCAGGCACAGCTCCATTTCTAATCAATGCATAGGAAGCACTGTAGTGCTGAAGCAGAACTGGGCATGGCTCAAAGCTTGACATCAAATTGTAGAAAGCCAGGTAACAATGACCTGCACTTACAGCTGGTAACCCCAAGTAAGATAGTGCACTGAAATACAGAGCTGCCATTAAACTGTTATTACAGCATCCTTCTGGACAGACTGTCCAACTGTGAGGTGAACAGGCTCGTGCTGTGCTGGGTGATGAACTGGCTCAACAGCAGAGCTCAAAGGGTTGCAGGGAATGGGGCTACATCTGGCTGGTGGCTGGACACTGGCGGTGCTCCACAGGGCTCAGTTCTAGGGCCAGTCCTGTTCCACAATTTTATCAGCAATCAAAGCAGGAATGGAATGAACCCTCAGCAACTTTGTCAACAAAGCTAACCTGGGGGGTGCTGCTGGCTGCTTGCAAGGATGAGAGGCCTAGGATGAGGGATCTAGATACCTCAGAGCACTGGGTGATCATCAATGGCATGAAGTTCAGCCAAGGAAAATGCTGGGTGCTGCACTGGAGACAGAGCAGTGCCAGACACAATCTGGAGGTGCTGGTCCACAGCAGGCTCAACGTGAGCCAGCAGTGTACCTGGGCAGCCAAGAGGGCAAAGAGCATTTTGGGGTGCATTAAACACAGCATGGCCATCCAGCCAAAAGAGGTGATTCTCCCACTATACTTATTGGTGCAGCCTCACCTTGAATATCAGGTGCAGTTCTGGGCTCCACAATATAAAGAGGATGTTAAGGTCCTTGAAAGTGTTCAGAGGAGGACAAGAAAGCTGGTAACAGAGTCAGAAGGCATGTCCTGTGAGGGGAGACTGAGGTCACTTAGGTTGTCTTCTTTGGAGAAAAGGAGGCTCAGCGGCGGCCTCATTGCTGTCTGAATCTTCCTGAGCGGGGGAAGAGGAGAGGTGGGTGCCGGTCTCTGCTCCCTGGGAACTGATGACAGGGTGTGTGGGAATGGCACAAAGCTGCACCAGGGGAGGTTCACACTGGAGATTAAGAGCAATTCCTTTACTGTGAGGGTGGCCAACCACTAGAAGAGGCTTCCTAGCAAGGTGGCTGATGCCCCATGCCTGTCAGGACTCAAGAGGCATTTGGACAATGTCCTCAATAACATGCTTTAACTTTTGGCTAGCCCTGAAGTGGTCAGGCAGTTGGACTTGATGATCCTTGTAGGTCCTTTTCAACTGAACTATTCTATTCTATAGATCTGTGCCAAATACTGGATGGTAAATGCAAAACACTGGTTTGTAGAGACATCTTGCCACATACATATCATTAGCCTTGATAGCTGGACACAACTAGTTGGGCAGAAAGGCTGACAGGCAGCTCCCAAATGCCTAACATTATTTCTCTCAGTCAGCAGCAATTGCTTCCTGGCACAGCTGTGCTTCACAAACTGTACAAGTACCATGCCAGTATGTAAGTTAGGGCCACGATTTAATTCTACAGTGGAAAAATGACAGTGAGAAATACTACTGAATTTCCAAATTCAATACATACACAAATCCAACACAGATACATGGCTCATTATATTGCCATGGTCAGGTTAAATGACAAGGTCTGTTCAGGTATTTAATCAGGTTAAAAAGAAATAAAATAAAGGCTGTAACCACGCTTTTTTGGTGGTTTTTGTTTTTGTTATTTGTTCGCTTTGATTTTGTTTTTAAAGTCAGATCAATTCGATCTTCTGACTTAGACAGATAAGGAAACCAAGTGTGACTTGCTCAGTCACAAGAACAGCCTGCATGAGGGCTGAGAGTCAGAAATGCCAACACGGACAGTCCATAAACTGCTACACTTCACAGAAATTCATCCTCTTTGAGATTGAACTATTACACTTCCTGTTTTTCTGATTTGAACTTTTAACTCATCCAAGACTTACCCATTTACAGGTTTTGTATGCCATTGCCCCTCTGTTCTGCATCTTGGGTCTTCATACTGTAGTGTCTGGATAAAGAATAACTTGCCATGAAAATGTTAGTTGGGACTTCATAGATCAAGGAACACAAAATCTTAACAATGGGAAAACACTTGTCCAAGGATGAAAAACACAACTCAGTTTGGCTAACTTTGGTCTCCACCAATAAATTGGAAATAGACAAGTTGTTTTGCTTACATTTTAAAATGTTTAATTGCCATTCAAGCTCTTTACAGAACAATCTCCTGAGAAGTGTTATAATAATCAATTTAACTGGAGCAAGTACCACATGCAGCAACATTCACAGGCATAATATGAAGGGACTATGCCAATATCTGCTCTGCCATCTTGTCTGAAGAAGATATGTCCTCATTACAAGAAAATAGCCCAAAAAATAACACTGCTACTGGGTTAGAGATCGTATTCCTTTCTAATGACCAGCAAAGCAGTTCAGAGCACTGCTACACCACAAATTTGATGGCCTAAAACCTCACCTGGGTAAAGAAGTGTAGCTGATAAACTGGCATTACATGCCTAGTCTCTGTGAGAGTATTGACTCTCTTACCCCTTTTCCTGGAAGACAGAAATAATTATTGCAAGCAAGGGCTTTGCAGTTAGTTATAGCTAATTTATGCTCTCCAGTTTCATTCCCTCCTCAGATTTGGATTGCTTCCCCTGGGAGCTGTAATGGACATTTAAGATTTATAACTCCCCTTTGCATCTTTCTCCTGAATTGCTAATACTCTCAGACTTTTGAACTCTTCTCCAAAGCTAAGTGAAATCCATTTTCGCAATTCATAGGGAACACTTAATTGGATAAACAAGAGGCATGTTGTCCCCATGGCTTAGCGAGCCATAAAAGAAGAAACATACATTTCTCTGTGTGAGGAGAAACCTGTACGACTTTAATTCATCCCTTCTTTCTGGATGTTGGGATTGGGATCCTACTTTGAAGAAATAGCAGTAGCTTCCACTGTGCATTTTGATGCAAAAAAGGTTAAAATGCCTGTCACTTTTTGACAAGAATCTGCTAACAAACTGTAATTTAACTAGATTATACGAAGACATATCAAAAGCTGTCAGCAAATACTGAGCAACTCTAAACTGACACAACATAAAAGTCTGTTAGGAGAAGAAACACAGTTTCTCCCTGTGGTTGTGAGTTATTAGGAAAAAGACGATGTGTAGACAATGCAGTTCAAATGCTTTGCTGTCATCATAGACATGGCCAAGACTGCTAAATGCAGATTAAGATCTAATGAGGCCCTTTGAGGACAGAGAGCAACAAAGGGCATCCAGATTTCACATGGAAGGCAGAGCCAGAAAGACCTTGTTTACAAAAGAAATCCTCAAATCTCACAGCAGCAATGGCAGCCAAGTGCTGCCTTCTATACCAGGCACAAAGCAACTTTCAAGAGGAGGGCACCTACATTAACAAGATATGCTGCAACAATACTCTGGGTTGGTGAAAACAATTACATACTGCGTGCCACACGAAGGCAAGAATGGCCAGACCGGATTACTAAGATCCCTTTGGTCAAGGAGGTTCTTAGAAAAAGGTTATATGAACAGTACAAGGATGAAATGACATATTCCTGACCTCAAGATAGTCTGGCAATCTTCCGTTTATATGGGCTTCGTGAGTCAAAGGCCGCACTCTTATCACGTTGGAATTGAATTTTGCTGGAGCTTTTCTCCATCAGTAGCTTATTTGATTCATTTACTATATTGCCATCCAAATTATTCCATGTTTACCCACCTTCTAAGGTCAATTTAAATGACAGCTTATGTCTCAGTAATTCAGCAATTTTATATTAATTCCTTTGAACCACTGGTTAAATACCATCTCATCCTAGTGATATATTATTTTTCATTAAATAATGTCACTTCTCTGCTACAGCCTTATCTCCTCCAACCATTTATTTGATTCTCAGTCACACACACTAAAAAGAAATCTCAGAAGGGCTTCCTGATTCTGAAATGTTTGAAAAAGCTACCACTTGGTGCACCCTTAAAAAGCTTTTCTTCAAAACATTTTTTTTGTTTAGAACCCTTTTTTTCAGTCATCTGGCCAGCTTGTATGTTAATTTTCATTCTCCCTGTCCCCCACCTGAATATAATCTCTGCATTTGCAAGAACAAACTTTTGGTTTTCCTTTTGCTTACTTTTTCTTCTTTCTCTGCTGTTTATTCCCACCAGCTTTTTTTGTGCTTTAAAATTCACAAAAAAAAAAAAAAAAAAAAAAAACATAACTCTCACTTGTCTTGAGCTTCCAAAATAATAATATTAATCAAGCTCTGTATCACTTAAGTATCTTACCCTTCTAGTTGTTTTCTTTCAAGTCTTCATAATTTTTAAGCAGTTTTTCTTTTGTAAGTTAAACAGACCCATAGCAGACTTGCACTACATACAGAGGAGTAGAAATCAGAGCTGCAAGCTCCAGCACAAGTTTATAGCTACAAATTATTGCATGCAATTCTAACTTGTCTTAAGAATCCCAGTCTTAGATTCTGTACCTTATTTTCAGCACAGCACCGTGACCAGATTAAAATGTTTTTTGCCCTAGAAGAATGAACCTTGACAGTCCACTGTAAAAAAAAAATAATAAGGTTACAGACTGAGAAATGTAACACTTTTTAAAATTTATTTATCATGAAATGCAATGCATCAGTAAAACAGGTACAGTTTCCCCTTTCTAGGTGTTTTATCCAGCTTAACCCAGCAGAAAGACTGGGAAGGGTGATTATTACATATTTAGTACCTGTTTGTACTAACACTTAAGGACATAAATAATCTTTCTTGTCAAAATAGGGCCATAGATGAAAGAAGCAGTCATTGACAGCTATCATAATAATAGCTGAATTGGCAAAAGTGCAGAGGAAATACAGCAATCACATGGGTAATTGTACTCAGGCAGCGGGTATACTATGCCATTCTGCACAGCAGGCGAGGGGGAAAAAGAAAACACACATCAGGGATGCTACAAAGAGCAGTTTTATTTCATTCATGTTTCCCTGCTCTGCATAAGACACTCAAGTACACAGCCACTGACTAAGAAGTGAAGCCACTGCAACTTCAATTGTGAAGGTAAACAGGCACCGCACGTAAGTTATCTACTCCAGGCATCAGTAGGCAGGATTCACTCTGATTATTCTTGAGTCAAGTTTGGAAGTCTTTTCTTCCAAGACATTAAATTTTCTCTTTCCTGAAGGCATAGCACGCTGGAAACCTACACACCCTGCAGATCTCCGAATACTTTTTTATCTCCCCATGCCCTCTGTAAGGCAGAGGGGGGCATTGGGGTCCATTGGTTTCATTCTATATACTGCTTCACATTATAACAGAGCCCAGATACTTTGTGAGCCACCTGCCAGCATGCTGCACTGTTGGAAGTGCTTCTTTTTATGGCAACTGTGCTACAGAAAAGGCATATAAAGAAATCCACTTTATGAAAAAAATGCAGCCTTCTCATACATGATTGCACTTCAAGAACCAGGTGTGTGATGTCTGCAGGTGTTTGATTAACTCTCTGGTCTTCATATGAATTCTTCACCTGCCTCTTCCAGCCCCCAACTTACTATTATTATTCCAAATCTTACAGCCCAATATGTCTTATGTATTGCTCCAAATCTTAGAGCCCTGAGCAGAAAGGATTTCATGCCATGAAATGATACACAAAGGAGCAGTGAAGGAGAGTTGCAGTTTGTATGCACCGAGTACTCTTACTGAAGCTCCTTCTTCATTTAACTACCTGCACGTATGCAGAATTGTGAGGGGTCATAGAAGTCACAGTGCTGAGATTACTGCAGAGTCAACAGCAGCAAAATGAATTTTAATGTGCTCAGGTCTGCAACTTCCCCAGATGCAACTGTTATTAATATCTGAAGACACAGCCCCTCCAAGTACCGGGCATACTGGCAGCAGGATGAAAATGTTGCCTCTCAACACAGGTTACTAGAGTGTCTGGGGGCAACCACAGCCTAAGATTGATGACTTCTGGCTTACGTTCTGGCAAACACATCATTACCAGCAAGTAACAGATCTGAAGGAAACTGCAGACACTTTTTTCTTCCCTCAATTTTCTTTCATTTGAAAAACCTAAATACCATAAATCTAGAGAACTACATGCCAAGTCTGTTTGTTTTCAATATAAGATTTGTTCCTGGTTATAAAGTTCACAGATCAGGACATTCTTCTGCCTATCTTTACAAATAGAAATTTGATCCATTGAAGAATGCAAAAATGATTTGCAGCTAATTGATTGCCACCACTGTACAAGTCACAATCAACTATGCAATACTCAAAACGTGCAAAGAGAGATATTTGCACAAGTCCCCTACAGTATCATTTCTGTCCTTACATATTGATGAAAATACAGTTCAATAGAATATTCCACTGATTTGACTGCTCCCACATCCATCCAAAATTAACAGGCATCCCATCACAGACTAAGTAACAAAGTTTTGGAGATGGGAACAATTGTTTGGAATATGTTGTCATATTTTGAAATGCTGAGTCCTTTAAAGCTGAGAATTTTTTCTACCAGTTCCTACCCCTACTACCCTCCCCAGCTCATCCTCCCCAAAAAAGCAGATTGAGATCAACTAAAATAATGTAATGTACAAACTGGGAAAATATTTTTCCAATACTTTTTATAAATCCAAAACATAACCTGTTTCTTAACTTTCATTCAGGAAGGTATTCAAAACCACATACCAAGAGGCAAACCCATAAATAAAAATTTAGTTTTAAATCCAACTAAAGTTCCAGTTGAAATGATATGATGTGGGCATGTAGGGAAAAGGAGGGAAAAAAAGCCGTGTTTTGTTCAGTGACAGAACTCTACAAATTAAATGTAGTTGATCTGAAATTACTAGAAGTAATTATTCATAGTCAAATTTTTGGCAGAGACTTTTATGAAGTGGCACCCATGAACTGTAGTGTAATGGAGTTCAGTAAGGGTTAAATACTACCTACAATGTTATTTCAGCTCCATAAATCCCTTTGGTGGGTTCTTATAGTAATGCATATATTCATATTCCTTTTGCTAACACAGAAGCATGTTAATTCCTAACAAAGGAGTTGCTGCAAAAGGGAAATAAATTACTTAGCAATTGTTTCTGCCAAAAGCAAACAAGCTTTGTCCCCTAATATGTAATCCACTGTTTCCTTGATCTGATCTAATCAAAAAGACAGTGTACCTGACTAGATCTTGATTCATCTATCTAATAAACTCAAGCACAGAGAAAAATACAATGGAATACAAAATGAAGGCATAAACCACAGTTAACAAAAATGAAGAAAAATAGCTGCTTGTACCATTAAGTTGCATTAAGCTCCAGAGCTATGGCTGTGTAACAATGTTGCAAAGGAACCAAAGGCAGATTTTTTTCTTCATAGCAACTTTCCTCATGTTTACATTTTGGATTAAAAATCAGAGACTGTTACACAGAATAAGACTGTTACACTGAAAAGAAATTTGTAAGAAAACTTGAGACAAGTTGAGCTGAGATAGACACTCTATACAAAGACAAGCAAGAACTCACAATGAAGTCTCCAAATATTCCTACAATTACAATAAGTAGTTGCAGATATGGCTGTGTGGGAGGTAATGCTCATTTACGACAATTCACTGAGAAGGCTGAGCACAAAGGTAAGAATTCACTGCAGATTAATGAAAAGCAATACATAATGGCATACCAAAGGAGAAAAAGCAGCAGAGAAACAGCCTCAATCTTTGTGCATTAAGTGATGGGCTCTGACCTGTCTGCTTCATGGCAAAAGAAAAGAAACTTGTATATAACAGCCTAATGACTGTCAAAGGGGGAAAAAAAAAAAAAAAAAAAAAAAAAAAAAAAAAAAAAAAAAAGCACTATCAGGTGTTCTGAAACACTAGGAAACAAAAAGGTAACAGAGTCTATACTATGCAACTGAATAAAAGCATCTCAAACACCATGATCAATGACTGAATGTTCATTGTCTCCTCCAAGACAGCAACTTCAGGAAGAATCAAAAAGAAGCTAACAGAAAGCTAGTTAAAAATGAAATGGATTTAGATGCAGCTTCTTTCAAGTGTTAAACTTCATAGTAAAGATCCACATCTCTAGCACCAGGTGACTCTGGGGATCTCAAGAAAGTATGTAAAAGATGAACCTGTTAATAGATTCAATAAAAACAATCCAATAAATTTCATATCAAGAAGTTTGATGGCAGCCAAAACATGAGGGAGATGTCCTAATACCCTATTCTTACTCTTCCCTAGATATTTATTTGCTAACATTGTTGGACACAGGATACTGAGTAAAACAGACCTTCACCTTACCCACAGCTTCCAATCTTATGGTCTCAATCAGATTTGCTCCACAATGGTTCTAGACAAGGAAACCAATCTAGTTAACATTGCATCAAAATAAACAGATATTCGAATTCTAATTGAGCAGTGTTTTAAATATATGCATACATATTTATATTTGGGGAAAAAAAAAACACATTTGCATAAGCCTTAACATGAGTTATAAATACAACGGATTTAGATCTATTTTTTTTGGATTTCCAGGCATCAAAAAGTCTAAGCAGTTTTACTAGGGACTTGTTGTCAGAGCTACCTGGAATACACAATGGATGTGTCTAAACATTGCCACTTCTTAGCCAACAAGACCAGTTCATTATTACTACTAGTTAATTAGTTATTTTTAAAGCTTGCAATTTCAAATCAGTCTTTCTCCAGAGCACACCCTGGAGCCAGCGTGTGCATAAAGCACATAAGTATCCCAGCCTAAATTAGTAGCTACTTGAATTTTATCTCAATTTACAAGTGGTTTGGGGAAGTTCTTTGATAAGCCTCAGCTTCTAGAGAAACCCAACATATTTGAGCATGGCTTGATAACACCCAACATATATGACAGCCCTGAAGTCTTCGTAATACATGGGTATGTATCTTAGCCCGTAAGCTTTAGCTACAGTTCAACCCTTCTGCAATGCTACAGGTACATATATATTTGTGTATGTGTCTAATACACGTGTATATATAATAGCCCCCTGATGCTGACCCTGCTCACAGCCTGCAGTTGCTCCTCTGTGGAACACTGAATAGGCAGAACCTGATCTCCAAACTGCTGGCTGGCAGCTGTGGCTGGAAGCCAGGATCACAGAGCTGCTGTAAAAGCACCAGCAGCCCATCTATCCTCTAACTGAAAGCAGTAGGCACAGGGTATTTCAGTCTGGTGTTTACAACACCCACTGCTGTCTACCACTTAACTTATGGCCACCGTTTGTCTGCCCAGAACAGGAGCAAGGCAGGCTTTTCTTGGTGCTTTTTTTTTTTTTTTCTTCTTTTTTTTTCTTTTTTTAAACAGATAGATGAAAAAGGCATACAACTGGTGAGATTTGTCCCTATTACTGTCACATTATATGCATCACTGGGTATGTAGGAAAGCGTGAGCTCTTCCCCTCTTACGCTCATCGTTAATAATTACATACAAAGGATGTGCTGTGATGGGCAGCAGGTACAGCACACTGTTAATATGGCAACCAGAGAAAACAATTCTGTTAATCCCCAAGCTGGACCCTTCCTTTCAGCATCATGAAAATGAATTAAAGAGAGGGGAAAAAAAAAAAAAAAAAAAAAAAAAGTTGTATGAAGAGCAGAACTAATCAAAACCTGTTTTCTCCCCGGATTTGCTTCCCACATGCTACATTTCCTCACTTAGAGCTTTTTTCTCCAGTCTCTCTGGAATCTCCTCCTTCTGCAATCCTCAATGCCAGCAGTAGCACTGCATCCTGTACCATGTCATAGTTGTACCTGTGTACGTTCATCACGTCTCTGATTAGGAGATCTCACCTTTCTCTGCAAAATCAGTAATAACTTAATATCTTTGATATGTCCATTTCTCTTTCAGATTGGGCAGAGTTTGGCCAACAACATTCAAAGGTACTAGAAGAAACAGAGAACAGACTGCCTTATAAACCCTATCAATCAAGCTGAAATACATTTTTTTAGTGTATTTTTATGTATATTTTTCAATTCTGGGTTCTGAACCCTTAGACTGAAGTCATGCTCCCACAGCTTTCTCTGAGTGAATGAAAAGCTTTGAAGCTTTTTTATATATAAAAAACACAGCACAGGTGAAATCACCAGTGGAGATTTTTGAGGGGCAAGAAGAACAAAAAAATGCACACAGAGACCATTTATTAAAAAGACTGACTGGAAATGTGACTGGGTAGCTCTGCCTTCTAACAATATTCCAAAGCAATTAGCAAGTAACCACAGAATTATACAAGAAAAGAAGATTCCTTAATACCTTCTAAGAAATGTCTGCCCTCTGTACTGTCAAAAAATAGTTATTTTTAAGCAGCAAGGCAGTCTAATCCTGAGTACATCATTCAGGGTAGTTACTACCAACTAATCCCTACCTTAACATATCTAATTAATGACAATTCCACTGATGTGTAACGTTATAAAAACTGCAGCCAAGCCCAGCTCCTGGGCTAGCAACTTCACACTGGTCAAAGGTGACAAGACCAAGCCCAGGGACACAGCCAGATTCTCAAGTACTGAGATCACTGATGAGATTCATTTGACCTGTCAATTAGAGTATTTTTGCTGACAATAGACTGGGGGAAGGGAGCTGGCAGATGGATAAAGTTGGATTTCAAACACAAAGAAAAGGGATGGATAAAGTAAAGTACTGCAGCAAACGCTATTCAAAGTTTGAATGATTAATCTGTTTAACAACACACAAAAAAAAGCACCACCCCCACAGACCCTACCTTTTCTTGGTCTTCGGAGAAAATAAAACCACACACACAGGTCAAGCAAAAAGAATATCCAAATATTTATTATTATATGGAGAAAAATGGCAAACAAAGCATGACATTGAACAGATGCCTAGAGAACACTGGATTTACTTTCAGTGTATTATTTTTCTATTTACAGCATCTTCCCTACTACTGCCTAAGAAAAGAAATGTACAGCAAGTACACAACAGAGTTACTGAGCAGGTCATTCCTTCTTTACAAGTGACAGAAGGAGCCAAGTCACAACATTTAGACTTTGGAAGTTCCATTATATCCAAACATGGAGAAATCCCCATCCCCAGGGAAAAGGTAGGCAGCTTGCTTTTATGGCTGGCATTCTTCAGATGAGTCATTCCTACACTTCGGCTCCAGCAGATTGTCACTGGCTAGACAAACTGGAAGAGGATGCTGTGGAGATATCACTGACATTAATAAGGAGACACTTGTTCCAAGAATGGAGTTCACCTATTGAGGCAGCACAGCAGGAATACACTCCACTTCACTGTCATCTGCACCTCTTAAAGTAAGAGCCACTAAATATGCATGCTTGTCCTGACACATTCTGGAGCTGTAGAGTTCCCCATCATGGAACAGTGTTGAATCTAATTTCAGATGGTCATAAGGGCAATTTAAAGAAAAGAGAAATGTAGCCTTTTTAAGCATACTTCTGTATTCTCAAGTATTTACCCACTTGTGATAATGAAAATCTACTTGCATTTGAAGAGAAATAATTTTACTGGTCACAGGTATGCCATAGGGCAATACAAAAACACGACCATTTTTCTGGGCTGGAGGAGTAAGTTACGCAGGAGTTTTGCAGGGCTCTAGTGGCTATCTTTAATAACAAGTTAAAGAAGTTTTTCAGAGCTAATAAACCAACCTCACAAGCTGGAAGATGTAGAAGCAGACAAGAATCCCTATTACCTCTTAGTGATGTGTTTTATCCTTCTATTACTTTAGAACAAAATATCATAAAATCATTTTAAAGTAAAGATTCCTTTATCCCCCAACCTTGTCTAAGGAAAGCCCTAGCTTTTCACAGTCTGACAACACGATGCATGCTTTCCATGTCCCAAGAAAGTCTAGAACAGTAGTATTAAACTACTTGCACAGAACACATAACTAATGAAGTACTGTTATGGTACCTGCACAAAACTTTTCAGCTGGAGACAGATCATGAGATAATGCATGGTTCAGCATGGAAAAGCTATCTCACACTAAGCAGAAAAGTTTCTTGGGATAGCAGGAGAACAGTGATCATGCTGGGTTTCCCAAAATTGAAGCAAGTCTTCAACAGAAGTTATTCTTGAATGGACCAGATTAAGAAGACAGGTGGCACTCCATATGTACTAGGCTTCATTCTTACGTCTCATATAATGGATAGTACTTAAAAGTACTATCCTGCAAAAAGGAGAATGGTTACACTTGAGTAGAATTCAACATCGTCGTTCTTTTCAAAGAGAAGCTTGCCACAAGTGCCAGGGCAGGCACTGATCTGTGTGGAAAGGTCCCACTTGGAACATCTTCCACCAGCTGCTGTAGAAAGAAAAGCTGTCATACAGCCAGCAAGCAAGTGTTCACAGATGGCTGTTCTGACTGCGGGGACACAGAAGGAAGAACTGAGGCAGGGGAAATCTTAAAAAATTCTGGGCACAGGCAGCAGACTTGACCCAGTTTTCTACAGACTGATAGCATATGGAGCAGCCAACAGGTCTGGCCTGCCTGCCTGTCACCGCCAAGAAACAGCACTGTTCTGCAGAAGCTTGATTTGGGAAAGGCAGGGGGGAGGTGGGAGGAGAAATAAATAAGCAAACAGTTCTTCATGACTGTGTACTGCGTTGCTGTTGCCTGGGCAGCAAACAACAGCAGCACTTCTGGTAAACACTGATGTCCATCAGGACAGGGGCAAGCTTCTGACCAGCTGGAGAGAGCTGAAGCACGACCTGTGTGAAGACGTCACCCAGCATGGCCACGAGCTTACAAGTGTACAGATCATTCTTAATTTCCATACTAATGTTCTTCCACTGCTCTTCCATTTCCATGCTAATGTTTAAATAGTCTTTGAAGATAAAAACACTACCAGAAGTCCAACAGCAACTGTCTGTTGACAGCTCTACACTATAAACAAGTGTAAAGAAAACAAAGCCTTAATGATGCTCTGCCATCTGAAAGTGCTATAAACAATGTCTGTGTTCCTGACGAATAAAAGAGGGCCTTATTCTAATGAAGAGGATATAGATTATCAGAAAAAAAGTTATCTTCCTGGCTCTTCTGGAAGAGCTACTAATCTTCTACTCAGTGCATAACCTAGAACATTCATTTCATTCAACTCCTGAAATTTGTGCCCTCCAGTCCCACTAAGGGGACAGGCTCACACATGCCTTAGCAGCTATGCAAGGGAGCTCAGGACTAACACACAATTGAGAATCAAGGCATTACTGTTTGGAAAAAAATCATGATAATCTTTTGCTTGAAAGGCACTGTGGAAACATGGAGCATTATTAGAAGTGTGCCCTACACAGCCTGCCAAGACATGTCCAAATATTATTTCCACAGAGACACAAGAATTAAAACATTTCCTCCCCTCACTTGCTCTTGGAAACTCTCCTGTACCCAAGAGATTTCACGTCTGTTCTCCCAAGTGCCACAGTTTTGATCCACTTCTGGCATTCCAGCAGTGACCTTCCCTTCAGGGTTTCCTCCTCTATCTAACCCAAAATAAATAGCAGGTGCCAAATTCCGCACCTGCAACGGGGTGACCCTGGCTATACGTACAGATTGAGGGATGAGAGGCTGGAGAGCAGCCCCTCAGAAAGGGATCTTGGGGTTCTGGTCAACAGCAAGCTGAACTTGTACCAGCAGTGTGCCCTGGCAGCCAGGAGAACCAACCACACCCTGGGGTGCATCAGGCACAGCACTGCTACTTGCTCGAGGGTAGGGATTGTCCTGCTCTGCTCTGCGCTGGTGCAGTCTCCATTACTGTGTGCAGCCTTGGATGCCACAGTATTATAAAGATATAAAACTGTTAGAGAGTGTCCAAAGGAGGGCTACAAAGATGGTGAAGGGTCAAGAGGGCAAGATGTATGAGGAGAGGCTGAGGTCCCTTGGTTTGTTCAGCACCGAGCAGAGCAGGCTGAGGGGAGGCCTCATGGCGGCCTGCAGCTCCCTCACGAGGGGAGCGGAGGGGCAGGCGCTGAGCTCTGCTCTCTGGGGACAGCGACAGGACTCGAGGGAACGGCATGGAGCTGGGACAGGGGAGGGTCAGGCTGGGGGTTAGGGAAAGGGTCTGCACCCAGAGGGTGGTCGGGCACTGGGACAGGCTGCCCAGGGCAGTGGGCATGGCACCGAGCTGCCATAGTTCAAGAAATATTTGGACGACGCTCTCAGAAATATGATCTCATTTTTGGGACCCAGGTGTTGGACTCGATGAGCCAAGTGGGTGCCTTCCCACTTGGGATGTTCTATGATGCTAAAAACTAAAGGGAAATAGAAATCCATTTCTATGTTTTCTATACTTTCAGTGCTGTGCAAGAACGATCTTTAAGACAAAACAGACAAATTATTTTCAATGGAGAAACACAATACATCCCAGAAAGAAGAAAAAAATAGAAGCACAAACATGGATGGTGCTAAAGAGCTAAAAAAATGGGGATCTCCAGGATGGAAATAATTTACCCAATTAGCTCGGGAAGCAGCAGACAACTACAAACAGGCTTGGAAACCTCAGGTTTTCATCCTGAAAATCAGATTGTATTTCTCAACATTGGCAAAACTATTAATTAACAGAGGTTTTTATTGATACTGGCTCTTTTGAAGAGCTTTCAGGGGAAAGGCAAGTTAAGCCACCTTTCCAAGCTCATGGCAGTTGCAGTTATTAAGATTCAGACCCAACTCCTACTACAACCTCTTCAGAACGATGACTTTTAGACTTCATACATCATTCCAAAGTCATCATATTTTTCCCTCAAGGCCCCTTTCAACCTGAATTAATGATTCTGTATTTTCAAGGTTTCATCTTTGAAAAAAAATGAGACCGTATTTGTCTGCTACAGGTGTTTTGTCAAAAAGAAATAATCCCCAGGCTTTTCTTCCAGCAAACTTTGGTTCAAAAACCCCCAAATAAAAGTAAACCTCAAAAAGTTTGTAACTCATATCAAAGGATCACTTTGAAACATACTACCAAGTTGATTTATTATGTAATTTGATAATATTTTTTTTTTAATTGTTGTTGTGGGCTAAGCACATCAGAAGGCATAATGAAGCTCTACTGTCTCATTTTTAAGTTCTCATCCTAATGAAAACTAACCAAGCTGTTTTGGTAAAGCACACAACAAAATGACCAAAGAAACTACCTGTATCATTATATCACCTTTTCCTTACAGACCCTCTATGAACATACGGTCTTTCAGGGAAGTTTTCATAACCTGGTGCCCAGCGGAAGAATTTCCGAGAAAACCCCTTGATATTCATTCCTGTGGAACTGAAGCTCCTGCTCTCAAGTAATGGCCTACTTCTCCAGGCAGTATGCCAAAAGTGTTGCCAGCACTTGTGTGATACTCCAGAGTTTCCCAATTCACGTCCATCAGACCTGTCTTCATGTTAATTTTCATGCACTGTGAGGCTGTTTATGAAACCCAAAGTTCCCAAAGCTTCTGAAAGCTTCATGCTTCTCAATAGCAAGGAACTTGCTTGGATATTGATAGGTTGGCAGGGAACGGATGTACTTTACAGATACCTTGGTGTTGAGTTCAGGCTCAAGCGTGAACCCTCATTCCCTAGCCTGTTGCAGACTGAGATTTGTTGGCCAAGAAAGGTCAATGTGCTGCTCTATGCACTTTAAACTACTATTATTTGTCACACAAGGATTAAGGCACTAAAGCACACGCAGGCTGCACATACTTCAACACCTCTGCCTGCATACTCCAGAAGGCCTTTACATTTTGTCTGTCACAGATTGTGTGCCATTTTACAAAGCTCCCTAAACCATTACTTTCTTCATGTCCATGCGCTTTTGCCTCTTCCTTCCCCCCCTGACAAGATAGGTCTAGCCTTATCCTCTAGAACTAGAAACCTGAGTTACAGTAGTGATAAAGAACAAAGCACAGCAAAAATAAGGCTTCCACCTGCTTGTCTCAGTCTGAACCACAGGCTAGTGACAAATATAAGAGTTCAAGCTTCAGCCTTGAAAGTACTCCTTTGAATGAAGGATGCCTATATGTGATTCAGGCTTGAATTTAAAGCTCTGGCTAAGGCTGCACCTACCCTAGCGTTTATTTCTGAAGTTGCAGAGCAGTTCTGAAACATGTCTTCCAGCTGTCCCCACCTACCACCTGCTGGAGTGTTTTGCAAAACAGTTTCAGTGCACCTGAGCTACATTCCCTGTAGAAGAAACTAAAGCAGAAACTCATATCCAGACACACAGCAAAAGCACTCCAACTACTAAGAGGATCAAAACAATGATTATATATTTGAATGGCTTCAAGCCATAATGTAAAGAGTCTGGAAAAAAAAAAAAAAAAAAACAGAACTAGTCAAATGTAAACCCCAAAGAGCCTCCAAAAGAGCCTCCAACTTTTGGCCTACTGATTCTCTCTTCCAAAATTCCAAATTACACCCCTAATAATAAATCATTTCTTTTAGAGAACTGTGTCAGTAAAGTATCAGATTGGCACATTCCATTTGTTAGCACACGCACTCATATACAAGTGCTCAAGCTCAGTTCTAATAACACCTAAATTAGCCAAGAACCCCTCTAAATATCACTTACCAGGCCACTGCACGTGCTGATTGCTGCTGTCCCACTTCCAGAACCTGGCTGCAATACTGTGCCAATGAAGTGGCAATGAACTCCTGAGTGAGTTGCAATCTTTGCACTAGTATGGTTGCCACGTCGCTTCTCTACTATGTAGTTGTGGGAAAGAAATCCCATGTGGGCAGTCAAATTGAAAAACAGATCCTTCTCCTTGTGGTTAATTTTATAATACACCGCATTTTCTTTTTTGCTGAGATCTCTCTTCTTCTTCGTGTTTGAGATGTGGTGGTGTAAATTAAAAGAAACAAAATGCCCGCTTGCATCTACTCGTGCTGGATCAACCACATGGTATTCTTGCAATGTCTTGATAAATTGCTCTGAAAGGAACAGAGAAAAAAGAAGCAAAACTAGGGTAAGTGCTAGCCTGTTTACAGGTTGTGTGATTTAAAGGAAAACTCGAGAGTGACAGCAATTCACAACACAATCCTACTGGCACAATGGCAGGCAGTACACAGACCAATGTGCAATACAGTCCTTACTTGGGCTTTCTACTCTCCCATCATAACACATTTTAGAACTTGAACATTCTCCTTTTTAATTATTTTGTCACCATGCAAATGAAGTATTGACTCTCCCCATTCCCGATCCCACAACAGCTAGCAACACTGTCTTTCAACCTAAGCACGCTAGGCTCTGATCAAGAAGATCCCCACACATTCAGACAGATGACCACCTGAAGGAGGAGGCAGAGTCTTACAAATACACATAGGAAAAGCAGCTTGGTTCACTGCAGCAATGGCACATCAGTAGCATCAGCTTTAGATGCTGCAGCAGAGGGAATTTTAAAGAGTGGTTTTGAAGGAGAATAAAGTAAATGTACCATATTGCATAAGGATTTCCAACCAGGATAAGATTGGACACCTTGTCAGAACCTAGAAGAGGAAGAAATCAGGATCTACCAGTGAATTAAAGCATTTCTGGCATTCTTGTCTCGTGTCGCAGAACACCTGTCAGTGATTTCTTCTTAAAACCCTAGTGTAAAACTCAAAAGCCCCAAGCAAATAACAAACCCATGTAAAACACAGCCACTAAGAACTCATACCCTAAAGGCCATATCTTCAGCTGGCATACTTGATTTCAGCCCAAGAAATCATAGGCTGAACATATTTCATTAAAAAGAAAGTGTGAGGATACATGTCACTTCTATTCCTCCTTTCCTAGGGCTGTTCTTTGTTCCCAAAGCCTCAGCTGCTTATACATGAAGTGATTACATCTCATTCATTAATTAAGCTGCTTAACAAAGCAATTAACCTGCTCCATAAGCTTTCAGAGCAATTTACTCCTCCCTAGGACTGATAAGGCAATCCTTCTAGACACACTTATCTCTCCACTGACTGCACCTTCAAAGCCACACAGGATAAATCATGCCCAGACACATTATCAGTCTGGATTCATCGCCTTTGGGAAGGAACATAGCTCCCATCAGCTGCAGTATCAGACACTATGGCTTGTGTGTCCTCAGGCCACAGGCACTTCAGACACATGCAGTGAAACAGTCCTATTTGAAAAACAAACAAACAAATACACACCACACTTCCCAACACATAAACTAAACTACATTAGCAATTTGGCCTTGTCTCAACAGCATCTTTTATTTCAGAAGCGAGCTCACCACTCTCCTATACAATAGATGTCTTTGTATGCAAGTCTTCCCAGCAGCCTACAATGACTCTGTGCCTTCACAGGATAACCTACAGCAGTTGGCTCTTAGATCTCCACAGATGCAGGTCTTGCAAAGAGGAAGACTCACACCTACCACAAACACTGAGAGATGCCTCCTGCCCTTGTCCACATCTGCACAGCGGGTACTGAGAGGTTGAAAACTCCATCCACACACTCCTGTCTGGAGTTCACACAGCCTGTTGACAGCACAGCAAGCACCTGCTGCCTGACAATTTAGCAGCAGAAGCTACACTGAGGCCCACCCTTCCTCAAAGTTTAGGGTGAAACCTCTCCTTGCTAGAGGAGAAATCCCCCAAACACATCTTACCTGAAGAAGTTGCATTACAAAACTTCTGGGTATTTCCCTCCATGTCACATACTATGCTAGCAAAGGCCAGGTTACAAAGAATGCTGATAGACCACAACCTCATTTCTCCATTTTTCAGCCCAGTTTATGGAACAATCTAATTAAAACCCTGAAGGAAATCTTACTTTCCACTTTTCCAACTTTGCTTGCTGTCTTGAGCTTAATTTATTATGGCTTAAGTGTTAAGCTCCATGCAAGACCAAAGGCTTGTGGTTTTGGACTTCAGATTATTTGAGGAAATTTTTTACTTCAGCACTACAGTAATTAGTGTGTAGAGGTTAAGGCAGTTTAGACATCTTTGGTAAAACTGAAAACAATGCCTAAGCATCTGGTGACAGCAAGATTATCAAAGCAGAGAAGTCTAACTTCTTCCACCCACCCTTTCAGTACTCATTTCTAACGTTAGTCACTGGAGAGTGGAATTATGCTGAAATAATATTATACTGTAATATAACCACAGAAATGAATTATTAAAAAGTCTGCAAAAGACCAGAGGGAATAAGATTACAACACAATGAAGTTTAACAAGATAAGGCTAAAGATATTTCTGCAAGTTATCATTATCAATATTAGCAAAGGCAATCCCACCAATATTAAAAGAATTAACTGAGCTCCATGTTAAGCCTAACATACTACTTAACCTTTCTAGCTGGAGATGAGTGTTTGAAACCAAGACAGGAGGTACAATTTTGATAATACCTTTCTGCTTTCCTAGGAAAGAAGAACATTCAACAAAAAGGAACTGGCAACAGAGAATAACTTAACACATGCAGTCCAAACTGCACAAGAATAATTGTTATATTCTTCAATATTGACTTCCTCAGTCATCCTACAGTAGCAATTAGTACACATTAAAATGCTACAGGCCACCATAAAACTTTGTGCCAGCAAACACAGAATGGAGGAAATGTATCTTGGTGCCAGTGATGATCCTTGCGGCTGGCATGGCAGGGTGTTCTTCTCCTCATTTTCCACAAAAGCCCTACCTGTCAAGTGGCCCTGCTTGGGATTTGTATTCCAGGAAAGGGAAGACTCCCCTGGGAGGTTTCAGAGCACCAACATGGACACCACTTTGCCTTCCACAACTGCAATCTGAGTGCACTGGCTTGCGTTGGTGCCCTAAACAGGGCTGTAACTTCACATGAAGTAAGACACGTTCAATCTGTGCTTTGCCTTGGAACCACAGTGCTTGCATGGGCCCTTCTGGACAGATAAACTAGCAAGGTTGGCAAGCAAGCCCCAGGCCCTTGGGGCTTGCTTAAGAAATCTAAGAATTGCTCAGCTTCTTTGAGAAACCCTCCTTGCAGACCCTGCCAATGCTGTGACTTGACAAACATCTGATAATATTTAAATCCGTTGCTGTCTGTTCCACTCCTGTGGGGATTCAAACGCACAACACATGGCACAGTGCTGCCTGTATTAAGAACTGCTGTATACAGAGTGGATCAACTAGGATAAAGAGAAAAACATTCACAATCTGTCACACGTGACAGGAAGTGCACAACTCCTTCTAAATGGAAAGCATGTTTTTCTGACAAAATTCCTTTAAAATGTGACACATCATCACTTGCCGTTGTTTCAACTTCATCCTTGCAGTTCATCTGCATCTGCCCTTCAGACCATCTGGCTTCTTTCCAAGTGATCCTGAAGACAAGCACTAGTGTTGCTCACTGCTGTCAGATGTCTTCCCAAGCCAAAGAAAGGCTCTGTACCCACAAAACACCCCTGAGCTGAAAAGACCCATCCTGGGAATCAGCCACTCAAAGAGGCCTTGGACATTTAGCAATGTTTAACTCTCTGACCAGCCACACTCCCTGTGGATGCTGAGTGAAGACTGACACTTAACAGCTGTGCTGGACATTAGCTTTAGTCCTGACCATTGCATGTTTCACATTTAACATTGCATTCAGTCTTCCTCTGGGGAAAAAAAAAAAAAAAAAAAAAAAAAGTTGAACTGTCCCTCTAGACAAAGCTCAGAAAATACTATGCCTAGAAAATGAAATTAATTCTATATCCATTTCTAAATGCCTGGCAAATAAACAGCTAGATGCACTAACACTGCTATCATTGTCCTGTCTCTCTTAAGTGTCACAGAAATGCAATGATTGTATCCATTCACTCTAAATGTATTCTGTGTAAACTAATTTCAGGATAATTGTTGCTCACTTTCCAAGCAGCTTATTTAACCACTTTTCCCTTCCACTCTCTCTGAGGGGCACAGAAGACTTCCTCCTCTGTGCTCTGGCTCTCCCACTGACTGCACCACAGCTGTCGATTAGGCCGGGAAGGTTTTCCGAAAGCAAAAATTCCTCCTACATTTTCAAGCCTTCAACCACTTGGCAGAGTCTTCCAGCTACTCATGATTTTCCTCTCTTGGGAACTGCTTCTCTTTGTGCTCCTTAAACAGGCAACAGCATAAAATTTATGTTACACTACCCTAGCTGGATGTCCAGCTGGTGTGAAAGGGTGCAGTAAAGTTAAGCCACCTGAAGAAGCAGCCCAAGATGCAGGGAGTGGCTGGCAGGAGGCTCCTCCAGCACGGGAGCCTTAACTTGCTGTCCTCAACGAGCATGAATAACTCAAGGAGTTTATTTTACATCCCGGGAATACCGATCCTTTGTAGTTTGTGCTGTTCAGTTCAGCAGCGAGAAATGATACGGGTGTTTAGAGAGATGCTAGGAAGGAAAAAAAAAAAAAAAAAAAAAAAAAAGAAAAGGATTTGGCGGTGCCTTTACGGAGCGCGAGTTAATGACTTCCAAAAAGCGGCAGGAAGGCACAGAAGCACTGGACGTGCAGCTCACGCTCCACCAGAGCGTAGCAGCAGCAAAACCTCGGCGGGGGCTAACACACCGGCGGATTTCGGTCTCCCATGAGTGAATAACACCGGGAAACAGCGACTCGGTCCGCTGCAAGCAAACCCGGAGCCGGGCTGCCCGGCGGGAAGCCCTCCCCGGCCGCCCTCCTTCCCTCCCTCCCTCCTTCGCTCCCTCCCTTGCTCGCTCTCCCCCTGCCGCCGCCCGCGTACCGCTGACCTTGCCTCCCGTCGGGGAAGGGAGACCCGCCCGCCCCGCAAAGCGCCGGGACGTGGAGGACGAGGAGCCAGAAGGAGCCGCTCGCCGCCCGGCTCCGCGGGACACATGGCATGGTGCGGGCGGCGAGCTCCGGGGACGCCTCAGCCGGGCCGCCGCATGGCCGGGGCAGCGGCGGCCTCCCGGCACCGCCCGCACTCCGGCGCCGCTCCCCCGAAAGGGCTGCGCGGGGCCGGCCCGGTGTCTGATTTCTGCCGGCGGAGGAAGGAGGGCCGGGGTGGGGTGGGAGGGAAGGAAGGGAAGGGAGACGCTGCGGGAAGCCGCCGCCGGGGTTAAGGCGCCCCAAGGGAGAGGAGCGAACCGGGCGGGCAGCGAGGCGGGGGCTGCCGCTCCCCTCCGCCCTCCCTTCCTCTGCCTCGCCTCCCCGGCCCCTCAGCGGGACCCCCCTCGCACCGCCGAGGTGCTCGGGACGTGCTGGTGGTCGAGGTGTTGCCCACCGAAGAGGCGAGGCGTCGACCCGCCTGAGGTCAAAGGCTCCTCAGGGCCCTGCTGGGGTCTGCGGCCCCTGGCGCTGGGTGGCCATTACGCAGCCTTGAGGCTGCTTCCCCCCGTGTTGCTGTGTTTTCAGGGTGTGTTACTGTGCTGGGGCTAGTTCCAAACGTCACCCCACAGGTTCTTTGTAGACAAGGTTTGCAATCACCTCATCAGTTATATCGTTAGCTGGGCGCTGTGTACTCCTCGCCATAGATCACTGAATACAGCCTCTGCCTCGCTACCAGCTCAGCCACTTTGTTCCGCAGGTTGCTACAGATGCTCACACGTGGCACCATTTCGATGCTGTCATAGAATCAAATAATAGACTCATTAAGTTTGGAAATGACCTCAAGACCATCTGTTCCAACCACCCCCCTACCACCAATGTCACCCACTAAACCACATCCCTAAGCACCACATCCAACCTTTCACCAAACACCCCCAGGGACGGTGACGCCACCACCTCCCTCGGCAACCCATCCCAGTGCCTGACTGCTCTTTCTGAGAAGAAATGTCTCCTCCTTTCCAACCTGAACCTCCCCTGGTGCTACTTGAGGCCATTCCGTCTAATCCTATCGCTAGTTATCTGCAAGAAGAGACCGACCCAAAGCTCCCCACACCTTCCTTTCAGGCAGAATCACAGAATCATCTGGGTTGGAAGAGATCTCCAAGATCACCGAGTCCAACCTCTGACCTAACACTAACCAGTCCTCCACTAAACCATATCACTAAGCTTTTAAAGACCATATCACTTATCTTTTAAAGACCTCCAGGGATGGTGACTCAACCACTTCCCTGGGTAGCCTATTCCAATGCCTAACAACCCTTTCAGTAAAGAAGTTCTTCCTAATACCCAAACTAAACCTCCCCTGGTGCAACTTTAGCCCATTCCCCCTTGTCCTGTCATGAGACACATGGGAGAACAGACCAACCCCCACCTCGCTACGGCCTCCTTTAATGTACCTGTAGAGAACAATAAGGTCGCCCCTGAGCCTCCTTTTCTGCAGGCTGAACAATCCCAGCTCCCTCAGCTGCTCCTTCTAAGATTTGTTCTCCAGGCCCCTCACCAGCTTTATTGTCCTTCTTTGGACTTGCTCAAGTGCCTCCATGTCCTTCTTGTAGCGAGGGGCCCAAAACTGAACACAGTACTCGAGGTGCGGCCTCACCAGAGCTGAGTACAGATCACCTCCCTAGCCCTGCTGGCCACACTGTTTCTGATACAAGCCAGGCTGCCGTTGGCCTTCTTGGCCACCTGAGCACACTGCTGGCTCATATTCAGCCAACTAACAACCAATACTCCCAGGTCCTTCTCTGCCTGGCAGCTCTCCAACCATTCCTCTCCCAGCCTGTAGCTCTGCTTGGGGTTATTGCGCCCCAGGTGCAGGACCCAGCACTTGGCCTTGTTGAACTTCATGCAGTTGACCTCAGCCCATCGGTGCAGCCTATCCAGATCCTCCTGCAGAGCTTTCCTACCCTCAAGCAGATCGACACACGCACGCACCTAACTTGGTGTCATCTGCAAACTTACTGAGGGTGCATTCACAATCCCCTCATGCAGATCATCGATAAAGATACTAAAGAGAGGGTTCCTCAGTAGTCCCCTGCTTAAAACTGGCTGTTCCATGGGTTTCTGTGATCGTTTCATGGCAATCCAGGTTTCATGATGGACATTCTTCAAGATTTTCCAAAGGGGAAGATTCTTGCCTTCACTGAGCAGAACTCTGAAACTCCAGAGAATGAAAATGCATGAAAGAGTTAAAAATCCAAAGATTTCTAAATGGGTTAGAAATGTGGCTTCTCCCAGTCTTGGGACATGATAGCTCCAGAAATAAACATATTTATAAAAGAGTAGTGATATTTGATTTATGAGTCATAATGTGCTCTCATCTAGCTAATGGAATGACACAAACTATGAAGAAGAGGGTGATTTTGTGTAATATTGATATCCAACAATACTTGCCAAAAGAAGATTTGTTCATTGCAATGTGTTTATTTTGATACAGCTGTCCATATATTTTGCATATGAGTAATGTTATCTTGCACTTTACAGTGACAAGTTTCCTGGTGTTCTTACTGTTAGGATTCTTTCAATAATCTAGTCACATATTGTGCGATAGACACTTCTGTGACACTGGAAGATGTAGTTTGTTTAGATCTTTATCAGTACATCCCTAACATTAATTTAAAGCCAAATGTGACCTGAAGTTGGTATAATGTCTTTAATACTTCAAGATTAAAATTTTAAATAAAATATTTTAAATACACTTGAGATTTAAATAAATTTGAGGCATCTATGGTAAGCAGAATAAAAAGGAAACCGTTAAAATGAACAGAACAGACTAGGAGCACTGGAAAGGAGGGATGAAAGTTCAAGGAATGTGCATATGTGTACAACTGCTGGTTTGGAAAACTTCTTGAAATCAGAAAAACAGCCCTTCTGTGCGAGGCATGTAACTATTTATTTGATTCAGCTTCCCATCATCTTTTGGGTAGCTGTTCACTGTGTATGCAGTGAGAAAACTAGGATTTTATGTAGGATCCTATCTTGGCTTCCTTCTCAGCAGGAAAAGTTAATTCCCATTGCCCATAATTCTCTTGAAGCATGAGGTGTTTCTCCTTCTGCCTTTTTTCTGAAACTACAAAGTTTCTCACTCTAGACAAACTCTCTCAGCCTACTCTTTCCTCCTCTCTTCCCTGATACCTCTTTTCCAGACAGCATCACATGAGAGAAAGAAAAAAAAAAAAAAAAAAAAAGAGAAAAAAAAAAAAAAACAAACAGGAAATGTTGAAGAAATGATGGCTTAAGGAACTCTAGAGAAATGGTGGAAATGTGGGTGTTTTGTTCTGTTTTGATTTTGTTGTTGTTGTTAATGACCAAAAATTGTAGATGTAAAAGCCATACAGAATGAAGAAAAAAACTGTGGGAATCTGAATCGAAATCACTATAATTCCCTGGGCTTTCTGCCAGCTTCCACACACACACACACACACACAAAATGATTCACTGGGTGTAGTGTCAGAAAATACGCTGGGGTCAGTAGGATTCCTGCTTAAGAGCTGAAGTGGTGCTAGCCGACACAATTCCCTACACTTAAAATGTGAAGCAGTGGCACAACTAGAAAGCACTATTGTGCTCTGCAGACATACTGAGACCAGCTACTTAAATGCACAGACTTTATGGCACTCTGTCTTCCCAGTACAGGCCTGATTTAGGAGAGCATTTGTGGGCTATGAAAATAAAAAACCTATATTTTAAACCATGTAGTCATTCACAAGAAATAGTTAAAATCTAATGATAAGGGATTAATTAGATGTCTCCTGTTCCAAAAGAGGCATAACCTGAGTTTTCGGAACCTTTTGTGAATGTAAGGGTTGTTTTTATTTTTATAATTCGACTTCAGTTACAAAAAGGAAAAGAATACACCACATCAGCACTGTTCTTGTGGCAGCAAAGGTATTGCAGTTCAGTAACTGCAGCTCAACACCGAAAAGCCTCTATGTTTATTGAATGGAGATTGGGGGAAAAAACAAAACAAAACAAAACAAAACAAAACAAACAAACAAACAAAAAGATTTGTGATTAAGAGATACTGCCAAACCACCCATATCTGAAACTTTTTAAATTTCCTTAAGTAGACCTGCAGACCAGAGGTAAAAGAAAAGCATGTAATTTGTACACAATAATGTGTATACAAGTGTAATTTGTACACAAAAATGTGTATACAAGTACACAATAGTTTGTCTACTTGTATAAATATGTGCAGAGGGACAGAAATGCAGTTGTTATGATTGGTGAGGAACAACATAAATTACATGATTTGATATTAAGGAGTTGCAAAAAAATTAAGCCCACCTGAAGACAGTAAGGGAAATTCTGCTTCACTGGGAATGAAAGTCTCCTGCCCCAAATTTAAAGATCTAAAAGGCGTCTAATACGCTTGGTTGTCGCTCCTCCATCCAGTAGATAAGAGAAGATGCACCTGGATAAAGAGGAATCACTTTCTGCCACATGCAAGGTGAAGCACCATTTGGACCTGGCTGTCTGTTAACTGTGCAGGCAGTTTAACAATTTGCTTGGACAGGAAACATTAAGGAGATAAATCACATGTGATATGGTGGACCGTGTTAAAACTATGAAGTATTAGCAGAGAAATAAACTGAAAGGGAATGACACTGAATCCCAAACTTTTTCTGGTGGAAAGTTTGCTGAGTAATTATTGTGCACCTGTTCCTTTTTTTTTTTTTT
Source organism: Netta rufina (assembly GCF_964035555.1). Taxonomy (NCBI): domain Eukaryota; kingdom Metazoa; phylum Chordata; class Aves; order Anseriformes; family Anatidae; genus Netta; species Netta rufina. The sequence goes on from NC_140126.1 coordinate 8,251,070, forward strand.
GGAGACATATTTAGAAGGAAGTTTGTGAGTATATTTAAAAAAAAATATTTTCCCGCTTCTTCATTTAGAGACACAGTCTCTTACACCCAGCTAACTTCTGGTAATTGAGACAAAACCAATGTTGGATCTCTCACTTTCCATTTCAGTTCTAGCCTTTAAAGATTTTTGGAATTCAATAAGTTACTCATGCAAAAAATATCTGCTTACATTCCACTTATGGCATGTGTGTGGATAGGTTCCAACAACAGAGTGAAGCAAACTCTGAAGTACTATGTGGTTCCACTACATGAGATTTTTGGGATGCTTACTTTCAGAATCCTGATGAGTGTTCAGACTTGGGTTGTTATTTGTAATTGGTCAGATAATTCACAAAAATGATCCCTTTCATGTAAACTTAAAGCTCATTTGATCTTCCTATCCATATTAACAATTTTGAAGCAAGTTTGTGGAGCAACAGGTCACTTTGAAATTAAATTTCTATGAAAATCAGTGTCAGGAAATTATGTTCTCAGTGATGTACATAGAAAACAGATGACAAGAAGGTGTTAACATGATTTTGTTTTTTAATTAAAATTTCTGTCTAGATTTAAATAATGCTTTCCAGAGAACATGTCTGTATTCTGTGAAGTTTATTGATGATGTTTTCCTCTGGTCACGATGACTGTGTTATCTAACCAAGGTTTTGTAATGAAAATCTGCTTACATTTCCTTCTACACTTTTAAGAAAAGAATTACTGTGAAAGCCTTCCCATGCTGTATACGCACCAAATTGCACCAAATCTTCACTGTCAGGATGTAGAAAGTAGAGCTGTAAAACCCTTTTCAAACTGTAACAGTTCACTATCTGAATATAGTCAAAATCATGAGATCATATCCACAAGTTCATAAAAAGCCAATACGAGACCATATGAGCTCTGAAAATTAGCACTGAGAAAATAAATAAATATGAAGTGTCCTTTCATTTTTCCTATTTTCCTTTCTGCCTCCTGCTCAAAGAAAAAAAAAAAAAAAATTGTTTTAATGAGAAGAAAATGCCATAAAAAGAATTATTCATAAAACGGAATCCTATTGCAAGAAGGTAACATTTAAGAATAATGTCAAGCCCATCTAAATAACACATTAATAACTCTTTATAATGAAATCATTCAAGACCTTTACCATTACCAGTCTTTTTTTTTTCAGTATGTCAAATAGAAAAAAAAAAATCTTTGCCCTAAGAAATAGTCCCATTTGGAATGTTTCTTTGTTTGAAATAATCATACAATATTTCAAAATATTCAATGTATCAAATAGATTGAATATTTCAAAATATTTCAGTATTTCAATATTTCAAAAATGTGCTTTAAGCTAAAAAATAAAAATAAAATAGAGGCCGTCATACTGAAAACAAAACCCCATCTCCCTTGCTGAAAAAGTTTCAGAACAGCATACAGCTGCTTCAGTCACTGCTGTAATCATAATCAGTCCTTTGTTTTTGTAAGAGCTTTGTAAAGGAAGCAAAAAATGACATGGCATCCAGGGCAGGGTGAACTGTATGAAAATTGTCATTTTCAGCAAATGTGTATTTGGCATGTTTATCTGAAACACTATTAATGCAATTCTGGAAATGCATGCAGGGGCACATTTATCGCTGATACAAGGGAGTGGTTGCTGTTGGGATGAGCTGGTGCAAGCTTTCCAAGTTTCCTCTGTAGATAGACGCTATCTAAGTCGAGCGAGCCAAGCTAGCCCCATGGATTCTTTTAGCACAGTATTAAATAAACACCAAAATGCCTCTCCCAAAACTCTTAAGGATCCACCTGAGGTTTCATAAGCAAGCAAACCAGCCTTTATTTCTGTTATCACCAGAACACTCCTTTAAAGCCTCTGCCCATCAAGTATTTTTAGGGTTGTCAAAAAGATTGAGCCAGTAACAGTAATTGCACTGACACTTTTATGAAGGGAAGTCTCCAGGAAGTTTCACATTAGCGACAAGTCTTTTGCAGCATTGCTGCACTGACATGGAACAAGCAGAAAATAATATTTCCCAGAATAATAATCATTAGGTAATGTATCCGATGAATTTTGCAATAGTTTTTCAAAAAATCTGGTGACTTTTTTTAACATTTTTCCAGCTATGGAAATGTACAGATAATATGATGAATAAATTATTCAGTGAATATTTCTTTTATTATTCATCTAACTTTAGTGAGTTCCTTTACCTACCTCTAAAACTTCTCTGAGGTGAAGAATGACAAAAGAAAGAGACAAACCACTGCAGACTGGAAAAATCTGTCTGGTGGCTGTAGCAAAAAACATGGACAAGCATCTCATGCCTGCAGCCCTGATTTCAAAACCCACTGCCAGTATTCCCACCAGTTCCTCAGTCCACATTTGGTGGCTTTTTCTGGGTGGCTAATGAAAAGTAGTGTATGTGCAGGTACATTTCCCCCCTATCCTCCTGATGCATCTTTATTACTGTGCAGCCTACAGTGTACCAACGGAATACACCGGGTGGGGGAAGATTCATATGGCAAAAAAATAAAAATAAAAATAAATAAATATTTTGTGCAATACTCAGTTTCTGCAGTTTTCCCAGTAAAATACTTCAAACTGGGTGTGCAGGCAGCAATGTGGTCAGAATGGGGCAGTAGTCAATCTGGAAACACACATTTCTGCACTGTCTGTCCCATCACCGTGCTGGTGTCTATATGTTATGGTTGTTGCACTGCTGGTGCAGAAAGATCCTCGACCTTCTGTCCTGCCAGCACTATTATGGGCTGCTGTGCAGCACCGGTGGGGCTTTTGTGTTTCACTACAACCATGGCATAGTCAGGGGGAGAGAATGTCAGAAACTGATGCCATTCAACAGGCTAAGGGATGCAGGTTAATGCCCTAGTATTGAAAATACTACCCAAATGCAACCCTGGTCAGTAATTAAGAGGTATGCAAGACTAGAAAGAAATCCATAACTTGGAGGAAAGTGGGGAGGAACTGTCAGAGCTCTGTCTTGCAAGGCCCTCTGTGTCCAGCCTTTTGAAAGCACTTTATTTCAAAATTTTGTTTCATTCTGGTACCAATGTATTTAGCAGAGCAAATCATCTGAATGCTAAGCCTTCCTGGGGCATTACGTTGCTGGCTTCAGGAAGTTATTCCTTTGTTATGTGCCATACAAATGATGCATAAAACTTCCTGATTACTCCCATTCCCCATTAGCACTGCTGCTGGCTGGTACTTCCACAGGGTCACCGCATCTGGAAAGCAGAGGGACGAGTGGGGCTCTGGCAACAAATGGCACAAAGCCGTGTCCGTGCAGGAACTTCCATCAAACAAATCATCTTGGAGGCTACGGAGAAACAAGCCACCTGTTAAACCTTCCCCTAATCCCCTCCCAGGATCCATTTCTCCCTCGAAACCTGCCCTCACTTCGGTCTATCTAAAGCCGGAGCGGAGGATAGGAAAGCCCCGGTTCCTCTCTCCACCTCCTGCCTCCTTTTCCTCGGGGGTCTCGCAGGGATCGCGCCTGGGGGGCGAGGCACGGGCGGCTCCCGGCGGCTGCCGGCGCTGCGGAGCCCCCTGCGGGCGGGCGGCGGCCGGAGCCGCTCCGGGACCCTTCGCTGCCCTCCCCGGGGCTGGGGGCAACCGCACGGCCCCGTGCACCTGCAAGCCGAGGACAGACACCCCCGGGGGTGGAAAGGGGATCGGCAGGACGCCCAGCTCCGGATATTTTGGGGCTCCGCAGTTTGCCCGTCGCCATCCCGCAGGCGGATCTTTTGGGGACGGAGGAGGGCGCCGCGGGACGTCTGCGAAAGAGAGGGGACCGGGGGGCTTCTTCACAACCTGAAACACCGTGCAGACTTTTTTTTTTTTTTTGGGGGGGGGTGTAGGAGGGTGTTGGTGAGCATCCTCCCGTCTCGGGGGCACGCATCCCTCTCCCATCCCGCCCGCTTTTCCCAGGCGAGGACTCCAAGCGGGACGCGTAAAGCCGGGGCCCGGGGCGGGAGGAGACGGGGGACGAGGGGTTGGGTTTTTTGTGTTTTTTTTTTTTTGGGGGGGGGGGGGGGTGGGAGCCGCTCTCAGCACCCGGGAGAGCTCCGGCGCCGCCGCTGCGCATGCCCCGGCCCCGCGGGGCGGATATAACAGCGGCGGCCGCCCCCGGCCCGCCCTGCACAGCCCCTGCTGCCCGCTCCGTGCTGCTCCCGGGGACGAGGAGCGCTGCCGCGGAGCCGTCCCTCTGCCTTCTCTTCCCTCTTTTCTCCCCTCCGTCCTTCCCCTAGCATGGGATGGGAGAGCCCTGTGAGCGCGGACCCTGCTCGGCAGCCGCCGGCATGAAGGAGGGAGCGGATGGGGAGCCCTGGGACGCGGCGCTGGGCTGGTTGGAGGGAGCCCCGATGGGCAACAGGAGCAACGCGTCGGCTTTCCTGCAGCTCCTCAAGAACATCAACCTGGAGAGAGCCGATGGGATGCAGGGGGACAGCTCCGACGTGCTGCGGATCGTCATCTCCCTGGTGTACTCGGTGGTGTGCGCCCTGGGGCTGGTGGGCAACCTGCTGGTGCTCTACCTGATGAAGAGCAAGCAAGGCTGGAGGAAGTCCTCCATCAACCTCTTCGTGACCAGCCTGGCGGTGACTGACTTCCAGTTTGTGCTGACCTTACCCTTCTGGGCCGTGGAGAACGCGCTGGACTTCAACTGGCTCTTCGGCAAGGCAATGTGTAAGATCGTCTCCTACGTGACAGCCATGAACATGTATGCCAGCGTCTTCTTCCTCACTGCCATGAGTGTGGCTCGGTACCGTTCCGTGGCTTCAGCCTTGAAGAACCAGCGGCGAGGTGACCCACTGGGTGGCTGCTGCTCTGCCAAGTGGCTTTGCGCGCTCATTTGGTTGTCGGCCATCCTGGCTTCTCTGCCCCAAGCCATTTTTTCCACCACTGCCACCGTCTTCGATGATGTGCTCTGCCTTGTCAAGTTCCCCGAGGGTCGAGGCAGCAATGCCCAGTTCTGGCTGGGTCTGTACCAAATCCAGAAGGTGCTGCTGGGCTTTGTGCTGCCGCTGGCCATCATCAGCCTCTGCTACTTGCTCCTGGTGCGCTTCATCAGCGACAAGCACGTTGGCAGCACCTGCAGTGGCCCCAGCACCAAGCGCCGCTCCAAAGTGACTAAGTCGGTGTCCATCGTGGTGCTCTCTTTCTTCTTGTGCTGGCTCCCCAACCAAGCGCTGACAACGTGGGGCATCCTCATCAAGCTCAACGTGGTGCGCTTCAGCGCTGAGTACTTTCTCTCCCAGGTGTACCTCTTCCCCATCAGCGTGTGCCTGGCGCACTCCAACAGCTGCCTCAACCCCATCCTCTACTGCCTCATGCGCAGGGAGTTTCGCAAGGCACTCAAGAGCCTCCTCTGGAGGATCACCTCGCCTTCTCTCACCACCATGCGCCCTTTCACCGACACCACCAAGCCCGAGCAGGAGGAGCAGGCCCTGCACACCTTGGTGCCCGTACACCCCATCACAGCTTCCTCTGCGGCTGCAGCGGTGCAGCCGGAGCTGGCTTACTACCCGCCCGGGGTGGTGGTGTACAGCAGCCGCTGCGACGTGCTGCCTGCTGCCTCCACAGAGCAATGCTGCTGAGATGGCTGGGGAGGGGTCCGGGGGTGGGATGGGGCTTGGGGATCTGTGCAGGATGTGGCCCTGGGACAATGAATGCCTGGTAGGAACGAGGGGAGGAGGGATGGGTGGAGAAACCCTTCTGGGGTTGTCTGCTCTTGGAGGCTTGTTGGTGGAAATGGTCTTGCCAAGTGTGTTCCACTCCTCCCCCCCCCCCGGCTTGGAGAACAGGAGTAGGAGAAGGTGCCTGTGGTGCACTGGGGATCAGAGTGTCTCTAGGAGATGCTTTTTAGTGCTTGTACCTGTCCTAGCTCCTGTTGGAGCCACAGCTGGGGGCACACACAGCAGGATACTGGGTGTGCAGGGCTGGCTGGGGTGGAGCAAGGCTGGGGAGCCCCGGCTGTGCTCCCACAGCCCAGCAGCGCAGCCAGCAAGGGGCCAGCATCTCTCCTGCCCCTCTGTGCTTCTGTGGCAGAGGGGGGGGGGAGTGGAGGTGCTTTCTTGCTGCTGTGTGGCATCGCACATAATGCCAGCCTGGCACTGGTTGCCCCTCACCAGGCTCCGGTTAGGGCACAGGCATCAGACAGCCATGTGGGTACAAGGCTTCTGCTTGTTCAGGCTTGGATCCTTTCCCTTCTCTTAAGCACCCAGGAAAGAAGGGACAAGGAGCATTGTGCTCCCCTACAGATCCTTGCAGCATCTGCTTTTTCAGCTCCCTCATCCCCTCTGCTACCACTGGGATACAGAGCAACCCGAACAGCCAAGGAGAAACCCCAGGGCAGGACTTGCAGCTTCATGGTGAGCTTTGCCTGGGTTTGGAGGGGAGGGAGTGACACCCCCATTCCCTCTGACATTGTGTTCTCCAGCCTCACAGCTGGGGGGAACCCACAGCCCCAAACTTTGTGGCAAGGCAGGTGTCCCTCCAGGGGCACAGAGGCTGCAGGCTCTGCCCTTGCACATCAGACTGTTTGGTTACTCGCTCCAGGAGACCAGCATGACTGTAAATAAAGAGGAAAAAACAGATTGTAGCTACTTCAAACTGTTTGCTCCAGGATCCTTCTTGGTTCAGCTAAAGCCAAGCACAAAGGTTTGTGTTCTGCTAAAGTCTTCATTAAGGGTCTGCATTGATGCTTGTCAGTGTTTTGATTAATTCAAGTTCAAATCCTCTGGTGTGAGGAGCCCTAGAGGCTGCAGTTTGGAGCTCTCACCCCGGAGAAGGGCAGGGAGAGTGCCTGTCCCATCCGGTGTTACAGAGAAACAGCCGGGAAATAATTCAAGATCGGTCTGAAGTGAACTTTTAAGGGCATGAAAAAGTGTAATTTCAAGCTGTGAAACTTTTTATGGTAAGGCTATAGGTTTCCTTTTCCTTTATAAAATATTTTTAATATGAGGAAAATGATTTTAAATGGGAAGGTCAAAGCATTTCCTTTAGAAGATGGAAAAATGCAACAGTTCTGGCTTTGTTGTCAAAACAAGCTTATTAATACCCAAAACTGCAACTGGGATGAAGATATCGATACAATATTCAAAAGCCCTCTCTATTTCCACCTCCCTCCCCTGCAGCTTGACTCTGCTAAGGAAAAAGAAGCACTTCTGCAGAGGGTTGTTTGTCACCTCTAAGCACAGATGCAGAACAAACTTGCTATTTCTGTCCAGAGAAAATTGCAGTGCCATTAGTGGCAATTATGCTTTGCAGACTCCTTTAGGTTTACTGTACATGCCAATAACTCCTGTTGTAAAATTCCAGTTTGATCTGGAAGCAGCTGGTTCTGCTACTTGTAACAAGAAGCCGTTCCTTTTTCCAAGTCAGCAGAGACTTCTACTACAGCCTTGGGTGCTTCCTAACTGGGAAGATACTGAGATCTGCATGGTGCCTGGAGAAGAACAGCAGAAGTGAGCTGGCAGCTGATGGACTTCTTTGTAAAGATGCAAAGACTCTGGGGGAGGGGGGGAAAAATCAGATATATCCACAGAAGAAATTGAGCATTTAAGTACTGTACAACTGTCCCTCTAAGTTCCTAAATGCTGACTTGGCTGCCAGTTGAAGTGTGTAGGTACTCAAAGTTTTTCAGTAAAATTTTTTGTGCCTAGAAGTCTGCTCCTGAGCATGCCTAAATCTGCTTATGTCTGTAGCACCTCTCTGCGTTTCATGGGGATCCTGCAGCCAGGACTGGCTGCTGTTTGTACCCTAAGGGGTACTCTGGCACAGGACACCCTGTGCCAGGCCACACCACGTTAGGAGGGGCTGCAAACTTGACTCACTCTCCCTGTCCCTCTGCGTCTATCTCTAAATATGCTTCTCCTGTCCTGCCTTCAAATGCATGTGCAGCTTGTACTCTTTCCTCTTCCCTTTTGAAATATTGCTTCAGTGGGCAGAACTCTTGCCCACAGTCTGGGAGATGCTCCTTTCCACCTTCCATATCCCTGGGGAATCTCTGGGCTTCTCTGTGGATGTGCTTGAATCCTCTGGCTTGAAACAGTTTCCAGATGCATCAGGTGCTCACTGTTGCGGGTTCAGAAAGTGAACTGAATGTTACTTTGCAGCATAACTGCAGCATAACAATTCAGGCATGAGCCCTAGAGAAGAATCAAGATTTCTTCTTTGTATGAATAAATACAGAAGAGAAATTGGATCCAGGTCTGGCTCCCAGGTTTTACCTCCCAGAGGAAAATGATTAACCTGGCTGTATAATCACGAGCTTATTCTTGCTCCCAGGTTCTGGTTCAATTAATATTTCAGTATGCCATGCGTGATGAGATGGCTTTCACAGCCTGTAAGCTTTCTGTCTGTATAAATCCACCAGCCTAATGTGTCAAAGGATTTGTAAGAAATGCATTTGGGTTTTAACGTGTTCTGGGAGAAAGCCCTAATACCTGTGCTAGCGGATGAAGAAAAACACGCTGTTGTGTGAGAAAAAGTGTGCCGTGAACATCTAACTCCAGGGCTCAGACAGACCTGAGCATATCACCACGGAACAGGAAAAAGCACCTAAATTAAGAAGAGAGGATGGATCTTGAAGCCAGATACTTTTCTTGTTTGCTATCGAGCAGCAGAGCTTCTTGTGTGGCTTGCTGTGATTGTAATTCCTATTCTCAAATGCTTTAATGCTCTCGTGCATTACGTAGAAAACTACCCAGGTATCTGAAACACAGCTTTGAATTTCAGTAGATAGTGAATTGCCTAAAAGACTTCCTCTGTGGTGCTCAGCATGACAAAACCCATGTGCTTTTGTGGATGTCGATGTACACATTATTTTGTGGCAGAAAAACAACCCGTAGTTCAGAACAACTCAGATAGTCATGATGCCTCAGATATCTGATCATGAAAGACATAAAAACCTTATGTGTGGCAAATCGCCCGAATAAGAAAATATCCTGGTAGTGCAGGGAGGGACTGGACTCTCTCTTAAGGCACTGATCCACCAGGTCTAGGTCACAGATGTGGTGTTTGAAAGAGGTGCAACTCATCCACAATTGGTCAAAAGTTGGTTTATGTCTGACCTGCAGCTCAGGCTGTGTAGCCGGTCAGTGTGTGTCCAGTGTGGCCCAAGAGCACTGCTCTGGCTGTGCACAGAGAGAAATTTTACTTCATGTGTGCTGTGAGTCCCAACTACCCATGCATGAAATCTGGGCTCTGCGTTGCATGGGCAGCGGCACCAGCCTGGGCACTGGGAGCACTGGGAGCACTGGCTGTGCACACAGCATCAGGCATGGGGCCGGAGCAGAGGGTCTTTCCAGCTCCAGTTTTGAGATTATGTGTTCTCAGCAACAACAGGGTATGGTGGGTTTTCCTAAGTAACCTGTAAGTTACAACACTCTTCAGAAGCTCCTGTTTCCTTGAAATGTTGGTGTGTTCGTTTGTAACAATCACCTTTTCGTGGACTGAAATAAACACAGCTGAAGGATACAAAGCGATACTCACAGAGTTCTCTAAGAGATTGTATTTTTCTTTATGGGTCTCGTCCTGCTGGAGGTTGCTCTTCGGGTGCTGCTCGAAGTGCGCCTTGCTGAGGAGCGATAGGAACCCGAAGGTGCAGACTGACATCTAGTGACAGTCTGAGAGAACCTGCGAAGCCCGGATACTCACGAGGCACCGACACTGTCTGCTCCCGGACTTTTGAATATCTACCCCTCTCAAGTAACTAACCAAGCTCTTGATATGTTAACAACCTCCTATCGCATTTCCAGGCTTCCCTTTGAAATGCCTCTTCGGTAGAAAAAAATACTCCACTTTCTGTGTGAATCATTCTGGCGCTCATTTCAGCAGTGAAGCAATGCAATCCCATTCATCCCTTTTCGGTACCATCCGCCTTACAAGCTGGATATTCAGTCGGGTGCCTGCACAGAAAGCTGATGTAACAGATATCTCTGAGCTGAGCAGGCATCGGCAGAGTGCAGCGCAACTCGAGGGCATTAGTGTGGGAGCCTGGCCTGTAGTTTTTAGTGAGGGTTATTTTTCTCTTGTTTCAAAAGAGAATTCTGATTAAGCCGTCCAGAGGGGGCTATTGGAAATACATTTTTGTCATGATTGCTCAGTTATAAGAGCTCCCTCCAGGTGCACTTTCAGCAGCAGTGATTGAAACAGAGTCTGCAAGAGAAGGCTGGGCAGTGAGTTAACAGACTTGTTCTCCAGTTGCAGGGAATAGTTTTCCTTAGAGTAAGTGCTTTCAAATCCATGTGGACTTGCACATATGGACAGGTTTCTCAGCCTATGTTTGTCCGTAGCCTCAGAATCATTCCCTAAACCTTATGTGTAAGATACAGACTCACAGGATACCAGAATAAATTGGCGGAAAAACAAACAAGCAAACAAAAAACAACACCCAAAACCCAACAAAGCAGCTGGAGACAGAAAACATTTATTTCATCAAGCAAGATTTTTGAAACCCTGACCTACCTCCTTATGGCATGCTAAAAGAAAGTTAAGGTGAGTCGCTTTAGACTAACCAGTTCGGGGAAAGAAAAGAAAAAAAAAAAAAAAAAAAGTAAAAGTAGCTCATTTTCTTGGGCTAATGAGTTAATATTCTGTGCTGTTCCTTGCTTAGGCCACCTGAATGAGGGCAGTCATTGCAGAATGACCAAATTAAGTATTCAGCACTGACTTGTAGTGTCAATGTTCATTGAAGCTTTCCACTTTGATTCAGAAGTCACATTTAGCCTCCTGCTGGATAAAACTGAAATCTTGTAGGAAAAAAAGAAAAAAGAAAAAAAAATATATTCCTGCTGTTTTTGTGGAAAAGTCTCTGATCAGCTTAGATGAGAAATATGAAAATCAAATTCCTTTCTATTTTTCTTTTCAGGCCAAATCCTAAAGCTCAGATAATAAATTTGTTATCAATTTATAGCTACTAACAGTTAGTCCTGGGTCAAAATGATGGGGAAATCACATCTGACCAACTTTATAATCCCCTATGATGAAACAACTAGCTTGGTGGATAGGGGTGTTGTTTATCTCAACTTAAATAAGGGTTTTGATGCTTTCCCATGATATTCCCACAGACAAACTGTTAACGTTGGTCAGATAAGTGGAAGGTGAGCTGGACTGAAACTGGCTGAACTGCTGGTTTTAGGGGGTTGTGACCAGAAACACAAAGTCCACCTGGAGTCTGGTGACCAGCAGGGTACCTGACATCAATACTGAAATCAATTCTGATAAATATCTTCACTAATGATCTGAACTGTGGGACAGAATGTTTCCTATCCTGTTTACAGATGATAAAAAGGTGTGGGTGTTTGTGGGGGTGGTTCCACCATTCAGAGGAACTTCAGCAGGCTGGAGAAGTGGACTGACAGGAACCTCAAGCAAGGGAAATGCAATGTCTTACACCTGGGGACAGATATATCTATGATATGGGACACCACTACAGGCAGGGGGAAGACTGACTGAGAAGCAAGGACCTATGGATCCTGGTGGGTGGACAAATGGAGTATGAGCCAGCAAGTTGCTTTGGTAGCAAAAAAGACCAAGAGCATTCTAGGCTGCATGAGGCAGGGCACCAACAACAGGTCAAGGGAGAAGATGTTTCCCCTTTGCTCAGCACTGGTGAGGCCACATCTGAAGTGCTGGGTCCAGGTCTGGGCTCCCAGTGCAAGAGATACAGGGACTCACTGGAGGGATGCCAGTGAAGGACCATCAAGGTGATGAAGGGCTTGGACCATTTGACATGCAAGGAGAGGCTAAGAGATCTGGGGTTGCCTGGAGAATTTTAATGTGTGCAAATTCCTGCTGGGGTGGGGGATTAGGTCAAAGAAGACAGAACTAGACATTTCTCAGTGGTCTCCATGGAACAGACAAGAGGAAAAAGGCAAAAGCTGATATTCAGTAAATTTCATTTAAACACAGAAAGAGCTTATTTTGTGGTGTGGCCAAGCACCAGGACAGGTGCCCAGAAGCTGTGGAGTCTCTGTCTTTGGACATGTTCAGAATTGGACCAGACACAGTCCTGACCAACCTGCTTTAGCTGACTCTGCACTCAGCAGTGTCATTGGACCAAGTGATCTCCAGAGGCAACCCCAACTATTCTGTGATTCTGTCTGATTCTACAATGGCAAATGAATTGCTGTGAATGCATCTTTGTTCTGATACAATGGAATCAACGTATGTCTGTATTGCTTGATGTTTATTCTGTAAAACCTCTAAAAAATTCAGTTAATGTCCTCAAATCACCTCCTGTTACATATTTAAAATCTTCACCTATTCTATATCTATGGTAATAAACACTTAAACTTCAAAGCTGTTTTTATTGTTCTTTTTATTTCTACTGAAAGAGCTCTGAGGGTTCAAAGGAAATACAACTTACATTTTGTTTCATTAAAAGGCATTTCCTACTGAGCTCCAGATCAAATCCATTGACGCAGCTATATGGGCAGAGAGCTACCTATGAGCTCCTGAACCAAAGATAGCAGGGATTCTGCAGCTCTCAGGACATACTAACAATATTAAATAATAGCTGAACCTGTACCATCAATCCTAAATAATGAAAAGATGAATCTACTCTGCATTTCAGATTTGGGGTTACATTTTCAGAGATGTGGACTGACGCCCTGGTTTCAGCTGAGATAGTTAATTTTCTTTATAGTGGCTAGTATGCTGCCATGATTTAGGTTTAGGATAAGACTAATGCTGATAACACACTGATGTTCTGGTTGTTGAAGAGTAGTGCTTTCACTAAGACAAGGATGTTTCAGACTCTGATGTTACCCTGCCAGCAAGGAGGCTGGGGGTGCACCAGGAGCTGGGAGGGGACAGAGCCAGGACAGCTGGCCCCAGCTGGACAAAGGGATGTCCTGTACCAGGTGGCATCATGCTGAACAGTAAAATCTGGGGAGGTGGGGGGTGGCCAGGGGTGCATGGCTGTGAGAAACACTCCGTAGCCAATAACTTAGGCTCAGGCGAGGATCTCAGTGAAGTAGTAATTTATTTGCAATTGCAATGGCGGGCGCCCCACAAGCAGGAGAGAGCGCATCTAGTAGTTCCAAAACACAGTTTATATACCTTTTGATGGCATGACCCTCCCCTGTTTCCCCACTGAGTGGGTAATCCAGGTTCACAATCTATCTGATGCTTCACAAACAATGCATGGCCTTCAGTCGCCGGCCTGTTAAATTTCAAATTTCTTTTGACATTTTTACTGCTTGAAGTGGTAATGTTTCTTCACTTATCTGACTTGACTTGACACCATGATTTTCACCTAATTGTCCTAAGGAGTCTGATTGTCTGCATTTTACAAGGTCGCCTGCTAAACTTTCTTATCACTGTAAGCATATCTCAGTACCACATTCCCTCCTTCTAAACAATGTAACTCTGCAAAAACAACATTTCTATTCCCACAATGGCCACCACTTGGGGATAGGCTGGGCATCAGTCAGCAGGTGCTGAGCAGTTGTACATCACTTGTTTTGTTGGTTATTGTTATTATCCCTTCCTATTCTGTCCTTTAAACTGTCTTTATCTCAACCTACAAATTTCACCTTTTGTCCCAAATTTCTCCCCCATCCCACTGGGGGGCAGTGAGTGAACGGCTGTGCAGTGCTGTGCTGCCTGCCGGGTTAACAACAGCTCCTTTGGTGCCCAACGTGGGGCACAAAGGTCTGGGATAGTGACAGATCTGACCAGAGCATGTTAAAACAAATTGGTTGTAGGCATGATATTAGTTTAATAGCTTCTGGTCACAATGTTGATTTATTCATTCACCGTGTTACTTTATTTGCTCTCAGGGTTGTTAGTCTTAATTCCTTTTTTGCTGTTTATCAGCTCTGAGGTCTGGCCTAATGGCTTTGGCAGTCTGTACAGCACACATTTTTGTTACACCCACCGTGAACTTACGCTGGTATTTGTACTCCGTATTGCCATCATCCTTACACTGCAGGAACCTTCTCATGGCAACTGTTAATAAGCACGCTGTTTATCTTTTCTCCTCCAAGCAAGTTACAATAGTTCATGAGATTTTTGAATGGGATGTTTAAACTACCATGACCCTGCTGCTATGTCTCCGATGTGTGTTTCCAGATTTGTCTAAGCTCAAACTACTGCTTAAGAATTCCACCCAGAGACGTGCCATGAAGCAGAGTGGTTATGGTGGCAGGGTGTGTCTGAGGATGTGGGCAGGTATCTACCGTGGTTGTCACCTCTGATGGGTTTGGAGTTCATCCCTGAACTTAACCCTAAAACCTGATAGCATGTTTTAAAAAGGTATGTCCCTGTCCTAGCAATGCCGGAGACTTACAGCTCACTGCACTGTGTTGGGGTCTGCACCTATCAAAGTGCACTATTCAGTGGTACTCAGCACCCTCAAGAGGAAGAAAATGCCTCTGGATCTAATCCAGCTGGATCTGAACCTGAGTACCAACTTGTGCTGGTATCAACCACCCCTACAGTCAAAAAGAAACACTGGATGTGGAAAATTATCTTATCTAGTAAGGAAAAAAACTTCCTCCAAGAAGGGAAAGGAGGAAGAAGTGGGAGAACTGGGAGGAAGAGGCAGAAGTGATGGACAAGGCAGAACCCACCTCATCCCTGTCACTGAGTGACCTGTGACAAATATTTCAGTCATCATCCAGGTGGACACGTTGTCACCTGGCTGTTCCCATGCTGGGATAATGGGGCCAGTATCCTGGAATTAGCTGGGGAGGAAGGCAAGTAGCTGGAATCCTTCTCTAGGAAGGGGGTATTGACAAAACGATGGGAAAAGGGGCAAGCCTTCAGCCTCTGGCGGTGACTTCTGTGAGATATAGAGGAAAGGTACCCCTTCAGGGAAGATGCTGCATGTCACCCAGGCAAGTGGACTACCATGGAGGGGGGTATCCAGTACCTGAGGAAATCAGCTGTGCTGGAGGTGATTTATGATGACCTGGACACGACCAGTTATCCAAAGATCCAGGTGAAGCCAAGTGCACATAACTTGTGGCGGAGCCGAGGACTCTCAGCCACAGCAGGTGCTGCCCTGCCAGCAAGGGGCTGGGGGTGCACCAGGAGCTGGGAAGGGACAGAGCCAGGACAGCTGGCCTAGGATGGCCAAAGGGGTGTCCCACACTGTGTGGTGCTGTGCTGAACAATAAAACTGGGGGGAGTGGGCTGGGGGCTGCAGCTGCTCAGGGACTGGCTGGGCATCTCTTGGTGAGCAGTTGTGCTGTGCATCACTTGTTTTGTGTGTGTGTGTGTGTATATATATATATATAATTATAAAAATTGTTCTTTTTATTTTCCATTCCTTTTCTGTTCTATTAAACCACGTTTATCTCAACCCATGAGTTTTCCCTTTTATTTCCAAATCTCTCTCCATCCCATGGTGGGAGAGGGGAGGAGTGAACAAATGTCTGTGTAGTGCTGAGCTGCCTGCTAGGTTTAACCACAACAACTGAAATATTGGATTTTGAGTACACTTGATATAGTGTAATTGCAAATTAAACACTACAAAAGGAATTTATAGGCATGCTATTCAGAAAAGAAAAACACTTTCTGATAAGATACCATCTCTCTCTCCCTCTCTCAGAGATAACCATAGTTTTAACAACTGTTTTGTTGCCAAGTTTTACAGTGTTATGTCAATCTAACAATATTTGGGATATGTTTCTTAAAGGCTTGGCAAATGGGATGTTAGAATTTCAGCACTTAGTTAAGAAAAAATTACTTCAGCCCTTAAAGTCTCTGGAATCTGAGAACTTGAAAATTTATTGCAAAACTATTTTTTTCACCAAAAAAAAAAAAAAATCAGATCAATGTTGAAAAACCAAAGGAATCATCTGGGATACATTTGCACTTGTACTGTGATCTGCCAAGCACACAACTCCAGACTAGTGATCCCAGCCTCTAACAAAAGGCATCACTGCCAGGACCTTTTCGTTTTCCCCCTGCCACTCCTTAGACCCCACACTTTGCCCCTCAGCACCTACTGAGCAGAGGAGCCCCAAGAACAGAGGTTCCAGGGAATGCTGCCTCTTGTCCTCCCTGTGTGCTGTGACCACTGTTCCTGCCACCCAATGCTGCTGGGAACCAGTGCAATACAAACTGACCTGCCAGGCAAGCAGGGGACAGCTGCAGTACTGGTCTGACTCTTGGCATTAGCGCTGAAGGTTTCAGAGGCTAGATCCTAGCATGAGTTGGATGCTAGACAAGTCCTGGGTGGCCTCCAATCACCAGGTGTCTGTATGGATGTGTCTTCATCAGTGTTATGCAGTGTTACAGCTCGTAGCAAGCAAACGTTCGTTTGTTCCAGACACACGAGGGAGAAATGAGCTGCAGCAGGGCATCTCTATAAGGAAACTTCAGAGTAAGACAAAATTGAGAGGGGCAGGCTTTGGGTTAGAAAGCAATAGGGAAAGGCAGGTCCCATGCCCTAGGGAAGTGCTATAATGCCATTGAACACCGGGGGGCAAACAAGCACACTGCCTTTGGGAAGGAAAGAAGTGCTGGGCTCTTAGGAAGGCACCAGACCCATTCCCTTTTCCTTGGAGCATTCTTGGTCTCCGGTAATTTTCTCCCAGCCTACTGCACCCTCCATAGTGGAGAGCACGAAATTTTGTTTTCCAGCTACTGCAAGTAGTTACTTAAAGCAACACGAGGCAGTATTCTCTGGTTTGATGGACCTGCATGATATGAAGCCGTTACTTTTAATACACAGGTAAAATAGTAATACATGGAGAGGTAAGTTCATTTTCAAGCAGAAATACTTCAGGTGATACAACAAATTAATACAACATGAGTAAACCAAACAAGCATGTATGAAATTGAATACAGCATAGAAGGCAACAGAATTAAGAAACCTTTTTCAGAGTTTAGTTTTGCACAACTGGTCCCAAACATTTGCTGTTTAAATAAACAAAGTAGAGCAGCTAGGGAATGAGAAATGAATGCTGGAGACTTAAATGGAAAAGTTCTGTTTTGTAGGTAATTTTTGTACAGCTTTATCATGTCAAAAATAATGTGAAAACATTTTACTGCAGATACTTCCACCCTTTTCCTTCATGAAGCAACTCCGTTACAGTCCAAAAATATCAAATGTCAGCATCAACACGTCTCCTATTTATATCACTATCTCCCTGTATTTTGGCACATTGCAGGGACTGGTGATTTGCAGGCACCAATGCTAAAACTGAGTTGTACCAAGGCAAAGGCTTTTGTGATTCATCCTGAGATATCTAATTTATTTTGAAGAAAAGTGTCTCCCACAAACCACCTTGTTTGCTTGTTTGGAAGTCAAAGAAATCTTTTGAAATCGCTGAGAAAGAATGAAAATTGTGCGCGTGTGGGAGCATCTGTGACATTACCAATACTGCAAGTACTCTAAACAAGAGAATCAAAGCTTCTTAAAACATTTTACTTACATGACAGGCCAGTTTATTAAATGGAAGGAAATGACAGGCACTTGTCAGAGAAAGAAAAAGGAAAGCATCAGGAAGATAAGGCAGCAGGTTTGTTTCCTGCCTCCTTTCATTCTGCCATGATTACCTCTGTTAAAGTGGGAGAGCTGGAAGGCTGGTTATTGCAAAATATCTGCGTCTTCATCTAGACATCTCATTTGCCGAGACACAACATAGATATTTATTTGATTTTATGTATACGGAAGCAAAATTAGACGAGAAAGATCAGACCCAGGGTCCTTCTAACTTTCAAACTCACATAATTGCAATAGAAGCTGATATTAAATATAGAAACTGATCATACTGATAACTCAAATTAAGTCCTGAACTAATGTAGAAAGACAGAAAAGGTGGAACTTCTTAAATTAGTAGCACTAATGTGGTTCTTCAGTGCCTGTAACATAACTCAGTAACTGAAAAAAATACTTTCTTTTCTCTCTTGTCATGAATCAACATTTTTGACTGTTTCCGGAGACACCTGAAATATATATATTTTTTGCTTCAGAGTAAGCACAACCATACTTCTGTTTTAAAGAGTTTTCCAAATTGTACTTATTTTTTTGCTTGCTTGTGACAAAGACACATTGAGTTGGACATTACTTTTAAGCATTAGAAGCAAATATAGGATGTTTTTATGGGAAGATTGTCAAAGAAAAGCTGAATCTATTCTGTTGTGTGCTCTGTAGCACACAACTCATCTGAAAAAAGGAAAGATAATGAGAAAGATGATGTGAGTGCCTGAAACATTTTTCTCTGAACAGACTTGTAAATAAAAGCTTTGATGTTTAAGATAGTCACATCTCCCTTCTCTTTTCAGGTTCACAATTCTTATGTTGCTACAGACCTACCGTCACTCCGTGGGCCTGAATCAATGCCAGCTTTCCCTTTGTGTGAGAGAGCAGAGATAGCACTGACTGTTCAAATTTTAATGTTCTGATGGTATTAAACCTCAGAGAAAATGTTACCAAAAAAAAAAAAAGAAGTAAATGTTGCAAATTTCCTTTCCCATCCTCACATTGGAATTAGAGCTTAACATAGTTAACCCATTCTCAGCTCCTGAAGCATAGGTCTACATGGTGCTTTGTCTTCTCGTCCTACAAAAGTAAATCACCTCCCCCTTTCCTTATTTTTATGGCTCCACAGAAGTCTTGCTCTTCCCTTAAAAATTCCTCCTCCTGCAAGATGCTGCATCAATGCAAGTTAATGATGGCAATAAGTGAACTGATCCTTCATTTTCTGGCCTTCTCCTCTTTGTCCTGGGTGAGGCCCTTGTGCTCCAGCCATCCCAGCACCTACAAAGTGTTTCAAGCACAGTCCAGGGTGTTAATTCTTACAAGGTCTTCTCTTTCTTGAGTATAACAGAAGGATTAATGAAGAGACACAAAATGGAAGAAACCATAACACTTGTATTTTTCACAAGGCAGGATGAAGGAGCTGTGGAGAAAGGTACAGTCTGCCAGGAACTGAGCCCCATTTGGGGCCTCCAGAGGTGACAGACACAAAAAGGCAGCTGAGGCTTTCACAGGCTTGGTATAATTAATGGGTTTATATAAGGTAAATTTTTATTTATTTTTTCCCCATGAGAATAAATGACTTGCCACACTCTTAAAAACAAAGCTGAAGCTGGTGTACCTGTGCAGGGGCTTCTCATGCTCAAATCCAATGATTTGCATGCATTGGTGTCAGTTCACACTGTGTGGAGCTACTCCAAGAGATGATGAGCTCAACAGCTAGCTTGCTGAACAGTCAAGACTGCTCATGTGCAACATGTATATAAAAACATACTTGGCAGCAGTCTTTCTCTGTATCCCCATACATTAAAAATATTGCATTAGTGGATAGCTTCATGGTGCTTAGCACGTAACATAACAAATGACAATCTCCAGAATAGAGGAAGCACAGCATAAATACAGTATATCACTTTCACAAACAAAGGGCCTTTGAAACTCTGGCAATATAATAAAAATAGGAATCAAACTCCATACTCAATTAAACACAAATAACTGGACTGTAGAGTTTAGAGTTACATATGTACAATAATTCATGACAACCTTTGCAGAACTGAATTGACTTAGAGCATTCTGTAAAGAACAAAAAACATTTCACGCAAGGCTAGACATATGCAGGTAAACAGAGAAAACAGATACTACATTAAGGTAAATACTGTTATTTCCAATGCCAAGGTTTGACTGGCTTACCACCATAAATACAATTCTTATTTTCACCAAGTTTATTTTTTTCAATTATAGTATCAAAGTCAAGAGGACAGACTTTTAAGAATTAAGAAATTGCACTTTTCCTGTAGATCAATTGTTTAGGTGCCTAAAAATGGATTTGCAGAGCAGCCTTAGCCAAACTTTCAAAACTGGCAAAGCCAGCCAGTACTTTCATTTCATTTGTACACAAGCAGCAGGATCCAGTATAAAATAATTGCTTTAGTATTATGCTTTTAAACAATTAGCTTCAACGTTTTTTACATTCCAATCACCTTCCATACCCAAATCTCTTTTTATGATAGCCAGGAGGTTAATATACCATTTAATGATCCTGCTAATCATGGCATAATAGCACCATGGCTTATGACACCTGTTTGATGCTCCTGCAGCTTTTGACTACCAAAGAAAATAGCCCCACACTTAAGATACTTTTAAAACAAGATAAATAACAACTTTCATCCCAACTCTGTCCATTTTTATCACTTCTTCAATTTATCATACACTTCATCTACTTCCACAAACTGACAGTAAGTTTCATGGCTTCTCAAACAGGGCATCATGACACCACAGGCAGACGTGTCTTCACATACAATACAGTGTGTTAATACACTGAGGTCAGCAGGAAGGAAGTAGTAAAGCACCCAAAAAAGAGAAACTTTCGATCTGAGGCTTGAGGCAACCAGTTTTACCAGGTCTTCACTTTGCAGATAAGTGATGCTCTGGAATTGCAACTGCTCCAAGCAGGTAAGAGAGGAGGGTGTACCAGTAGCATCAGCATGGCAAGAGCACCAGTGCTACTGACCCAAAAAGAAAACATTCCCCTAGGGGAATTTCTTCCAATTGCTTCACGCAGTTCTACCCCACATATCGAACACAAAAAGCAACAAAGCAGCAGCCGATCAGTGACACCATCGATGCAGAAATCACAGTGACCACACTGCCAGCTACACTAACCAAGAGCCCCAGGCCCACACCAAGAATGATCTGGGCCAGCTGGACCATGCAGGTGAGAGCAGCGCAGTCGATGCCCTTCCCTCGCCTGTGATCTGTGTCTTGTTCATCTTCTCGCAGACTCTGTACCTGCAAATAAGCAAAAAACAAGATTCAAGGAAGGGAACTTAAACACTGCTGGTAACTTGCACCTCTCAGCTGATGATGCACTGTCATGACATTCAAGTGCAGCAAAACAAGCCAATAGCTCTCTTTTTCCTTTCCATTTTCTCCTGCCTGTCCCACAGAGGTTACAAAGTTCAAACAGATTTTACAAGTGATAGTAAGTTTTCCAAATTGTCCCTTTTCTCCCACCTCCAACTTTTCCCTCTAACCCTTCTTTCAAGGAAGGAATCGAAGAATGATCAGCAAAACCAATCCTTTCCTTGAAGTTCAGGTCTACTTGAGCTCTGGCAAACTAATATAAGGAGAAAAATTCACTGTACAGGACACCCTGTCAAGGATATTTTCACTCCAGCTCTCACATGGCTGCATCATACAATCATCTAGCAATGACAGAATGGAAAAGGAATGGAAGAGACCTTCAAGATCATCAGGTCCAACTGTAAGGAGGGCCTCAGGGGGTATTGAGACATAGTATGTCCCACACACATACAGATCATAATTTGTTGTAATGGAGCTCTTGTGCTCTGAAGTTATGCCTCAAAGCACATAAAGGAGTTCACTATTAAAATCTAACTGTAATGCTTTTATTTCTGAAAAAAAAGTCTGAGAATGAATGTACAGACTAGGATTCTTCTACATTACAGAAGGCCATTATCAGCTATGACATTCAAATGGCATACATAGCAGAGGAAAAGGTTTTATTCTATATGAGCATCTCATATACAAGCACCATGTGAGGTTGGCTGAACACTGGAACAGGCTGTCCAGAGAGGTTGTAGAGCTTCCACCCACGGAGACCTTCAAAACTGAACTGGACATGATCACAGGCAATGTGCCAACTGCTCTGTTTCATTGGAAAATTACATAAAAGTTTACGTATTTATTGTTCTTGCAGTTGAATGGAGACAGTTGCTTTGTAACACACAGAGGGTTTCTGTGCTGTGTGCTAGCTGAGCTGGTCTCTATCCAAATGCTCTTGATTGTGATTAGGATGCTTTTTTTCAAGACCTGTTATATTGTTTTTGAGCTGTTACCACCCAAAGCTCAAAATTACTGGAGGCAGTGTCTTCCTAATCCCGTAGATGAAACTGAATTTGGATCCCAGGGAACAGCAGCATGGAACAGGAATTGAAAGGGCAGCATTTTAAAAACCAGCACATGATTTTGGTAGACTGCATACTGAGGGAAAAAGTCTGTTCTTTGTTTTGGAATAATGCAGACCTTTCCTCTGAAGTATTTTCAATTTTAGACACAATTTCTTTGGAATTACAACTGTTTTGCTGTGCTCTGCCCAGGGTTCCTATGTGCCAGTAGTTCTGACCACAATAATATGAATGTGTGAATGAACACAATCTTGCACTTGATGTTTCCTCTTTACTTATTTTTTTTTTCCTATTATAGAAGGTTTGGGACAAACCTAATTCTGTTAATGTCAGATGTCAGATCTCATGTAGAATTATCATTTAACATCTGGCATAGCAAGTACCATACACCAAACAAGAAACAATCAGTTCTCTCACAAGTCACATTTGAAGCCTATTAAGTACAAGGTCCATTTACACTCAGCATATTCTATTTCACTTCTATCTTGAAACAAGTCTGAGTCAGAGATGGGCTATAATTTACTTATAACTACTTTACTCCCTTTCTCTGAGCTGGCTGGCCTAAGATTAGGGTTGTGATCCTACCCCAAACTGGGTTCAGACCCTGTCTTTTGTTAAATCCCTCTGAAATTCTGCATTGTAATTGTTTTCTGTTGGAAGAAACAGGGAAATTAACTGAAAAAATTGTGAATCGGATCTATGAAATATTTATTCACCTTGAAACATCCTCCTAGGATTCAACAGAGTAATTTAGGGTTTTCTTGTACTCATCATTCAGGTGATGATGCTTAGAAGTCATATAGAACAGTAGGATATGTTCTCATGGACTTAATCTAGTCCTGTGCTGGTCTCAAGTATATATATATTTTTTTGCTTTTCAACTGTTCAACACTTTCTATATTAATTTCTTTGAATGTCACTGGACATAATGAGAACTTTTCCTAAGTCCTCCCAATTCTCCTTAATCCTTCTTGTTTCCAGCTCTCTTACTAATTTGAGAGAACTTTTCCATTAAAGAGCTAAACTCTTTACAAGACTTTAAGATCTTGCTGTGTCCAGTAACATGATAGAAGGAATGCAGGCTTTTCCAGATTTCCTTTGGAAACAGGATTTCATGCTGTGGAAGACCAAAAACAACCCCAGACATTTAGAGGGAGAACAAGAATGTGGAGTATAATTTATTACTGAGCTACATAAAGCTGTTCGTACTTGAATTGCATATCTTTATCAGCTAACAGTTTTTTGTAACACTTTGCAGTTAACTGAAACTTCTGACAGCTTTTACAGCCTGATTATTAACTTTAGGGCCTCAGAAGTCAGTTCCTCAGCTAATATGAACAGGCTATGATTCCCTGAAGTAATTTGAGTTTGGCAGCTGCTCAGCCTGAGCCCCTTGCATTTAGAAACAAGGGCACACACACACAGCTGAGAGATCAATGGTGCACAAAGCGGTGGTTTAGATTTGATTCTTAGGAAGGCAGTCCTTGAAAGCAACACAAATTGGAGCCCTGTTATCCTCTTCCTGCCTGAACATGTATTGTGACTGGCTTTGTTTCAGCTGGGATGATAAATAATTATTTGTCTCAATGCAGGACTCTGTTTGGAGAGCCTGGAGCTGGGACCTTAGCTGCGAGGTGTCATGTAGCTACATGACAACTAATAATATTAGTGTTGTTTAATAAAGTCTTGAACATCTTTATGTCAGAAACTTTCTGTTCATAACGTGTCACCGTAAATAGTTTGAAATTACAATTAAAACCTGTTTGCCAGTTCTATCCAATGTTCCATCCTTTACTGGATGAGGGGGGAAACTTAGTTACAAGAGATGAGGAAAAGGCGGAGGTGCTCAATGACTTCTTTGCCTCAGTCTTTAGCGGCAATACCGGATGTTCTCTGGATACTCAGTACCCTGAGCTGGTGGAAGGGGATGGGGAGCAGGATGTGGCCCTCATTATCCATGAAGAACTGGTTGGTGACCTGCTACGGCACTTAGATGTGCACAAGTCGATGGGGCCGGATGGGATCCACCCAAGGGTACTGAGGGAACTGGCAGAGGAGCTGGCCAAGCCACTATCCATCATTTATCAACAGTCCTGGCTATCAGGGGAGGTTCCAATCGACTGGCGGCTAGCAAACGTGACGCCCATCTACAAGAAGGGCCGGAGGGCAGACCCGGGAAACTACAGGCCTGTCAGTTTGACCTCAGTGCCAGGAAAGCTCATGGAGCAGATCCTCCTGAGAGTCATCATGCAGCACTTGCAGGGGAAGCAGGCGATCAGGCCCAGTCAGCATGGCTTTATGAAAGGCAGGTCATGCCTGACGAACCTGATCTCCTTCTATGACAGAGTGACGCGCTGGGTGGATGAGGGAAAGGCTGTGGATGTGGTCTACCTTGACTTCAGCAAGGCTTTTGACACCGTCTCCCACAGCATTCTCCTCAAGAAACTGGCTGCTCTTGGCTTGGACTGGCGCACGCTTCGCTGGGTTAGAAACTGGCTGGATAGCCGGGCCCAAAGAGTCGTGGTGAATGGAGCCAAGTCCAGTTGGAGGCCAGTCACTAGTGGCGTCCCCCAGGGCTCAGTGCTGGGGCCGGTCCTCTTTAATATCTTCATCGATGATCTGGACGAGGGCATCGAGTGCACCCTCAGTAAGTTCGCAGATGACACCAAGTTAGGTGCGTGTGTCGATCTGCTTGAGGGTAGGAAAGCTCTGCAGGAGGATCTGGATAGGCTGCACCGATGGGCTGAGGTCAACTGCATGAAGTTCAACAAGGCCAAGTGCCGGGTCCTGCACCTGGGGCGCAATAACCCCAAGCAGAGCTACAGGCTGGGAGAGGAATGGTTGGAGAGCTGCCAGGCAGAGAAGGACCTGGGAGTGATGGTGGATAGTCGGCTGAATATGAGCCAGCAGTGTGCTCAGGTAGCCAAGAAGGCCAACGGCATCCTGGCTTGTATCAGGAACAGCGTGACCAGCAGGGCTAGGGAGGTGATCGTCCCCCTGTACTCAGCTCTGGTGAGGCCACACCTCGAGTACTGTGTTCAGTTTTGGGCCCCTCGCTACAAGAAGGACATCGAGGTGCTTGAGCGGGTGCAGAGAAGGGCGACGAAGCTGGTGAGGGGCCTGGAGAACAAGTCCTACGAGGAGCGGCTGAGGGAGCTGGGCTTGTTCAGCCTGGAGAAGAGGAGGCTCAGGGGTGACCTTATCGCTCTTTTTAGGTACCTCAAGGGAGGCTGTAGCGAGGTGGGGGTTGGCCTGTTCTCCCACGTGCCTGGTGACAGGACGAGGGGGAATGGGCTTAAGTTGAGCCAGGGGAGTTTTAGGTTAGATGTTAGGAAGAACTTCTTCACTGAAAGGGTTGTGAGGCACTGGAACAGGCTGCCCAGGGAAGTGGTGGAGTCACCATCCCTGGAAGTCTTCAAAAGACGTTTAGATGTAGAGCTTAGGGATATGGTTTAGTGGAGGGCTGTTAGCGTTAGGTTGGAGGTTGGACTCGATGACCTTGAGGTCTCTTCCAACCTAGAAAAATTCTGTGATTCTGTGATTCTGTTCTGCCAAAACAGACTAAACAGATTTACCCTTCTTTAGACATTGAACTTACCTCTTCTTCTCTGTGATACTCTGCAATGAGTTGGAATGGCACTGTGTACAGTGTGCTGGACATGACACCAAAGAGGGAACACAGAGCCAGAGTGGAATAGACGTTGGGAAACAAGCCAATTAATCCAGTACCCAATCCAAAAAGTAGGTATCCAATGAAATAAAGTCCCTTTAATCCTATGTATTGCAGAAGGATTTTCTGCAGGTCTGGGGAAAGAAAGAAAAAATGCTGCTGAGACTAGAACAGAATAAGTCACATTTCATTGGGGAATTCCTTTAAGGAGTTTTATTTCGTAAGATGAAATGAAGGAGAAAATTATTGATTTTTGAAGTTGCCTTAAATTACTGCGGTTATAAACTTGCTGCAGAATGCTTCTTTTTGCTAACTGTCTCTGGAGATACATTTATTCAGACATAACCAAGCTCTGAGAAGAAGTAGTTAACAGCCATTCTGGAAGAACTGCCCCATTGACAACCTCAGACATTTCCGCTGTTTGATTACAATGGGAACATTTGGCATCAGCCCTTGTCTGAGCTGAAAGAGGTGCTACATAAATGCCTATAGTTAAGCTCCAAATGAGAAAGCTTCTTTTAGGTGCTCACTTCAACTCCCAAAATGCTCCTAATTTGAGTTTTTGGAAAGCAAGAAATTTTTAAATCCTGGGTAAGAGCTATGGTGAGATTTATTTGAGAAGCTGTGCTAGAGTATTTACACATAATTTTTGAGAGCAAGGTTCACTTTTTTGGCAAGAACTTCTACTGTAGTGTGAAAAGGTCATTTTGTGAGAAATGCAGAGGGGGAGAGACCATCAGACCTTTGAAAACCTAATGCTACAGGTCTGCTAGGTGAAAGAGCATCTCAGAATGATAACCATGGCTTGATTTTACTCTGACATTTAACTTTAGGATAATACTCAGTGTTTAGGGTCAGTTCATATGCAGCACAATGCCTTACTCTTAAAGTGACCCCTCATCACATGGTCCAGACAGGAACTGCTCATGTCAAGATACAGATTTATAACGCTGCTGAGAATGTAATATTTCTTAAGGTTTTTGTGAATAAAAAAATATTTGGCATCACTTTATTTTTTTAAACAATGGCAAACTGAAAGCAGTATAAACACTGATTTAAAACAGTGCTGGAGTACATTCCTGGATACTTACAAGAATAGACTGAGGATGAAATTGCATTGATGCACAGCCCCCAGCATCCAACCTCTACACCTCTTCTGTAGGTAAGGTAAACCGTGGAGTTATGAGGTGCATAAGGACTACCTTGGTATACAACCTGAAAGAGACCATAGAGATCACAAAAGACAAGGATGCATTGCATGTATACAATACCTCCTGCTTACCAGAACATGGGACTCAAGACAGGGCCTCATCCCTGGCAGGGGTAATGATCAGCACCCAAGAAATCTTTCAAGCGGCGCCCCCATCAGCCATTTGCAGTTCTTCAGATTTCACACTCATTTCTCCCAGACTCTCACGTACCAGATTTGTCCTCATTTCTTACCCTCAATTTTTTTCTGGACTGTCCACTCATTTGCCTGTTTTCCTTTGAGTGTCCCATCTCCCACCCTCCTTCTCTCTCTGCTTCTGCTTTCCTGCTTTAGCATCTATTTTCTAATTTATCTATAACTACTTTTTTTTCTTTCATGCTGCACATACGTTTTTCCAATCAGTCATTCTCTTATTCAGTCCCCTATCCAGCCAAGTAAAATTTTTCTTTTAGGTGTTCATATACATTGCAGGAAACTAAAACTCCCTCTCACTTAAAGAGACCAAAAAAAGGCAAGGAAACATGGCATACTGGATGGGAGTCACTGACATTCCTTCAGATTTGTAACAATATATTGTTTCTTTTTGGTGGAGGAGGAGATGCTACAAGGGAAGAAAAGCAAGAGGATTTTACACCTTTACCTGTCCCATGAAATCCGTGAAGAAGAGCATGTTGGACAGGAAAGCCATCCATCCAAAGAGGTGGCTCACACACAGATAGCGATAGTGGGATGGCATGCTGAAAAGCGTCTTCAAGAGTGATTTAAGGGTCATCCGCCTTTGAGTCTAAAAGCAAGTATTTAACAATAATACTGTATTATTGCCCTGAAAGCTAATAAAATAGCTGATGGCAAATGGAGAAGGCCTCAGTATCTTTTCATTGCTAAACTTCCAAAGTGTTTTATTTGTTATTGCTAGGATGGGTTGCTTGAGTACTGAATGTCCTTCACTGTATATTTGACTTGTAAAGCCATTGCGTAGTAAAGTCATCTGAAAGATCACAGAGACTTGGGGAGCTGGGGTGCACCAGCAGAGATGTAGCAACACTGCTTGTTGTTACAGGCAGTAGAATTATTGATTACCACTGGAACCAAGTGAAAATTTTCTGCCAAAACACATTCAGCAGGGGCTCAAAAAACAAAAGAAAATAAACATGAAAAGAATTATTTCCTGGAGACAATTAGCTTTCCATCACAGATTTAAAGCTGCCATGGAAAATAATGAAACCCAAAAATATGTCCTCAGAATTAAAGTATATCAGTTGCGAAGTATTGCAGTTCTGAGACTTTGTTCCCATTCCTCTTTCTATGTCCTATGTTCCCTAAGAAACTTAACCTCTTCTGGTGTATAATCACTATGGAATTTCCACTACATCTTCCCCCTCAAGAAGCAAGAAGAGGTGATATGACAGGAGATGCAGCACCACCCAAAACCCTATTGTCCAGATAATGTAAGCTCCAGCACCTGAACACCCCCACCTCATGGGTAAAACAACTGAATACAACATCAAAAACATTATAGGTATGGGTTAACAAATCTCACTGACATGGAAAAACAAATTGTCTTGCCACCTTCAATACCCCACCTTATCTCCCTCTTCCTTGTCTGAACCCTGTGCCCAAAAACTTTTTTTTTTTGATTTTATTTTGTTTTGTTTTCAGTCACAGACATCAAATCAGATCACCTCTTTCGCTTGATTTCTTCAGTGCTTCAGGTGTGCTTGATGTCAGGCATTTGCAACATACATGTAGAGTCCTTACTACTTAAAAGCTCCTGCATGGTTCTTTACTTTCAGAGAAAGACAAATGTTATTTTTTAATACTATTCTGTGCATGATGGAACACTTCCAGTTTTCTCTAGCAATATTTGGTGGCAACAGTGGAGAGGTGGTGAGGAAAGCTGTATGGCCACTAAATGTGGACAAACTTTAATGTTATGTTCATTGCTGGAAAGCTGAATTGTGTCTTCAATTTGCTGTTAGCTGATAACTTTTCTCCTTCCTTTAGTGCTCTAGCTACTTTTCGCAATTCTGCTTTCCTTTGAGCTAGGTTATCCTGCAAGCTGATCTTTGAACAATCACCACATATAAAGTTGGAAAACACATTGCTCCAGTGTGAGGTTTTTAATCCTCATAGGAATGCCAGAATTCAAGTAACTGACTTTTACCTTGAACTGCATATTGTCTAAATCCCTTGGAATTTCTCTCAGTATCACTGTCTCTTTTAACTGTATTTTAAACAGAGTAATCATTCTATTCAACTACAATTATACAAACAAAACAAAACAAAACAAAACAAGACAGTTCCACATTAACTCATTAGCGTTATTTCAAGGATAATTGCTATTGTTTGACTTAGCTTATATAATTTGTTCAACTCTTCCACAAAGTTCTTCAAAATAGGCTTTCAAAGGTATTTTTAAGGTATTAGGATATGGTCAGGGAAATTAAAGGGGCAGTAATTCTAAATAATAATTTGACAGTTAGACAAGCTTTCTTTCTATTTAGATATTTTAAAGAGTAGAAATGGAAACAGAAATGTTTAATACATATGTTTAGTGCCCTCCAATGCACAATCATTTAAAATCTCACAATACCTAATCATTTTTTCTACAAAATCGGTACAACTCAAGGCTGATTCATAAGGATTCATATTACAGGATTTATGGCCATAGATCCGGAGTAATTTGGCATCAAAATAAAGAACAAGAGTAGAATATTTTTGGATTTCTGTTAATACTGTAACAGGTCAAATCTCATTAATAACCATGGACGCTATTAGTATGTAAGAGCATAGCCCTTAATTTAGAAGAAATAGGGCCGTGATGCCTGCTGTGAAAAAAGAGGCACAGAAAAACAGGAAGCCAAATCATTTATTCAAGGAAGTAATTACGGTAATGAATGAACTCAGAAAACATGTGCCACAGGAGGCAGACCACTGCAGTAGTGAGAGTGTCCAGAATTTGCACAAGCCCAGGCACATCAAACAAACATGAGACAGATCAAAGCACAATGAGCATCTGATGGGCTGTCCAGCTAAAATCCTAGAAAGAAAGGCAACAGCAGAAGCTGGCCTGCAGTGCATGACAGAACTTTTCTTCGGGTGTCACATGCTACTGATTCACTGGTATTAGTTCTTGCCAAGCAAGAGGCTAGCCCAGCCCCCTCTCTTCTTCATTGCCCTTCCTTTCTTTTGGAGCTTGCATTGCCCAGTCAATGACACAGAGTGTCTCTGACAATTTAGAGGATGCTCAGAGATAACTGTGCTAGTGAAGGATGCTGTCTGCTCAGGTTGGCCTGTGGTAGGGAAACGGGGAAAACACTGCAGTGTTCTAGCCATATTCTCCTGACACACTGCTGCTTTGCTGCCAGTCCCTCATCGTGTCTGGCATCCTCACCATGCAGTGTACATCTTTTATTCTGGCTTTGTGTGGTGTCTGCTATAATAATATTCTTATCTGGGTTGCGAGTACCTGCTAGAATACAAGTGTTAAATACTAAAAGATAATAAATCCATTATATTGGTACTTTAAACATGAATTTGGGTTTCTAACTTAAAATCATCTGTGTGTTCTCATTAATTTTTAGCTTATTTCCTAAGAATTGTGTCAGGGATATATACACATAAGGCCAAGAGATAAGAAGTGAAATGAATGAACAGCCAACTGTTTCATTACTTACTGCCATACTAGGAACCAAACATATATATTAACTTTTGCATACCGAGGATACCATGAAAGGGTGGTAAGGATTCCCACATTAAAAGTCATCAACAAAACAGTGAAAACCACTACCTGTTCCTAAGACTATTCTATAAATTTGTTCCCCAGATATTTTTCAGGTAGGTTCACCTTTTCTTTGCTGCCTTAGATTGAAGCTATCTCTCATAAGAATTCAGCAGGAACAAAATACCAGTGATTACTTGCAAATATAGGCTATTCTCTCCCACCTTGAATTCTGCCAAAGGCACAGCTACATCATCACTTCAGAATAAAACTAAAACCCTGGAAGTGACGTTGCACTGTTGCTTAAGTAGCAATTTCAAACAAATCAACACCATCAATAAATCCTCAATGAAATACTGAGCAGTAGCATAACTGCTACTACTATAAGTTTATCAGACCAGGGAACTAACTCTTCATATGTACTAAATATGGAAGCATGTTGACATCAATGGGAGCTGCACATTTATATCAAAGATTAATGGTCTGTAGCTCCTGTCCACAATGTGTTGTGAATTCTGCCAGGACTGAAGGACAAATTATATCCTCTTGACAAATTTCAGATGAGGAGGATACAAGAAACTGACGAAGGGTGGAAACTTGAATCTGGTTCTCCCTCATCCCTGCCAACTGTTCAAAGCATCAGGACTAGTCTGTCTCTGTCTGTCTTGCTGGAAATACTTTATAAATAACAAAAGAAGAAAAGAAAGAAGACTTTCTACTGATGTTGCGTCCTGGTGGAGGATTCTTTTACTGAGCGTGTGTGTGAAAGGGGTATATTCTAAATTGTCAGCATTAGCTAATTAAAAGGCTGTTGGTCTCCAAGGATGGAATGATATGGGCTACAAAATCATCTCTGCACTTACCTCTGTACGTGATGTAGCAGCATGTTTCTTTGGTTTTGCTGCAGCGTTTATTTCAGTACATGCTATGTATCCATTCCTGATTTCCTCTATGGAGCTATACTTCCTGGGGTCAGTCACTTCCAACAATAACTTTGTCTCTTCTTTGTTATATCTGAGCGGGACTTCAGGAATACTGCGCAGATGTACAGTAAGGCAGATTAGGAAAACCAAGGCTGACAAGAGGAAAATCACCTGGAATTCTGATGTTAAGGAATATCCTAGTATGGTTTGACCCCAATCCACAGCACCTGTCAGGTAACCCAGGGCTCCTCCTAAGCCTACACGGGGAAAAAAAAAAAAAAAAAGGGGGAAAAAAATCTACTGGTATTCATAAAATAAACAAACAGCACACAATACCCTCAGCATGTGATTCCCTCTAGTAATGATTGAATAAACACCCTTCAGATACCATTATATGTGGAAAGAATCACAAGGAAGTGGAACACTGAGCTGTTCCCACATATGAGCAGTTACCAAAATGTCTCTTGGAAAATATCCTTGGTTCTGGTGGATGAAGCTCTCAAAAAAAGACCCAAATATTTAGCAACATGGACTTACATCTCTTTGCCAGCCAATATTCTGTATGATTCAGAAACATTTCTTTGAAGCTGTCTTTTCTTTGAAACAGTGAGTAATACAAAATAAAACTTTTCTAAAAAAAAAAGTTTTTTTTCTAAAACTTCGTAGAACAAACAATTTTCCTATTACATCAAGACTATCTGTAGTTCAGACTTTGCAAAATGTACTTTATACAGCAGAATCTGAACAGAAATACTGCTTCCATGTTGTTTTTTGTTTGTTTGTTTGTGTTTTTTTTTTTAGGAAAGGAATGAAATAAAAACCGTTGTTTTGTAATCACCAAAATCCAGTACCTCTCCACTAGGAAAGGAAAACAAAAAGGAACGAATATAAATGAGAAATTCCTCTTATTGAGCTTCCCCATCTCAGAAAATTTAGCATGCTCATTTTACTGTTTACTCTATCTTGTGTCTCAAAGTTAATAAAAGAAGAATTCAGTCTATTGTTTTACAATTCCTTCTTTCTGATGAGAGTGCAAGCTGTTTCAGAAGCACAAGGTACAAGTGTACACTGTTACATCCAGCACGTAGCTTTGGCAGGGGAAGCAGCTTTGCACAGTCCTGCCACCTCGTTAACCAGGTGGTTCTGCAGGACGTGGAAGTGACCCAGCACAGAAGCATCTGAAGGACTTGGATGTATTTCTGCTCCTCTGCTTAGGAGAACTGGAGACAATGCACGGCAGAACCATTCTGTCCAACAAAAAGTAACAGAGGTAACAAGAACCACATATGCTTCGCCTAAACACCACATCATTATCATTCCATTCTGGGCTTTCTGTACTTATTTCCCTCTTGGGTCTGATCACAGCCCTCCTTCCTTGTGCCCTACTGGATGGGGACTCTATCATTGCTTTTCTAATGAAAAACAATTAAGCTGTTAATATCTTTTGGAAGAAAACTTACACTAAATGTTTGCACAGCAGTTAATGCTTGATGCTCGAGGTCTTTTTTGCATACTGTTTTGACAAAAAGTAATCATGATATTGGAATGCACAGTCTGTGTGTTGTGTGTTGGGTATGTGCAGTCTTTCTTCTACTTGTCTCAGTTTTATATCTGCGAGCTATCCAGTTTCATGTTTGAACTTTAAAAATGGCAAAGACAAATTGGAGAGCAGTCTTGGGGATAGTTAATGTAAAAAGAAGGAACTGAATAGGGGAAAGATAATAATACATAAAACAGAAGCAATTAAAAAGGGGAAGGAAGGATGCTTTCTGTATGTAATAGAGACAGAGAAAAGGAGTAATATATTTTAACTATAGGAAATGTATATTAAGATTAGATTTTAGGGAAAAACACTTAACAGCAAGGCCAGTGAAATGCTGGAGCAGGCTCCCTTGGGAGGGCTGCAGAATCTCCAGCTGGGCAACCACCCATCCAAATGGGTTTAGGTACAGACGATCTTGATATAGTGACAAGGTGTTGGACCAAATAATACGGAGAAATCTGTT
This sequence comes from Netta rufina, assembly GCF_964035555.1. NCBI lineage: Eukaryota > Metazoa > Chordata > Aves > Anseriformes > Anatidae > Netta > Netta rufina. Next base: position 8,284,473 of record NC_140126.1, read on the forward strand.
CTGCTCGCATTTGATGTGATTTATCTTACATCCCTTTTCACCACACAAATGAATCAGTTCAGTAGCTCTGAATATAGAAATCAAAACTTTTCAGTAGGAAAAATAGTAAAGAGTTCTGCTGGAAGCAGGAGACTTAGAGACTCACTCCTCATTCTGTCCAAATGAGTGATTGATTAAAATGTTGTCTGTGGGTTTCTAATGGCTCATACTGACTTCATTCCCATGTGGCTTCAGGGTTCTCTTAGAATCTGTGCCCAGGTTCCAGGACGCAGCTATTTCGTATATCCAAAATCTGTCTGTTGCCAATAGCTACTACACCTCCCTCTCAAATGGGGTAACCACCACCGAATCCATGTGCTTCTGCTCTTGGTATGGTTCAGATGCCACAAAAATCTGCATCAATACAGACTGCATGACTTCTCATCTAGCCTGTTTTTTGTCTAGACCTTTCACAGTGACTGCTCTCAGACACAGCTGGAAGCTCCTCCAAAGTCACACTACAGGTGCACAGCCTTATGTGCATTGCCTGTGTGTTTCCTCAACACAGGGCAAAAGCGAACTCAACACAGGGCAAAAGCGAACTCAGGACTAAGTGAACTCTTTCCTTCTATAACTCAGCAACTTTTCAAATGTCTAAAGGCAATCACATGAAGCAAGTTTTTGGACTGAACCCCTTGGTCTTATTTTCTGGAAGATAGTGATTTTACATAAGCTTCTATTTCTAAAGTGGAGGGCAGCATATGTTGGGTTGGAGCACTGTCAAAGAACAGAAACCAGCTGTACTGCTGGTTACTTGCTCTGTCATGTGTAAGTGCTACAGCAAGGAAACAAGATCCTTCTCTTAATTTTTCCTTCACCAAAAACTTGAAGAAAATCAGAACAAAATGACTAAACGCTACTTCATAGTTTTTTTAAATAGTTAATTACCCTTAATTGAACCGTGGCTATACTACTGTAAATGTTTATGCCTGCAGCCTTCTGCAGCAGAATTCTTGTAGCAGCAATCACAAGTTGCTGTGCTCTGAAGTAGTGAAAACCCAGCAACAAAAGACCCGTGACTGAAGCACAGAATCAGATGATCAGTTCATTCAAGATTAGCACAGAGTGAATATAAAATCCATGCAACTGCCTTCTCCTCCATCAAAGTAGGAAGAAAAATAAAGGATCTGAGTACCTGTGAAGAGGGCATGGTAATGCAGACCCTTCTCTTTATCCTGATGAGAGCAGACATCAAATAAATATGCTTTGATAGGGCCATCAATAAAGTCAGCTGCAAAATCAAAAAGCACTACTCCCAGCATGGTAACAACTATTGCCCACGTCTGCTGCTTGTCTCTCCCATCGATGAAAGCTACAAAAAGAAGAAGAAGAAAAAAAAAAAAGCCTCATTCTGACAGCAATAGTGTCATGTTTTGCAAAACCCCATTTTTCTTTCCAGAAACCTCCAAATCTAAACAATGCTGTTACGCATGAGAGCTCAGTCATAACAGAATGACATCTAAGAAGCAGGATAACAATATTTTGAATTTGCGTAGCTCTGAGATGTGCTAGGTTGACTTTTATACACAAGCAGGAACTTGTCAGCTCAAGGCTCTGCAATCGAGAGCATCACTAGCCTTTCTCTACTCTATGCACTTCCATTGCATGTTCTGGTAGCCTAAAATACTTGCATTTTGGAGTATTTATTTGTTTTACTCCTTTTGTTCCACCCTTGCACTGTTATAGACAGTCAAGAGTTGGCTAACATCTCTTTCTGGGTAAATGAATACAGATACATACAACAACAGCAATATCCAGAAACAGAGAATAAATCTGTGAAAACACGCTCCTTCCCACAGGAAGGAGACACAAGCCACGATGATAGTGACAACTTTCTAGCAAATCTTTGAGAAGTTAGATCTCAAGCTAAAATAAAACAGCATCTGGGGACATCACTCCTATCTGATTTTGCACACTCCAGGTGCAACAGGGTTTCCAAGGAGTTGTGATTTGTATTATTCACCAGCATAACACATTCCTGAGCCAAGCAAGTGTTGCAATAATTAAAGCTACATTAAAAGATGAATTACAGATAAATTTGAATGCCGACCCATCTAAAATATGGACTAATAGACATTCTCTTAAGATTTGTACTACATCATACAAACAACATAAACAATTTAACTTAATAAGGTAGATTTTAGTTCTTAAAAACTTCTCTAGGCCCAAGCAGAGTATGAACCGACCAGGCAAGCAGATCAACATACAAAATGCCATAATCACATGCACAAACTACAGAACAGTACGTACAGGGCACATAACATGCAGCATTAGGACTGAACATAGATTGTAGTGCTCCTCAGCTGCTTCAGTGCCGCTGAGTAACATGCTACCTAATGTTAACACCCAAGTTTTACAGGGAAATAAAGGAACCCCTCCTTTCTTTCCAATTCAAAACACCGGCATGAGTTTTGTCTGTCAGCACAGCGCATTCCCCTCACTCACCTGAGATCATCTCGTCCCCATTGAGGTACAAAGCCATGCCTACCAGCATTATGATGCCCAGACCCAGAATGAACGGTCGCCTCCTGCCCCAGCTACAGGTGCAGTGATCACTGGCTGAACCTACCACGGGCTGCAGCATGAAGCCCAGGATCGGGCTGATGAGCCACACCAGGCTGTAGAGGCTCTTGGGCAGCCCTACACTGAGCAGCACCGGCGTGACAAAGGCAGCCTCCACAGCATAGCAGAACTCCCTGCCAAACATCGCCATGCTGTGCATGACCAGCCTTCCCGTCAGTCGCTTCTTCGGTACCACCATCCCAGTCCTGGGCACGGATTGCTGCATAGCCTTCTCTTTCCCTCTGGTGTGGTCCAGGTTGGTCATGGCCACCTCGGAAGGGGGTGGAAGGGCCCTGTGGAAGCTCTGTTTGGTTAAGGTCATGGCTCTGGTTACTCGCCCCGGGCCCAGCAAGTCGGTGCTGCCTGCTCTGGCTGACATGGAGCGCAGGTCATATGCCGGGTGGATTTGGTCTGCAGTGGGGGAGGGACTCACATACTTTTATGGCTCTGCGATCACAAGTTATGAAAGGAAGGGGGCGGGGATGAGCGCTAACATTAGCAGATCTGCCCTCCTGGATGTCTGCAAAGCTGCCAGCCATCCAGGACTAAAGCGTTACTGTTGAAGCGCGAAACATGCCTACGACAGGAGTATACATCACATGGGCACGGCGCAGGATCAGCCCGGCACAAAGCTGCCCCTCTTGCTGCTGCAAGACAGCAGTGACACTGGGAATAGAGAGCCCTCATCTCTCTGCTCAGCAAACAACCCGCGTGCCGGAGGGCTGAATTCCTGTAGGAGGGTTAAAAATACAAATAAAAATCTATAATCGCATATCCAGAAAAGGATTTCGAGGCACTTGATGAAGATAAGCGAGCCTACCTATTGTTCTAGTGCTGGTGACAGACACACAGCTTGACAGAAGTCTGTCAAACAGCAACTGCTGAATATTTTTTTTGCATCTGCTCTGTGCCACCCTCGATAAACTGATTATTTTCTTGGTTTCTAAAAAACAAAGGGGTATCAGGATCACTTAGTTTTTCTTTTGTTTTGAAACAGTCTCACCTGCCACATAAACTTTTGGCAAGAAAACAGAAGGTTTTAGAAGAAATCTATAGTGACACACTAAACCCCATTGTGTCCCCTATAGTGACCACCAAAACCACTGACCTTTTAGGTCAGCCACCTGACACGGGCAGCTGAGCCAACCTATGCTGAACTTAGCAGTAGTTTTTATATTGACCTCAGCAAATACTGGGTCAAAACCTGGGTGTGCTGTAAAGTAAGTTTGACAACGTTGATTCTCCGCCAACACAAGCAGATGCATTTGGGACTAAGCAAGCTGTCAGATCTTAGTGTGGAGCCGGGAGTTGGACTCGATAATCTTGGCGGGTCCCCTCCAACATAGGATATTCTCTGATATATGGCAAAGGTGCATAATACTCAGCAATTCGTCAGAGTGATTATCTGCTGAAAACTTAAAATACTTTTGTTTAATTGTATATCTAACTTGTCAATACCTACTAAATAATTCCTCCTTCTATGCAGGCGTTTGTGTAGTAAGATATAAAAGGATTTTTGGTAGTAGCAATGCTGACATTTTGGCATGACATCTCTAAAATAAGCTTTGGAAGTCTTTGCAAGCAATGAGTTAATCTTCAGCAATGTAAACACTGAAAATATCACTCTCCCACACCCCCTAAAACAAACAAACCCTAACCCCCCCTTAATTCCTGACACATTGTATTAATGATTGTATTGAGACCATATAGCTAATTATTTTTAAAAACATATTTATATTTGTGTTGAAAGAGCAAAGACTGCTTCAAATGACTAATTTGAAGGAAATGACAACCACCATAGAACAACCATTGTTTAAAACCAATGCAGCTAAGTTGCCTACCATTTTTCCAAAAAGAAAGAAAAGGATTAATACTTGGCAGATATTTTGTAATAACAAATTTATTTCTGAAATTACTTTTCAGGCAAACTAAAATGTTAAATCTAATATAATCAGGCAACTGCATAAAGAAAATGTAGACAGAATTTTAAATACAATTACTTTATCATTGTAACTCTACAGCAATACACAAGAAAACAGCGTTATTTGTGTAATTGTTTTGGCATGGTAAAGCAAATGAATCAACAGAGAAAAATAAAAATCCCCTTTAATCTATGAGTAAACAGTCATATGTTTAGGAAGTATATGACTATATTTTATGAAAAGGTAAGGCCTTCAGGTAATTACAACACAACAAAGCAATGGATCAACTATGAGTCAAAAGAACCAACCATTTCACAGGATATGGTATTTTTAAAATATTTTGAGGATTTACATCTGCTTGCTAAGGCAAATAGTGTAGAACTTGAGAACACAATTTCATTATCATCCTAGACTGCAAACCATCCCAGCACACAAATATGTAACTCCCATTAAATCTAAAACTTCAATCATTTAAAAGTAGTAGCACACAAACTTTTATTTGTCATGTCATTAAATTTAATACATAAAATCTTACTACATCAGCCTGAAGTTTGTCTGATTTGCATAGTCAGAGATTATAAATTAGCTTTAGGTTTGTTGAATTCTATTACTTTGTCAGAATAAAGTTGAGCAATCTCGTTCTTAGTAAATCCATATTCCAGGAGTATCTCTTCTGTGTGCTCGCCTATAAAAGGATCTCTTTTAAGCGATGGAACAGCAGGGGTCCTTGAAAGTAGAGGAGCAGGTCTAGGACTTATCTCTTCCCTATCATTTTTGATAAAAGAACTTCTTTGTTTGTTATGCTGATGTGAGGCAGCATCATCAAAGGACAAAACAGGTGTCACACAGGCATCAGTTCCATCAAATATGCGGCACCATTCAGTTTGTGTCTTCTTTGCAAATATGGATGCAAACATTTTCTTCATTTCAGGCCAGTCAGAGAAACTCAACTGATCAGGAAGTTTGTCTGAATCGAGCCCGAGACCTGAAAGAAGAAGATCAAAGCTAAGCATGTCTCTCTGGAAGCTTTCGTTCTGCAGGCAGTCCAACACAGCAGAGCACAGTAAACAAAAAAACTTCATTGGGATATCTATGACTGGGGGAGTAGGGATCAGGAAAATAAAGTGTTATATTATTTGCATTACACTAAATTGTATCAGCTACCACCTCCTAACAACACCAAGGTGCTGGAGCGTGTCCAAAGAAGGGCAACAAAGCTGGTGAAGGGCATAGAGAACAAGTCTTACCAGGAGCAGCTGAGGGAGCTGGGGTTGTTTAGCTTGGAGAAAAGAAGGTTCAGGGGAGACCTTATTGTACTTCACAATTACTTTAAAGGAGGTTGTAGTGAGGTTGGGATCGGGCTCTTCTTCCAAGCACTAACTAGTAAGACGAAGGGAAATAGCCTCAAGCTGCGCCAGGGGAGGTTTAGGTTAGATACTTGGAGCAGTTTCTTCACTGAAAGGGTTATGCAGCATTGGAATAGGCTGCCCAGGTATGTGGTTGAGTCACCATCCCTGGAGGTTTTCAAGAAATGTGTAAACGTAGCATGGTTTAGTGGTGGCCTTGTCAGTACTAGGTTAAAGGTTGGACTAGATGATCTTAGAGGTCTTTTCCAACCTGAATGACTCTATGGTTCTGTGAACTAAGTTCACATAAATGCTCATTTCTGCAATTTATAATATCAGAGGAGCAGCAGCTGCCTCAAGATCACATTTTGTCCTGACAACAATTTCTATCGCAGAAGCAATGTCACAGAAGCTGCCTGGAGTCCAACATGACCAAGTATTTCCATGCTGGAGATGAGAAGATGGTGTGGATGGATAAGCTTGGGTTTGATGTGAACAAGGCAGCTTGGCAGCAGGTGCCTGCAGGCTAACTGACATGCTTCTTTGGACTGCCTCAGTCCAAACAGATTACAGCAACATCTACTGCCCTCGCCTCCTCGGCATGGTCCCCACGTTCAAACTCTCCTGCTGCTTCTCTTCTGGACGAGTGAAACCCGCAGCCCTCACACTCACGCTTAAGAACCCAGCTTCCCAGAAGGACACTCACATGGACCACCAGGTATGCAGTACACACACCCCTTCTGAGACACAACAGCATGAGATCGACATGCAGGCTTCTGCTCTTCAATATCTTCCTTTTTCCTTACTATCTCTACTATGTTACATCATTGGGTCTCAGTCTCTTCTGAATTATATAGGTATGTTAATACAAAATGAGTTTCACTGTTGCTGACAAGATTCTTAAATAGTAACTTTGAAAAGAAACACATGCTTTGAAATTTAATTTTGGTGTTGCAAAAAGTATGATGCAGAGAGACTGCTAATCTCCAGATCCAGAAATACTGCCTTGAAATAGTTCAAAATTAGAACAAATCAACACAGTCAAAGGCAGAATAAGAATCCTCACATCTTATCAGAGATTCCCAAAGATATCAGGTTAAGTATCACTACAAGGCAAACATTTGTCCTAAGCAAGTTACCATGTCACATGCACCTTAAATCTCTAAACTTGGAATCTACTATTTATAACCATTCATATCATCTTCAAAAATAGATCAACTAAAGATTACTCATAATGGTTAAGTATCCAGAATTACATTGAACCTAATGATGCTTACAAAATCTTCAAAGTATAGTACTGAAGATGAACAGTGCTGGACAGCTTACCTAAGAACCAGGAAATGAGGGAAATTTATCTTCCACAACAGTTAAAGCTAAGCAACAGCATATATTTGAGACTCTGTCTCGGTGCATGAAATCTTGTCTATTGGAAACACTGTCTGATAAACACTGATTTGCTTATTAATTATATTTGGGTTCCACTAGTCAGCTCAGTATGAATAGCGCTCTACTATTATCCCATTACACAATTATATTTGAAGACCATGCCAGATGGAAAGTTGGCTGAATCTAGCCATACATGCTCTAGTAAAATAGAACAATATGTAGAACCTGGAATTTAGTATTACATGCTCATTTTCCACTGACCACTGAAGAGCTCAACTTTAAATAGTATGAACTGACAGCATTTAAGCACTAAAGCTTCTAATTTTCCAGCTTGTGCTAACCATTTGTGGTGCAGATGAACAGAATCACAGCAGGAGTGACTGAGTCAACAAGGAAACAATTACACAGCACAGAATTGTTTGGGATACCACAGAACGACATATTTCACCCAATATAATCAAAAACAAAATATCCTTTACAAAGAATATCTGGTAGAGCAATCAAAACTTGTTTCCAAGTCTTTCTTGCTCAGATTTCCATCTAGCGATTTTTGTTTAAAAAAGCCTAATAACCTACTCTAGTACAGCCTTGACGTAATGTTTTTGAAAAAGAAAATGTAAGTCTCCTTGTAATGCTATAGTTGTACGTCTCCCTTAAATCATAAAATCACAGAATGGTTTGGGTTTGAAGGAACCTTAAAGAAGGAACCTTAATGACCACCTAATTCCAACCCTCTGCCATGGGCAGGGACACCTCCCACCAGCCCAGGCTGCCCAAAGCCCCATCCAGCCTGGCCTTGAGCACTGCCAGGGATGGAGCAGCCACAGCTTCTCCGGGCAGCCTGGGACAGGGCCTCACCACCCTCGGAGCGAAGAATTTCTTCCCTGTATCTAATCTAAATCTCCCCTCTTTTAGTTTAAAACCATTACTCCCTGCCCTGTCACTCCACTCCCTAACACAGAGTCCCTCCCCAGCTGTCCTGTAGCCCCCTTTAGGCACTGGCAGGCTGCTGTGAGGTCTCCCCGGAGCCTTCTCTTCTCCAGGCTGAACACCCCCAGCTCCCTCAGCCTGTCTCCATAGGAGAGGTGCTCCAGCCCTCTGAGCATCCTCGTGGCCTCCTCTGGACTTGCTCCAACAGGTCAATGTCCTTATGCTGGGAACCCTGAAAGCAGTACTCTAGAGTGTGACACACCTTAATTGAGAGATACATCTACAAATTATTTATTAAAGCTACTCTATTTCTGCAGAACTTCATGAACAAACTGTAATAAAATTAGGCACCTATTTTCTCTGCTTAAAGCTTCTGAAATAATATTTTTAGAAAGTGACAGTTTATATAGACTACCAGACTAACACCAGAGTGCCACTAAAAGCACCCACAGCTGTTCTCCAGGTTTGCATGGATAATAGTAACAATTGTCAATGTTTTGGTGCAGCAAGAAACTGGCCCTGCTACATTCCTGTACAAAATGTAAGGCATATCGTGATAAACAAATTCAAGTAAAACTTAACATAATGTGTGACAAGAGTGTTTAAAACATAAGAAGGAAACTGTTTGTCCACCTTACACATCTTAATAATGACATTGTAACAAATTCAGTACATTAATGGATTTTTAATACAGTACACAATCACTAAATCACTGAATGGAAAGCTCCATGGAAATCCTTCATAATCACATAAACTGTATTTTTCAAGTGCTTTCTACATTTTTCCATCCTTTTAAATAGAAGACATACAATGTAGTGAAAAGATTATTAAATACTTGTTCAGAACTTCAGTGGCTATTTCTGCTTTTCACATAACTGTAAATTTACACCAAGTTCATCTGATATAGCAGAACTTATGCCACATTATAATGCAGAAGCAACCTTTGCTTTTACTTGATATATGAAATTTACTGTGTTGTGCATGCTTCCCCTAGACTGGCTACAACAATACTAAGCACGTACTGCTGAAAATTAAGAGAAACTTGCAGAAGCAATTTACAGGTCTGCTGGAAGACATTCTGTCTCTTTTTATCAAAATATTGAGACTTAACCTTAGTAGCACATGTTCCCTACATCTGACTTCTTGTAAGATGCAAAGGTATTTTCATTATTCATTGGCCGACTTTAGTAGTAATAAAATTAATATAAGCAAAAGGATTACAGCATGTTTGTGAACAGGAAACAGTCTGTAATGTAATCAGAATACAACTCCTGATACTGCAGCTATTACAGCAATTATTTACCGTATCTATTTTATATAGCTTCAGTTTCTCATATAACCAATTTTCTTTAACTTCATAAACCTGTGGTAAGAAGAAATTTAATTTTCTCTGCCGAGCACAATCCACAAAGCCAACAGTTATCTCAAACTAAGATACTGTATTTTCTTAAACTTAGTAAATTTCCCTCTGCAGATCCTTAAGAAGAAACTTTCCTCACTATTTCATTAACTGCACTCAGATCCACTGAGCTCCTCACTCTGCAGGAAAACAATGACGTAAACTCAAAGCAAAAGGAAGATAGTTTCACTTCTGCTCAATTAAATTCTGTGGGCACTGACAGCTGGTTCAGAAATCATGTTCCCTTCTCACTTATGCACTCTTTAAATCTCTGACCATTACTTCTCCAACACCTAAATCCTCGTGTTCTCATTATATAGGAGTGGGAAAAGTAACCTGTTCTCCCAGTATGGACAGAGAGACAAAGTGGCTTTTGAATTTATTTTATCTGGAACAGCATCAAATTGTTTACTAGAAAAATGACCAGAATTAAGGGAGGAGAGGGAGAACGTGAAATAAAATTATGGAAACTGTAACTGGAACATACCATTTAAATCTACTTCAAAGCATGGAGTTAATGCCTTAAACAGACGACTCAAGTCTAAGCTCCTTGGGTTTGTGAAATAGCAATACAGTTCTCACGAGCAGCTTTCTCTTCCCTATAACATTCACAGGCTTAAATTCTGAACTGAATTTCTGCAACAGATACCCCAGAAAGGGAAAAAAAAAATCCCTAAGCCACAAGAACCAGCTGTTTGAATTTAATCCACTGTTGCTTCAGAAAGGCTGCAAGAAGAGCTACTGAAGGGGGTAATTATTTTCTATATGGAAATCAGAACAAGTCACACAAATATAATGAAGACCCCTTATTTTAAGCTCGTTGTTGTGCAAACATCTGATACTTTAAACAACACACTTCTACAGAATAAACAAAAAAAAATTAGTGAATGGAAATAAGCAAAAGTTGAAAAAAAAAAAAAAAACAGGCAAAAAGCAGCACTTCCATGAAGACTGCAGTCTGTATGCTGAATTTTTGACAGAAGCACACTGAAACACAGGTGCATCTGTGAGTACACATCATCTACCTACTTACATCTAAGTACATGGGTTCTTTATTGGTGGAGTAACTGTTTTTGAAATTTCAGCCGTTGAAAAACAAGCCATTTATGTACATTTTAAGCAGACGGAAAACTTTTAGGCATGAAATTAATGTTGCTGAATGATTGAATGATGTCCCAATATAGGCAGATGAATTTATAGTTTCTGCTCTAAATTTCTGAAAAACCACATAGAGAAAAACAGAATTTCAGCATTTTCCTCAAGAAATAGTTATCCAGATAAGACAGAAACTGGTCAGTGGTCATGTTATATTGCCTTAACACTGGATTCATTCATCACAGGGATCTTCTCATATAACATGGCTGGCTCGCTAGCTGACAAAGAAAAGGCTTAGTCCTCACCCTGTGGCAACAATCAACACAGGATGCCAGAGTGTCCGGCAAAGGCTTTCTGAGGAATAGTAACAAACCAACATCTGACTTCATTGCAGAATTTGTTGTTTTAAGAACAAGGATAGACTCTTTCCCATTCCTGCAGCTTAGAAGTAAGTACTATTCAGAGAATAATAAAATACAGCAGCCATAAATGCTTCAGGCCAGTGTTTGATCACTTCAAGCCAAACATATGGGTGTTTGAGTAATCAGCTTTATTCTTTTTTTTTTTTTCCATTGTATTTAATATGGGCATTCTCCCTAAGGACATGTACTGGAATTCCAATTCCCTAACTTCCATAACAAGGGTTTCAATTTTACTTTGATACAGTTTTATATTTATTTTTGTTCTCCAACTACTTCTTGCAATCAAAAAGAATATATATATCCAAAAATCCCAAGGGATTGGATGAGAATAACATTTCAAAGAGCTGCTAAGCGTGGAATAAGCAACCGTATTTTCTCTTTCAAGAAAAGGTAGCTTATATCTGGAGCTCAAAAACAGAAAAATTATTCTCAAGGCAATGAGGAGAGGAATACCACCATCTTCAGCCAGGAAGATGGCTTACATTTCCAAACGTGGCATCTGATCTCGGTGCCATACGTAATGCTGGATATATCACTCTGTGAGTCTGCCTTATGAATTTCATATACCAATATGTAACAATTCTGATCCTCTCTGCAAATGAACAGCCCTTTTTAGCCACACAGAGGAACAGCCATTTACAGCCACTGATGTTCAAGAACTTTCTTTGGAAAGGCACATCCCATCTCACAACTCCATACCTTCATTTCATGCTGTCTTAATCATGCTCCTGAATTTCAAAAGCTCCTGGAAGTGCAGGTCCTGGCATTGGCTACGCTTGTTAGCACAATGTAGCTGATTGGGGCTGAGCTGACAGTAACTGCCCGTGAGAAGGTATACCCCCTACAATTGAAGAAACAACCAGTGGGGACAAACTGAGCATCAATAAGGAGCTGCTCCACTGCCACCCTCACTCAGCAAAGATTTACCGTATTTAAGCAATTCATACTAAGAAGCAGTATACATAACGCCGTCTGGGAACATCCAATTCATGTATATTCTGTGTTGGTACTCCTACTCATTAAGCACAACTAAAATTAGACTGAGAACTTTAGATATATTTCACACGCAGAACACTGGAAACAGAAAATATATCCCTAATTATTTTGTGAATTTTCAAAATTTTTACAAATTCTGTATGAAAAGCATAATAACATACCAAAGGAGCACAGTAGAAGAAATCTTTTTGTAAATGAAACAACCAATAGGAAGCTAAAAGCACATCTGATCAAAAACACAAAGTACACAGAAAGTTCAAAGGTAAAGAGGCACTGGCGTGTGTCTGTTTTGACTACATGCATTAATGATTTTGCATAGAACATCCCAAGTTGCAAGTGACCCACAGGGATCATTGAGCCCATCTCCTGGCTCCACACAGGACAACTTAGGCTCTATGTCTGAGGGTGCTTGAAACACTTGAACTCTGGCAGCTTGGTGCTGTGCCCACTGCCCTGGGGAGCCTGTCCCAGTGCCCGAACACCCTCTGGGTGCAGGCCCTTTCCCTAACCCCCAGCCTGACTCTCCCCTGTCCCAGCTCCGTGCCCTTCCCTCGGCCCTGTTGCTGTCCTCTGGCAGCTCAGCGCCAGCCCCTCTGCTCCCCTCGTGAGGGAGCTGCAGGCCGCCATGAGGCCTCCTCTCAGCCTGCTCTGCTCTGGCTGAACAAACCAAGGGGCCTCAGCCGCTCCTCATACGTCTTGTCCTCCAGACCCTTCACCTTCTCCATAGCCCTCCTTTGGACACTCTCTAATGGTTTTACATACTTCTTACATATTAGAAGTACCATGACCAATTCTAATTTTTCAAACAGGTAAGTAATATTTTAAAAGTCTTTAGTCAAATATAAAAATCATATCCATAGCTGGACAGAAAAAACACTCAATTCTGTGATGGAAAATAATTTATAAAGCTTTGATATTATAAAAAGTTCTCGTTTATTAGGAAATACTATAAAATATCCCAATTAGCATTCATTTCTAAAATAGTTTATTTAAAAATTTAATAGCAGAAATAAATGAAATTGCTTGCACTTTTATTTGCAGTAACAAAGGCATATTTACTTGCCTCTGAATAAAGTAGTATCAAAAAATAGTTGATTAGTTCTTAAGCCTGATCACAGACTACCACTGCTGTAATTTCAGAAGAAAATTTTTAATTTAAGTGTAGTGTCTGGGGATAAGGTCAAGAAGGGATGAAAAACAAAGAAAATCAACTGCTAGAAGAAAATCTGTTAAACTGCTACCACACTACCCAATTGTTTTTGAAAAGTGTTTGGCTTTTACAAAGAAATCAACATAACTGATGTCATGAATCAAAACAAAGTATTAAAGCACTCATTCGATCATGCTTTGCTGATGTGAAATAACTACTCCAAGCTACTTACCTTTTAGTAACTGCTCATAGAATTGGGGCTCAAGAGCACCAACAGCCATGAATTTTCCATCAGAGGTCCTGTAGGTTTCATAAAATGGTGCACCACTGTCTAGTAAGTTCTCACCTCGAGGTCTGTTCCAGAATCCTAAACTTTGCGTTTTCCACAGAAAAGAACTTATGTATGCTATTCCTTCTACCTGAAAGATACACAAAACAAAACCAAAAACACAATAGCTTCAGTAAATTCGCTGGCACATTACCTTAATTCTACATAAAACAAGACAACAAAAACTTACGGTAAGGTCTGTCCTTTGTCAGGATTTATGTCAAAATTTCTGGTAAGCAGTTTAATTTCTTATAATTTAGAAGTACTACTTGCATTGCATATGTAAAATTGTCTAGAGTTAAAGAATAAGGAGTATAAATGTAATAATGCAGCTTCAGATGCATCACACACTTTCAACACATTTTCCTAGTTTCTCGAACCACAGAATGGTTTGGGTTGGAAGGAAAGCTTAAACTGCATCCAGTTCCAACCCCCTGCCATGGGCAGGGACACCTCCCATCAGCCCAGGCTGCCCAAAGTCCCATCCATCTTGGTCTGGAGCACTGCCAGGGATGGGGCAGCCAAAGCCAGCGCCTCACTGCCCTCCGAGTAAAGCATTTCTTCCTGATGTCTAATCTGAATCTCCTCTCTTTTAGTTTAAAGCCATTCCCCCTCATCCTATCACTCCGGGCCCTGACAAAGAATCCCTCCCCAGCTTTCCTGCAGCTCCGTTTAGTCACTGGAAGGCCACTATAAGGTCTCCCCAAAGCCTTCTCTTCTCCAGGCTGTACAACCCCAGCTCACTCAGCATGTCTTAGTAGGAAAGGTACTCCAGCCCTCTGATCATCTTTGTGGCCTCCTCTGGAGTCATCCTAATTTTAACAGTCCATGTATGAAAATAAAAAGCTACTGATTTTTCATGGGGAAATATCTATTCATTTCTACCTTTCTAAGTGAGAATTTAAAATATGCAAATCTTTGAAGCACTATAGCTTCTTTGTTTAATACGTATTGCTTGGCCTCTTTCCCAAGTTCCTGCCACAAATGCTGGAACAATTTTGCCCTACGTTTCTATAAGAAAACACTATGTACCTTCCTCTGCATGTTTGCAAAATAATTGCAGATGTGCCTGCTTTATTGATGATCTTATCTTTCACTGCTCCTAATAACAAAAAAATGCAAGTAAGGATATTAACAAACTAGAACAATATTAGAATAAGCTCTTAATAGAAATTAGATTTTAGTGCCAAAATTTGACAGAACCACCAACAATCTACCATGCTACCAACCCTGTAGACACTTTAAATAGAATAGCTCCTTTATTTTGGACTGGGATATGCACTTCAGAAATACCCCCAGCTGGGCAAATGGCAGCTAGATTCTGCCTGAGGGCTGCTGCATTTCAAAGATGAAAGGCGCCAAGCATCTGCCCCAAATCCCTAAAGGCATGTCTCCAAATGGCACCACACACACTGATGTGGTCTTTCTTTTAAACTTTATTTTAAAACATGAAAAGTGTAACACTGGAAGGTTCCCCTTTAGCCAACTGTACAGCGATTACAGTTATAGTTAGACGTTTCATTTAATGACTCCCTAAAAGCATAAGCTGCCTCTGAAGTAGGGACAAGAATCCAGAGGCACTGTCCCACTGGGTGACCTCTATTAGCTCCGTGAGTCTTCTGGTACTTCTGTAGAGTGAAACATTTCAAACAAAGCGGAGAATAAATGCACACCAACCTAATCTATCCTCGTGATTGAGGAACTCTTTTTAGGATGTGGGAGTTTTGGATTTGAATACCTCCAGGCTGAGAAAAACATGGAACCCCAGCCTTCTGTCAGACAGTGGACAGCTCTCACCATGAGACTATTATGCAAGTGATGATTATCATGATCTTCCTGTGGCTGTCTTTTCACAAAGAGTGAGTCATTCTTGGTCAGATGCCTACCGTCAGCAGAAGATCGCGTCTAAATTCTGAGTGAACCTCAAGTGCTGCCCTGTCTCGCATCCCTCTGTTCCAGAAGAGTGTGAGAGTGCAGTTGCATCGTTGTGCCTACTGTATTGTATCGCAGCATCTGTCCCGTGTCCCATGCAGCGTGTGGGAACTACCAGGGTCACGGCACAGAAACCTATAACTCTTGCAGAGTCAATGAGAAGAGACAGCAAATAACACGAAGCAGTTCAGACCAGGTTCTGAGCTATGCAGGTGAAACGCAGGACCCAGTGTCTGCTTTTCTATGCAGCACAACAGTAACACAGGACACTGAACAAATTCTGCAAAAACATCCCTTGGCAAGATCATTTATACTCTCCTTTCCAATCAGTTTACCTTCACTAACTAGGAGGAGTTTATTTTATGTATATTACAGTTCATTAGAGTGCTTCCAAGACAACTTTTTAGCTTTCAACACATTGATTAGAAATAAAAGATATACAACAAATTCTTGCATCAGGAAAATTCTGTCAAACTAGCCTCAAAGACAAAAAAAAAAAAAATGCTATTTTAGATGAGAATAATTTACAGTGCAATAAAAAGACAAAACAAACACAGTCAGTTTAACAATCCATGAAGTAAGATAAAAACTGAAGTAATTCTGAGGACACAAAGCTGCTAAAAATAATAACTTCATTTTCCCTCTTCTACCTTAGAAAATTCCACCATGTGTCAGACTCATTAGCACATCCAGACTAACAAAACTGTACAGCAACTTAATATGCCTATTAAATAAAAAAGAATGTTAAAATGAAATGACAGCTCCAATAGCGCAGTATTGTGATTTTAAAAATCTCTGTTTCCAGGAAACAAAGTTAGAAATAAAAACAGATTCATCAAAACAGTTAAATAAACTGTCTGCTATTTATGATGCACATATATTTTTCATCAACTGTCTCATTGGAAGTCTGTTCAAATAAAAGTCAAGCCTTTCATAACAACTTTCCAGAAAAAAATACATCCAGCAACACTTCCATCCATTTTGCAGGACACCAGGAAAATCAGCAGGGAACTGTATATTCCACAGTTAACAATGAAACAAGAAAAAAATGAAGGAGAGAAGGTTTGCAGGCTTTAAAATCAAAGAAACAACTAAAAAAACGCACACACGACCAAAGATGTCCTAATGAGAACTCTGGAACATGGGATAGTACCAGACCCAGAGTGATTCTTCTTGCAGGAAATTCTTTTAATGACTAAAATCGCCAATAGTGAAGATAAACTAATACTCCAAACAGTTGGACTAGATGATCTTTGAAGGTCCTGTCCAACTGAACTATTCTGTTCTACTCTAAAACAGAAGAAGCATCTTTTTAAGTATTTGAAACTCATCATTTCTTTTCATAAAGACACAAACCCTCTCAACCTTCCTTTCTAGGTCATGTTTTCAGACTTGCAATCATTTTTGTTGTGTTCCTTGGACCCCCACAAATTGGTGATTTTCTGGGGGGAAGGATGATGGCCAATGCCAGAAACTGTACTTTCCTGTGGCCTTAAAATGCCAATGAGATGACAAGACTTAGTTAAGAAACCTTGCTGGGACTATTTCCTGTTTATGCACCCTAATACAGTATGTATGTGTTTCACAACAGCATTATATTGTTGACTCATGTTCAGCTTGTGACTATTACAAACCCCCAGGACCATACTTCAGCCAATTGTTCTCACACTATATTTGTGCGGCTAATTGTTTCTGCCTAAGAAAATTACAAAGCAGCAGAATTGATAAATTTCAGCCATGTTTTTCAGGTCATTTTATAATTTGTAAAGGTCATTTTCAATTCTAATCCTGTCATCCAACATGATTGTAGTTTTTCCCACATCCACATTATCTGTGAATTCACTAAACACAATCCCTTACCCATCTTTCATCTTACTGTAAAAAAAAACACACGAAAAAATAAACAAGATACTCATGGAGCTTCGCTTGGTAAGATTCTCATTTTGGCAATCAACTACTAATAACTACTGCCAGGGTAAAAACACTAAACCAGTTTTGCACAGATTTTCATCAGGACAATACTGCTATGGCCTACTTCTGAGGAATGTCACCTGAACCTGTCAAAAACTTAAGCAAAATAAGTCAAAGTAGCTAGCACCTCTTGCTATTTTTTTCCTTCAAGACCTCTTCAATGAAAGAATTTTGAAAAAAGAATTATGTAAATTGGAAAAAATTATATTTACAATCTAAATGATAGCCTACACTGTATTACAACACCTCAAATGCAGGTCAAATTTTGTATTACAACATCTCAAAGGCAGGTCAAATTTTAATTGCACAGAGACAGAGAGAGAGAGAGAACGGAGGGGGGCAGGGGAGAGAGCACATATGAAGATAATATAGTTTTCAAAGATAAATGTACATACATACTTTTCCCCTATATGTAAGTGGGTGGCCTTGCACTGAAAAAATCTCTAGTATTAATTATTAAGCAAGCACAAAATTTAGCCTTTATTTTACAGCATATTACTTCGAAGTGTTTGAAATTGCTCTCCCTGGCAATTATCCATGGCCATTAATTTTTCTTGGGAACTGTGATTCTCATAAGCACATTCAATAAAGCTACCTTCAATAAAGCTACCACAATTTATCTTCAATAAAGCTACCACAATTCTTTATTTTATTAGGATCAACATTTTGGCTGTTATATTATTATATTTCCATACCCCAAAGTTAGTTTTGAAATATATAGAGCTAACATTTTTTGAAGAAGATAGACTGGTAAAATGAAACACAGGGAACGGCACAGGGGAAGAGCTGCACTATGTCACCCATGTTGTAAGGATGTCATGGCAACAGTGACCTGTGAAAACTGCTTTCAATAAAGGTATAGCCAGTTTATGTGATGACTTACTTTCCCATTCCAACCTCTCAGTTTTAAACCTTACTGTTAGCTCCAACCTCCTTCCTTTTACAGGCTTAGTGTTGGAAAACAAAAAACAAAAACAAAACAAAACAAATCCAGTCACCCCCCACACACTTCCCCAAGAGAAAACTTACCATGCTTGCATCAATGATCTGTCCTTTGCCAGATTTGGTACGTTCATAAAGGGCGATGAGAATGCCCATTGCACAGAGCACACCTCCACCAGCAAAATCAGCCAGAAGATTGACTGGTGCATAAGGATTTTCAGATTTTCTACCTAACTTTGACAGCACACCTGGTAGTAGAGGAAACAAAGCAAACTTAAGTATAAAGTTAATTGTAGAAATGTAGAAAGCAATGTTTATGGTCAAATTTTTGTTCTTTTCAATCTATGTGAGTAAATAAAAGCTGTGAGAAGTAAACAAGGATGGTGGAAGGGATATGGTTTAGACTTAGGGATATGGTTTAGACTTAGGGATATGGTTTAGTGGGGACTGTTAGCTTAGGGATATGGTTTAGTGGGGACTGTTAGCGTTAGGTTGGAGGTTGGACTCGATGACCTTGAGGTCTCTTCCAACCTAGAAAATTCTGTGATTCTGTGAAGTAAACTTCTACCAACAGTTTCTCATTCAGCTCCATCTCTGTCTTACCAAATAGTTACTCCTTCATTCACAAAATTATTAATAGAGTATCTCAAATCATATTAGTGAATATGCATTTAATTAAATAAATTAATAAAATAGATAGTATCTTATAGATAATCCGTTGATCATTTGGCTCTATGAGGACAAAATTTCATACAAAAACTTGAATGAATGCAATAATTCTGTATTAGTACTTTGTACACGCATAGAACCTACCATAAAGGAATTCACTAGGCAATATGAATGTGCTTCAAGCAACTTCGGTAAATTTTTAAATCAGATTTACAGTCTTCTGTGCACATAACCCATGAATTAACAATCATAACAAAAGATTTCACACTGACAACTGCACTTCTGTCCTTTCTTCCCACTGTAGCTTTGAAAAACAGGTTGTATATCAGAAGTATGGATGAATATAACATACAAAGGTTGCCTCTGACTGCATGCAACATAGACACAGGGAAACTATGTTTATGCCAGAAATTATGCTGAAATGAAAGAGGATAGAGCAAAGGCAGTTTTGCCTCTGAATTTGTTGGCATTTCTCTGCCATTCTGAGGAGCTTCTTTACTGTCACTTCACTCTTTGTACTTCCCTCATAGGTAAGAAAGTCCTATTTGCCTCATAGGCAAATACGAAACTCTGCATATGGTCATGTCTCTTCTAAGTCTATAGCCTAAGGTCTGAGATTCACAACACACATGGTCAAAATTTCTCAAGAACTGCATGATGGTAAAGCATTGTTTAGTTAGCTACAGTCTAATGCACTTCCTAAGTGCAAACAATACTCACACAAACAAGTTCACAGTGTAAAGAAGTTTGTAGAGCATATAGGACAAGCATAAAGCCCTGTCACTGACTAAAATCTCTCTTTTAACAGTCTAAAGGTTGTCACGGGCACCATCCAGTTAACACAGTAACTTGTATCTGGAGTTTCTAATGCAAGCCAGTTTTATTTGAAAAAAGCCAACACTCATTAAGAAATTACGATGTTAGATCTCATTTTTCAGGACTGATACATCCCAAATACCTTGTCCTATTTCTTTAGAATTTCATACAGAATGACTTAAGTTTTAGTGATGTAAGATAGCGCCAACTAAAATACTGATTACATCAGCTCCAGAGACAGAAACATCACTTTTTGTAAACAGGAAGTACTACAGCCTAAGACAGCAATAGACAATAATGTTTGACTCTCTACCTATGTTAATAACAAATTATCATAATACTTTGAAATCATCTCAGCATGAAGTCACAACTGTTCCAAGCCAGGTGTCTTTCACTCTTTTTGACTTCCTGACAATCTTACATAATGAGGGAAGACCAAGCCTATCCCAGACAAAACTTCACAACACTGTAGACCCTCACAGGTGGTGATTCCGTATCACATCTGCAGCACCTCTGCTTTGGCCCTTTTCTGGGGCTAAAAGAAATGTACCCTGCAGTGGGCAGCTGAGAAGTTTTGGCCCACTTTCTCTCCTCCCTCGCGGGCAGTGACAAAAGCAGCATGAACAGCAGTAAACAGGACCATGCATGACAGCACTGATGACACAGTGATTGCTACCATCAGATTTGGGTATTTTTGTTATTGTTTCTTCTTGCATACCTGTGGAATTATGATACTTAAAATCAGCATTCTGTCAACAGTAATTTAAGGAAACATAACGCTGCAGTCAAAACTGCTTCATTTTAAACTTCCTTTCCCTTCAGTTGGTATCATTAGAGATATTTATAGCAGAAAAGAAAAGAACATGAGAATGTTCAAATGGCTTAGGTTGCCTAGTTTTTCTTTACTTTAAAGCACCTGCTCACAAACACATACAAAATAGTCTACAGCCCTTTAGGGACTGTAAAAAGATTTCCTAGGACAGAAGCCCAGTAGAAAGACAAAAACACATTAAAACTTCAGTCCTTTCTTTAAAGAGAAAAAAAAAAACTTATTCAGATAAAATGGCACATAAAGGAAGGAAAATACTGTACAGTCTGAGATGTCATGCTGATCCAGCCTAACAGCTCATTGCTGCTGCCAAAAAGAACAGTCCAGTCCAGCCTGCATTTCTTCCTTTCTTGTACCAACATTTTGTGTTTGTTAGATCTCCTAATGAACTGCTTCCTCTCAATAACCTGGCAGAAAAATATCCTCTTTTTTCCTACTTAGTTGTTGACTCATTAGGGAGCTGAGACAGCTCACACAGGGGTTAAGCAAGCTCCAGATTTGAGTGGAGAGAAACAAGCAGGGAGAAGCACAGTAAAGGAGAAGGAAACCTTCCTTTCACTGACAGGGACGTTTCAGATCTGCTCAGCTGTTTCATCAGACTAAACCAGTGGTAATAAAAGATGTTTAGATGTAGAGCTTAGCGATATGGTTTAGTGGGGACTGTTAGGGTTAGGTCAGAGGTTGGACTCGATGATCTTGAGGTCTCTTCCAACCTAGAAATTCTGTGATTCTGTAATTGTAACTATCTGCAAAGAATCTTTCAATAAATTCTTGAGTCTTGACATAAGGGGAAAAAAATTATTCAACAGAAAAATTTACAGCTTACCTGATAAAGCCACATAATTGATGTCATGTCCTGCAGACTTGGCATATTTTCCTGTCTGACCAAATCCAGTAAGTCTAGCATAAATGAGTCTGGGATTCTCATGCATAAGGACCTCTGGACCAAGACCGAGTTTTTCCATGACACCTTAACAAGACAAAGCACAAAATCCTAATTTTCATTTATTTTTAATAAGACACAAAATATAGATGGCTCGAAGTTTAATTATAAAACAACAGAAATGAATTGAAATTTCTGAAGTAATACATTGTAATTCAGTATTTATAGTAAAATAGTAACAGTCAGAATGTTACAAATTACCGACAAACTGTATACATTTTGTATGCAAGCCAATTAAGAGGAAATTAAAGTTTAGGGTCTTTTCTTTTTTTTTCAGCCTCTTTTCTGTTTTTACTTCCCCAAAAGCCTGCCGTTTAGCTTGCTATCCTCTATGTACCACTGAATGAGCAAGAAAGCTACCAAAGGCAGGCATTACTTTACAACAAACAAACAAAAAAAAAATAGCAGACTCTTACGTTTTCCACATTAAAATGACCTGAAATTGCTTCCACCTTTCACTGGAATATACTTTCCTCATCACGTTAGCCTCTCAGTACACTGTGTGTTCCTGTATCTTTTACCTCACCGATGCAAACGGGCCATGCCACCATATATTCCAAAGCCTATTTGCAGTGATTACATTAAAGAAAATGTTTTTTTTTCTAATGCAGACACTAAGGAACTTTTAGAAATCAATGAAATATAGGTTTGGTCAGCTTGGGTCTACAGTAATCAAGCATAAAGTTTTGATCTTGCATGCCAAAGTAGTGGCTTTAAAAGAAGCAGATACAAGTTGCAAATAAATCACAGATTTTTGTTGGCTCAGTGTCTGTTGGTCAGACTGTATCTTATGATCCGTAACGGGACTGCAGAGAGACATGGTTTGGAGGGGAACAAATCTACTCTCCTGACATAACTTCAATGCCCATTCTGCCCCAGGACCAATTACTACAGACTATAAAATCTTCAAATTCCTTAAGATCTCCTTCTGTTCTATTGCTTACTGGGCAGTGGCAAATGATAATGCTAGGGAGAGAAGTGGTGAAATTTGTAACACATTTCTAACAATTAGAACCTATTCTGAGAAGCCAGATCCATCAAATTGCCAAGAGAAAATTGTAAAAATTAAATTAAAGGAAAAAATATTCTCCCTACAGGCAAGAGCAGAGTTTTTAGGATTCATAGTTTAAAATGGGAACTAGGGACATGAAGCTTCAAGCAGACTTCAGGACTGGCTTTTATAAAACTACAACAGCTTAGTGCAACAGTCTGAGTGCTTTATTATTTTAAACTTTCAATGAAAAAGAGTTATTTACAGAACCAAATACATTCAGTTCATAAATCTGCTTACATGACAGCAAAGACACAGAAAAAAAAAATATATACAAATTCAAAAGCTAGTTTCTGGTGACTGCCTCGTTAATGTGTGAGCAAAATTCCCAAAAGCACAAGTGAGAACTGAGTGTCCCATAACCACTGGTGCCACAAAATCACTGTTCAAAGGTCGATGGTATGTGTGTGTTTAAAAAAACCTCTCCTGCTGCTTGGGCCCTCATTGTCTCATTGCTTCCACCAGCTCCATGCTGGAGGATCACAGATTTGGCTAGTTTGGTCACAGACCTGTAAACTTTAATGTCTTGTTACAAAATTATCTGCATTACCAGATAATAAAAGCGAGTGTTTATAAAGCCAAAGAGCATGGAAATTTCCACTATATGCAAAAATTAAATAATAACAATAAAAATGTTAGAAAACAGGAGGCAATTCACAACAAAAAGCTGAATTTAATTTCTTACTTTCTCTGCGCTACTTCAGAGAGAAAAAAAACACCACCACCAACAACAAAATATACTCATAAACCCATTTTCTGAATGAAAAGCCCGTGTCGTTGAACTCCTAAACCACACAGAGGCACACCCTATGCATGAGCATCAGCTGAATGCCCGCACAGGGCTTATGAGGGCAGAGAGCTGCTGTGTGCAGAGAAATAGTAAGACTTGATGCCTGCTGCGTCTTCCCAAGGCACTAACCCTACAAATGGGACTTGAACTACACCAACAGGCCCGCACACAGCGCTGCCCAGGCTCACACACCCCCCCTGCTCTGTGGCACACAACTATCTGCCACACAATCCTCGGCCAGCCTGACTTCACCTCGGTGCTGCTCACCACCCTTTCACCAATCCCAGCCGTTTTCCACCCAAACACGGGAAACCGACTCCCATCACGCCTACTCCCTCCCCGTGACACCCCAAAAGCCCACAAACTAACCCCAAACCCCCCCAGCCCTGTACCCTACGACCCTCTCGGTGCCCCCCCCCACCCCCCGCTGTGGTGTGGGGGGGCGCCCATCACCGGCCCCGCCTCACCGTGGCGGAAGGGCTCGATGAGGACGTCCGCCCCTCCGCACAGCCGCCGCAGAGTCGCCGCGCCCGGCGGCCGCTTGAGGTCGAGCGCCAAGGAGCGCTTGCCGCGGCCCTGCACGTCGACCGCCACGGCGGAGCGGGGCGCTCGGTCGACCCGCACCACGCAAGCCCCGAAGTCGGCCAGGATCATGCCGCAGAGCGGGGCCGGAGCCAGCCCGGCCAGCTCCAGCACCCGCAGCCCGCTCAGCGCCATGGCGGGGATGGCGGCTGCCGAGCGCCGAGACATCGATCCTCGGCGCCGCGCCCAGCGGCCACAACGGGTCGACGACTCCCGGGGCGGCGCCCTGAGGCGCTTCGGCGGGGCAGGGCGGGGAGCCGAGACCCCTGTACTTCGTCCCCGGCTTGTGGGGACGGGTCGTGCTCCTCTGCCCCTTTGCCTCTGCCTCTTCTTAGCGGCAAGTTTCCCCGCCTCGCCTTCAGGTTTCCACGCCTGCAGTAGGATTTCAGTCAGGTTAAGGCGTGCGGGGGTGCCATCCCTCGCGGCTCAAGAGTTGGGCGGATAGTAAGGAATGTGAAAATCAACACCCAGTTTACACACACACACACACAAAATAAAATCCCTGTGGTTTACAGGGCAGCTAGCTCCACACCGGTTGTCTGTCCTGGCCTTGTGAAGCTGCTGCGGAGGGTCCCTGACAGCTCAAACCCACACTCCAGGACATTAGTGGATGAGATGATAAAAACTCTTGTTCATTTTCCTTTGTGTTTGTTTTTGTTTTCTTTTCTCCCTCCAGATCTGCCGTTCAGCTGGCCTGTCTGGTCCTGCTACAGCAGCTGTAACCTCTGCTAGAGGAGCAGTGCCCAAAGCTAGGATAGCAACATCTCAAACACTTCATAATAGCTGGTCAGGACCAGATTATCTGGTTGAGACAGGGCTGGCACAGCTGTTCGCGGCAAATTTGCTGCTGAGATTTTAAATACAGATCTTAACCAAGGTTTTACTGCTCACATCTTGCCCATGTGGAGCCATTATTAGCTCAGTGGTGCCGTAAAGGGAAGATCATGCATGTGAGGGCCATCAGCCCAGCCTTTGCACATCAGGAGCATCGTGGAGCTTGAGCCAGAAATATCTCCTGTCTCATCATCGAATCACAGAAAGGTTTGAGTTGGAAGGGACCTTAAAGACCACCTAATTCCAACCCCCTGCCATGTGCATGGTCACCTCCCACCAGACCAGGTTGCTCAAAGCCCCGTGCAGCCTGGCCTTGAGCACTGCGGCATCCACAGCTTGTCTGGGCAGCCTGTGCCAGGGCCTCACTGCCCTCAGAGTAAAGAACTTCTTCCTAATGTCTAATCTAAATCTGCCATCCTTTAGTTTAAAGTCATTTCCCCTTGTCCTACACTCTAGAGTCCCTACCTAGATTTCTTGCAGGCCTCGTTTATATACTAGAAGGAAGTTTTCCTGAAGTTTTCACTGTTCGCCACACACAAAGCCACAAAGCACAGGTACTTCTGTTTGGTTAAATCACACCAGATTTAATATAGCCTGTATTCATGTACATTTGCTCTTTTAATTCTGCCTGTCTGAAAAGCAGACACATTTGACTAGAGGCAATGGTCTTTTTCTTTTTTTTTTTTTTTTTTTTGTATAGGCTGCTGACAGAAATGGACATCCATTCGGGAAAAGTGATGGAACAGGCATCAGATTAACAGGGCTTTTCACAATTATGTCCTGCTCCCAGTATCTCAGGTTATGGGAGCAAAGAGGCCCTTACAATCAATTTCATGTTTGTTTCATTTATTTATTTAAATTAGTTGGACTACAAAAATGTGTAAAGGCTGCAAATACACATACAGGATTTGTTTTAACTGCTATGGTTAGCAAACAGAAGAGGTCTATTTCTAGAACACTCTTTATTTTTCAAGTAGACACCTGGTCCTACAATGCAGGCACTGATTGTATCCAATATATGCTGTCATCCACAAGAAATGGTGGAGAGAAAAAATAATAATATGCATTTTTATTCAAATGAAGCTAGCTTGTTTCATTTATTATCCATTTCCCTTAGAGACACTGTTCCCTACACAGGTTTGTTTCCACAGTTACCATGATATTACTGGGACACTGCATTTCTCTAAGTGATTTTCAGTTTCATTTGTCTCCTCTCAGCTTAGGGTCTTGGAGTGTGTGTTGAATAGGAACAGGCAATTTCACCTTTTTTCATTTCACCTGACATTGTTTAGGTTAGCACATCCAAATAACACTATAAGCACAACCTGTGTAACCTCTGGATTTTGCTATGGTTTAAGTGAGCAATGCATTTATTCTGGCTGTACACCTGCATTTTTGCTGCCATCAATCATTCCAATAGATACTCTGTGGCAGAAACATTCAAGTCAGGACCTTATTAAATTACCTTAGTTTCAGGGAAGCAAGGGCACCACTTCAAGAGCATTAATTTCACTTTGAAAAATTGGCTTTTAACAAATTAAGAAAGACATGGTGTGGGAGAGAAAGAGAGATCCTAATTCACCAGGGGATGAGGCTGATGATCTGAATCCAACAATCTCCCCCAAAGCAGTAAGTTGCCCAGCAGAAACCATGTGCTGAACACAAAGAGCTATCTCTTGACACAGGCTTGCAGTAAGAACAGTGCAATGCTGATATATGCAATACCATTTAATATGTTTCATTAATAAGCAGCAGCAAGGGGGTGGCTATATAAATTCAGCACTGCAGAGGTGTGGGAAGAGAGGTTGTTACGAGGTTAAAACCCCTATCTGGGTGGCAGGGCAGGCAGTTCTGTTTCAGATCTTGCCAGGCTGCTTTTTTGGGCTTGATTAAATTACTTCAGTAAGTCACTATCCATGTTATCCTTTGGAAAGTGTACACGTCCTATACTGAAGCTAGGGTATTCCACAGTCAGTGTTGAAAAAAATGAAATAATGTATCATATGTTACATCAACTTTCCTGACACAAGTACAGGCACTTCTGTGATGCAAGCTGGCTGCACTGCATGCCAGTTTTTTACAGTTCGTATCAGAGTTGTTGTTTACAATTACCCTCATTTTTCAGTCCATTGGAAAACCACCAAGGCAGAAATGTGAATTACAGCTCTGCTCAAAACCTTGTTTCTCCTGATTCTTTCTTTTTGCAACTATATTATTTAAATTTCATCTACTCCACTGTATGGTTAAGAGACACTACTAACAGTTCCATTTGTACTGGTTTCACTAAAATGAAAAAGCAAGAAGTGCAAAAGAATTGCTCACTTCTGTTGTAATATTTCAAACCTTACGTGATAATTATCATTGCCTAAAAATTCACAACATAGAGTGACACTTCCTTCATACATTCAAACATATCTGCATTAATCTGAAGTTGAGAACTTTAAAGATTCACATGAAGTTTGTGGTGGTATTTTTGTGTCCCAGATTTATCAAAGCTTTCGAGTATGGGTGCTTTATCCCCAAACCTGTGTTTATCCTTTGCCTGAATAGCAGCTGTTCTCCATTCATAATACTTCTCAATATTTGCAGAGTAAATTTACTCCACACTTCTGACCTCATATCACATGTTGTTATGGCACACTCTCCCTCATACAGCATGCTTCTCAAATGCAGCAGCCTAATCTCTGCAATTTCAATAGGTTATTCATCTAGGAGACAGAGCATCTCTTTTGCCTGTCTGTGGTTGCTTCCCTGTGAGTGTGAACTGACACTTCCTTACTCTCGGTTTTAAGAGTGCGTCCCAACACACACACAAGCCCAAAAGCGGATCTATCTTGAGGTCAGTACATCCCTCTAAAGTAGCTGTGAATTCATACTGCCTGAAATTCTGTCTCTGTCTG